>NC_086017.1:190697500-191947500 GCF_029281585.2 Gorilla gorilla gorilla | reverse complement strand
GTTACTCATCTTCTCACATAACCAGCTTTGTTTTTATGTATTGTTCTCTAATGTTTTTCTATTTCCTATTTTATTGACTTCAGATGTGGTCCTATTATTTACTTTATTCTGATTAGTTTGGATTTTATTTTCTTTCCCAGTTTTTTAAGATAGAAGCTAAGCTCATTGCTTAACAACCTTTCTTTTTTTCTAATATAGGTGTGTAATTCTCTAAATTCCCCTCTAATGATTATGGTGTATTCCACATATTTTAACACGTTATATTTATATTATCTCAGTTTCAAAACTCAAATTTCCTTATTGATTAATTTGACCTATTAGTTACTTAGAAGTATGTTTTTTAAATTTTCAAGTTTTGAGGGTTTTTCAGATATTTTTCTGTCATTGATATCTGATATATTATATTCAAGAACATGCATTGTATGATTTCAATTCTTTCAAATGTTTAAGTTTTGTTTTATAACCCAAGACGTATGGCCTCACTTTATCAATGTTCCAGGTGCATTAAAGAGAATGTTTCACTTTTCTTTTGTTTTGGATATTTTGGATTTTTGTTTTAGCAACGGGAGTCTTGCCCTCTCACCCAGGCTGAAGTACAGTGGCATGATATAGCTCACTGCAGCCCCGAACTCCTGGGCTCAAGCGATGCTCCCACCTCACCCTCCTGAGTAGCTGGAACTAAAGACAGTGTATATATTTTTTTGGGGGTGGATTGTTTTGTAAATGTCAACTAGGTCGAGCTGGTTAATAGTGTTGTTCAAGTCTTTTATACCCTTACGGATTTTCTGTCTACTTGTTCTGTTATTGAGTCAAGGGAATTGAAATCTCTGACTCTAACGGTGGGCTTCTCTATTTATCCTTGAAGTTCATAGACTTTTTTTGCTTCATTTATTTTATTTTTAAATTTTTTTCTTCATCTGCTGGTAAGAACAAAGATTCTTCATGTATTTCAAAGCTTTATTATTAGGTGTTTAAATATTTGGAATTATTTGGGAGACCGAGTTCAATTTCTTGATGGGTAGCCAAAATAAATAAATCCATAAATGTTTAGGGTTATTATGTCCTCTGGACAAATTGACTCATTTATTATAAAGTTACCCTCTTTATTCTTGAAAACATTTTTTGCTCTACAATATACTTTGATATTAATAAAGTCTCTACCATTTTATTTTGATTAGTGTTAACATGGCGTGTTTTTTCTGTTAACATTTAACTTGTTTGTGACTTTGTGTTTAAAATGGGTTTGTTGTAAGTAGGATATTGTTGAGTCTTATTTACCTTATCCAATCTGACAATATCTGCCTTAAAATAACTTTTTAAATTTTTATAGATTTAGCAGGTACACATGCAGTTTTGTTAAGTGGATATATTGCATAGTGATAAAGTCTGGACTTTTAGTGTACCCATTGCCCAAATAGTGAACATTGTACCTAATAGGTAATTTTTCAACCCTCACACCTTCCCACCTTTTGGAGTCTCCAATATTAATTACTCTACTCTTTATGTCCCTGTGTACCCATTATTTAGCTTCCACTTATATGTAAGAACATGCATTTATTTCAGTTAGGGTCTTGGCCTCCAGTTGTTCCATACACATTGCTGTAAAATACATGATTTCATTCTTTTTTTATAGCTGAGTAGTATTCCATGGTGTATATACCCTACATTTTCTTTATTCAATCATCCATTGATGGACATTTAGATTGATTCCATGACTTTGCTATTGTGAATAGTGCTGCGGTAAACATTCAAGTGCAGGTGTCTTTTATGTAAGGATTTCTTTTGATAGTTCCACTTTCAGCTCTTTGAGAACTCTCCATACTGTTTTTCTTAGAGGCTGTACTAATTTACATTCTCACCAACAGTGTATAAGCATTTTCCTTTCTCCACCTTCTCACCAACATATATTGTTTTTGACTTTTAGTAATAGCCATTCTGAATGGTATAAGATAGTATCTCATTGTGGTTTAAATTTGCATTTCTATGATGATTAGTAATAGTGAGCATTATTTCATATGTTTGTTGGCTGCTTGTATGTCTTCTTTTGAGAACTGTCTGTCCACACCCTTTGCTCACTTTTTAATAGGGTTATTTGTTTTTTTCTTGTTGATCTGTTTGAGTTCCTTGTAGATTCTGGATATTAGCCTTTTGTTAGATGCATAGTTTATGAATATTTTTTCCCATTTTGTAGGTTGTCTGTTTACTCTGTTGATTGTTTCTTTTGCTGTGCAGAAGCTTTTTAGTTCAATTAAGTCCCATTTGTCTATTTTTGTTGCATTTGCTTTTGAGAACATAGTCATAAATTATTTGCCTAGGTCAATGTCCAGAAGAGTTTGTCCCAGGTTTTTTTTTTCTAGGATTTTCATAGTTTCCAGTTTATGTTTAAGCCTTTAGTCCATCTTGAGTTAATTTTTGTATATGGTAAGATAAACGGGTTCAATTTTATTCTTCTGTATATGGCTATCCAGTTTCCCAGCACCATTTATTAAATAGAGTGTCCTTTCCTCCCAGTGTATGTTTTTGTCAACTTTGTCTAAGATCAGTTGGTTGTAGATATTTGGCTTTATTCCTGGGTTCTCTATTCTGTTCAATTGATCTGTGTGTCTATTTTTATACCAGTACAATGCTGTTTTGGTTACTATAGCCTTGTAGTGTAATTTGAAGTCAAGTAATGTGATGTTTCCAACTTTGTTCTTTTTACTTAGGATAGCTTTGGCTACTCAGGCTTTTTTTGGGTTGCATATGAATTTTGGAATTGTTTTTTCTAATTCTGTGAAAAATGACATTGGTAAGTTGATAGAAATTGCATTGAATCTGTAGATTGCTTTGGGCAGTATGGTCATTTTAACGATACTGATTTTTTCAGTCCATGAGCATAAGATATTTTTCCATTTGTTTCTGTCCTCTATGATTTCTTTCATCAATGTTTTGTAGTTCTTCTTGTAGAGATCTTTCATTTCCTTGGTTAAATGGATTCCTAGGGGTGTGTGTGTGTGTGTGTGTGTTTTGTAGCTATTGTAAATAGAATTGCCTTCTTGACTTGATTTTCAACTTGATTATTATTGGTGTATAAAAATGCTACTCATTTTTGTTCATGGATTTTTGTATCTTACAAATTCACTAAAGTAATTTATCAAATCTAAGAGTGTTTTGAAGGAGTCTTTAGGGTTTTCTAGGTATAAGGTCATATCTGCATCAAACAGATAATTTGACTTCCTCTTTTCCAACTTGGGTGTCTTTTATTTCTTTCTTTCTCTTGCCTGATAGCTCTAGCTGGGACTTCCAGTACTATGTTGAATAAAAATAATAAAAATGGGCTTCCTTTTTCTATTTCAGTTCTTACATGGAATGCTTTAAACTTTTCCTCGTTTAGTGTGATGTTGGCTGTTGGTCTGTCATAGATGGCTTTTATTATTTTAAGGTATGTTCTTTCAATGCTTAGTTTGTTGAATTTTTTTTAAACTATGAATGGATGCTAAATTTGCATCCTCTCCTTCCTTCCTTCCTCCTCTCCTTCCTTCCTTCCTTCCTTCCTCCTCTCCTTCCTTCCTTCCTTCCTCCTCTCCTTCCTTCCTTCCTCCTCTCCTTCCTTCCTTCCTCCTCTCCTTCCTTCCTTCCTCCTCTCCTTCCTTCCTTCCTCCTCTCCTTCCTTCCTTCCTCCTCTCCTTCCTTCCTTCCTCCTCTCCTTCCTTCCTTCCTCCTCTCCTTCCTTCCTTCCTCCTCTCCTTCCTTCCTTCCTCCTCTCCTTCCTTCCTTCCTCCTCTCCTTCCTTCCTCCTCTCCTTCCTTCCTCCTCTCCTTCCTTCCTCCTCTCCTTCCTTCCTTCCTCCCTCCTGTCCTTCCTTCCTTTCTCCTCCCCTTCGCTCCCTCCCTCTCTCCCTCCCTCTTCTTTCCGTTCTGTTCTTTCTTTCCGTTCTGTTCTTTCTTTCCATTCTGTTCTTTCTTTCCGTTCTGTTCTTTCTCGTTTCCTGGCTTTGGTATCAGGGCAATCAATATTGGATTCATAGAATGAGCTAGGGAGGATTCTCTCCTCAGTTTTTTGGAACAATTTCAGTAAGATTGGTATCAGTTCTTCTTGTAGGTCTGGTAGAATTCAGCTATAAATCTATCTGATCTTGGGCCTTTTTTTAAATTGGGAGTTTTTTTTAAATTACTGATTTAATTTCATGACTTATTATTCACCTGTTTAGGACTTTTATTTCTTCCTGGTTCAATCTTGGGAGGTTGTATATTTCCAGGATTTATCCATTTCTTCTAGGTTTTTCAGTTTACTCCTGTAGAGATGCTCATAGTACTTTCTGATGATCTTTTGTAGTTCTGTGATGTCGGTTTTAATGTCATCTTTATCATTTCTGATTGTGCTCATTTGAATTTTATCTTTTTTTCTTGGTTAATCTAGTAGCAATCTATCAATTTTATCTTTTTCAAATAACCAGCTTTTTGTTTCATTAATCCTTTCTTTTTTTCTTTTTTGTTTCTATTTCATTTAGTTCTGCTCTTATCATTGTTATTTCTTCTGCCAGCTTTGGGTTTGGCTTCTTCTTGTTTTTCCAGTTCTTGTGGTGTGACATGGGGCTGTTAACCTGAGATATTTCTCATCTTTCAATCTGGTTTTGTTTGTTTTTTGAGATGAAATCTTGCTCTGTCGCCCAGGCTGGAGAGCAGTGGCACGATCTTGGCTCACTGCAATCTCTGCCTCACCGCTTCAAGCAGTTCTCCTGCTTCAGGCTCCTGAATAGCTGGTATTACAGGCACCTGCCACCAGGCCCAGATAATTTTTGTATTTTTAGTATAGGCGGAATTTCACCATGTTGGTCATGCTGGTCTCTAACTCCTGACCTCAAGTGATCCACCTGCCTTGGCTTCCCAAAATGCTGGGATTACAGGTGTGAGCCACTGCACCTGGCCTTTCTGCTTAATGTAGGCATTTAACCCCATAAACTTCCCTTTCAGCACTGCTTTTGCTGTATCCCACAGGTTCTGGTATGTTTTGTCTCTATTTTCACTCATTAAAAAAATTTTTTTTTTTTTAAATTTTTATTTTTTTATTTATTTATTTTTTTATTATACTTTAAGTTTTAGGGTACATGTGCTCATTTTGCAGGTTAGTTACATATGTATACATGTGCCATGCTGGTGCGCTGCACCCACTAACTCGTCATCTAGCATTAGGTATATCTCCCAATGCTATCCCTCCCCCCTCCCCCCACCCCACAACAGTCCCCAAAATATGTTCTGCCTTAATTTAATCACTTAACTAAATATTGTTGAGGAATAGGTTGTTTAATTGTTTAGTTTTGAGAGTTCATCTTCATACTGATTTCTATTCTTGCTTCCACTGTTGTCCAAGAAGATACTTGTTATGATTTCAATTTTTAAAAAATTTATTGAGACTTTGTGGGCTAGCATATGGTATATTTTGGAGACTATTCCATGCACAGATAATATTCTGTGGTTGTTAGGTAGACTGTTCTACAAATGTCTGTTCAGTGTATTTGATCTCGCTCTGTCGACCAGGCTGGAGTGCAGTGGTATGATCTCAGCTCACTGCAACCTCCACCTCCTGGGTTCAAGTGATTCTCCTGCTTCAGCCTCCCAAGTAGCTGGAATTACTGGTAGGTGTCACCATGTCTGGCTAATTTTTGTATTTTTAGTAGAGATGGGGTTTCGCCACATTGGCCAGGGTGGTCTCGAACTCCTGACCTCAGGTGATCCACCCACCTCGGCCTCCCAAAGTGCTAGGATTATAGGCATGAGCCACCATGCCCGATCAGTCTATTTGATCCTGAGTCCAGTTTAAGTCTAGTGTTACTTTATTGAATTTCTGCCTCAGTGATCTGTCTAGTGCTGTCAGTGGGGTGTCGACATCCCCCACTGTTATTGTATTGCTGTCTATTTTCTTACATCTAGTAGTATTTGTTTTATGAACTTGGGTGCTCTGGTGTTGGGTGCATATATATTTAGGATTGTTACATCTTGTTTAGTTGGTCCCTTTATCATATAATGACTTTTTTGGTCTTTTTTCACTGTTATTGACTGTTTTACCTGTTATAAAGTCTGTTTTATCTGATGTAAGTATAGTTACTCCTGCTTGCTTTTGATTTATGTTTGCATAGAATATATTTCCCACCCCTTTACTTTGAGTCTGTAAATGTTTTTACCCATTAGGTAAGTTTCTTATAAACTGCATAAGCTTGGATTTAAAAAAAAAATTCATTCCCCCAGACTATATCTCTTAAGAGGAGAATTTAGTCCATTTAAGTTCAAGGTTAGTATTGATATGTAAGGTTTTTTTCCTGTTATAACGTGGTCCTGTAGTCTAAGTTGTGTAATTGCTTTATAAGATCTGTGAGTTTTAAACTTTCATGTGCTTTTATGATGGTGAATGTTACCCTTTCATTTCCATCTTTAGAACTCCTTTGAACATTTCTTGTAGAACCAGTCTGGTGGTGATGAATTCTTTTAGGGTTCGCTTGTCTGGGAAAGACTTTATTTCTCCTTCATTTATGAAGCTTAGTTTAGCAGGACACGAAATTATTGGCTGGCAGTGTTTTTCTTAAGAAGACAGAAAATAGGGCTCCTATCTCTTCTGGCTTGTAAGGTTTCTTCTGAGAAGTCCACTGTAAATCTGATGGGATTGTGTGCATATATACACACACACATATGTGTGTGTATGTGTGTGTATATATGTTTTTAGATGCTTCTGTCTTGTTGCTTTTAGGATTTCTCCTTTTATGGTGAGTTTGGAAAGCCTGATGATTATATGCCTTGATGAAGTTTATCTTGCAAAGTATCTCTCAGGTGTTCTTTCAGTTTCTTTTATCTGGATGTCTGAATCTCTAGCAAGACCAGTGAAGGTTTCCTGAATTACTTTCTCAAGTAGGTTTTCTAAGCTTTTTACTTTTTCTTCTTCTCCCTCAAGAATACCTATTACTTTTAGATTTGGTCGATTTACATACTCCCATATTTCTTCAAGTCTTTTTACATTTTAAAAGTTCTTTGTTCTTTATTTTTGTCTGACAAGGTTAATTTGAAAGAACTGTCTTCAAACTCTGAAATTCTTCTGCTTGGTCTAGTCTATCGTTAAAGCTTTTCAACTGTATTTTGTAATTCCTTCAATGAACTTTTCATTTCCAGAAGTTTTGTTTTGTTTTTTTAAAAAAATCTCTTTAGTAAATTTCTCATTTATATCCTGAATTGTTTTTTTGATTTATTTGTATTGGTTTTCAACTTTCTCTTGGATCTCCTTTTCTTTTCTTTTTTTTTTTTTTTTTTTTTTTTTTTGAGACAGAATCTTGTTCTGTTGCCCAGGCTGGAGTGCAGTGGCATGATCTCGGCTCACTGCAAGCTCTGCCTTCTGGGTTCATGCCATTCTCCTGCCTCAGCCTCCCAAGTAGCTGGGACTACAGGCGCCCGACACCATGCCCAGCTAATTTTTTGTGTTTTTAGTAAAAACGGTTTCACCGTGTTAGCTAGGATGGTCCCAATCTCCTGACCTTACGATCCGCCCTCCTTGGTCTCCCAAAGTGCTGGGATTACAGGCATGAGCCACCGCACCTGGCCCTCTCTTGGATCTCATTGAGCTTCCTTACAATCCGTATTTTAAATCCTTTATCTGTCATTTCAGAATTTTCATTTTGGTTAGGATTCATTGCTAGAAAGCTAGTGTGATCCTTTGGGTGGTATTGATGCACTCTGCTTTGTAATATTGCCAGAATACTTATGCTGGTTCCTTCTTATCTGGAGAAGCTGTCACTTCTTATTTTTTAATTTACTTTTGCTTGAATGGGACTTTTAAAAAGCATTTCCCCCACTTGAGGGTGTGACTGTAATGTATATTGTGTGGTTGTTTGGCTTTGATTCTGTGTGCTTTCGGGGGCCCAAGTCTTATCAGTTTCTTGGTTATAAATAGCCTTTGTGCAGTGGCTTTCTCAAATCCTGGTTGTAGTAGTGATATGCTGAGCATATGAACACGCTTACTGCACATGGTGGGACTAGAATTGCAGAGGTCTCAAGAAGCTTATTTTATTCGCCAGTACTGTGCACTTCTATCAGCACATTTTATTTTTATTTTTTATTCATCTATTCTATTTTTTTGAGACAGGGTCTCCCTCTGTCACTGAGGCTGGAGCACAGTGGGATTATCTTGGCTCACTCCAGCCTCAACCTCTTGGGCTCAAGCAATCCTCCCACCTCAGCCTCCTGTGTAGCTGGGACTACAGGTGTGTGCCACCACACCTGGCTACTTTTTGTATTTTTGGCAGAGACGGGGGTTTTGCCATGTTGCCTAGGCTGGTCTTGAACTCCTGGGCCCAAGCAGTGCCCCCACCTTAGCCTTCCAAAGTGCTGGGATTACAGGTATGTGCCACAATGCCTGGCTTCTATCAGCACATTTTAAATTAGATTATGCAGTTCAACCTCCATATCAGTAGGTGGCACTTATGGGTAAGAGCCAGTTGTGGCGAAAGCTGATTGGTATGCTCTTGATCTTTGTTTACCAGGAGGGGCACTCTGTTGTCTCAGTGGGTGGGCTGGTCTGTGGAATGCCAGGTGCTTGGAGTTCCCTGCTCAACCCTGAGGTGGGGACAAAGCTGGGCAGCACTGGACTGCTAAATTCACCCACAGATACCTCAATGATCCATTCAAGTACCAGACCTGATGGGACTGATGACAGAAGCTGTGAAGGGAGGGATTCTGCACCAACTCCACATCCTGAGCAGTCAGGAAAACAAACCACATCCCTATCATACCCTTGTCCGGAGGCCCCTGACTTTCAGTTCAGATAAAATCTGTCATTTATCTCCAGTCTGCAATGTAGCTGAAGGCTGTGGAAGATACCAGTACAAAACCTCTCTGTGTAAATGGCTTCAAGGTGGAACCTCTTCCCTCAGCCCCAAGCTGACAGTTTTGCAGGTTGCCTAATCTCCACTGCGGGAATGCTGATACTCCCTATAGAGAGGACGAGGGGCCAGCCATTCATGCAAGCCCAGGCCTGGTGGGTACATCCCCAAGGAGGTATAGCTGCCCCTAATAGCATTGGAATGGTCATCTATAGGCATACCTATGCCAGTCTCTTGCCAGAAGAGCTGTGGTTGCATCCAGAGCAATGGGTAAGGGGGAAGAAGTCTCCCTCTATACATCTGTCTGCAAGCACTGATACCATCTGGCTGCACCCACGTCTCCAATGGGAGAAGTGCAGTCACCTTCAGCTCACAAGTGAGGAGCTCTTGGGCACAGAAAAACACATGCTTTGGTGTCCTTAGTCCCAAGGGGTGCTTTGGCGCACTGCACTCTTTCTTCCTGTAGGATGTTTGCACTGAAGTTTAGACCTCTGGGAATCCTGCAGCTCCCTGGGTCCTGCCAGTCCTTTGTGGTTGCCACAGTCCAAGGTGCTGGGGAATGTTTTGCAGGGGGTCCAGTGATGCAGAGACACAAGGACTGAGATGTCCAGGGTGGGACAGAGGCCCACAATGGGTGCACAACCAGTATGGTGCCCACCATCTCAGCTAAGGTCTGGACTGAGGGCACTGACCCTGCACAAGCTGGTAGCCTAGTGCTCAGCCCTCAAGAAGTTCCCAAATCACTGCCTACACCAATGCTAGAGCTTGCAAGTGCAGAGTGGCTGACCAACAATTCAGAAAAGAGTAGTTTGCTGCAGGAGTGAGGGGAGCAAACAACACCCTCACCTACCTTTTCCACAGGACTCCAAGTTCCTCAGGGTTCAATCTCTGCCATAACCTTGCTTCATTCTTTTTATTTTCTTTCATTTTTTTTTGTTTGTTTGTTTTCGAAACAGGGTCTCGCTTTGTCACCCAGGCTGGAGTGCCATGGAGCAATCACGGCTCACTGCAACCTTGACCTCTGGGCTCAAGCAATCCTCCCACTTCAGCCTCGTAAGTAGCTGGTATGCACCACCACAGCCAGGTAACTTTGACTTTTAGAAGAGATGAGGTCCCTGTATGTTGTCCAGGCTGGTCTCAAATTCCTGAGCTCAAGCACTCCTCCTGCCTTTGCCTTCCAAAGGACTGGGATTGCAGACATGATCCACTGCGCCCAGCCTTATTTTTTTTTCTGCATCTCAACTTTTTCTTGTGATTTCTCTAATATGTCCTTGCACTCTTCTCAGTATTTTACTGGGGCCATGATTATTCCCCTGTAACCTTGGTTCGTTTTTTCTCAGAACTGGCATCCAATGTCTCTAGTAAGCCATCTTGAAAAACCTCTGCCTTTTAATTGAGGTGTTTAGATCATATACATTTATATGATAGTATGAGTATTGAAATGTTTGGGTTTAAATCTATCATCTTGCAATTTGTTTTGTTTGTACTACTGTTCTTTGTTCACTTTTTTTTTCTTTTTCTGCCTCATTTTAGATTAACTGAATATTCTATTTTATCTCTGTTATTAGCTTATCAGCTATAATTCTTCTATGGTTTTTTAGTGGTTGCTTTATGGTTTACAGTGTACATCTTTAACTTATCACAGTATATCTTAAAGTGATATTAAATCACTTTTCATATAGTATAACACCTTAAGCATTATATTTGCATTTGTTTCCTCCCAGGCTTTGTGCTATTATTGTTACATATTTTACTCTTCCATATGTTATATATAGACCCCAGAATATATTGTTATTTTTACTTTAAGCCGTCAATTATCTTTTTAAGAGATTTAAACAATAAGAGATAATATCTTTATAATTATTCACATAGTTGCCATTTCTGGTGCTCTTCATTCCTTTGTGTAGATGCAGATTTCCATCTGGTATCATTTTTCTTCTGATTGAAGAACTTCCTTTAACTTTTTTTTTTTTTTTTTTTGAGATGGAGTTTCACTCTGGTTGCCCAGGCTGTAGTGCAATGGCGTGATCTTAGGTCACCGCAACCTCCACCTCCCAGGTTCAAGTGATTCTCCTGCCTCGGCCTCCTGAGTAGCTGGGATTACAGGCATGCGCCACGAAGCCTGGCTAATTTTTTATTTTTAGTAGACACGGGGTTTCTCTATGTTGGTCAGGCTGGTCTCGAACTCCCGACCTCAGGTGATCCACCTGCCTCAACCTCCCAAAGTGCTGGGATTACAGGTGTGAGCCACTGTGCCTGGCCCTTTAACATTTTTTATAGTGAAGTTCTGCTTGCTGGTGATGAATTCTTTTAGGTATGAAAGAGTTTTTGTTTGCCTGCATTTTTAACAATAATTTTAAGCAAATTGTTAATGATGTGACTTGCTATATTTTTCTTCATGTTTTTGGGCTTATGGTTCATTCATATTTTTAAATATATGGGATTATAGCATTTATAAAATTTGGAAAATTCTTAGATGTTATTTCTTCTAATGTTCTTTTTTGCCTTCCCATCTCTCCTCTTCTTTGGAGACCTCAATTATGCTTGTATTAGACTACTTGAAGCTCTTCTGCAGCTTAAAAATGTTCTGTTAATTTTTTTCATCTTCTTTCCCCCTCTAGATTTTTCATTTTGTATAGTTTCTATTTCTACATTTTTCATTCACTAATCTTTTCTTCTGCAATGTCTTCCTGTAGTTAATTTCACTACATGTATTTTTCACCTCAGACATTGTAGTTTTCATGCATATTCAATCATTTCTGTAACTTATTGAACATATGCAATATAGTTATAATATAATGCTTAAAATATGTGTTTTAATGTCCTCTATTAATTTTATAATCAGTGTCATTTCTGGATTAGTTTGTATTGATTCATTTTTATTCTCATTAAGGGTCATTATTCCTCTGCTTATCTGCATGCCGGTAATTTTTGACTATATGTAAAAGATTATAATTTTGCATCATTGGGTAAAATAAATTACTTTTCTTTTTTTAAATTTTATTATTATACTTTAAGTTTTAGGGTACATGTGCACAATGTGCAGGTTTGTTACATATGTATACATGTGCCATGTTGGTGTGAATAAATTACTTTTCAATACCTATGAATATTATTGAATTTTATCCTGGGATATGGTTAAGTTACATGGAAATGATTTGATCTTTCTGGATCACATTTTGTTAGGCAGTACCAGAGTAGCATTTACTCTCAGACTTATTTTGTTCTACTTCTGAGGCAAAATGCTTTTATGTAATCTACCTTGTATTGCACAAATTATGAGATTTTTCCAATCTGAGTGAGAACAGGAATGATTTTCAGTCTTATATGAGGATTGTACCTCTGAACCATTGAATTTTTTTTCCCCTGGTGTCTTGTATTTTCCTTACGTGTATACATTGATTAGCACTTGGTTGAATATGCTAAAAGCATCCTCTGCAGACCTCTGGAGTTCTCACTCAGTGCAGATTTCTCTCTCTAGCACTTTGCTTTGTGAATTCTACCTGCCTTGGCTGGTCTCGAACTCCTGGCCTCATGTGATCTGCCTGCCTCGGCCTCCTAAAATGCTGGAATTACAGGTGTGAGCCACCACACCTGGCCACTTTATCTGTTCTGTATTTAATTGTAAAGCTCACCTAATTTGTTTCCTTTCTCTCAGATATTAGTATCCTTTTTTGTCTAATGTCCAGTGTATTTTAAGCTGTCGCATCAAACTAAAAACTTTCTACACAATACAGGAAACAATCAACAGAATGAAGAGACCACCTATGAAATAGGAAAAAAAAGTTGTAATCCACATATCTGATAAGGGGCTAGTATCTTATAAAACATATAAGAAACTCAAAAAAGTCAATAGGAAGAAACCAAATAACCTGATTAAAAAATGGGCAAAGGATCTGAATAGAACTTTCTAAAAAAAAAAGACATACAAATGACCAACAGGTGTGTGAAAAAATGCCCAATATCTCTAATCATCAGGGAAATGCAAATCAAAACTACAGAGATATTCATACCTATTAGAATGACTATTATCAAAAAGATAAAATATAACAAGTGTTGGCGAGGATATGGAGAAAAGGAAACACTTGTGTACTGTTGGTGGGAATGTAAATTTGTAGAGCCATTTTAGAAAACAGCATGGGGGTTCCTCAAAAAACTAAAAATAAAATTACTGTGTGATCCAACAGTACTACTACTGAGTATCTATCTAAAGGAATTGAGGCTGGGCACGGTGGCTCATGCCTGTAATCCCAGCATTTAGCGAGGCTGAGGCAGGTGGATCACTTGAGCTCAAAAGTTTGAGACCACCCTGACCAATATGGTGAAATCCCATCTCTACTAAAAATACAAAAATTAGCCAGGTGTGGTGGCAGGCACCTGTAGTCACAGCTACTTGGGAGGCTGAGGCAGGAGAATCTCTTGAGCCCAGGAGGCGGAGGTTGTAGTGAGCCGAGATTGTGACATTGCACTGTAGCCTGGGTGACAGAGCAAAGTGAGACTCTATCTCAAAAAAAAAGAATTGAAATCAATATGTCATCAGATATCTGCACTCCCATGTTTGTTGCAGACAAGATGCATAATCAAGCTTAGTGTCCATCAGCAGATGAATGGATAAAGAAAATGTGGTACATGTACACAATGAAATACTACTCAGCCTTAAAAAGGAGGAAATCTTGTCATTCACAGCAACATAGGTAAACCTAGGGAACATTATGCAAAGTGAAATAAACCAGGCACAGAAAGGCAAATATAATCTCTCTTATATGTGGAGAATAAAAAAATTGAACTTGGCTGGACGCGGTGGCTCACGCCTGTAATCCCAGCACTTTGGGAGGCCAAGGCAGGCGGATCACAATGTCAGGAGATCGAGACCATCCTGGCTAACATGGTGAAACCCCGTCTCTACTAACAATACAAAAAACTAGCTGGACTTGGTGGCAGGCGCCTGTAGTCCCTGCTACTTAGGAGGCTGAGGCAGGAGAATGGCATGAACCAGGAGGCAGAGGTTGCAGTGAGCCGAGATCATGCCACTGCACTCCAGCCTGGGTGACAGAGTGAGACTCCGTCTCAAAAAAAAAAAAAAAAAAAAAAAAAAAAAAATTGAACTCATGGAAGCAGAAAGTAGGATGGTGATTGCCTGGTCTGGGAGTCAGGGATGGGGGCAGCAGAAATGAGATGTTGATCAAAGGGTACAAAGTTTCAGTTAGACAGGATGAATAAGTTCTGGGAATTTATTGTGCAGCATGGTAACTGTAATTAATAGTAATGTAGGATATGACTGAAAATTGCTAAAAGAGTAGGTTTTATGTGTTATCACCACAAAAATGCTAAGTATGTGAGGTGATGAATATGTTAATTAACTTGATTTAATTCACAATGTATACAGATATCAAAATGTTATGTTGTACATTGTAGATATATATAATTTGTCAATTATACCTTAATAAAGCTGGAAGGAAATAAAAAGAAATCATATTTTAAAAACCATTATTTGATATATTTTGTCTGATTTTTGGTTAGTTCAGGTGGGGCAGTATATCTGGTCCCTGGTACTTTACATTGGCCAGAAATAGACATCCCTCATACCATTTAACTGCCTATTTGCCCAACCAAGTATAAAGCCTCAGCTTCCTACCTTTGTAAATCCGACTACTCAGAATAACTTCAACTCCAAGAACTTCTGGCATCTTCCTCCCATCATCTTATTCCTGCTCATTATTTCTTTGTGTCATGTATTAATTGACTTGTTAATAAGCCAGGGTTAATGAATGAATGTTTTCTATCCTATGCATTGATTTTTAAAGAAAATTTTAAAAAATAATTCTTCTGCTTATAATAGTAAAAATGCTCGGTCTAAGGACACTGTGTCAAGAATAATTTAAAAATCACCTGTAATTACACCACTCAGAGATAAATGCTGTAAATATGCTGTTGTTAGTTTACCTCAGGATCGTTTCTATATACAGATGCTCCTGGACTTTTGATGGGGATATGTCCCAGTAAACCCATTGTAAGTTGAAGATATTGTAAGACAAAAATGCACTAATACACCTAACCTATTGAACATCACAGCTTATCCTGGCCTACCTTAAATGTGCTCAGAACACTTCCACTAGCCTACAGTTGGAGAAAATTAACAAAAAGCATATTTTATAATAAGCTATTGAATATTTCATGTAATTTATTGAATACTGCATTGAAAGTGAAAAACAGTATGTTGTATCGGTACTTGAAGTATGGTTTCTACTGCATGCATATTGCTTTCACACCATTGTAAAGTCAAAAATTGTAAAGTTGAACCATGGTAAGTCAGAGACCATCTGTATCTATTTTTTAATGGAATCATATAAATATGCAATTCTGCATTCTGCTTTTTTTACTCAATATTTTAATAAACTTCTGCTCTATGATTGAAACTTTTTGAGAAGTGATTTAAATGGTTACCGAGTATTTCATTTCACTATAATCATATTCAAATAATTTCTAATACTCACTATTATATATAACACTATACAAAAGTATTTTTTGTACCTCTGATTATTTTTAGAATAGAGTCTTAAAATGGAACTACTAGACCAAACAGCATAAGCTTGTGTAAGGCTCTTAGTGAATATCATCACTTTCTTTTTCTCCCGTGATTTCATACCAATTTTTACTCCTGTCAGTTGTATGTGAAAGTGTCTATCTCATTATCTTACTTTAATTGAATATCAAAAGATCAGGGGCTTCCTAGAGAGAGGGAAAAAGTTTATTCACAAGACATTATTTAAATGATGGAAATCTTAGGTGCCATTGTTGATAGTAGCTTCCAATGCTTCTGAAAGTAGTTGTGCAGTTTGTCCACTGAACAGAAGCACCTAACTAAGGTGGCTAGGGGAGGCTACAATCCAGCTCATGTTCTGCTTTCCAAATTTAGACTATAGTCTAAATTTAAATTAGATTTGTCTGATTCTAAACCAACTATGTTATATTGCCAGTGATAGATTTTTAGTTAAGTGTTCCTCAAGTTTCCCCATTAGGTTTTACAGCCAGGTAAAATAATCATGATTTATCAGTCACTAAGAAAAAATACAAAATATAATTGTTAGAAAACCTTTGTACTCTGACTTGGAATGAAAATCTCTACTTTGATTACCCAATGAAAACTTGTTTGTGTAATATGAAGAGAAATTTATAAAAAATTTATAAAATTAGATAATCTTGGAAAAGAATATTGCTATTTTCTGCCTATTGTGTTTCGTGATGAAACCACTTACAGAATAGTACTTGTTCATACCCCTCACAGAATATTATAACTATATTAATTTTAGTAAAGAGGTATGGGAGAGAGGATTGTGGACAACATAGGGACAAGGTAGGAAAATTATTTATTTAATGTCTTGCTAACCCTTTTTTGAGGATACGTGTACTGGATTATTGCAATAATAATTTTTTTTTTTTCACAGAGTATCACTCCATCACCCAGGCTGGAGCACAGTGGTGCAACCTCAGCTCACTGCAAGCTCTGCCTCCTGGGTTCGAGTGATTCATGTGCCTCAGCCTCCCAAGTAGCTGGAATTACAGGTATGTGCCCCAACGCCTGGCTAATTTTTGTATTTTTAGAAGAGACGAGGGTTTACCATGTTGGTCAGTCTGGTCTCGAACTCCTAACCTGAAGTGATCTGCCTGCCTTGGCCTCCCAAAGTGCTGGGATTATAGACGTGAGCCACCACGCCTGGTCTATTGCTATAATCATTAAGAAAACTAGTGACAACAAGAGTTGTTCATTACAAGGAGATAATTTGGCAGGGTCTACCATGCCTATCTTGTAATTTCCGTTAAATCTTTGTTCTGGCTTTTCCTCCATTCAAGAGGGAATGCCTTCCCTACTTAGAGGGAAGCAAGACCCACAGCAGAATATCATGTTTCCTCATTTGTTATTTCTCTTTCATTAGCTCCATTCTACTCAGTGAAATGTAACTCGGGAGGTCAGATTGCTTCTGGCTAAATACTATATTCATTGATATTTGACCCTTGGGAAAGAGGGAGGTTATCCATAGAAGTTCCTCCACATCTAACAAGATCTGGTTATATATATTTTTCCTGCTGCCCTCAGCAATAATAATGTCCACCTTTTGGAGGCTCCAAATAATTCTGAAGTAATTATTTTGTGAAAGGTAGAAATCATTGAACTTTTACTTACTAATAGAAAATTAAATGTAGAGGAGATACTAGTTATGGTTTGGAAGAAAAAAGCATGGTTATTTTATTTGCATTAATTAGTTCAGGGAAGATGTTCGTGAATGTGTCAAATTCTGTGTTTGGACTTCTCATGAGTACTATGTTTTGGATAAACATGTTAATCAAAAATGCAGTCAAAAAAAGACAAAAAAAATCCAATTAAGAGTGATATCACCAAGATAGGGGAGTAGAAGATACCAGCTTTAATCCACCAACTCCTCCTAACAAAAACAAATATGGACAGTTACTCCCAAACCAAAAGAGCCCAGGGAGGGCTTGAGAGGCCATTAAATAATCTGCAGCAAAATGGTGGGACCAAAAAACCCCCAGAGAATATCCACACATGAAGGATCAGTGGTGATTCTGGCATACTGACATGCCAGAAGATGGCTAGGATCAAAGAACAAAGGTGGAGGCTATCAGCCACGCAGTGGGAGCCACTATGGTCCCTGGGGGCCTGTTCCACAGAAAACATCAGGATCTTTTGCTACTTCGATAACCAACAGCTATTCCCACTGGGGGTCCCCAAAGAGGGCAATGTGGCTGCACACCTCTCCTTTACCCAAGAAGTTGCTACTGTTGAGGGACTTTGAAAAAAAAACCACTACTTCTTCCAATCCTGTGTGTCCCCCAACTGTGGAGCAGTGGCTGCTCTATGAGTGCCCACGCTCTGGACCCAGGCTGTATGGTTTCATTGGGCCAATCCATATCTCAGACACTGAAGCCATCACCAGAGTAAGCTAGTTCACATTCTTGGCCCTGAAGCCAAACCCTCACTGGGCATGCCCATGTTTCAGGTACTAGCTGAGCAGCTACAGAAAAGTAAACTCAACCCTAACCCCAAAGCTGCTTTAACTCTGTGCACACCTATCTTCCATTCCCAACTTCTCTGATTCACAAATCTCCATGCCTCACATTCTATTACCAATATAACAGAAGAGGTGTCTGTGCTTCAGGCACCAGTGCCATTACCACTCCAGATACTAGAGCTGTAGTCCCTCCATGCATGCTCATGCTTCTGGGTTCAGCTCTGCGGCCATTCCATGGGCACCACTCATCTGATGCTGGCGCCACTGTCATTCCAAGCAAGCCCATGAGCCAGACCCAGTGCCAAAAGGGTCTTCAGACACAGTTTCCCCAGTGGTAAAAAAGAGTGGGAGGATCTTAGTAGCCATTGCCACTGAAGACTTCAATAACCCTCACTACCACTGTGGAAATCCACAGCCTTGACCACTGAGGACACCTGCAGTCTTCATCAACACTCTCCCTAGCTGATAGAGATGCACAGAGACTACACAACTGGCATATTCATTGGTACACCCCGGTGAGCAAGTGTCCTCATACCCTTCAAAAATATTTCCAAAGTGAAACTAGCCTGTAATGTCTGCAATAGGTGACTGCTCCACCAGATACATGGACATCAGTGTAAGACAACAAGAAACATGACAAACCAAGGAGACATAAAACCACCAAAAGAACACAATAATTTCACAGTAGCTGGCCCCAAAGAAACAGAGATATGTAAACTGCCTGACAAAGTTGTTTTTTTTTGTTTTTGTTTTTTCCCAGATGGAGTTTCGTTCTTGTTGCCCAGGTTGGAGTACAATGTCACGATTTTGGCTCATTGCAACCTCCGCCTCCTGGGTTCAAGTGATTCTCCTGCCTCACCCACCCAAGTAGCTGGGATTACATGTGCCCGCCACCATGCCTGGTTAATTGTTTTTTGTATTTTTAGTAGAGATGGTGTTTCATCATGTTGGCCAGGCTGGTCTCAAACTCCTGACCTCAGGTGATCCACCCGCCTCAGCCTCCCAAAGTGCTGGGATTTATAGAAGAACAATGGAATGATATCAGGAAAATAAAAAATGACAAAAGAAGAAATTTAACAGAGAGATTAGAATTACTTTAAAAAATCCAGAAATTCTGGAGCTGAAATACACAATAAACGAAGTTTAAAATGCAATAGAGAGCATCAACAGGAAAATTGAACAAGCTGAAGAAATCTGTGAACTCAGAAACATGTTATTTAAAAAAATTATCAGAGGACAAAAAGAATGAAAAGAAATAAAGCTTACAGGATGTATAGGACAGCATCAAAAGAGCAAATATTTAGTTAAAGATATTAAAGAAGTCAAAGAGAAAGACAAAGGGGGTAGAAAGCTTATCTAAAAATATAATAATAGCTGAAAACTTTCCAAATCTGGGGAAAGATAATATCCATGTACCAGAAGATCACAGATTTCCAATCATATTCAATCCAAACAAGATGACACCAAGATACATTATAATCAAACTGTCAAAAGTCAAAGATAGAAGATAAGCAAGTCACATGTAACAGAATTTCACCAACGCTAGCAGCATATTTCTCGGAAGAAACCTTATAGATCTGGATAAAGTGAAATGATATAGTCAAAGCACTGAAGGATATATTCAAAAAACTGCAAACCAAGAACACTGTACCTAGCAAAACTGTCCTTCAAAAATGAAGGAATGACAAAGACTTTCCCAAACAAAAGCTGAGGAAGTTTATCACTGTCAGACCTACCTTAAAACAAATGCTAAAGGAACCTCTTTAAACTGAAAGAAAAAATGCTAATTAGTAACACAAACACATGTGAAGATATAAAACTTATTGCAAAAACTAAGTACACAGAATGTTTACTACTGAAATGGTGGTGTGTAAATCAATGATATATTCAGTATGAAGGTTAAAAGATAAAACTATTAAAAATAATAGCTACAATAGGTTGCAGGATATACAATAGAAAAAATTGTAAATTGGGACATCAAAAACAAAATGTGTGAGAGATGGAGTAGAAGTGTAGGGTTATTTTATGTGATCAAGGTTAAATTGTTATCAGTTTTGAATATCCCATTATAACTTTAAAATGTTTTATGTAAGCCTCGTGGTAACCACAAAAAAATTGATAGTACATATACAAAAGATAAAAAGTAAGGAATCAGGCTGGGCACGGTGGCTCACACTTGTAATCCCAGCACTTTGGAAGGCCTAGGAGGGTAGATCACAAGGTCAGGAGTTCGAGACCAGCCAGTCCAATATGGCGAAACCCTGTCTCTACTTAAAAGTACAGAAATTAGCCGGACACAGTGGCACGCACCTGTAGTCCCAGCTACTCGGAGGCTGAGGCAGGAGAATCACTTGAAGCCAGGAGGTGGAGGTTGCAGTGAGCCAAGATCGCATCACTGCACTCCAGCCTGGGCAACAGAGTGAGACTCCGTCTCAAAAAGAAAAAAAAAAAAAAAAAAAAGAAAAGTAAGGAATCAGCCAGGTGGCCAGGCATGGTGGCTCACGCCTGTAATCCCAGCAGCACTTTGGGAGGCCAAGGTGGGTGGATCACCTGAGGTCAGGAATTTGAGACTAGTCTGGCCAACATGGTGAAATCCCATCTCTACTAAAAAAAATACAAAAATTAGCTGGGCATGGTGGTGCATACCTGTAATTCCAGCTACACGGGAGGCTGAGGCAGGAGAATCACTTGAATCTGGGAGGCGGAGGTTGCAGTGAGCCAAAATTGTGCCATTTCACCCCAGCCTGGGTAACATAAGTGAAACTCCCTCTTAAAGGAATCGAAGCATACCAATAAAGAAAATTATCTAATCCCAAAGGAAGGCAGCAAGAGAGAATGAAAGAAATGATCTACAGAACAACCACAAAATTGTTAACAAAATAGCTGTAGTAAGTCCTTACTTATCAATAATTATCTTGAATGTAAATAGATTTTATTATCCAATCAAAAGACACAGTGGCTGAATGGATAAAAAACAAGACCCAACCGTATCCTGCCTATAAAAGGTTCAGGTCACCTTTAAGAACACAGATACATTGAAAGTGAATGGATGAAAATATTCCATGCAAATGGAAAACAAAGGAAAGCAGAGATAGTTATATCAGATAAAATAGAGTATAAGTCAAAACTATAAAATGATAGAAGAAGGGTCATATAATGATAAAGGAGTTGACTCATCAAGAAGATACAATTGTAAATATACATGCACCCAACTTCAGAGCACCTAAATATATAAAGCAAATATTAATAGATCTGAAGAGAATAAGAGACTGACACAGTAATGATAGAGGACTTAAATACTCCACTTTCAACAATGAACAGATCATCCAGACTGAAAATTAATAGGGAAACATTAGACTTGAACTACACTTTAGACCAAATGACCGTAGCAGACATATGAAGACCGTTTCACCCAATAGCAACAGAATACACATTCTTAAGCACACGTGGAACATTGTCCAGGATAAATCACATGTTAAGACATAAGTCTTAATAAAATTAAGAAGATTGAAATCATATCAAGTATGTTTTCTAGGCACAATGGTATAAAACTAGAAATCCGTATGAGAAAGAATTTTGGAAAATTCACACGTGGAAATTAAACAGCATGTTCCTAAACAACTAATGGGACAAAGATGAAGTTAAAAGAAAAATTGAAAGATATCTTAAGACAAATAAAAGTTAAAACACAACATATACAAACTTACAGGATGTAGCAAAAGTAGTTCTAAGACAGAAGTTTGTAGTAATAAATGCCTACATCAAAAAAGAAGATTACAGATAAACAACATCATGTTATACCTCAAGGAACTAGAAAAAGAAGATGAAGTAAGCCCAAAGTTAGTAACAGTAAGGAAATAATAAAGATTAGAGCAGCAATAAATGTAATGGAGACTAGAAAAATAATAGAAAAGGTCAATGAAACTAACAGTTTTGTAAAAAGACAAATTTGAAAAACCTTTAACCAGGCTAGGAAAAAGGAGAGAAGACTCAAATCAGAAATTAGAGGACATGACAACTGATAACATGGAAATACAAAGGATCATAAGAAACTACTATATAATTTTATATCAACACATTGGATAACCTAGAAGAAATACATTCCTAGACACCACCTACCAAGATTAAATCTGAAGATATAGAAAATGTGAACAGACTGATAACTTATAAGAGACTGAATCAGTAATAAAAAGTCCTGCTTCAAAGAAAAGCCCAGGACCCGATGGTTTCACAGCTGAATTCTAGCAAACATTTAAAGAGAACTAATATAAATCTTTCTCAAACTTTTCTAGAAAATTGAAGAGGAGGGAATACGTCCAAACTCATTTTGCAAGGATTACACTGGTACCAATGCCAGACAAGGACACCTAAGAAAATAAAATTATAGGCCAGTATCCCTGAAGAACATAGATGCAAAAATCCTTAACCAAATACTAGTAAACTGAATTCAGCAGTGCATTAAAATGATCATTCACCGTGATCGAGTGTGATTTATCCCATGGGATGCAAGGATAGTTCAACATATGCCAATCTGTATATGTGATACACCTCATTAACAGAATGAAGGATAAAAACCACATGATGATCTCAATTGATGTAGAAAAGGCATTTGAAAAAATTTAACATTCTTTAGTGATAAAAACTCTCACAAAACTAGGTATAGAAGAAATGCGTCTCAACATAAAGACCATATATGACATACCCATCACTAAGCCTTTGTTACTCCTTTATTTCTGAAGGGCAGTTTTGCTGGGTATAGTGTTCTTGGTTTATACTTTTTGAAGATATCCTTCAGTGCTTTGAATATGTCATCCCTCTTTATCCTGGTCGGCAAGGTTTCTTCTGAGAAATATGGTGCCAGCCTTAATGAAGTTCTGTTATATGTGATTTGCTTATCTTGCTGCTCTCAGAATCCTCTCTGTCTTTGATTATAAAAATAAAGAAAAGACAAGGATGTCCCACTTTCTACTTTTATTCAACATAGTACTAGAAGTCCTAGCCAGAGCAATTAGGCAAGAGAAAGAAATAAAAGGCTTCAAAATTGCAAAGGAAGATGTTAAACTGTCTCAGTTTTCAGACAACATGTTCTTATATAGAGAGAACCCTAAAGACTCCACGAAAAATGTTAGAACTAATAAATGAATTTAATAAAGTTGCATGCTACAAAATCAACACAAAACTAAAAAAGAAATTAAGGTAACAATCCGATTTACAATAGCTACAAAAATATAATACTGAGGAATAAATGTAAGCAAGGAAGTGAAACATTTGCTTCACTTTCACTTACATTTGTAACAAATGTAAGAAAGAGAGTCCAGAAATAAATCCCTGTATTTATGGTCAATTGATTTTTGACAAGGGTGCCAAGAATACACAATGGGGAAAGAACGGTCTCTTCAATAAATAGTATTGGCAAAACTGGATATCCACATGCAGAAGAATGAAACTAGACTCTTATCTCAAACCATATACAAAAATCAACTCAAAATGGATTATAAAGACTTCAGTGTGAGACCAGAAATGGTAAACCTACAAACAACAACAAAAAACATAGGGGAAATCCTCCATGACATTGGTCTGGGCAACGATTTTTTAAATATGATGCCAAAGCACAGGCGACAAAGCCAAAAATAGACAAGTAGGATTACATCAAACTAAAAAGCTTCTGCAAAGTAAAGGAAACAATCAGAGTGAAGAAACAACCTAGAGAATGGAAGAATATATTTGTAAACAATAATCTCAGAAGGGTTTAATAGCCAAAACATGTAAGGAACTGAAACAACTCAATAGTAAGAAAACAACCCAATTAAAACATGGGCAAAGGGGACCTAAATAGAAATTTCTCAAAAGAAGATAGACAAATGGCCAACAGGTCTGTGAAAAAGATCCCAACATCTCTAATAATCAGGGAAACACAAATCAAAAGCACAATGAGATATTACTCCACACCTGTCAGAATGGCTATTCAAAAAGACAAAAGATAAATACTGGCAAGAATATGGAGAAAAGGGAACTGTTGTATACTGTTGGTGGGAATGTAAATTTGTAGGGCTATTTTGGAAAACAGTGTGAAGGTTCCTCACAAAAGTGAAAATAGATTACTGTATGATCCAACCATACCACTACTGGGTATGTATCCAAAGGAATTGAAATCACTGTCAATCAGATATCTGCACTCTCATGTTTGCTGCAACATTATGCACAATAGCAAGATATGGAACCAACCTTAGTGTTCATTGACAGATGAACAAATACAGAAAAAGTGTTATATATACACAATTAAATACTATTCAGCTTTAAAAAAGAGAGAAATCCTGTCATTTACAGCAACATGGGTAAACCAAGAGGACATTATGCTAAGTGAAATAAGCCAGGTGCAGAAAGACAAATATTACGTGGTCTCACTTATATGTAGAGTGTAAAAGGTTGAACTTATAGAAAGAGGGTACAATGATGGTTACAAGAGGCTGGAGGTTGGGGGATTGGGAAGATGTTAGTGAAAGGACACAAAATTTCAGTTAGGAGGAATAACTTAAAGACATCTATTGTACATTGCAGTGACTAGAGTTAGTAATAATATATTGCATATTGAAAATTGCTAAAAGATTTTGTGTTCTCACCACAAGAAAATGTGAAACAATGCATGTGTTTAATAGCTTGAATTTATCCATTCCACAGTTGTATACATATATAAAAACTGTGTTGTACACCATAAATAGACATAACTTTTACTTGTTAATTTAAAAAATCCATTGAACAGTTTGTGTGGATCCCTGGTGGAAAGTAGAACTTGGATGTAATATAAACTCAGCAACTTTTTAGTATGTGATATATGTCTTGAGACACTAGATGGATATATTTAAGAATTTGGAGCTTCCAGTTTAGAGTAAATGAAAGTTGGCTTGAAGTATGACAAATATATATATATATATACACACACACACACACACACACACACATATGCATGCACACACATTAAAAAAATTTTTAAAAGACAATCTCACTCTGTCACACAGGCAATCACAGCTCACTGCAGCCTCAGTCTCTTAGGCTCAAGTTATCCTCCCGCCTCAGCCTCTCAAGTAGCTGGGACTACAGGCATGAACCAATACACCTAGCTAGTTTTAAAATTTTTTGTAGCGACAGGGTCTCGTTATGTTGCTCAGGCTGATCTTGAACTCCTGGGCTCATGTGATTCTCCTGCCTTGACCTTTATGGACACGAGCCACCACGCCTGTCTCCACTCACTGTGACCTCTGCCTCCCGAGTTCAAGTGATTCTCCTGCCTCAGCCTCTTGAGTAGCTGGGATTACAGGTACCCACCAACATGCCTGGCTAATTTTTGTATTTTTAGTAGAGGTGAGGTTTTACCATGTTGGCCAGGCTGGCCTCGAACTCCTGACCTTAGGTGATCCACCCCTTTGGCCTCCCAAAGTGCTAGGATTACAGGCATGAGCTACCACGCCCAGCCATAGTGCAATACTTTTAAAGGACATTCATTATTTGGATCTCATGTAACCAGGGCTTATACTTTTATTGATTTATACATAAGTTTTAGACAATTTATAAAACTAAGCAAATTTGGAAATCTTAGAAACTGATTATTCTTTTTTTAATTTCCATTTTTATTTTAGATTCTGGGGTTACATGTGTAGGTTTGTTACAAGGGTATATTGTGTGATGCTGAGGTTTTGGGCTTCTATTCATCCTGTCACCTACACAGTTAACATAGTACCCAACAGGAAGTTTTATATCCCTTGTCTTCCTCCCTCCTTCCTTTCTTTCAGAGTCCCCAGTGTCTATTGTTCCCTTCTGTGTCCACATGCACTCAGTGATTATCTCCCACTTGTAAGTGAGAACATAGGGTATTTGGTTTTTGTTCCTGTGTTAATTTGCTTAGGATAATGGCCTCCAGCTGCATCCATGTTCCTGCAAAGCACATGATGTCCTTTTCTATGGCTGCATAATATTCCATGGTGTATATGTACATTTTCTTTATCTCACCCACTATTGATGGGCACCTAGACTGATTACATGCCTTTGTTATTGTGAATAGTGCTGCAATGAACATACAAGTGCATGTGTCTTTTTGGTAGAACAATTTATTTTGGGGGGGGGGGGGTGGGTATATACCCAGTAGTGGGATTGCTGGGTGGAATGGTAGTTCTATTTTTAGTTCTTTGAGAAATCTCCAAACTGCTTTTCACAGTGGCTCAACTATTTTGCCATTTTTAATAGCAAAAACCACAATTAGTTTTGCACCAACCTTATAGTTTACTTTCCTACCAGTAGTGTGTAAACATTCCCTTTTCTCCACAGCGTTGCCAACATCCGTTATTTTTTGACTTTTTAATAATAGCCATTCTAATTGGTGTGAGATGGTATCTCGTTGTGGTTTTGATTTGTCTTTCTTTGATTATTAGTGATGTTGGGCATTTTTTCATATGTTTGTTGGCTGCTTGCATGTCTTCTTTTGAGAAGTGCCCGTCCATGTTCTTTGTCCACTTTTTAATGTGGTTGTTTGTTTTTTGCTTGTTGATTTAAGTTTTTTATAGAGTCTGGATATTAGTCCTTTATTGGATGCAGAGTTTGCCAATATTTTCTCCCATTCTCTAGGTTGTATGTTTACTCTGTTGATAATTTCCTTTGCTGTGCAGAAGCTCTTTAGTTTAATTAGCCCCCATTTGCCAATTTTTGTTTTTGTTGCAATTGCTTTTGAGGACTTGGTCATAAATTATTTGCCAAGGCCGATGCCCAGAAGGATATTTTTAGGTTTTCTGCTAAGATTTGTAAGGTTTCAGTCTTACATTTAAATTTTTTATCTTTTTGTTTATGGTAAAAGAAAGGAGTCCAGTTTTATTCTTCTGCATATGGTTAACCAGATTTTTCAGTACCATTTATTGAATAGGGAGTCTTTTCCCCATTGCTTGTTATTGTCAACTTTGTCAAAGATCAGTTGGTTGCAGGCATGTGGTTTTATTTCTGGGGTTTCTATTCTGTTCCATTGGTCTATGTGTCTATTTTTGTACTAGTACTATGTTGTTTTTGGTTACTATCATCTTCAAATTGTAGTATGAAGTCAGGTAATGTGATGCCTCCGGTTTTGTTCTTTTTGCTTAGTATTGCTGTGGTCATTTGGCCTCTTTTATTTGGTTTCATATGAATTTTAGAATAGTTTTTCAGAATTCTGTGAAAACTGATGTTGATCATTTGATAGGAATAGTGTTGAATTTGTAGATTGCTTTTAACACTATGGGCATTTTAACAATGTTGATTCTTCCAATCCACGAATATGGAATATTTTTCTATTTGTGTAATCTATTATTTATTTCATCAGTATTTTGTAGTTCTCCATGTAGAGATCTTTCATCTCCAAGGTTAGGTGTATTCCTAGGTTTTTTTTTTGTGGCTACAATAAGTGGGATTACATTCTTGATTTGGTCCTCAGCTTGAATGTTATTGGTGTATAGAAGTGCTACTGGGGTTTGAATGTTGATTTTAATATCCTGAAACTTTACTGAAGTCGTTAATCAGGTCTAGGAGTCTCTTGGTGGAGTCTTTAGGATTTTTCTAGGTATAGAATTATATTGTCAGTGAAGAGAGATAATTTGATGTCCTCTTTTCCTATTTTAATACCTTTTTTTTTCCTTTCTTTCTCTTGCTTGATTGCTCTGGCTATGACTTCCAGTACTATGTTGAATAGGAGCGGTGAAAGTGGGAATCCTTGTTTTATTCCAGTTTTCAAGGGGAATGCTTCCAGCTTTTGCCCATTCAGTATGATGTTGGCTATAGATTTGTCACAGATGCCTTTATTATTCTGAGGTATTATCCCATGATATCTAGTTTCTTGAGGTTTGTTTTTTTTTTACTCATGAAAGGATTGGATTTTATTGAAATATTTCTGCATCTATTGAGACGATCATATGAGTTTGTTTTAATTTTGTTTATGTGGTGAATCACGTTTGTTGATTTGTGTATTGTGAACCAACCTTACATCCCAAGAATAAAGCCCACTTGATCATGATGAATTAACTTTTCAATGCACTGCCAGATTTGGTTTGCTAGTATTTTATTGAGGATTTTTGCATCTATGTTCATCAGGTTTAATTGGCCTTTGGTTTTCTTTTTTCCTTGTGTCCTTGCCAGATTTTGGTATTAGGATGATACTCGTTTTGTAAAATGAGTTAGGGAAGAGTTCCTTCTCCTCAGTTTTTTGAAATAGTTTCAGTAGGATTGGTACTAGCTCTTTTTACGTCTGCTAGAATTCAGCTGTGAATCCATCTGGTCCACAGCTTTTTTTGGTTTGTGGATTTTTTTTTTTTCAAATTACTGATTCAATTTTGGAACTTGTTATTGGACTGTTCAGGGTTTCAATTTCTTCCTGTCAATCTTGGGAAGTTATGTGTTTCCAGGAATTTATCCATTTCCTCTAGATTTTCTAATTTGTATGCATAGATGTGTTTATAGTAGTCTCTGAGGATCTTTTGTATTTCTGTTGAATCGGTTATAATGCCACCTTTATCATTTCTGATTGTGTTTATTTGAATCTTCTCGCTTTTTTCTTTGTTAATCTAGTTTGCAGTCTATTGGTCTTGTTTATCTTATCAAAGAACCCACTTTTTGTTTTGTTGATTCTTTCTGTGTTTTTTGGGTCTCAATTCTGTTTAGTTCTACTCGGATTTTAATTATTTCTTTTCTTCTGCTTACTTTGGAATCAGTTTGTTCTTGTTTTTCTAGTCCCTTTAAGTGGTAGAGTGTTAATCTGAGATCTTTCTAACCTCTTGATGTAAGTATTTAGTACAATAAACTTCCCTCTTAACACTGCTTTGTTGCATCCCAGAGATTTTGTCATGCTGTGTCTCCATTATCATTTGTTTCAAATAATGTTTTGATTTCTGCATTAATTTTACTGTTTACCCAAAAGCCATTCAGGAGCAAGTTATTTAGTTTCCATGTCACTGTGTGGTTTTGAGAGTTCCTCTTGGTGTTGATTTCTATTTCCATTCCACTGAGGTCTGAGAATATGCTTGGTATGATTTCAATTTTTTTGAATTTGTTGAGACTTGCCTAATGGCTGAGAATGTGATAGATTTTAGAGTATGTACCATGTGCAGATGAGAAGATACATATCCTGTGGTTATCAGGTGGAGTATTCTGTAGATGTCTATTAGAACCAATTGGCCAAGGGCCAAATTTAAGTCCAGAATTTTTTTGTTAGTTTTCTGCTTTGATAATCTAATACCGTCAATGTGGTATTGAAGTCTTCCAGTATTATTGTGAAGCTATGTCAAAAATGGATTATTCTTATCAGTTGACATATCCCGACAATGTTTCTAGCACTTTAAGATTATTATTTATTGACATTATGATATCTTCTGGGGGTTTATTTTAATATTTAGTTTAACGAATAAGATAAAGTGGCTGTGATGAAGGTCTGGAACAGCATCTGCCTAAAAGGCAAATATAGTGATTACTCTTTACATATAACCCGAAATCCAGAACAATATAGCATTTGAGGATAAAATAATTTAAATTGTAGGTGCATAAGGTTTGCATCCTGATGTATCTGAAATGTGTTCCATATTACCTTGGCTTTCAATTTCTCTAATTTTTCTATTTGATTAGAAGTTATTCATTTTGGGGGCAATGATGAAATTCCAATTCAAACTGTCTTATATCTTTTAATCAGAATTTTCCCAAAGCACAAAAGTGAAAATGTAGAAGTTGCTGTGTTTCATTCTTTTGAATGTTGCTACACTGAAAGCGCTGTGTGAAATTATTAGAAGACAAGTTTTCAAATGGTTGTAAAAGAAGATGCATATATGGGGACTCACTCAAAGGGCATTATTTAAAAAAGAAATTTCCAGCCACCCAGATCTCAGGGTAGCTATGTCCATTCAAGGATAGAGAATCCACCATCTGTATGATTATTTTTACGTCTGAACTTTTTTATACACCAGAGAGACTCAAAACTTTCAGGGTCATTTGCTCAGCATGTAGTGGAATGTCCTGCGCAATAGATTCCAATTAATATGACCATGTTCAATGGCCCTTTACCACCAATGATATATAACTGCTTTCCACTTGGCTTTATATGGCACTTCTTTGTTACAGCTGCAACCAGGTCTATCGCCCCTTTGATAAAAATTTCAGTTACCCCAGGGAGAAGCTTTCAACTTTATTAAGTATTGAAGTCTGTACATTTGTTCTTCTTTGGAAGAGCAGATCAAAAGCACGCTTTCTAAGTAAGTAATCTGATAAATTAGGATAGCATTTGCAGACTTGGGGAATATGTTTTTCCGTAATTGAAACTTGAGAACCTGTGTCAACTGACTATACTATTATAAACTTCTTAGCATTTAACAAGAGTTTCTTTTAATTTTTGAAAGTAAATAGAATTCCTTGATTCAATTTAACCAATTCTTTAGCATGCTGTTTCCTTTTTGTTGTGGTTAGGAAAACCTCAATGTAGGTTTAGAGATAGAAAACTGACAATCAAGAAAAAAAAAAGCAATTAGATGATCAAGTTGTGGTACAGACAAAAGCCCATGTTGTCATCTTATCTCTGGCATTAATTTACTGTAAAAACTTGAGCAAGCCACTTAATTTTTCTGGGCCACAGTTTCCTCATCTTTGAAAAGGGATAACTGGCTAAATTATGTGTAAGACTTCTGCTGATTCTGAAATTCTCTGATTCTAAGTCTTAGGCAGAATGAGGCTAGACACAGAATGCCTTATATTTGCATGCGGCCATTTTTACTTTGCATCTCCTGCCTGCTTCAATTCCAGGTTTGGTTTGGCAATGGAATAATATGGTGCTATTTTATCTTTGGGTAGGAATGAGATATATCTGGATCACTGGTTAAAAACCAGAGTAGTAATACCTTCACAAAGGAGACTAGATGGTTGTATTTCTCCCACAGTCCCAGGCTACTAGAATGTTGAAAAGGCACCAGATTTATCTTGAGAAAATTGGCTCTTATTCGCATACATTTACAATAAAAATACAAATAAATTCAGATTTCTCCATAGCTGATGGGACAAATTTTGCCTTCTGTGTTAGTCTGAATCTGAGGGTTACCTCTGTTATTAGCATTTTCAAAGATTTAGATTGTGACCTTTGAATTCCAATTCATGGGATTTGGATGCTTAAAAAGGATAACTTGGGCTGGGCATGGTGGCTCACTCTAATCCCAGCACTTTGGGAGGCCAAGGCAGGCAGATCTTTTAGGTCAGTTCTTGACCAGCCTGGCCAACGTGGTGAAATCCCGTCTCTACTAAAAATATAAAAATGAGCCAGGTGTGGTGGCGGGTGCCTGTAATCCCAGCTACTAGGGAAGGCTGATGCAGGAGAACGCCTTGAACTCGGGAGGCGGAGGTTGCAGTGAGCCGAGATCGCGCCACTGTACTCCAGCCTGGGTGACAGAGTGACTCCATCTCAAACAAAAAAAGAAAGGATAACCTGAATCAAAATGTACATCACATGTTGCCAAAGACTAAATATAATTTCTTACAGTATTTTGTCAATGGATGCTTACAATATAAACACTCCATGTAGACATCCTCAAAGTGTTTTAGCATTAAAAAGTTGGAAACTATTTTGTAGACCAATTCTTTCTAAATTTTAAGTTCTGATGATTGGGGATCAAGTTGGGGCTATGTTCTTCAGAATCTTAAAAAGCCTAAATACTAATAATATAGTTGTGATATTAGTAGAAACTTTTCCTGGGAGGTAGGGATTTAAGAGCCAAGTTTCTCATCTCAGATCCTCAGCAATTTATTTCTGATAGTGGGCTATTCACTTGTTCTGTCTGTTACTGTTTTCTCATTTTTATCACTATATCAAACCTCTGTAAGAGGTTCGGTTCCTTTCCTGTCCTGTCCTGTCCTGTCCTGTCTCGTTCTGTCGTCCAGCCTGGAATGCAATGGAGCGATCTTGGCTCAGTGCAACATCTGCCTCCCGGGTTCAAGCAATTCTCTTGCCTCAGCCTACTGAGTAGCTGGGATTACAGGCACCCGCCACCACGCCTGGCTAATTTTTGTATTTTTAGTACAGACAGGGTTTCACCATGTTGGCCAGGCTGGTCTTGAACTCCTGACCTCATGATCTGCCTGCCTTGGCCTCCCAAAGTGATGGGATTATAGGCAAGAGCCACCACGCCCACCCAAGAGCTAGTTTCTTAAAGGTTAATCGTACTATAGAACCTTAAACTATATAAATAAATTTTAGGTATGTGGTTGTGTTTAAAATCCTCTTATTTGTTTTGAACTTAGAATGGGTTTTTTACTCATGCATGATTTTGTAACATCATTCAATGATAAAAATATTAGTTCACTGACTTATTCAGATTTTCTGAATCTTGACCCATTTCCTTATACAATATCAACAATTATTTTGTTAATATCACCACTAATCTCATCAGAAAAGCTTGTAAGTGTTGAAAAACTATCAAGTTCATAGCAGTAGATTCAAGATTTCTAAAATTTTAATTTTCTCTTGAAAGCTCACATTTTGATCATAGGCAATAAATACCATCTGTTGTTTTTCTTGAAATGACAGGCTTACTTTGTCCATTAAAATTAAAGTCTGCCAAATAATCTGAAAATTCATCATTTGTCTGTCAGTCTTTTTTTCAAGCAAAAATGATGTTTTATGAAAATGTATGCTGGTTCCATTTGTAACTCAGTTGCATGAGTTTCTTTTCCTAGAGACAACTATCATATTTCAATATGTGGTAGAAATGCTTCATATGCACTTCCCATTTTGTAATACGGAATATTAATAAGATGTATACTCAAGGGTCTAGATTTAATAGTTAATCATTTTTATTGCTTTATAAAGGATATGATTAAGTGAAACTGACATTTTATTTTTATTGTGAGTGTGTGATGGTGAAGAATGTGATAACTGCCAGTGTAGTTTGGTATCACAGCCTTGATTCTTTCTAAGGAACCTACAGTTTTACCTACCATTGCCTTAGCAACACAGGCAATTATCAGCATAATGAAGAAGAAAAATCACATCTTAGTTTTAAAAACTATCATAAAAACAGCTTTGGCCTTGCAGACTTCTTGAAATGGTCTTGGAGATCTCAGGAGTATGTGAATTGCATTTTGAAAATTTCTGGACTAAGGCTGGCCAACATGGCATAACGCTGTCTCTACTAAAAATACAAAAATTAGCTGGGTGTGGTGGTGGGTGCCTGTAATCCCAGCTACTCAGGAGGCTGTGGCAGGAGCATTGCTTGAACCTGGGAGGTGGAGGTTGCAGTGAGCCAAGACTGTGCCACTAGACTCCAGCCTGGGAGTCCAGCCTGGGCACGGAGCAAGACTCTGTCAAAAAAAAAAAAAAAAAAAAAGAAGAAGCTGACTAGGGTTCAATATTGTTACAGTCTTGAATTTCCCCTTCTGTTTTCAGAAAAATGGGCCAGCTTCTTACTGCTCCATTTCCCATGAAGTTAAAACATCAAAAGTAAGAAACTATTAACACCGAGGCCCACTCATTAAAAGCAGGGACCCGCTTCTTAATGACTAGATTGCCTTGTCTTGCTGACTGAGACAAAATTTAATAGCAGTAGGTGGGAACTTGAACTAATATAGTCAATACCTGGTAAGCAGTACATAGTTGCTTTCTTCTCACTATATTTGCCTCATTTTCCAAAGCGAAATAATAATAAACCTTTAATAAATTTTTGGATGGGGCTCTCTCCCGAGGGGCAGGTCAGGGATAGGGAGTAGGAGCCGGGGTCGGGGTGGCGGCGGCGGCCTGGGCCTCGAGGTCGACGCCTGCTGCTGCAGCAGCAGAGGCTGAGGGACCCGTCGCAGCGCTGTCGCCGGAGAGGGAGGGCTCCGCTGCGGTGGTGAAACCAGCCCAGAGAAGTTACAGAATTTTCCCCCGGGTCTCCTGCCCAGCAAGCCAGCGCCGTGACCAGGTATGGGGGATGATGGTGGCGGCTCTCACTCACTTGTGAAGGCTGGAACCCAGGGAACCTGTGGTGACCTAGGGATTCTCCAGACACCACCGCAGCCCCACCACGACCAGCCGAGGCAGCAACAGCAACAGCTCGGGCACATGAGCGGAACCGCTGGACTCCAGGTTCCTTGCGGGGGCGCTGAGCGTGGCCTGAGGGACAGGCCCTGGGTCCCGGAATGCCCCTGCCCAAGCCCAGTGAGCCGGAGGGCGAGAGTGGGAAGGCTGGGCAGGAGCCGTCCCCCGATCCAGGCACGGACGTCATCCTGGCAGCCTCAGGAAGCCCGGGAAGTTCTCCAAACTGGTCCTGCTCACGGCCTCCAACCAAGATGAGGTTGGGGTGGGCTTCAAGCCCCAGGAAGTGCACTGTGTCTTGTCCCTGGAGATGGCCGGCCCCGCCACCCTCGCCAGCACCTTGCATATCCTGCCAGCTGAGGAGCAGGGAGGGGTGGTCCAGCCAGCCCCCCAGATGCCTGAACAGAAGAGCAGCAAGCTGGACACAGCCCCCCCATTCCCTGGAGTTCCTGAGGACACCATTTGGGGGCCGCCTCCTGATGCTGGAGTCCTTCCTGTACAAGCAGGAGAAGGCTGTCGGGGACAAGGTGTACTGGAAATGCCGCCAGCATGCTGAGCTGGGCTGCCGGGGCCAGGCCATCACCCGAGGTCTGCGGGCCACAGTAATGCGGGGCTGCTGCCAAGCGCCCGATGAGCAAGGCCTGGAGCCCTGGCGCCAGAGGGAGAAGCTGCCCAGCCTGGCCCTGCCAGAGGTCTTGGGACATCCCCGGGGTCCTGAGGGCTCTGGAGGCCGAGTGGAGGAGCCGCTGGAGGGGGTGGGCCTGTGGCAGTGCCCCAAGGAGCCGGAGCCAGAGTCCACCCCTGGGCTGGTGCTGAGCAAGCCGGCCCGGAGGACGACGACGGACACCGAATCCTGTCGCTGCTGAGCCTGACGCCCAAGAAGTGCTCGATCCTGGGCCTGGGACAGGCCCGGCCCCTCGAGTTCCTGAGGACGTGCTACGGGGACAGCTTCCTGGTGCACGAGTCGTTCCTCTACAAGCAGGAGAAGGCCGTGGGGGAGAAGGCGTATTGGACCTGCCGGGACCACGTGCTGCACAGCTTCCGGAGCCGGGCCATCACCCAGGGACAGCAGGTGACCGTGATGCGTGACCACTGCTACCCGCCCGACGTGGAGGGCCTGGAGGCCCGGCGGCAGCAGGAGAAGGCCATGGAGACGCTGCAGGCTGTGCAGGCCGGCCCTGGGAGCCAAGTGGACACTCTCCTCCAAGGCGTGAACAGTCTTCTCTGCCTCAGGGGCCCCGGCCCCCTGACTCTTACCAGGCCCCGGCCCAGAAAGCGTGCGAAGGTCGAAGACCAGGAGCTGCCAACCCATCCCCAAGCCCTGGAAGGATTCCTGGATGAGGACCAGGACATGGATGCCGACCCCGGAAGCTCTGAGTTCCTGCAGACCCCGCTGGAGGGCAGCTTCCTGGTATACGAGTCCTTCCTCTATAGGCAGGTGTATTGGATCTCCCGGGACCAGGCCCGCATGGGCTGCCGCAGCCTCGCCATCACCCAGGGCCGACGGGTCATGGTGATGCGCAGGCACTGCCGCCCACCGGACGTGGGTGGCCTGGAGGCACTGCGGCAGCGGGAGCACTTCTCCATCCTGGCGCAGTGGGACTGCCCAGAACCCCTCCGGCCCCTGGAGTTCTGAGGACTTCCCTGGGGGGCAGGTTCCTGGTGCCCGAGTCCTTCCTCTACAGGAAGGAGAAGGCGGCCCTGGATGTGCCGGGATCAGGCTCGGCTGGGCTGCCACAGCCGCGCCATCACCCGGGGCCAGCGGGTTATGGTCATGCGCAGCCGCTGCCACCAGCCCAACCTGGAGGGCCTAGAGGCCTTGAGGCAGCGGGAGCGGCTCCCCAGCATGGCCCAGCAGGAGGACCCAGAAAAGATTCAAGTTCAACTGTGCTTCAAGACATGTTCTCCTGAAAGCCAGCCGATTTACGGGTAATTGTGTTAGTTATCTAACGGTGAGTCACCAATTACAACAAAACGTAGTGGGCTTAAAACAAATAACAAAAACAAAAAGAAATTTTTGGTACAGGGTAAGGCCAGGTTTGCATCTGGCCTGACGCCAAAGCCCATGTACTTGGCCACTACTTTATACTGATCTCTGGGCTGCTACCTAGCTCTGAAAGTCAGTGATTCTGGAAGACAAATATCTTCCTAAAGTGGCAAATAAAGCTGTTGGTAGGATTTGTGGTGGAACTGCAAGGATTTCAGCAAATACAACATATAGTTTTTAACTATATGGAGTGTATACTGTGGCCTGGTAGTTAAAAGAGCAGGCTTTGAACATAAGCTGCTCAAAGCACAAAACTATCATTTACCAGCTTTGTGATTTAGGGAAAGTTGCTTAACCTCTTTTGCTTCAGAGTACTCATTTGTAAGATGAAATGATGAGGGATAATGATAATAATGCTACCTATCGAGGCTTCAATTAGTAATGGTTTGGTAGGTAGTAGAGCACATGGTAAGCATTAGTAAATCTCAGCTTTTATAATTATCTGCTGGGCTAAACACATGATAGCCATGCAGTACAAATTGGCTGTTATTTAACACACTTCCTCCTTCTTCTCATTACTGGTGCAAACACAATCGTCATTTGTTATTCATTTATTTGTTCCTTTGTCTGTTCTACAGTGATCTACTGAACCTAGTATATAACAGTCACTGTGCCAGGCGACGACCCTGATCTAGTCCTACAGTTGGCAGCTCCAACATAGCTATTATTTCCATTTTACTCTAGTTACTAGGGAAGAAAAGTAGTATATTGGTTTTTCATAGGTTTCCTCAGATCATGCAGTTCATGTCGAGTATCCTGCCATTTTCCTCTATTCATTTATCTCGGATTAAAGACAGGCGCTAATAATTGCATCTAAATCAAACACACATAGATAGGAAAGTAAGTGTCTCCCATTTTCTAATATTGTCATAAAGGTTGTAAAAATTCAAGCCAAAAAACACTTTATATGGTATATATAATTTTTTGATGAAAGTTAAAACATAAGCTAATATTACATTGATAATTACAAATGTATCCTTTGACAGGAATATCTGTAATCCATTTTTCACCATGTGTGATGCACTTGGTGCTTGAAGACTCTTTAGGAACTGCATACATGCAGATGAAAATGAAGTTCTTTACTACATTATCCTTATCACACATAAGTTTCTTGAGAATGTAAAGATTCCCTGTGAGAACCCAAGAACATAAATGCTAACAATTTATTCACTAAAACTGAAACTAAGATTTGAAAATTTAAAGAAGATAATCTTTGAGTGCTAGGAAAAGCTAATCATTTCCCTTTAATCGCTCTTAAGCTTCATTCTTCCTGAAAATTTAAAGTCTTCCTAATCTTAGCAAATACTACAACGTGTAAAAATCATACAGGTGTACAGCAAATGTGTCTTTAAAATTTTATGTCCTACTGATTTGAAAATTAAATCATATTTTAAATGTATTAAGAGAAATCCCATATAAAAGAATGCTAGGATGAATCATTTCAGTGAGGAATTCTATTGTTAGCCACAGGAAAATTCTCTCTAAATTATATTTTGAGTGTCTGGATTTGTGTATTTCATGTATTTTAAGTCAAGATATGTTTATAGTAGAAGCTATTACAAAAGCATTTCTTTTCTATTTATCAAGTTAGAATAATACCGTAAGTCATTCTAGTAAAGTATCCTGAAGGAAACAAACAAACAAAACAAACAAAAAAAAAACTGTGAGTCATGAGCTGAGTTTGCTACCAGTAATAGAATTAATTTTAGTATGCATTTTCCTTGACCTCACACCATTCAATACCACTGGTCACTCCCTCTTTCTTGAACATGCTCTTCTTTTGGCTTATGCTGACGTTTGTTTAAACTGTTTCTCTCTTACCTCTTTGGCTGCTGCTTCTTCAGAGCCCTTTTCTCTCTTCTCCTTTTCTACCATTAGCTATCTCTACCTCTAGATATTAGAGCTATTTAGGTAACAATCCTGGGCTGTTCTGTTTTTACACAGTTAGACTTCATGGATCCAAATCCTGGTTACAGGGCTTGAACTCACTACAGGCAAGCCTTAAACTCTGTGTATCTCAGCTTCCTAAAATATAAAAGAGAATAATAATAGTCACTACTTCATGGGATAATTGTGAGGATTAAATGAATACATTTAAAGAATGTAGTCTGGGTGCAGTAGCTAACACCTATAATCCCAGCACTTTGGGAGGCCTAGATGAGTGGATCACTTGAGGTCAAGAGTTCAAGACCAGCCTGGTCAACATGGCGAAACCCATCTCTACTAAAAATATACAAAAATTAGCTGGGCATGGTGGTGCACGCCTGTAATCTCAGCTACTTGGGAGGCTGAGGCAGGAGAGAATTGCTTGAACCTGGGAGGTGGAGGTTGCAGTGAGCTGAGATCACGCCACTGCACTCCACCCTGGGTGACAGAACGAGACTGCATTTAAAAAAAAAAAAAAAGGACTTTAGAACACTACATTTGGATTGTTTGTTTGTTTGTTTGTTTGTTTGTTTGTTTTTTGAGATGGAGTCTCACTCTGTCGCCCAGGCTGGAGTGCAGTGGCACGACCTCGGCTCACTGCAGTCTCTGCCTCTGGGTTCAAGCGATTCTCCTGCCTCAGCCCCTCGAGTAGCTGGGATCACAGGTGCCTGCCACCATGCCCGGCTAATTTTTGTATTTTTAGTGGAGACGGGGTTTCACCATGTTGGCGAGGCTGGTCTCGAGCTTCTGACCTCAAATGATCCACCCACCCAGGCCTCCCACAGTACTGGGATTACAGGTGTAAGCCACTGCGCCCGGCTGGTATTTTTAATTGTTTTTATTCTGTAGCATATTCGTTCTCTATGTAATGCACCAATTCCGATCCACATGCTGACAAATCCTAAATTTATATCTAGTCCAGGTCTCTCTGCGGAGGCTCAGACTGTATATATCTGACTACTAGTATCTTCACTTGGATGTCTCTCAGATACATCGAATTATGTTCAGAACTGAAAGTTAAATTATTAATCTTCCTCCTTCTAGATCTCTTCCCCACTTGCAAATTGGTCCTTCTCAAAATATTACAGAGTTAGTAAATGGCATCTCTATCCCCACAGTTCAAACAGAAACAGGACAGGCATTTAAACTTTTTTAAAAAAATTTTTAATATAGAGAATTTATAATATATATAAAAATAGAATGCCTAGCTTCAACAATTAGCATGGCTAATCTTGTTTCATTTATGTTGCCACCCACTCCACCGTGCCCCAAACTAGATTATTTGGAAGTGAATTCTAAACACCATACCATTTTATGCATATTTATTTGTGTATGTATCTCTAAAACAATAAAGACTCTTAAAATATTTATGAAATTATTATAAATTGTCACATAATTTTTTCTGTTTTTCACTGTCAATTTAAATAAGAATCCACACAAAGTCTGTAAATGGCAAATGTTGACAAATATCTTAAATTTCTTTAATCATTCTCATTCTTATTCCCCTCATCCCAAATATATTTGTTGAAGAAACATTTGCCTTGTAGTTTTCTTTTGTCCCCCTAATTTCCTGTAAATTGGTAGTTTGAGCTGAAGGCTTAACTTGGTTTTGTTCAGGTTTGCTTTTTTATAGGAATAGTTTATGGAAAGTGTTGGGTACTTTCATCAGGAAGCACAGAAAGTCAGATTGTCTCTCCTTTTTGTGATGTGAACAACTGTTGATGGTCATTGTTTAGAATAGATCCATTATATCGTTAGTGGTTACAAAATGTTAATATTCTATTTTTTAATCAGTGTTTCATTTATTGGTTGAAATTCTTCTATAAAGATTAACTTCCCCTTACAACTTTTGGTTATCCAGCAGTACCTTTCATATAGGAAAGACAAAATATTCTTTTCCTTTATTCATCAGCTTTCAGTGTGATTAGTTCATTCTGTATCATCTTCCATGAGTGATCAATGAACTTTTTTTCTTTTTTGGGACGGAGTCTCGCTCTGTTGCCCAGGCTGGAGTGCAGTGGTGTGATCTTGGCTCACTGCAACCTCTACCTCCCGGGTTCAAGCAATTCTCCCACCTCAATCCCCTGAGTAGCTGGGACTACAGGTGCACACCACCACACCTGGCTAATTTTTTGTATTTTTAAAGTAGAGACAGGGTTTCACCATGTTGGCCAGCCTGGTCTGGAACTCCTGGTTCAAGTGATCCGCCCTCCTCGGCCTCCCAAAGTGTTGGTATTACAAGAGGCTTGTTCAGTTTGGCTCCTGAGTCCTTTTAACAAATTTCAATTGTACTTAATAGCTTAATTTTTTCAATATTATAAGATATATCAAGATTATCATAGAGCTCTCCTGCTCTAGTAGAGAAATCATCCATTTCTCTAAGGTATTTAGTATTGGGAAATGATACTTAGAGACCGTGGTCTGGGTTTTAGGAGTGTTCATTGTTGCTTCATTGGTCATTGATTCTACACTTGTTCAGTGAACATAGCTAAGGAATACATAATTTTTGTTTGTTTGTTTGTTTGATTGTTTGTTTGTTTTGAGATGGAGTCTCGCTCTGTCGCCCAGGCTGGAGTGCAGTGGCATGATCTTGGCTCACTGCAAACTCTGCCTCCTGGGTTCATGCCATTCTCCTGCCTCAGCCTCCAGAGTAGCTGGGACTACAGGTGCCCACCGCCATGCCAGGCTAATTTTTTGTATTTTTAGTAGAGACGGGGTTTCACCGTGTTAGCCAAGATGGTCTCGATCTCCTGACCTCATGATCCGCCTGCCTCAGCCTCCCAAAGTGCTGGGATTACAGGCTGAGCCACTGCGCCCAGCTGGATTACATACATTTTTTAAAAGAGAAAATATGATTTTGTAATATTTTAATTTAGTTTAATGTTATTTAAATTTTTTTCCTACCAATTTTCATTTTAGGTTAAGAGGGTACATATGAAGGTTTGTTATACGGATAAATTGCATGTCATCAGGGTTTTGTGTACAGATTATTTCATCATCCAGGTAATAAGTATAGTACTCAATAGGTAGTTTTTCAGTTCTCACCCCCCTCCCACCCTCTGCCTTCAAGGAGGCCCTGGTGTCTATTGTTTACTTTTTTGTGTCCATATGTATTCAGTGGTTAGCTCCCACTTATAAGTAAGAACATGTGATATTTGGATTTTCTGTTTCTGCATTGCTTCAATTAGGATAATGGCCTCATGCTCCATCCATGTTGCTGTAAAGGACATGACTTCATTCTTTTTTTATAGCTGTGTAGTGTTCCATAGTATATATGTACCACATTTCCTCACCAGTTCACTGTTGATGGGCATCTAGGTTGATTTTATGTCTTTGCTATTGTGACTGTTGCTTCGATAAACATACATGTGCATGCCTTTTGATAGAATGATTTACATTCCCTTGGGTGTCTATCCAGTAATGGGATTGCTGGAACAAATGGTAATTCTGTTTTATGTTCTTTGAGAAATCTCCAAACTGCTTTCCACAGTGGTTGAACTTGTTCACATTCCCATCAGCAGTATATGTGTTCCCTTTTCTCCACAACTTTGCCAGCATCTGTTGTTTTTGACTTCTTAATAATAGCCATTCTGACTGGTGTGAGATGATATGTTATTGGGTTTTTTTTTCATTTCTCTAGTGATTAGTGATGTTGAACTTTTTTATATGCTTATTATTGACATTGTGTATGTCTTCTTTTGAGAAATGTCTGTTCATATCCTTTGTCCATTTTTTAATGGGGTCTTTTTTTTAAGGTGTGTACTTTTATTGCACTGGTCTCAAGTTAGTGTACAGGGAAGCCCAGGCTGCCTCCACCCTCCACCAACTCCCAGGGAGACCAAGAGCCTTCATACAGCTCAAGTTGGGAGACAGAAAAGGGGGGGTCACAATGCCAATCATTCAAAATAAAACAAAATTTAAAAAGTACTAGGGCAAAGATTTAAGAAATTATGCATTACATAATATACATGAAAGCAATGCTGTCACCTCGCTGGACTTGGGAGAGGATTAGACCATTCTCCCTAGAGAGAAATGTGGTGGCTTTTTGAAGGGCAAGGGACTTCCTGTAATAAAGCATCTCATGATATTTGGAATGACTATTTAAAGAAAATATATACAATCAAAGTCCTCGGCCACACTGTAGAACTTTGAGCGATGCTGGCTCCAACCCATTGCTGACACTGTCCTGGTCCAGTTTTTAAATCCTGAGTCAAGCCAAAAACAAAAACGAAAACAAACAAAAAACAAAAACAAATTAAGGCATGCCAATGTCATCTCGTTTTCTGTGCCAGTTTGGTTTTTGTCAAGAAAGAGTGTAACGAAACTAAGGAAACTCAGCGACAGTCCTCCTAGAGGCATCTGTGGTGGACAATGCAGGGGTGGGACTTGTGGTACTGCTGCTTGCTGATCCACATCTGCTGGAAGCCTGGCAGCCAGGCCAGGATGGAGCCACTGGACCCACACAGAGTATCTGCGCTCAGGAGGAGCAATGATCTTTATCTGCATTGTGCTGGGAGCCAGGGTGGTGATCTCCTTCTGCATCCTGTGGGGGATGCCAGGGTACACAGTGGTGCCACTGGACAGTACTGCGTTGGTGTAGAGGTCTTTGCAAATGTCCATGTCACACTTCATGATGGAGTTGAAGGTATTTTCGTGGATGCCACAGGATTTCATGCCCAGGAAAGAAGGCTGGAAGAGAGCCTTGAGGCAGAGGACCAGCTTGTTGCTGATGGTGCTGACTTGGGCTTCAGGCAGCTCGTAGCTCTTCTCCAGGGAGGAGCTGGAGGCCACAGTGACCAGGGAGGAGCTGGAAGTCCAGGGTGAGGTAGCACAGCTTCTCCTTGACATCTCACGCTCTCTTCAGCGGTGGTGGTGAAGCTGTAGCTGCACTTCCCAGGGCTCTTCATGCAGTAGTCAGCCAGGTCCAGATGCAGGATGGCACCAGGGAGGGCGGGCCCCTTGTAGATGGGCACAGTGTGGGTGACCCTGCCAGAGTCCATCACGATGCCAGTGGTACAGCCAGAGGCTTACAGGGAAAGCACAGCCTGAATGGCCACCTACATGGCTGGGGTGTAGAAGGTCTCAAACATGATCTGGGTCATCCCACGGTTGGCTTTGGGGTTTAGGGGGGCCCCTGTCAGCAGCACAGGGTGCTCCTGAGGAGCCACATGCAGCTCGTTGAAGAAGTTGTGGTGCCAGATCTTCTCCATTGGTGACAATGCCATGCTTGATAGGGTATTTCAGGGTCAGGATGTTTCTCTTGCTCTGGGCCTCATTGTCCACGTAGGACTTCTTCTGACCCACGCCCATGACCATGCCCTGGTGCCATGGGTGCCTCATGATGGAGGGGCATCGTCGCCTGCTAAGCTGGCCTTGCACATGTGAGAGCCATTGTCCATGACGAGCGTGGCGATATCATTATCCATGGTGAGCTGGCAGTGGGTGTGGACCCGTGGCAGAGCGGCGAGGGCAAGACTCTGTGCTTATGGGGCAGATGCGGACTCAGAGGTGAATGCAGTCGTTCTTGGCTTGTTGATTTGTGTAAGTTCCTTATAGATTCTGAATAGTAGACTTTTGTCAGAGGCATAGTTCGCAAATATTCCCTCCTATAAGTTGTCTGTTTACTTTGTTGATAGTTTTATTTGCTGTGCAGAAGTTCTTTAGGTCCCATTTGTCAATTTTTGTTTTTGTTGCAATTGCTTTTGGGGTCTTCATCATGAAATCTTTGCTAGGGTCTATGTCCAGAATGTTATTTCCTACATTTCTTCTAGGGTTTTTATAGCTGTAGGTTTTACATTTAAGTCTTTAATCCATCTTCAGTTGATTTTTGTATATGGTGAAAGGAAGGCCAGGCACGGTGGCTCAGGCAGGGCATGGTGGCTCACGCCCGTAATCCCAGCACTTTAGGAGGCTGAGGCAGGCAGATCACAAGGTCAGGAGATCGAGACCATCCTGGTTAATACGGTGAAACCCCATCTCTACTAAAAATACAAAAACAAAAACAAAAATTTAGCTGGGTGTGGTGGCGGGCACCTGTAGTCCCAGCTACTCGGGAGGCAAGGCAGGAGAATGGTGTGAACCCAGGAGGAGGAGCTTGCAGTGAGCCGAGATTGCACCACTGCACTCTAGCCTAGCCTTGGTGACAGAGTGAGACTCCATCTCAAAAAAAAAAAAAAAAAAGGAAGTTTCATTGTTTTGCATATGGCTAGCCAGTTATTCCAGCACCATTGTCAACTTTGTCGCAGATCAGTTGGTTGCAGTGTATGACTTTATTTCTGGGTTCTGTAACCTCTTCTATTGGTCTGTGTATCTGTTTTTGTACCTGTATCATGCCGTTTCAGTTACCGTAGCCTTGTCATACAGTTTGAAGTCAAGTAGTATGATGTCTCCAGCTTTAATGTTTTTGCTTAGGATTGCCTTGGCTATTTAGGCTCTTTTTTGATTTCATATGAATTTTAGAATAGTTTTTTCTAATTCAGTGAAATATGGTAATTTGATAGGAATAGCATTGAGTCTGTACATTGCTTTGGGTGATATGGCCATTTTAACAATATTGATTCTTCCTACCCACGAGCCTGGAATGTTTTTCCATTTCTTTGTGTCATCTCCGATTTCTTTCAGCAGTGTTTTATAATTCTCATTGTTGAGATCTTTCACCTTCCTTCTTAGCTGTACTCCTAGGTATTTTACTCTTTTTGTGGTATTGTGAATGGGATTGCTTCCTTGATTTGGCTCTCAGCTTGGATGTTGTTGGTGTATAGAAATCATGATATTTTAATTTTAAATTTAAGATTATAATACTTTTACTTGACTTCTTTGATTTTAAATTTATATTCTCTCTACTATTGTAAAAAAAGTTGTTTCCTAAATGTGTAAATATAATTACTTATTTTCTTTATCCTTTATCTATTTTTCTTTATCCTAGATTGTATTATAATAGTTTCAGAAAATCATAACCAATGTTGTCACTAACAATATGATTGCTGAAAATTACTCAAGATCTTTTTTTAAAAAACATTTTATTTATTTATTTTGAGCTTCAGGGTATATCCAAATAGACAAATGAAATTATTGTGTTTTCAGTTTGTTTGAAATACTTCTTCTATATATAATTATGCCATCCACTCATTGCTTAGATTGGTTTCATTTTGCTTAGATTTTTAGGGATTGAAAACATTTAACTTTAATTTAAATTTTAATTAAGTAAAATGGTTACAGGACTTAAAGAAATGTACCAAACAAGATCTATTTCAAAAAGTTCATCATTTATTCCTGTCTTCCTTATAGTTTCTTTCCTCTCCCTGTAAGTAGCCATTTAAAAAACTTTTTGCTTTAGCCTTACATTAAAAAAATGTGAAAACATATGTCTTTGTATCCTCCCTCCTTTCATATTCTTCCTTTATATCTCTCCTTTCTACCAATAAATGGTAACATATTATACACACTTTTCTTCAGCTTACTTTTTTCACTTTCCTAGAGATCAGTTTTATATAAAGTATATAAAAATAGCTCTGTTTCCCTTTATAGTTACATATTTCTCAATTGAGTGGGTATATCATGGTTTAATCAACCAGAACCTTTTGGTGGATATTTGCATTATTTCCAGTTGTGTGCTGGTAAATATTTAACAACTAGATGTCTATAGGGAGAAAAGTCATGATTTGGAGTTTGCAAATTTCTGTAGTGTCAATACTCCTACCATGGCTGATTTTAAGCTACTAACATAATGTCACTGAATGTGAAGTGGGGAAGTGATGTACAATAGCATTTCAATATATAGTATTCCCAACATTTGGATACAGTACATGTAAATAATCTCAACAGCATAGTTTTTTTTGTTTTTGTTTTTTGTTTTTTAAATTTTGAGACAGGGTCATGCTCTGTTCCCTAGGCTGGATGGTAGTGATATAATCATGGCTTGCTGCAGCCTAAACTTCCCCAGCCCAAATGATCCTCCCACCTCAGCCCCCCAAGTAGCTGGGACCATAGGTGTGTGTCACCATGCCTGGCCAATTTTGTTTATTTTTTTGTAGAGACAAAGTCTCACTATGTTACCTGAGCTAGTCTTGAACTCCTGGGCCCAAGTGACCCTCCCATTAAGGCCTCCCCAAATGCTGAGATTACAGTCATGAGCCACTATGCCTGGCTTACCTTTGTTTTTAACATAATTTATTTAATTGTAAGTCTGTATAATATAATTTCAACAGTGGCTGTGTTTAAAAACTAGCTTGCAAAATTCTTGGAAATGTAACAATCAATTTTTGCAAGTGGATACAAGCAAGTTCCAGTATATTCATTGGCTGCTATTACAAATTTTTCTGTGGTGAATAGCATTGTACATGTGTCAGTTTTGTATATTTGCTAGTGTAATTTTGGAACAGATTTTTAGAAGTGGGGTTATTGAGTCAAAGGATAAATGTTTCTGTTGCTCAGTTGTCTTTGAAAGAGGCTATACCATTTGGTATTTCCACCAGCATTAAATGAGAGTGTTTGTTTCCCCAAGTCTCATCAACAGAGAATGTTGTCAAGATTTTGGATTTTTTTTTTCAAAAATAAAGCTGAGAAATGTATCTCAGTGTAGATCTCATTTGCATTTATCTTATTATGGGTGAGGTTGGCCATCTTTTTGTATCTGTTAGTCATTACTGACAGTTCCTTCCTTCCTTATTCTTCATATCTAACCAATTACCAAGTATGTTTTTCTTTCTCAGTGTTCATTGCAACTGTACCAGATAAAACTGCAATCTCTTCATCTGGATTAATTTTTGAGCTTCCTATCTTGTCTTCCTGCATACATTTTGCCTTCTCTAATTAATTCTCTACAAATCAGCCAGAGGAATCTTTCCAAGAAAAATGGAATTGTATAATTCACCTTCTCCTGATACTTCAGTGGCTTCCCACTACACTTTAGAAACCAAATTGCTTAGTCATACCTATAAGATATTGGAGACAACTTTATCACAAAACCACACATAGTTATAAAGAAGGCTGGAATTATCATATGAAAATGAAAGAAAAGATTTTTTCCTTATATTAGCACAAATTAAATATGTAATTAATTAGATAGTGATTAAGTAAGGTTGGAGTTTATTTGAGAAGCTTAGAACAGGTGATGAAAATAACCAGAGAAAGAAAGTAGAAGAAGAATGTGTACAGGCTGGGTGTGGTGGCTAATGCCTGTAATCCCAGCACTTTGGGAGGCCAAGGTGGGAGGATTGCTTGAGGCCAGGAGTTCAAGACTACCCTGGCCAACATAGCAAGACCCTGTCTCTATTAAAAAAAAAAAAAGAAGAAGAAGAATGTATGCAAAGTCCATTAGACAAAAATTAGCAAGAATTTCATGGTAGTTGGAGGCAAATGGCAGAGGTAAGTAGAGAAGTAACAGCTAAGTAGAGTCTCTGAGAAGTTGAGAAAGACCTAAGCTATTTCCAATTTTTGAGGCTTCTGACATATTAAAATAGAAATAAATTCCAAAGCAGGTCTGTAACATTTATGGTATATTTCGAATACATCTATCTGATATTTGAAACACTAGAAAGTATAATGCAATATAATGGTAGCATTCACAAGATGATTACAGGATTTACAAAAAGATTTTAATTCATAATACACAACAGGTGATGTTGAATTTTGTGTCTCCTGGGTCTCTCCCACCCCTGTATTAGGGTTCTCTAGAGAAATGGAACCAATAGGGGTGGGGGGGAGGGAGAGAGAGAGAGAGAGAGAGAGAGAGAGAACTTTATTTATTTATTTATTTAGAGATGGATTTTCGCTCTTGTTGCCCAGGCTGGAGTGCAATGGTGCAATCTCAGCTCACTGCAACCTCTGCCTCCCAGTTCAAGCGATTCTCCTGCCTCAGTCTCCCAAGTAGCTGGGATTACATGCCCAGCTAATTTTTTGAATTTAGTAGAGACTGGGTTTCACCATGTTAGTCAGGCTGGTCTCAAATTCCTGACTTCAAGTGATCCACCCACCTCAGCCTCCCAAACTGCTGGGATTACAGGTGTGCGCCATTGCACCAGGCCTAAGAGAAATTTATTATTAGGAATTGGCTCATGCAGTTATGGAGACTGGCAAGTACAAATTTGCAGTGTGGGGCCAGCAGGCTGGAGGCCCAGGAGAGCTGATGGTGCAGATGAAGTGTGAAGACAGTTTGCTGATGAATTCCCTTTTGCTAGCGAAGGCTAATCTTACTGTTCTATTCAGACCTTCAACTAATTTGGTGAGGCCAACCCTCGTAATGGAGGGCAACATGATTTACACAAAATTTACTGATTTAGATGTTAATCTCATCCAAAACACCCTTCAAGATATACACAACATTAGCCTTCATATACCCAGAGAGATATGTTGAAGTCCTAAGCCTCAATATCTCAGAATGTGAAGCAACGTTGCTGACACTTCAATTTTAGACTTCTAACCTCCCAAACTGTGAAATGATAAAATTTGTATGGCTTAAGCCATGTAGTCTGTGGTACTTTGTGACAGCAGTGCCAGGAAATAAATACAGACTGTATGTATGACCTCAGTTGGAGATAACACCAAAAATCTAAATTTGAAGCCCTTCATTATAAAGTTGACAATTGGATTAAATGGCTTTAGGTCAATTCTAATTCATGATAAATTCGTTTTCTAAAACCCATCAGGAATAGTTTAATGATAACCATTTCACCACAGTATTAGGGGAAAGATTAAGTTTTGGGAAATAGTTTAATAGTTCACCAAACTGGCGTATGTTCACCACTTCAGTCCAACCATCAGTAGATTCTCGGAGCTGCACATGTTAAGTTTCATATCTTACAAAGCAAGTGTGGCCATTTATGGGAGTGGCTGGTATAAGGTAGCTTTGCTCCACGCTAGTGAACAGGCCCACAACCAGCACTACTGTGATTGTTGGGTTCAAGAGACCCATCAAATACTTGAAACAAAGTTTTGGGAAGAAAGATTCTGCTTTATTTAGCAAATTAAATATTCCCCTTAAAATGAAAAGAAGTCATTCTGCTAACAGTGTAGTCCTAGTACTTTCTTCAGACCTAGATTCCCATGGTTGGTTTAAGTTGTAAAATTCTGTCTTTTCTTCTGTTTCTTGGCTGAAGACATTGTGGCATAGCAGATGTGCTTACCAGAGAGCCTGACACCAAGTTGGTGCTCACTAGATTTGTTGAGAGAATAATCCACAAGTCTTGGGGTCAGACTAGTCTCCAATTCTAGCTCTGCCACTTTCTAGCTGATTGACCCAGAGTCAGCCATGGAATCTCTCTGACCTCAAATTTCTTCTTCAGTAAAACCATAGGGAAAATCTCTCAACTTTCTCTCCTGTTATTTTCCATAATACATTTGAAGAAATTTATCTTACTTTGGGAACTAGATAAAAATGGACATGATTTTTTAAAAAAGTAATAATTATTGCTTTGTTTGCTTCACAGAATTCGTATGAAGATTGAAGTGATAGTAAATGTAATAGCACTTGACAAAACATAAAGTAATATATAGATGTAATAGATTATTATCTTGCTAATAGCATCACCATTCTCAAATTTCCGATTCAATATTGTCAATGCATATGCTCTTTTGAAAGCTTTAGGTAAGAAAATTACTTTAATACTAATTGTAGTTTGTACAAGTATATGCATGTGCATATTTTTGTATGTTTAAGATTATTAATTTGTTTATTTAAAAATATAACATATGCAGTATAAACAAATAAATCTCCTTTCTGGCATAGTATTACAGGTCCACAAACTGGTACATTGTATTTGTAATTTCTACATCCAAAAATATCTTAGAAACAAAAGTTTTTTGTAAATAATTTGTAGAAAAATTGGACTTGAACTGATTATTTATAGTCTATTTCAATTAATGTGACTATTCGTACATTTTATTGCAGAAGAAGTATATGAATCTTCCCTCTTATAAAAAGCTTAAGAAAGCCAGACCAACAAAGACGGGGCAATTAAAGAATAGTACAAGTGAGATGTTCAAGCTGCATATATTCAAGAGCTGAAGAGTATGGTACAAATAATAAATCCTGTGTATTTTCAAAAAGGGAATAAAATAATTGTAGACTCTAGATCTACCTTCCAGAAAAGCAAAAACAATTTTATTGAATGATTCCTGGTATATTCATTTAACATAATCTCTTTAAACAGAAAACGTAGAGTTTCTGAAATAAACCCTAATTTTTCTTGAACAAAGGAAAGTAGCCCGGATTCTTCAGAACTTTTCTTTCATCAGAGTTGAACCATAGAATAATAAAGGCTGTGTGTCCTGGATGCTTACAACACCTTATCACTCCATGAATTGGCCCCAAGAAGTGTAGGATCATTGTAAATCTTAAGAAATAGATAATTCGATTTCCAGGAGTTGGATTGAACTTAGAATAAGACTCATATAGGGTTCTTGACCTCAATATTTGCTCAGCTATCTATCAAGGCCCTGGCTTGTTCCATCTCATTTTTACAAGGCAGAGCCTTTCCAGCCCTTGGTTTCTACCCTGTCTGGTCAGTTTCACAGCAAGGTCAGAGTGCCCTGCATTAATTCTGGAAGCACAGTCCTTGCTGCCAATCTCCTCCATAATGTTTTGCTTTTCTCTCTCTCTCCCTCCCTCAGCTGCATTTAAGCCTTAGACTACAGATATAAGCTCTTGGGTACTTATTTAAAAATCTAAAATACCTTGAATTTTCAATTCATCTGTCCTCCTTCACAAGGTCTTTTTACAATGTGCAATTTATAAAATGAAATATTTTTTTCAATAAATATTATTATAACTACCAGAAGATATGATCAAAAGCATTTCCACTGAGCAAATGATTATTGTAGGATAGTGGTTAGAAGAAGGAAATTTAGATGGATTCAAATTTCAGCTCTACCACACTTACTAGCTTTGTGACTTTGGGCTAGTAACTCAATCTCTTTGCCTCAACTTTCCCATCTGTAAAATGGAGGCAATAATACAGCAATAGACTATTCTGAGTAATAAATATAAAACACTTAGCCAAATTCTCGACACTTCAAAAACGCGAGAAATATTAACTTTTTGCCATTATCAGCAGTGAATAACCCTCCATCATTCCAAAGATTTTAGCTTGCAAAATGCTCCTAAAGGGTGTGACCCCATTTCACTATTGTCCACTTCAGTGGCTGCCACACACCTCACGTTCTAATCCTAACACAGTCACATACCTATGGAATCATGACATTCAAAGTCTGCAAGAACTGTGGGGAAATCTCACGCTTCATTTATTCAAATGCCACTGGCAAGTGTGACTGTGACCCAGAGTGTTAGCATGACTCTTTAGCTTATTTTACTTTATTTTTGCAGCTCTCAATTTTAACATTTCTGTTAATTACATTCATGCTGTGTCATTTTACTTGAAAATTTCTTTTTCCACCCCCAAATCAGAGACCAGAGACAGTGCTGGTATATTTGGACAGTTTGGACAGAACTGGCAGGTGGCCTACCTAGCCACAACCCTTTAAAAACCCTATTTCTATATCTTATTTGTGGACAATGACAGAAATAAGGCTCATAAGCATCTAAACACTTGTGAGACAGCATGTCAGCTTTCAAATAGGAGCATAAATTTAGACACACACTCAACTGTATGCACTGGTTCTCACATTCATTCCATTTTTGAGAATATAACACATCATCTAAAGTGAAAACTAATTTTTGAATTTCTCTTGACTACCTTCTGTGTGTGAGACATTTAAAATATTTTTTATTAAGGTATAATTTATGAGCAGTAATATTCACTCTGCAAGTTTTGACAAATGTATATAAATGCACCACAACTAAATCATGGAACAATTCCATCACTCCAGAAAAATTTCCCTGGGCCCTTAAAGTCAACTCCTTCCCCCACCTCCAGCCCCTGGCAAACACTAGTCTGCTTTTTCCCTCTATAGTGTAGTAATTTTTCACATATGTTATCTCGGTTAATATTACTTAGGATCTTTTGAGATAATAGTATTACTCCTGTGGCAGCAACAGAGTTGACTGAATATTTTTATTTATTGCCTTAAGTGATAAATATTCTATATCTTTTAGCTTTTTTGTTAACATAGAGTCTTACAATAAAGTGTTAGAAAAAAATAGCCACTCTCAAGTCAAATGTTTGTTTCCTTTTAATTAAACCTGATTACTTTTTTAAAGGGAGGAGAATTTTTTTTATTATATTGCTTTTTTTCTCTCCAAATGTGTGCTTTTATTGCTCCGTTTCTGCAAGATGAAATCATTAACAGTTTACCTATCCTTGACCCACTGAACTTCAACCATGGATAGGGAACAGGAAACAGTAAAACATGAATTTTATGAAAATGTTTTTTGTGCTAATGCCAGACTCAATGCCTGAAGGAATTGACTGGGGACTCACTCCGTCATGCAAATGAGTTCAGGACTGTATGTATAGTGATTTGTCCAACTTGGTTTCTTGAAAGCTAAAGTGCTGACCTTTTATTCCCCACCGTGAAGAGCTACAATAATGTAGGAACAAAGAGAACATGGAATTTCCCAAAGTTAGAAAGTTCCTTTGATTCCTTTGCTTTGCCTGGAACTTATCCATGTGGTGTTCCAAGCTAAGGAAGGGCAGGTGTATATGTGGAAGTGGTTGAGCTTTGTGCCTGTGACTTTAGCAGTCACATTTAAACCAGAGTCACAGATTTAGGAGAACTCTCTTAATAATCTATACAGCTATTTTATCATTAAAATAATATTTCTCATTTTCAATTATAAAGGTAACTTTTATTATAGAAAGTTTGGAAATTTTGATTATTTTAACACAACTGGATACTGCTCTAAAGAATAAAAAAGGCTATTATACAACGAAAGATGTGGCCCTAGTTCCTTTTTATTAAAACTCATTCAATCTTAAAGGGGCCCTTATTCAGAATCAATTTACTCTTAAATACCAAAATGGTAGCCCTAAATCCAAATATGTATCTGTGATGATAGTAAGTGTAAATTATCTAAACATACCAGTTAAAAAACAGAGATTGTCAGAATGAGGAAAACCATAATATGCTGTCTATGAGAAACCCACTCTAAATATAACAATATAATAGGTGAAAAATGAAAGAATGGAAAAGAATATACAATGCAGACACTATTTGACAGAAAGCTGAGTAGCTACATTAATATAAGACAAAGACTTCAGAGAGAGGAAAATTACTAGGGATAAAGAAGGACACTACATAATTATAAAATGGTTAATTTACTAAGTAGATTTAGGAAAGATTTATTAAGTAGTAGATAACAATGCTAAATATATATGTGACTTACAACAGAGCTCTAGCAAATACTGATAAAACCGGACAAATAAAAACTATAGTTGGAAACTTCAGCTCAATTTTTCTTGTTCTGTCAACTCAGTAATTGACAAGGCAAGTAGAGAGAAAAATTAGCAAAGATGGACTGAAAAACACCGTTAACCAAATGAATTTATTTGACATTCACAGACTCTACCCAACAACAGCAGAATACACATTTTCTTCAGGTTGACCAAGAGCATTAACCAAAGTAGGCAATATTAAGCATCATAAAACAAAACTCAGCAAATTTAAACAATGAAAATCATACAAAGTCTGTTTTCTGAATGTAATAGAATTAAGCTAAACAAACTCGGAAATTCTAAATTTTAGCTGGTAAATGGTAGAGTTTAGTAGATAAGAACTTGGGCTCTTCATTCAAATAGAAATGGATTTGATTGTCCCACTTACATATTTCAGAAACGATGACAATATAACTCCGGGTTGCTTTATTTTCTAAGTCATAAAATGAGCTTAGTAATTTGATACAGTTTTATCAGACTAAAGTGATAATACATTTATATTAAGTGCTTAGGACAGTTTCATCACCTGAATGTATTTAATATGCATTAGCTCTTATGAGGAGGAAGGAGCGTTTGCTTGAGGCTCTTTATTTTAAAATAATGAAAAGTTTGAAAAATGCCTTGCCATTGATCCAACATAACTTATTTTAACATTTTACTTGAGTATCTTCACTTACCATTGTAAAAACACATAGATGATACTGGGGACTGATTCACATTCCAGAGGACAAATTTTGACTAACTGGTAGACTGTATTTTTTGCAATTTATTCACATAGCCACCCCCTTGACAAGCCCCCTTGGCTGATTAACATTTTTATAAAGAATTAGGGTCTCGCTCTGTCACCCAGGCTGGAATGCAGTGGTGCAATCATGGCTCATTGTAGCCTCAAACTCCTGGGCTCAAGGGATCCTCCCACCTCAGCCTCCCAGGTGTTGGGATTATAGGCATTTACCAACTTGCCTGGCTCTAATTCTGTTAATAAAAATGGAAACCAGGATTGAGAGAGACGATTCACTCATTTAATAGGTTACTATTCAGTACCTAATTTGTAGCAGGCCCTATGTTAGATAATGGGGAGATAGCAGCAGAACTTAGGATCTAAAGGGGAAGCAAATATAGTAAATTATAATTAATTGAGCAATTACAATAAAAGTTACTGAAAGCTGTGACTGTTGAAGTATAATTTAATAGACAAAGAAGAATACTTTCAGTTCAGCTTCCTTTTGCAGTTGCTAATCCATTATCCACCCTGGTAAGCATGAAGGGTAGAGAATAAGAGTACACCAAAACAGTTGGCTGAACTGGTGGATGATGGGCAGAGTGGGGAAGGGAAACACCCCTCAGATGTGTCCTAGTGTGTTCATAATGGTGTCATAGACCCAAAGAAGATTAGAACACATAATTATAGGCTCACTACCCAGGTCATCTTTCAAGTTTAGAGATGCCAGAAGATTTTAAGATTCCAAAATTAGAATCTTCTTGGTTTGTCCAAGTGAATATGCTTACCAGCATTGCAATGTGATTTTATGAGTATTTATCAAAAGCTGACCTAAGGGAAGGACTATGCTTGCGAAAAGTAGAAAAAAAAGTTATTCTGAAGAAGAGGTTTTCAATGACTAAAGACTCTAATGTCGTATTACATTGCGGTTTTTCAATAATGTACAGGAAACAGGTGTCTTAAGCCATAAAAAAAAACAGAGCTAGAACTCAACAGGTGAAATGAGGTGAAATCAGATACCTTGGTCAGCATGTTTAAAAGTGGTTTCTCCAGATTAGTGGGGGCATGAGGAGCTAGACTGAGAAAAGAATTCCAATGACTGAAATAACTGGCTTTTTGACTATACCAGGGAAAGAGTGACTTTAGTTTTGGATCTTTGGGCAAACGGCTACAGAAAAACTGAGGAGTTAAAATTAGCATGAGCATTTTCATCGGCTATTATGTTGGGCTTAGGACTATTATAGGGACAATTAAATGCACTAAGAAGCTCGAATCAATTTCACAAAAGGTTTCAAGTAGCAACATGAAATTCTTTCTTTATGGTAGATTGCCAAAGCTGTAAGAGCAGTGGGCAAACCCATTAATAGAAACAATGCAGTTTTCCTGGGTTGGCAGTGTCTCCTGGATTGAGTGTGACAAAATAATAAAGAATGACTTTGTCATCTATAAAGCTGTTGGACATTCTTAAAAATTAGAAGATCCCCAAAAGGAGAACTTAAGACCTAATATCTGATCTTAGTTAAAATTGCACTGACCCCTAGTATAAAGTTTATAAAGCATGCACAGGTACCTTCGTTCAATCCTTACAAGAACTGCTAAGATAGGCTTTTGTTCCTTTTTTATAGATAATCACCCTGAAGCTCAGAGAGGTTAAGTGACTCACCAAAGCTCAAATTACTGATAAGTGGCAGATTGGGAGCTTCTTCCTTTTTAGATTCTTCACCTTTATTGGAAAAGGATATAATTTGGATATATGAGTAATCTCTATGAAAATATTGTTCAAAGATGCAAAACCTTACAATTTTCAGAGATGCCACTCCTATATAAATACCAAGTAATTTTATCTTGAGTGTAGCTCATACCTTAAGATCTTGTTTCTTGGCTTGGCAAATGTAAACAAATGATTAAATTATAAATTCCTGTCAATAAATGGCATTGTAAGATCTCATTTTTTATTTGCTTAAGTAATATGATCTTATTGTAGAAAAATTTGAAAATAGAGATAAACCAAAAGAAAGATTATCCAATCCCCAAATTTTTGGCCAGAAAAATTACTGATTAGTGTATCTCTTTCCAGTGCTTCACATAAATATATATATACATATATAAACTAAACATATATGCAATAAAATACATGTCTATAAAGACAGTTACACATTTAAAATATATGTGTACATTTTAAATTTATATACACATATTTGTATATATACAGTTATAAAGTAAAATAGAGACAATTTTATATATTCTGTTTATATATTGAATATTAACTTGTTATGGACATCTTTATACTAAACAAATATGCTTCTACACCATATTTTTGTGATATTGTTGGACAACTTCAATTTAGATTGTTATAAAAAATACTGTGATGTGGTAAAGGGAACTTGAGGAGATACGGAAAAAAAGAAAAAATTAAAAAAGAAAAATACTGTGATGAACATACTTGTAGTTATAACCTTGCCTAAATTCTCAATTATCTCCTTAAGGCAAATTTCCAGGAGTAAGTTTTGATGCACATTGACAAATTGTCCTTGAGGAAGTTATATTTCCATCAGCAGTAGATAAAAGCTCTTGTTTTCATACACATTAACATAGAATATTTTCAGTTAATTTGTTGGAATTTATTAAAATCCCTATGTGCTTGTAGTTCTGTTCTAAATGGTTGGCTGGTCCTGAGATACATACGGGCAATGGTGTAACAAGCAGACCAGTTGGGCTGTAAAGTTTAAACGAGATAATCCATGTACAGCATATGTCAGAGTGTCTCTATATGCAGTAAATATTAAGGATATGGTAGCTATTTATTATTGTTGTATTTTAGCTGGGAGACTTCATCTCCATCAAGAAAAGTATTTTTTTCAGCATCTAAATAGAATATAATCACCTTTTTGATGCCTTTCTTAATTTCTCAAAGGGATGATTTAGATCCTTTTTCTCTGCACTCAGCACACTCTATATATACTTCTGTTGTATGTCATATCACATTGTAACATAATTATTCTTTTATCTCTTTGACTGTCGGTACATTGTGAATGCCTGTGAATAAGGACCATGTCTTATCTCTGCCCACAGCACTAAGTACAGGTCCTGACAATTGATAGAAATGCAATAAATGTTTGTTACATGACTGAATGGATGAAAAAGCAAAAGAATAAAGATTTTGCTCTTCAGATGGGTGACCCGAAACTTCCTCATGACTCCTTATCATAGAATGTAAAGTATGGAGAAAGTGGATAAGGACTATGGTCCCAGTTCTCGTGGAAGTTGGCAATAGAATTAAATTATGAGGCAGCTGTGCTGAAAACTATGGTCAAGGGTATCATTGGAGGTATCATCACAATACTTCTGATGTACAGGTAAAAGCTCCTTCTTTTCTGCTTATGTAGTCAGAGTATGTCATTGAAGAGGAGAAGCTTGTCTAGTTCTCTGTGAAGGAGGGAAAGCTAGCAAGCAGATTTTCATGAGGCTATCTACCCAGACTACATTCTCGTTTCCTAATTCACATGGGCAGTCCATTTCAGTACTGTTATTCCACCACTCCCTGGCCATAATTGATTGAGTTAGGATGGACACCTAATCCAGGAGGAACCAATCCATTCATTGTACTGAATCAATTACATTGTATCTCTTAGAAATTAAGACCCAGAGCCTGGCGGGACTCCATGTACTAAATGTTGGGAGATACTCTTAGATTAATTGCAAATTTTTCATTTTTACTTGTTATTTGAGCATGTTTGTTACTTCTAATTCAAGGAATTTTAACCAAGGCAGTAGGATCATTGATTTTACATGTATAGCAGTGCTTTGGAAAATATTCTCTCTCATAGTAGTGCCAGGGTTCTGTCTCAAAAAACATGTCAGAAGATGTCCTGCTAGTAGGGTGCCTTAAATGCACTTCAACCAAGGGGTCAAGATGGGCCTCAAAAATATTCTGTCTTGACTGTGATTTGGATGGGTCTTGGGGTACACCCCGGCCCACGCTAACCCTGGTGCAGCCATGAGAATCTCAGGATTTGTGGACTAGCCTTGCATCTTAGCATATTAGTAGAGGGAAGGATTGAGATCTTTTGGATTGGAAGCAACCTGCTGATATAAGGACAAAAGTGGCACAACTTGCTAGGGGTACAAATTTAAAAATATACATGTAGGGTGACTTATTCAGAATTTTGGAGTGAAATGGCATTATTCACAGTTATATCAGAACAACAGTTACAAAGTGAAATTGTCTTTGGCAAACAGGGCTATATTGTCACCATATCTCTGGGTGATTTGTAGCAATTTACATATATTTAATTAATAAGGATCATAAGAACTGGTACTTATTTGGGAATACTCATTTATTTTTCTTATTTTAAAATCAAATTTTTATTCATTGTACACAAAAATTGTAAAATGTAGATATATAGGAAGAAGGTAATAAACCTGTCATCCAGCTTTCAAGGATAATGACTGTTAATAGTTTGGTATATCTCTTTCCAGATTTTTCTACTTATTCATGTAATACATTTAAATAAAAAAAATTAGACCATATTGTATGTATTATTGTATGGATTGCTTTTTAATGTCCTTTCCATGTCAACATTATTTTTAATGGTTATTTTCTAATTTGTTTATTATGTGCCATCATTTCTTTAACAATCCCTATTCTGGGCCATTCAGGCAGTCTCCAGTTCCACTAATTGTGCTTTAAAAGGCCACTCATTCTCCTGCAATATTTTTTCTTGTGAAATAAATGTGGGGAAGTAGGAGTGGTTTGTACACAGGATCATGCCCTCAGAGATCTCTCGGGTTAGAAACGCGCTGTGAACTGTATACATAAGCCTGTTAAAACATTTTAGTTGGTCACCAAATCAAATGTCAGGTTTTTTTTCCCCTCTTCTTTCCAAGAAGACAAAGGGAAACATTTGGAAGCAAGTCCTGTGCACCCCCTTGTGTCACCAGGGTGGAATGTGCTGCTAGCATTCACATTCCTTCCCCGCATAAGAACAGACAGGCCTTCCGAATGCTAGAGAGGAAGTGAGCTTTCCAAAGGACACTGTGATGGAAATCAAAATACAAGAAAAGACAATGTAATATGTCTTTATATCTGAAGGGATTTCCTGTACCATGAAGTGATCTTGACTTTTAAGTACATTATTCGATAATTTTGTTTTCTTTTGTAGCCTACCTTTGGTATAATGCCATTTTGTATAATTAAAAAAAATTTTTTTAACAGTAACATTCTCATTGTAGAAAATATTGAAAAGTATATAAAAATTATTATAACAAAAGACCTAACAATTATTAACATTTTGATTTATTTTCTTCTAGTATTTTTTCTGCATATACACACATATACATATATCCATATATAAACCGTATAGTGAGTGGATAGTATGGTGTTATAAGTGCTTGCCTCCTGCTTACTTTAAGTTGATGTTAAATTATCATAGAAAAGTCAGATTCCATATCTATCTTGTTCAGTGCTGAATCTCCAGTGCCAGGCAGAATACATGGCTTGTTGTAAACCTTTGATAAATGTTCATTTGATTACTGAATCTTACTGTATTTTGTAATTCACTTAACCATTTCCCTGTTGTACCTCATTTTCAGTTTGTTCACTATTATAAATCACACAGTGATTAATTTCTTTGTGCATAAAGCTTTTTCCGCCTTCCTGATTTTTCCCTGAGGTTAAATTTCTTGAATGCAATGGTTAGATAAAGAAAATAAAAAAATTAATGTTCCAATCACAGAATGCCAAGCTGCTTTCCAATTCACATAAACATAAGCGGGGCCTATGAGTAAATGGCAGAGCTAGAAATCCAACTAAGATCTCCACCCAAAGCCTGCCTCCTTGACACTATTCTATGCTGCCTCTCCATCTATCTAGTTAAATAACTGATTGGACAATGATAATCTGAAGGCTCTGATTAATAAATTCTTATTAAGCCAATAATTCTAGCACAAAAAGGGAAGTTTTAGTTTGGCAGGGCTTTAATTTAGTAAAGCCATTCTGATTCATGATAACAGTGTCACCATTAGTCCAAATGGCACCTTTGTGTAATTTGGAAAAAGATAACCCTTCTCCAAGATATTTTGATGCCCTCTGCAGGAAAATTGTCTTAATAAATACATAAATCTATGAATATAGAGGCATGAATATAGAGCTATAAGGCACAAAACCTGGACAATTCTATTTTCTAAGCTCTTGGGAATTCTGTTTAATCTAGATGAGAGTTTTGTGAGGCTATAATGTCAAGCAAAATAAATTATATTTTCTGGAAGTGCCTTTTTGAAAATTATGATAACTTGCATCTTTCTTTTAATCTCTTGGTTCCTCTCTAGGTCTCTTTGTTTTTATAATGTTTCCAGTGTTTCTGCAATCTCATCTACAAATTCTCTTGCATCATAAATTCTCACAGTTTAAAGTGTGATGGTGGAAAATGTTGTTTTATAATAAAATTATTTCTTTTTAAATGCTTACAAGCTATAATTTTAATATATTTAAAGCCAGTTTCATGTGTATATTTTTATTTGAAGTAACTTTAAAAACATGGTTATTAGAGAAATATTAAAGTTTTATTTCTGTAATATATTCACCCAGAGAATTTCTGTTATCCCTTCGATTATTTATCCCTTACGTTTCCATCAATTTAAAAAGTGTATTTGATATTCAAACATGACACCTTAGCCTCCAAGTGTAAATCTGTTAATATAAGCAGTGAGTGAGTCTTTACAGAAATAGTATCATAAAAAATTTCTGTAAATATCTTATTAGTGTCCTGACAAGTTGAACAATTATGAAGACATCTGTACATTGATTTTTAATAATTGACATACTGTTAAAGTATTAACAGTATTTCAATAATGAAAGAAAATTTTTAAGTGGTATATTTTGTTTCAAATAACATTGAGATTTTTTTTTTTTACATAGTAGACAGGGAATCATCTCATTGAGAACAGATTTTTCTCCTCTATTTTGTTCTGCTGCTGCCATCTAGAGTAAAAGTGAAGCAAGGGAAGCAGACCTCCACCAAATGGTGCAGATTCTAGATTCAATCAGGAATAGGGAAGAGCTTAAACTATTTTTCTTAATTTTTAATTGAAAAATAATTATTGTATATATTTACGGGGTACAATGTGATGCTTTAATGCATCTATACATTGCGGAGTAAGCAAATTAGGCCAATTAGCATATCCATCACCTCACATACTTATCACTTTTTTGTGGTGAGAACATTTAAAATCCACTGTTTTAGAAATTTTTGAAATATACAATACGTTATTACTAACTAAAGTCACCCTGCTGTGCAAAACATCACCAGAACTTATTCCTCTTGTCTAACTGGAACTTCATACCCTCTCACCAACATGTCCTCTTTCCCTCTCCACCCTTTTCACCGTGCTCAACTTCCAGTAACTACCATTCTACTCTGTGATTTTTTTAGATATCAAATATAAGTGAGACTACATGATATTTGTCTTTCTGTGCCTGGCTTATTTCACTTAACACAATGTCCTCTAGATTCACTCATGTTGTTGCAAATTTTTCTGCTTTTTTATGGCTGAGTATTATTTCATTGTGTTTGTGTGTGTGTGTGTGTGTGTGCGTGTGTGTGTGTGTGTATAAAACTTAAAAACATTCACTCGGCCAGGTGCAGTGGCTCACACCTGTAATCCCAGCACTTTGGGAGGCCAAGGCGGGTGGATCACAAGGTCAGAAGTCCGAGACCAGCCTGACCAACATGGTGAAACCCCGTCTCTACTAAAGATACACAAAAATTAACCAGGTGTGGTGGTGCGCACCTGTAATCCCAGCTACTTGGTAGGCGGAGGCAGAAGAATCGCTTGAACCCGGGAGGCAGAGGTTGTAGTGAGCTGAGATCACGCCATTGCACTCCAGTCAGGGTGACAGGGCAAGACTCTGTCTCAAAAAAAAAAAAAAAAAATTTATTCATCTGTTGCTGGGCACTTAGATTGGTTTCATATCTTGGCTATTGTAAATAGTGTGGCAATAAACATGAGGGTACAGGTATTTCATTTACATATTAATTTCACTTCCTTTAGATATATACCCAGTAGTAGTAATGCTGAATCATATAGTAATTCTATTTTGAGTTTTTGGAGGAACCTCCATACTGTTTCCAAAATAGCTCCACAAATTAACATTCCCACAAAATGTACAAGGTCTCCTTTTCATCCACATCTGCAGCAACACTTATCTATCATCTTTTTGATAATGTCCACTCTAACAGGTACAAGGTGAGGTCTCATTGTGATTTTGATTTGCATTTCCCTGGTGATTCGAGACGTTAAGCATTTTTTAAAATTTATTTTTTTTTATTTCAATAGGTTTTTGGGGAACAGGGGATGTTTGATTACATGAATAACTTCTTTAGTGGCAATTTCTGAGATTTTTGTGCACTCATCATCCGAGCAGTGTACACTGTACCCAATGTGTAATCTTTTATCCCTTACCCCCTTCCTACCCTTTCCCCCAAGGCCCCAAACTCCATTGTATCATTCTTATGCCTCTGCATCCTCATAGCTTAGCGCCCACTTATGAGTGAGAACATAAGATGTTTGGTTTTCCATTCCTGAGTCACTTCACTTAGAATAATGGTCTCCAATTATGTCCAGGTTACTGTGAATGCCACTATTTTGTTCCTTTTATGGCTGGGCAGTATTCCATGGTACCTATATACCACAATTTCTTTATCCAGTCGTTGATTGATGGGCATTTGGGCTGGTTCCATATTTTTGCAATTGCGAATTGTGCCACTATAAACGTGCGTGTGCAAGTATCTTTTTTGTATAATGACTTCTTTTCCTCTGGGTAAATATCCAAAATGGGATTGCTGAATCAAATGATAGTTCTACTTTTATTTCTTTAAGGAATCTTCACACTGTTTTCCATAGTGGTTGTACTAGTTTACATTCCCAGCAGCAGCGTAGAAGCGTTCCCTTTTTACCACATCCACGCCAACATCTGTTATATTTTAATTTTTTGAGCATGGCCATTCTTGCAGGAGTAAGGTGGTATTTCATTGTGGTTTTGATTTGCTTTTCCCTGATCTCTAGTGATGTTGAACATTTTTTCATATGTTTGTTGCCGATTTGTATATTTTCTTTTGAGAATTGTCTATTCGTGTCCTTAGCCCACTTTTTGATGGGATTGTTTGGTTTTTTTTACCGCTGATTTGTTTGAGTTCCTTGTAGATTCTGGATATTAGTCCTTTGTCAGATGTATAGATTGTGAAGATTTTCTCCCACTCTGTGGGTTGTCTGTTTACTCTGCTGATTGTTTCTTTTGCTGTACAGAAGTTTTTAATTAAGTCCCATCTATTTAATTTTGTTTTTATTGCATTTTCTTTTGGGTTCTTGGTCATGAAGTCTTTGCCTAAGCCAGTGTCTAGAAGGGTTTTTCCAAAGTTATCTTCTAAAATTGTTATGGTTTCAGGTCTTAAATTTAAGTCTTTGATCCATCTTGAGTTGATTTTTGTATAAGGTGAGAGATGAGGATCCGGTTTCATTCTTCTACATGCGGCTTGCCAATTATCCCGGCACCATTGGTTGAATAGCGTGTCCTTTCCCTACTTTACGTTTTTGTTTGTTTTGTTGAAGATCAGTTGGCTGTAAGTATTTGGCTTTATTTCTGGATTCTCTATTCTGTTCCGTTGGTCTATGTGCCTATTTTTATACCAGTATCATGCTGTTTTGGTGACCATGGCCTTATAGTATAAAGTCAGGTAATGTGATGCCTCCAGATTTGTTCTTTTTGCTTCTTCTTGCTTTCGCTATGCGGGCTCTTTTTTGGTTCCAAATGAATTTTAGGATGTTTTTTCTAGTTCTGTGACGAATGATCGTGGTATTTTGATGGGCATTGCGTTGACTTTGTAGATTGCTTTTGGCAGTGTGGTCATTTTCACAATATTGATTCTACCCATCCATGAGCATGGGATGTGTTTCTGTTTGTTTGTGTCATCTATGATTTCTTTCAGCAGTGTTTTGTAGTTTTCCTTGTAGAGGTCTTTCACCTCCTCGGTTAGGTATTTAATATATTCCTAAAAATTTTAGTTTTTTTTTTTTTTTTGCAGCTATTGTAAAAGGGATTGAGTTCTTGATTCTCAGCTTGGTCACTGTTGGTGTATAGCAGAGCTTCTGATTTGTGTGTATTGATTATGTATCCTGAAACTTTGCTGAATTCATTTATCAGTTCTAGGAGCTTTTTGCAGAAGTCTTTAGGATTTTCTAGGTATACAGTCATATCATCAACAAACAGCGAGTTTGACTTCATCTTTATCAATTTGGATGCCCTTTATTTCTTTCTCTTGTCTGTTTGCTCTGGCTAGGCGTTCCAGTACTAGGTTAAATAGAAGTGGTGAGAGTGGGTATCGGTGTCTTGCTCCAGTTCTTAGGGGGAATGCTTTGAACTTTTTTGGTTCCAAATGAATTTTAGGATTTTTTTCTAGCTCTGTGAAGAGTGATGGTGGTATTTTGATGGGAACTGCATTGAATTTATAGATTGCTTTTGGCAGTATGGTCATTTTCACAATATTGGTTTTACTCATACATGAGCATGTATGGATGAGTAGAATCAATATTCTGTATTGATTCAGGTGCAGAATCATTCAGTATTAGGTTGGCTGTGGGTTTGTCATAGACGGCTTTTATTACATTAAGGTATGTCCTTCTGTGCTGAGTTTCCTGAGGATTTTAATCCTAAAGAGATGCTAGATTTTGTCAAATGCTTTTTCTGTGTCTGTTGAGATGATCATGTAATGTTTGTTTTTAATTCTATTTATGTAGTGTATCATATTTATTGACTTGTGTATGTTAAACCATCCCTGCATCCCTGGTATGAAACCCACTTGATCATGGTGGATTATCTTTTTGATATGCTGTTTGATTCAGTTAATATTTTGTTAAGTATTTCTGCATCTACATTCATCAGGAATATTGGTCTGTAGTTTTAGGTGAGGTGGCATTAGGGTGAGACTGACTTCATAGAATCTCTATCTCTATCTTGTGGAATAGTGCCAATAAGATTGGTACTAATTCTTCTTTGAATATCCAACAGAATTCAGCTGTGAATCCATCTGGTCTCAAACTTTTTGTTGGTAATTTTTAAATTAATTTGAAAACCTTGTCTTTGAGCTCTGAAGTTCTTTGTTTGTTTGATTCTATTATGGAGACTTAATAGTGTATTTTGCATTTCTCTAAGTGTGTCTTTCATTTCCAGAAACTGATTGTTTTTTATTGGTGCCATCTAATTTCACTGAAGGGCTTTCCCTTCATATCTTGTATCATTTTCTTTTTTTTTAATTTCATTAAGTTGGACTTCACCTTTCTCTGGTGCCTCCTTGATTAGCTTAATAATCGACCTTCTGAATTCTTTTTCTGGCAATTCAGGGATTTCTTCTTGGTTTGGATCCATTGCTCATGAGCTAGTGTGATCTTTCGGGTGTGGTAAAAAATCTTGTTTTGTCATATTACCAGAATTGTTTTTCTAGTTCCTTCTCATTTGGGCGGGCTATGTAAGAGGGAAGATCTGGGACTCAAGGGATGCTCTTCAGATTCTTTTGTCCCACGGGTGCTTCCTTAATGTATTGCTCCTCCCCTTCCCCTAGAGATGTGGCTTCCTGAGAGCCAAACTGCAGTGATTGTTCACACAGCAGAGCTACCAAGCTCCAGGCTAGTACAGGGGAGTGTCTGCACAGAGTCCTGTGATGAAAGTCCCATCTTCGAATCTATGAAAAACAATGATAGCTATAGCAACCTGTTAAGAGATAGGTAATATAAAAATAATATAAATTGAGGCAAAATGTAGGGGGATAGAGTTAAAGTATAGAATTTTTTCTTTTTCAAAAATTTGTTTCTATACCTTTCTTTTGATCTAAGATAAGTTGTCATCTCTTTAAAATAACTTGTTATATACATAAGATGTTTTATGTAAGCCTCATGGTAACCACAATATAAAAACCTGTAATAGATTCACTAAAAATAAAAAGCAACGAATTAAAACATACTACTAGAGAAAAATCACTTAACCACAAAAGAAGACAGTTAAAATGGAAAAGAGGAGTTAAAAAACGACCAAAAACCAAGCAACAAAATAGCAGTAGTAGGTCCTTACTTGTCAATAATAATATTAAATGTAAATGAATTCAGTTTTCTAATTAAAAGGCATACTGTGGTTGAAAAATAAACAAGTTTCAACTATATGCTGCCTACAAAAAACCTACTTCACCTATAAAGACATGAATAGTCTGAAAGCAAAAGGGTGGGAAAAGATATTCTATGCAACTGGAAACCAAAAAGCTGCAGAAGTAGATAGACTAAACATCAAAGACTGTTAAAAGAAACAAGGTCACTATAAGATGATAACGGGGTAAACTCAGCAAAGGATATAACAATTACAAATATCTATCCATCTAACACTGGAGCGCCAAGTATATAAAGTGAACATTAATAGATAGAGAGATTGCAAAATGGTAATTGTAGATTTCAACATCCCACTTTCAGCAGTGGACAGATCATCCAGACAGAAAATCAGCAAAGAAACATTGGAGTGAAACCACACACTAGACCTAATAGGCCTAGCTGACATATACAGAACATTTAACCCAACTGCTGTAGAATACACATTTTTCTCATCAGTCCATGGAACATTCTGCAGAATAGATCATATATTAGGCTACAAAACATTTCCTAAGGAACTCAAAAAAGTAGAACCCATATTAAGTATTTTTTCTCAACAATAATGGAATTAAACTAGAAATCAATAACAAGAGGAATGTTGGAAACTACACAAATTAGGAAAAATGCTCCTGAGCAACCAATGGGACAATGAAGAAATTAAGAAGGAAATTAAAAAATTTACTGAAACAAAAGAAACTGGAAATACAACATACCGAAACCTATGGGATATGACAAAAGCAGTTCTAAGAGGGAAATTTATAACAATAAATGCTTAAATTTAAAAACTACGAAGATTTCAAATAAATAACCTAACAATGTACCACAAGGAACTAGAAAAGCAAGAACCAGCCAAACCCAAAATTAGTAGAAGGAATGAAATAATAAAGATCAGAGCAGCAATAAATAAAATTGAGACTAAAAAAAAAAATACAGACGATCAACAAAATGAAAAGTTGGGCCTTTAAAAAAAGAAAAAAAGATACACAAAATTAACAGACTTTTAGCTAAACTAGGAAAAAGAGAAGACCCAAACAAATAAAACAGAAAACAACTGAGACCACAGAAATACAAAGAATGGGGTGGGCATGGTCACTCATGCCTATAATGACAGTACTTTGGGAAGCCGAGGCAGGTGGATCACTTGAGGTCAGGAGTTCAAGACCAGCCTGCCCAACGTGGCGAAACCCAGTCTCTACTAAAAGTACAAAACTTAGCCGGGCATGGTGGCACGTGCCTGTAGTCCCAGCTACTTGGGAGGCTGAGGCACGACAATCACTTGAACCCGGGAGATGGAGGTTGCAATGAGCCAAGATTGTGCCACTGCACTCCAGTCTACACAACAGAGCTAGACACTGTCTCCTGTCTCAACAACAACAACACAACAACAAAAAAACAACAAAAACAAAGAATGATGAGAGACTATTATTGTATTAGTTTGTTTCCATGCTGCTGATAAAGGCATACCGAAGGCCCGGTGTGGTGGCTCACACCTGTAATCCCAGCACTTTGGGAGGCCAAGGTGGGCAGATCACCTGAGGTCAGGAGTTTGAGACCAACCTGGCTAACATGGTGAAACCCTGTCTCTCTCTACAAAAAAAAAAAAAAAACAAAAAAAACAAAACTGGGTAATTTACAAAAGAAAGAGGTTTACTGGACTTGCAGCTCCACGTGGCTTGGGAGGCCTCACAATCGTGGCAGAAGGTAAAAGGTACATCTCATATGGTGGCAGACAAGAGAGCTTGTGTAGGGAAACTCCTGTTTTTCAAAACCATCAGATCTCATGAGGCTTATTCACTCTCACAGGAACAGCACAGGAAATACCCACCACCATAATTCAATTACCTCCCACCAGGTTCCTCCCATGACACTGGGAATTGTGGATGTTACAATTCAAGATGATATTGGGTGGGGAAGCCAAACCAAATCAATTATGAACAACAATACACAAAAAATTGGAAAATCTAGAAGAAATGAATAACTCTTTGGACACATACAAACTATCACCATTGAACCATAAATAAATAGAAAACCTCAACAAACCAATAATGAATAATGAGATTGAAACTATAACAAAAAGTCATCCACTAGTGAAAAGCCCATGATCTGATGGCTACACTGCTGAGTTTTATCAAACATTTAAAGAACTAATAACAATCCTTCTCAAAATCTTCCAAAAAATTGAAAAGAACACTTCCAAACTCATTCTATGAGGCCAGCATTATTCAGATTTCAAAACCCAGCACACAACAAAAGAAAGCTATAAGACAGGACAACATCACTGATGCACACAGATGAAAAAATAATCAGCAAAATACTAACAAAGTGAATTCAACAATACATTAAAAAGATCATTCACCATGATAAAGTGGGATTCATCCCAGGGATGTGAGGATGCTTTAAAACATATGCAAATCAATAAGTGTGATACATCACATTAACAGAAACAAGAATACAAAACCATACGATTATTTCAATAGATGACAGAAAAGCATTTAATAAAATTCAACATCCTGGTATGATACAAACCCTCAACAAACCCTGTATAGAAGGAACATACCTCAAAATAAGAAAGACCATATTTGATAAACTCATAGCTAACATCATACTAAATAGGGAAAAATTGAAGGCCTTTCCTCTAAGATCTGGAACAAGACAAGGATGCCCACTTTCATCACTTTTATTTGACACAATACTGGAAGCCTTGCCTAGAGTAATTAAGGATGAGAAAGAAAAAAAAATGACATTCCAATTGAAAAGGTAGAGTCAAATTAGCCTTGTTCACAGATAACATGATCTTATACTTAGAAAAACCTAAAGACTCCACCAAAAAAATGGTTAAAATTTATAAATGAATTCAGTAAAGTTGTAGGATACAAAATCAACATACAAAAATCAGTAGCATTTCTATATGCCAACAGCAAACAGTCTGAAAGAGAAAGCAATCTCATTTACAATAGCTACAAAGAATATTAAAAAACTAGGATTCCATTTAACCAAAATGAAAGATCTATACAGGGAAAACTGTATTAGTCCATTCTCACATTACTATAATGAACTACCTAGACTGGGCACAGTGGCTTATGCCTGTAATCTCAGCACTTTGGGAGGCTGAGGTGGGCGGATGACGAGGTCAGGTGTTTGAGACCAGCCTGGTCAGTATGGTGAAACCCTGTCTCTACTAAAAATACAAAAAAAAATTAGCCAAGCATGGTGGTGCATGCCTGTAATACCAGCTACTTGGGAGGCTGAGGCAGGAGAATTGCTTAAACCTGGGAGGCAGCGGTTTCAGTGAGCCAAGATCCTGCCACTGCTCTCCAGGCTGGGTGACAGAGCAAGATTCCGTCTCAAAAAACAAACAAACAAACTACCCGAGACTGTGTAATTTATAAAGAAAAGAGGTTTAATTGACTCACAGTTCCACAGGCTGTACAGGAAGCGTGGCTAGAGAGGCTTCAGGAAATTTACAATCATGGTGGAAGGTAAAGAGGAAGGAGTCATGTCCTACATGGCTGGAGAAGGAGGAAGAGAGAGTGGAGGGGAAAATGCTAAACACTCTTAAACAACCAGATCTCATGAGAACTCACTCACTATCACAAGAACAGCAAAGGGGAAGTCCACCCCTATGATTAAATCACCTCCCACCAGGCCTCTCCTCCAACACTAGGAATAACAATTTGATGAGATTTAGGTGGGGCTACAGAGCCAAACCATATCAAAAACTATGAAACAATGATGGAAGAAATTGAAGAGGACATAAAAAATAGATATTCCATGCTCATGGATTGGAAGAATTAATATTGTCAAAATTACACTACTCAAATCAATTTATAGATTCAATGCAATCTCTATCAAACTACCAATGAAATTCTTCAAAGAAATAGAAAATAAATTCCAAAATTTATATGAAACTACAAGAGACCCTGGATTGCCAAAGCAATCCTGAGCAAAAAGAGCAAAGCTGGAGGCATTACGCTACCTGACTTCAAAACCTACTACTATAGTAACCAAATCAGCATGGTACTGGCATTAAAACAGACATGTAGACTAGTGGACCAGATATAAATCCATGTATTTACAGCCAATTCATCTTTGACAGAGGTGCCAAAAACATACAATGGGAAAAGGACAGTGTCTCCAATAAACAGGATTTTATAATTTTCTTTCTTTTTTTTTATGTTTTTATTTTTTTTTTGAGACGGAGTCTCGCTCTGTCGCCCAGCCTGGAGTGCAGTGGCGCGATCTCGGCTCACTGCAAGCTCCACCTCCCGGGTTCACGCCATTCTCCTGCCTCAGCCTCCCAAGTAGCTGGGACAACAGGCACCAGCCACCACGCCCGGCTAATTCTTTTGTATTTTTAGTAGAGATGGGGTTTCACTGTGTCAGCCAGGATGGTCTCGGTCTCCTGACCTCGTGATCCGCCCACCTTGGCCTCCCAAAGTGCTGGGATTACAGGCGTGAGCCATCGCGCCCGGCCCCGGATTTTATAATTTTCAAATAGGCTATATATATACACATATATAAATTTAGTCTGTATGCTGTCTGTCTACTTTTCAAATGTTTTGAGATTTTCTAACTGGCCTATATGTGATCACGTATTTTCATTTTTGGCAGTGAAAAGTTTTATATGAATTTATTAGTGCAAACCACTAGTGATATAACCCAAATTTTTTAATATCTTTATTTTCCATCAACTTGATCTGTAGACTTCAAGAGAATCATATTTAATGCCTCCTTGCATCTCCTTTCTTTTTTTATTACTGAATCTTTCAAATATACACAATAGCACAGAGAAAAATATAATGGATACCTGAGTACCCCTCATCCTTCCTTTTCATATCTTAACATTTGTCACACATACTCCTGAAAGTATTGTTTTAATTTTAGCTGTTTATTATGAGTTACACTTACCAAGACAGTAGGGAGTATGAATGTACAGTTTAAATAATATTAGCTATTAAATACATATGTAACTACCACTTTGTTGGAGAAATAGAAAATTACCAACATCTATGAAGCCTTTTGGGTATCCCTCCTCAACTGTGCCCTCTCTTTTTTCCCTGAGGTACTACTACCCTGGGTTTTGTCTTCATCATTACCTAACTGTTTTTGAAGGTTTATTGCACATGTATGAAAATAAACATTATATTGTTAAGTTTTGCCTGTTTTTGCACTTTAAATAAATGGAGGGTACTTTTTGCACTCTTCTGACTTGGTTTTTTTTTTTTTTTTGAGACAGAGTCTCGCTCTGTCACCCAGGCTGGAATGCAGTGGTGCAATCTCGGCTCACTGCATTCTGGGTTCAAGCGATTCTCCTGCCTTTGCCTCCCGAGTAGCTGGGATTAAAGGTATGTGTCACCACACCCAGCTAATTTTTGTATTTTTAGTAGAGACAGGGTTTCACCATGTTGGCCAGGCTGGTATTGAACTCCTGACCTCAAGTGATCCACACGCCTCGGCTTCCCAGAGTGCTGGGATTACAGGCTTGAGCCACTGTGCCTGGCCCTGACTTGCCTTTTTCCTCATATGTTTCTGAGATTCTTCCACATCAATGTGTGTAGCTGTAATTAATTCATCTTCATTGCTGTAAAATATTACAAATATTAACTTACCATGATTTATTTTCCACATAATTGTTGATAAACATTGGAGTTGTTTTCTGGTTTTCTTCTTTCAATTGGAGAATTTAGTTCTTTTAGATTTATTGGAATTATCGATATATTTGATTTTTTTTTTAATGGACCAAAGCACGAGTTGGTAGGTACTGGCAGTTTGCACTCCAGAATTTCTCTGCCAATATACTTTCACCATCAGTGCATGCGAATCGTCATTTTCCCACATCTTTAACAACATTTGATCTTACCTGAATTTCTAATATTTGCCATTATTTTGGGTATAAAGTCATATGTTGTTTTAATTTGCATTTCTAAGATAACTGGGAAGGTTGAACACCAATATTGTACTTACTTTAAGAAATACAGCTGATATTGTGTGGATGTGTATATGTAATTATTTTCTGAACTACTTGAGAGTAGGCTGCATATATGATACCTCTTTACCATCTTAAACTGTCTGTGTATTTACTGTGAATGACAATATCTATATGACAGCAGTATAGCTATCAAATTATGGGAATTTAACATTGACATAATACTTTAATCTACTGTCTATATTACAGTTTTGTCAATTGTCTCAATGTTGTCTTTGATAACTTTTTTTTCCAGGAAAGCATTCAGTCCGGGATTACATATTGCATTTGGTTGTCACATCTCCTTGAATCTGCAATAGTTCACCAGCCTTTCTTTGTCTTTGTTGACATTAATATTTTTGAAGAATATGGGCTATTTATAATAGAATGCCTCAATTTGAATTTGTGTGAGCCATCCCTTTTTAACTGAGTTTCCTCAGGAGAACTAAGCCCTGAAGCATACATTGTGTAGAATGAATTAACCTCTCTCCTACACATCTAGGATGGAAAATTGAGAAAATAGTCACTCAAGTCATTTTCTGTAAGGCTTACATTTGTCATGAAACACTGGGTGAGAAAGTTTCATTGTTTCTTCATGATTTAGTTCAGATTATACATCACAGATCAGACTACTAAATAAGTGGCATTACATCCTTCTCAAAATATCACATCTGGGCCAGGCATGGTGGCTCATGCTTGTAATCCCAGCACTTTGGGAGGCTGAGGCAGGAGAATCGCTTGAGCCTAAGAGTTCGAGACAAGCCTGGGCAAGTGAGACCTCATCTCTATGAAAAAGTTAAAAAATAAAGTGGGACGATGATTCCTTGAGCCTGGGAGGTCAAGGCTGCAATGAGCCGTGGTTACTCCACTGCACTTCTGCCTGGGGGATGGGAGTGAGACCCTGTCTCAAAAAAATCACATCTGGTGGCACATAACGTCATTTATTCCTCATTGATGTTAATTTTGATCATGCAATCTAGATGTTTTCTAGTTTTGCCACAATATAGTTACTGCTTTCCCCTTTGCGACTAATACATAGCCTTAAGAGAAACTTTTTGAGATCATGCAATTAGCCAGTTTCCCCTCAAACTCTCCTCTTTTCTAGGTATTCATGAAGGATCCACATTCATTGATGATAATTGCCCAAACCAGTGATTACCATGATGGTTGCAAAATGGCAAAATATGAAGAAATTACATGGAATACAGCACAGAAAGACAATGATGTAGAAAATAGAAAATATCTGGAAGGTAGCATGTGATCGATCATGTATCCAGTCAGAATTCCTGAAGGAGAGAATAGGGAGGAGGAAGGAAAAGTAATACTAGGAGAGATAATGGCTAAGAATATTTCTAAATGCATGAAAGACACTTGTCTCAGATATTGGAAGTCTAAGAATATCAAGCAAGACAAAGAGATATCCATACCGAGACAAATCATAGTTAAATTACAAGCTTCAAACAAAAAGAGAGCATCTTAACAATAACCAGATAGGAAAGATATGTATCAGCACCAATTCCTGGCCTCTGGAGGCTCTAGAGGTAAACGCTATTCTTCTTTTTGAGATATTAAATTCTTTGCTTTAAAAAATTTATTTATAATTTTTTTACGTGCATTAGTTTCCCAGGAGTGCTTTAACAAATATCAGAAACAAAATAATTTTATTTTCTCACAGTTTTGGGTCTGAAATTTAGGTGTTGGCAGAACCATGCTGTATCTAAAGCATCTATGGAAGGACCCTTCTTTGCCTTTTCCACCTTCTGGTAGCCCCAGGCATTTCTTGACTTGTGGCAGCATAACTCCAATCCCTGCTTTCATCATAACCTGGTCGTCTTTCTTATGTGTTTTTCTTTCCTTTTCTAATAAAGACATCAGTTGTATTGGATTACAATCCACCCTAATGATCTCATCTTAGCTTGATTACATCTGCAAATGCCCCATTTCCAAATAAGGTTGCATTCACAGATGCTGGGAGCAAGGACTTCAACAGATATGTTAGGGGAGCAAAATTCAACTCGTAACATCATCCTAAGCACTATAGTCTGGTTTTGCCTATTTTTGAACTTTTGATTTCACATAAATAGAATCATATTTTGGACTTGTTTTATGTCAATATTAGGTTTTGTGATCTATTCACATGGTAGTGTGGGGTTTCAGTTATATTCATTTTCATTGTGTTGTAGTATTCAGTTGTAGCACTGTGCCACAAACTTATTTATTCATCAATATTTTATAAGATTTGGGTTGTTTTACAGTTTTTTACTCTTACAAACAATGTTGCTAAGAATATTCTGTACCACTATGTTGGTGCACATATATAAGAATTTCTTTAAAAGATGTATGTAGAAGAAAAACTGCTAGGGCATAGAGTTTGCATATCTTTGACTTTACTAAAATGCTAAATTAATTTTCAAACTTTAGTAGACAATTCACAGACCATCAATGATGTATAGAATTTCCTTTGTTTCACATCCTTGCCAACATTTGATATTGTCAGAAGTTTTATTTTTGTCAATTTGTTGGGTACCCAAAGCTACTTCATACTGGTTTTAATTTGCATTTCCTTGAATACTGCTGACAGTTAATATTTTGTCATTTGTTTATTGATAATTTGAAGTTTCCATTTTGTGAAGTTCTAGACTTTTTCCCATTTTAAAAATTTGTATTTCAGTTTTTTCTTACTAATTTTTAGGAGTTCCTTGTATTTTCTGAATAGAAGTACTTTTTAGTTATATGTGTTGCAAATATCTTATCCTACTCTGCAGCTTGTATTTTCACTCTTTTATAGTGGCATATGATGAACTGAAGTTTTTAATTTTAATGTGGTCTCACTTCTTAATACTCAAAAAATACTTAGTTCTCTTTGTGTCTTGGTTATGAAACTTTTCCCCGTTCCAAAATCATGAAGGCATTCTCCTCACTTCTTAGAGCTTTTTAGTTTGTCATTTATGATTGAGTCTTTATTACTCTTGCAGTTGGTGTTTGTGTTTGGTGCGAGATAGAGATACAATTTTACTTTTTTCCATGTGGCTACTCAGTGGGCTCACCACCAAATATCTGTAGTGTATCTTCAAATATCTGTAGAGTGTGTTTGGGCTCTATTCTGTTCATCAATCTACTTATCCATTCCTACACCAATACTTAACGTAGCTTTAACTACAGTCATTTTGTAATAAATAAGTCCTGCTATTGGGTAAAGCAAATCTTTCCTCTTCTTTTATAAAGTGTTTGGCTATTCTTGATCCTATATATTTTTTCATTAATTTTAGAATTAGCTTGTCAAGATTCACAAAAAGTAAGTTGAGATCATATATATGTGTATGTGTATATATATATACTTTTTTTTTTTTTTTTTTTTTGAGACAGAGTCTTACTCCGTTGCCCAGGCTGGAGTACAGTGGCGTGATCTCGGCTCACTGCAACTCTGCCTCCCAGGTTCAAGCAATTCTCCTGCCTCAGCCTCCCGAGTAGCTGGGATTACAGGCATGTGCCACCATGCCTGGCTAATTTTTGTATTTTTAGTAGAGATGGGGTCTTGCCATGTTGGCCAGGCTGGTCTCGAACTCCTGACCTCAGGTGATCTGCCCACCTTGGCCTCCCAAAGTGCTGGGATTACAGGTGTGAGCCACTGCGCCCAGCAGAGATCCTAAATATTTTTACATTAATCTTAAAATTAACTTGTCAAGATTCACAAAAACAAGTTGAGATTATTGGCTTTTAATTGAATCTAAATTAAATTAATTGGAGAACATTTACATATTTAAATATTGAGTGTTCTGCTTAATGAGATGATATCTTTTCATTTATTTAGGACTTATTTTATAACCATTAGTAAAATAAATTATTTATAATAAATTATTATATCCATTAATAAAATTGTATAGTTTTCTCCATCGATGTCTCTAAAATTCTTTGTAAGATTTGTTTTTAGGTTTTCTGTGTGCTTAATGCTATTAAAAATAACTATTTGTTAAAGGCATATAGAAATATAGCAATTTATTTCTGTAAACTGATTTTATTTCCAGCAATTCTACTAAACTCTCCTACTTATTTTAAAATTATCTGTAGATAGTTTTAGAATTTTTACATCACACTTATATCATGTGTAAGTATCAAGTTTAGTTTCTTCCTTCCAGAACATTAATACTTGTTTGTGCTTTATTATGCTAGCTAAAATCCTCACACAATGTGGAATTATAGTGGTGACAGTAGGTATCTTAGTCCATTTGTGTTGCTATACAGGAATATCTGAAGCTGGATAATTTATAAATAAAAGAGGTTAATTTGGCTTATGGTTTTTCAGACTGTACAAGAAGCATGGTGTCAGCATTTGTTTCTGGTGAGGGTCTCAGGAAGCTTCCACTAGTGGAAGGCAAAGGGGAGTGGGGATCTCATGGTAAGAGAGGAATAAACAGAGAGGGAAGGGCGATGCTTGGCTCTTTTTAACAATCAGTTATGGTGGTAATGAATAGTGAGAACTTACCACTTCGAGAAGGACACCAAGCCATTAATAAGGAATCTAATCCCAGAATCCAAATACCCCCCCACCAGGCCTCACCTCTAACATTGGAGGTCAAATTTCACCATGAGATCTGGTAAGATGTCAAACATCCAAACTACATTACTAGTCATATTTGTTTTGTTCTGATTTCAAAGAGAAAGCTTTCAAGAGTTTTATAATGCATAATTTTACAGCAGCTTTTTGTTTATTTATTTGTAAACATCCATTACTACGTGTATTAGTCAGGGTTCTCTAGAGGGACAGGACTAAGAGGATAAGTTCATATATGAAAGGGAGTTTAGCCGGGCGCAGTGGCTCACGCCTGTAATCCCAGCACTTTGGGAGGCCGAGGCGGGTGGATCACGAGGTCAGAAGATTGAGACCATCCTGGCTAACACAGTGAAACCCCTTCTCTAACTAAAAATACAAAAAAATTAGCCGGACTTGGTGGCGGGCACCTGTAGTCCCAGTTACTTTGGAGGCTGAGGCAGGAGAATGGCGTGAACCCGGGAGGCAGAGCTTGCAGTGAGCCGAGATCACGCCACTGCACTCCAGCCTGGGCGACAGAGCGAGACTCTGTCTCAAAAAAAAAAAAAAAAATTAGAGAAAAAGAAAAGGAGTTTATTAAGGAGTATTGACTCACATGATCACAAGGTGAAGTACTACAATAGGCTCTCTGCAAGCTGAGGAGCAGTCTTTAGTCCAAAAAACTCAAAAGTAGGGAAGCTGACAGTGCAGCCTTCAGTCTGTGACCAAAGGCCTGAGGGCTCCTGGCAAATGACTGGTGTAGGTTCAAGAGTCCAAAAGCTGAAGAACTTGGAGTCCCATGTTTGAGGGCAGAAAGCATCCAGCATGGGAGAAAGATGGAGGCCAGAAGACTTAGCCAGTCTAATCCTTCCACGTTCCTCTGCCTGCTTTTAGCCTAGCCGTGCTGGCAACTGATTAAATCATGCCCACCCAGATTGAGGGTGGGTCTGCCTCTCCCAGTCCACTGATTCAAATGTTAATCTCCTTTGGCAACACCCTCACAGACACTCCCAGCAACGATACTTTGCATCCTTCAATCCAATCAAGTTGACACTCAGTATTAACCATCACACTAGCTTAAAGAGATTCTCTTCTATTCTTAGTCAGCCATGAATATTATCATGCCTGAATGTTAGATTTTCTGAAGAGCCTTTTTTCTTCACTTACGTAGAAGATCAAATGCTATTTCTTTTTTAATCTGCTAATATGGTGAATTACATTAATTGATTTCTTAAGTTAAAACAACCTTGCATTTTTGGAATTAAACCCAACTTAGATATAATATAGTTTTCATATATTAATGGATCTAGTTTGCTAATATTTAATTTATGGCTTTTATATCTATTTTGTGTTATATAAGATGCCATTATTTCATATGTCACTATGAAAGAACAAAAATACTATCAATGAAACGATGACACAATACTTTTTCACCTTGATTTTTAATTTTATGGAAATAATTTTTGGCTTATTTCAACATAGGTTTTATTATATATCACTCTTATACACAGAAAAATATGTAAGTAAGGAAAATTGGTTGAGATATTCCTAAAACATATTCACAGCACCCATCATAACTATATTACATTAAATTTAAAATTACACCTTAGTCAATGTCAACTACTGTATTTCAACAAATTGAAGCCTCCACCAATTGCCTTAGGTGAAGACATACTCCTCTAATGTGAATTTGCTGTAGCATCTGTCATTGTGAAGACTAGAACTGTTTTCTCAAATTCTTATTTTATTTTATTTTTTTGAGACAGAGCCTTGCCCTGTCTCCCAGGCTGGAGTGCAATGGCACAATCTTGGCTCACTGCAACCTCCACCTCCCGAGTTCAAGCGATTCTCCTGCCTCAGCCTTCCGAGTAGCTGGGATTACAGGTGCGCACCACCACACCCGGCTCATTTTTTGTATCTCTAGTAGAGAGGGGGTTTCACCATGTTGGCAAGGCTGGTCTCAAACTCCTGACCTCGTGATCTGCCTGCCTCAGGCTCCCAAAGTGCTGGGATTACAGGTGTAAGCCAATGTGCCTGGCCCTCAAATTCTTAATGTACATATATTTTTAGAATCTTATTTTAGATTCTCTCTTGTTCTATGTATGAATGCTGTGTATTTCTTTTTCAAACTTTAACCTACATCTAACAATTGTTGGGGAGAGGTGGTATGGGCTGTAGAGTGAGTGAGATATTCTAGGTATGGGGTCTCTTTATACCTTCAGAGAGTTTCCATCTATTCTGGGCACTAACCTGCCTCTCAGGACTAAAGACACTCCACACTCATTGCTTTTGTTTGGGACCTGAGTCCTCTGCTGCTCAGCATTAGATAAACGGGCAGGATAGGAAAAGTGAGACCTAACTGTCTGCACTTTCTGTGGATTCCCCAAAATCACCTTGCTGTTTTCTACAGACCTCCTCCTGCTCCCCACGTATGCTACCTTTGACTTGAAGTACCCTTTAAGCTACTTCTGCACATCTATTAATTTGGAGCTCTGATTTCCTCCTTCGGTAACCTCCCTTGCCTCCTATATTTCAGAGATTTTTTTATATGCTTTTGAGACTGACACAACCATCCCCTATTGTTATTCTAGGCTGTTGTGGATTTATTAATAGTATTTTTCTATTTCTAGAAATCTGGGTGGGATATGGGGTTAGAATGTACATTCATATTGTAGTATTTCTAACAGCATTCAACAATGTTTATGTCAGGGTAATTTTAAATTTATCTTTGGTGTGTTTTTAAACTTTTCTATGACATATATACATTGATTAATTATATTTTTAACTATAAAAGTAAATAAAGTATTCTTGTATGAAATCAAAAGTGAACCTTTCTCTTTTCACCCCCAACTGCAATCCTACTTCTCAGAGTTAACCACTGTCTAGATGATAATTTCACAATCATGGTACTATTGACATGTGAGCCAGATGATTCTTTGTTATGGGGAACTGTCCTATCCATTGTGAGATCTTTAGCATCATTCCTGACCCCATGCCAACTAGATATTATTAGCAACTGCCAAGTTGTGACAACCAAACATATGTTCAGACATCATCAAGTGTCCCTGGGGGGCAAGATGATCTGTGGTTGGAAACTACTGGTCTAGATTTATTTCCATGAATTTGTAAACAAACAAACATGTACATAGAATAACAGTTAAATAGGAAAATAACTCATACTGAAATAGTACATGATAAAACCTGCTGGCTTATGAGCCTTTAAAGTCAGCATTTCCAAAAGTATAGTCTTTGAACACTAGCTTGATGCTAAAGTGTTATATGAAAAAACAATGTGGTCAAGTAAACTTGGGTAACACCGAGTTAACAAAATTAAACTGTTTTCTTTCTTATATGACTACTATGAAACTTTAAGTTTCTACCTTGCCTTGTGAATCTCCAGGAGGGAGATATAGTTGTACTATTTCCCAAGTTTATATGGCTACAGAATCTTTATTTCATGGCGCATTTCATGGGACTAATGTTTGGTGGAAATCTGCTGGGAGACTTTAACACTGATCCTTTAAATGTAAGAAAGTCCATGGCAGTTTTTAATCAAATATAAAGTTGAAACAATAAACCACCACCAACAAAAACCAGAACTATGTACAGCAGGTTTTAAAACAAATATAAAGCTGAAACAATAAAAAACAACACAGAGCGATTTTATGTTCCCAGTATTCTTCTATCTCCCTACTCTGTCCTAACCCATACTAAGGAAAATCAAACCATGTGGTTTAGCAAATGAATGAGACAGAAGCAAACAGACTGGCAGGCTCACTTGTCCTATAGAAGGTATATGACTCTTTCACTGGTGGGCCAGTTACTATTTAAGGAATGCTGCAGGCTGTTGCCAAAGGAATAAAGGATACTAATACCATCTTAGAAGAGGCTTATCTCAAGAGAGGCCATAGTAGTTCATATTTCCCCCTCCTCAAGATTCCAGGCCACTATCTTTTTTTCTGTCCTTCTTTGGCAGAGGTGGATAAAGTTACTATTAATATTTTCATCAAAATTATAATGGCACAAATGGTAATTTTATAACCTTCATTGTCTTTCCAATCATTCAATGGAATTTTTTAAATATTAAAATAAGAATCTTTATTAGAGAAAGACAAATAAATAAAAATCTTTTATAATGTTTCCATCGGACTGGTAGTCACTGTTCATTTGTGGTAGCTCTGAGGCATTTGTTGTTGTTGCTAGAAGAGACTCAGACTGGACTATAGGGAGTAGGGGAGAGGTGCATTGCAAATAGATGCTATGTATTCATATGAGGGTAGCCTGAGGTCAGTGGGTGTTCTGTAGTATGAAAGAAAGTAGGGATATAAATAAGCACATTTATGTCCTCCTGTCCTTTCCTTGCCTCATGAAGGAAATAAAAAGATGAAAATAGGCTGAAAAAAAAAAACACAAAAGCTGAAGATATAAGATGTACAAGGGAATATTCTTGGTATCACTGCATAATTTCCAAGCTGATTATTCAATGTTTAGAATTATGAGAAATAGAAACCAATGGAAAAGAGGAAAATATATAAATTCACATGTTTCATTCAGTGGAAAGAGGCCAGGAAGAGTGAAGTCAGTTTCATTCTTATCTAAATAATCTCAATTTCCATTTTCTAAAGAAAAGCAGCATTATGAGAAGAGAAGCCCGTGTTACACATATTTATTCTTATGTATATTGTCACCAGAGGGCACTGTAAATGTTTATGAAAAGCTAAAACTCCAAAATTTACAGGAGATGGAGTGCAAAGCTGTAAGTGTAAATCCTAGTTGTCTATTAGCCACTCTATACTTTTTATTTTTTTATCTATAAATTGAAATATTTACAACTATCCCTAAATGGAGGTCTATAAACTGAAAATTTTATAACTACTCTAAATGAAGGATTCCATTTTCTAATCAAAACTATGTTTTAAATTCAGAGTAATCAAAAAGAGGAGCCGACTAGACACAGCCAGGAAGAGCTTCTCCCACTGGGAGACCAGACCAGCAAGAAAGTTGGCACCCTCCAAGCAGGTTGTTGAAAGGAAGGCCTTGAATGTGGACAGAGGGTGATGCAGATGGTAGGCTGAAGGGTGAAGAAGCTGGGAAACCTGCATTGGGTTACTGAGCACTAGATCTCATTTCTGATCCCGAGTAGCTCCTGGGGAAAATGTGAGTTAAATAGGTATGGAGTGGCCCCTTCTCACCAAAGACCTCTAGAATCCTAGCTGCAGGAGACTTTATGGCCCCATGAACATTTGAGCTGGAAGGGAGAGCTGCTTGGAGAGTTGGCGGGAACAGGAATCCAGCCTGCATGGAGCTCATAGTTTGGCTCAGGAATAGCTGCAGTAGAGCATGGACAGGGACACCCATCCCCCAAGGCTTCCCTTGCTCCTTCAGGTAGCTTTGGCCTTTGTTGACTGTTGGACCTGGACAGAACAGGTCTATCTTGCCACATGGGACAGGGCCAGTCTGATTTGAGTGTCTCTTGTCTGCTAGCCTCTCCCAGGGTTCACGCGTGGCTGCACCCACTTGCAACACAGCCTCAGATACCTAACTGGAGTGCTTCTCAGTGGCCACCACCATAGCTCTTTTGCTGGTAGACACTGCCTAACCATCAGAGAGCTTTTGCAGATGGACCCCAGCCAGTGTGCATCTGCTTGCAGCCGTCCCCCAGCACTTTGCTGGTGTATGCACATGCGTGTGTGAACTGCACTGCTGCTGTCCTACCATTAGTGCATGCATGGGCACAGTCCACCACCCCGCTGCTGCCCTGCTGTTGTCTGCATGTGCTTTGACCCTATTGCCACCCCCTCAATGAAGTGCTTTTGCAGGCATCCCCTGCATCAGAGTGGTGTTGCCAGCAGGGACATCTCAGATCCTTTAGCACAGCAGGTACTTAACCTCAAGGAGGCAGAGAACAAAGCTGTGGGCCTGGTCTCAGCCCCCAGGGTTAGAGCACACAGCCCACGAATGCTGAGAGCCTTGGCCCACTGAAATTATTAAGAAATAAAGCCAGTGAACTAAACCCAACTTATACCACAGTCAAACCCTCAAGGGCATCAAAGAATACAAAAGCAAAATTTTACCCCATTGGAAGAATGGCAACTTCAAAGATTAAGGAAACATCAGCTCACACAGATGAGAAGGAACCAGCACAAGATCTCTGGCAACTCAAAAAGCCAGTGTCGTCTTACCTCCAAATGACTGCATTAGCTTCCCAGCAGTGGTTCTTAACCAGAATTAAATGGCTGAAATGACAGACATAGAATTCAAAATCTGGATGGCAATGAAGATCATCGAAATTCAGGAGAAAGTTGAAACCCAATCTAAGGAATCTAAGAAATCCAGTAAAAGGATTCAAGAGCTGAAAGACAAAATAGCCATTTTAGAAAAGAATCAAATTGATTTGATAGAGTTGAAAAACTCACTAAAGAATTTCTTAATACAATTAGAAGTATTAGTTGGTGCAAAAGTAATTGCAGTTTTTGTCATTACTTTTAAATAGCAAAAACCACAATTACTGTTGCACCAACCTAATACTAACAGCACAATAGACTAAGCTGAGGAAAGAATCTCAGAGCCTGAATACCATTTCTTTGAATCAACTCAGTCATTTCAAAACACAGAAAAAAGAATTTTAAAAAATGAACAGAATCTCTGAGAAATATGAGATTTTGTGAAGAGACCAAACCTATGACTTATTGGCATCCCTGAAAGAGAAGGAGAGAGAGCAAGCGGTTTGGAAAACATACTTAAGAATATTAACCATGCAAATTTCACCAACCTTGCTAGACATGTTCACATTCAAATTCAGGAAATTCAGAGAACCCATCAAGATACTATCCAGGATGACTATCCCCAAGGAAATGGTCATCAGATTCTACAAGGTCAAAGTTAAAGGAAAAATATTAAAGGCAGCTAGAGAGAGGGGGCAGGTCACCCTCAAAGAGAACCCCATCAGACTAACAGCAGACTTTTAGCAGAAACTCTATAAGCCAGAAGAGATTAGGGACCTGTATTTAGCATCCTTAAAGACAATCAATTCCAACCAAGAATTTCATATCCAGCCAAACTAAGCTTCATAAGTGAAGGAGAAATAAAATCATTTTCAGACAAGCAAATGCTAAGGGAATTCATCACCACTAAACTTGCCTTATAAGAGGTTCTTAAAGGAATGTTAAACATGGAAACAAAAAGACCATTACTGGCCAGCACAAAAACACACTTAAGTACATAGACCATTGACATGATAAAGCAACTATAATCAAGTCTACACAGAAACCAAAAGCCAATATAATAGGATCAAATCCACACCATATCAATATTAACCTTAATTGTAAACAAGATAAATGTACCACTTAAAAGGCACAGAGTGGCAAGTTGGATGAAGAAGCAAGGACCAACTGTATGCTGTCTTCAAGAGACCCATCTCATGTGCAATGACACCCATAAGCTCAAAGTAAAGAGATGGAAAAAGATCTATCAAGAAAATGAAAACAGAAAAGATCAGGAGTTGCTATTTTTATTTCAGATGAAATAGACTTTAAACCAATAATAATCAAAAAGGACAAAGAAGGTCATTGCATAATGATAAAGGGTTCAACTCAACAAGAAGACTTAACTCTCTTAAGTATATATGCACCCAACACTGGAGCATCCAGATTCATAAATCAAGTTCTTAGAGACCTGCAAAGAGATTTAGATAACCACACAATGATAGTAGGAGACTTCAACACCCCAGTGACAGTATTAGATCAGTGAGGCAGAAAATTATCAAAGATATTTGAGATCTAAAACAGATATTTGGGACCTAAACTCATCTGTTGTAAACAGGGTTAAGAGGAAAGTTTATAGCACTAATCATCCACATTAAAAAACGAAGATCTCAAGTTAACAACCTAGCATCACCTACAGGACCTAGAAAAACAAGAGCAAACCAATCCCAAAGCTAGTAGGAGAAAAGAAACCAAAATCAGAGCTGAACTGAATGAAATGGAGACATAAAAATCCATACAAAAGACCAATGAAGCCAACAGTTGGTTCCTGAAAGAATAAATAATATTGATAGACTACTAGCTAGATTAATGAAAAAAAGGGAAGACCCAAACAAATGCAATCAGAAATGACAAAGGGGACATTACCACTGACCCTATAGAAGTAAAAAAAAAAAACCCTTGGAAACTATTAGGAACACCTCTATGCACACAAACTAGAAAACCTAGAAGAAATGAATAAATTCCTGGAAATGTACAGCCTCCTAAGATTGAACCAAGAAGAAATTGAAACCCTGAACAGATCAATAAGGAATTATGAAATTGAATCAGTAATAAAAATCCTTCCAACCAGAAAAGATCCTAGACTAGATGGAGTCACAGCTGAATTCTACCAGACATAGAAAGAAGAGCTGGTACCAATCCTACTGAAACTATTCCAAATAATTGAGGAGGAGGGTCTCCTCCCTAACGCATTCTGTGAGGCCAGCATCATGCTGATACCAAAGCCTGGTAGAGACATGCAAAAAAAGAAAACTTTAGGCCAATATTCCTGATAAGCATAGATGGAAACTTTCTCAACAAAATACTAGCAAACCAAGTCCAGCAGCGTGTCAAAAAACTAGTCCACCATGATCAAGCAGGCTTTATTCCTGGAATGCAAGGATGGTTTAACATACACAAATCAATAAATGTGATTAATCAGATAACCAGAACTAAAACCAAAAACCATATGATCATCTTAGTAAATGCAGAAAAGGCTTTTGATAAAATTCAACATTCTTTCATGTTAAAAATCCTCAATAAACTAGGCATACCTCAAAATGAGCCATCTATGACCAACCCACAACTGACATCGTACTGAATGGGCAAAATCTAGAAGCATTCCCCTTGAGAACTGGAACAAGACAAAGATGCCCATTTTCACTACTCCTATTCAACATAGTACCAGATTCCTAGCCAGAGCAATCAGGCAAGAGAAAGAAATAAAAGGCATCCAAACAGGAAGAGAGAAAGCCAAACTATTTTTGTTTACAGATGATATGATTCTATACCTAGAAAACACCATAGTCTTTGCCCTAAGGCTCCTAGATCTGACAAACAACTTCAGTGAAGTTTCTAGATACAAAGTCATTGTACAAAAATCTGTAGCATTTCTATACACGAATAACATCCAAGCTGAGTGCCAAGTGAAGAACACAGTCCTATTCACAATAGCCACAAAAAGAATAAAATACTTAGAAATATAGCTAGCCAGAGAAGTGAAGTATCTTACAATGAGAATTACATAACACTGCTGAAAGAAATCAGAGACAACACAAACAAATAAAAAAAATTCCATGCTCACGTACAGGAAGATTCAATATTGTTAAAATGGTTATACTGCCTGATATAGTTTGACTGTGTCCCCACCCAAATCTCATCTTGAATTGTAGCTTGCTTAATTCCCATGTGTTGTGGGAGGAACGTGGTGGGAGATAATTAAATCATGGGGGCAGTTTCTCTCAGACTGTTCTCATGGTAGTGAATAAGTCTCACAAGATCTGATGGTTTTATAAGGGATTTCCCCTTTCACATGGCTCTTATTCACTCTTGCCTGCCACCATGTAAGATGTGCCTTTTGTCTTCCACTGTGATTATAACACCTCCCCAGCCACGTAGAACTGTCAGTCCATTGAACCTCTTTTTCTTTATAAATTACCCAGTCTCAGGTATGTCTTTATCAGCAGTGTGAAAATGAACTAATACAGTAAATTGGTACCAGGAGTGGGGCACTGCTGTAAAGATACCTGAAAATGTGAGAGCATCTTTGGAACTGGGTAACAGGCACAGGTTGGAACAGTGTGGGGGGCTCAGAAGAAGACAGGAAAATGTGGGAAAGTTTGGAACTCCCTAGAGACTTGTTGAATAGCTTTGACTGAAATGCATATAATGACATGGACAATGAAATCCAGGCTGAGGTAGTCTCAGATGGTGATGAGGAACTTGTTGGGAACTGGAGTAAGGGTGACTCTTGCTATGTTTTAGCAAAAAGAATAGTGACATTTTGCACCTGCCCTAGAGATTTGTGAAACTTTGAACTTGAGGGAGATGATTTAGGGCATCTGGTGGAAGAAATTTCTAAGCAGCATAGCATTCAAGAGGTGATTTGAGTGCTGTTAAAAGCATTCAGTTTTAAAAGGGAAACAGATCATACAAGTTTGGAAAATTTGTAGCCTGATGATGTAGAGGGAAAGAAAAACCCATTTTCTGAGGAGAAATTCAACCAGCTATAGAAATTTGCATAAGTAATGAGGAGCCAGATGTTAATCACCAAGACAATGGGGAAAATGTCTCCAGGGCATGTCATAGGGCATTCATGGTCTACCCTATCATCACAGGCCCAGAGGCCTAGGAGGATAAAATGGTTTCCTTTGCTGAGCCCAGGGCCCCCCAGGTGTGTGCAGCCTAGGGACTTTGTGACCTGCATCCCAGCCACTCTGGCCATGGCTAACAGGGGCCAAGGTACAGCTCGGTCTGTGGCTTCAGAGGATGCAAGCCCCAAGTCTTGGCAGCTTCCATGTGGTGTTGAGCCTGTGGGTGCACAGAGGTCAAGAATTGAGGTTTGGGAACTTCTATCTAGATTTCAGAGGATGTATAGAAATGCTTGGACGTCCAGGCAGAAGTTTGCTGAAGGGGCAGGGTCCTCATGGAGAACCTCTGCTAGGGCAATGCAGAAGGTAAATGTGAGCTTGAAGCCCCCACACAGAGTCCCCACTGGGGCACTGTCTAGCAGAGCTGTGAGAAGAGAGCCATCATCCTTCAGACCCCAGAATGGTAGATCCACTGACAGCTTGCATCATGCACCTGGAAAAGCCACTGACTCTCAACATCAGCTCGTGAAATCAGCTGGGTGGGAGGCTATACCCTGCAAAGCCACAGGGGTGGAGCTGCCCAAGACCATGGGAACCCACCTCTTGCATCAGCATGACCCAGATGTGAGACATGGAGTCAAAGGAGATCATTTTGGACTTTAAGATTTGATTGCCCCACTGGATTTCAGACTGCATGAGTCCTTTAGCCCCTTTGTTTTGGCCAATTTCTCCCATTTGGAATGAGTGTATTTATTCAATGCCTGTACCCCCATTGTATCTAGGGAGTAACTAAACTTGCTTTTGATTTTATAGGCTCATAGGTGGAAGAGACTTGCCTTGTCTCAGATGAGACTTTGGACTGTGAACTTTTGAGTTAATGCTGAAATGAGTTAAGGCTTTGGGGGACTGTTGGGAAGGCATGATTGGCTTTGAAATGTGAGGGCATGAGATTTAGGAGGGGCCAGCAGTGGAATGATATGGTGTGTCTGTGTCCCCACCCAAATCTTATCTTGAATTGTAGCTCCCATAATTACCATGTGTTGTGGGAGGAACTCAGTTGTAGATAATTGAATCATGGGGGCGGTTTTCTCCATACTGTTCTCATGGTAGTGAATAAGTCTCACAAGGTCTGATAGTTTTATAACTGGTTTCCCCTTTTGCTTGGCTCTCATTTTCTCTTGCTGCTGCCATGTAAGACTTGCCTTTTGCCTTCTCCCATAATTTTGAGGCCTCTCCAGCCACATAGAACTCTGAGTCCATTAAATCTCTTTTTCTTTATAAATTATCCAGTCTCAGATATGTCTTTATCAGCAGCGTGGAAATGGACTAATACACTGCCCAAAGCAATGTACAGTTCAATGCTATTCCTATTAAACTACCAATGACATTTTTTACAGAATTAGGAAAAACTATTCCAAAATACAAATAGAACCAAAAAAGAGCCTGAATAGCCAAAGCAATCCTAAGCAAAAACAAAAAACAAAAACAAAAACAAAAACCCACCCAAAACCAAAACCAAAGGCATCACACTACCTGATATCAAAGTATACTATAAAGCTACAGTAATCAAAACGCATGGTAATGGTACAAAAACAGATGCATAGACCAAAGAAACAAGTGTGAGAACCCAGAAATAAAGCTGTATACCTACAATGATCTGATCTTTGACAAAGATGACAACAATAATCAATGGGGAAGGGAATTCCTAGTCAATAAATGCTGGGATAACTGGCTAGCCATATGCAGAAGATTCAAACTGGACCCATTCCTTATGTTATATATGAAAATTAACTCAAGATGGATTAAATACTTAAATGTAAAACATAAAGCTATAAAAACTCTGGAAGAAAACCTAGGAAATACCATTCTGGACATAGGCCCTTGCAAAAATTTCATGGTAAAGACTCCAAAAGCAATTGCAACAAAAACAAAAAATGACAATGGGATCTAATTAAACTAAAGAGCTTCTTCACAGCAAAAGAAACTATCAATAAAATAAACAGACATCCTACAGCATGGGAGAAAATATTTGCAAACTATTCCTCTGACAAAGGTATAATATTCAGAATCCATAAGGAACTTAAATCAGCAAGCAAAAAAACAGCCTTATTAAAAAATGGGCAAAGGACATGGACAGACACTTCTCAAAAGAAGACATACATGTGGCCAACCATATGAAAAAATGCTCAACATCACTAATCATCAAGAAATGAAAATCAAAACCACAATGAGATACCATCTCACACCAGTCAGAATGGCTATTACTAAAAAGTCAAAAAATAAAGATATTGGTGAGTTTGCAGTGAAATGGGAAAGTTTATACACTACTAGTGGGAATGTAAATTAGTTCCTAGCCACTTTGGAAAGCAGTGTGGTGAATTTTCAAAGAGCTCAAAGCAGAATTACCATTTGACCCAACAATCCAATTTTTGGGTATATACCCAAAAGAATATAACTGTTCTACCAAAAAGACACAGGCATGTGCTTATTGCAGCACTCTTCACAAAAGCACAGACATGGAATCCACCTAGATGCCCATCAGTGGGAGACTGGATAAAGAAAATGTGGTACATATGCACCATGGAATGCTACACAGCCATAAAAAAGAACAAAATCATGTCATTTGCAAGATGCAGCTAGAGGCCATTATCTTAACAAAATAACACAAGTGTTGTTGTCCCTGCTCCTACTCTGGGCTTTGGGGTCAGTGCAGATATTCAGTCATGAAGTCAGGGTAGGGACTTCTCCTGCGATGCGGCCAGCAAGACTGGTTGTGTTCTGGGGGCTGGACTTCCAGGTGATTTTACGAGATGCTGCTCTCCATAGGGATGCTTATGCTGTCAGCCACACAAGTCTACACCATCTTGGCTGTCCAGCTCTTTGCATTCTTAAACCTACTGCCTGTAGAAGCAGACATTTTAGCACATAACTCTGAAAATACATCTCAGTCCTTTGGTGACCTCCCTGCAAGATTTGGTTATAGACTTCCAGCTGAAGGTTTAAAGGGTTTTTTGATCAAAACCAGAGAATGCCTGTGAACGCAGAGTGCCTCCACCAGTAAAAAAACAATTTGTCTGGAACTTTCATTGTGTTAATTAGAAGACTCGATTGTAATTTTGATATAAAGATTTTAAATGCACAGAGAGCAGAATACAAAGCAGCCATAGTTCACAATGTTGATTCTGATGACCTCATTAGCATTGGATCCAATGACATTGAGGTACTAAAGAAAATTGACATTCTATCTGTCTCTATTGGTGAATCATCAGCTAATTCTCTGAAAGATGAATTCACGTATGAAAAAGGGGACCACCTTATCTTAGTTCCAGAATTTAGTCTTCCTTTGGAATGCTGCCTAATTCCCTTCCTTATCATAGTGGGCATCTGTCTCATCTTGATAGTCATTTTCGTGTTTTTGGCTATTACAAATAAAGCTGATATGGACATTTGTTGTATGGAAATATGCTTTCATTTCTATTGGATCACAAAATTTTTCCAGGATAGATATAGAGCTAGAAGAAACAGACTTTGTAAAGATCAACTTAAGAAACTCCCTGTACATAAATTCAAGAAAGGAGATGAGTATGATGTATGTGCCATTTGTTCAGATGAGTAGGAAGATGGAGACAAGCTCAGAATCCTTCCCTGTTCCCATGCTTATCACTGCAAGTGTGTAGACCCTTGGCTAACTAAAACCAAAAAAACCTGTCCTGTGTGCAAGCAAAAATTTCCTTCTCAAGGCAATCCAGACTCTGACACAGATGGTAGTCAAGAATAAAATGAAGTGACCCTTTACTTAGACCTTTAGCTTCTGTCATTGCCCAGTCATTTGGGGCTTTGTCAGAATCCTGCTCACATCAGAACATGACCGAATCTTCAGACTATGAGGAAGATGACAATGAAGATAACAACAGTAGTGATGAAGAAAATGAAACTAATGAACATAATGTTGCGGTCCAGTTGCAGCCTAATGGTGAATGAACATAGCTGTTGCGGGAAGTCAGGGACCCCGAACAGAGGGACTGGCTGGAGATGCGGCAGAGGAACATAAATTGTGAAGATTTCATTTTAATATGGACATTTATCCGTTCCCAAATAATACTTTTATAATTTCTTACACATGTCTTTATTTTAATCTCTTAATCCTGTTATCTTCATAAGTTGAGGATGTACATCACCTCAGGACCACTGTGGTAATTGTGTTAACTGTACAAACTGATTGTAAAACGTGTATTTGAACAATATGAAATCAGTGCACCTTGAAAAAGAACAGAAAAACAGTGATTTTTGGGGAACAAGGAAAGACAACAATAAGGTCTGATTGCCTGTGGGGTCGGGCAAAAAGAGCCATATTTTTCTTCTTGCAGAGAGCCTATAAATGGATGTGCAAGTAGGGAAGATATCACTAAATTCTTTTCCTAGCGAGGAACGTTAATATTAATAACCTGGGAAAGGAATACATTCCTGGGGGGAGGTCTATAAACGCCCCCTCTGGGAATGTCTGTCTTATGCAGTTGAGATAAAGACTGAGATAAGCCCTGGTCTCCGGCAGTACCCTCAGGCTTACCAGGGTGGGGAAAAACTCTGCCCTAGTAAATTTGTGGTCAGACTGGTTCTCTGCTCTTGAACCCTGTTTTATGTTGTTTAAAATGTTTATCAAGACAATATGTGCACCGCTGAACATAGACCCTTATCAGTAGTTCTGCTTTTTGTCCTTTGAAGCATGCGATCTTTGTACCTACTCCCTGTGCTTACACCCCCTCCCCTTTTCAAACCCTTAATAAAAACTTGCTGGTTTTGAGGCTCAGCTGGGCATCATGGTCCTACTGATATGGGATGTCACCCCAGGTGGCCCAGCTGTAAAATTCCTCTCTTTATACTGTCTCTCTTTATTTCTCAGCTGGTCAACACTTATGGAAAATAGAAAGAACCTATGCTGAAATATTGGGGGTGGGTTCCCCTGATACATAGCAAATACTGTTTGAATTTCAGAAGATGATTGGTTTATTTCCCTTTAAAATGTTTAGGTATATACTGTAATTTGATTTTGTTTTTTGCTCCCTTCAAAGATTTCTGCAGAATTAACTTATTTTTTAGTATTCTAATATTTAATCAAATTACTTAAAAAGGACTTTTGATATGGTATTTATCTGCAAGAGTGTACTTCTTCACTAATAATAATAGGCTGGTGCTATAACTCAAGCATCAATTCAGCTCTTCTTTTGGAATGAAAGTATAGCCAAAAGAACAACAAAAAGTCCTCAGCATAGCTTGCAATTAAGACCTAGATCACAGTATTTAAGTGTTTTGCACTTTATACATGAGGTTAGTGCTACAGCCACCTAGCATGAAATAACCCAGCTTCCACCTCCACAAATTTACCTAGAGTTGTTGAGTTGGAATATGTTCTGGCGTTTACCCGACCTTCCATCATTGGTGAGAGGCAACAAGGTAATTCAGTGCCTTTCTTCCTATCAGCACAAAGACACTCAAAGCTGTCTTTTCTCTTTCTGTTCCAAAGAGTCTTATCCTGAGAGGATAAGTTTTGTAAAAAATGATTACAAAGATATATACTAGATAATATATATAATAGATATATATAATAGATACATACTAGATAATATATATCTACTATATTACAAATCACACAGGTATATATCTTTTGAAACATGTGTTATATAATTTCAATTATATCTACCCTTTTTCTTTTTTATTTTGATGGCGGGAAAATCTTTTTTTTCATATTTATTGTCCAAAGGATATTATATTGCTTTACATTCTCAACCCTCTGAACCTTATCCCACTCTTTTTCTTTCCAAATAGCCACATTGTCCTTGGATACATCAAAGAAGTCTGGATATAGCGTAAGGCTGATAGATGAGAAACATAAATGAGAGGTTCCAAAAACATGGCACTGTAAGATTAACACAGGTACCACCACTGACCCTCAAAAATAAGACTTCTTTTTTTAATTAAGATTTCCATAACAATTACAACATGTTATAAATAATTATATCAAAAGCCATCTGAATTTATTATTTTACTTATTTCTTTCTTAATCCAATTTAATTTCATAACTCAATTACTTTAGAATGCTGATACTAGGAATTTGCAGTTGAAGAGATAGCACATTTCACCAAAAACAGTCTGAGACTTATAGTTTTTTCAAGCAAAGTTTTCGCATGGAATTTTTATTAGTTCATTTTGTTGAATGTACCTTCTTGAATTTCAGGGGCCATTGGTCATGTGATAGAAAAATCTTTGACCATTGTATTGTAGTCATCACAAACGAATTATTTTATATTTTTGTTAAGTGTACTTGTTGCTAAATGTGATTTCTTTTTTTTCTTTCCAGCTTTTAGGTTCTAGGGTACATGTGCTGGTTTGTTATATGAGTAAGTTGCATGTCTCTGGTCTGGTGTACAAATTACTTTGACACCCAGGTAGTGAGCATAGTACCAAATAGATAGCTTTTCATTTCTCATCTACCTCCCACCCTCCACCCTCAGGTAGGTTCTGGTGTCTATTGTTCCTTTCTTTGTGTCCATGTGCACTCAATGTTTAGCTCCCACTAATAAGTGCGAACATGCAGTATGTGGTTTTCTGTTGTTGTGTTAATTTTTTTTAACTGGATCTTAAAGTGGAAAACATGTCTATTAACATTCAAACTCCCCTCATAGAAGGTCATATAAAAATTCTTAGTATTTTGATTATACATTAGTCTACATTTTCTACATAGTTACAATGATGACATCATTAGTTCTGTTAAACGTAAGTCACTTTCAAATCCAATACTTGAATAATTTCCTCTGTACATGGTTTAGCAGGGCTAATTAGCATAAGATGCCATTTATTAAGAGGTATATGATCTGAGTATTAACAGTTGCTGAGGTTTGGTATTTTTATGCAGCGTTTTCTTTTTGCTTTGATAACAATACCACAAAACTCTTAAGGATACTGAAATTTAGTAAGTAAAGTTCAGAGACATTACTTTAGCTGTTGAGTCAAATCTCTACATAATACTATAATAATTAAAACATTAAAAAAAAAAGAAGTGTTGAAATCTGCACTAGTATAGACTGCCTATAGTCTATACTAAACACTAGTATAGACTGCCTCTGTTTTATTTTTCAAATTTATTCCAATATTACAAAGGTTATTCTAGCCTTTCTCTTTTTAAAAATTTTAACAGATTTTTATTGTTAAAAAGTTCCTCATGCCTCTTTGCACAATCCCCTCTCTTTACCCCCAGCTTCCATGGATCTGATTTCTCTCTATATGCTGTTGTCTTTCCAGAATGTCATATAATTGGCCATAAAGCATGTAGCCTTTTGTGTCTGGCTTCTTTCAGTTAACACAATGCTTTGAAATTCATACATGCTACATGTATTCATGGTTTGTTCCTTTTTACTGGTGAGTAGTGTTGCATTGCATGGTTGTACTACAATTTGTTTCTCCACTTACCAGTATGTTTATATGTTGCTGTTTTTAGTTTTTGACTATTATGAATAAAGTCATAAACATTTCCACATAGGTCTTTGTGTGGTCACATATTGTTATTTATTTTGGATAGTTACAAATGAGATTGCTGGTTCATATAAGATTTAACTTTATAGGTACTGTTAAACTATTTTTCACATGAACTGTATTATTTTGCATTCTAACCAATAATGTTTGAGACATCCAGTTGCTCTACATCCCTGTCTTGACTTGATACTGTCATTCTTTTGAATTGTAGCAATTCTAGTAAATGTGTGGTAGGTCTTTGTGTTTTAATTTACATTTTCTCAATGATTAATGATGTCTAACATCTTGTCATGTATTTATTTGCCCTCTGTATACCTTCTTTATTTTCGTTTTTAAATTTGCAAATTTAGCACCAAGCCTGGCCAATTTTTGTGTTTTTTTGTAGAGACAGGGTTTTGCCATGTTGCCCAGATTGGTTTTAAACTTCTGGGCTCAAATGATCCGCCCGTGTTGGCCTCCCAAAATGCTGGGATTACAGGTGTGAGCTACTGTGCCTGGGCTATATATGTTCTTTAATGAAGTGTTATTCAAATGGCTTTTAAAATTAGGTTGTTTGTGTTTTTATTGTTGAGTCATAAGAATTCTTATATTCTAAATATTTTTCTAAAATTTTTTAAGTTTTTTTTTGTTTCTTAGGAATATCTCTATTGCAGTAATGTTGCAAGTATTTTTTCCTAGTTTGTCAGTTGTCTTTTTTAAATTAAATTAAATTTTTTTTTTTCTGGGAAGAGAAAGTCTCCAGTGTGGACAGAAGGTGCTCTTTCTTCCCCTAGTTTATTGTTTGTCTTTTGATGTTACTAATGGTATTTCTTGCAATAAAAAGGTATCTATCTATCTATCTATCTATCTATCTATCTATCTATCTATCTATTTATTTAGAGATGGAGCCTTGCTCTGTCACCCAGGCTGGAGTGCAGTGACACAATCTCAGCTCACTGCAACCTCCACCTCCCAGGTTCAAGCAATTCTCCTGCCTCAGCCTCTGAGTATTTGGGATTACAGGTGCCCACCACCATGCCCAGCTTATTTTTGTATTTTTAGTAGAGAAGGGGTTTTACCATGTTGGACCAGGCTGGTCTCAAACTCCTGACCTCAAGTGATCTGGCCGCCTTTGCTGAGACCAGCTCAATCAATACCCTAACCCAGCAGCGCTAGAGGAATTAAAGACACACACACAGAAATCCAGAGTGCAGAGTGGGAATCAGGGGGCTGACAGCCTTCAGAGCTGAGAGCCACGAACAGAGTTTTACCCACATATTTATTGACAGCAAGCCAGTGATAAGCATTGTTTCTATAGATTATAGATTAACTAAAATGGGAAACAAAAGGATGGGGTCTGGCTAGTTATCTGCAGCAGGAATGTGTCCTTAAGGCACAGATCACTCATGCTATTGTTTGTGGTTGAGGAACGCCTTAAGTGGTTTTCTGCCCTGGATGGGCCAAGTGTTTCCTTGCCCTCATTCCAGTAAACCAACAACCTTCAGTGTGGGCGTCATAGTCATCGTGAGCATGTCACAGTGCTGCAGAGATTCTGCTTATGTCCAGTTTTGGGGCCTGTTTATGGCCAGATTTGGGGGCCTGTCCCTAACATGCCTTGGCCTCCCAAAGTGCTGGGATTATAGGCATGAGCCACTGTGCCTGGCAAAAAATGTTTATTTTTAAAACTGTACTCACATTTCTCAATTTAAAAAATTGCCACCGGATTTTGAGTCATAGGAAGCCTCTCTTAACAATGAGGTTTAAAGAGGAATTCTCTCATGCTTTCTTCTAGTGAATTCCATTTCTTCTGTCTAATTACATTTTAAAATATTTATATTTTATAATTTGTGAATTTTATTCTTGTATTTGATGTGAAGTCTGCATCTAATTTTGTTTTTTTCCATATGATTCATCAATTGACCCAGTGGGAGACAGGACTAGCTGGATTTCCTAGGCTGACTAAGAATTCCTAAGCCTAGCTGGGGAAGGTGACTGCAACCCACCTTTAAACACAGGGCTTGTAACTCAGCTCACACCTGACCAATCACGTAGTAAAGAGGGCTCACTAAAATACAAATTAGGCTAAAAGCAGGAGGTAAAGAAGTAGTCAAATCATATATTGCCTGAGAGCACACAGGGAGGGACAATGATTAGGATATAAACCCCAGGAATTTGAGCTGGGAGTGGGCAACCCCCTTTAGGTCCCCTCCCATTGTATGGGAGCTCTGTTTTCACTCTATTAAATCTTGCAACTGCACACTCTTCTGGTCCGTGTTTGTTCTGGCTTGAGCTGAACTTTTGCTCTCTTTCCACCACTGCTGATCGCCACCTTCACAGACCCACCATTGACTTTCACCCCTCTGGATCTGGCAGGGTGTCTGCTGCGCTTCTGATCCAGCAAGGTGCCCATTGCCCCTCCCGTTTGGGCTAGAAGCTCGTCATTGTTCCTGTGCAGCTAAGTGCCCAGGTTTGTCCTAATCAAGCTGAACACTAGCCGCTGGGTTCCACGGTTCTCTTCCATGACCCATGGCTTCTAATAGAGCTATAACACTCACTGCATGGCCCAAGGTTCCATTCCTTGGAATCTGTGAGGCCAAGAACCCCAGGTCAGAGAACAAAAGGCTTGCTGCCATCTTGGGAGTGGCTGCCACTATCTTGGGAGCAGCCCATCACCATCTTGGGAGCTCTAAGAACAAAGACGCACCCATAACACCAGCACTATTTAGTAAACCTTTGTTTCAGTCATTTGAGATGACATTTTTATCATATATTTAATTTCTACATATATTTATGTCTACTTCTGGGCTTTCTATTTAATTTCTGTTAGTCTATGCATCAGTATCACATTACTTTCACTATGTATGGTCTATAGTATATTTTAATGTAGGATTAAATCTAGACAGGATTAGTATCCCTCATAGATTTGCTTTGAGTGTTTTCCTGACAATTTTTGCATATTTGTTTTTCATATGAACTTTTTAAAGATAAACTTTTTATTTTAGAATAGTTTTAGATATATAAAAAGTTGCAAAAATAGTGCAGAAAATTCCCGATATACTCCACAGTTTCCCTTTATTATTAATGTCTTAAAATAGTACGTTTGTCATGATAATTGAACCAATAACTACCAATAACAATAATACCTTGTTATTAACTGAAGTTCATACTTTATTCATATTTCTTTGGTTTTGACCTAATGTTTGTTTTCTGTCCTAGGATTCCATTATATTTATTTGTCATATCTTCCTAGGCTCCACTTGGCTGTGGTAGTTTTTCAGGGTTTCCTTGTTTTTTTGATGACCTTGACAGTTTTTAAGAATTCTTGGTCAGGCATTTTATAGAATATCTCACAATTGGGATTTCTTTGATGTTTTCCTCATGATTATATTGGGTTTTGGGTTTGAGAGAGGAAAACCAAAGATGGAAAGTGACATACTTACCATATATTTTCAACATGACATCACTGTTGATGTGAACCTTGAACACTTGGCAGAGAGAGTTTTTATCATGTTTCTCCACAGTGAAGTTACCCTTTTCATGCTACTCTTGATAAGGAAGTCACTATATATAGACCACACTTAAAGACTGGGGAGTTATGCTCCTCTTCCATGAGGATCGAGTATCTACATAAATTATTTGAAATTCCATCCTAAAGATTTATCTATTCTTCCCCACATATTTATTCAATTATTTATTTATATCAGGATAGACTCATGGATATTTATTCTATATTTTGGGGTATAATTTGATATTTCTTTATTTTGTTGCTGAAATTGTTTCAACTTTGGCCCCTGAGGACTCTTTCAGTTGGCTCCTGTGTCCAGTTGACATAACCCCATCATTATGATTTTGTTTGAGAATTTCCTTTTATTCCTATACTACATGTATTTTACACCTTTTTAAAGTGTCCCACAGTTCTTGAATGTTCTGTTTTTCTACTTTTCCTTTCCTCTTTTCTCTTTGCATTTAAATTTGGGAAGTTTCTATTGACCTATCTGCAAGCTCACTGAGACTTTCCTTGGTTGTGTCCAGTCTCCTGATGAGCCCATCCAAGATGCCCTTCACTTCCGTTACAGTGCTTTTTACTTTTAATGTTTCCCTTTGAGTCTGAGAGTTTCCATCCCTCTGCTTAAACAACCCATCTTTTCTTGAATGTTGTCTCCCAAGAGTGCATAACATATTAATCATAATTATTTTAAATTCCCTGTCTGATAATTCCAACATCTGTGTCGTATCTGAGTCTGGTTCTTATGCTGGCTTTGTCTCTTCAGACTGATTATTTTCTTGCCTTTTGCCTTTCTTTGCCTTGTCATGCCTTAAAAGCTGGACATGTTGTATCAGATAATATGAACTGAGGTAAATTGGCCTTTAATATGAGGATTTATGTTAACCTGCCTAGGAGTGGGGCTATGTTTAATGTTTCCTATAGCTATAGTTATCAGAGGCTTCAAATATGTCCCTTTTTTTTCTCCATTCTTGATTTTGGGACTTCCTAAGTACATTTCAGAGTCTGTATCTTGCTGCTCCTTTAGCTACAATCCAATGGTAATTATACTGTAATCTTGTTTGTGTGGTAGTATGGTGGTAAGGTGTGGAGGGATGGGAGCATTCTATAATATTCCAATTAAATCTCAGTGTTTTAGTGGTCCTCTCTTTTGGGGCTATGACCTTCACCTGTGTTTCTCTCCTTTCATCCCTGCTCCCTTCTTTAGCTATGACATTCCCAATGTATTGCCTCTAATTCCTGACACCTTTTAACATTATTTTAAACCCCTTTAGGTGAGTCAGAAAAGCTAGAGGCTACTGGAGTGAGAGGAATGATTTACTGATAGGAACCCCACAGGTTATTACAGATTATATCAAGAAAGATTTCATCATGACTCTGGCAATGCTTTTTCCCTCCAAGTAAACCTTTCTTACAAAGAAAGCTCTGTGCATATTTCTGTATTTCACAATGATTACTCTTCCTTCCGCCTGTCAGAGGCATGAGAGTGTCTTTCTCAGTCTTCTCTTTGAGAACCTGATAAAGTTCCTAAAAGGAAAGCTCAGAGAATTATAGACCCCAAGGATACTGTCCCCAGGAGTTTCTCATTCCAATTCGAGTTCAAACTTACTGTCCTGCAGTTCATCAAAACTACCATTTGAAAGTTCCTACTAGTTTATGGACCCAGAGACTTCTGTTCCAGGTAAGCGGATCTCAGATGTGTCTCTCTAGATGAGCTTGCTTCTCCAGATTTGGGGGTAGCAATTTGCCTTATAATCTCAGTTTTCTAATGGGTTAAAGAAAAATAATTGATTTTTCAGTTTGTACAGCTTTTTCTTGTAAACACAATGTAACAACCTCCAAGCTCTTTACAAGTCAGATTTGAAACTGAAAGTATCCCTATGAACCTTTTTGTCAACTTATCTAGCTTCATAAATAAGCTGTTACTATATTTAATGGGATTTCATCAAATTAATAAATTCACTTTGGGGAGAACTGACAGCTTTATGCTGCTGCATTGTAGTATCCAACAAGAGGAAATGCCTTTATGTTAATTTACTTCTATTTTTGTGACTTTCAGGATTGATTTAAAGCTTTCCTCACTAGTCTTGCACATTTCTTAAGTTTATTTCTAAATATTTAATTTTCTCCATTGGTGTCATTATTGGGAATTTGTCTACTATTATTTTCTCTAACTGGTTATTATTTGTGTAGATGAAGACTATTGATTATTGAATGTTAATTTTATGTCCTGACTTATTCATTCATTTATTATTGGGGCCAGTTTTACCTTCAAATTTCTGGGGGTTTTTATGTGCACTAGCATATCATCTACTTAATAGAGGTAGTTTTACTTGTCTTTAACAATTCTCATGCCTTCGGTTGATTCCTCTTGTTTATGTGCATTGACTAATACCTCTACTACAAAGTTGAATAGTAATGGAGATATTTGGCCTTCTTGCCTGTTCCTGAATCTTAGTGAAAAATGCCTCAAGTGTTTCCTCATTAAGACTTTTTAAGGCTAAGGTGTATGTATTTTAGGTAGTTAAGAAAATATCCACCAATTTTTATTCTCTGGAGTAACTTTCTTACCAGAAATGAGTGTTGAATTTGTCAAAGTTTTTCTTCAGCATTTATAAAAATAAACACATTTTCCCCTCAGATCTATTAAGATAGTTTATTATATTAGTGGATTTAATAACGTGGAATACACCTCGAATTTCTGGGGTAAATCTTACTTGATCATGGTGTGTTATTTTCTTCCTTAGGTTTGGACACTGCTGGCCAACATTTTACTTAGCACTTTTGCATGGATATTCACTGGTCTTTAGTTTTCATTTGTTTGTACTTTTAGATATAATTATCAATGTTCTACTTCCTTCTTTAAAAGAAGTAAGTCGGTTTGCTCATTTTCAATGCTCTGGAATGGTAGTCCCCAACCGTTTTGGCACCAGGGACCAATTTCGTGGAAGACAATTTTTCCACACAAGGGATTGGGGGCTGGGGGAGATGGTTTCCGGATGAACCTGTTCCACCTCAGATCATCAGGCATTAGATTATCATGAGGAGAACAACCTAGTTCCCTCACATGTGGAGTTCACAATAGGGTTTGCACTCTTATGAGAAGCAAATGCTGCTGATGATCTGACAGAAGGCGAAGCTCAGTCAGTAATGCTCATTCACCTTCTGCTGTGTGGCCCAGTTCCTAACATGCCATGGGTCAGCACTGGTCCATGGCCTGAAGGTTGGGGACCCCTACTCTGGAACAATATATGGAGCACTAGTAGTCTCTGTTCTTTAAAGGTTTGGTAAAAATTCCCTGTGAAACTGTCTTAGCCCAGTGCTTTTTGTGGGATAATTCCTTGATAACATTATTTTGTTTAAAGAAATCGTTCTACTCAAGCTTTTACTCTCTAATGGGATCAGTTTTGGTTATATTGCTCTAGAAATTATTATTCCTTTCTAGGTTTTTAAATTTATTTGCATAGAGGGCCACAAATTAACATCTTATGAGTTAATTTTTTTTATTTGAATGGTTATTTACTCCTTGTAATTTTTTTTTTTTTTTTTTTGAGATGGAGTCTCACTCTGTCGCCTAGTCTGGAGTGCAGTGGCATGATCCCAGCTCACTGCAACCTCCACTTCCCAGGTTCAAGCAATTCTCCTGTCTCAGTCTCCTGAGTAGCTGGGATTACAGACACCCATCACCATGCTCGACTAATTTTTGTATTTTTAGTAGAGACAGGGTTTCACCATATTGGCCAGGCTGGTCTCGAACTCCTGACCTCAAGTGATCCACCTGCCTCAGTCTCCCAAAGTGCTGGGATTACAGGCATGAGCCACTGTGCCTGGACCCTCATTGTAATTTCTTATTCTGTATGTTTATATATGATTTTTCTCTACCGTGAGAACTAGCAATTTGTTCATTTTTTCCCAAGAGGCAGGATTTGGATATATTAATTAGTTCTACTGTTTTTCTATTCTCCACCTACAAATTTTTGCATATCTTCCTGATTTTCCTGTTTATAAATTCTTTTGGTTTATTTTGTTGCTTCTTCTACCTCATTTGTGAGTTGGAAATATAACTTACTTATCTTCATTCTTCTATTTTTATTGGTAAGTGTTTAGTGGTATGATTTCCTCTGGTTACTACTATAAATGTGTTCAAACAAATTATGCTACGAAGTGTTTTCATTTTTATTATTTTTTAAACATTCTGTAATTTTGGATTATATTTTCTCTTTTACCCAAGAGTTGCTAAATAGGTGTTTCTTTTTAAAGTTCCAGGTGGAAGGATCTTCCTTTTTTTACCTTATTAGTAATTTCTAATTTGATTTTGTGATCATAGATTATTGCTTTAATATCTCTACTTTATGGAAGCTACTGATGTTTTGTTTGCAGCTTAATATTTAATTAATTTTATAGTGTTTAGTAAGCACTTGAGAAAAAGTGCTATTCTCTCTAATCAGTGCACAAATTTTGATATATAGCCATCAGAACAAACTTACTGACTGTGTTGTTTAGGTCTTCTATATCCTTACTGATAGGACAGTACTTGATGTGCCTTATGTTGATAATAGTGTGTTAGTCTTCTATTATTAGTGTTTTAATCTCTGTCTCATTGCATTTCTATAGCTTTTGCTTTATAAAGGTGATTGCTATATTATTTGGTTATAAGAAATACAAATTATAAGAAATTTATAACAAATATTCTTGTGAATTTTAGCTTTTAGCATGTAAACATTCTCTTCTTTGTTACGTATACTGCTTTCTCACTTGAGTTCTGATATCAGAGTTGCTACTATAGCTTTCTTATTGTTTCCATATGCCTGGTACATTTATCCATCCTTTTATTAGTTCTGAATCACTTTGTCTTAATGTGACTTTTATATACAGCACATTGCTGGGTATTGCTTTGTGAGCCAAATTGAAAATATTTTTCTTTTAGTAGGGGAGTTCAGCCTATTTACACGTATTGATGTGACTGGTATGTTTGCTCTCGATTTTGATATAATATATACATAATTATTTGTGTTGTATAATGTTTGCTTTGTTTCTCTATGAGGCATGTGTTCTTTGCTCTTTTATATTTACTTTCAGTATTTACAAAGATATTTATTTTTGTTGTGGTGATTACCTTTGTACTTTGTACTGTCTTTTACAATACCTATTCACCTCTATTTCCTCATGTAATCTTTTACTATCTGATTTATTAGGTTTTAATAGTCTCCTTTAACTCTTCTACCTATTACCTATACAACAGTGATTCTCAATTGGGGTGATTTTGCCCCATAGGAAGCATTTGGCAATGGAGACATTTTTGGTAGTCACACTGAGGGGATATTACTGGCATCTAGTGGGTAGAGGTTGGAGATGCTCCTAAATATCTTATAATACACAGGACAGCTCTCAAAACAAAGAATTATCTGACACAAAATGTTAAAACTGCTGAGATCAAAAGACCCTGCTGCATAGAAATTTTTTCTCTTTCCCTCTCTTTTTCTCCCATTTTTGTAATAATTAAATATTTTCACAATATATAGTATTTGTACATTATTCCTCCTTTGTCCTCATTTTGTTTGTAATACTCCATAATTATACATACATATATATATGTATATATATATATATATATACACACACACACACACATATACACTCATTTTTTTCCTGATATTTTCTCAGTTATCTCTTGGTTGGATGAAACTCATCCTTTAGTACTATGTTGTCTAGTAAGTTAGCCACTAGCTACATGTGACATTGAGAACTGGAAATATGGCTAGAAAAAATTAGATGTGGTATAAGTGTAAAATACACTGAATTCAAAAATTTAGTGCAAGGAAAAAATGTAAAATATCTCATTTTTTATATTGATCATATATCAAAATTGCAATTTTTTTATATATTGGGTTAAATGATAAATATTATTAAAATTAATTTTACCTCTTTTTACTTTTTAACAAATGGTTAAGACAAGACCTCAAATATTTTTTGGAAACTGTCCTATTGTTTCATTGTGTGTTAAATACAGGAAAGACTGTAGAAAGCTAGGGAAAGATTTCTCCATTGTTGGACTCCTAAGACAAAAAGGGTGACATAGTTGGGTTTTTGAATCATTTTCAAGTTGCCTGTTTTATATAACATGTTGTGTGTGCTGATTATTAAGCGGTTGTCATTCAGCTCCAAACCCTCCCTTCTTTGCTTTGTGATACTAGGCTGAAGACTCTGCAGTTACATTTCTGCTCAATCAAATGCTTTCCTGTTAGGCTCTGCCAGTAGGCAGTGCTAGTGGGAGATAGGAAAACTGGAGGAGGAAGATGGGACTTGACCTTTCTTGGATTGCTTCCTGTTCTGCCTTTGCTTCTTATTCCTGTCAGTTGGTTTCAGCAACAAGTGAAAAAAAACTAAAAAAAAAAAAAAAGGCTGTTGGTTCTAGTTCCTTCCTTCCTTCCTTCCTTCCTTCCTTCCCTCTCTTTCTTTCTCTTCCTTTCCTTTCCTTTCTTTCTTCTTTCTTTCCTTCCCCTCCCCCTTTTCTTTCCTTCCTTCCTTCCTTCCTTCCTTCCTTCCTTCCTTCCTTCCTTCCTTCCTTCCTTCCTTCCTCTTTCTTTCTTTCTTTTCTTTCTTCCTCTCACTCTGTCACCCAGGCTGGAGTGCAGTGGCACAATCGGCTTACTGTAACCTCCACCTCCCGGGTTCAAGCAATTCTCCTGCCTCAGCCTCCTGAGTAGCTGAGTTTACAGGTAGCCACCACCACACCCGGCTAATTTTTTGTGTTTTTGGAAGAGACGGGGTTTCACCATGCTGGCAAGGCTGCTCTCGAACTTCCTGAGCTCAAGTGATCCACCCGCCTTGGCCTCCCAAAGTGCTGGGATTGCAAGCGTGAGCCGCCGCACCAGCCCTAGTTTGCAGCTTTTCTGGAATCAGCCCTAATGCAGACTCTCAGAGATGACAGCATCTATTGTCCTGTGCGTTCTCCTCACAGGTACAAGACCCAGTTCTCATGGTCCCTCCTCTAGGCTCTCAAGTTTTAGGAATTGCATCCAGTTTTCCATTTACAGTTTTCTGAAAGAGATTCCAAACAGTATTCGTTCTTTTAGAGGGCAAATTACTGCACAATGCACTAAATAAGGTTACTTCTTTTTTTTTAATAACTTTTTGTTTGTTTGAGATGGAGTCTTGCTCTGTCGCCCAGGATGGAGTGCAGTGGCGCAATCCCGGCTCACTGCAAGCTCCACCTCCCGGGTTCATGCCATTCTCCAGCCTCAGCATCCCGAGTAGATGGGACTACAGGCACCCGCCACCATGCCCGGCTAATTTTGTTTTGTATTGTTAGCAGAGACGGGTAGGTGGGATTATATGCCAGTGCCACCAAGCCCGGCTAATTTTTTTTTTTTTTGTATTTTTAGTAGAGATGGGGTTTTGCCATATTGGCTAGGCTGGTCTCGAACTCCTGGCCTCAAGTGATCTGCCCGCCTCATCCTCCCAAAGTGCTAGGATTATAGGCGTGAGCCACCAAGACTGGCCTAGATAAGGTTACTTCTCTGCTGAACACTTCCTGGTAAATTTTTAAAAATGAAATTTATTTTATGTTTATGATTTATGTTTATGATTTATGTTATGTTTTCTATTTGTGAAAGGAATTTACTTTCATGTCAGATGTCTTCAGAAAGTGTTCTGCCAATTTCTAGTCCCATTTGTAATGTATAAGAGTGTCTATCTCAAACTGGTAGAATTTTAAAAGAATAATGCTCAGATTATGTTTATGTGAGGAATACACATTTATAAGAAAGAATTCGGTAAACACATAAGATTGAAGACAAATATTAAAATTATTCCAAATCTTATTCCTTACATGTAAGCACTATTAAGTTTTGGTGTATTTTTTTTTTTATATTCTTAAGGCTGTTTTTAATCTCACTTTTTAAAAAATTGTCAAAATGATGCATGTTGTTTGTAACAAAAAATCCTAACAGTTTAAAAGTTAAAAGTAAAAGGCAATTTGCTTCCTTTTCTCCTCTCCCTAATTCCTATTCATGACCACTATCTTTGCTTTTAAAATTAGCATTACAATGTGCTTTTTGTGCTATTACAAATTTTAGTATAAATACTTAATACTACATTATATGAATATACACTAATTTATTTACACACTGCCAGAGGTTTAGGTTCCCTATTAAAAGTTTATAATTAACTTCTTTGTATGAAAAGTTTTTTTCTGAATTTAAGTGTTTTTTCCCAGAAGTAGAATCACTAAGTTAAAGCCGTTTTATATTTTTTAGTCTCTTGACATCTAATGTAAAATAGCTTTTGAGAAAAGTTATTTCAATTTATACTTCCAAGAACAATGGAATTTCTGATATTGAAATTCTGACTGCCGTGACTGATGACAAGAGATTTTTCAACCAGAGGCCTTTCTGTGTTTCTGTAAAGTCACTTTGCAGAGCACCTTTTGCGTTACACTTACTTGTCTATATGTCCTCTACAGAATGATTCCTAGTAAAAGATATTTTTATCTTTAAAAAATGTGTCCATTCTATCCCAGAAAACAGCAGCCACCAATTTTACACCCTTGGGATATCCTATTGGATAACAGGTCAGTGGCTGCCATGCTTCATGTGCATAATAATCCCAGGGATGCGGAGAGTGTCACTATGCAGAATGGGTTCTTACTCCTCGGGCTGAGTGAGTGAGTCTGGGGTTGGGGTTCTGGAATTTGTATTGTTAACAGGGGATTCTGATGCAGTGAATGATCTCTCAGCAGTCAAAGAGAATCTCTACTCTGTAGATTAAATTACTGATTCTTGATGTTTGCTGATTAACAGTGGTTGATTGCAAAAAAAAAAAAAAGCCATATAGTAAAAATGAATGTGGGAAATACTGACTTAAACATATTAAACAGGCTTAAATGTATTTCTCAGGATTTTTTATATGCCGATGCTCTCTAACTTTTCAATATGCTGTTGCTCTCTGTCTTTGCAAGGAGAGCTTATTTTTGTGCAGCCAAATTTATATAACGAATGGAATTCATTTTATTGTTTATTGTTTATTCATTTATTTATTTTTTTTGAGGCAGGGTCTCACTCTGTCACCCAGGCTTGAGAGCAGTGGCATGATCTCGGCTCATTGCCATCTCCACCTCCTGGGTTCAGGTGATTCTCTTGCCTCAGCCTCCTGAGTAGCTAGGCTTACAGGTGCATGCCATCCTGGCTGGCTAATTTTTGTTATTTTCAGTAGAGACATGGTTTTGCCATGTTGGCCAGGCTGGTCTCGAACTCCTGACCTCAAGTGATCCGCCCACTTGGCCTTCCAAAGTGCTGGGATTATAGAAGTGAACTGCTGCACCTGGCCTGTTTATTTTCTTTAGTTTGTTTTGTTTGGGCGTGGGCCAACTGTTAACATCTGATGTTCCTAGGAACGAAGTTTGAAAATCCTGGATTAAGTGGTCTTTCTATTACAGTATTTCCCATCATTCGCTTAGTACCTTAAAAAATTTAATGAACTTCCCTAGGCACATAGCTTTTATTATATGGTTTAGGCAAAGTAAAAACTTCATATTTTGTAAATCTAAATTTTCAGGGCTAGATTGACTTCCTAGCAAACATGCTTAACTTTTTTTCTTTATATTCAAATGCCTTTTTTGTTCATTCCGTTAATAAAAAGTGTACCAAAGAAATCTGTTTTGAAGCCCTCCATTTCCTATTAGTGCCTATTAACTAAAGTAAGATGTGATCTAGAAGAACTTCATGTAATAGAAATAAAGCCCACGTGACCAAAAATTTAACACTCATCCAACAACAACTGCTTTAGAAGTGGCAGGGTCTTTATTGTTTAGAATTTCTAATGTTGGGGTTTATTCAAAGGGTTATAAAAAGGTCTTTTGAAACATTCCTGTAGCAAATTATTTTGGCTGAATTACAAATCCTCAAAAGTGGGGCTTTATTATAATGGAAACAGAGTTAGAATAAACTCTAGCAACATTTGTAGGCAGCACTGTGTAATGAGGGTTGAGTGCATTGCTATATTATGACTAGAGGCATATCTTTTCACTATCTCAGTAAAGCACTCCTAGCTTTTATACACAGTGTTATTGGTCAAGTGTTCTGTAAGCTTCCCTGTTTCTTTTTATCCAATTGTTTCACGCATCTTCTGCATATGAAGCACTGCAATCTCAGGTGACCCTGTCAGGTTTAAATTATTAGCCCTGGATCATTCTCCTGTTAGAAATGTTCTACATATTCATCTGTAGAAGTAAATAACAGCTTCAACTTAACATGTCAACAACTCTATCGAACATTCTAGCTAACTTTGATGAGCTTTAATCTTGTTAATAGCACCCTCTGAAGTTTGGTTGGTCAGTAATCAGGAAGGAAAATAAAGGTTAACTCACTAATTTTTTACTGGTGTTTTGTAATTTGCAAAGCAGGTAATATACCTGAACAAATTAGAGAAACCTTGAAACGCTCCTGTGAGGCAGATATTGTTATAACCTCTTCCCTACAAAGGTAGGGAACCTGAGACTCAACTAAAGTAACTCACCCAAAATTTCTTCCTCAGGAAATGATGCAGCTAGGACTCGGAGCCAGATAGTTTGATGTGTAAATCTGTATGTTTTTTCTATCACATAAGTTTCATTTCTCCAAATCACCTTCCACTTAGACTATATAAACTCCAAGATAATTCGATTGTTTACATTCCAAAGAACATACCAACTTTCCAGTTACAAATATTTTCCATGTAACTTTGATGAAAGCAGTACAGTGTTGAGAACTGAGTGAATTACAAAGAATTGAGTTTGAGTAAATTCTGTGTTCACTTACTAGTCTTGTGACATTGAGAATGTTACCTCCTTGAGCTAGTTTCTATTTATGAAAATGAGGACTTACTATAGCATGTACTTTATGGGATTGTTATAAAATATTTATGGAATATGCCCAACACAATACTGAGGGTACCCAGTAACTGACTTCAACCTTATTTGCAAAATTTCACAATGTTTAATTTCACCTGAGCCAGAAAAACAGTAAAGGGTAAGAAATCCCCCCACTCTTTGCGTTCTGGAAAATGACTTAATAAGACTTACAGAGGCCAGGCATGGTGGCTCACGCCTGTAATCCCAGCACTTTGGGAGGCTGAGGTAGGTGGATCATTTGAGGTCAGGAGTTCGAGACCAGCCTGGCCAACATGGTGAAACCCCGTCTCTACTAAAAATACAAAAGTGAGCTGGGCATGGTGGTGTGTGCCTGTAATCCCAGCTACATGGGAGGCTGAGGCACGAGAATTGCTTGAACCAGGGAGGTGGAGGTTGCAGTAAGCTGAGATTGTGCCACGGCACTCCAGCCTGAGTGACAGAGCGAGACTCTGTTTAAAATAATAATAATAATAGGCTGGGCGCGATGGCTCACGCCTGTAATCCCAGCACTTTGAGAGGCCGAGGAGGGCGGATCATGAGGTCAGGAGATGGAGACCATCCTGGTTAACTCGGTGAAACCCCGTCTCTACTAAAAATAGAAAAAATTAGCCGGGCTTGGTGGCAGGCGCCTGTAGTCCCAGCTACTCCGGAGGCTGAGGCAGGAGAATGGCGTGAACCTGGGAGGTGGAGCTTGCAGTGAGCCAAGATCGCACCACTGCAGTCCAGCCTGGGCAACGGAGCAAGACTCTGTCTCAAAAAAAAAATAATAATAATAATAATATAAAAAGACTTACAGATGCCTCCTTTGTTTACCTATAACAAGGCCCGACATAGATCCTCAAAATTTCTTTTTTTAGCCTCATAAATGATTAGCTAAACTGCTTGTCCCATTGATCAATTGGAACAAAAGTCTTGGTATTCAAACTTTGGTTAAGCTTCTTTCCTTCCTCCAGGACCCTGAACTTTGGCCCACCCTGAGCCTGGGATAGCATACAATGCCCCTTTAGAATAAGCTGGTCTCGAGGTCAGACATTCTCTCATATACTATCTGATCGCACCATCTTTTATTCTACTTTCTCACACCTGGCTCTTCCTAGCTTTGTTTATTCCTCTCTGAAAAAGAAAAAAATCTTTTTTTTTTTTTTTTTTTTTTTTTTTTGCCCAACTTTTGAGATGCTTGCAGATCTCGTGGTCAGAGCATTCTTCCTGTTACAATTGTCCTCCCCCCCATTGCAATAGTTTCCTTACAATAATCTCCCCTTACAATAATCTTTTTGAATAAAATCTCTTCTAAGTCCAGATTTGTTTTTATTTGACAAATGTATAGAAGGATATTCTATGAAAGAGATCTGCAACCACTAGCATATTATCAAGAACATTCATAAAGTGAATGATTTTCTTTTGGTGGCTGCTTATGACATGGTCCTATAGCTCATCACTGGTCACTTAGAGGGAGGGAGATCAGGGTAAGGTCTAGAAAAGTTGCAGGAGGGTGGGAAATAGAACTCTTGTGACCAGCAAAATAATAGTCTCTTCTTTCTATTTAAAATAAGCTATAGTATATCCATCTGTCTTAGTCCATTTTGTGTTGCTATAACAGAATACTTGAGACTGGGTAATCCATAATGAACAGAAATTTAGTGGCTCATGGTTCTGGGAGGTCCATGATTGAAGGGCCTGCATTTAGCAACGGCCTTCTTGCTGTATCATCCCATGGTGGAAGGGCGAAAAGAGGTTGAGAAAGAGCAAGAGATTGAACCCGCAGCCTCAAGCTATTTTATAATTGACATTAATCCATTCATGAGTGTGGAGCTCTCATGACCTAAATAGTTTCCATTAGGCCTCACCTCTCAATGGTGTTGCACTTGGGGATTAAATTTCCAACACATACTGTTCTGGGGACACATTCAAGTCAAAGCACCATTCTATATGCTTCTCTGTATATAGAACATATAAAAATAATGTTAGGCAAGAATATTAAAAGAATGGAAAGTTGTGATAATTTTTTTTTCTTACAGCAAATGTTGAAACGGTATGAACTGTATGGTCTCATGGTGGTAAAAAATACATACATATGTTTGTATACACAGAGGAAAGACTAGAAGGTTCTGTACCTGTTAACAGTGGCTGATCCTAGAAGAGTGAAATTTAGGGTAAGATTTTTCATTTTTTTCCCCAAAATGTCTACAATGCACAAGGATTGTTTTTAAAAAATAGTTGTTCTTTATTTCTGTATTTCAAAGGAAATATATTGTCTTAGTCTGTTTGAGCTGTTTAACAAAATTCTGCAGACTGGGTGGCTTAAACAACAGAAATTTATTTTCTCACAGGTCTGGAAGCTAGACAGTCCAAGATCAAGGTTCTGGCAAGGTTCAATTTCTGATGAGGGCTTTCTTCCTGACTTGTCAACAGCTGCCTTTTCTGTGTGTTTTCACAGAACACTTCCTTGGTATATGCACAAGGAGAGAGGGAGAGGGCGAGTTCTCTGGTCTCTCTTCTTATGAGGTCACTAATCCTATCAAATCCGGACCCCACACTTATGATGTCATTTAAACTTAATCATTTTCTTGCTCCAAATATGACCACACTGGGGTTAGGGTCTCAACAAATGAATTTTACGGTGGGCACATACATTCCATTCATAGCACATATACTTACTATAACAGAGACAACCACTGTTCTAGTCTTTTTTTCTATGACCACACAAACATATATGGGGAGAGGATAATACACGTACACATACACATGCATGCACATAGCCACATAGTTTCTTTTTGCTTTATTGGGATCATACACTCCATATTGTTCAGTATTTTGCTTTTTCCACTTCACTACATATCCTAGACAACTTTACAAGTCACTTCATACAGATCTGTTTTATTATTTTTAATAGCTACTTAGATTCCTTATGAGTACCATCATTTGTTGAAAGACATTTAGTTTTTCACTTTTTGCCTGTATTATCTTTAAAATTTTTAAAGCAAACACAAAAATCAGTTAATATAGTAAGAGCCTAATGGCAAACAAAGAAAACATTCACATTTTAAAAAGCTAGAAGGAAATAAATCAAAATGTAAAGAGTACTTATTTCTGAATGTGGGGATATAGATAATTTTGTGGGTTTTTTTTAACAAAATAATTTGCTTTATTTTCTACCTTACAGTTGGTAAGGTTGCTGAACATTACTTTTCCCCAGTCTCCATGCAGAGTCTGCTTCAGTTCTGCTCTGTATCTCTGCCATAGAGGACAAAACTTCAGCTACTCTGGAAGTTACTCTGTTTAGCTATAAATAATAGCCAAAATTACATTTAATTGCATCATCATCATAATTTTCACTTTATTTACATAAAGCAGTAGCTTCCTTTTGGAGAAATTGTGTGTTGAGGAGAATGTGTATGGGATTTGTGTTTGACAGACTTTAGTTTTAAACTAGCTGAACTGTATGTGACTTGAAAAAGTTGCTTTTACTTTCCCTTAACAGCTCTCTTAGCTGCTAAACAGAGGCTTGTGAGAATTAGAGATCAAAGGATTGAAACAAAAATGCGGACACAGCTATTTATTTCTCACTTATATATACCAATGACAAGTGGAATTTATAATCTGTGTAATGTCCTTTCAGCCCTCCTTTTAATGTGTGTGAAATATATAAGAAATATATTGGAGTCCTCTTCCTGCAACCAGTTCACACAATGTTTAAGCCAGTGCTATGTAATTTCTCCCTTAGCTGGTTTTTATTCTAGGCACACTTGCCTTCTTTCTGTTATGCAAGCATTTTAAAAGTTGTTTTGAAGACAGGGATATTGCTCACTCCAGGCTGTTTGTTAAGAGAAGGTCAGGGCAGCCTTTGGTGGGTTAGGTCAATTCCTCTGGCATCACTGAGTGTCCCTGCAGTGCCCTTTTTGTTCTGCACAGTGGAAGCAGTGGGGTCCCTGTTCCAGGCTCCAGCCAGGTCTGTCCCCAGATTCTAACTCTGGGTTAGGCCTACAGAAGCGGGGAAAGAGGTGGGGTATATAGGAGGAAGGGATTGCCTCCTGAGAGCTTTTCCCAGAGCGTAAGAAACTGAGCTAGTGGTGTACTTTTCACAAGTCTGCTGCCGCCAAGAACTTGGTACACAGGATGCTCTCCAATTCTTCAGTGTGGTCTGAGAGACAAACCACCCTCCTTCTGCTCTTAAAGAAGAAAAAGTAAAGCATAGACATTGTAGGCTAATAATACAAGCCAAAATGTTAAAACAAAAACCCTAGGAAGTCTTCCATATTTGCTCCCCTCCCTACCACTAGGTCAATGTGCACAGCTAGATCTGTACTGTATATCTATATTTATATCTATATCTTTAATCCTATATATAGGGTTTTACACATGCATACACACACAAACCTACACATATTTCTATATATAACTATATATTATATACACACACACACATCCTTAACTCTATCTGCTTATATGTATACAGTTAATATTTTTGTGGTCCAAAGTGGTATCGTATTATACATGTATAAGATAGTGTAACTGATGCAAGGGTGGCTGAAGCACTTTTGGCTTCCATTCCTTTAACAGTAATTCCACACACTTAAACCTCCTTCCCTCTCCCTGCCCAGTAAGTACCCTAGCAGGTTGGTCTTGGAAAGCCACATTAATATCTTTTCCTTGAGATCTTCCAATAGTTTCATTGGTGATAAAGTTTTGCCTAGAGTATAGTTAGTACAGGAAAACGCTCGTACTTGCCTGGATATTATCTTTGTCATTTCCTTTCCTTACTTCCTCCACTCCTTGAGAGACTAGTAAATAAAAGGGAAATTAAAAAAATAAATAATTTGTTCAGAAAGTTTTTCATCCTAGCCTGTTGGCTTTGTGTCTCATCAAACAATCTGGGGTTCAAGTTGAGAGATGCAATCCTTGTCACAGTGTTTACTGAGTTCAACCCCTCCCCACAGTCCACTGTAGCCAGGCATCGTAATAATTACATTTTTAAAATATCTCTAAAACAAGTTACTTATGCCACAATTTAATGCTTATGTCCTTTTATTCTCTGAGGATACACAGAGCAGTTATTTGTGTTCACAGTTCTTCTGATTAAGCTAATAACTGGAAAATAATCGCATCCAAATGGGCTTCAGGATCTTAAGTGGTACTTGTGCTTGGGAACTAACAGATATTTCTCCTTTGGAAGCAGGTAGTTGGAAAGAACACAGCACAGAAAACTTTAGGATGAATTTTCCTAGCAGCCATTCTGTATCGTCAAAGGTGAGTTGCAGAGGAGGACTGGCAGGGAGTGCTTCAGTCCCACAGCCTGGAACAAACAGAAACACAGAAGGGATTCTGGAACTCTGCCAAATTGTTTGACCTCAGGGAAACTTGCTGGGCCTTATAAAAAAATACATAGTTCAGTTCTGACTTTTGCCTAGTTCCCATTTGACCCTTTACCCAGATCTGTCTTTCCCAACCAGCCTTCAATCCCTGAGGAGAGAGTTAATGGCACACAGGAGTGGGGTGATTTGGGCAATGAGTGCTTCTTCCTTTCAACCTGTTGCTGCCTAACACAAGGACAATTGGTCTTCCACCCTCTTCACGGTTCATTCAGTCATTGTCCCTGTCTTCCAGGTGAGTTGAGGTGAGCAGCAGTGATGAAAACAAAGCCACACTTTGTAATGATTTTTGCATCTAAATTGGACTTCTTCATAAAGAAGTGACAATGGGTGTGGCATGCTCAATAAGCCACGTAATGTTCCTCCGTATATTGTGTTTTAAAGGCCTCTTTATCCTTCTTTAAAACAATGTTAAAGTTATTATTGCTACTTGTTTCTATGTTTTATAGGCTCAATGAGGGAAGAACTTTGTTTTATTCACTGCTATATCCCCAGCACCTAGAACAGTTCCTGGCACCCAGTAGACCCTCAATAAGTATTTGTAGAATGTTTGTAGAATGACAACAGTTATTGTTACTTCACAGCTTTCAAAGGCCTCAGTCACAAGAAAGAGACTTTAATATTATGTGTAGTAAGTGGTAGGTTCGTTTTGAGACAGAGTCTTGCTCTGTCACCAGGCTGGAGTGCAGTGGTGTGATCTCTGCTCACTGCAACCTCTGCCTCCTGGGTTCAAGTGATTCTCCTGCCTCAGCCTCCCGAGTAGCTGGGACTACAGGCATGTGCCACCACACCCAGCTAATTTTTGTATTTTTAGTAGAGATGAGGTTTTGCCAAGTTGGCAGGATGTTCTCTATCTCTTGACCTCGTGATCCGCCCGCCTTGGCCTCCCAAAGTGCTGGGATTATAGGAGTGAGCCACAGCACTCGACCAGTAGATTCTTTTTAAAATCACCAACAAAGATCCTTAGTTCAGATTTTTTAAAAGTAAGAAACATGTCTCTTGTGTTATTTATGCACTACCCTGAAGTGCCTGGAAAAGGAGAACTCCATAGGTCCAGTGAAGGCTGCTGACTACAGATGCCTTTCTAATGACACTTGGCTGAGAAACCATTCAAACTCAGAACCCTCTCCTGAGATGGCTAATAAGAGCAACAATGGTTCATGTGGAACCAGGGAACACAAACTTTGGTTTAACCATTTTCTTGTATTGTTATCAAATGAAGTGATCTCTAGTTACCTGCAGTGCAGTCAAAGAACCACATGCATGAACAACCAGTATAGAAACATCCCATTGTGACTGCCTCTATTTGTTGCTCTGTACATCTCCTGCTTTGTACCAGAAAAGGATTTGAATGCCTATCTGTGCCATTGTGGCACTTTTGACAAGATGCAGAAGATTAGGAACAGGGAACTGAAATAGGAAAAAAGATGCCAAACAGGAACTGGGATGGGAATTATTATCGTCTTAGGAAAAGTCATGTATAAAGTGTTGGTTGTGTGGAAACTGTAGCATGAAAAGTTTAAGAATGGAATTAAACTAACAAAATTCATCTAAAAATGGAATTAATGAAAAAGTGCGTAAAGGGACAAATAAATGGTTAATCTAAAACCCATGTATTTGGTAGTTTCTAGATCTCAGGAATCATGTTCCTGTTCTTATTTCGGTTTTGGCATCACATGTAAATCACTTGTTTTAAAATGCTGTATACTATGAGTTTCTTCCTATATTAACATGCATCTTACAATATTACGGTAGAAAGAACAGCCCATGTTTCATAAATTTCACTGAAAAAGTACTAAGGAAAATGTGATTTGTAAAAATTGCTTTCCTCAGTCATTCATTTATTTATCTTTTGTGTTCAATCATTCATTTATCTTATTTCCATAAAGGATGTGAGGCTCTGGAAATACACTGAGGAAGAAAGTGCAATCTTTGAAGATGCAATGGAAAATTTTCCACAAAGAGTATTGTTAAAATAATGCCTTCATTATGAGAGATTTGGGAATTTTGTTTTGTTTTGTTTTAAGGCATAGTCTTGCTCTGTCACCCAGGCTGGAGTGCAGCGGCACGATCTCAGGATTTGGGAATTCTGATGTCAAAGTCCAGTTAATTTCTTGAAAGGCAAAACTGTGTTGTCTACTTTACCAAGGTCACTAAAGCTGGTGTATTCAAATACCATGTCTCGGAAACCAAATGGATTCTTGTCCTTCTAAGATGTTTCTAACAAGGCAATATATCCAAGAGCACCTAGTTCAAGGTAAATGCCTGTCTACTCCTCTCTTTCCTTCAATAACTTATCTAAATATGATCTGTAGTTTTCTTCAGAAATTACCATTTCCCACCATCAAAAACTGAAAACAGACTTCTGAGAGCAAATTTAATCTACTTTTGAGAAATATCAGAAGGATTCCTTAAAGAGTCTCAGATTTTGTTTCTTTTTCTTAATGCAATACTTTTAATTTCTAATGTGTTTTTGTTGTTGTTGTTGTTGTTGTTTGTTTGTTTTGAGACAGAACTCACTCTGTCACCAAGGCTGGAGTGGCAGTGGCTCCATCTTGGCTCACTATAACCTTTGCCGCCCTGGTTCAAGCAATTCTCTTGCCTCAGCCTCCCGAGTAGCTGGGATTACAGGCTCATGCCACCATGCCCGGGTAATTTTTGTATTTTAGTAGAGATGGGGGCTTCACCATCTTGGCCAGGTTGGTCTTGAACTCCTGACCTTGTGATCCACCCCTTCAGCCTCCCAAAGTGCTGGGATTATAGGTGTGAGCCACCATGACCAGCCTAATGTGTGTTTTTAATAAAAAGAAAAGTCGAACCTAGAAGGGAATCCATCATAACATGCCTTAGTCATAGGAAAAGGTAAAAACATCCTGAAGATAAGAGGAAAAATTATATCACAAAGCAAGGAAAAAAACCCCAACACCCAATGCACACTGAATTTAGAACACTTCAACACTCTGTTGCATGCAAATATCTTACTCTTATTCCACATTACTAAAAATACTTGTAGTTGCCCAACTGAGAAGGATTTGTTTAGCACAAATTTCTGGAGATGGCTAATTTCAATAACATTTAAAAATATACATTCTTACATATATACATTTATACGTATTCATTTAAGATTACTCTTTTTCCTCTAGGAATGACTTATATTGTAAACTACATTGCCGAGTAGCTTGTGTTTCTATGTAATGAAGTACCACTGGAGAGAACAGTCACTTGTGGCAGGTAGCAAAGAAATTTCAATAAAGTAAACTCTTAGGATTATCAAAATTATACATTTGGGGCTGTTAGCATGGCCTAGAAAAAGATGAGGACAGGCTCATCTCATTAAAAGAGAAGAAATAGTGGAATTAGCTTGAATCTAATTACAAGCCACACTATCTAATGTAAAAACATGACTGTTTTTTCACTCCCATTCATTTTGACTAGTAATTAGTTTTGGCCTCTAAAATGCCACCCTTTAATCATCCAAACACAGATGTGATTTGCCGTGCAATTTAATCTTGCTTTAATGAAGAACTAATGGACGCATCGCAAATTACTTTCCCTGTTGGAGAAAAATTCTATTTCCTGCTTTTCAAAAGATCAAGAGTATCTTGTGATAATAGCCCAAGCGGCCCTGGCAGCCTCACCGCACAGAGCAAACAAGCTCTTTTACTCAACTCCCAATTCAATGGAGAAAAAGAGGCTACAATTAGCAACAAAGCAGGGGAAACGCAGCATTACAGCCGAATCACTTTCTGTAGCTCAACCCCCAGTAACCACTGGCTTGTTAGAGCCAGGTCTAAAGTGTCAGGCACGAACAATGCGCTGTGATAAATTACTCTCTTCAAACAGCTGCACTGCTAATTTTCAATTATACACACAAATGGCTCTCAGATTGGAAGAAAATGGAGTGCATGGGGAGAACAGTAGTAGATTTCTATGTTTGTTTGGTAGTGAGTGTGGAGGCGGGAGAATGACATCCTGAAAAGAAAGCCGTAGTGAGGAGTCAGTGTTTGAACTTCAGAAGATGAGCCATCCCGAATCTTTAGGAGACCTGTGGTTTCCTCGCTTAGCGCTGGGTTCTAAAAGGACTGAAATTACGAGTTACTTTCCGTCGTGGATTTGTTTTTTTGGTTTGTTTGTTTTGACCTGTCACCCACTTTATACTGAAAATCCCCGACTGATCTCACTGCTCTGTCTTGGTAAGCCCATTTGGATTCACGAAGGCTCCGTTCCCCTAGGTACCCTTGCCATCTGTGTACCAAATCCCTCCAACCCTTCCACCTCCTTCCTTCCTTAGTTCTTCACCAACCTAACTGTGCTTGAACTTTCTATTCTTTCACTCTCCTTCACCCCATCAAACTGCTAGTCCTCATCGCCAGAGTTCAATGCTTTCTGTGTAGACTCTGAAGAGACACCTCCTCCAGCCAAATACAAAACATTCACCCTTATAGACTGAAAAATTTTAGAAATCTCAGTTGTTTTTTCTGAACTAGATTTTGCCTAAAGGGATATTAAAATTTGGTCAGTCTTTTCTCTCAAATAAGAACGGGTGTCATGAAATATTCCTTAATGCTTAATGCAGAGATAAACAATAAATCAACACACATTATTATTCTTGTTTCTTTACCTATGTGTTATCCATGTATCCTAAGTGGCAGCTTATTTGGGGGTTGAATTTTAAATTAGAGTTTGGGGAGGTACATGCCGCTGGACCATCTCTGATTCTTTCAGGACGGATTCATGGTGGACCTGAGCTCAAACCCACTCCACCCCAGACTGTTAGCACCTTTGTGGAACATATGTTTCCCCACTCCCTTGTTTTTCAGTTGTGGCTATTTTCCCCAAAACCAAAGGGAAGAGTTTGCTTTTTCATAAAAAGACATTTGCTAAAGATCTGAAGGGCGGCATGAGTTGATTTTCTTGTAGAAAACACGAAGGCAATTCTTGTTGAATCTATTTCTGTCCTATTCCAAGTAGGAGATTACAGCCACAAGTGTGTGACACAGAATTGTTCCTTTAGCTCACTCTCTTGGAAATCAGTTTGTGACAAGAGTAGCTGCTCTTTTGTCTCTCAGCAGGGATGGTGTTGATGTTACTGCATTTTTCATCTTCAAGACGCCACAAATCTTTTGCTTCCATCAGTGTTTGTTCATTGTGTTCACTGACAAGGAGGCACTCATCTTTTGGGGAGCAGTCTTGGTAGACGGTCCTTCCCCCCACCTTTTTTTTTTAACTGTGCTAATTCAAGCCAGGAGCCTTTTTTGACTTCAACAGCGGGGAAGAAGACAATAAGTGGGCCTCATCTGCTTAAGGGCCACACATTAAGTACGACACAATCATTTGGCCAGATGAGGATAATGGCCATTAAAATGTTCTGATTTCTAACCATTTTCTAGACGAGTGAATGTAATGTAAATTGATGTTCAAAAAAGGGGCTTCTAGAAGGGAATTTGTTTTAAAAAGAGCAATCATTTTAGAAGGATGGGGTGGGGAAACCTCTTTTAGAGCAGTTCTCCTCACTAAGGAAAAACTGTGAGCATTATATGTTTGAATTAGAAATACTACCATTTAGAAAATACTACGTAGAAAATTTAAAATGCCAGTCCATTAAAAGTTACTTTTTTTCATGCAGTGGGGGAAGGCTACTGGGAGGTAGGGGATGGTTGTGATACCGAGAGGAAATGCAGTACTTTTTTTTTTTTTTTTTTTTTTTTTTGCTGAAGTGGGATTTTATTCCTTCTACTTTATAATCGTTACAGAAATTTAAACCTCAAACCATTTCAGCCCAAGCTTATACTAAGCTTGTTAGTGGTTTCTGATGCTGTGGACGATAATGCTGCAGCATTACCATAAATCAGCAGAATTAACTATGATCTTCAGAAGCATGCTTGAAAGTGGGTGACAGAAGTCTGCAATTTGGTGCTCTGAATATTATGATAACATTCTATATTAAATGTTCATAATCTACTTAAAGCTGAGCTTCAAGTACATTTTGTATTTGTGCTTTGCCCAATATTAAAAGCCAGTAACAATTATTACAACCCATGTGAGCTTTCATTATTTGCAAATGCAAAATATAAAAATATATGGTCATGCATGTAGCAAGTGACCTTTTTATTAATTTTATAAAAAGTGTTCTTTTTTTATTTAAATATGGTTATTGCTTTGTTCACTTAAGAATTGGCTTTAAATTGTATTTTTATTACATTGTCATCCACAAAACAAATGATCGCAGATGATCTATAGATTCAAATGCAATTCCAATACTATATTGCAAACTTCTGAAATATGTATTATTCACTCTGCCTTTTCCATCTGATGTCGGTTTTCATATAATCTTATGACTCAAAAGACAAGGATCCTTATTGGACATTAAGTCCCAGAAAGTAATACTCTACTTTTAAATACACAATAATTAAGGCACATAGCATGTTTTTTGCACCTCACTCCCCAAAAGACATATTCTCTGACTGGGTCCCAGAATAACCTAATTATGAGCAAATCAAGGTTTATTTTTTTTATTGCCCTTGTTATTCTGTGCTAACTTGCATACGTACCAGAGCACATTGATCCATGCTCTAGAGGTACAAAGAAAATATCTAGGCAAGTCATTCTTAGCAAATAGATAGTAAATGAATTTTTTTTACAATGTTAAAAAAATACAGTTGTTCACTGCTTGAACTGAAAGCATCAGCTGGCTGTTTAGTCTTACTCCTAAGTGGCACCTACAAAAAAGTTTGCATATTGCAAGCAATTGGCTAATTTAGCAGGTAAGCGAGTTAGACGCACTGAGGATTTTTTAATATATAACTTATTGGGCTAAAAGGAAGATCAAATAAATGATGCAAAATGTAAATGCATCTTTATTTCCCACTGATTTTGTGCAAATGTAAGGGGGAAGATAGAATTTTGATAGTACTTTTCATTCACAATGGTTATATAGAAAAGCTCATCTAAACCAGATCCTAAATGGGATTAAATATGGTCTATTTTAAGTGGATAATCTTATAAAAACCTTATAAATTTCTAGCACTCAAATGCTCTCACAGAAGCTCTGCCTCTCAGATCTTGACTAGGGGTGCAGAAGGAAGCTGAGTCCTTGAGATTCCTCAGTGTACAGTGCTTTCTCAAGCTCACCCTCGCTTCCTTCAATAGCAATGAACAATTGCCAGCAGCCCTCCCTTTTAGTGTCCCTCTGCCCATATTTCACCTGTAAAAGGAACATGAAGAGAAAAGATCTATGAAAGCGCTTTGAAAAAACTGCTATATGCATGCAAGATATACAACAGAAAAACCTATTAGCAATAACAATCACAATTTATTAGGTACCTCCTAAGTGATGCAATATGTAAATGATTTGTACATAATATTTTTAATCCATACAAATGATTAAGTGGGCAATTTAAACCTTAGGTAGATGAGGAAATCAAGTCTCTAGAGAAGTTAAATACCACTATTTAGGATTTGAATTCAATTGTCTGATTCTAAAGCCCATAATTTAAATCACTGGACTACTCTGGCTCTAATTACTTAAATATGTCTATTATATATCATTATTTTTAAATAATGTTCCAAATTATATGGCCAGTGTGTTATATTATCTTGTATGAAAAATCAGGATTTTTAATCAGTTTTCTTCCTCTCCAAAGGAACAAGATTTGGGAAACATCTATCTCTTATCATATGATTGGGAAAAGGGGGAAAGATGTAGAGGACTGGAGTTCTCTGGATCACTCAATCAGGGATATAAATGACTTTACCATGATGATGTAATGCTTGAATTTGCTACTTTAGGTAGATTCAAAAGAGTCGTGTTTTTTTTCCTTTTTTCATTTTTGGCATGATATGCATTAATGATGTTCTCATCAAAAGCAGCACAATTTTAAAAATGAATTAGGCAAAGCTCCAAAACTAAATGGGCATGTAGGATGTATATGGGCACCTTGGCAATGAAAGAGGCAGATTCCTACTCCATTCCGATTCAAAAGATCTCTTCTCCTGGCCTCCCTTCTCACCCCAAGAAGCCTGCCCCATTCTGGAATCTCAACTTTTCCTTTCAGTTAACAGAATCCTCTGGCCTCCTGCTTGTTCCTCTGTCACCCTGGTACAGCTCCCTTTCCTCAGCACCTCTCTCATAGCTTTTCTGTCCTCATTCACCTTTGTTGCTTTTCCCATATTTGGGGCTCTCCTAATAACTCAGCCCCAAGAACAGATAACTTGTGGCAGTTTATAAAATAAGAACAGGTAGAGCTTTGAAATACTGCTAGAGATATACAAAAAAAAAAAAATTAAAATATGCCAGGTGTTATGGTGCATGCCTGTAGTCCCAGCTACTCGGGAGGCTGAAGAGGGAGGATTTCTTGAGCCCAGGAGTTCTGAGCTGCAGTGTGCTATGCTGATCCTGTGCTATGCACTAAGTTAGGCATCAATATGGTGACCTACCGGGAGGCGGGACCATCAGGTTGCCTCAGGAGGGGTGAAATGGCTCAGGTCAGAAGGAGAGTGGGTCAAAACTTTCATACTGATCAGTAGTGGGATTGCACCTGTGAATAGCCACTGTACTTTAGTCTGGGAAATGTAGCAAGACCCCATCCCTAGAAAATAAATAAATAAATAAATAAATAAATAAATATTAAAATATAAAACTTAAGAAATCAGTGCTAGGACTGGAGGTTGGTGGATAGCTTAGAGTTTGGCCAGGCAGGGCAGAGAGAATCTGGAAAGCCTATATGCCTTTGGAATGATTCGGGCACTTGGAAAAAGTCTAGCTGGACGGGCCACAATGTTCAGAGAGAATGGAGACTTAAACAGGTGATAGTCTGATTAGACAGCAACATCAGGTGGTACAGCAAGAGGTAGGTTCTCAAAGACGAACAGAGGTTTCCAGACTAGGAACTACGTGGAGATGCAGGTGGGAGCATGAGGCAAAAGAGGAAGCAGGTGGCTGGCCCCGATCTCCAGGCTGACATTCAGGAACAAGCCTCCAGGGCCTCAGATAATTGGGGAGAACCAAGCAGGGTATGGAGTCAAGAATACAGTACAATGCATGGAGTCAGGGCCCAGCTCAGGGGTTCTAAGTAGAGGCCTGGTGATAGAAACAAGATAGAAGGGCAGTTGCTAGAAAGTGAGTCCGAGGTCAGAGCATTAAGTACTTAAGATAATGAACTAGTTCTTTCAAATTGCTCTTACCTAGACCAACCTTAGGATGAGTTCTAAAACAGGCTGAGCCCTGATTTTTGCCAGGAAGCATTTAAGGAATCCTGTTTCTATAGTTGATAGCCAAGTGGGGCATTATATTGAGTGATAAGATCATATAGAAAACATTTTTTAAAGTAATTGAAAGACATCTAACTTATTAAAAGTGTTTGCTGTTTTTTCTCCCAAATTTGTTTATTAGGATTTTTGCTGGTGAAATTTAATTTAATTTTACATTGAGAACATTTAGAGAAGCAGTAACATTCCTTCTGTTTTTTGGTTTGCTTTGTTTTTCAGTAATTATTTTCCAACTATCCCTTTACTATGAAACTATTTTTTCTGCTAAGATTAGTTGCTTAAAAGTTATGCTTATGCAGATAGAGGGAAAAATTGCACATCGGTTAATAATAGTTACAAATTATCATTAGCACTATGCAGTTTTAATGAATCATTATCTATTTTAAGTTAATATTTCTGCGATGTGGATCTGACAATCCTATTTTTACAAAATAATCTGACTAATCAGGATGTTCTAATCAGGGCAGAAAATAAAATGCAGAAACTTGGGGTCTTCAGGCCTTCCCTTGGCCGTGGGACTAAAACTGTGTTTCTAATAAAAGCATTTTGAAAGACCCAGAGATGGCATAAGGTTTCTTTTGGCTGGCCACCAAAAGACCTCAAGGAAGACTTGCTTCCCTTATGGAGACAGTTTTCTTCAAGACCGTGGTCCAGGGAGCCAGCAGGGTAACACACACATCTTACAAGGGCTTTTGATTTCCATTAAGTCTCCTGCACACTTCTGAGCAAAGGACAGGAGGGGGCATTTTCCATGAGGAGATCTGTTGAGTTTTTGTGCCAACTGAAGACTATGAATTAATACTTTTCTGATATTCCTAAAATTAAAACCCCATGAACTAACCATTTTAGGGTATTAAGCTTTGCTTCAAAGTGCATTCTCCACAGATGAATCAAAGGGCCTAATGCATTTGCTATTTGGGAATAATAAAGCATGAAATGTGGTGTGGGACTTATATATTTACATAAGAAGAAAGAGCTGGAAAACTTAAGGAAAAACAACAGAGGAAGGTGCTACTATGAGACTTGCTCTGAAAATACAGACATGCCAACTGCTTCTCTTCACACCACTGCCCAGTCTATGGCAATTGACGAGAACATTTGAAAACCTCAATCCTTTTTTTCCCTTGGGTTTCCTAGATCTTCTAGATTTTTACGTTCTCCTTGTCTTTGCTGTGTACCCCTGGGAGAAACAAAGGGTGAGAAGAAACAAGGGAAAGGAGAAACATTTGTGTTTTCCAAGTTTTCAGTGTTGATCAGGTATGACCATTGCTATAAGGAAATAGACATTGGGGATTACTATAGCATGAGGGAGCGGGGAAAGGGTTGAAAAACTAACTGTTGGGTACTGTGATCACTACCTGCATAGGCGATCATTTGTACCCCAAACCTTAGCATCAAGCAATATACTCATGTAACAAACCTGCACATGTACTCCCTGAATCTAAAATAAAACTTGAATTTAAAAAATAAATAAAATGAAAAAGAAAAAGTCAGGATATAGAAACTTTAGAAATGACAGTCACCTAGTTTTAACTTAAAATTGAGCAATTTAGACTTTGCTCTATATGAGAAAAGTTGCCTAAGTCACATATAAATGTGCAGTTTCTTGCAATCTCCTGTACCACTTGTGGCCTTCATGTAATTTCACTGAAGAATCATGGACTCACACAGCTTTGTAGCTGTGAGTTGAACATCTTAAGATAACTAGGATTTAAAATATTTAAACAAAAACATCATTATTGATAGAATCACTTTTATTTTATTTACATCAAAACAAATTCAGGATTAGAGTCATGCTGTCTGCAGTCCTCAAGTGAATAGAGGCTGTGTCAGCATAGGGTCGGCTGCATATGATGGCACGCCCAAGTTATAAAGACATAAGATTAAAAGTTTCTTTTTCAAGTAAAATTATTCTGGAGATAATGAGTCCAGGGTTGATCTGGTGGCTCCATGGTCATTGGGGACCCCAAATCCTTTGTTCTTTCTTCTTTGCCATTCTGAGCTTACCTCATTTCTGAAAATGGCAGTTCTAGCACCAGTCATGTTTGTATTCCAGCCAGCGGGAATAAAGAGAAGATGTGTAAGATGGAGGGCAAAAGAGATTCCCAGAAGCTGCTGCAGATCTCTTCCAGTTGCATTTCGAAAGCCATTACTTAAGTGTATATTCACACCTAGCTGCAAGAAAGGCTGGGATTGTATTCTGTATTCTGGGCAGTAATGTGTCCAGCTGAGCACTGGAGTTTTATTAATAAGGAAGAAGGTGAGAATGAATGTCAGAGTAGACAGTTATCAGTCTCTGTCTACATGTCAACTATTTTAATAGCCCTTCTTTACCTTGGTGACTTATTTCTTCACTTTAAACCTTGCTAATTTTCTCATAAATGCAAGTACAGAGCTCTGATATATCAGTTGCATTAGGTGAAGTGTATAACAATAATAATTAATTGGAAACACAAGATAAAAACAGAGGTGGTTTCTAAGGAACGAAAAACAAGGGGAAAGGGCTTTTCCATTTTCTCTCTCCCTCTTCTTCACTCTCTAATTCCCCACCACACACACACTTTTATATACATTCTGGCTGTTTTTCACTATTTCTTGTCTAGGGAACCTCACTGTACAGCAGAAAATATTTCACACAATCCAGAGAAGGAAAGAAAGACAGTTACTTGGCTTTTTTGCTCTTTATGAGAGGCCATTTTACAGAAAGTACAACTGGTTTGTTTAGGGAATTAGTGAAGAGGAAGATAGTAACATATAGAAGGCATCAGCTGAAAGGAAGAAGCAAAATCTTTTTATCACTCTTAGAGGAGGAAAGTCAAAAGCCTTCTGAGCTTTTTTGATTAATTTCAAACCCTGCCTTTCATTGGATATTTTTTGCTCTCAATTTTTTGCCATCTGAGACATGAATTATTTTACTGAGATAACCTCTAGAAGTGGTGGGTTTCACCTGTAACACCAACAAAAACAATGCATAAGAAGATTCATTTGTTGTCTAATTCATTTTCAGGGTATAGTGAGTTGCCTTACTCAAGGGACTTATCTGGTAACATTTGAGGACAATGTAGGATGGAGACTTTATTGTGTTGGACTTGACAGTAGAGTAATATGAGTGAGGTACAATATTATATTATGTTAATTTATTGATTAGTTGGATGATGCTAGTACAATGTGGTAAAAAATAACATACACCAAGAACTGTGGTTCTCTCAGTATGTAATAATCAATTGAGGAGCTTGTTAAGCACATCTGTTCCTAATCCAATCCCTAAAACTCTGATATAGTACACCTAGGATAGATCCTAGGAATCTAAATTTTTGACAAGCATCCTAGGATGAGGCTTTGAGAGATACTGACCTAGAAATTCAGGTAGCATGAAGAGCTTGATATGAGACTTAATGCTATAAGGACTGGGTTTGAGCCATCTTCACCACTTACTAACTGTGTGAGCTTGGGCAAGCTATGTAACCTCTGAGCTCACTTTCCTCATTTTTAAAATGGGTAAAAATATAACTAGGATTGTTTTTCAGATTAAATGAAAGAACATATGTGAACACATATAGCACATTGCTTAACGCTTGATAAACATGTAAAAAATTCCTCCATCATGTTAGGATCTGAAGTGCTCTACAGAGACTATTTATCCAAAAGTTCCATCGCAAGTAGGCACTTGAAATTTCTACTAAAGCAGCAGGACTTTTGGTTAAACTATTGTCTTCAGAAAACACCTATTGCTACCCAAATAAGCCACTTTGAATTGCTAATCCTTACCTAGTGTTTTCTGTGGTGTGTTCTGTGGAACAGGGGTCCTGTATGACCTTAAGAGGTGATAGTTTAAAAAAAAGGTTCATGGTCAAATATTAAACAAAATCAACAAAGTTCCCTTAGTGAAAGACTTCTCTGAGCCTTTAATATGTTAATGCACATTTGAGGCTATAAGAGGGAGGTTTTGTATAAACTCTTACCAGTTTTTTTTTGTTTGTTTTTTTGAAACAGAGTCTTGATCTGTCACCCAGGCAGTGTGTGCAGGTGGTGTGATCTCGGCTCACTGCAGCCTCTAGCTCCTGGGCTCACGCGATTCTCCTGCCTCAGCCTCCCAAGTAGCTGGGGTTACAGGCGTGCGCCACTGCACCCAGCTAATTTTTGTATTTTTAGTAGAGACAGGATTTCACCATGTTGTCCAGGCTGATCTCAAACTCATGGCCTCAAGTGATTCACTGCCTTGGCTTCCCAAAGTGCTGGGACTATAGGCGTGATCCAGTGTACCAGCCACATTTTCCAAATTTAATTGAGAAATATCTTTTCATGTAGCATCTCAGGAGGTTTCAGTCTACAGAACACATTGGGAACACAATCACTTATTTCTACACATGGAAGTTTTAGATTTGCTAGCAGACAGCAGTAAGCTAATGCAGAGAATAGAATGTGGGTTTGTAGGGAAGGAATAGAAAACTGTGTGGGATATTGGATTCAGCCTGGGGAGGAAAGTCCAGGTAAGAAACTCACATCCACCAAGGACATCAGAAGGGTACCAGGGATCCTCGAGGCTGAAGCCATAAAATAGAGTAAAGAAGACTTGACAGTCAGAATGCTTTAGTTATAATTTAGTATAGCAGTGCTTGTCTGGGAAAGCAAGTTCTATGCTTCCTTTCTCTGTTCTTACATTTACCTTCACAGCTTCTGACCTGCCTAATTGAGGTTACCTAGGTACTTACAAGGAAAGTTCATTATTCCCACCCCTTTTCCCCGAAAAATAAATTTAAATTGGGTATTTAACATATGTCACTCACTGGGGTTGGAGCTAAGAACTGAAAGACATGCATAAGATGTTGTTTATATCCTGGAAGATCAACAGTGCAGTCAGAAGGGAATACAGGTGAAAAGATGCATACAGCCATATGGTAATGTTAATTAAGTTATGCATACCAGTTAATAGTGAATGAGGGATGATGCTTCTAGGATTGGAGATGTCAGGAAGATTTCACATATAAAGTTATGGTTTGATATGGTTTGGCTGTGTTCCCACCCAAATCTCATCTTGAATTCCCACATGTTGTGGGGGGGACCTGGTGGGAGGTAATTGAATCATGAGGGCGGGTTTTTCCCATGCTGTTCTCTTGGTGGTGAATAAGTCTCACAAGATCTGATGTTTTAAAAATGGGAGTTTCCCTGAACAAGCTCTCTCTATGCCTGCTGCTATCCATGTAAGACATGACTTGCTCCTCCTCGCCTTCCACCATGATTGTGAGGCCTCCCCAGCCACGTGGAACTGTAAGTCCATTAAACCCTTTTTCCTGTACAAATTACCCAGTCTCGGTTATGTCTTTATCAGCAGTGTGAAAATGGACTAATACATGGTTTAACCAGTCCTTGAGGAAGTAAGGCTTGACTGCAATGCAAAGATTTAGAAGCATGCAGGAGAATAGAGTCCTAGAGGACAGAACCTCAGCTAGCAGCAGGGAGCACATATATTATTTGATGGGAGCATGTTGTCATTTTATGAGGTGAAGCTCTAAGGGTAAATTCTCAAAACAATGACATTAAATTCTCCCTGTAATTGAGAAGCATTTTCCATCCATGACACAGTGACATAAATGAAGAAGTCAGCACTTAATATTGTATGCATAGGGGAATCTAATGTGCTTGTGGTCACCCTGATGGATTCTCTCTCAGGTAAGTCTTCTAGGGACCTCACATAGTCACTGCTGAGTCTTAAGTTCATTGCCTGTGCCGCTTGCTTAGGCTGGTTCTTGAATTGGAATGCCCATCTATTTTCATTTGAAACCAACCATCCTTCAAGGAGAAGTATGAATCTCATGGACACTCAGTGTGAAACTTTCCCTGTAGTCCAAAGTGTCATCTTGTCTCTGTTTATGGTCTAAAGACAACATAGACACACTATTCAACTCATTCACTAGAGTTGCATCTTATGTGGGAATTATCCCAGAACATTTCTTAAATTGTTATTTAAATGGATATGGTCAGATCACTCTGAAGTTCAAAAACCAAGAACTAGTTACTTTGTTTTTCTACTTTTTTTTTTCTGTCTCTCTTTCCTGAAGCAGTGGAGATAAAGGTTTCAATTTAGCTATAGATTGACAAACAGAGAAAATGAGAATTAAATGAAATATGAGGCCAAGGGACCTGTCTAACCTCTCTGATTTCTTCTCTTATTCCTGGTTCATTGGTTAGTTTAGGGAGAGAAGAATCTACATCAGATTAGAAGTATGAATCGACTTTCCTAGACAAAAATGGCTACTCAGTGTGAAGGCAGCCAGATAGGCCATCTCTCTGCTTCAGAACAAGAGTCCCTGGTAAACAACTACTTCTTACCTGAAAGGCTCTATATATTAGAATATATTTAAAAAGAAAAAAGTAGAATTAGATGAAATAAAGCTAAAGCTATTTTCCCAAAAATTCAAGAAATAGGAGTTTTGAAGTGTGTGTAGATAAAACAGAGATGAGTCTCCAGGCCTATTAATTATATTAAGTTCTGACAGGAAAAAAAAAAAAAGCTATGCTGTTAGAGAAATAATGTTAGGAGCTACTAATGTGTGTGCCTCCAGTGACAAAATATAAAAAAAACAAGCAGAGCACTTATTCCTTCCAACTGCTATGGCTTTAGGTAAAACTTTGGCCACAAGGTCTGCTGCCTTCTAACTGTTTCTCTTATTTCAACAATTGCACTAAATTCTGGGTAAATTAATTTTCCCTCAAAGTGAAAAGTTCTTTTAATAATTCCTTGAGTGTTCACATCGTTGTCATTAATGGGCTTTGTTCTGTTCACTGTAGGATAACTTCTTTATATACTTGTCTTTTCAAAAGCTTTCTTCCAATGAATAGACATCATAGTAAGTCACTTGAAAAATCTCCCGTAAATATGGATTTTTTTTTCAGCATTATCAGCCATTGTCTCATAATTTCTTTAAAAAAAATTCTGACTTGGAATTACAGAAACCCTAGTCATGAATACCAGGTCAAATTCTATACTTGTAGCTTGCAAAAGCAGTTTGATAATAAATGCACAGCTTATTATAGTTAAAAACAAGTAAAGCATTAATACAGGTTAGCATTTTAAAGAATTTATTTTTAAGCACATTTTATTCTCAATCTATACTTCAAAGTTTAAACTAATGATACAAAATAAAAATGTAAAGAGTTAAAATTTCAAGGAAATGGTACTTCTGGAGACCATATTCCTGAAAAGCCTTTTTTTTTTTTTTTAATTATCAAGGAAAGGATTCAGAGAATAGTGTTTAAATGTGTGACTCCAGTGAGTTACACATGTGGAAGAGTCAATCTCTTTGTTCTTCCACTTACTAGATGTGTGACTTTGTTTTTCTCATCTATAAATTGGGAATAACAGCAGCTACTTAAAGGACTTTTATGAAAATGAAATGAGGTAGCCCATCTAAAGTGCCTAGAACAGTGTCTTAGACCTGTCAAGATGGCTACGTTATTACTGTTATTTTTCTGTTATTGTGGCATTATATGGAACTTAAAACCAGGAAACCTAATAATTCCAGGAATGAGAATTTGGAAATTTTCTTTTTTGTGGGGCCCAAAGATACAATTTTCAGGGGTAATAGTTCTTATATTTGGGTGGACCAGTTATGAACACAGCTTTTCCAGAAGAGAGATGTGACTGGATATTATTTTATGTCTTCCAAGAGTCTGGCCAGCCATGCAGGGCAGGTCACCAAATCATCAAGTGGATTAAGAATAAATTGACAGATGGCCAGGCATGGGCATAGTGGCTCACACCTATAATCCCAGGACTTTGGGAGGCCGAGGTGGGCAGATCACTTCAGGTCAGAAGTTCAAGACCAGCCTGGCCAACATAGCAAAACCCCATCTCTACTAAAAATATAAAAAGTAGCCAGGTGTGGTGGCACACACCTGTAATCCCAGCTACTTGGGAGGCTGAGGCACAAGAATCGCTTTAACCTGGGAGATGGAGGTTGCAGTGATCCAAGATTGCACCACTGCACTCCAGCCTGGGTGACAGAGTGAGACTCCGTTTCAGAAAAATAAAATAAAATAAAATAAAATAAAATAAAATAAAATAAAATAAAATAAAGAGGCTGGGTGTGGTGGCTCACACCTGTAATCCCAGCACTTTGGGAAGCCAAGGCGGGCAGATCATGAGGTCAGGAGATTGAGACCATCCTGGCTAACACCGTGAAACCCCATCTCTACTAAAAACACAAAAAATTAGCCAAGCATGGTGGCAGGTACCTGTAGTCCCAGCTACTTGGGAGGCTGAGGCAGTAGAATGGCGTGAACCTGGGAGGCAGAGCTTGCAGTGAGCCGAGATCACACCACTGCACTCCAGCCTGGGTGACAGAGTGAGATTCCATCTCAAAAAAAAAAAAAAGAATGAATTTTACAGTCTACTAATCAGGTGTGTCAAAACACTTTATTTTTCTACAGGCTGAATTAATATCTATCTCTAGTTCTCATGCCACCAAGAGGCAGAAATTAAACTTCTAGTTAATTCAACTTTGCATCTAAATCCTGGATTTACTTGGCCCTCACCATGATTTTGGACTGAATGTATGTGTCCCTCCCGTACTCCTACATTCATAATCTGAACCCCTAAACGCTAGTATGGTTTTATTTGGAATAAGGAAGTAATTAAGGTTAAATGAAATCATAAGGGTGGGGTCTTGATCTGATAGTGTTTTTATTTTATTTTATATTATTTTTTTTTTGAGATGGAGTTTTGCTCTTGTTGCCCAGGCTGGAGTGCAATGGCACAATCTCAACTCACCACAACCTCTGTCTCCCAGGTTCAAGCGACTCTCCTGCCTGAGCCTCCCAAGTAGCTGGGATTACAGGCTCCCACCACCATGCCCTGCTAAATTTTTTTTTTTTCTGTATTTTTAGTAGAGACAGGGTTTTGCCCTGTTGGCCAGACTGGTCTCGAACTGCTGACCTCAGGTGATCCTCCCGCCTTGGCTCCCAAAGTGCTGAGATTACAGGCATGAGCCACCGCGTCCAGCCAGATAGTGTTACGTTCTTAGAAGAGGCAGCAGAGAGTTCATTCACTCTCTCTTCTCTGTGTGAGGACATAGTGAAAAGGCAGCCATCTGCAAAGCAGGAAGAGAGAACTCACCAAAACCTGAATCAACCTGCACCTTGATCTTAGACGTCCCAGCCTCAAGAATTATGAGAAAATAAATTTCTGTTGCTTAAGCAGTCTAGTATTTTGTTAGGGCAGCCTAAGCAGACCAATATACTCACCAAGGATTTTGGGATCTTGGCATCAAGAGTTGGGCGGAGAACTCATTCTCCAATCCATTGTAAACATCTAGCATGATGCTTTCTTCCCCCGCCCTTTTACTTTCTCTAGTCTGGACAATCTCTCTTTAGCCTCTGGAATGACAATCTCTCTTTAGCCTTGGAATGAGACGGTATATCTCCTCTCCTCCCCTCTTTCCAACTTACTTACTTACTCATTTGTAGTAGTTTGTGTTTTTTTTCTTCTTCTTCTTTTTTTAGACAGGGTCTTGCTTATTGCCTTAGCTAGTCTCAAACTCCTGGCTCCTGGGCTCAAGTGATCCTCCTGCCTTGGCCTCTCAGATGCTAGGATTGCAGGCATGAGCCACTGCACTGGCCTAATTACTTTTTAATGGGTAAATTCTATGTCCTGGATCCTTAAGATTAGATTTTTGAAATTCTTTAATCTCAGATTTTACAGATAACAAGCTTTGTGTTTCATTATGAGGCCATTGGAGAAATGTGCCTCCCTACATATTTGATGATATTAAGGAATTGTTTAATGTTTAAGTGTGATAAGAATATTGTGATCATATTTAAAAGATGAACCTCTTCTGATTAATACATCATGTACAACAAAAAGATTGATGTAGAAAGAGGGAATCCAAAAACCCTTTGTCTTTTGGAGAAATTTGCTGAATATTTGTGGGTGAAATGATATGATGTCTGGAATTTGCTTTTAAAACTTCGCAACAGAAGGGGAGTGTTAGGTAGGTATAGATAAATCAGGATTGGCTTTCAGTTAATGGTTAAATGGGGTGCTACATATATAGGAACTAATTATATTAGTTTCTCTGCTTTTGTATTTGTTTGAGAATTTTCATTATAAATATGTTTTATAAAATGAGTTGTAAGAACCTGTTATGGCAATCAGAAAACAAGAACTAAATGTCTTTGTATTCTGCATTCTTTTAGGTATTTTCCTCCTTTCCTGAAATAATGTGTAGTTCTGACCAAGTGAGAAGAATCATAAGGTAAAATCAGATTCCTGAAAGGAAGATATCTTGTTACTATCTCAAATTTTCATCCTATTGCACAAACCAACTACCCAATCCAGCGTTTGCATTTGGATACATTTAATGAATAAGAATATGAATCACTGATACTTTCTTAATATCTTTTGGTTATTTATTCACCATGTTAGATGTGCTAGTGATGTGAAAAGTTTGGAACTGCTAAAATATTTTATAAGCTGGAGGAGGTTTTTTTTTATCAGTTTATTTTAAGTCAACAGATTCGGGGGCAAGGGTGGATGTATTAATCTGTTCCTACACTGCTGTAAAGAACTACCTGAGGCTGGGTAATTTATGAAGAAAAGAGGTTTAATTGACTTACAGTTCCATAGGCTATACAGGAAGCATGGCTGGGAGGCCTCAGGAAACTTATAATCGTGGTGGAAGGGGAAGAGGAAGGAAGTACATGTTCACATGGTGACAGAAGAGAGAGAGAGAAAGGAGGGAAGTGCTACACACTTTTAAACAATCAGGTCTCGTGAGAACTCACTCACTATCATGAGAACAGTGAGGGGGAAGTCCACCCCCATGATTCAATCACCTCCCATCAGGCCCCATGTTCAACGCATGAGGATTACAATTCAAGATGAGATTTGGGTGGGGACACAGAGTCAAACCATACTAGCGGGGTAAAGATTTCACTATATGAGGTATTCTGTACAGTTTAGCTAATGGAAAATGTTTACCAAATTATCACCTCCATTGCTAAGAGTTTGTGGTAGTTGATCTAACTATACTTCGGAAAATATAAGGAGACCCTGTAAGAGAATGAAGGTTGAGACCGTGAAGCATAGGATCAAAATAGAGTAATAGCAATGTTCATGCCGATGTTGAAAATGACAAAGGCGGCTAATGTGCAGAATGTAGAAGATTCAGCAGTATGGCTGATTTCTGCCTGATTTGCCGTTCATGGGAGAAATTTTATTCATGAAACATTTATTGAGTACCTATGCAGGGCAAGGCACTAAACATGATAAATCAAATGATACATAGACCCCAACTTGGAGCTCAGTATTGTAGGAAGCTGGGGGTACAGCTTGGACTACCTCAGATTTTTATTCTCTCCTACCCTCACTCTTCTAGCATATATTCATATCTATTAAGATCAGGGGTAAAAAAATCCTGTAAAACTTTATTTATATTTAGCATGAACCAGTTAGATACACGTAGATTTAGTTTCCTTAATGACAAAGAATAGTGATGATGAATCACTATGGGATAAAATAATTAAGTGCGTTACTTATCTTTGATAACTTTGAAATTCAGAGCTAGGTGTGGGGGAGAAGGTGTTTTCCTTCTTAATTCATTTATTCTGCCACTCATTTCTTCTTTTCTTTACCCCTGTCTACCTGCTAGAGTCACAGTGAGAATTATTTCAATTTCTAAAAGGCACTTCTGTGGGAGAGAAAAAATAGTTACAGTGGAAATAAATGTTGGAACAGGCAGAGTGCCCTCTCTGAAGGACACTGAAGTAGCTAATAGTTCCCCTAAGAGATTACCAGTGGAGTGGTCCTACATGAAAGAAAGGTGGCATGAAAGATCATTACTTCAGTTATTATTAATGGATTGCTATTCCCACAAAGATCATCTAGGGAATGGTTCTGATTGGTTGGCTGGTACCATCAAAGGTGGTTTGTTTAGCTGTGTGACTAATGCCACTGTTTTCAAGGTCTGTTCATGGTACTTCAATTAGACGGAGGCTGTGGTAGTTAGAGAAGGCTTCTTGAACTCTGCTGAGTTTCAGGAAAGGAAAACTTTTCCATTAACTGTGAAGTTAAAAGAAAAATCCTATAATGTATTTCTTAACCAGATTAGAAACCAGAACCCTGGTAGGCTTTTGTTTAGCTATTTTGCTGAGAGTGTTCTGCTAAGGCCATGCAAAGAATGAATAATTCACATTGAAAACCTTAGCATTTTGCTTAAAAGCCTTATTTTCATTTTTGGAAAACGTGACAGCAAGAATTAGTACCAGCACTTCTGTTTCAATAATGGTGGTGATGTTTAAATGACAACAAATACATAATTGGACTTACACGCACATTTATGGACACAAAAATGTCATTACCTATTTTGGTGGAACATTTTACACTTACTCTACATACAAGAAAAATCAGCTTAAGTTGTTTTTATCTATAAGCAATGAATCAATGTGAGAAATCCTTGTGGCATTCATACTTTGAGAAAAATATACATTTTTTCATTCCCTGATTTTGAAAGGATGAGATTATTTATTTTAAATAAGACCCTTAATGAGCCCTCCTAAAATAAATGGTAACCCATTTTCATAACATTCCCAAAGGTCTTTTGAAGATCAATATTTAGACTCCTCCCTAAATTAGAGGATAGAGACAAACTCTCGCATAATAATTCTTTGCTCAGTTTGAGCTGAAATTGTCTGAATATTACAGGATATGAGATTTAATATTTTATGATGAGAACAGGGAAAAGGAATTAGGAAATTTAATGTTGTAGGAAAAATGCGGGCACCCTCTGATGCTATCTTGGATACTAACTCTTTTACCCATGGAAAGCACAGGACAGATAAAAATAATATAAAACAATGAAGTGAAAAGAACTACTCTTCTCTCAACTACTGCATAGATTTCCATTTTTAAAGTAAGAATAAATTTAGATATAATAAGAAATATGGTTATGGGCTCAAAGACTTGCTATGAAATTCTGGTTTACTCAACTCTAATGATAGGACTGAGTTTTTCCATGCCACCTCTGAGTTTCTGAGATGGATAAGAATTACAAATACTCCTATCACTTTTGATCTGCCAGTCTCCTGTTATTATTGTGTATATTCTATTTGCTAACTTGAATTGAGTTTCTTTTAAAAATATGGTGACTTAAAAGGATGTTTTCCCAGATGATGGATAAAGATCATAGATATTGCTAACTGTAGAGGTTATACATGCATGATATTTTAGAGTCGCCATTAAACATTGCTGTTTCTCCTAGAGACAATTTTTGTTCATCTATTAGTTGGGACATATGATTAAACTCTGTATGTTAAATATATAAAACAACTAGCAATAGAAATGTAAAGGTGAACTATCCTGTCTTTAGCGTCTGTATAGAATGAATCCGTTTTTTTCCCTCTTGCAGTGGCTCAGTAAGAATGTGGTGGCTGCTGCCATTTGTTACACATATTTCTCTATTTCTTTTTCAGCCTCAGGTTATTCTCCCTTCTCATTTTTTGACCAGGTTGCTCAATAACTCACAAGCCCTCAGTGGTTCCCACAACTCACATTTCTCCAAAAGCTGGTTCAGTACAATTTGTGATAATCTTGGGTTTTGACCATGAATGTGAGCTGTCTCAAGTGCAGTCTACAGTAGACCACTGGAATTTTTTGTCTCTGATATTTTGGCTTACCACTCCTCTCCAAGTGTACCCCTATTTGGTCATTTAGTGCCCGCCTGCACTAAATGTATTTCTTTTTTAAAAAATCAAATCTAACCACAAGAAAGAAAATGTTAAACTCACACTATTGTCTAAATCAAATATATTGTTTTAAGGGTTGTATCTCTCAGCCACATCTACATATACTAGCTGACGTAAGTTTTAGATAAAATTATTCTTTTGGGTAGAATTTTAGGTCTCAAAAAGCATAGTGGAAAAGTTTCTCGGGTGAGGGGATGAAGGTGCAATGAGTCAAGGGGTCTTGTCTAGCATCTTGGAAAATACTCTCAGTCTCTTACTTTGCTTACTTATGAGATTAGTTCTGGTGAAGCCTAACTCCCCTTCTCCAAACCATCTCTCTGTCTCCACCTTTATAGTGAAGATCAGGGAAACCTCCACTAAGAAGCTTTTCTTGATTAGTCTCACTATGCTTTAGCCAGCCTGTTTAAATTCTGGCCCACTGTTATCAGGCTGTTGAAGACCTCCGAGGGCCTGGGCACTCACACTTTTACAGGCCCTATCCCAGATCATATCACATCAAAATGCACCAATATTCCGTATTAATTATATATAGATTTTTTTACTGTAAAAATAATTTGAAAGGATTTTAATCCTTTTATATCCAAAATTATTTGGTTATGTGTAACTTATTTTAAGATTGATTATAATTTCTTGGTAATTATTGGGCATCCTCAGAAATTTTTCTGATGTGAAAATACACCTTACATTTTTTAATGTAATTAATTTTTACGAATATTAAATTTCATAGGTAATACGACATGAATGGAGCACTTTATGGAAATTTAATTAAATACATTCATTTTAAAAGTTTTTTTTTCTATTTTGTATTAATTTTTTTTCAGATCTCAAACATAAATTCATGGAAAAATGTAAATTCATGGAAAGCTCGTAGACATGTATTTTAGTGACTTCTATGTATCAGGCATTGTTCCGGCTGCTAGAATTAGAGTTGAAAAGACAAAGTGCCTGCCTTCAAAGAGTGCAAGACATGAGGATATTTGAGTAAATAATACCAAAGCAGTGTGATAAGTGTGCTAATAAAAATAGAATTAGGAGCACACAGGTGTCTGTGACCAACGAAGTCCTCAGAAGAGATGACTTTTGAACACAGAGATGACTGACTTCAGTCACTGCTAGATTGAAGAGTCTTTAGATCATGATATTTCAAGGAGGATTGTCTCATGGATTATTTTCACATTCTATTTCTTAACTAACACAATTTTGGGTTCTTGAGTTCTTACTACAGAAATCTGAAACATTTACCACAATGAGTGGTAAATGGCCCATTAGGCCACCCTTTGTTTTCAGGTGCCTCCCCTTCTATTATGGTGATAGAATATGAACAGCAGAATGATTCAGTTGCATGAGATCTTCACAGAGAGCCTTCGAGGTCAGAGTTATCATAATCCCGTTTTATAGGGGAGGAAATAAAAACTAAAAGATGGTAAGTCGTTTGTCTAAAATTAGGCAATTAGTCAAATGGCAGAGCTGGGATTCAGTTGCCCATCTGTTTGGCTTCACAGGCTGTAAACCTCAGCACTCTATAGATTAGGACACTGAATAACATTTCCCAAAATGCATTTCTGTGGCTCTAGGTAACTGTATGTGTTCATTTTCTCATTAATTTTCTTTTCTGATGATGAAGTATAAAAGGAGGGGGAAAAGAACCCAACCTGCTCTATGCCCAGGAAAAGGTAAAAACTTATATCAGGAAAAGATAACTCAGAAAAGGAAAAATATTGAGCATAAAATCATCTCCCCTATACTTCCAGCCTTTCCCTTAGCTTCTTTCATAAGGTGATAAGCATTTCCATCCCCACTTCACATTTTTGCCTACCTTAGCAAAAAAATATTTTGCTTGATCCGTAATTTTTGATAAGGGAAGATTCATCAGAATAAAAAGAACTATAATATTTAATATACTTGAATGAATTTTAGGATGGTAGTTAAACAGAACAATAGAAGTATTCATATTATAGTAACCATTTCTAATGATCTAATTCTAAGATTTTGTTAGAAGTTGATAGTAGAACTCACACAAACATTGAGTGAAAGGTACTAATAGCAAAAATTCCTCAGAGCCGTGAAGATTAGTCTTTGCTGTAAGTTAGGATAATATTCTGTTAGAGGAATTCTGACTTTAGTATTGTGTAAGCTGTTTTCTTAATACATATCTACCCTCCGCCTAGGTGATATTCACGAAATAAGGCATAGATAATGCATTTAGTAACACTGAGCTGAATCATGCAAAACATAATTTGTGTGCAGTTTCAGGGAGCATAAAATAAAAGTTGTTTTAAATATCATAAAAAGCAACCATAAAAATAAAGCATTCTAATCAGAGGGAAGAAATTCAAAAGCTCGCGTCAAAAAGGAAAACAATTTACTTGTGTCGGTACCCTTAATAAGTGCCCCAAAGCATTCCAGTGCTGTTACATTCTCTAATGATATTACAGTATGTGGCACATCTCATCTAATCTGTTAGTAAAATCCTAAAGTCACTTATGTCAGTCTCTAATGCAAGCCAAATGAGTCTTTCCAGTAATAAGAAGCTTCGCAGAATTAGTTTTCGTTTTGCAGAAAATTGCCATTGGGGCTGGCACTTTTATCTAAAAATTTCACTCGTGCATAAGCAAAAAACTCATATATTATTTGGTTACATTCCATCAGTATGAGAAATAACATTGTGAGAATTCTATGCATGCTAATGATATATAGAAATCCACCTGCTTTCAGATAAAATGAGTTTAATTTTCTGTTGCCCACTGCCTGGTTGGCCTTTCATAAATTACTTATGCACAGCTATTATTAAAATAGAGGGAAAGCAAATTAGAAAGTCCTCCTATCTCTCCACTGGATTTAGCCAAGGCAGGGCTGTGACAGCTAGAGTCAGCGTTTTTGAAAAAATTCTGCTCTCTTGAAAAATTTTGCATCTCTATACAATTCTATACCACTGTTGTAAACGTTCTGACCTGCCTTCTTACCAAATTAACCTAAATCCTTTCTATTTTTCAACATTAATGGAATCCTCTAGAGTCCTGCTGATATATATTAAAATATATTTATTGGTTAATTTGAATTCCAGCATTTTGTACCTCATTTCCAGCACTCCTGTTATATCTGAACAGCCTTGAGCTTTAGCATTTAAAATTTATAAATTAAGATACATACAGTACATCTTACAATTATCAGATCAAAACAACTTAACTTTTATTGGAGTACAGAATGGCAAATTTAACTTTCTGATAAAATAGAAAATGAACATTGTCTGCATGAAAGAGTTAATTGGATTTCAAAGGGTGTTTTCTAGCTGATGGTGAGGAGAGTCTTTATTGGTCAATGAATACTTGATCTCTTGGTTTAACCACAGGTGAAAAGTTTTTATTTCCAGAGGGTTTTGGAAATCACTTAAGATTCTCAATTAAGTGGAATTCCCAATCACTTAAAATTAATTCCTGTTAATTATTTCACTTTGTTCAGCTATAATCAAAAGTTTCTTAGGATGTATCAGGTGACTGTGTCTTCAAAGGCTGAATAAATATTATTGAGGAAGCTCTACACTTTCAGTGCCATGGTGTTAAAAAAGCTATCAAAATACTATGTTGAAAATAAATCCTAATTATAGTTCTGACTGAAAAAGATAAGGACAGCTTCCAAAGCATTTCATAAAATTTCAGTATAAAGAGGTCACTTTTTAAGACAATTGCATCCTGTGCCAGGGAGGACACCTGCAGTACTCAAAGAGCATTTTAAACTAATTCCAAAAAATAAACTAAGCTCATTTTCTGTTAAGGTTCTTCTTCATGGTGTTCTGATATAAGCTTTGTCCATAACTAAATGGAGTTTTAAAAAGAGCATCTTGATAGTATAAGTTATTGATATGAATAAAATTACAAATGAGTATTTGTGGTGTATGTGTGGAGTAAGAGTGGACAGGTCTTGGGAAAGCATAGTGGGATGGGGAAGGGAGATACATACCTCTTTTTTCTCATCTCTGCTCTGAATCCAAACTAGTAATTTCCCTTCATTTTTGGGGAGAAATCTTTCAAACAAAGGTAACAAATATGCTTACAGTGTTTTAAAACTGACACTCAAAAATAATATCAAGCAAATAAAACCTAGCAACACAACTCAAAAGGCATATAAATGATTCTGAAAATGATGCTTCTATAAGATAGAGTAAAATATCATTTTCAGATCTATCCATAGCAATTTTCAAATAGTGTCATCTCTCTTTCTGGTAAAGTTTAATGACAAAATGTTTATTCCTTAACAACACCGAATGAAAAATACTATTTATGTGTCTAGCATTATAAATTCTAAAATTTTCAGTGTGTAATTATATAGTCTTAGGATGCTTTTAAATCTCTTCTGAAATTTGCAAGTTGAAATTCACCAGCAATTGAGCTTTGTCAAATGTCCCCAAAAGACAGACTATAGAGTTTGAGATCAGTCAGCTGTTTGGACCATGATATGTTAATCCTCTGTTTCTAAGATACTTAACTAACTGAAACTTCCTAGATGTCTTGTTTTGACTTTGACAATGGTGATTTGAGCCATTAAGAAATCCCACAGAAGACAAATAATCAAAGTGTCATTATTCCCCAGAAGTCTGCATATAGTCTAGCTCTTGCATGAAGAGTGAGACACCAATTCCTTGAGATAATTTAAGGTATTAATGTGACTAACATTGTGTAGTCACAACTTCCTGTAAGTTCTAAGCGTTCTGGAATAGGAAGAAACAAATCTAAACTAAAACTAGAAAATAAATCAAATTATCAGGATACTTCAGACAAAATAAAGTTTTGCAAATAAATTAATCACGTGCTATTCCTCAAAAACTTTAGTTTGTTTTTTTTTTTTTTTCCAGACGGTTTACTTTTTTTTTTTTAATATGGAGTCTTGCTCTGTCGCTCAGGCTGGAGTGCAATGGCGCCATCTCGGCTCACTGCAACCTCCGCCTCCTGGGTTCAAGCCATTCTCCTGCCTCAGCCTCCCGAGTAGCTGGGACTACAGGCACCCGCCACCACGCCCGGCTAATTTTTTGTATTTTTAGTAGAGATGGGGTTTCACCATATTAGCCAGAATTGTCTCGAACTCCTGACCTCGTGAACTGCCCACCTCAGCCTCCCAAAGTGGTGGGATTATAGGCATGAGCCACCGCTCCTGGCCTCAGACAGTTTACTTTTAATTAATTCCTCGTTTAATTGATCAGTTGTGTCTTTGTGAATTGCCTCAGAGGCAGCATGCATATAATTGTAGAAAGTTATAAACTCTTGAATCTAACAGACCTAGATTTGAAATTTGGCAATGGCATTACCTAGCTACTCTATGTTGGCTAGATATGTAACTTCACTTGAGCATCAATTTATTCATTTAGAAAGATGAGATGACAATACTTTACTCATAGTTTGTTGTGAAGATTGAGTAAAACATGGATAAAAATAATTGACTTATTAATATATAGGTACTCAATAAACATTAGGTGCACTTAATCAACTGAAGGTATGTAAGACTACTTTTTTTGTGTGCTTCAGATCTTACATATTTTTTGTAAAATTATTGCTATGATTCCCACATGTAACTGTTTAGTCAACTAGAGGTATGTAAAACCATTTTTTGTTGTTGTACTTTAGATCTTATGTGATTTTTAGTATATTGGTATGATCTCCATACATAATTCTTCAATACGTACATCCATGAGTAATGTAGAGATGGGCTTGTTTCTCAAAAGAGAACTGGGACTTTGAACATATGACATGTTTTAATACCTTCTAAACAAAAAAATTATTGATATTTTCATTGTAGAATATTTAAGAAATATAGAACAATATATATTAAAAATTTTAAATTTTTCTTTTCTTATTTCAAAGGCATTTAAATGTGCTGTTTTCTCAGCTTTTTTTTCTACTCAGATATTCAAAGTTGATGTCATATTGTATTTTCTAAGATTTGATATATATTTCACTATAATAGTGCTTTACCATGACTTAGCTATTTTAAAATACTATTTATATTTTGTTGTATTTAAGTTATTATACTGCTATTTTATATAATATTTTTATTATCGAAGCATAATTTTTAATGGCTGCAAAATAGCCAATTGAGTGACCTTAAACAGTAATTTATCAAACCATTTATTATTTTTAGATGCTTAGGTTGTTTTTAATTTAAGGCTACTATATAGATTAATTAATGAAAGTTTTTATCTGTATTTCTTGTTATCTTCTTAGATTAGATAGTGGTCAACAAATACAAACATTTTTAAAGGTATTTATGATACAATGACAAACTCTAGAAGAGTTGTAGCACTGTATACTCTCACAAGCAAACTGTGAGAATATTATTCTCAAATCCTTCTTTTGTAAGTTGATCACATTATTTCTCAAAACTTTTGTAAATTTAATAATTGAACATTTTAATTTCTACCAAAAGTGCATGAGTGCCAGTTTCATGTAAGCCTCATTAGCACTGAACACTATAAATGAAACAAGCTATTTCATTTGTTTTGACTAAATTTGTTTAAAAAGTGAAAGATATATTTGTTTTTACTAGGACTTTTTTTATTGCTAGTGAGTTTGGACTTTTTTCTTCTACATTCATTGGAATTAAAATGTCTTTTTTGGTAAATCATCTTATCCTTTTTTCCTGTATCTATTGGTGTGTTTATCTTTTTGTTATTGGTTTATGAGGACTATTTACACATTAAAATACAAACCCTTTATTATTTTACACTTATTGTTGGCCTTTTGATATTATGATGTTTTAAACTTTTGGCATTTTTGTCTTTTTATTTTATTTATTTTTTAATGAATGAAGTTTTATGGGAACAAAGTCATACTTGCTTATTTACTTATTATCTATGGTTGCTTTTAAATAACAAGGGCAGAGCTGAATAGTCACAACAGAGAATATATGGCCTGCAAAGCCTGAAATATTTATTATCTGGTCCTTTATAGAAAAGTTTGCTCACTTTGGACTATGCCATTACTCAACAATTATGGTGTGATTGGCCTGACTTCTGTCCTCCTGCATCAGCATACACCCACTCAGAAAATTTTTGTTTTTATAGTGAAAACAAGTCCTTTTTTATTTTTAATGTTATAAATTTTAGCGCTTTTATAAATGTCACCTCCAAATATTTCACTCCTAGAGAGCAGAAAATTATTGCTTAAAATTAATTCTGGCCAGGTGCGGTGGCTCACGCCTTTAATCCCAGCACTTTGGGAGGCTGAGGTGGGTGGATCATGAGGTCTAGAGATCAAGACCATCCTGGCCAACATGGTGAAACCCCATCTCTACTAAAAATACAAAAAATTAGCTGGGTATGGTGGCGTGTGCCTGTAGTCCCAGCTACTTGGGAGGCTGAGGCAGGGGAATCGCTTGAACCCAGGGGGCAGAGATTGCAGTGAGCCAAGAGCTGAGATCGTGCCACTGCACTCCAGCCTGGCGACAGAGTGAGACTCCGTCAAAAAAAAAAAATTAATTCTAAATTTTATAGTTTCATTGTTTACATTTACACAAACCATTTGAAATTTATTTTTGAATTTAGGAAGAGGTAGGCTGTTAGTTTTATTTTTACATGTACATAGTTGGGCACTTTTTCCAACCCCTTGTATTAGATGTCTCATTGATTTATGATGCTTTCCGACTGAGATTTTGACAATTTTGATTTATTTTTCTGTAGGTATTATCCCCCTAATATCGTGCTCTTTTATATAATACAAATCTCAGTTATTTTGTTAGTATTTTGGTAATAATAATAGTGAATAATAAACATGATGATGACAAGTATTTCATTCAAGTCAATGACTCATTTGCTAGGTGATCTTAGGTACATTATTCGGTTTGGGGTAAGTAAAACGGAAAGAATCTGTGAGATGGGGAGAATATTGTCTAGTGAACATTATCATTGAATTCTCAATACTGGTTCCATCTTAACTCTTTAGTGGCAGATTATGATAGTCTTATCACACTTAACAGAAGTTGGTTTAGATAAGGTCCTGTCTAAACCAATTTAGGCCAATAAAACTTGAGAAGAGTCTTGCTTAGGCCCCCTGGGAAAGAAGCTTCCTGTGTCTAATAAGGTTGGTAGGAGTAGTATTTCTCTGTCTTTCTCTCTCTCTGACACACACATGCACACACACACACACACTGTCCTCAAACATGAACAAGGAATTCTGTTGCCCTGGCTACTGTTGGCAACCATCTTGAGATAATGAGGCAAGTCAGCCCGGGGACCAAAGGCCAAAGCTAACTCAAAGAGAAGAGAGAAGCTAAGAAAATAACATGAAGTGGCGCCTGGTACTCTGATATCCATTGTCTGAAGCCCAAATTACCTCTGGCTGATTACTGTTACTTACAATTGAAAACATCGTGACTGATACATATTAAGTCTTCCAAGTCTAGTGTGGTAAACAAATAAAAGCATGATTCTAGAGTGCTATAGACCATCACCAGGAACATGGCAATTATTATCAGTAAGATTTCTTTAGGTACAAAAATGTCGCTGTCATTATGCATGAGTTAGTTGATCTCACATCTCAGTTAGTCAAAAGTGTTCGAGCATGCAGCTTCAATACATTTATTTATTAGAAGCATTACTCTACAAATATATACATATAAAATATAGTATATAATATATGTAATGTACATTAAATATGTTATAAAGTTCACAAAATTACAAAGGAAATAAAGGATAAAAATGAAGTGATTATTTAAAAAATAATTTTGTTTTGTTTATTTACTTGTTACAGAAAACTCCTTTCCCTCCACTAACATCATCATTATCATCATTAAATTTATTTATTTAAAAAAATGTCTGCTGGGTAATACCCAATGCCAAATATTTATCATCTCAGTAAAAGTCAACAAATTTAGAACAGTTGTTTAAAAAAAAAAAGCCACAACTCATCTTTAAGCTCAAACACTCTTCTAAGTACTTTTTGGAAAGACTACTAGCAAGCATCTGTAATATACTAGGATTTTTTTTTTTTTTTTTTTTTTTGAGACAGAGTCTTGTTCTGTTGCCCAGGCTGGAGTGCAATGGCGCAATCTTGGCTCACTGCAGCCTCCGCCTCCCCATATACCAGGATTTTTATGGGCACTTCCAATCTAACTCTAGATATTGTGAAGATTCTGTTCTTTAAAGTAATATGTGTATGCACATTTATCCACAGACTTAGACTGCAATAGACCACAATATGCTAAAAGCTTGTAGATATATTAGAGCTTTCCTGTCAACCCTCTGCCTTGCTAAAATCATACACATGCTTCAGGCAAACTGATAAATGTTTTATGAAAGGCTGAACAATTTTGGATGCCCATGTCAACTATTTATTAAATATTAATATAATTTATTTTATTTCTAAGACAAAAATAAAAATAAATTCATAATTTTGTTCTCACCTGTCAATGAATTGTCTTATGCCCTCTTGGCTTGTGAGCACCCACATTGGAATCCATTAATTAGATATAAATTGTGAATTGCCACAAAAAATTGTTAACAAAGCGTATATACAAATATATTTTTTAAATTTTTTTGCCATCATGAGATAATATGTCAAAACAGTTGAAAAATAAATTCTAAGCAATAAACTATTCCAGTTGATAAACTGTTATGAATACAGTGGGTCTCGTTATCTCAGCCACAGTATTGATTACAAACCTTGCAATAATAGTCACAAGCATGAAACAAGAATAGTCGGTGCTAGCATGGAAATTGAGGAAAAGCAATGTTAAACCAATGATCACTTCTGCTAGTTAGGAGATAGAAGTAGAAATTTATCACAGTGTAACAAAACCACATACAGTATTATCTTAAATAGTTGCCACATCAGCAGAGAGCCAATAATATTTATTTGTAGAGTTCAGCTGGTTTGAAAATTAAGGTAAAAATACAGTTAAATCTGGGTACTTTGAATTCTTGGCAAGTGAGTTATATTTTTAAAGGTAAACTTGCTTCCTAAGGACTAAGCTCTTGACAACCCTTTAATATGTATTTCAATAATTCTCACTGAAAAATTTTCCAGTATGAGTGTCAATCTTTTGTTTACTAACAACGCAGACATTTTCAAGAGTCTTCAGTAGGTAATTATAAAGGGCTTCTCTGAGATATATAAGACCATTTACCATATCCTTAAATGCCTCTACATACCTGCCTTTTTTGAGTTCTTGCTTTATTTTTTGTGGTATTTCTCTGTTTTCTTTTTCTTATACATTGTCATTTCTTATTAAAATACCAAAGTCTGTTTGTAGGAAATATCCTTCTACAACCCTTCTCTCCTTTCCTAATCTGCTGCTTCTAATCATTTTTGACCTTGGAACAAATTAGAAATGTCCATTAGGAAGTAGATGGGTTTTGATTACTGATATAAAGTCTCTCCTAGGAGAAAAGTGTGTAAATTTTACTGTCTGAATATTATAATATACATTTCAACTACTTAACTTTTCTTTTTGGCTTTGAGATTGGTGAGGAGGCTAGAGACCCAAGCTTCAGAATGGGCAAACTGTTATTCAGGCATGCAGTGCTTCCAGCTCTTACTTTTGACTTCTTGTCAGTGGATCCCTTCAAACCTGTCATGCCTATGTTGATTGTGAAGTCTTAACTCATGCAGGATAATTATAACACATTTCCTGTCTTCCCAGTTTCTCAATTTTTTTTTCTTAGAATATGGGATTTTGAAAAACATGAAAACATCCTAAGAAATACCAGGAAGGAGTCCCACAGTGAAGCACAAATGGTACGTTATCAAATTTTTACAATTCCTTCAGTCTAAAACCAAATTTACAGAATACTGATTGACTAAGAATTATTTCTGTTTTACTTCCAGAAACTCAAGATGACTGCCTAAAATAAGGTAAGAGGTAAATGAATGAAATAGTAAACAAATAAAATCACATGTATTTATTGTTTGTACCAAAGTAACTTTCAAATTACTTGAATATTTACTAAAATTAGAGTTGACAGTGTTCACTTGATATTTAAAGCATCTTTTACAATAGATTTGTTTTCTTTTCTTTTTTGCAATTTAGAAATTACTAAGACTTTTTCTTTGGGTAGTTACAGAAATGTATTGGTCTTACAGAGTGAAGTCCAATACCACTACTACTTTTTGTCTGCTTAGTATTTCAGAATTTCCAGAGCGTTTTCTCCATAACTTATTTAATTCTCAGAACAATGCCAAGAGGCAAATGGGGGAAGTTAGAACTATTTTACAGGTAAGAAAACTGAGCCACCTTAAGACTGGTTAAGAGACTGACCAGGTCACATAGATGGCTTATGATTGGCAGGACTGGGTGGGAATGCAAAATCTAGCCCAGGGCTTTTTGCCCTTCAGCATGCTGCCTTGGGATACAGTTCATAGAACTCCTGATATGAAAATGGATGCTTAATAAAAAAACTATTGATTGCTTGACTGATTGATAAAGGAGCAAATCTTCATGCATTAAGTAAGAAGAGATTGCAAAGGGTCTCACAATAGGCCTCTGGAGGACCTGGCTTGCACCTGTGTATTTTCATCCTCAGCCACTCTTAGGGCCCGTTTCTACTGTCCGTGAAATGGGCCCAGGAATGGTCCTTTTTGGCAGTGGCAGTAGCAGTCACAGCTGTATGTAAATAAACTCTTCATTTAACTAAGATTGAGGAGGGACTATAAAAAGAGTGGCAAAGGGAATCATCTTCCTACTGAATAAGCTGAAAAAATGTTCAAGATTCAGGGCAGGTCTTTGGCTCCCTATCCAGGTGGAAAAAGAACACTGGAATAGACAAGGAATTCTACCTTGCCACTTTGGATTTCGGGAGATGCCATTACAATGATATATCACATATCAGTACATATGACATTTAAAAATAACAAGTCCCTTGTCCCCAGAAGTGAATCCCCTTTTTTATTTAGCATGGAACATATTGTCGAAACTTAGTAAAGGGCATGCTACAATGTTAAGAACTCTGTAATTAATGTTGGCCAGGATTTGAATATAAATCCTTTACTTTTCAGGGTCTAATTAAAGTCAGACTTTATTGTGAGTGGAATAAGACATTTTCCTCACCAACCACATATTAATGGTTTCATGTGTAAGGGTTTTATGGTAAAAGTTTAAAATATATTTGAAATAATGTGTTTCCCTTTGAAGTCAGGAAGAGTGAAAAGTTATCTTGTCTTAACATAAAAGGAAATCACGCTTGATATAAATGGTCTTATTAGGGCAAATATTATTTTATTGCTTCACAATTCTGAGTAGCTCTAAAATACACTGCAAGATTGTAAATATAATTATAGACACTATGTAAAGATAACTGCTATAGTCTAAATTATTAATTCACTTAGATCACAGTTTTAGCTGTTAAATAGAATGCTTTGGGGAATGATGTTAATATCTGCAGATAGCTTAACAGCAAAACTGTTGATGTGAGATAATTGTGTACTTGAGTGCTTAATTTCAGGTTTTACTTGAACTGTGAAAGGTAGTTTAATATATATCACAGAAAATAAGCTATAATAAAATTAGCTGTTGATGTTTACTATGTACTCTAGAAAGAAAATACTGTTCATTTTCAGTCAATTATTTCTTCCAGAATTATAAATTATATGTGTTAATAGAATTAATACTTTAAATGCCTATAACATCTTTCACCCTAATAATTGAAGTGCTTTTACATCTAATACTTCATTGTCTCTTAACATCACTATATGTGCTCATCAATGCTGTATGTAGAAACTTGAAAAAAAATTTAAACAGAATAAAAGTGTATGTGCTCTATTATATTTCAAACCTACAAATAAATGCTTATTGAAAATGGTATTATAAAGCTGAACTGAAAAGAAAAATGCATAATGCCTGAAATCTATAAACTGCAAAAATTTTAAAAAAGCTAAACTCCAAAACTACTGTTTCATAAAAGAATAATCTTCAAATTTCATGAACAGGAAAACATTAGTTAGATTATTTAAAATCCAACAAGTATTGAATAAAATCATCAGGCATAAATAAAACAGCCAAAAATGCTTTAAAATGAGCTTTCAATTTTTGTGTAAAATAAAAGTGTGTTTTCATGCTCATACAAGCTTATAATCTTCTTCCGCCCCACTTCTTCCCTGATCTTAGGAAGAAAGGATCAAGTTCTTTTGCTTTTTTTCTCTGTTTTGTCCAAATAGAAATCATAGATCTTAGGAGAAAGGGGGCAAGGAAGTAAATCAAAGGACAAAGCTGAAGACCAAGTGGACTGAAAAGAAGATGGAATACATTTTCCCAAACACTGGTGTTCTCTGGAATTGGCTTGTCAACATCTTGTGTAATAGTCATATAATTGTCCCTCATTTCTATCTCCTCCTAAAACTAGAGAAATGGCCTATTAATTTTAGAAGGTGTATAATTATCACAAAGCCCTCAGATTAAGGTCCAGGACACAGAATGGAATATATGAGCACGCAGAAATGTATACCTTTAGATTGAACTTGGATGATTTACCTTTTGACTGTCACCACCAGCAAATCCTGAAATTGGATCTCTTGAAACTTATGGTTTTCTTTCAGCAGCATAGGAGTTAAGTTTTCTTCTAACTTGCCCTAGGTTCTCTCAGGAACTGGGAAAGCAGTTCTCCCAAATCCCAAGTAAGGTATTCAAGACAACATAAGGCAGAGCTAAATTCTTCTGTTGAAGAATTTAACATGACTCAAACCATAAGGAAATCTAAAGAAGGCTGCCAAACTATTTCGCTGCTGCCCTCCCCCACCAAAAAAGAGATTAAAATGTTAGATTTACAAAGCAAACTACAGTGTATGGAATATATATATCTATATATAGAGAGATATATATACACACACACAATTTTTTTAACCTACCACTTTGTCTTATTTGCATGAGCACAAATCGCTTTCAACTTAATGCCAGAGAAAAAGGCAACATTCCCCGTGATGACTTGCTGAAAAGCTCACTGTATTTGTTTGATAATGGATTTTAGTTCATTGTCATGTACTTCACTCTTCATCAGCAGGAGCACTTCAGGGTAAAGAAACAGGCTTTTACCACACTGGAACAAAAGCTATATAAGGAAAAAAAATCCTGAGCAGATGGAATATTATTTGCATTTGCACAAATAGTGCTTTTTAGCACAATTCATATTACTCCATTGTGAGCTAAAGTAAGCCAGATGTGTCTACAGCATGCTGCAGACGCAGAATCGGCTTTTTGTTTGTCAGACTCAGAGGTCCCAACCTTATGATATCTTTGTACTTGTATATCCATTAGTTTTATTTCAGTTACTTATCAGAAGGGAAAAGAAAAAAATGGCACTATGCAGTTAAGAGGACCATTGCATGGAGGGCTAAATTAACTATTTTTTATTTTCATGAATGAGGATCAAATAGGTTTCAGATGTCTCAACATCTATCTGGAGATCTAGATGATGATATAAAATTAAAATGCAGAATGTAAGTGTAATAAAATTTGTTTCTCCATGATTACATTAAATAATCTTTGACATATAAAATTTTCTTAAGTATCTCTCATGCAGAGTAGATCAACATACGATTTGACACAGAGTAGAATTTTAGGTCTAAAGAAATCTTAGACATTAGTTTAACTTTCTCATTCTACAAATCAGGAAACTGAGGCTCAGGAACTAACGTGACTTGTGGAGGATGGCATAGTCAAGAGTGGAGCCTGGTCTCCTGACCTTGAATCCAATCCTGTACCCATATATCAGTATTTTCTGTAATATTTTACTTGGGCTTGAAGATCAAACAGGTTTGATAATTCAGGCTTCAAAAAAATTTAACAAATTTTTCTCAGCCAGGAAATAATAAGCCACACAATCCAAATTTACTTTGCCTGTACCTCCTTTTTCCACAATACATAAAAAAGGCCATTTGTTTTCTAGAATGTCCTTTTGAGGATAGCAGTGAATTACTATGCCTCCTACAATGAAAAGACAATGAACAAAAATTAAGGAAATCAAAGGAAAAAAAGAGAACATGGATGACTTCAAATTCTGGTATACAAAAAATAAGGGCACTCAGTTGAATTTAAAACAATGAGTGGTATTTTTAAAGATTGTTAGAAACTATTTTATTAACTAACGTTTATTTATTTATTTCATTTCTTTTCTTTTTTCTTTTTTTTTTTTTTTGAGGTGGAGTTTTGCTCTTGTTACCCAGGCTGGAATGCAATGGCACGATCTCGGCTCACCGCAACCTCTGCCTCCCGGGTTCAAGTGATTCTCCTGCCTCAGCCTCCTGAGTAGCTGGGTTTACAGGCATGCACCACCATGCCTGGCTAATTTTGTATTTTTAGTAGAGATGGGGTTTCTCCATGTTGGTCAGGCTGGTCTCAAACTCCTGACCTCAGGTGATCCACCCTCCTCGACCTCTCAAAGTGCTGGGATTACAAGCGTGAGCCACTGCGCCCGGGCTTTTTTATTTCATTTCTTAAATAAGCCTCTGATTTATAGGTTATATAGTATGGTTTGTATAAACCAGTGTGCTTATCCTCCATATTGATAGTGAAATAGGGGCTGTGTCTATGTGCTAATGGTGGAACGGTGGCTGTTCTCTACTTGTGCTAACCCAGGGACTAGTCATTTGTATTTGTATTTGAGATGCCTCTTTCATTTGTCCATGCAATCATTCCATGATATGATCAAGCCTGTGCTAGAAATCAGGCAGTGCATTGGGCATTGAGAGACCAAAAAAAAAAAAAAAAACCAAAAAAAACCCAAACAAATAAAATGTAAACAAATAACAAACATATCAAAAAAATAGTTATGATAAAATGCTATTACCATATATTCCACATCGTATATTATCACAGCATACTTCACGATATCATAATATGCCTGAGTGCCTATAATAGGATGCTGTGGGAGCGGGAAGTATTACACAGACTAGGCAGTCAAGGAAAGGTTCCTGGAGAAAAATATATCCACGCTAAGGCCTGTAGGACAACCAGATGTCAGCTATTGTTAGGCACAGAGGTAAGGGGAGAAAGAAAAAGCACTGTAGATGCGTTGTAGACATAGAAACTCCGCAAGAGGTGAGGGAGGACCTGGCATATTCTAGGGGTTCTGGTGCAAGAGTATCCATGTGTGAAAAGGAAGTAGAAGACATAAGGCTGAAGAAGTAAGCAGACCCCAGAAGGTGAGGCACTCATGAACCATGTTAAAGAGTTAACCACTAAACAGTGGAACGGGAAGCCTGTGAAGGTTTTGCTTTGTGAGATTTACACTTCAGGATGATAACCCTGCTTCCTACGTGAACCAAAGGGGCAGTGGCCAGGAAGGCTGAAAGCCTGCAGACAAATCCAGGAAAAAGGTGGTGGTGAACTGAGCTAGCATAACAGTGGTGGCAGTGAAAAGAAGCGGACAGATTCAAAGATTTTCAAGAAGGGAACATGGACGGTTCTCAGAGTTGGATGACTTGTGTGGCCCAAGAAAAGAGAAGACTCTAAATGATACATGTGGTTGGGTCATTGTAGGTTACTTAACTACTTAGTTATCTTTTGTTCATGCTTTTCTCTAATCACTTGACAGCAAAGAAGGAAAAGTACCTTTAAATTTAGCAGTGCATTTAGTGTATTTTAATTTAGCAAATGTGCATAATTTGCAAAAATAGAAGAAAATAAAAGTAATCTCCCATTCCTGCATTCAGAGACAGGTACTTTTTAACTCTTTTAATATACAGTTATTTCTAACTGTCCAAATTCTTATTATCTGAATTCAGAAACTGATAGGAGTTTGGATAGCATGAAATATTTGTATTTCCTTCCAATCTTTTAATGTAGACATTTCATGAAATTGGCTACAAGTCAAATGTGTGATTGTGCTCTGATTTTCTATTTAACATTATATTTATACATTTCCCTATGTCATAATATAATCTTTAAAAACATGATTATACTGACTGGATAATCATCCCCTGTACTATAATTTGTAAACCATTTCCCAATTGAAGAACATTTAGGTTTTGTGTTTTTTTTTGCTGCAATAAATACTGTAGCAACGAACATGTTTTTATGCAGTATTAGCCTTTGTTTTCTTAGAATAAATTCCTATAAGAGGAATTGCTAAATCAAATTATTCACATCTGTAAGTCTCTTAATAGATGATGCCAAATTGACCTGATGTTTTATATGAATATTTCGAGTGTTCCCTGTGTTCCCAGAAAACTATGAGTGTTCCCAGAAAACAGAAACATTTCAAAAATGCCCTTAAATCAGGGATACACACCAGTTATTGAAAAAAGAGAAAATGTGACCATTTGTTTAGTGAGTCATTTCAAATAGAGCAGTAGGTGTGCCTGTCATAATAAACAATTGCCTAATGTCTCTTCACACCAACTGAACATACAGCACCTATCACAGCCCAGTAGAGTGGGGATGGTGAAAGAGACCTAGTGAGGAGCTCATCAATTTGTGACACAGTCAGTGGAGAACAAATAAGACAATACATAATCAAGCATTCTGACTTCATATCTACTCAGGTATTAATTCAGCACACATTTCCTGAGTGACTGTCAGGTGCCAGATACTTTGTTAGAGAACAGAGATGCAAAGATGAATGGCACAGAACCTGCATTCAAGAAGTCTGGTAGGTAGAAACAGACTCAGAAACCAATAATATCTACCATTACTCTAGTGTTTTCTATGTGCTACTCACTATATTAGTAAAAGATTCACAATTGTCTTCTTTATTTTCAAAACAATCTTGTGAAGGAGGTATTTTTCTCAACCTCACTTTCCGCAAGCAGAACCCCACATCCTTGCCTTTTTTTTTCTTTTTTTTTTTTTTTTTTAATACATAGGAGAAAACCACAACTTGGGTAATTTGCCCAAGGCCACATGACCAGTGAATTGTGGAGTGGAAATCCAACTCAGATCTGTATAAAATCTGAAGTCTGTTTTCTTGTCCCAGTGCTATAGAATAAGAATATTACAAGAAGTATAAAAAGAATATTATTGTACAAAGCCCCAGGGGCATGGGACAAAGGTTCAAAGTCTACTAGATGATGAAAAACGGAAGATCCAACAAAACTTCATGGAGATTTTATGATTGTGTGGTATCATCTCAGATGAATATACATTGCCAAGACCAGCCTGGTTGTGGAGACCCTAGGCTAGCGGCACTAGAGGAATTAAAGACACCCACACAGAAATATAGGGTATGGAGTGGGAAATCAGGGGTCTCACAGCCTTCAGAGCTGAGAGCCTCAAACAGAGATTTGCCCACATATTTATTGACAGCAAGCCAGTGATAAGCATTGTTTCTATAGATTATAGATTAAAAGTATTCCTTACGGGAAACATAGGGATGGGCTCTGGCTAGTTATCTGCAGCAGGAACATGTCCTTAAGGCACAGATCGCTCATGCTATTATTTGTGGTTCAGGAACGCCTTTAAGTGGTTTTCTGCCCTGGGCAGGCCAGGTGTTCCTTGCCCTTATTCCGGTAAACCCACAACCTTCAGCGTGGGCATCATGGGCATCACAAACATGTCACAGTGCTGCAGAGATTTTGTTTATGGCCAGTTTTGGGGGCCAGTTTATGGCCAGATTTGGGGGCCTATCCCCAGCAATACATTCATAAGATAGATGAAGGAAAAAGACCACTCCAGGTTGAGGGATTATCATGAACAAAGGCCTACTCTTTAAATGCTGATGTTTTAGACTACAGAGAGTCTGTTTTCCACCATCTTTTACTTCTCACTCTATGGGCTGTCTGTGAACAATCTCATCCACTGTGGAGGCTGTAAACACTGGTATAGATATATTACTTTCAAGCCTATATATTTATTGTGGCCCTCCTACAGATCAGCAGAACTGTGTTCTTTTTCTATTTTTTAATTTTTTTTTAATCCCCCAGAGCATCCCTGCAAAATGAACTGTGTTCTTAACAACCCACTTCTCAGGTGTGTTGGTTTATTTCTGTAATCCCAGCTCTTCGGGATACTGAAGAGGGAGTTTGAGACCAGCTTTCGGGATACTTGAGGCCAGGAGTTTGAGACCAGCCTGGGCAACACAGTGAGACACCATCTGTGCAAAGAAAAGCCCCAAGAATTAGCCAGGCATGATGCTGTGTGCCTGTAATCCCAGCTACTTGGTGGGCTGAGACAGGAGTATCACTTAAGCCCCCAAACTTGAGGCTGCTGTGAGCTATGATCGAGCCACTGCACTCCTGCCTGGGTGACCGAATGAGACCCTTTCTCTAAAAAAACAAACAAATAAACAAAAAACCCCAACTGGATGGCTCCACTTGGATATTCAACAAACACTTCAAATGAAACATGATTTGTTCCTTCCAGCCATGTTTTCTTCCTATACTTACTTAAGTTAACCTGATTTCAGAATTTTCTTAGATTTCTAACTGTTCCTCAACATTTAAAATTCATTGATAAAATCAACAGGAATCTAGAATCACTAGATTTTCTTTCTTAAATATCTCTTGATTTTGTCTTTTCTTCTTGTCCTCACTGCCATGCCTTAGTTCAGGCTTTTATTATTTCTCACCTGGAATATTGATTTCTAATGATACTGAAGCAATGTAGCATAGAGACAGTAAAGTGGAAAGAACATAAACTTTGGAGTTGAACAAAACTTTAGAATTTCATTTCCAACTTTTAACAACTAACTAAATTTTGGGGAGTTACTTATTTGACTCAAGGATTTTCCCTCTGTAAAATGGAAGATCATAATATCTACATTTCAAGGTTATTATAAAGATTTAGTATGATAATGGGCATAAAGTACCCAACACCATGCCTTGTATACAATAAGTGTTCAATAAATGGCAAGTGCCTTTTCTTTTAAGTCAGGACTTTTTTTAGTCACTGAATGAAAGAGATGGAGTTCGAATGAGCTTGAACAAAAGGAGGATAATATTGACACATGTAATTGAGAATTTCAAGACACTTTCAATCCAGGGCTGAAGCAATGTCAATAGAGTTCTGCCTCTTTTCTTCCTTTCACCTTGATTTTTCTCATGTGTTGGCTTCAATGTAATGGCAAGATGGCTACTGGAAACTTAGTCTACATTCTTGGAGAATGCTGTCTGAAAGGATTCAGGTATTAAACCTTAGAAGGGACACAGATTGGTCCTGCTTGAGTTATGTGCTTACCCATGAACTAATCACTGTGTCCCAGAAAATACAGCTCAACATTGGCCCTGACTTGTGGTTATGTGGGACGCTGTGACAAAGCAGAGGAGAAGTTCTTCCCAGGAAATTAATGCTTTCAGACAAAAAACAAACAAAACAAAACAAAACAAATCTATGCCTGACATACCTTTCCTACTCAACTCCTGACTTTCAGCATTTCTGTCCAGTATATACTCCACAATATAATCACAGTTACCTTTATAAAACAGAAAGTATATTGTGTGACTCTCAAAACCTTAAAAACCTATACATTGCTCAGAGAACACCTGGCCAATTTCTTCATAGAGCTCAAATATGCACATCTATCTGACCCCAACCAACCCTCCATCCTTTCCTGCTGTGTTTAACCAATACCATCCATTCCTTTAATACACACTTTTCCCCTCTTCTTGTTTACTCAGACTCTTGTCCCTGCTTACAGTGGCCTTTTTCTCCATGTCAGCTTAACAGTGGCCAGTCTGTCTTCTAGGGTGCAATGGAATTCATTCTTTTTGTTTATCCAGAACCCCTCTTCTGTTAAGAATCTGTTTTATTCTCACTGCAAAAATGTGTGTTTTTGGAAGGCTTGTCATCACAGCAGCGACTCAATTCTGGTGACATGACCCACACCAGGCAAGTCATCAGTTTTGCAGCCACGATGATTGGTCCAAGGATAAGTAAGTAACCAAATGTGCCAAGTGGAGTCCTTCCTATATTGAAGTTAGGCGAGAGTTACTCTTTCCTTCTGAGTCATTAATTTGGAATTATGTTAGCCCAAAGCTGCCAGCAAACATGTTCTGCCAGCAAACAGAAGGAGAAAGCTCACGTACAGTAGGAGAAAATGAGGCCAACATGCTTCGTGACTAAGGAGAATCAGAGAGATAGGCTAAGGAGTCAGAGACTAAGAGAGTCTGGGTGTTCTAGGCCATGTTCCAACAGTGCCAACCCATAATCTCTGTTTTGTTTTTTCTCTTAAACTACTTTGAATTGAGCCTCTGTCACTTGAAAGAAATTGTCTTCCAGGTCCTGCTTAAATATTTCTTTCACTAGGTTGCCTTTCTGGACTGTGTCCTTATAGACCTCTTTTATTATACTGATTACTGTCTGCTTTTTAGAAGGTATACGTAAGTATTTAATCATTCTAGTAGGTTCATTCATTCAGTAATGCTGGCCAAATGTTACTGTATTTCTGACTGTGCTAGGCTGAAAGCTTGACTCCTACCCTACTTAGCATAAAGCCTGGTAAAGAGTCGAGTTTTGAAAAATATTTATTGAGTTGAATTGTGAAAGGTCATTGAAAGACCTTTGTGTTTTCACATTGTGCCCAATGACATATATTTCTCTCTCCATTCTAAACTCTGCACTGATAACAGAATCACAAATGATTAAAATATTTCACTGAAAATGTAAATTTTGCAAAAAGCTACATGAACTAGAGAACATGAGCTACATTCAAAGCGGAAAAAGGTTAGGTTTTCAAATAATAAACTCAAGCCATTTCTGTGTCTTACCTCTAAATAGCAGGTACAAATTGGTTTATTTGCATTTTCTTGGTTAATTACACATTTTGGAATGATCTTTCCATGTGGAAGTCATTGATAACAGGATCTAATTCCAGAGACCAAAGTGCCATTAGTTTCATTGAATTGAAGCATTTTCAGAGGTTGGAGTCGAAGCCTGGGAATTAGAAATCATGGGTCTTAATTACATCTTGGTCACAGATTGGTTGTTTTCTTGGAAGCACACAATCTCAAAAAATTCAAGTGCCTGTAAAATGAAGATGAGAATCTGTGCTGCCTTCAACTTCAGGCCTTTATAGACTTGAATAAAATATTACCTATAAACACCTTTGAAATTCTAGGATGGTGTGCATTAATTACTTTCCTGAGCCTTTAAATCCAGGGGCTATTTCAGCAATTTGAACCAATAAGTAAATGGGACTGTGCTCTTATAGACCTTTTTTTATTATGCTGATTGCTCTCTGCTCTGATTAAGATCTCTTGATACAGTGATACACAATCCAGTTGTTTGCAAAGAAGTCAAAGGAATAGGGAAGAGAAGGAAGCTGACCTGAATCGGGTACCTACATTACACTGGTTGGGTGTTGGGCTAGGCTCTTTATCTACCTTTAATCCTTAGCAAATTTTTATGGGATAGAGATAACATTTTACCCATAATGAAACTAAACCTTAGCTACCTCAAGTAATTTTCTTTAGGATCATGCAAGGAATAACTGGATGATGGTCTGTGTGCTGGTCTTTTGTAGAATCAATTATTATGTAAAAAGGGCTATGCTTTTGGTTCTGGCAGACTCAGCTGTTTACTTACAACGTTTAATAAAAACTAGGCACCCATTATGGGTGTCTTATCAAAAGCAGTGCTATATGTTTTATTGTTAATTATTGCCAACTATAAAAGGAACTTTAGGCTTTAAGGGTGTTTTTGCTTTATCAGAGAGGCTCATGAACTTAGAAGGTTAGCCCCTGAGTTTGTCTTTAGTTGGGACTAGGAATTCTATGGGCAGTCATTCTCAAGCTACAGATTTGGCATCATATTCACTTTGGAAGAATCTTGTCGTAAAACCCAACCCTGAATCCATTTCATGTAGACTCTGAAGAGTGTGTGTGTGTGTGCGTGTGTGTGTGTGTGTTTACAATCTCCTCTCTCAGATAGGGAATTATGACCCAAAATGATATATTTCTCTGGGAAAAGACTAAAGCCAGTTCTGTGGAGGCAGATAAGTGTAGGAAACCCAAGTTCTCTTTAATGTAACCTGGTTCCCTAAACTCACTTTACAGTGGCAGATGTTTCTAAGTCAGCTTCAGAATTGACCTGTGATTCATAAAACCCATTTGGCAGAGTCATCACCTGGACCCAACATGTCCTCATTTCTCATTCTGGAGCAAGTCAGAGCCAAAATAGTTAACAGAGGTGAAGAGGCAGGACTCTGGGTGAATATGTGAAGCAGCTAAAGTGAGAATCCTCTGGCAACAAGCCAAAAACCTTACCATGAAGGAGGCTGCACCCCATTCAACCAGCAGATAAGACAGGATAATACCTTCATGTTTCACTTGGCCAGTTCATAATGTACCACTCGAAAGGGAGCAAGTCTGTCAAGCTTGTGACTGCATTATCTGGTTTCCTTCACACTGCTCCTGCCATGCCTCCATTGTGTGGGAAGTGCATTACTTGTTGGAGCAGTGAGGCTCAACCAACGTGGAGAGCAGGCCTGGGAGGATTATGGTGAAGGGCAGTGAGGCTCAGCTAATGTGGAGCATGGGGAGAGGTAGAGAGATGTCTGACAACACAAGCCCTGCTTTGCCTCACACAACCAGACCCAGTTGAAAAGCCGGTTCAGATTTTGGTGGACAACTCTATTGGCAAAAGACAGCTAGAGTTTTTCCAAAGCTGTTTCTTTTGAGCTAAGAGGAAACAGTGTGAGGAGTTGAATACTACCCTCTTAATTTCGTTTATTGAAAAATAAGGCGTGTGTGTGTGCATTCATCATTCCTTATGTTGGCATATAAACATGGAAGTCTTTTTGGGAAATAGCCATAGAGTGCTATGGGATAAAGGTATTTCATTGATATTCTTCTTGCACATAAGACACATAATTTAACCTGATAATCCTTTCCCATGGAAACTGGTAGGCATCAAACAATATAGCATTCGTTTCTGATGATAATTAGGGTGTGTGAGGGTCCACATCTTGATTTGAGAGTTTATCTACATGTAAAAGCAAATAGTCTATAGCATAGTTAAAACAATCAGTGTATATTGACTATGAATTTGAAATAGTTTCATAAAAATCTTTTTTTAATTGAAATAGATAATGCTAATCACATTGATCATGAAAACTGGCCTTAGAAAACCACAGGGATCATTTAAAACATGCAGTTTAACAAATTTAAATAGATCCACTCATAGATGATAGCCTGCTTTTCCTCATCTCTCTGCCAAAGAAAAATTTAAATTCTTCGGTTGAGAATACCACATAAAAAGTGCATAGTAGCTTTTACTAGAGAATCTCACATGCACAATTTTTTTAAGAGGCAAGGTCTCTCTCTGGAGTGCAATGGCACAATCATATTTCAGTGTGGCCTCAAACTCCTGGACTCAAGGGATCCTCCCACCTCAGCCTCCCAAGAAGCTGGGTTGTGTGCCACTAGGACAAGCTCAATTTCTTACTTTTTGTTTATTTATTTTTTTTTGTAGAGACAGGGTCTAGCCATGTTGCTCAGGCTGGTCTTGAACTCCTGGCCTCAAACTATCCTCCCACCTCGGCCTCCCAAAGTGCTGGGATTATAGATGTGAGCTACTATGCTTCACATGGACTTTTAAAAATGAGCATTGAACAATAACAAAGGCTATTAATAAAAATAGCTACCATCTATCTACTGAGTAACTACTATGTGCTCTACATAGTAGTGTTTTACATATGTTATTTCAGTTAATTATCTCAAAACCCCTATATACTGATGAGGAAAATAAAGTCTATAGACTTCAAGGTCATATGGCTAAACTAAGTAGTGGATTTAGGAATGGAACCAAAGAGAACTGATGCCTGGAACTTGGCACTTAACCATTACTCGATCTTAAAGTCACTAATACCATCAACAGAATGCAGAGATGTAGCAAAAGGAGTTAAATGGCTTATCATATTGATAGATCTGGGGCAAGAGTTTCCAAATTCTCATTAGGAGTTACTCAGATCACATAAAATCGGCATTAAAACAAGCCAGGTAATCCTTCTTGTTTGCCAGCATGATATCAACAAAGGATTGACTAGGGAGATTAGATTTCCAGTTAAAGTTAAAGCATGGCTGTTCCTATAAATATACAATGTAAGCACCACCCCACTGTCTAAAAGACCCCAGACATACTCCATTACAACCTCCTTAGATTACTTTTAAATTAAGATTTGCTATTTAGAAATATACTTTCATTATTTGAAAAAAGAAAAAATATATATTCAATTAAAAAACCACCTATCACCTCATCATCCGAAGACTACTGTTTACTTTTTGTTGTTCTTCTAGTTTGTTTGTATATTCTTCTAGTTTATTTCTGTGCCTATATATGCCTACTTTTAAAATAAAAACTAGATATGTCATAACATTATTTCATTTACTCTCTTTTGTTATCAATATATCATATGTGTGATGTTATTAATATAGTACTTGCTTCCTCTACAACAAAGTATTTATTTGTTACAGAGTGCCATATGAATTTACAACCATTTCTTTCCAGTTTTTTATTATAGGAACAGAGCTATAATGATAATGTCTTGTGTATATACATAATTACTTCTCAAGACTTGATTTCTAAAATTAAAACTACTGGATAGTGCAGTGATTAAGGACACTTAGATTCTGTAGCTACAACTCAGCTTCACACCTTAAGAACTGTGAGATTTTGGGAAAATCACTTAGCTTCTAATTGCCTCAGTTTGGTTTTCTACAAAATGAAAATATTAGTACCTACCTCATGGTGTGGTCATTATTTTGTTTTTTAATATATGAAAAACACTTAGAGCAGTGACTGGCACACTGCAAATACAACATAGATGTCTGTAAAATAAAAAAAAGGACTGGAGCAAAGGATATGCATCTTTTAAAAGACTTTGATAACATATTAACAAATTACCTTACAGAAAGATTCTACCAATCTTTATTCCTTACAGCAGCATGTAAGTGGAGTACTCATTTTCCTGCCCCCATGGAACAGTGGTTAAGAGTACGAGAGATCAGATCACCTTATCTCAAAGTCTGGCTCAACCACCCAGTATTTGTGTTATCTTGGGAAAGCTACTTGACCATGCTAAGCTTCAGTTTTCTTTTTTTGTAAAATGGTGATGACAATAAATATCTACCTCATAGAATTATTGTGAAGCCAAAATGAGACAATATAAAGTGCTTTAAAAAGTGCATAGTGTAGGCCAGGCTAGGTGGCTCACGCCTGTAATCCCAGCACTTTGGAGGCCAAGGCAGGTGGATCACCTGAGGTCAAGAGTTCGAGACCAGCCTGGCCAACATGGCGAAACCCCGTCTCTACTAAAAGTACAAAAATTAGCCGGGTGTGGTGGTGGGCGCCTGTAGTCCCAGCTACTTGAGAGGCTGAGGCAGGAGAATCTCTTGAACCTGGGGGATGGAGTTTGCAGTGAGCAGAGATTACACCACTGCACTCCAGCCTGGGCAAAAGAGCAAAACTCTGTCTAAAAAAATAATAATAATAAAAAAATAAAAATAAAAATAAAAATAAAAATGCCTAGTATAGACTAAGGGATCAATAAATGCTGTTAGTCTGTGTTTGCTGTCTCTTCATTTCAAAGATGAGGAAAAGTAGGACCAGAAAATATGGCATCTATGGCTGAAGCACTAAGGTAATAGGTCAAAATGACGCAAGAAATCAAGTGAGAAAAAAGAAATATTTGGTTCTGGATGATAAATATTTTCTGCTTGGCCGGCCAATATGGACATCTTTTAAAAAATGTCAGGATGCCTTCCTGTGTCTAGTGCTCAGCATATATTAATCAGAGACATGTACAGGGGAACTGAAAGGATGGTTACTAAACTTGTCACTGTGAGTTCAGAAAGGAGTGAATTTCATCTTGAAAGAAAGAATCAAGAAAATATGATTTTACAAGGAAAAAGAATAGTCTATGTATCAGAGTCCTTGGAATAAAATCAGTTTTCCAAGTACCAGATGTGGAACGAGTGATTGTGCTCAAACCAGTCAGCACAAACCAGTCAAAGTTGTATTAGCCATACTGTGCAAAACAACAACTAAAACCATCTGACAGTGAACATAATTCCACAGATAAAAACTTTACCAATGATACTTGAGTAGACAGACTGAAACTAGATGGTGTTCTGTTCTTTTTGGGTGCCACTGGCCAGCTTTCTATGAAAGTTAAGAGACAGCACCACTGCACTCCAGCCTGGGAGACAGAGCGAAACTCCGTCTCAAAAAAAAAAAAAAAAAGAGACAGGACTGGATTCCCTAATTAGAGATGGTCTTGCAGAGTATAAGACTCATCAGCTACAATACCAATGGTTTGAAAGATAAAGGATCTAGCATTGTTCACTTTGAGGAGTTTAAGACAGATAATTTTGTTATTTTTCTCAAGTTTGGCCAAGATTCGTAGAAAGGAAAGTGTACAATGGTTTATTTCTACTGAGAATGGAAGTGTAGGAAGCAAATTTCAAGCTGCAGCATGAAAGATTTAAGTTAGAATGATTGAAAAAATTTATTTGCAATATGCCCTGAAAAACACTGCAAAAGATTAACAAGGAAAGCTATGCAAGATCTTCAGAAGCATATAAAATAGGACTGTTTTTATGTTGGTTTCACATTATTTTTGTGGGTCTTAACTAAAGGCAGGAGAATAGGCTAGGTAGATGCCCAAGGTTCCTTTCTATGATTTGATGATAAAAAAAACTTGATCCTGTAAAGATTGCTCTGGTTTCCTTTCTGTTGCAGCTACCCAAGGAATAGCTGTTGCCTTGACAACAAGAGACATTCTTAGGTTCCTCATATGCTAATAGGAAAATGGCCAATTTTCTTGTTCATAAAAGAAAACTGTTGGTTAATGTGTGCATCTCTCTCTCTTTCTTTCTCTTCCTCTTTCTCTGTCTCTCCCCTACCATTACTAGCTACCCTTCAATGAACCTTAGTGAGAGGCAGGGTTAAAAGAAAATAAGAAAGAGTAGAATAGTTTGTATCTTCAGAAATCCTCATCGAAACTTAAGACACTCACTTATAAAGGAGTTTGGAGTAAGATAATGATATGGGAATAATAAGAAATTGGCATTGAGTGTGGAGAGAAGAAAAAAATTTGATAGCATAAAATTCTCAGCTTATGGTAGGACATGGGCAGACACACTGACCGGATTCCAGGATGAAGGAGTCAATGTAACTTCACAAATGTGTCAACATGGGATGGTATTTGTAAGACAGTTTTTCAAATAACTGCTTCCAACTATCTAGGTACATGAATACAGGCAGTTCATCCGCTTTTGAATATACTGACTAGATTGTACTCAGAATGAGCTTTACATAGGATTTATGTGAATAAAACCACAGAATATAGCAGAAGAACAGCAATTACTTCCGCATACAATTCACTAAAGTAACAAGCAACAATTAATTCCCCCAGGGCAAGAGCCATGGACTAATCCCTGCTTTCTCCTTTGCTACCTGAAATGTAGCCAAATGCAAGCTAAGAAACAGATTGACAGCTGATAAAAAGTGCTTTGAGTAAACTTACCCATATATTATGTGCAGAGCTATAGCTCATAGAATAAAAGCAAGCCACCTCTCTGCAGTGTTTCCTAAATTAAAGCCTTAGCTATAAGAAAGCCAAGTGTCTCAGCCCAGTGGAGGGGTGCTTTCTCCGTATAGCAGCATGGAAGTTCAAGCTGAAGCCTCATACCAGCCTTGTTTTTGTGCTGTGCTCACATGGATGGTGTGTACAGTATCATGACAGACACACATTTCCTTGTATCTTTACCCCGCATTTTTCTATACAGTGGTTACACGGTGGGTATGTTTTTTGTTTGCTGTTTTCACTACTCCTTGTTACTCCAAGGATCTTTTTTTTTGGCATATCATTGTTGTTAGAAAGTATTTTTCTTTTAATTATAAGAGTAGTTCATGCTCATTGTAAAGAACATGAAAAAAGTTCAAGAAAGAGCAAGGAAGGAAATGAAAGATAGTGTAATTTTGAAGAGCAACACTGAAAGCAAAGAAAGTCATTGCCAATATTTCTTTTACTAACAGCTAGTGCAGCATAAGACACGGGGCATAGAATTCCTGCCCCTTTTTTCTTTATTTCCTGTGCTGAGGCCTGGTCTTCCCGTGGACCCCGGATAATTAGCTGATGTTTACAAACATACAGGCACTCGTAGGTGTTAATATATACTCTGATGCCTTAAAGAGTGTGGTTGTTAGGAACGTTGGAGAATATATACGCATTTGAAAAGTTAGGCAAAAACATATTTACAATTTATAAGGTGATCTTAAAGAGGTTTTGAAAACTTTGCTACTTGTGGCACAATATTGCTGGTAGATTTGGGGGTTAGTTTTTTCACCCCAAATCCCCTGGTCCCTGATAGTTCTCACACAATGAGAAAAGCATCCTCTTGGTTGGCCCCCTTTAAAATAGTCACAAAGTCTTACTTTCTGCCTCTTTTCTCTTCCCCTATTTCATATTCTCCTTTCCTCTCATCTTGCCCATTTAAAATTATTCAATTTATGCTTATTGTCTACAAGAAAATATTTTTGTGATCTGGTATCTTTCAACTCGTCCTGCCTTATGTCATGTCATTCTCCCAGGCAAATGTTACTCCACAAAAGTCACCCTATGACCAGCAGTGTTAAACTACTGGTATTTCTCCACTAATTACAAGTAGTTCCTTGTACTCCCCCAGCCAAACTCAGGAGTTTCTACATTATTGTCTTTTTATTGTTATTCCCACCACGTGGAATGCACTTTCACCCAACTTGTTATGGGAACCTTTGTATCCCTATCTTAAAAGCTTCAGTAAGAGGCTTTTCTTCCTGGGTGGCTCCTCTGCCCCTGCTACCCTCCCACCTGGAGACATAGAAATGCTTGCCTTGATGAGTCCTGACAGCCTTGCCGTACTGTGTGCACTTGGTCTGCTCTTGTTAATTTAACAAAAGTTCTGGAAGGCAACATTCGAGTCTTCTTTATTCACAGATACATGTCCCTATCACTCTCTACTGAGAGCACGTCACATATTAGGTGCTCAATGACTGTTAATACAATGAACGCATGAATGTCTACTGTGTACCTAGCGCTAGGGAGCCAGTGCTAAATAAGGTGGATGCTCTCTGACTTATGTTGCTTTTAGAATAATAGAAGACCAGGAGAAATAAAAAGTATAACAAACTCAAGGAGGCAGGACTGTGCCATGATAGCAAAAATATGGTGTTAGGGGGGCACATATAGGTTAGAGAAGGTTGGGATTAGCTGGGCAAATGTGAAAAGAGTACCCAGGCAGAGGGAACAGACGTGTGAAAGACTGAAGTGAGAGAGAACTCGAGGGAAAAAAAATTTAGTCGGGCTAGAAATTGTAGTGTTAAGGTGAAGGTGAGTGAAAGGTAAGGCTGGGGAAGAAGGAGGGGCCAGTTCAGGAAGGCCTTATATGCCACGTTAGAGGGGATCATGGAGAGCCATGGAGGAGTGTTCATGGGGAAGGGGTGGTGTACTCAGAGTTGAGGTTTGGAAAAATCACTTCGGCAGAGGTATGGAGATGATATTAGAGAAATCAATTATGGAGGTCAGGAGTCCAGATAGCAGGCAGCTTCTGTGGTCAGTTCTCCACTTGATAGTAAACTCAAGGAAAGGATAATCATTTTTTTCAGTGTTGTAACTTAAGGGCTTAGATCCTGTCTGAACGAATGCGATGTTTCTTTTATAAATGAAGAACTTTACTTATGACAATTATCATATCTCAAAAAAGTAAGAATTTAGAGCTACTTCCCTTAGGAAGTTCTATCCCTTTACGGCTCATCTAGTCGTTGGGTCAATGTTATCACCTCTAGTTAGGCTAGTTATACAAAGGAGGTGTTAGCAGCACCCTACTCTGACCTCATCTACCAAGAGATATTTAAGTTGATTTATATTATCCACCTTGCCTATATTATAATTGATCATTTTAATTATATATATTTTTGGTCTTTTTCATTAAGTTGTCATTCTCTCGATAAAGATCATGTGCTTTTCTATTTTGTGTAACGTACCTAGGGGTAACCGATTCTATCCTGTTTCCTTGAGTTTGTTCAAAGATAGGTAAAAGAGTTAATGGAGATATGAATGAAGGAGTTTGTTCAAAGATAGGTAAAAGAGTTAATGGAGATATGAATGAAGGAAAGCATAAACGATAAGTCATCTGAAAGGTTACTTCTGATTTTTCTATATTTGTATTAGAATTTAACCCTTAAAGGGGTATAGTTCATCAACTAAAGCCATTTTATTAAGCCTTGTGTCAGCAGATTATGAATACCTGTATTATCTATAGCACTGATTAGTGACCATAGCTCTCATCATCACTAAATCAAACTCAAAAGAGGCAAAAAATGGATAACTTCTGATTCAGATTATATGTCAAGTTTAGTTGTGTTTAGAGTAAATAGGAAACATAAATTAATTGTTTGTAGGTTGCAGGGTGATATGGGTTATTTGTGCTGACACTTAAAATATCATCCCTGCTTTTCTAAAGCTTTCTGTTTTTTATGATCCATAAAGAAACATTAATTTATGTGACTAGATTAATCACTGACTCAACAAGAACTTCATTTATACATTTTTATATATCTAAGTTTATAACTTGAGTAACAAGCTGATTTATCCATTACGATCCTGAATTCGAACTTTCATTATTAATTATTATCATTATTTTGATTGCTTTAAAACAATAGCAAATAGCAGTGTTTAGAAGAATAAGAGGGATTATGATTTTGCATCTAGATGTTTTTCATGGATTGACAGAGAGTTCTGTGTGGGGTCAAAGATTTGTCATTTTAAAGTAAAAACGAACTGAGGGGAAAAATGTTAATAAATTGTTAGGTTGGTATCTGGTCCAAAATTATTTCTAGGGGGTTTTCTTCTTAAGTACATCTTTAAAGCTGCACCCAAAGATTTGGCTCAGATGTCAGGAATAATGATCTTCATTATAATAGTAGAGCTTGATGAGAGTTCTGGGTCAAAAGAAAAAAGAAAAAAGAAAGAAAGGAAAAAAAAGAGAGAGAGAAAAAAGGCACTGTGATACTTTACATATACAGACATGTAGCACCATCTACTGGATCAGAGTAAATGAATAAAATCAGTAAAGTGTGTTTTTTTCACTAGTAAAAGTGTGGACCTCTGAATATCAAAGCTTCTTAAAGTATTGGTTTAGCGATTTCCTTTGATTTTCAGGACTATTTTACTTATATGTAAGAATACTTTGATATAAAGAGTCTCTTCTTCATTGTCTTGGGTTGTAGGAAATAGTCACAGAAAATTGTTAGCTTTTGATTCAAGTCACTCATCTACAGAAATTAATTACACACACACACACACACACACACACACACACACACACACACACCCCTGTACCCAGGTTAATTATATAATAATATACATACATATCCTTAAAAATATTAAGTAAATTACATAATTTTTTTTTACAAGGCAGTGGTTATCATGGGCAAAAACAAATTGTGAATGTGTATTTCCCAGAAAAGGATATTGAAAATCTGTAATTAGAGAGGTCTTTACTGTACCTCTGCATTAGAAAATTTGTTTTAATGTAGTTATGTCTCTCTGTTATTAGGAGAAATAAATCCATAGGAATGATCCATTCATTAATTCATTAATTCAGTAAGTATTAATCAAGAGATTGCTATGTGCCAGGAACAATGATGAAAACACTGAAAAAAGTAACAATGATTTCAGAAATATTGCATAATATTTTGCTGAGAGGTTAATGTCCCTTTATAAAGACTTACATCCATCTCCTTAATTAACAGTGCTCAACAGAGCAGCCAACAATCTGATACAGCCTTGTGAATTGTACACATTTAAAAATTTTTATACATACTGATCAAGATAATCATCACTAAAAAAGCATTTTGTGTAGATAAGGAAATTATGAAATAGGACAATTACAGAACCTCTCTGACATTTTCCTTGTGTGACTTATTTCATTATCCAAGTCATTATCTATTTCATTATCTGTTGTGATAAAATGCATTTCCTCAGGAGGTAGTGAGTACCTAATCAGTGGAAGTGTAAAAGCACTGCATGTTGCTGATGTACATTTTGTAGTCGGGGCAATCTTGGAGGTTTCTTCTAATTCTGGGGTTATAGAAATGCTCTGAATCTGGTCATGTGCAAGTATATTAAGAATTAATTACATAAAAGAAGATCTGAACAAATGGAGACATTTACATATTTCTGGGTAGGAAGACAATATGATAAAAGTTTCAGTTCTTAAATTATTCTGTATATTCAAGAAAATTTCAGTGAAAATGCCTAGGGCTCTTTAAAAAAAACTTGACAACTCAATTCCAAAGTTCATTTGGAGGTGAAAGTGTGTGATACTAGACAGAATAGTTGTGATCTTGGTGGTAGTATGTTTTGCCCTACCATACTAAAAAGCTATGCTACTCAAAACAGTGTGGCACTTTTGTAAAGATAAATAAATCAACGAAACACCAGACATCCAGAAGCATATCTTTCCATGTGTGAGAATTTAATATAAAAAGAATGCATTTCAAATCAAAGGAGAGAGATGAACTATTTAATGAATGGTCTATTGCTATTTGTTTTGAAAAAAGAGTTATGAATCTGCTTCCTCTCACACACGAACATGCATTTCATGTGCATTACAAATTTTGCTGTAGAATATGTAATTATATAAGTATGAGAAGAAATTATTGGAGACTTTTAAAATAATCTGGGAAAGGCGTTCCTCAGTGTAGCACAAAACATGAAAATCACCAAAGAAACGACTGACAGATATAACTACATACAAATCTAAAACTCTTGTCATTCTCTTGTCATATCTATTCTTTCTATGGATTTTACTATTATGTTCCAGGCATTATTCTAGATTCTGAATATAGGGTGAACAAAATGCATATGCTTCTTGCCACTAATCTTAAGCAAAATTTTTTTTTAAATGCATATGGTTCCTGTTGTCATGCATCTTGTAGTCTAGTTGAAAGGATAGAAAATAAGCAAATAGAAACATAATTACTAATTGTGGTAAGTTGTTTGAAGGTAATTACTAAATGTGAAAAGGTTGCCATGAGAGAAAATAACTAGGAAAAACTGTATTGAATTAAATGGGCAGGGAAGTGTCTCTATATTTATATATAAACTGAAAAATATGGGGCCCTGGAGAATAATAAGGACCTAGCCATTAGGGAAGGAAAATGTTCTGGGAAGAGAGACCAGCATATCTGAAGACACTCCTTTTTTTTGTTTGTTTGTTTTGAGACAGGGTCTCACTCTGTTGCCCAGGCTGGAGTGCAGTGGTGTGATCTCGACTCAGTGCAACCTCTGCCTCCCGGGCTCAAGCAATCCTCCCACTTCAACCTCCTGAGTAGCTGGAACTACAGGCACATGCCACCACGCCTGGCTAATTGTTTCATTTTTAGTAGAAACAGGGTTTTGCCATGTTGCCCAGGGTGGTCTTGAACTTCTGGCTTCAAGTGATCTGCCCACCCTGGCCTTCCAAAGTGTTGGGATTACACACATGAATCACCATGCCCGGTCAGTTTTTTGAGGCTCTGGAGAAACAATTTTGGAAAGTCAGTGTGGCTGAAATGTAGTTAGTGAAGGAAAAGTTCGCAAGAGATGGGATGAGAGAAATAGGCAGAGGTCAGATCACACAGGACTTTGTAGACCAGTTAAGGAGTTTGGATTTAATTCTCACTAAACTAGGAGTCCATTGAAGAGTTTTAACCTGGGAAAAATTTGATTTAACAAAAGAAACCCTTAAAATGGCACAATTACTTTGGAAAAAGCTCTGGTGTGTTTTTATAAAACTAATCATGCATCTATCTTTTTTAGAACAATTTTATTTAAGAAACAGGGTCCTAGTATGTTGCCTAGCTGGTCTCGAACTCCTGAGCTGAAGCAATCCTCCCGCATCAGCCTCCTGAGTAGCTAGGATTATAGGTGTGTGCCACCATGCTGGCCAAACACCTATCTTACGGTCAGCAATTGCACTTCTTGGAATTTATTCAAGAGAAATAAAAACATATGTCCATGAAAACACTTGTACTGGAAGTACAGGTTAATAATTCTGAAAGTACTTTAAATGTATATTGGGGCTGGAAAAAATAAGTAAATGAATAATGGATGGTAGGAGCAAGATTTCTCATGACTAGCAGGAAAGTTATAAATAGGTAAAAAGGGAAGGCTAGTACAAGCTTTATGGTACTGGGTGAGAGTCAGAGATAGCAATATGTGCTAGTGTTTAGCTTATGCATACAGAAGCAAAAACAATGATAGATATGTATGAATTCATGGGTTAATAATGTACATACGTATATTATTTAGCTCTGACTCTGAGAGGACCTGAAAGCAATGACACCACCACAAAAACAAACATACCCAGACCCCAGATCTTGGTTTCTAAACACCATTCTCCCATAAAAGGAACCAGGGCTCCTTGGAGAAATGGCTGATTCTCAAGTTGGGTTAGGAAAAATACAAGATGAACCTGAAAAGTCATGCGGTACCAGAAAGTAAGGAGGTGCTCAAAAACAAACCAAATGAAACAAAAACAAAATGATGAAGGCATGTCAAAGACACACAGGGGCCAATGGCCAAGGATGGAACAAATTGAGCCACAAAATGAATAACATTGTTTGGATTATAACCCCAAATATAAAATATGCATTTGTCCATAGTGACATAAAAAGATTGAGCAAATAAAGAATAAATAGTGTTATTTACAAAAAATTTTAAATAATGTATGTAGATATTATTCTTTTAGGCGATAGAGCTTAATCTCCCTCCTTTGAGACCAGGCTGAACTTAGTGAATTGCTTCCAAAGAATTGAGTATGGATGGGAAAAAATAGTAACTTTACAGTGAAGAAACCTGGCAAACATTACCTTAACAGAATAACTGAAGATAAAATCACAAGTGATGTCATGGAGACATAATATACCTCCGATATTATGTGATGAGAAGGACACTTAACCTCTGTGGTTTTCTTTCCAAAAACCCCTAACTCCAGCCTAAGCATGTGACAACCATCAGACAAAATCAAACTGAGGGATATTTTACACAATATTAGACGAGTCAGTGCTCCTGAATACTGTCAAGGTTATGAAAAACAGGAAAAAAATTGAGAGCTTATCACAGACACAAGGGAGACTAATGAGATATAACAAGAAAATGCAATGTGATATGCTGGATTGGATTCTGGAACAGAAAATGAACATTAATGGAAGAACTAGACGTCTGGGTTGGGTGCAGTGGCTCACGCCTGTAATCCCAGTACTTTGGGAGGCTGAGGCAGGCAGATCATGAGGTCAGGAGTTCGAGACCAGCCTGACCAACATGGTGAAACCCCATCTCTACTAAAAATACAAAAATTAGCCAGGTGTGGTGGCGGGCGCCTGTAATCCCAGCTACTCTGGAAGCTGAGGCAGGAGAATCGCTTGAACCTGGGAGGTGGAGGTTGCAGTGAGCAGAGATCGTGCCACTTCACTCCAGCCTAGGCGACAGAGTGAGACTCTATCTAAAACAAAACAAAACAAAAAATGTAGCACTGTTGGCTTCTTCATTCTGATGAATGTACCATGACAATGTGAAATAATAACATTGGGGAAACTAAAACTTGGTGAGGGGTATCTGGAAACTCTCCTTACTATCTTTGTAAATTTAATGTAAATCCAAAACTATTCTAAAATAAAAAATGTGTTAAAAAGACTGGTACAAGGATGTTTATAATAGCTTTATTCATAATTATCCAAACCTGGAAACAACACAGTAATAAAAAGAAACAAACTATTGCTATGTACCACAATTATGGATAAATATCAAAAACATCATGCAGAATGAAAAAAAGCATGTTATTTCTAAAAGTACAAACTGTACTTGTATGAATCTGGGTCCAGTGAGGAGAAAGAAACCACATAGTAACTTAACAGAGAAAGTTTAATATAAAAATTGTTCATTATACAGAGGATAAAAGTCACAATGGTTGACTGTTAAGATGTAAAGAGCTCTAAGGAATATAAAAATAGCAGCTATAAGGAGCAGCCAGTATCCCTAAAGCTGAAATACAGTACCCAAGGAAGAGACTCCTCCACCCCCACCACAGGGTTGAGTGAATGGCAGAGTTGTTTTGCTGCAGTGGAACTGGCTGAAAATCTATTCTTTATGATGCCAGGGAAATCTATTAATTGGAAGATGTCTCATCAGAGGCACTCTGCTACAGAACTGCCCAAGTGAAGAGTTCAGAGTGCGGTGGGGTGCTAAGGAAAGCTTCTGGATGCTGCTGCCTGCTGTGCACTGCAGGAGCTGGGAACTGGAGAAGTCACAAGCACTGCAGGAGCCTAATGCTGGAGAAAATGCCCGTGATGCAGGGGCTGGACGCTGGAGAAGCTGTGTGCAACACAGGAGCCAGGGGCTGGAGAAGCTGTGTGTGCAGGAGCCTGCCAGGTGAGCTCATGGAAACCAGAAAGAAAAACAAAACAAAAAGCAAAAAAAAAAAAATCTATTTTCCTTCTGCAATGTCTCTCCTATGCCCTCTGTTGATAAAGCCTAATTTTATGCCAACAGCCAAAAGAGAACTCTTTAAAGAGCCCATACTGTTTTAACAGAACAGGCAAAATGGGTGAATTTGGAGCTGAGAGGCAATAAATTATTAACTGGTACAATATGGTACCTTTCTGTTTATTTGGAATTTTAAAAGAAAGAAAACTTACAATAGAAAAAAAGAACCTGGAAAAATAGTTGTCTCTGGGGATTTGGGGAGGTGAGAGGAGGGACTGACTGGAAAGAGGCATGAGGGAATGTTTTGTGGTAGTGGTAATATTCTATATCTTGAGAGTAGTTTAGGTTAACCAAGTCATACACTTGTCAAAACGCAAGATTTGTGTTTTTCTTTGTATGTAAATTTCACTGTAGAGGAAAAATGTAAACAGAAGTAACCATAAGCATGGTAAAGTATTTAAGAAGGAAGTGTATTGATTCTTAGAATTTATTTTGAAATACATGAAGACATAATATGGATTGATGGATGAATAGAGAGATAAACGTATGAAGAGGCAAATATTAATGGCAGGATCTAGGTACCAACTAGGTCTAGAGGACTAAAATTATTTCAGCCTTCTTTATGTTGGAAACATTCTGGAATTTGATGTCAGAAAGAAAAGATTACCTTAATTGCTGAGGGGAGGATGAATTTTTAGGAGAACAAGAGCAGAGGTGGGCAGATTGACGGGGAGACAATTTTGGTAACGTAGTGACAGGTGATGAAAGCCTAAATTAGAGTATTGGCAGTGGAGATGGAGAGCAGTAGGATCAGTACAGCTTTGGGGGCTGAAAGTGAGATGTAATAGTGATGTATTGAAGATGGGAGGTGAGGAAAAGGAAGGAATCAGTAATGACAGTCAGGATTTGATTTTATACAGTTCAGTAGATGGCAGTGTGTTGGCTGTATAGAAAAGACAGAGAAACAGCTTTGAAATATGTGCAGTTGAAGTCAAGAATTCTATCTTAGACCTGTGAATCGGGTTTAAGATATCGATGAGACATCTTGACAGAATTGTCTAGTAAGCAGCTGGATGTATGTTTGGAGAACAGAAGAGAGATCTGGGCTAGAGAAATGTTAAGAATAAAATTAAGAAAATATCAGCTGTTTTGGACTGAGTTGGGCCCCTCCCCTGCCCAAATTCATATGTTGAAGCCACTCCCAATTTGACTGTATTTGGAAACAGGGTCTTTACCGAGGGAACTAAGGTTAAACGAGGTCACAAGTGCGGAACCCTAATCCAACAGGACTGGTGGTATCCTTATAAGAAGAGAAAGAGACACCAGCAATCCACGTGCACAGAGAAAAGACCATGTGAAGACATGGTGAGAAGGCAGCCATCTTGCAAGCCAAGGAGGGAGGCCTCACCAGAAATCATCCCTTGCTCTTGAATTGCTAGCCCCCAAAACTGTGAGAAAATAAATTTCTGTTAAGCCACCTAGTGTATGATATTGTGTTATGGCAGTCCTAGCAAACTAATACACCTACCATGGCATTTAAAGACATGAAAATGGATATCATCACCTAGGAAGCAATTGTAAGAAGAGAAGAGTAGAGGGATCAGTTTTGGGTCTTGAGGAATACCATTGTTGAGTGGCCAAATGGGCCAAGATAAAGCAGCAAAGGAGATAAAAAAGTTAATGGGAAACTGACAGGAAAGAAAAAGTCATAAAAGCCAAGAGAGGAAAATGTTTTAACAGGGAAGGAACAGGTGAGTTTAATGCTGCTGCTAGATTGGGTGAGTCGATGATGAAAGAGTCCGCTGAGTAGGAAGCATGCTGATGGCAACAAGGGTAGTTTCTGAGGTGTGTATGCAAAATACACTAAAAACAAAGTTAAACAGAAAGCCTCCAAAAACAGACTGGGAGAAAAATATTTACACATACACACACACACACGCACACACACACACACACACAGAGAGAGAGAGAGAGAATACTATCCGTAACACAGAAAGCACTGCTATAATTCAATAAGATCACTGAGTAGGGAAAAACTGGGCAAAGAATATGATAAAGAAATTCTTAGAAGAAATGTGATGCTCAGTCTCACTTATTAAGGAAATGTCCATTAACTATGAGATACTGTATTTTGTTCTCTATATTGTAAAATATTTAATATTTCATAATATCCAGGTATGCAAAGATACTCTCATATTTTTGGAGAATATGTAAAGCCTTCTTGAAGAATAATTTAGTGTTACCTATCAAAATAAAATTGCTTAAATCTGTTTTCCATTAATTTTACTTCTAAGAATTTTTCCTGCAGAGACATTTACATAGGTATGCAAGATTATATCATATTTCACCAAATCTAATTTCATTGATTAAAAGATGCATCTCAATTTCAGAGATATAAAAATGTGAAAATAAGTACAACCAGAATTGATGAAATGCAGTATTATCAAGATGTGCATTGCAGCACTGTTTATAAAGTTATAATTGATAATACTGAATTTTAAGCTTCTATAAAAAGACTAAGATAGATCTAAATGTACTGACATGGAAACATGGCCACTATTGTTAAGTGAAAAGAATGGATGTGCAGAAGAATGTTTACTATATGATTATATTTATGTAGGACAAAATTGACATATGTAAATATTTATAGCTTCATTTAAAAATGCTGGTTAGGTAAACACTAAACAGTGGTACTCTCTTACAAGTAGGATTGGCATGGAGGTGAAATACATCTTTTTCTTTTACTTCATACGTAGAAGTATTTTTTCTACATTATTTTTGCAGAACAAATAAACTTTATGTTTTAGCCTGCGCAACTTGATTTGGTTAATTTAAGGGAATAAGACAGTAAAAGGGTAACATCTTCTTTAGCATGTTGGAATTAAATTGAGCATTTCAACAACAAAGCTTATAAAACTATGGGTTTTGTTTCCAAAGCTAGATCTGGATGAATGCAAATAGAGTTATGGTCTAGAACTTGTAGAATTCGAGTGAGAACTAGGTGATGTGAGATTCTGTGATGGGATACCATTTTAAGGCAGAATTGTAGAATTTGGAGAAAGCATGGGCATTTCATCTAGAAGTAAATATCATATAATTGTTATCCTCAAATTCAGGAAATGGAATCTTTGAGAAATGAGACATGGGATTCTCAGAGCTTCAGTTGCTAGACTTCTTATGCCCTTGTGGTATAAGGGCATGGAACTTACCTATGTAACTGTTTCTGTAGGACATATTCCTAGAAGTAAAATTAATGGAAAGATGAAAAAGACTCCACAGTCATGCATTTGGCAGCTACAGCTGACACTGAGAGGGGTGCTTCAACTCATTGGCACAGGTCGAGGCAGCTCAATATTCGTATTAAAAACTGGGATGGTAAATTAGGTAATTTTAAGATACCTGGGTGATAATACCAATTATTTTATTTTTATTTTTTGCTGTATTAAAAGGTAATTAAATGTGATTGGTTTCCTTAGCTCTTGTGAAGGTATTTTTGTAGGTGAATAGTTTTGTTCCAATTGATGTTTCTGTGAGGGCTGATTGCTGGAAGTCTTGTTCTGCCATTTTCCTCCCCACCTTTGACCCAACACCAATAATTTTAGAAAGCAGCATTGCCACAACATATCCCAAGTATAAATAACTATGTACCATCTTAACATAAGCTGAATACTAACATTTTCATTAGTTGGAATGACTAAACTATTATAAAATAAGTAATGATCATTTATAAAGGATTAAATGTCATTATATCTAAAATTCCACTATTACATGCAGGTCAAATTTCTTCTACAAGTTGAGCCTTTCTCCTCAGCCTTTAATCATTGTAGAAAGGGGGAATAAAATGCTTTGCTAATTCTAGTCTTTAAGGGCACTAAGTCCACAAGATTAAGTTTATGGAAAACAATGTAGGCACAAAGAGACAAAGCTCCTACAGGAGGATTTCAGAACTATAGTAACAAACAAATCGACGGTAAAAAGACATTTTTAGGACAGTCGAAATATGAATCTGAAATGGTTATTAGATGATATTGAAGAATAGTTGATTTTTATAGGTGTGATAATGATATTGTGCTTATGTTAGATAACATTAACCAGTCTTCTACCAATACATGCTCATGTATTTAGGGATGTAATGTCATGATGTCTATGATTATTTTTTTACTTGAGCAAAAGATACAGATGATGCTAACATGGCAAAATATGAATGCTAAATCAAGGTGATGCGTATATAGCAGTTATTTATACTCTGCTTTCTATTCCCATATACATTTAAAATATTTATAATAAAAGTTTAACAATGTCTAGGTAAAATAAAATTCGAAAGAGCAAGAAAAGATTACAGATGATTATTGGATACGTAAAATTAATTCATGCACAGCATCCCTTCTTTAATCACTTTGCCTCAAGGAGCCTCGGTTTAACTTACCGAGAAAATGAAAGGATTAGATTAGTTGATTGTTTTGTCCTTTCCAGTTCTGAGATACTATACAAGAGAGACTATAATTCAAATGCCTACCCGTGCCAAGCAGGTAATTCAAATTAGTGAACTGGTAAAGTGCTTTGTTGGTCTAAAGGGGGCGCCTCTCCAGCGGAACATTGCCTTTTGATAATGGGGATTGTGCCACCTACCCTTTTTCAAGCGGAGGAAATACAGACGTTTATGCGAAATTCCACACTTTAAATGTTAGCAAACAAAAATGCAAAGAAAAATGCAAGTATGGGAGTGGTGCCGGAGGGGCCACCACACCGCACCACAAGTGTGCGGCCTCCGCGCGGTCCGCGTCTGTGATCGACTGGGACATCCGCGATGGGGCGGGTGAGTGCGGTGAGGAAGGCTGGCCAACTGAAACAGGCGACGATCAGAACATCCCAGTGATGCCAGAGAGAGAGTTCTGTTTCCAAACACCAGTTCACTTCGGTCTACTTTCACCTACTGTAGTAGCTGAAATCTACACAACACAGCAAACACACCTTGAAAAGAAACTTAGTTTATAATCTCTGTTGGCTCCCGTCTTCCCCCAGGCAATCGGAGGATCATGTGGTTTACTTCCAGCGAGCTGCCCCGTGGTCCTCCAGCCAGCTCCGGGGGCCACAGTTTTCACACGCTCCGGGAGCGATCCGAGAGCCGCCTTTTCGTGGAAAGTTACGCTGCCGCCTGGCAACCCCCGGGAACCTCGGGAGGGGCAAGTTGCTGCTCATCCCTCAGTGCTCAAGGTAAGAAAAAGATTCTTCGGCCTGCAGGCAGGGAGTTCTCAACCGGAAGTTTCGGCTTCGGGCTGGAGCGTTTCCTGTTTGGTAACTAAGGACGCGGGAAGGTTGCTAGGGCTCCCGCGGCAATCGACGCGGCACTGTGCAGGTGCCTGGGCTTGACGCGGGTGCTGCTCACCCGCTGTACAAGAAGGCGGATCTTTGCTCTGTATCTTCTCTATCCGTTTGCAGTCATGAGTAGCGAAGTCCTGGCTGAGCTGCACTGGGAGGATGGGTTCGCCATCCCGGTGGCGAACGAGGAGAACAAGCTACTGGAAGATCAGGTGAGATCAATTGAAGCAGGCGGGAGGAAGCAGAGAGAGCCTGTTGGGGGCGTTTTCTGGTTGGCAGTACTACCCCAGCCCTTTTATTTCTCTCCTTTCCTAATCCTGTGCTTCCTCTAACACTCCCCCGCACCATCGCCCTCCTCCCTTACCCTCTCTGCCTATTTCAGTAATTGTTAAGCATTTAAAAATGCTATTAAAACCATAGTTGACATTTAGGGTTATAAAGCTCGAATTATTACTCCCTTCCTCATGCCCACTCCTCTTACTTATTTCATTCCTCCTGGCGGGAGAGGAAAGGCTGGTTCCGGCGCCCGCTTTTTCCTTGCTCAAAAATTAAAGAGCTACTTGGAAAAGAACTTCTGAGGTTTGCATAGCAACGGTTATTTGCGCACGTTTATAAATTAAACTCCAGAAGGTTCATATTTCTTTATGAGTTTTTGTCTGTAATGTTTAAAGCTGAAAGTGACTTGAGATGTTTTCAAGAGGAACAGCCCGGTAAGAATGAAATGTGCAGTTTACAGTTTTTCAAAGAGAAGATTGAGTTGTCACAGATTAACATAAGAAATTTTACGTTGTAAGGACGAACTTACACTAACTACAATTCATAGCAGTTGTTAAAAAAAAAAAAAATTGCAGGCCGGGCGCAGTGGCTCACACCTGTAATCCCAGCACTTTGGGAGGCTGAGGCGGAGGATCCCTAAAAGCCAGGAGTAAACAAGCTTGAACAACAAAGCGATACCCCCCACAAACCCCTCCCACCGCGTCTCTACGAAAAAATAAAAATAAAAAAATAAAAAATTGCAACCGGGTCAGCAAATTTTGAAAAACTTTGGTGGTGATATGTTGTGTAGAAGAAGGTCCAAGAATAACAGATGATGCTTACACAGCTTTATAAAACGGAACAGAAAGTTTTCTCAGCTCTAAAAAAGGAAAATGAAAATCCTGTTACTCTACCTTTTGAAAACAATGGAAATGCTTTTTAACATGTTCTGACCTATTTACTCATGTGTAATTTAGAAGACTGCAATTTTTCCCCAAAGGAGGGCAATATTAGGAAATGTAAGGGATCTAGCACTGAGTACCGAGGAATTAATACTAAGTATCCAGCCCTGGGTTCAGATCCTACTTACCAACCCTAATCCTGCTTCTTTTTTTGTAAAGCGGAGATGGAGATAAACAAACTAATTACTTCGCGGGCTCTAGGGACATAATATGGGTTAAGGTTCCATCCAAATTTTAGGTTTTAGTATTCTTGCCATAATATGTGTCACACAGGATTTTTATATACATATTACGTATATTAGCTATTTTAAAAAATTATAGAGCCGTATAAAGAAGAAAAATGAGCACCACAATTGCATTACATAAATAAACTCTGACATTTAAAAAGCAACTCCTGTAAATTTAAGATATTCAAACAGAATAGAAGGATATGAGATAAAAACATAAGGTATTCCCTCTCCAAAGTGTCCACTGTACTGTAGAAATGATTACCATGGCATTAAACACACATTTCAGACATCTTGGTATACAGATATACAGAAAGAAGAGAAAAATGAGTATTATAATGGAATTATATATATGCGGTTTTTAACACAAAATATTTATTTTAGTATTTGAGAGAAGAAAAAGCAGTTGTTGAATTTTGGGTAAATATTATTTGATCACAAGAGGTGCTGATTACTAAAAAAATTCCTCTAAGTTAAGAAAAAATTAAATGGTTAATGTTTCTAAGAACTCTATATTTCAAATATAGATTACTGAATGTCTCTGATTTTAAAGAATAAGTTAGCACTCTTACACATTTTCCCACCTCCTTTTCCCCTATTAAAAATAATGGTTTTATCATTTTTAATATTATCAAGTTTTATTTGCATTTGATTCAATGCCCTTAATTTATCATAAGTGTTTAGTGTTAGTTTTGTACTTGATTTGCTTTAATGGTCCTTACTGCAGTCACTTTTATTCAGTTTATCTTTCTTGAACTTTTCATTTTGATTTGTCTTTTGGTTGGCTGGATTTTATCCTCAAATGATTGTTGCAAGAAGGGCCCATAGCACTGTGATTTTATATATATATATATATATATATATATTTTTTTTTTTTTTTTATTATTATTATACTTTAAGTTTTAGGGTACATGTGCACAATGTGCAGGTTTGTTACATATGTATACATGTGCCATGTTGGTGTGCTGCACCCATTAACTCATCATTTACATTAGGTATATCTCCTAATGCTATCCCTCCCCGCTGCCCACACCCCACAACAGGCCCCAGTGTGTGATGTTCCCCTTCCTGTATCCAAGTGTTCTCATTGTTCAATTCCCACCTGTGAGTGAGAACATGCGGTGTTTGGTTTTGGTTTTTGTCCTTGCAATAGTTTGCTGAGAATGATAGTTTCCAGCTCCATCCATGTCCCTACAAAGGACATGAACTCATCATTTTTTATGGCTGCATAGTATTCCATGGTGTATATGTGCCACATTTTCTTAATCCAGTCTATCATTGTTGGACATTTGGGTTGGTTCCAAGTCTTTGCTGTTGTGAATAGTGCTGCAATAAACATACATGTGCATGTGTCTATAGCAGCATGATTTATATTCCTTTGGGTATATACCCAGTAATGGGATGGCTGGGTCAAATGGTATTTCTAGTTCTAGATCCTTCAGGAATCGCCACACTGTCTTCCACAATGGTTGAACTAGTTTACAGTCCCACCAACAGTGTAAAAGTGTTCCTATTTCTCCACATCCTTTCCAGCACCTGTTGTTTCCTGACTTTTTAATGATCGCCATTCTAACTGGTGTGAGATGATATCTCATTGTGGTTTTGATTTGCATTTCTCTGATGGCCAGTGATGATGAGCATTTTTTCATGTCTGTTGGCTGCATAAATGTCTTCTTTTGAGAAGTGTCTGTTCATATCCTTTGCCCACTTTTTGATGGGGTTGTTTGTTTTTCTCTTGTAAATTTGTTGAGTTCTTTGTAGATTCTGGATATTAGCCCTTTGTCAGATGAGTAGATTGCAAAAATTTTCTCCCATTCTGTAGTTTGCCTGTTCATTCTGATGGTAGTTTCTTTTGCTGTGCAGAAGCTCTTTAGTTTAATTAGATCCCATTTGTCTATTGTGGCTTTTGTTGCCATTGCTTTTGGTGTTTTAGACATGAAGTCCTTGCCCATGCCTATGTCCTGAATGGTATTACCTAGGTTTTCTTCTAGGGTTTTTATGGTTTTAGGTCTAACATTTAAGTCTTTAATCCATCTTGAATTAATTTTTGTATAAGGTGTAAGGAAGGAATCCAGTTTCAGCTTTCTACATATGGCTAGCAGGTTTTCCCAGCACCATTTATTAAATACGGAATCCCTTCCCCATTTCTTGTTTTTGTCAGGTTTGTCAAAGATCAGATAGTTGTAGATGTGTGGTATTATTTCTGAGGGCTCTGTTCTGTTCCATTGGCCTATATCTCTGTTTTGGTACCAGTACCATGCTGTTTTGGTTACTGTAGCCTTGTAGTATAGTTTGAAGTCAGGTAGCATGATGCCTCCAGCTTTGTTTTTTTTTTGGCTTCAATGAGAACAAAGACACAACATACCAGAATCTCTGGGACACATTTAAAGCAGTGTGTAGAGGGAAATTTATAGCACTAAATGCCCACAAGAGAAAGCAGGAAAGATCTAAAATTGACACCCTAACATCACAATTAGAAGAACTAGAGAAGCAAGAGCAAACGCAGTCAAAAGCTAGCAGAAGGCAAGAAATAATTAAGATCAGAGCAGAACTGAAGGAGATAGAGACACAAAAAACCCTTCAAAAAATCAATGAATCCAGGAGCTGGTTTTTTGAAAAGATCAACAAAATTGATAGACCGCTAGCAAGACTAATAAAGAAGAAAAGAGAGAACAATCAAATAGATGCAATAAAAAATGATAAAGGGGATATCACCACCGATCCCACAGAAATATAAACTACCATCAGAAAATACCATAAACACCTCTATGCAAGTAAACTAGAAAATCTAGAAGAAATGGATACATTCCTGGACACATACACCCTCCCAAGACTAAACCAGGAAGAAGTTGAATCTCTTAATAGACCAATAACAGGCTCTGAAATTGAGGCAATAATTAATAGCTTACCAACCAAAAAAAGTCCAGGACCAGATGTATTCACAGCCAAATTTTACCAGAGGTACAAAGAGGAGCTGGTACCATTCCTTCTGAAACTATTCCAATCAATAGAAAAAGAGGGTATTCTCCCTAACTCATTCTATGAGGCCAGCATCATCCTGATACCAAAGCCTGGCAGAGATACAACAAAAAAAGAGAATTTTTAGTCCAATATCCCTGGTGAACATCGATGCAAAAATCCTCCATAAAATACTGGCAAACCGAATCCAGCAGCATATCAAAAAGCTTATCCACGATGATCAAGTGGGCTTCATCCCTGGGATGCAAGGCTGGTTCAACATATGCAAATCAATAAACGTAATCCAGCATATAAACAGAACCAAAGACAAAAGCCACATGATTATCTCAATAGATGCAGAAAAGGCCTTCAACAAAATTCAACAGCCGTTCATGCTAAAAATTCTCAATAAATTAGGTATTGATGGGCCATATCTCAAAATAATAAGAGCTATTTATGACAAACCCACAGCTAATATCATACTGAATGGACAAAAACTGGAAGCATTCCCTTTGAAAACTGGCACAAGACAGGGATGCCCTCTCTCACCACTCCTATTCAACATAGTGTTGGAAGTTCTGGCCAAGGCAATCAGGCAGGAGAAAGAAATAAAGGGTATTCAATTAGGAAAAGAGGAAGTCAAATTGTCCCTGTTTGCAGATGACATGATCGTATATCTAGAAAACCCCATCGTCTCAGCCCAAAATCTCCTTAAGCTGATAAGCAACTTCAGCAAAGTCTCAGGATACAAAATCAATGTGCAAAAATCACAGGCATTCTTATACACCAATAACAGACAAACAGAGAGCCAAATCATGAGTGAACTCCCATTCACAATTGCTTCAAAGAGAATAAAATATCTAGGAATCCAACTTACAAGGGATGTGAAAGACCTCTTCAAGGAGAACTACAAACCAGTGCTCAACAAAATAAAAGAGGACACAAACAAATGGAAGAACATTCCATGCTCATGAATAGGAAGAATCAATATCGTGAAAATGGCCATACTGCACAAGGTAATTTACAGATTCAATGCCATCCCCATCAAGCTACCAATGACTTTCTTCACAGAATTGGAAAAAACTACTTTAAAATTTATATGGAACCAAGAAAGAGCCTGCATTGCCAAGTACTGTCATTTTAATTTCTTGCATCCTAGATTGCCAGTCTACTTCCTTGCATTGCCTGCTTTAAGTTTATACATCTTAAAGCATCAGATCTTCAAGGTACTCTTCTATTCCTTCTGCCCCCTACTTCCCACCCACTTCCTTCTGGAGTGCTATATTTTCCAATATGTACAGATTTTCCCACAGACCTGTTTTACAACTCTTACCTTGGAAATTCTCTTTATTCCTCTGCTGAGCTGAGGCTGTATTTCCTAGATCACATACCTTCGTTTTTCTTGTGTAGGCTTACCTTCAAGATATTGTGAGTTCAGTTCCAGACCACTGCAACAAAATGAACGTTGCAATAAAGCAAGTCACACAGTGCATGTAAAAGTTATGTTTACTTTTACTTCAGTCTATTAGGTGTTCAATAAAAAATTCAAAACGTGTGCATACCTTAATTGAAAATACTTTATTGTTAAAAAAAATACTAACAAGTTTCTGAGCCTTCGGTGAGTTGTAACCATTTTGCTGGTGGAGAGTCTTGTTTTGATGTTGATGTTTGCTGACTGATCAAGGTGGTGGCTGAAGGTTCAAGTGGCTGTGCCAATTTTTTTAAAATAAGAGAACAATGAACTTTGCCGCATCAACAGATTCTTCCTTTCATGAAAGATTTTTCTGTAGCATGCAATAATGTTTGAGAACATTGTATGCACAGTAGAACTTTCAAAGGTGGAGTCAATTCTCCAATACCCTGCTGCTGCTTTATCAAATAAGCTTATGTAATATTCTGAATTCCTTGTAATTTCAACAATGTTCACAGCATCTTCACTAGGAGTAGATACTATCTCAAGGAACTGCTTTCTTTGCTCATCTGTAAGAAACAACTCCCCATCTGTTCAAGTTTGTTAATAAAATTGCAGCAATTCAGTCACATCTTCAGGCTCCCCTTTTGATTCTAGTTCTCTAGCTATTTCTACCTTATCTGCAGTTACTTCCTCCATTGAAGTCAAGAGGTACCAGAATGTGACATAGAGACACAAAATAAGCACATTCTATTGGAAAAATGATGCTAATAGACTTGCTAGACACAGGGTTGCCACAAACCTTCACTTTGTTAAAAATGTGCTATTGGAGAAGTACAATAAAGTGCAATAAAATGGAGTGTGTCTGTATTATTCCCTTATTTTGATAGACTAGTTTCTTGTGTCTCCATAAGAAGACTGTTTGAGATGTAAACACTCTGAATCTTTGAATCTCTGAAAATATCTTTATTTACACTCACATCTGATGGTAGTTTGACTGGGTAGAAGACTCTAAGTTGAAAATAATTTTACTTCAGAATTTGGAATGTATCAATTACCTTCCAGCTGTGTTTCAGTTAGTAATCTGATATTAGTCTGATTTCTGTTTCTTTGTAGTTTACCTTTTTTAAAAAAAAACTCTGAAAGTATTTAGGGTTTTATCTTTCCATTGCATGTTTTATTTGGGCAACTATATTGATGAACTATATTTTCAAGTTCTTTGTTGCTTTTTTGTAGCACCATGGTCTTGTTTTAGGGGTAAAATATCTTCTCCAATCTGATTGTGTGTGTGTGTGTGTGTGTATGTGTAATGTGTATGTGTTTAGTTCTTGTCTTTTTTGTCCTGAATTGTCTGTTTCTTCTGGGATCTTCTTTGCTTATTTTGGCATCCTGCACATGATGTAAGTTTTCAATAAATATCTGGTGATTGTTACATGTCCCTTTATATTTAAGAAAGAAGCTATAAAATGTTGTTTGGAAACTCTTTGGGGAAGGGCTTTTCAACTTGTGGAGAGTTAATTATGCTTTCATTTAAAAGTCAGAAGGTTGCTCTGGGGACATTATGCAATTATAAATGGCATAATTGATGAAGCAAATAAAAGTCATAAAGCTGTATGTACAAAACACAACAGCTAATTACTTAAAAGCAAGACCTATTATAAATGCAAGTAGACTTTGACAAAAGTACAGTTACAGTGAGCTATTTCATTAATGAGCACCTCAGAATTAGACAACTCTACTAGACAAAAATAAGGATATAAGGGATATAATACAATAAAAGTAAAAACATAGAGACACCTATCTCTTGAATAGATAATATACACCTTAAAACATACCCATAAAACATTTACAAGAGTGGATCATGTACTATACCAAAACAAAATCTTAATGCATTAAAAGTCAATGACGAAACTTGAAAGCATTATGCTAAGTGAATAACCCAGAAACAAAAGGCCAAATATTGCATGATTGCATTTATATGAGGTACCTAGAGTAGTCAAATTCATAGAGATGGAAAGTGGAATGGTGGATGTCAGGGGCTGAGAGGAGCAGGGAATGGGGAGTCAGTGTTTATCTGTGTAGAGGTTCAGGGAAGATGAAAAAGTTCTGTAGATGGATTGGTGGTAATGGTTGTAGAACAGTGTGAATGTACTTATTGCCACTGAACTGTACACATAGCAATGGTTAAAATGGAAAATTTTATGTTGTATATTTTGCCAAAATTAAAAAATTATAATCCCTAAAATGCTGTACAAACAAACATTTTGTAGGTCACATTATTTGATAATAAACCAATAGAATTTATAATAGATTATTTTTAAATTATTTTTAAAAATTATTCAATAATTAAAAATGATCCTCCATATTAAATACTTAGGCATGTTTCTGAGAAATATTCTTGGGTGGCCCTTATATGAAAAAGAAATTGAAAAGGAAAAATCACCTTTTAGAAAACAATAAAGAGACCGCTTTATGCCCAGATCCATGGGAAACAGCAAAAATTTTATTTAAAGAAAACATATAGCCTTAAATGCCTTTTTAATTCAATCATTAAGACAAAAAGTAAAGAAACTAAGAACTCATTTTAATAACTTTTTAAAAAAAGAACAGGAAACGAGAGGGAATTAAAAGTTTAATGACACAAAAAGCAAAAAAAATATTTAATATTAGTATAGGACATACAAATGAGTAAATTAGTATTTTTTTCTTAAATTGAAATTCTAATATTTCCTTTCACACTTCAGTGGATTATGTTGTGTACCCTCAGGAGATATCCCTGACTTTGGGGACTGTAGCTCCAGACCTCAAGAAAGCATATTTTTATTTTGTTGAGCTTATATGCTGCTTTGAGGGATAGTATATTCTAATAATCCTGAGAATCTGTCTTATAATTTCCCAAGGATTTATTTTGTTTAACATTTACACGGTTTTGTTTCCAGTCAGAGTTATAATTCAAAGGTAAACAAAATACATTAAGCAACAGTTTCTAGGTACATAAGAGTCAGTTGTTCTATTCTCTTAAACTTAGCCCAGTTCAATGGGGTTTGAAAAGGAGTTCTTGGAGAAGAAATCATGCTTGATGCCTAGCATGATTCTTTTTATGCTATTCACATTTATGGTTCCTGCTCTGTTTTTGTTACATCTTGTTAGTATGCTCTTGTTCGCTTAAGATATCTTGTGGTTTAGGCCGGGTGTGGTGGCTCATGCCTGTAATCCCAGCACATTGGGAGGCTGAGGTGGGCAGATCACCTAAGGTCAGGAGTTCGAGACCAGCCTGGACAACATGGTGAAACACCTTCTCTACTAAAAATACCAAAAAAAAAAAAAAAAAAAATTAGCCAGGTGTAGTGGTGGGTGCCTGTAATCCCAGCTACTCAGGAGGCTGAGACAGCAGAATCTCGTTGAACTCGGGAGGCAGAGGTTACAGTGAGCCGAGATCGCGCCACTGCACTCCAGCCTGGGTGACAAGAGCAAGACTCCATCTCAAAAAAAAAAAAAAAAGATCTCTTGTGGTTTAATAATGGAGTAGAATCTCATTTTTGCCCTATAAAAATACAGTATTGCTGTATGAAAAATGCATTTTTGAGTAGATCTGCTATCGCTGCAAATCTAAGAGAGATTTCTATTCCGTGTAATATGGTGCTAATTTTCCCACAGCAATCTCCAAATCACAACACTATTTTATAACATTTAAAGAATTACTAGATTTTAGAAGTTCATGTGGACATTTAAAGAAACAAAATGCTATGTTTTTAATGTTTGTGTCCTCCCAAAATTCATATGGTGCTCTCAATCCTCAATGTGATGGTATTTCGAGGTGAAGCCTTTGAGAAGTAAACAGGTCATAGAGGTAGAGCCCTCATGAATGGTATTGGTGCTCTTTTAAGGAAAGACAAGAGGGAGATGATCTCTTTCTCTGTCATGTGAAGATACAGCAAGAAGGCATCTGTCTGCAAATCAGAAAGAGGGCCCTCACCAGGAATCATATTAGTTGGCACCTTGATCCTGGACTTCCTAGCCTTCAGAACTGTGAGGAATTCCTCATGAATCAAATTAAATTTTGTTTAAGCTACCTAGTCTATGATATTTTTGTTATAGCAGTCCAAATTGACTAAGACAATGTAAATGAAAATTTAATTTTCTTTGATTTTAAGTCCTTCATATGGTAAAACTTAGTAGGACTTTGGTTAATCATAGTATTTATTATTTACAGTTGTCAAAGCTGAAGGATGAAAGAGCAAGCTTGCAAGATGAGTTACGTGAGTATGAAGAGCGAATTAATTCTATGACTTCTCACTTCAAAAATGTTAAGCAAGAGCTCTCAATTACACAGGTACAGTAACTGAAATTTATGTTGATTATATCGTGTAGTCATGGAACATCTCATAGTATATTTACATCTGTGATTTTTACAGCTATAATAGGAAACCTTAGCATAATTAAACTATTGTGAACATAACCTTGAACATGAAAGTAGTTAGAAAAAGGCTTAGAGGAACTAACTACTGGTCAAATTTTTTTTTTTTTTTTTTGAGACGAAGTCTCGCTCTGTTTCCTAGGCTGGAGTACAGTGGCGTGATCTCAGCTCACTGCAACCTCTGCCTCCTGGGTTCAAAAGATTCTCATGCCTCAGCCTCCCAAGTAGCTGGGATTATAGGCACCCACCACCCCCAGCTAATTTTTGTATTTTTGGTAGACATGGGATTTCACCATGTTGCTCAGGCTGGTCTCGAACTCCTGACCTCAGGTGATCCTCCCGCCTCAGCCTCCCAAAGTGCTGCGACTGCTCCAATTTTAAACAAAAAATTAATCCATATGAAAGGAGAGATCATTATTCAAACAATCTGTATTAGACAGCAGGTTATTTGAGAAAGGTACAATGATGGTGGTGAGAAATGATGGCTATAAGCAGAAACAGAACTAATATAATACATAATAAAATTTCTGTCTCCTTTTTAATTTTTCAGCACAACTCACTGGGGCCATTTTGAGTGGAGGCCAGTAGTCTACACATCTTAGCATTGTTCAAGAATTGAAATTCATAATAATAATCCTGAGATTAAGAAGTTAAATTATACTTAAGAGACTTTATTTAAGATAACTGGGGAAGACATTAGGCATCTTAGAAATGTTAACATAAATATAAGAAAAATTAAAACTTGTGATTATTAAGTAAGCTTCATAATCTGTTCAAGTATAGAAACTCACTCCCTAATGATGCCCAGCAAACCAGGCAGCTCAGCGAACAGCATTGGAGAGTTTTCTAACTTCTATCTCAAACTAGTTTTTTTAAAGTGCACCTACTGTCTGAGAAATAGTATGTAGTTTCAAAAAAATGAACAGTGCCATATTTTAAAAAGCAATTTATAATCAATATAGGTAAGTAAGTATTTCGTGACTTACAAGTCTTATTAGAAAGTTACAAATTTAATAAACTTAAAAACAAACTCAGAATTCTTGAATCTCAATGTGATTGAGTAATTGATAAACTATTTGGAACAACACTTTTCCTTAAGTTGTTAAACTACTGAGCTGGGGATTGGAGAGGCAGAGACTCTAGTTGTATCTTATTATCATCAAACCTCAAATGAATAGAGTAATAGAGACAAAAGAATAATAAACCTCCAACAATGGTAGCTTTAGTACTGTAAAATTCATACTAAGTGATAACTTTGAAGCACTGTAAAATTAGTTAACACATACTCTTTTATTACATAAAACTGAACATTAAGATGTGATTATATGCTAATATATTCTAGAGAATATTTACAACCGTTGGTGTTTAAATAATTATTTTAAAATAATGTCTGTTAATTATAATATGTGATCAATTCATATAAAACATGTCATTTCTCAACTGTTTTTTAATGGATATTTCTTATTTGTAGACAGTAAGTTTTAAGTCTAACTGAAACTTTGGTTTTCTTTAGTTTTCCTAGATCAACGTAGTATCTGAAAACTATTGATGGTATTTTCTCCTAGCACAGTTCATTGACTTTCTTACAACTAGTGAGCAACACCAACTGTATTGTAATCACAGTCTAATGTAATGTAGATTTTAGAGTAGTGGAATTAGTAGTACTTAATGTAAGCAATTTATGGGAACTTTGTTTTAATCTAATGGATTATTATAAATATTTTTATTCAAAATTTCTAAAATTTTAAAAGCCTTTTTATCTTGTGTGTTATTCTGTAGTCTCTTTGCAAAGCAAGGGAGCGTGAGACTGAAAGTGAAGAACATTTTAAGGCCATTGCTCAGAGAGAATTGGGACGAGTGAAAGATGAAATTCAAAGGCTGGAAAATGAGATGGCTTCAATACTGGAAAAGAAAAGTGATAAAGAAGTATATGTTGAAATATTACTTAAAATTCTGTGCTACTGCTCATTCTTCCGTCACCAAATGAGCATTGACTTTTTTTTTTTCTTGTATGGGAAAGGCATACATTAGTTTCCTAGTGTTTACTTACGTATTTTTTGGACAGTGAAAGGCACATGGATCTGTGATTTGAATGAAACAATAATAGAATAGTACATTTTCCCGTTATTCATTCACCAGCTACTTACTGAGGCTTACTATATGCAAAGTACCATGCTTGCTGCCTGTTATAAAATACCAGGCGTGGTTTATATGTAAGTGTTAGATTTTTAACAGCCACATTTTAAAAAATACTTTTAGTTTTGAATTTCATTTAAAATGTTGACCTTTCATATTGATTTATCAGTTTTGTGACTCTAACATTAAACTACTTTAACCTATTTCTGTCTTTTCTTTAGTTTATAGTTACTTGATTTGGGAGCTCTTTCCAAATTCTGATTCTTCTCTTTACATGTGCATATACATATGGAAATACACTTACATATTTTATAATGTAATCTTTGTGTATAATTACTTATTAATTTGTATTTGTTTATATAGTTGTCTCTTTTTTATGAGTCTAGATTTGTTAAGTGACTAAATGTACATAAATGATTTTATCTCTTTTACTATATTTACTTCGGTTAGAAATGTTTCCAAAATTCTCTATAAGAGACTTCTTAGGGCAAACAATATGATTGGAAATGGGGCTGAAGGATACTTGTCTTGGATTTGAGTTAGCATACCAAACATATTATTTTAATTATGATTGCATCTATATTCGGGGTGGCTTTGGTGGAATGATTAATGCAGTTGCTGTGAGGGAGCTACCTTAAAGCCTAAAGGCTTTTAAAGCAAGCTTTGGCTCAACTACTGTTCTTGACTTTGTATAGTCATCTCTCCTCTATTTTACAATGAAAGAATTAAGATACAAGCTATATAATTATAGTTTATATTATTAAAATATGGCATATTATAAACATCTGGAAGGCAGGGACAGGATTTCCTCATTTTTAATTTTGCTCCATAGTATATAAAGGTATGTTTTATTTTAGTCTGTATAGTAAGTAATGTTTTGTAATCTCCCCTTTTCTCTCTCTCTTTGGAAATTAGAATGGCATATTTAAAGCCACTCAAAAATTGGATGGTTTGAAATGTCAAATGAACTGGGACCAGCAAGCATTGGAGGCCTGGTTAGAAGAATCAGCTCATAAAGATAGTGATGCTCTCACTCTTCAGAAGTATGCACAACAAGATGATAATAAAATTAGGGTGAGAAATTACAAATTGTAACTGTTAGGTTTTCTCTAAATCTGTAGTATGTCAACCTATTTACCTAAAGTTATATTTACGATTTTTAAGGCAGCAATTCTTAAACTTCTGAGTCAGAGTCTTCTTGAAGAAGCTAATAAAGCCAAATGTCTTCTCTGTAGAAAAAATGGCTATATTCAAATACCCATAAAATATTGCTGACTGTTTCATAGATTCTCTGATTCCCTTTGATTATTTGAGGATTCATGGATCGCGGGTTAAGAATATCCTGATTTATAAGGATGCTCAAAAGCATTTCAGAAGAGAAAGTTTTCCACTAGAACCATTTTAATATATTTTAGCTATTTTGCCTAAAATGTAGTTTGAATATTACATGTAGTTTTTGCTGATTTGAGACTGTAGTGCTATTGATTATGTTATAAAAATCACTTAAAATCTACTTATATCTGGTGATACTAATAAAGCTAGTATTATAAAACATGCTATTTTCTAATAGATTTAATACCAATGCATTATTTTAAAACTTTCAAATAGGAAATTATAACTTAATCTTTTTTCTAATTTACTTTAAAAATATTAAAAGTCATTTTAGAAACAATTGAGTTTTTATGCAGCTATATGCAAACACATTAGATTAGCTTTTTGGGGTTAAAAGATAAAGATATTTATTATTTCACAGTTTTAGATATAAAATAAATGTATATATATAGTGTAATACTATTTAATGTTAGATACACTAATAACATTTAAATTAATAGAATGAGAATTATAAGTATCTGTATATAATTACATCATAGGCACTGACTCTGCAATTAGAAAGACTAACTTTGGAATGTAATCAGAAAAGAAAGATACTTGACAACGAACTTACAGAGACTATAAGCGCACAGGTTAGTTTAAGGAAGATTTTTATTTCTTAATTTTCAAGGTGATGTTTGCAAAACCACTTAAATTCACAGAAATATTCTTTGCTCTCTGTTTGACAGTTAGAATTGGATAAAGCAGCACAAGATTTTCGTAAGATTCATAATGAAAGACAAGAACTCATTAAACAATGGGAGAACACAATAGAACAGATGCAGAAGAGGGATGGAGACATAGATAACTGTGCTTTGGTAAAGTAGTTGTTTGGTCCTTGTAATGTTCAGCTGTATTTGTCTCTTTTGTATTTAACTCATTATTCCAAATGTAAATCACATTGTTATTTGAAAGTCACTTTTGTAGCAATATTCAGTAGTTTTGGTAAATATTTTTGAAAGCTGACTCTATATCCATTTGGAAATGTGATGAAGATTATTTGAGTGTAGTATTATAACTCCAAACACTGGATCCTGTCATCTCAGAATTGCGGAACAAGAGAGAGTCAGTAGATACTGTTCTGGCAATAAAACCAATGCCCTGACTTACACATGGCTGTCCAAGGTCCCTTGGATTTAATGTGTATGCTATTTGGCAATAAGTTACAGTAGGGAAATGAACCTCCATGAACAGCCAAGGGACAAGGAGTCAGAAAAGAAACCTAGACTGCAGTAAAGTTTCACTTTTGAAGCTGAGACACCAATAATGACAAAGAGGCTTGGAAGTGGGGAATACTGCACTGATAACACAGACCAAGTGTTATCTCTTGTTATTTTCAGAGGTAATTTAGGAGAATGTTTTTGGAAAATCATTAAGGAATGAAATAATGGGGAATAAATGTGGGAAGATTTGAGAAAGAGAAGGAATTCGGAGTCAGGTGAGAAGATGGGTTAAATTCTATCTACTCCATGGAAAGGCATTTGGCAAGCAGCTCAGGCTACTGGGAGTTTAAATTCTGGTATCTGGGTGTGGTTTACTTTTGGTTGTTATATTTTCAATTTCTATAAGTAACCAACATTTTATCAACAAAACTGGTTATACCTCCCTAGGAGGGACAAAGGAGAACCAGTCTTAACTATGAGGTTCTCTTAATTCTCTTTTTTTTTTTTTTTTTTTTTTTGAGACGGAGTCTTGCTCTGTCACCAAGGCTGGAGTGCAGTGACCTGATCTCTGCTCACTGCAAGCTCCACCTCCCGGGTTCACGCCATTCTCCTGCCTCAGCCTCCGAGTAGCTGGGACTACAGGTGCCCGCCACCATGCCTGGCTAATTTTTTTGGATTTTTAGTAGAGACGGGGTTTCACTGTGTGTTAGCCAGGATGGTCTCGATCTCCTGACCTCGTGATCCACCTGCCTCAGCCTCCCAAAGTGCTGGGATTACAGACATGAGCCACCGCGCCTGGCAGAGGTTCTCTTAATTCTTTTTTTTTTTTTTAAGGAGGTTCTCTTAATTAATGCTGATACTACCTTTTTTTTTTTTTTTTTTTTTTTTTTTGAAACTGAGTTTCACTCTTGTGGCCCAGGCTGGAGTGCAATGCCGTGATCTCAGCTCACTGCAATCTCTGCCTCCCGGATTCAAGCAATTCTCCTGCCTCATCCTCCCAAGTAGCTGGGATTACAGGCTCCCGCCACCACGCCCAGCTAATTTTTGTATTTTTTTTTAGTAGAGACAGGGTTTCATCATGTTGGCCAGGCTGGTCTCGAACTCCTGACCGGAGGCAATCCACCCGCCTCCCAAAGTGCTGGGATTACAGGCATGAGCCACCGCACCTGGCCTGCTATTAATATTTCTTAACTTCTCATTGCTTTCAAACATTAAGCTGTTGACTTACAAGGAAGAAGCTGAAGCAAAATTAATGGAAGCAGAGTTTCTTTTGGCCAAGCTTGAGGATTGATTCCTGGGAACCTGGGAGTATAGATTCAAGTTGCCCTGAATATACACTCCAATTAGCAGCAGTTACAAGTTGATTTTTAAAGGGGGAAAAAAAGAGCGAGTTCCTGAGTTGTTTATCAAGAATTTACATTGAAATAACATCAGCTATTGATTGGCTATACATTGTTAAGCTGCAGGGTGTGGGTTATAGTATCTGCTGAGGCATTATTAGGTTAATTTATAGCTGCTTGTGGCAATAGCAAGCTGTATCAAGACATGAGTACACAGCTAATAAAAGGGGTGCAGTGGGATGTTATTTCTGTCTGATTTTAATGCCTTTCTGGGCTTGATAATGTAAAATTCTCAGATAAAAATTCTTTTCTCAAGTCATGACTGCTTCCTCTCTGTCAGTCATGTGCGAGATCCAAGATTACGGATCCACAATCAGTTTTCTCATACAACCCCATGGCTAAAGTAACTCAGTCAGCTGATTTGGCGGAATACACAACTAGTAGCTCCCTGGTCACATTCATAGTGGTTCCTTACTTACATGTTGACATCTCCTGATTGTGCTGTCAGAGACTAAGGAGGGTGCTAAGAGGTGGTTCCGTTAGGCAGCAGGATGCTTCTAACTGTTTGACAACTGCTCTCTGAGAATAAAACAAAACAACACATTTTGAAAAAACCCCTTATCTATAGGATTTCTGATTTCTATGGTTTTATTATTTTCATACTGTTACCAGAAAGGGGTCCTGATCCAGACCCTGAAAGAGTGTTCTTGGATCTCATGCAAGAAAGAATCTGAGGCAAATCCACAGAGTAAAAGTGAAAGCAGCTTTATTAAGAAAGCAAAGGAATAAAGGAATGGCTATTCCATAGGCAAAGCAGCCCTGAGGGCTGGTGGTTGCCCATTTTTATGGTTATTTCTTGATTATATGCTAAACAAGGGGTAGATTATTCATGCCTCCCCCTTTTAGACCATATAGGGTAACTCCCTGACATTGCTAGGGCATTTGAAAACTGCCATGGTGCTGGTGGGAGTGTCTTTTAGCAGACTAATGCATCATAATTAGCATATAATAAGTAGTGAAAATGACCAGAGGTCACTCTCTTTTCCATCTTGGTCAGGGGGGGTTTTAGCTGGTTTCTTTACTGCAACCTTTTTAATCAGCAAGTTCTTTATGACCTGTATCTTGAGCCAACCTCCTGTCTCATCCTGTGACTTAGATTGCCTGTCTGGGAATACAGCCCCGTAGGTCGCAGCCTTATGTTACGCTGCTCCTCTTCAAGATGGAGTTGCTGCGGTTCAAATGCCTCTGACGGTAGCATATTGGAGGGTGGAATATTTTATCTCCTAACTGATATTATACTCCTTTGTTCCTCTTCCTGCAAAACAGTTCATTCCTGCCTTCTCAGCGTTTTCTTGTCAGGGGTCTGGTCATAAAATCCTGAAATTGTATTCTTAAAAGAAACAATGTGTAGAAGTGGAAAAATATTTTTCTACTATGCTTTTATTACAGTGTAGAAGTTTTAAAATATTACTTAGTATTACCTATATGAAAATTTTATGATGCATAGCACTATTAAGTATGATGTTGAAGTAGAATTAAAGCATCTGATTAAGTGGTAGAAAAAATCATAAGGCAAGAAACTCTGGATTCATATTCTGAAATATTTAAACTTAGGAAGTTTTGACATGTCTTTTGAGTGAATGAACACAGTAAATATTTGAAAAACTTAAAAATTGGATTAAACAACTTGAAAATTAAACAACTTTAAAATTTCCTTTTTAAAATATGTTATATCTCAGATGTGTAGCCATTTAATATGCTAATATGTATACATGCAGCATTTCTAAAACCTGTTGATTTCAGAACACATACCTCCTCCCCCAATCTCCTGTGATTAGTTGTTTGGAAGGACCTCATTTTGGAATACATGCAAGTAATACACATTAGGGTAATTTTTTTTCTAATTCATCCAACTTATTGCCATCAGCATCGCTTGTAAAAACATCATCTAATCTTTTTATTTCCCAGCTTTGAAATCTTTTTGTTTTACTTTGCTTAAAAGTTGATCTTTAACATGACATTTGAATTTTTTCACAATTTGGCCCTAAACCCTACCTTTCCAGCTTTATCTCTTTCATCTGGACCCCAACCCTTCTTAATATATTCCTTTTGCACCCCTGCCTTCCCATCCTACACTTCAACTACATTAGAGTATTTATGCAACCCCATTCATGTTTGTAAGCCTGACTCAAATGTTGCCTCTTGGGCACGTCTTTTTTCTTCTTTTACGTTTTCTTTTTCTTTTTTTTTTTCTTCCCTATCCTGGAAAGCCAGGAAAGTATAATGTCGACTAATGACTCCTCTTGGAAAGAATTCATCATCTCTTTGTTCCCATGGTACTTTGTCGACATTTCAGTTACAGTGTTTTGTGTATTCTATTTATTATTGTCTCTACGACCAGTGAAAGGCCTGAGTGAAGACATTCCTATTGAAACCAATAACTAAAATGCTATTTTCAAAACACGAAAAAAAAACCGGTCTGTAAAATATTTGGAAAACTTCATTGAAACCCCGTTTTCCATGTGAAAAATATTCAACACTGTTACATTTGTAGGTTTTACCTTTCATATATAAAAGCATAACCATTTTTCTCATCTGTTTAGCAAAATTCCAGATATATGAAAGAAAACAGAGACATTTAACAATATGAATTTATAGACATTAATATGTAGCATACTAATATTTTGTTTTTATTAATATAAAAGTATTTTAAAATGTCTTCTAAGAAGTTTTGGTAAAATAAGTACTAAATGTAATAATAGAAAAATAGAAACTAAATTCCTTTTAGTTTTGTCAGTTTAAACATATATTTAAGTAAACATATTTGTTTTAATCCTAGGAATTAGCAAGGATAAAGCAGGAAACGAGAGAAAAAGAAAATTTGGTTAAAGAAAAGATCAAGTTTTTGGAAAGTGAGATTGGGAATAACACAGAGTTTGAGAAAAGAATTTCTGTGGCTGATCGTAAACTTTTAAAATATAGAACGGCATATCAGGACCATGAAACTAGTAGAATTCAGCTGAAGGGTGAGGTATGTCAACTCAAAAAAGACTGGCTTGTATGTTCACGACAATTCACTATAAAATATAAAATAAGCACAAAGCTTTTCCTGTGATGAAGAAACTGCTTCTAGTTTTTTTTTTTTCTTTTTCTTCTTTTTTTTTTTTTTAATGTCTCTTTGTTTGTGGAACTTTTGGGATACTCTGATTAAACCCCTGATTAAGCACCACGGTGTGTCATTCACATCACAGGTAAATGGTTTGCAAATATTTTCTTCCATTCTGTAGGTTACCTTTTCATTTTGTTGGTGGTTCCTTTTCCTTAAAGAAAGTTTTTAGTTTGATGTAGTCCTGCTTGTTTATTTTTGCTTTTGTTGCCTGTAATTTTGGTGTCAAATTCAAAAAATCATTACAGATACCAATGTCAAGGAGCTTTTCTCCTATGTTTTCTTTGAGAAGTTTTACAGTGTCAGGTCTTATATTTAAGTCTTTAATTCATTTTGAATTAACTTTTGTATATGGTACCAGAGAAAAGCCAATTTCTCTCTGTCTTTTTTTTTTTTTTTTTTGTGTGTGGCTATCCAGTTTTCTTAACATCATTGATTGAAGAGACTGTCCTTTCCCCATTGTGTATTCTTGACACCTTTACTGAAAATTAGTTGATCATATATGCATGGGTTTATTTCTGGGTTCTCTATTCTGTTCCATTTTTCTGTGTGTCTGGTTTTTTTTTTTTTTGCCAGTACAGTCAGCCTTCCTTATCCATGGATTCTGCATGTGTAGATTCAACCAACAATTGATAAAAAATATTCAGAAAAGAAACCCAATAAAAAATAATATAACAATAAAAAGGGATACAAATTTTAAAAATATGAAAATTATTTACATAGCATTTACATTGTATTAGGTGTTAAAAATAATCAAGAGATTATTTAAAGTATACAGGAGGCTGTACATAGGTTATATGCAAATACATGTCATTTTATATAAGGGACCTACACATCTGTAGATTTTGGTATCTGCGAGGGATCCTGGAACCAATCCCCTGTGGATGCCAATGGATGACTGCACCATTTTGTTTTGATTAGTTTAGCTTTGTAATACAATTTTAAATAAAAAAGTAAGTTGCCTCCAGCTTTGTTCTTTCTGCTTAAGATTACTTGAGCTATTTGGGATCTTTTATAGTTCCATATGAATTTTAGAATTGTTTTTCTGTTTCGGTGAAGAATGACATTGGAATTTTGATATTGTATTGAATCTGTCAACCTAAATAACAGAGAGGCCCTCTAAAAATATTGAGCTTAATTAGGAATGAGCAGGGAATTTGAAAATCCAGTATATACAGGCTATGACAGATTATAGGCATATCTAGGGAGATAAAGGAAGGCAAAAGTTTTTAAAGGTAAAATGAGTAACTTTACCTAAGTTGTATTAAAATAATAATCCTTGGCTATAGGAATCAATTAGGGTAGTGTCAGTCCAAGGTTGATCAGTCAGTTGCTGGGCAGATGTCTTTGTAGAAGGGTTTTGTGCAAGGTTGCAGTGGTCTTTATGCAAGGCTGTGGTTCTGGCAGAGTCTCTTGGGATAGTTCTTGTTATTGGGCAAATGTGTATGAGAACTCTCTCTTCATGGCCTTCCCCAGCTCAATTTTGTCAGAGTTTGACACAAGTGACTCCATTTTGATTTTGACAACTTTCACAAATCTGTAGATCGCTTTGAATAGTATGACCATTTTAACAGTATTAATTCTTCCAATCCATGAACACAGGATATCTTTATGTCCTCTACAATTTCTTTCATCAATGTTTTGCAGTTTTTAGTGTACAGATCTTTTTCTTCCTTGGTTAAATTTATTCCTAAGTATTTTATTCTTTTTGATGCCATTGTAAATGGGATTGTTTTCTTGATTTCTTTTTTGGATTGCTTGTTGTAAGTGTATAGAATGTAACTGGTTTTGTATATTGATATTGTATCCAGAAACCTTACTGAATTTGTCTGTTCTGAGAGTATTTGGTGGAGAGTTTAGGGTTTTTGCAAAGGTCCTTAATAAAAAAGAAAATTTGTATCTTAGATTTTCTGTTTAAATAATTTTGATTAATAGTAAAATGTAGTTTACTATTGATTAACAGTAAAATGTAGTTATTAGGAGTCTGATGTATTAGAATCTTTTGAGATTTTTCAAATCCAGTTAAACTTATGATTCTTATGAGCACATATATATTAGCTTATCTTGACTTTGGGGATGTGCTCTTTCTGAGCAGGTCTAGTGATATTAGACATTTCTGTATTTACTTTCAACACATATGTGTTCTCTATAATTTGCTAGGATTATACAACAAAGCCAATTAAAATTTGATATCAGATCAATATGGAAATCTGTTTATATATTAAATATAAAAAAATGGCTACTACTTTTGTGGGTGTGATGTAGGTTAGAACTTAAAGTGGGCAGAATAAAACTCAGAAATGAAATAAGTTATAAGATACAGAGTAAATATATAATTTCTGTCTGTTAACTAATAAATAGCTGGATTCTTTAAAAGCCACTGTGAATAGAACTTCCAGTGATTTAGAAGCTCTGAGGAAAAATATTTCCAAGATAAAGAAGGACATTCATGAAGAAACAGCAAGGTAAGAAAAAACTATTTAAATATGTTTATGATTATTTTTTACTATATCTAGAAAATTATTAAATACTTAAGACTATTTGTTGTTTAAATAACTGCAAGATTTTAGCTACTACTTTTTTTTTTTTATTTTTTTGAGAGGGAGTCTTGCTTTGTTGCCCAGGCTGGAGTGCAGTGGCGCGATCTCAGCTCACTGCAAGCTCTGCCTCCTGGGTTCACACCATTTTCCTGCCTCAGTCTCCTGAGTAGCTGGGACTACAGGTGCCTGCCAGCAGGCCCAGCTAATTTTTTGTATTTTTATTAGAGACGGGGTTTCACCGTGTTAGCCAGGATGGTCTCGATCTCCTGACTTCGTGATCTGCCCGCCTTGGCCTCCCAAAGTGCTGGGATTACAGGCGTGAGCCACCGTGCCTGGCCAGCTACTACGTTATTAAACTTAAAAAAATTTTACTCATATTTTCATCACAAAGACTCAGAAGCCATATTTTTATGGTCTATTAAATATGTAGTGGTAATAAAAAGGTTTACAGCAAAAAACCCTTTCAAGTTATACAAATAAATATTAGAATAAACTATTATTTGTTTGTATGAAATGCTTTTTAGGCACGTTTTCTATCTTTTTGTGATAAACCCTCTTCAGGTTACAAAAAACTAAAAATCATAATGAGATAATACAAACAAAATTAAAGGAGATAACTGAGAAAACCATGTCTGTAGAAGAGAAAGCTACTAATTTGGAAGATATGCTAAAGGAGGAGGAAAAAGATGTGAAGGTAAAGTTTAGTTTTATTTTTTCTTTAAATCACAGAAAATTTAGCAACAGTGAATTAATTAGACTCCTAGGATCAGAGGACGAGGAGATCTTGTAAGAAGCTCTGCTTTTTGGTATGATCACATTTATAATCTGGTTTTGGACCTCTTCTCGTGCATTGCTTCTTAAGTTATTCTCAGTCTCCTCTCTCTTTTTTTTTTTTTTTTTGTGATGAAGTCTGGCTCTTGTTGCCCAGGCTAAAGTGCAATGGCGAGATCTTGGCTCACTGCAACCTCTGCCTCCTAAGTTCAAGCGATTCTCCTGCCTCAGCCTCCCGAGTAGTTGGGATTACAGGTGCCTGCAACCACGCCTGGCTAATTTTTGTATTTTTAGTAGAGATGGGGTTTCGCCATGTTGGCCAGGCTGGTCTCGATCTGCTTGCCTCAGCCTCCCAAAGTGCTGGGATTACAGGCGTGAGCCACTGCACCGGCCAGCCTCCTCTCTTTTTAAGCTACTAACTTTGATGTCTTTGTATTTATTTTTTATTTTATTTTATTTATTTTTTTGAGACTGAGTCTCGCTCTATCCCCCAGGCTGGAGTGCAGTGACATGATCTCAGCTCACTACAACCTCCGCCTCACAGGTTCAAGCGATTCTCCTGCCTCAGCCTTCTGAGTAGCTGGGATTACAGGCGCGTGCCACCACACCTGGATAATTTTTGTATTTTTAGTAGAGATGGGGTTTCACCATGTTGGCCAGGCTGGCCTCAAACTCCTGACCTCAAGTGATCTACCCTCCTCCGCTTCCCAAAGTGTTGCGATTACAGGTGTGAGCCACCATGCCTGGCTACTTTTTAAAAAAGTAGCTCCCCCACTGTGCCCTGGATTCCATTCCTTCCCAAAGCCTACTGTACCTATGTCCCTGCCATCATCCATATATCTATTTGTATATTACATATAAATAGTTCGAAAAGTGGCTTTGTTTTACAACTGATTTCTACGTGATTATCACTGTTTTTTTGTAATCAAATTCCCATCATCATCTACATTCCTGATTTGTACTTCTTCATCATCTACTATCTCTTTAACCCCTTATAATCTGGCAAAATTTTTTGGTAAATGGGCTTTGAAATGCTATAACTTTGCTAATTCTACTGGCACCTTCTTCTACCTCAGTCTTTTTTGGCATGTTGATGGCATTAAAGCCAATTTTTGAGGAACTGGAAAAGGCTGGTGCACCACTTCCTCTTTGAAAACTTCAAAGTGAACTATAAGTGTGACCTGACTCTACTTCTTGCTTTTACTCGTTTGGGGGGGTTGAAAAAGGGGTAGTTGAAGATGGTGGCAAAATCTCCCAATATAAGGCTTATATCTCATCTGGCTCCATTTGTATTTGGATGGGATCCAGCTTCCTCAATGTGCTGTAAAATTTCTAAGTAATAAAATCATGCTGCAATCTTGACATGAATGATATTCAAATTACACATTATTTTTTAAAAGTTTTGGTGTTTTTTTCCTAAGAGCATGATTCCCTGTAACAGAAACCTGTAAACACTGTGAAATTTATATGAAATAGACCTTTTCATCACAGAGAATTAAAAACTTCAGACATTTTTGAAGAACTAGCTAAATTAGAAAAATTAATAATATTAGCAGCAGGGTGTACCGATTGTTTTTTAGCAGGGCTGTGTTCATAGTCTTGGGGGTTTTTTCATTGCTGTTGGTTTTTGTTTGTTTGAAAAAATCCCAACCCTATCTTTTTTGGAGATGTACTGTGTTATTCACCACTAAGCATTGGCTTTAAAACTCTGCCAGGCAATCTTTGAGAAGATCTTAAACCCATCGAAAATTGTTTATGTAAAATAATGCACTGAATATCAGATTATATTTCTTGTTTATGCAAAGATTTCGATGTGCCAGTCACAGACTTGTTTTGTGTCATATTCAGGTTTGTTGGTTGCTAAAGGAAAATATACTTATTTGGGTATAAGATCACATAGGCAAATTATTTCAGCATTTAAAAATGATAATTTTCAACTGATCATGGCATGGTAGATCAATTTAAAGCCTAGAACACATTGGTTGTGAGGCTTCCAGGTCAAGACAGGTTTGCTTCCTGAGAGAGTATCTGTGGGAATGGGAGACTCATTTCTATTTCCTAGAGCTGCACGTGGTGGAGGCCAACTGGAGGCAAAGAGTGAGTGACAGGTAGTTCCTGTAGTGTGCTGGTAGTGCTCCTACCAGCTTACAAGAGCCAATAGTTAAATTTTTAGAAATTTTCCTAAATACAGCTATGATTAAAAATGAAATTATATAAACTCATAGTTAAATAAATAGCATTTACAAAAAAAGTAATACATACTCAGCACTCATTACTTCCAAATATTTTATTATTTTGTACTCTTAAGGTTACTTATGTCTGTTTTATCTGTATGTTGGAAATACCACAAAATGGTCTGTTTCTGTGAATTTCTTCCCAACTCTGCCTTTAGTGGAATCATGTTAGTAGCAGGAAATTGGCCATAGTGGGAGTATTTATACCATGGAAATCAGATTCTCCCCCTAGCCTCTCATCTCCTGGAAAGATGATGGTTAAACATTTACCTGCTCACCACTGGATAGTGCTTGAAAGGTGGGAGATTGGGTGATGTGATTTCTTCCCCATAGCACCCTCAAGACTTTAGGAAACTCTGTGAATGTACAGGCTGTATATTTCCAGTAGACTTTATTTTTTGAGGAAATCAGTAGAATGGCCAACTGCTAGGCTAGGGTAGCATGGGATGAAATTAAGATGACAGGTCAAGGTGTATGACACAGGCATAAAAACTACCCTAGTCTACTAGAATAGAATAAACCATAAGAAATGTTGGGGACTTGTTAAAATTGTGGGAAGAGCTTTATCTTCTAAAGGGCTAAAATAGTGGAGGGTTCAAATTTATTTGAGTTTCTAAATTATTATGTTCATATAAATACAACATTTCAATATATTTAATTTCATTAATCACTGTAATTCTCATTATCAGGAAGTAGATGTTCAACTGAACCTCATAAAAGGTGTGCTGTTTAAGAAAGCTCAGGAGTTACAGACTGAGACAATGAAAGAAAAAGCTGTTTTATCAGAAATTGAAGGAACTCGTTCCTCTCTGAAACATCTCAACCATCAGTTACAAAAACTGGATTTTGAAACCTTGAAGCAGCAAGAAATTATGTACAGTCAGGTAGATGTTACTTTTATGAATATTTTCCATATTGATTTATTACAGTTGTGATGGTCAAGATACGCCATGTTCTAAGAAAACAAAGGATTATAAGCACTTTTGTGGAGGACAGACAGATGCTGAAGGTGAGACATCATGTTAGATCAGTAGTAGGGTGAGGGAGCCTTAAAAACTATTTTTTCCCCCTCAATCTGAAATAAACAGGCAAGAGGAGAGAGAACTCTAGTGAGGGAGAACCGTGTTTTAAAGGAACCTGAGACATTTGCATCCAGAGTAAAACAGAAGAAGGCACGAGATATCTGAAACCGAGAAAAACTGTATGTTGATTCTTAGTTATGCACCACCACCCTCACTCCCATGCTAATAGAGTAAAAGCATTTTTTTCAGTTTTTCCTTATTTTGTTCTATTTATATATTTGTGTTAATCTCTTAATATTCTCCATCTCTACATCTTAATTTTCTCATCTAATATATATTCTTAGTTTTTAAAAATTACAGATGTTAAAGTATAATATTAAGAATAATTAATTAGATGTTCATATTTGAACCTTTCATGGCTAACAATTAGTGACTACCTGTTTTGTATCCCTTAGATAATGTGCCCTCAGAAATCCAAATTCATGTAAATCCAGTGAATTTACTGAGATTCCATCATGGTAGTATGATAAACATCCCCCAACTTTGTCATATTTTCAGAAGATTATTTCTGTGTCTATCATGTACCTTGATTGTTGAGATATAGTTTATTTTTGTTCCTCTTAGAGTGAAAAGGATTTTATCCTGAATTACTGAAAGAATAAAGTGACTTTATTACATGATAATGCCTAGTCCAAAATCATAAGAAAGTATTCACTTTGTTTTTACACTTGTAGAAATGCTTTTTTTTTCTTTGTAATACCTTTTTTTTTTTTTAAACTGTAACAGGATTTTCACATTCAACAAGTGGAACGGAGAATGTCACGGTTAAAGGGAGAAATTAATTCAGAAGAAAAACAAGCGCTTGAAGCAAAAATTGTTGAACTTAAGAAGTCTTTGGAAGAGAAAAAATCTACATGTGGCCTTTTGGAAACACAGATCAAGAAGCTTCATGTAACTTAGCCAAAATACATTTTATATTTCAAATATCCTAGTCATTCTGTTTTAGGACAACATGTTCTTAAGACTACTTTGGATAGGGTGACTGCCACTCTACACACATATATAACAAATGTATGAACAATGTTCTTATTTTTGTACTATTAGTATGTAATGTTACCATTGATGATGCATTTAGTATATGCTAAATATTGTATGACATGCCTCTAGTATTTTATTTCATATAATCCTTACAAATGCCTTGTGAGGAAGATACTATTATCTGTTTTATAGAGTAAGTAATTTGTCCAGGTTATACTGCTAGTACACAGAGAGCTAGGATTTGACCCCTCCTGCATTTGACTTCTAAATACTCTTCAAGAGTACACTGTTTAGAACATTGATAAGTTCTAGTTTTCTATTTTATTAACTGCCATAACAAATAACTTGATGGCCCTTTGTCTTTAAAACACCATGTAAAAAGAAACTGCTCTTTATGAGTCAGCAGTTGTTATTCAAATCTTTACTTAGTTATAATATTTGAAATGATAGGATTCTGTTAATAAGGTTAGAACGTCTTCATCTTTAGGCATTTTATTATGTTTCTTGTAATATAAAACCTGTGTTAAAGTTTGACTAGAGAGTAAAAGTGAGAGAGTGAGTGTGGACGTGAATGGGGTGAGAACTTAGTAGGGTCTAATTGTTATTTACCACTGGAAAGACTATTGATGTGTGTCCTCTGGTGGTTATAAAAAGAATTGCCCTAAATTCCTTGAGGGCTGCAAAAGGTGGAGAGATATTACTTTTTTTTTTTCTTCTTAAGAAGACAAAATTTTGGTTTGGAGTAGTTTGTAGTCTGATGAAATATTTTAAAATGGTTATCTTGTTTACTGGAAAAAAACACTTGTTTTTGGATCAGATAGAACTACTTTTAAATTTCAAGGCTATACCACTACTGCTGTTTTAACTTTTCTGAGCTCTAGTTTACTCGTCTATTAAATGGGGGAAAAATTAATATTATTTTAGGACATTTGGGAGAACTAGAAGCAATTTATATCTTAGCACAATTGTAGGTACTCAATATGTGGTATTGTTTTGATTATTTAGAATATGAGAATGGTATAGAATGTTAGAGGTATGACTTTGTTTCTTGCCCCTGGCCTGGATTGTGTCTGTTTTGCTGTGTGGGGATGGTTATAATTCTTCCCCCTTTGAACTACTCTGACTGCTCCCTCCATCATACCATTGTCAAGTGCTTATGCCTATTCCAACTCTGGTTTTAACAGAGAGATACATAAATTAATGGAAATGTAAGTGAATTAACAAATTATATTAAAGCTAGTTAGCCTTTGGTCATTATGAAGAGCTGCTCTTTTCAATAGTAGCAACAGATTGTAAAGTCATCCTGTATGCCCTCTCACATGCCACTCCGTCTCATTTTACATACAGAAACTAGTTTCTTCAGGTTGAAAATCACATTGTTTTAGCTCTTTTTATCAAATTTAATTTTATAAAATCACATTTTTATGCAAAAAATTCCTCTTCTTACTATCTTGCTGAAATCTTAGGTCCCAATACTTCAGAGAAATGCAGGCAATTAGAAAGAGAGGAGAGGAGGAACGGATAGAGGGAGGAAGAGAGGGAAAGAGATCTTGGAACTGGAAAGTTCAGATTTAGGAAACAAGAAGGGAATAAGAGCACAAACCTTATTCTGGGTTCTGGGTAGGAAGAGGGATCTAAACAGGTATAAAACTGGAAAACTGGTATCTGCATATGTATGATCTATTGATGCATATGATGGAATTAGTTCTAATCAAACATTTTTCTCTTTAGCAATATGCGATTATGTATGTAATTAATAATAGCTGACATTTAAATGGCACTTCTATGTGTCAAGCACTGTTATACACATGCTTTGACAATAACATCTTTAATCCTCACAATAACCCATGAAGGTAGAAACTGTCCTCATCTCCATTTAGAGATGAGGAAACTGAGGAAGAGTCCATCGTACTAGGGTCAGATGGTTAGTACGTAATTAAAGCCATCTGATTCTAAGAGCTTGTACTCTTAACCAGCACCCTATGGTTTCTCAGACTGTTGATATCCTTACTATCTGGGACTTGCGTAGAATCAAACAATGAACTCCAATATGGGAGTGGTGAACCATGTAATGAACTGGTGTATGCTCCCATCTCCTCATAAATAGCTGTCTCCTAACACAGTCAGCCCTCTGTATCCACAAGCTCCACATCTGCAGATTCATCCAACTGAGGATTGAAAATACTCAGAAAAATGGGTGATTGCATCTGTATTGAAAATGTAGACTTTTTTCTTGTCATTATTCCCTAAATGATATAGTATAACAACTATTTACATAACATTTACATTTTATTACATAAGTAATGTAAAGATAATTAAAGGTATACAGGAAGATGTGTGTAGATTATATGCAAATACTATGCCATTTTATATAAGGGACTTGAACATCCATACCTTTTGGTGGTGGTAGTGCAGTTGTCCTGCAACCAATCCCCAGACAATACTGAGGGATGACTGTGATTCATTAGGTTGAACTGGAAGTATGTATTGCCTAGAATTACTGAACTCATACTAAATCCAAAACATCAATTGATGATAAAAATGAAAATGTTCCTATGTGACTATCCATGTGTATTATATTAGAGACATAGCAGAAAGAGAGATAATAAAACAGGATTATTTTAAATATCTGAGTATATAATTTAATGTAAGATATATATAATACAGCATGTATTTAATATTTTTGTCAATATTTAAAACATACATTTATATACCTTTTTTCTTTTTTGCAGAATGATCTTTATTTTATCAAGAAGGCACATAGTAAAAACAGTGATGAAAAACAGTCCCTTATGACCAAAATAAATGAACTAAACCTTTTCATCGACAGATCAGAGAAAGAACTTGATAGAGCCAAAGGTTTTAAGCAGGTGCAGTAAAATTGTATGCATATGTAGTATTGAAAACCATGTTTCCATGTTAATTGTAGACAAATGAAAAAATATAGCAAATTATGAAAAAGAAAATGTCACTATAATCAAAATATAGCAAATTATGAAAAAGAAAATGTCACTATAATCACTATACCCAATATAAACAGTGTTAAAGTCTATAACTTCCCTCCAGTCTTATAAAGAAATTTGGCTTTTTATGTTGTATTAAAAAATTTCTATATATCATATGCTTCCTAAAACATTAACTATTCTTTCAAAAACATTTTTGAAGGCTTTCTATAAGTCCATTGCATGAAATTACCATAGTTTATTTAACCATCCCCTATTTTTTAGATTTTTGTTTCTTTCTAATGCTTGGCTATTGTAAATAGTACTACATGTACAGTGCAGTTGTTCAATTAGTTGTTCATTGTGCAGTTATTCAGTTAGTTCCTTTGGATAAATTCCTAGCTATATAATTATGATTCAGAAAGAAATGAATATTTTTAGTGTCTTGAAACAATTTTTAAGCCCAGTTCTCTTCTAGAGGGTACCATTAATACTCCTATCAGTAGTGTGTAAGCATTCTATTTTATTCACTACCACTGAGGCTGGATATCCTAATTTAAAAAATTGTTGCCAATTTGATAAACATGGTATCTCATTGTTTTAGTCTGCATTTTTAAAACTGGTGGTTTAAAAATATTTTGTTTAATGATACATTTTCAAACATTTATGTTTAAATAAAAATGTTTAAAACACTTTTCTCTGTTATGTCATGTTCCATATTTTTTTTCTTTGGAGCTCTAGTTTGTATTCTTGGCCCGTTTTTTTTCCGCTGGGAAGTTTACATATATAAATTATAAAAGATTTTCATATGTAAAAATATTATCTCTGTCGGCCGGGCACGGTGGCTCACGCCTGTAATCCCAGCACTTTGGGAGGCCGAGGCGGGTGGATCACGAGGTCAGGAGATCGAGACCATCCTGGCTAACACGGTGAAACCCCATCTCTACTAAAAATACAAAAAATTAGCCGGGCGTGGTGGCGGGTGCCTGTAGTCCCAGCCACTCCGGAGGCTGAGGCAGGAGAATGGCGTGAACCCAGGAGGTGGGGCTTGCAGTAAGCGGAGATCGCACCACTGCACTCCAGCCTGGGCGACAGAATAAGACTCCGTCTCAAAAAAAAAAAAAAAAAAAAAATTATCTCTGTCATAAATATTGTAAATATTTTCCCCATTTACCTTTACATTTTTATTCAGTGTTTGTGACACAAAACTTTTTTTTAAACATCAAATCTCTTAGTTTTTTTTCTTTTTAATTTTTATGCTTAGAAACTTCTTGGTTACACTAAAAATCAGACAAATGTTTACTATTTCTATTAGTTACGTTGATTTCATCTCTTAAGATTTTTCATTCATCTAGAATATATTTTTGGTGCACGTGAGATGTAAGTATCTAATCTCTCCAAATGAAAAGCCACGTTTATGAAACAATAAAATCTTATATCCTGGAGTGTTTATTTCTGGGGTTTCTATTCTGAAAATTGATTGATATGTGTACTCTTATGTCAGTACTCTATTCATGACTGAATTGTTTTAAAATAAAAATATATTTCCACATTATTTTGTGAGATTCAGAGTATAAAAATGGCCATTCATAGGGCTTTATGTTTTTTGGATAGCGTAAGTTTAACTTCAGGAATAACTTCTTCCCTTTGTTTTTTATACTAGCAAAGCTTGACTTTAAAATTGAATTATGAAAAAGATTTGGAATAACTATAAACCCTTTTCTTAAAAGAAAAAAAAAAAACTATGACTCTGATCAATTTTAGGCCTAGCTAATATCTTAGTCAATGGTTAAATTGGAAAAAGGTATATTTTCAAGTTTTACTTATATAGCAATAAAAAAAATTTTGGTTTTGCAATTAAAAATAATTTCAATATTTGACCATTTTGTTACGTTGATAGGATTTGATGATAGAGGACAATCTTTTAAAACTTGAAGTTAAGCGTACTCGAGAAATGCTTCACAGTAAGGCAGAAGAAGTTCTTTCCCTAGAAAAAAGAAAACAGCAATTATACACAGCAATGGAAGAGCGAACTGAAGAAATCAAGGTTCATAAAACAATGCTTGCGTCACAAATAAGATATGTTGATCAAGAACGGGAAAACATAAGGTAATTTTCAGTTTTAAAACTGCTGAGGAATAAAACAAACAGGATGATGTCAGGAGAACTAGCTGCCCCTCTAACATCCTGGATGTGCATCGTTTTCTTACTCATTCGAAATGGCTTTTCATATAAGAAAGACATAGGGCATGTTATAGCCATAAATCTAGGCTCTTCTTCTGGTTAATTCTTAATTCTTTAGATTGTCCCTTTTACATTAAGATCACTAATCTACTTGGAATTGCTTTTTATGTGTGGTTTGTGGTAAAGTCCAATAACACATCTTTTTAAAAATAGATATTCAATAGCTGCATCTATTGAAGTGATTTTGCACATCTTTTATAAGATTATTTCTGGCTACATGTTTTTTCTTTAATGTTACTGTCAATTTCATTTTTGGTTTGCTGCTGGTATGTAGAAATGCAGTTAATTTCTGTATATTAAGTATTCAGCAACCCCGCTTAACAATCTTGTTCTAACAATCAGTAGATTCTAATTTTCTATATACTGTATTTCATTTATATTATTTTCAAATAATAACAGTTTTATTTCTTGCTTTCCAATCTTTATAACTTTTCTTTTTTCCCCAGTTCAATACTGAAGAGCAGTGTTGATTACAGGTATCCTTGTCTTATTATCTGATTTCAAAGGGAAGGCTTTCATTGTTTTTGCATTAAATGTAAGGTTTACTGTAGTTTATTTCTATTTTTTAGATACCTTTTACCACATTGAGCTCCTATCTATTTTTATCCTTTACTAAGAAGTTATTTTGTTTAATCAAGAATGGATGTTGACTTTTATTATATGCTTTCTCAGCACTTATTGACAAGGTGTAGCTTCTTCAATCTGTTGTGTTTAATCACATTGATCAATTTTTCAAAGTAAAACCAACCTTACATTCTAGAATAAACCCAACTTGTCTGTTACATATTATCTTTTGCATACGTCTAGATTTTGTTAGGGAATATTTTAATACAATTTTTGCGTCAATGTTCATGTGTATAAATGACCCATAATTCTCCTTGCTCTACTGTCCTTGTCAGGTTATCAGGATATTAAGGTTATGTCTGACTTCATAAAATGACTTGTGTGTATTTCTTATTTTTCTATACATTGAATACGTTTCTAAAAGAGTGGAATTATATCTTTTTTGTTTTTCAAAGACCCCACTGGAAAAAAAAGCCATTGGGAGCCTGAAGTTTTCTATGGGGGAACATTTTCAACTATTGGTTTATATACTGGTTATATAGGACAATGCAGATTTTGTATTTATTATTGATTCTGTTTTGGTAAATTCTATTTTTCTCTAGGAAAAATTTTCTATATTTATGCAAATTTCAAATTTATTGCCATACAGTTGTTTATAATTTTATTATTTAATAGTTGTATTTTTAGAGATGATTCCTTTTATATTCCTGACATTGGTTATTTGTGCATTCTTTTGGGGTAGGATAATTCTCACCACAAGTTAATCAGTATTAACATTATTTGGAAAGGATCTGCTCTTATTGCTATCTTCTATTGTCCATTCATTATTTCATTAGTTTCTGATCTTGCCTTTACTATTTTTTCCTTCTTTTATGCGGGGTTTTTAAATGTTCTTTTCCTAAATTCTTCAGATGCTTAGCTCATTAATTTTCAGTTTTGAAGTAAAAAAAAACCCTCTAAGTATTATATTAGCTGCATCCCACGAGAAATTAATATTGCCATTTTTTCTTTTTTACCTTTCCTGTCTTTCAATTGTCATAGACTTTACTTTTTAAACTTTATTGAGGTATATTTGAGATACATAAGTTGCACATATTTAAAGTGTACATTTGATAGGTTTTGACATATGTAATATACTGGAGAGACCATCACCACCATCAAGATAATGTATCCATCACCCCCACAAGTTTCTTTGTACCCCATTGTAATTCCTCCCTTCAGTCCTTCCCCCATGTTTCTCTCTCCGGACAACTGATCTCCTTTTCATCCATATAGTTCGGATTGCATTTTCAAGAGTTTAACGTAAATGGAATCCAATAGTAGGTCTGCGTTTTGTCTGGCTTTTTTCATTCAGCATAATTATTTTGAAATTCATCCATGTTGTGTATATCAATATACATTCCTTTTTGTCAGGGGTTGACACACTTTTTCTCTAAGAGCTAGATAACTAACTTACAGTTCCTTGCAGGCCATATTGTCTTTGTTTTATTTTTCAATTTTTTTCTAAAATTTTATTTCAATAATTTTTGAGAAACAGGTGGTTTTTAGCTACACAGATAAGTTCTTTAGCAGTAATTTCTGAGATTTTGGTGTATCTGAACCCAAGCAGTGTACACTGTACTCAAAGTAGAGTCCTTTATCCCTCAGGTCCCTCTCACACTCCACCCCCCACAAGTCCCCAAAGTCCATTATATCATTTTTATTCTCTTCCATCCTCATAGCTTAGCTCCTGCTTATAAGCGAGAACATAACAATATTTGATTTTCCATTCCTGAGGTACTTCACTTAGAATAATGGTCTCCAACTCCATCCAAGTTGCTGCAAATGCCATGATTTTGTTCCTTTTTGTGGCTGAGTAGTATTCCATGGTGTATATATACCACATTTTCTTTATCCACTTGTTGGTTGATTGGCATTTAGGCTGCTTCCAGTCATAGTTTTAATAACTCAACTCACTCAACTCTGTCATTGTAGACTGAAAGCAGCCACAGACACTGTCAAAGATGAGCATGGCTATTTTCCAATAAAACTTTATGAATACTGAAATTTTAAATTTTCATGAAATATAATTCTTTTATTTTTCTAATCACTTAAAAATTTAAAAGTCATTCTTAGCTTGTGGGCTATCTAAAAACAGGTGGCAGGCAGGATGGTTTGCTGACCCTGGCTTTCTCTTGTTAAATAGCAGTATTCCATTGCATGTGTTTACTCCAGTTTATTTATACATTTACCTGCTGATGGACATTTGAGTTGTTTCCAGTTCTTAGCTATTATAAACAAAGGTACTATGAACATATGTGTTCTTGGTATGGACATATGCTTTCTTTTCTCTTGGATAAATACTTAGGAGTAAAATTGCTGGATCATGTGGTAGGTATATATTTAACTTTTCAGGAAACATTAAGAAATTGCCATGTATTCATTATTTCTGTCTTTCCTGCTTTTCATTGTTTTTACTGAATTTTGTTTAGCCTTTTCTTTATTTGGAAGGTATACATTCTAATTTTAATTATTTTGTTGGTTATTCTTAGATTTAAAAGAAACTTTAATCATTTCTCTATGAATATTGAAAATTAGTTTCTATTATTTTCCCCTTCCTAAAGACTTTTAGCATCTCTTACCTCTTCTTTTCCTTTTCCCATCTTTCACATATTGTTGAAATACTGATTATAGTCTCTTGCTATTGTTTTTAATATTATGTCTTCACTTTTTTAAAAACTTCTTCATGTGCATTAAGCTGTGGATCCAAATGTCAGCAATAATTTAAAATTATGTATGTGTTTTGTTTCTTGATTTAATGGTTTTTTCATGTATCCCTTGTCATCATTCTATTTTCTTGGATTTCATTTCATTTTTTGGAGTACGATTTTGAATTTGTTTTTTCGAAATGATGTTTTCTGAAACTTTGCAGTCCTTGCATGTTTAATACATATATTTATTCTCCCTTAAACTTGAATGACAGAACATTGTAAAACATTGTTTCATATTCTGCTAGATGACAGTGTTGTTTATGAGAAGTCTGATTACAGATTAATGAAATTTATTTTGTAGGGAAACTGGGCTTTGTTTGTTTTCTTTCTGGAAGCTTTGGGACACTCTCTTTATCCTTGGTGTTTTATAATTTTCTTGTATGTGTCTGGGCATTTTGTCATTTTAAAGTTTCTCTTGCTTGACCCTTCCTGGAGCTCTTTCAGTTTAAAAAAATTTTTTATCTTCGGTTCAGGGGTACATGTGCAGGTTTGTTATACAGGTAAACTTGTGTCATGGGGGTTTGTTATATAGATTATTTCCTTACCCAGCTACTAATCCTAGTACCCAATAGTTATTTTTTCTGTTTTTATCCCTGCTTTCACCCTCCACCCACCAACAGGTCCCAATGTCCATTGTTTTCCTCTTAGTGTCCATGAGTTATCATTTAGCTCCCACTTATAAGTGAGAACATGCAGTGTTTGGTTTTCTGTTCCTGCATTAGTTTGCTAAGGATAATGGCCTCCAGCTCCATCCACGTTCCCGTGAAACACAAGATCTTATTCTTTTTTATGGCTGCATTGTATTCCATGGTGTATATATGGCACATTTTTTAAATCTAATCTGTCATTGATGGGTATTTAGGTTGATTCCATGTCTTTGCTACTGTGAATAGTGCTACAATGAACATTTGTGCACATGTATCTTTCTGGTAGAGTGACTTATATTCCTTTGGGTATATACCCAGTAATGGGATTTCTGGGTTGAATGATACTTCTGTTTTTACTTTCTTGAGGAATCACCACATAGCTTGCCACAATGGCTGAACTAATTTACATTCCCACCAATATTGTATAATAATTCCTTTTTCTCTGCAACCTCACCAGCATCTGTTATTTTATTTTATTTTATTTGACTTTAATGGCAGCCATTCTGACTGGTGTGAGATGGTATCTCGTTGTGGTTTTGATTTGCATTTTTCTAAAGATCTATTGAGCTTTTTTTCATATGCTTTTTGGCACATGCATGTCTCCTTTTGAAAAGTGTTCATGTCCTTTGCTCACTTTTTAATACGGTTGTATTTTTTCTTATAAATTTGTTTAAGTTCCTTATAGATGTTGGATATTAGACCTTTATCAGATGCAGAGTTTGCAAAAATTTTCTCCCATTTTGTAGGTTGTCTGTTTTCTCTGTTGATAGTTTACTTTGCCGTGCAGAAGCTCTTCAGTTTTAATTAGATCCCATTTATCACTTTTTGTTTTTGCTGTGATTGCTTTTGGCATCTTCATCATGAAATCTTTGCCCTTTCCTCTGTCCAGAATAATACTGCCTAGGTTGTCTTCTGGGTTTTTATAGTTTTGAGTATTACATTTAAATATTTAATCCATCTTGAGTTGATTTTTATATGTGGTATAAGAAAGGGGTCCAGTTTCAATCTTCTGCATATGGCTAGCAAGTTATCCCAGCACCATGTATTGAATAGCGAGTCCATTCCCCATTGATAGTTTTTCTCAGTTTTGTTGAAGATGAGATGGTGGTAGGGATGCAGCCTGATTTCTGGGCTCTCCTGTTGCATTGGTCTGTATGTCTGTTTTTGTACCAGTACCATGTTGTTTTGGTTACTGTAGCCCTGTAGTGTACTTTGAAGTTGGGTAACGTGATGCCTCAAGCTTTGTTATTTTTGTTTAGGACTGCCTTGGCTATTCAGACTCTTTTTTGGTTCCATATGAATTTTAAAATAGTTTTTTTCTAGTTCTATAAAAATGTCATTGGTAGTTTGACAGAAATAACATTGAATCTGTAAATTGCTTTGGGCAGTATGGCCATTTTAACATTGATTCTTCCTATCCATGAGAAATCAGTTTTCTGCTGATTTCCTTGAGCAGTGTTTTGTAATTCTCATTGTAGAGATCTTTCACCTCCCTGGTTAGCTGTATTCCTAGGTATTTTATTCTTTTTGTGTTAATTGTGTAATGGGATTGCGTTCCTGATTTGGCTATTGGCTTGACTGTTATTGGTATATAGGAATGCTAGTAATTTTTATTCGTTGATTTTGTATCCTGAAACTTTGCTGAAGTTGTCTGTCAGCTGAAGCAGCTTTTGGGCTGAGACTATGGGGTTTTCTAGATATAGAATCATATCATCTGCAAACAAGGATAGTTTGACTTCCTCTCTTCCTATTTAGATGCTCTTTATTTCATTCTCTTGCCTACTGCTCTGTCCAGGACTTCCAATACTATGTTGACTAAGAGTGATGAGAGAGGGCATCCTTGTCTTATGCTGGTTTTCAAGAGGAATGCTTCCAGCTTTTCCCCATTTACTATCATGTTGGCTGTGGGTTTGTCATAGATGGCTTTTATTATTTTGAGGTATGTTCCTTCAACACCTAATTTATTGAGAATTTTTAACATGAAGAGGTGTTGACTTTTATCAAAAGCCTTTTATAGATCTATTAAGATAATCATGTTATTTTTGTCTTTAGTTCTGTTTATGTGATGAATCAAATTTATTGATTTGTGTATGTTGAGCCACTGACAGCTTGCACCATGCACCTTGAAAAGCCGCAGGTACTCAATATCAGCCCGTGAAGGCAGGCACAGGGGCTATACCCTAAAACGCCACAGGGGCAGAGCTACCCAAGGCCTTGGGAGCCCACCCCATGTATCAGTGTGCCCTGGATGTGAGACATGGAGTCAAAGGAGATTATTCTGGAGCTTTAAGGAGTGCCCTGCCAGGTTCTGGACTTGCATAGAGCCTGTGGCCCCTCTGTTTTGGCCAACTTCTCCAATTTGGAACAGGAACATTTACCCAATGCCTGTACCCCCATTGTATCTTGGAAGCAACTCGTTTTTTATTTTACAGGCTCATAGGCGGAAGGGACTTGCTTTGTCTCAGATGAGACTTTGGACTTGGACTTTTGAGTTAATGCTGGAGTGAGCTAAGACTTTGGGGGATTATTGGGAAAGTATGATTGGTTTTTAAATGTCAGGACATGAGATTTGGGAGGCACTAGGGGCAGAATATGGTTTGGCTCTGTGTCCCCACCCAAGTCTCATCTACAATTGTAATCTCATGTTGAGGGAGGGACCTGGTGGGAAGTAATGGATGTTGGTGGTGGTTTCCCCAGTGCTGTTCTTGTGAGTGAGTGAGTTCTCATGAGATCTGATGGTTTAAAAATGTCTCTTGCTTTCTCCTGCTGCCTTGTAAAGATGCTGCTTCCCCCTTGCCTTCCATCATGATTCATGATTATATGTTTCCTGAGGCCTCCCCAGACATGTGGAACTATGAGTCAATTAAATCTCTTTTATTGCAAATTATCCAGTCTCAGGTAGTATCTTTATAGCAGTTTGAAAATGGACTAATACAATGGTTATTCCTTTAACTGTGGTGTAGACTGAGTACAGTCAACAGATTTCTTTTCTGGATGTTTTCACAGGGCCGAGGCTTTGTGTGAGGTCTTTATTTGTAGCTGACTTCTTATCTTTGGTTTCACAGGGGGATATGTTAGGAAGTTATTTTTGGTGTTGAAGCTTTGGGGTGTGATCCAGTAGGTGGTGCTTAGGTGTAGTGGTCAGTATGTAGGCTCTTGCTTGGCTGTGTGGCTGCTCTATATTTCCTCACAGTCATGCTCTCTCTCAGTGCTCTGTAAGTGGGGGCTGCTCTCTCACCTGAGTGCTGGCTGTAGATCATGGCTTGGTGCTACTGGGCTGCCCACCACAGCTCTGGGGTGATCTCAGGGTTTATGTTTCTTTCCCAACTTGGAGGCAGCTGAATAAGGTACCTTAGTAGTGGTTGTGGCTGAGGGTCTTTTGTCTCCTGACGGCTTCATCCCAGAGAGGTGCAGGTCAGCAATCACTGAATGCAATAAACCCAGGATGAGGTAGTCTGTGCTATGGGCCCAATCTGGGGACACCCTACCTGGTGATGAGCAGTGGGGGTTTATGTGATCCATGGGAGATGGACTGGCTTCCTCTCCTTGGGTGGATTGCAGCTTGTTGCAAATACGGATGAGGCACTTACGGTCTCTGCTCCTTGGTTAATCTGAGGATAGCTGGGGTAGTACCACTGCAGAGCCAGTGGCAGAAGCTTTTGGTTGCCCCTGGTGGCTCTACCTCTGAGAAACATTTAGCTGCTGTTACTGGTAGTGTTCAGCTGGTGGGGTGGGGTGGGGTGGCTGTACTGCTGGTGTGAGCTTGTGGCTTGCTAGGGAGCAAGGAGTTAAGGGAGTCAGGAGAAGAGAGTGGTTGTCTTCTCTGCATGGTGACTGTAGTGTGCTGTAAGCTCAGGCATAGTCCTCAGGTTGTTTTTTCCCCAAATCAAGGGCAGCAGGGATAGAACTGCTGCTGTGGTCGTGGCAGAGGGGCTATCATGTGCCTCTGGGAGCCTCTGCAGGACACTCCAGGCCACTACCAGTGGGTATGCTCAGCCACGGGTGGAGCAACTGTTCTGTGGTCACGGGCTGGGGCCCCTGCCTGGTGAAGAGTCAGGGGATAGGGGTTCCCAGGGAAGAGGGGCTGAACTCCTTTCTGTATGGTCTATTTTAGTTATTTCATTCAAGTCTTCCTTTGGGTCAGGAGAGTATTTTTCTATTTAATTTTTTTCTTACCATCATACTCTCCTGTTTTCTCCATTTGTTGCTCATTTTTACTAGATGTTGGCCCTTTTAGGTCTGTCCTCCAGGTTTCTTTTTTCTCCTTGTATTTTACTTTCTCAGATATTCTTTATCTCTCTCTCCCTATTCTCCTCTCCTCTGCCTAATCTCCCCCCTTGTCTCTCTCTCCAGATTGCTCATTAAATCTTTATTCTTCACTGCTCTTACATTGAAGAAGAAAACTTATTTGCAAGCACTGTTATTCTTTCATTAGTCCTTTATTTTCATAGCAGCCCATCTTGTTTTATGGGTGTTTTTGGAATCAATATCCTCTTCTCTTTTAGAGGGTACTAATTAGAAGACTGAACATTGTCTTCTATGCATTATGTGTCAGGTCTGTTCTTTGTTCATTTTTGCCATTTGCTTTCCATAAATGTTTAATGGTCCTTTGTTAATATTTATTAATAAATGCTTATTAATCGGTGGATATTGGTAGCTAACTGGTAAGGGTTTCCTCTGCAATTAAGTGGATCTCTGGTTTTCTCCAACAGATCGCTCCTCTAAATGGGAGGGCCGATTGTAGGCTCGTGCTAGTTTGTCCTGTAAAGAGCGTAATAGCTATTAAGCAGGATTAGGATTTCATGGTTACAAAAAGTTAGGAGGTGTTTATTTTGAGTGATGAAGACTTTATCTCATTCCTAAGTAGAACTGCCTTTCTTTTTCATTTACTTCCACTGTTGGAGGAAGCCTAGAATTACTTCATGTTTTTACCTCTTTCTCTAGCTTCAACATACATGCTAGGAACTGTGGTAATTTTTTGGTTATCATTGGAGCAGAAAGCATTCCTGACATTTCTGTATGTTTCGAGGGGTTGAGGGGAATGGCCCAGAGTTGTTGATTATAGCCTCACAGATCACTCTTGTTCTTTTTCTTATTTCTGAGTTTGGATTTTTTTCAGACTTCTTTGGTAGAAAATGGCTCCTGCTTCTGCAGTGGTCTTCCGTGTGTGTCTATTTTTTTTCCATTAATCTTACCCCATCTGTTTTCCATGAATTCATGAAAAATTATTGTACCTTTCTGATTCTCAGAACTGCTATGTTGCTGTTTTTTTAATCTTTTTTTATTTTAGAAAGGAAGAGTAATATACTGTGCTTGGTCCACAATCTTGAAGTCCAGCAAGTTTTTATGATCACATAAAGGATGAGTAAATATTTTCTGAGGAAATGAGTGATGATTAAAAATAAGAAAAACTGTAACTTATGACACTAAATATATCTTACCATGAGTTTTCTCTAGCAGTAGAAAAACTGGTAGGTTGAGGATTTCTTTTTCACCATGGTTAGAGAGCTTACTTTCATGAGTTTGTAGCAGGCAGTTGAGGCACTCTCCATATTGCCAGGCATATATTAAGATTACTAGTATTAAGTTCTAAAAAATAGCTCATAAAATATAAATTTACTGAAATAAAAGGAGAAAGTAACCAACAGATTTAAGAATCTGAATTCTGGAAGACAATTCTCAACCGCCCTGTTTGGACTATCTTTTTAAAGACGTTTGAATAGCAAACAGCCTCAGAAACTAGAGGTAGTATCTCCTTCTGGAGCAAAAGTTAGGCATGTTTGCTTATTTCCCACTATAAAATATTTGGGTTACCTAGGCTTGAGATTCCTCAGCTGTGATGCAAATCTACTGTTTGCAGCATCCACTTGAGCCCCTTCTTGCTCCCATGGGATGTAGGGAGCAAGGGGAACCAGTCAAACAGGAATCTTATGCTACTTGCTGTGTCATGAGAAATAAAGTCCGTTGTCTCTGAAACAGGGATTGTGTCTTCTGCCAGCAAAAGACACAATGAAACTGTGGCAGGCTAACTTGTCAGCTTTCAAGTAGGGTAAATATCAGATCCTTCACACTGAATTATTAAATTAAAACGTGAGAACAAATTTAATGTTTGAGTTTAGTAGTAACACAAATCCAAATGTCTTCAATAAGAACACCTGATAGTCTTTTTATTAAATTAAAACGTGAGAACAAATTTAACCTGTTTGAGTTTAGTAGTAACACAAATCCAAATGTCTTCAATAAGAACACTTGATAGTCCTTTAAAAAATGTAAAGTATGTTATTCATTTCTCAGTGTTTCTTTTTCTTATTAGCACTGAGTTTCGCGAGCGGCTAAGTAAAATTGAGAAGCTGAAGAATAGATATGAAATTCTGACTGTTGTTATGCTGCCTCCCGAAGGAGAAGAGGAGAAAACACAGGCCTATTATGTAATAAAGGTAATTTTAATTGATTCACAGTTGTGATGGTATGAAATTTTGTTAACTCATTCATCATAATCCTCTGAATTTAAAAAAAAAACAACAATATTGCAACTTTCCCTCCATGAAATCTAGCAACTATTTCACTTAATTAGGGCCACTATTACACTTAACAAAGGCCAAAACATTCATTCCTAAATGGAGATACTGAAAGCACTATTCATTCTATATACCTCTAGTCCGTGAGGTCAAGCACTGCCCTCTGATTCCCAAAACTTACTGTGAACTTGCTCCAGAAGTCTTCCTCTTTTGAGTTCAGGTCGTTCTACTTGACCATTCTTTGACACTTTTTTCTTTTTGCTATTATTTGCAGCATGTCATTTCCCCTAGGCAAGATTCATAATCTTTTTAAGACCTATTATCACTCTAAGTGTCTTTGGTATGCATGTGACAACCTGTTCAACAATTGAGGCTTAAAGCTTTCCTTTACTTCACTATAGCCACCCACTCTTATGCCACACCCTGGCTGGACCTTAGCATTTCTTGGAGCTACACCACCTCTGAATTTTAAACTCCAGTTTACCATTAGAGTCCTGGTATGGCAGCTGTTCAGAGAGGAAGAGGGCTGCTTCCCTGCCCATATATCCCTATAATATGATATTATAGGGAGACAGACCAGGTGAATCTGTTTTTTTCTGATGTTTGACAGTTGTCTGTCATCCCATGGTTATCTTTAACCCAAAGGGGAAATTCATTAAGTGATGTGGAATTGAATGCTATTCTCTTTCTAAGCACTGCTATATTCATCTTTCCCATGTAGAAAATACCCTGAACAGGAGTAATTTCCTTTACAGAAAGGTCTAGGAAATTACCCAAAATGCTACAAACAAGGGATGGAACTTGTAACTTTGACTCACTTCCCTGTACCATACATGAATAGGGGTAAGATGATCTTCCAGTTCACACCTTCAGAGAATGGCTCTTGTGGATGCTCTCTCCCTTTGATTTCTACCAACTTAATTGGCCAAATTTTCTCCTGTAGCTCTTCTTCAAATCTGCCCCTAACAAATGCAGCAAGCATGGTATGCCTGTCACTTTGCTTGAAATTCTGCCTTCCCTATGAGAAATCAGTCCCAGCTCTCAAAACTTTCTTATAACTTGTCAGTCTGTAATACCTCAGGCTTCTGCCCAAACAGGACTTCTCTCCTCTCAGGTTTTAAAAGTTCCTGAAGGATAAAGGGTAGGCTCTAATTTTTTAGGTATTGGGAAATCGGAAGATGTTGCAATTCCAATTAAGTTTCTCTAACAAGTGGTGTGATGGGTTACCTAAAAGTACTGATGTTAAGTGTGTCTTCATCCATATCCTACCACTGCTTCGGTAGGTGACCAGGAATAAGTTACTTAACCACGTGAGGCCTAAGTTTCCTCACTTGGAAAATGAAGAGGGTAATATTGTTACTTTTGTTGGGAGAAAAGAGAAAATACATGTAAAGCCCTTGGGACGGTGGCTGGCACAAAATCAGTCCTCAATAAATGTTAGTTATTATTATTACTGTGATGATGCTGATTAACCTAACTCACAGGAACACAGGCAAGTTTTATATGAAGAAAGAATATTCCTTCTGTTTACAGTGAAAGTGCTGGATAAATATCAGAATAATTATTATGCTAAATGAATTGAGGCTATCAGTTACTTTCTCAATGTCCTGATGCCATATTTCTTATCTTCCATCTTCTCTGGGATCCACAGCTTGCCACGCAGTTATTCCCATTTTTTGTTGTTGTTGTATAGCATGTTTACACTTTTTACTGGTAACACTTCACAAGTCTCAGATGTGTAAAAATGAAACTTAAATAATAACTAAACTCAGTCTAACTTATATCAGGAAAAATTATGGCCTGAAAAATAGAGAAAAGCAAACCATGGGTGCAATGATGCCAGTGCATGGTGATACCAAAGTGTTGGCATTTTCTAGTGGGCCCTCCAGGTATTATCTGATTCTATAGGAGTGCAGACCTTCGACTCTCTATTGACTAGCTTATTTTACAACTCTGTAGGTATAGATGATAACTTGCAGACAACTGATAGTAACATAAGTGATATCTTGCTGCTAACAATGTAAATGAATTTTGGCCAGTAGAAATACAACTCTGCTCTATAGAAAAGATAACCCAAGCATTGAAGTTTATTACACTAAAATATATTAATATGTTTTGCATCTACCAGCAAATTCATTTCAGCATTTCTGATTCAACATGTCTATAATATAAAATCTGTTTTCATATTCTTCTTTGAAATAAGTCTCAATATCTTACTGGCTCTTCATTAAGTTGAGTAAAACCTTTAATAAAAGTTCACTTCATATTTGTATAAGAATTTTTAACTATTTGAAAATAGTACCTTGGCATTTTCACTGCTGGGAAAAACCTTGCCAATTAGAAGTTAAGTTTTGTGGCCGGGCGCGGTGGCTCACGCCTGTAATCCCAGCACTTTGGGAGGCCGAGGCGGGCGGATCACGAGGTCAGGAGATCGAGACCATCCTGGCTAACACAGTGAAACCCCGTCTCTACTAAAAATACAAAAAAAATTAGCCGGGCGTGGTAGTGGGCGCCTGTAGTCCCAGCTACTCGGGAGGCTGAGGCAGGAGAATGGCGTGAACCTGGGAGGTGGAGCTTGCAGTGAGCCGAGATCGCACCACTGCACTCCAGCCTGGGCGACAAAGCAAGACTCCGTCTCAAAAAAAAAAAAAAAAAAAAAAGAAGTTAAGTTTTGTTTTTTCAATGTAAGTCTGTTTTCCAATGTAGTGGATTCTGTTTGTTGATGTAGTAGATTTAGGATTTAAATTTAGTCAGTTCAAAATTTTTTCCCTTCCCTTATTCTTCTTATGTTGTCTACAAAGGGATCTCTCCTGATGGATACATATATTATGTTTATGGCTGTGGGTAATAGGAATTTGATTACAATGCTAACCACTGTTGTGTTTTCTGAATGTTGTGGATGAGGCCTCAGCAAACTATGCACTCCAGCCAAATGCTGCCCACCACTTGTTTTGTAAATAAGTACTGGAAGACAAAATACATACACTTATTCATTTATATATTGTTTATGGCTGCTTACATGCTACAATGACAGAATGAAGTAGTTTCGACAGACTGAATGGCCCATAAAGTCTAATTTCTATTTGGCCCTTTACAGACAAAGCTTGTTGACCCTTTTTATTAGTTTCTTAGGGCTGCTGTAACAAAATACAATAAACTAGATGGTTTAAACAACAGAAATATATGTCTCAGGCCAGGTGCAGTAGCTCACGCCTGTAATCCCAGAACTTTGGGAGGCCGAGGCGGGTGGATCACGAGGTCAGGAGATCGAGACCATCCTGGCTAACATGGTGAAACCCCGTCTCTACTAAAAATACAAAAAATTAGCCGGGTGTGGTGGTGGGCGCCTGTAGTCCCAGTTTCTCGGGAGGCTGAGGCAGGAGAATGGCATGAACCCAGGAGGCGGAGCTTGCAGTGAGCCGAGATTGCACCACTGCACTCTAGCCTGGGCGACAGAGTGAGACTTCGTCTCAAAAAAAAGGAAATATATATCTGATACATCTGGAGTCTAGAAGTCCAAGATGAAGGTGTTGATAGGGTTGGTTTCTTCTGAAGGCTATGAAGAATAACCTGTTCTATGCCTCTCTCCTAGCTTCTGGTGGTCTGCTGACAATCTTTGGTGTTCCTTAGTTTGTAAATGCATCACCCTGAAATCTGCCTTCATCTTTACATGGTGTTCCTTCCTGTGTCTCTTCACATAGTTTTCCCTCTGTCCAAATTTCCCATTTTAATAAGGACACCAGTTATATCAGATTAGGACCAACCTAATGACCTCAATTTAACTTGACTATATCTGCAAAGACCCTATTTCCAAATAAGGTCACCTTCTGGGGTACCACAGGTTGGGATATCAACATATCTTCTTATAAGGGACACAGCTCAATTCATAGCTCCTGTCTTTGGTCTTGTAGTAAGCTCCTGTCTTTGGTCTTTGTTCTATGCGGCATACATGGCTTTTTCATCAACTCTAGTATCTTATAATATCTAACCCTTAAAGGCCAAACTGAAAAATATAATTAGTAACCAGTGAAGGACTAGTATTTTTCAAATCTCATTTCCAAGTTCCTCTTAGTCTTTATAAGTAAACAGTCTAGTTCTGACTGTAATTTAATGACACTGTCCAATTAAGTTACTTGAAAATATTGGACAGACTTTTGAGAGATATATCATCTCTGATTTAGAAGTGAATGGAATCAGAATTTTAGAACTTCAAGCTATACATGGAATTATATCAGGAATTTGCATAAAATGAACAAATTCAACTCCTTCATTTGAAAAATGAAGAAACTGACCCAGTAGTCCACAACTAAAATTTGTTTGGCTCATTCCAGCTCATTCTCCCACTATTCTTTTATATTTCAGATGAAATGGGGTTACCAATTTGAGACTCAAAGGAATTAGATATAATTTCTATAATTTTTTTGCTAAACTTTTTAAAATTATGTAATACTTATCACAAAATATGTGTAACTAATGTTCTGAAGCGCAATAAAATAAATGCCAGTGAAAATGTTAAGAATGGAAATATTACTAATAAAACTTATCTTTACAATTCCCCCTGCCCTGCTGCAGGCTGCTGTGAAAGTGACACATAAGCAGACTGCACTCCCCACAGCTTCCTACCCATGTAAATCACCTGAGAGGAACCACAACCTCTGGCCATGGGCCCATAGCATTTTCACTGCTGGGAAAACCCTTGCCAATTAGAAGTTAATTTTTGTTTTTTCAATGTAAGTTTGTTTTTCAATGTAGTAGATTCTGTTTCTTGATGTAGTAGATTTAGGATTTTGCCATTTTGAGAATTTAATGCTGGGCTGTGCCTTGAAACACTACTGCAACTACCACCTGTCCAAGGTGGGAGAGGGGTGACCAAGCACTCCAGTGCACCCCTAAGACAATTCCCACGACCTTGCTACTGGCTGTTGTGAGACGGAGGTGTGAGAAGGCTGCACTCCTCACAACTTGTTACCCACCTGAGCACCTCACCTGAGAGGAACCCTGCACTCTCTGGTTGCAAGGCCACAGCCACGAGCATTTGGAGAGTTTAATGCTACACCATGCCCCACATTTGGGCCAAGTGCAGGTTGACATTGCTGCAGCTGTCTCCGATCCAAGGCGGGAGAAAAGAGACCAGGCACTCCCATGTACTCTGGTGACGATTCCTGCTGTCCCACTATGGCTGCTGTGGGACTTCCTACAGCTTCTTACCCATGCTGTTCCACCTAAGAAAGGCTGCACCCTCCCTGGTGGCAGGCCTACAGCACAGCCACCACAGCCCATACCTGAGTATTCTGCCAGTGTCCTGGGAACCACCCCACCTTTGACTGTCACAGCCAGAACCTCCTTAAAGGTATTACCAAGGGGCCTGAGGACTAGTCTGCTGGCCCAAACCCATCCCCCAAGTACTCAAGTATGCCATCCAGGGGCCCAGATATTTACTAACCCAGTGCATCACTGTTGGCACATGATCAGTCCTGCTAGAGTCTGAAGTTGGGGCAACTCAACCTACAAATACCACCACAGCTGACACCCACTCCCATGCACTACCAACAGGCCAGAGGACCAGCATGTCCAACCCATTGCAGCTACCAGCAACACCAGTATGGACCTTCTGGGTTCCAGTGAGTTGCTTTACCACCGCTACTGCCATTACCTGCATCACACCAGCTGCCCAGGGGCCTGAAAACCCGCCTGCATGTCGGGCCCACCATTCCCACTACCAACATCTGAGGCAAGCTACCCAGAGGCCCAAGAATCAGCCTTCCAGGATCCACTAACACCAGTGACAGTATAAGCTACTCTCTGGCCTGAGAATAGATACACTCAGCCCACCACTGCCACCAATGGGGCCCAAAGACAGGCTTACCTGGCATCCTAGACCCCAGCAAAACTTCACCAAAGCTCAACTAATAACCATACCTTAAGTCACTGAGGAAATCACAGATACCACTGAACCTGTGTACTGCCTAAGAAATCATACAAAGACCACACTACCACAGGCACCCCACATCAAAGCACCAACTACATATGTACTTCTTCAGGAGAAAATCCTCTCCTAGGAAAGCAATTTCAAAAAATTAGCAGAAGCAACTGTTACATGAGATATGCATCTATCAATGGAAGGACACAGGAACCATGAAAAAGCAAGGAAATGTGACCCACCATATGACAACTGTTCGGCAATAGATCCCACTCAAAAAGAAATCCTTGAAATGCCAGATGAAAAATTCAAAATATTGATAGAAGCTCAATTAGATGCAAGAGAAATCTGAAAACCAATACAAAGAAATCAGAAATCAATTCAGGGTATGAGCAAAAAACTCACCAAGGAGATATCTTAAAAAAAAAAAAAAAGAAAAATAGACTACACAAGCAAAAGAAAGAGTCAATAACAGACTAGACAAGCAACAGAGAGAATCTCAGACCTTGAAGACAGGTCTTTTAAAATAACCAGTCAGACAAATTAAAAAAAAAAGAATAAAAAAGAATGAACAAGGCCTTCAAGATGTTTGGAACTAGTAAAGTGACTGAACTTACAAATTATCAGTTATGCCTGAGGGGTAAGAGAGAGAAATAAGTTTAGAAAGCCCATTTAAGGAAATAATTGATGAAAACATCTCAAGTCTAGTAAGAGAGTTAGACGCCGAGACACAAGAGGCCCAGCAATCCTCAGGAAAATACATTTCAAAACAATACCTCATCATGGTGTATTGTAATCAGAATGTCTAAAGTCAAAGTGAAACTGCAAGAGAAAAGTTAAAATTAGCAAGAGAAAAGCATCTAGTCACCTATAAAGGAAACCCCATCAGAATAACAGCAGACTTCTCAGCAGAAATCTTACAGGACAGAAAAGAATGGGACAGAATTTTCAAAGCACTAAAAGGAAAACAAAAACAAAACCAGAACAAAATAAAACCAAAAAACACCTGTCAGCCCCCAATTTTATATCCAGCAAGAATAAGCTTCATAAAGGAAGAAGAAATACCCAGCAAAGCAAACACTAAGGGAATTCTTCACCACTAGACTGGTCCTCTAAGAAATGCTCAAAGGAGTTTTAAAATGGAAACAAAATGTCAGTATTCACCATCATGAAAACACACAAAAGTATAGGACTCAAAGGTCTTATAAAACAAACACACAAAAGAGGAAGAGAAAGGCATCACTGGCAACATAACAGAATTCTACCAAAACACAGACGACCACACAGAGAAAAAAAAGAAATAATTTATAAACCAACTAGGTAACAATTGAAAATATGACAGGAACAAAATCATACATATCAATATAAGTTTGAATGTAAATGGATCAAACGACCCAATTAAAACATATAGATGGTGGAATGGATAAAAAACGTGATCCAACAATATGCTGCTTACATGAAACTCACCTTATTGGTAAAGATATATATACTGAAAGTAAAGGGGTGGAAAAAGACATTCCATGGAAACCAAAAGCAAGTAGGAGTAGCTTTACTTATATTAGATAAAAGAGATATTAAATCAAAACAGTAAAAGAAGACAAAGAAGGTTATTATATAATGATAAAGGGATTACTTCTGCAAGAGGATATAACAATCCTAATTATATATGCACAACACTGCAGCACCTAGATTCATAAAACAAGCATTACCAGATTGAAATAAAGAAACAGCAAGACAATAATGGTGGGTCAACACCCCACTGACAGCACTAGGCAGATTATCAAGACAGAAAATCAACAAAGAAACACTGGACTTAAATCGGGCTTTAGACCAAATGGACGTTAACAGACATCTACAGAACATTCTACCCAACGACTGCATAATATACCTTCTTTTCATAAGCACATGAAACATCTCCAAGACAAGCCAGAAAACAAGTCTCAAAAAAAATTAAAAAAAAAAATCTTCTCAGACCACAGTGGAGTGAAAAACCGGGAATCAATGCTCAGAAAACTTTGGGCACTTTACAGATATATGGAAATTAAACAATATGCTCCTAAATGATCACTGGGTTAACAAAGAAATCAGGATGGAAATTAAAAAAAATTTTTGAAATGAATGAAAATGGATACACAACATACCAAAACCTGTGGGATAGAGCAAAAGGAATGCTAAGGGGGACGTTTATAGCATTAAATGCCTATGTCAAAAATGTAGAAAGATCATCAATTAACAACCTAACACTGCACCTCAAGGAATTAGCAAAACAAGAAAAAAAACAAAACCAAACCAAAGTTAGCAGAACAAAAGCAATAACAGATTAGAGCAAAACTAAATGAAATAGAGACAAAAAAAATTTACAAATGATCAAGGAAATTAAAAGTTTGTTCCTCAAATGACAAACAAAATTGATAAACTGCTAGCTAATCAAGAACAGAGATCCAAGCAAACAAAATCGGAAAACAAAAAGGAGACATTACAACTGAACTACAGAAATATGAAAGATCATCAGGGACTATACTAACTTATAAATTAGAAAACCTAGAGTAAACGGATTCCTGGAAACAGGTAAATTTCTGGAAACATATAATACACCCTCCCAAGGTTGAACCAGGAAGAAACAAAAATCCCGAATAAACCGATAATATAAATAGCAAGAATGAATCCATAATAATAATAATAATAAAAATCTCCAAACAACAACAAAAAAGCCCAGGGTAAGATGTAGTAACAGCTAAATTCTACCAAGCATACAAAGAAGAACTAATACAAATCCTCCTGAAACTGTTCCAAAATATTGAGGAGGAGGGAATGCTCCCTAACTCATTCTATAAGGCCAGTATCACACTGATACCAAAACCAGACAAGGACACAACACAAAAAAGAAAACGATAAATCAATATTCCTGATGAACACAGACCACAGACACAAAAATCTCCAGCAAAATACTAGCAAATTGAGTCCAACAGCACATCAGGAAGATAATACACCATGATGAAGGGGGTTTTATGCCAGGGATGAAAGAATGGTTTAGTATATGCAACTTAATAAACATGATACATCACATAAACAGAATTAAAGACAAAAATCATATAATCATCTCAATAGATGCAGATAAAGCAATGTGATAAAATTCAGCATTCCTTCATGACAAAACCCTCCATAAACCAGGCATAGAGGGAACATACCTCAAAATAATAGATGCCATCTATGACAAACCCACAGCCAACATCATACCGAATGGGGGAAGAGCTGAAGGCATTTCCCGTAAGAATTAGAACAAGACAAGGATGCCCACTTTCACCCACTCCTATTCAACATAGTACTGGAAGTCCTAACCACAGCAATCAGGCAAGAGAAATAAATAAAAGTCTTTCAAATAGGAAAAGAGGAAGTTAAATTATCTGTGTTCACATGATATGATCTTACATCTAGAAAGCCCTAAGAACTCCACCAAAAAAAATCTTAGATTGGATAAATGAATTCAGCAGTTTCGGGATACAAAATCAAGGTACAAAAATCCGTAGCATTTCTATAAACTAATAATGATATAGCTGAGAACCAAATGAAGAAGGCAATTCCATTTATAACAGATACAAAAACAGTACCTAGAAATGTATTTAACCAAGGAGGTAAAAGAGCTCTATAAGGAAAACTACAAAACACTGATGAAAGAAATTATAGATGACACAAAGGTAAAAACATTACATGCTCATGGATTGGAAGAATTAATATTGGTAAAATGACCATGGTGCCCAAAGGAATCTACAGATTCAATGCAACCCCTATCAAAATACCAATTTCATTTTTCACAGAATTAGAACAATCCTAAAATTCACATGCAACACAAAAATCCAAATAACCAAAGTAATCCTAAGCAAAATGAACAAAGCTGGAGGGATTACATCATCTGACTTCAAATTATACCACAAGGCTATAGTAACCAAAACATCAATGGTACTGGTATAAAATGAGACACAAAGATCAATAGAACAGAAAAGAGAACCCAGAAATAGACCCACATACAGCTAACTGATCTTGGACAAAACTGACAAGAACATACACTGGGGAAAGTATGCTTATTACCTGTGTGACAAAAAAATCTGTACACCAAACCTCCATGACACACAATTTACCCATGTAACAATCCTGCACATGTAGCCCTTGAACCTAAAAGTTGGAAGAAAAAAAAGTGGGCTAAGGACATGAGTAGGCATTTTTCAAAAGAAGACAAACAAATGGCCAATAAGCATATGAAAAAATGCTCATCATCATTAATCATTAGAGAAATGTAAATTAAAGCCAACAATCAGACATTAGAGAAATGTAAATTAAAGCCAACAATCAGAATGGCCATTAGAAAGACAGAAAACAAGAGATGTTGGTGTGGATATGGAGAAAAATGAATGGTTATACACTGTTGGTGGGAATGTAAATTAACACAACCTCTATGGAAAACAGAATGAAGATTTCTCAGGTAACTAAAAATAGAACCACCTTTTGATCCAGCAGTCCTACTACCTGGTATCTACACAAAAGAATAGAAATCATTAAATCAAAAAGATACCTCCACTCCTATGTTTATTGCAGCACTGTTTACAATAGCAAAGATGTGGATTCAACCGAAGTGTCCATTGATGGATGACTGGATCAAGAAAATGTGGTACATATACACAATGAAATACTATCCAGACAGAAAAAAGAATGAAATCCTGTCTTTTACAGCAACACGATGTAACTGGAGGCCCTTAAGAGAAACAACTCAGGCACAGAAAAACAAATACCATATGTTCTCACTTATATGTGGGAGCTAAATAACGCATACACATGGAAGTAGAGTGTGGAGTGATAGACACGGAAGACTCAGAAGCATGGTGGGGTATCAAAGGGACATGGATAATGAGAAATTACTTAATGGGTACAATGTACAGTATTCCAACGATGGGTAGTACACTAGTCACCACTACACAATATACCCATGTAACAAAATATACTTGTACTCCATAAATTTTTACAAATAAAAATAATCAGAAAAAAATTTATATTTCTAATTGACTACATTCAGGTTTAAATACATACATCTAAGAACTGAATAAATTAGAATGAAATTATTAGTGATTTTGACTAAAAATTTTCTTGCATATATATATACATATATATGTATATATATGCATACTATCTATGTCAGCCTTTAGGACGTTCTTTGGAATTGTTTAGGTACAGCTCTAGAGAACCGCTTAGCCCAGTGACAGCATTACCCTGGTAGAAAGTCACTGAGTATGTCCACTCTTAGAGGAAATAATTTTGGTCTTTAGCAATTCATAGACTTCATCTTTTTCAGCCACACTTATTACAATGATCTTTTTTTTAAAAAATTATTTTTAAAATTGTGGCAAAATACATGCCATTTTACCTCTTTTACTCCTAAATTTTGAAATAAAGAGTTCCTGAACCTCTTTCAGGCCAGAAACATTCTTCTGATTTAATATCTAGTATCAAACCTCCCTCCCTTTCTTCCCAGTAATATTTATACTTGATTAACTCTTTGGCAATTTTTGCTGGAAATGTTTATATAAGCTTTGGTTAGTTACTACATTTCCATCACGGTTTTGAATTCTGTATCCTATGTGCCATATTTTGAAGGCCTGATAATTTGGGCTTTCACTGTAAATCAAGCACAACAAATAAATGCTTGGTGCCGTATGTAGGCCATGAGATAAACTGTTATTGTCACAAGTCAACTATTTTCTGCCCCAAAGACAGCCATTAGGCATTTCTTCCCATAGTAAATGCTTTTATTCAACCAGTTCTATTCTGTACTTCATAGGCTGCTCAAGAAAAAGAAGAACTTCAAAGGGAAGGTGACTGTTTGGATGCCAAGATCAACAAAGCTGAAAAAGAAATCTACGCTCTAGAAAATACCCTTCAAGTGCTGAACAGCTGTAACAACAATTATAAGCAATCTTTTAAAAAAGTGACTCCATCTAGTATGTAGGAGTTAAATTTTTTTTATACATATATACAGTGATGAGTGTATAGTTAAAAGGAACACTGTGAGACATGAGGAAGAACAAAAGCAAACTGTTAGATTGGGTCAGAAAAACTAATCCCTTTTCTTTCCTCCCCCCATGACATTTTTTTTCTAAGTGGTTTTCTAGGGTGTTACTTCCATTATTAGTTCAGGATCTGTATGGCATATCACCTCTCTAGGGTAATTAATTCAAAGACTGAAAAAAAATGGCAGCATATTGCTGCTCTATGTTGACAAAACATGAAATGGCTACTACATGCCCATAATGTTTTTCTACAGGTGGATATAAAAAATTTAACCTTTCATAACAAAAATATTGGTGCAATTTACACAGTATTTTAAAATTGATTTCTACTTAGTATGTTGAAATTTTAAACTAAAAATGTTCTACATTTCAGGTGATGAGTATGAGCTAAAAATTCAACTAGAAGAAGAAAAAAGAGCTGTTGATGAAAAATACAGATACAAACAAAGACAAATCAGAGAACTTCAAGAAGACATCCAGGTAAATTCTACAGGCATTTTTAGTAATATGCCTTCAATAAAAGTCAACTATCATTACTGCTACTTCTATTCTCTTGCTCTTCCACCAAGAAGACAGTTATTTAGAATCTCTTTTAGGGAAGTAGATAGTAAGAGATAACAGTCTCATTTAAAGGAGACAAAAACAAGTGCTCAGAGTCTTAGGTAAATTAGTTAAAATCCTAGTGGTAAGCCCTGACGATTACTTGTTATTAGTTGGTAGGTCATAGTTATTATGATCTACCCATTAATCCTTTAATGAACTTTAATTTCTTAAAGATCACATTAAGATTGCTCCTTAAAACAAAATAGTTTGAAAGAAAAAATAATCTAGTAGAAAGTAGTTACTAAGGCAAATCACTGAAAGATAAAAGAATGTGCCTTGTCTATTCACAATAGCAAAGACTTGGAACCAACCCAAATGTCCAACAATGATAGACTGGATTAAGAAAATGTGGCACATATACACCATGGAATACTATGCAGCCATAAAAAAGGATGAGTTCATGCCCTTTGTAGGGACATGGATGAAGCTGGAAACCATCATTCTCAGCAAACTAACGCAAGGACAAAAAACCAAACACCGCATATTCTCACTCGTAGGTGGAAATTGAACAGTGAGAACACATGGACCCAGGAAGGGGATCATCACACACTGGGGCCTGTTGTGGGGTGGGGAGAGGGGGAAGGGATAGCATTAGGAGATATACCTAATGTTAAATGACAAGTTAATGGGTGCAGCACACCAACATGGCACATGTATACATATGCAACAAACCTGCATGTTGTGCACATGTACCCTAAAACTCAAAGTATAATTAAAAAAAAAAAAATGTGCCTTGTAAGCAGGCGCTAAACATTGATTTTACTAATAAAGCAGAAGAAGAGATACTGTGAATCTTTGCAGATTCCATGATTTCAATTGTCATTGTTTTATTTTTTCCAAAATAACATAAAAATACTTTCCAGTTGAATTACATACAAAATTTAATCCATAAAACCATTATACAGTCATGCATTGGATAACAATGGGAATGTGTTCTGATGAATGCATCCTTGGGTGATTTTGTCACTGTGTGAAAATCGTAAGAGTGTACTTACACAAACCTAGATGGTATAGCCTATTGTTTCTAGGCTATAAGCTTGTAAAGTGTGTTACTGTACTGAGTACTATAGGCAACTGTAACACAATGGTACTTGTGTATCTAAACAAATCTAAACATAGAAAAGGTACAATAAAAATATGGTATAATGGATTAAAAAAATGGTACACCTGTACAGGGCACTTAACATAAATGGAGCTTGCAGGACTGGAAGCTGCTCTGGGTGAGTGAGTGAGTGAGTGGTGAGAGAATGTGAAGGCCTAATTGCTGAACACTACTGTAGACATGATAAACAGTGTACACTTAGGCTACAGTAAATTCATAAAAATAATTTTATTTCTCCAATAATAATTGACCTTAGCTTCCTAGAGCTTTTTAACTGTAAACATTTTTAATTTTGTAAAATTGTTTTACTCTTTTGTGATGACATTTAGCTTAAGCACTCATTGTTCAACTGCACAAAAATATTCTTTATATCCTTATTCTCTAAGCATTTTTCTATTTTTAATTTTTTTACTTTTTAACTTTTTTGTTAAAAACTAAGACACATACACACACATAAACCTAAGCCTACCCGTGGTCAGGATCATCAATACCACTGTCTTCCACCTCCATATCTTGTCCCACTTGAAGGTCTTCAGGGTCAGTAACATGAATGGAGCTGTCATCTATGATAACAATGCCCTCTTCTGGAATATCTCCTGAAGGACCTGCCTGAGGCTGTTTTATAGTTAACTTTTTAAATAACTAGGAGTACACTGTAAAATAATAAAAGTATATTGTATAGTAAATACATAAATCAGTAATATCTTTTATTATCACTATCAAGTATTATGCACTGTACATAATTGTATGTGCTAGACTTTTATATGACTGGCAATGCAGGTTTGTTTACACCAGGCATCACCACAAACTCATGACTAATGTATTGTGCCACAACATTACAATGTCGCTAGGTAACAGGAATTTTTCAGCTCCATTATAATCCTATGGGACCACCATCATATATACAGTCCATCATTGACCGAGACGTCATTAAGAGATACATCAACAGAAATAATGTATATTATGTACAAAAATAAATGAATTAAAATTATATGAATACTTGATAAATGACAAGTTATAAAAGTCAATTTCTGATTCTAAAAAATACATGTTAATATTTTTTCTACAGAGCATGGAAAATACATTAGATGTTATAGAACATTTAGCAAATAATGTTAAAGAAAAGTTGTCAGAGAAGCAGGCTTATTCATTTCAACTAAGTAAAGAAACGGAGGAGCAGAAGCCAAAATTAGAAAGAGTGACCAAACAGGTATTGATATCTTTTAAAAACTGACCTTTCATATTTACATTTTTGAAGTCCCAAATCCTCCTTTATCTATTAAAAATATTAAATTCTGGTAAACACGTTTATAGAATAATTGACTATTATTTACCAACAGTGTGCAAAACTCACAAAGGAAATCCGTCTTTTGAAAGACACAAAAGATGAAACAATGGAAGAACAAGACATCAAACTTCGTGAAATGAAACAGTTTCACAAAGTTATTGATGAAATGTTAGTTGATATCATAGAAGAAAATACTGAGATCCGTATTATCCTTCAAACATACTTTCAACAGGTAATACAACACCTTCTATTAAATATTTCTTAAAAACTTCATGAAAATAAAAACTTTCATGACATTCATCATGAAGTGAAAGCTAATTAAAAATATTTATCTTCTAAAAAACAGTAAGTAGTACTAATGATTGCTATTGAATATTCCTCCAGAGTGGGTTAGAACTACCTACAGCTAGCACAAAAGGCAGTCGTCAGAGCTCTAGATCTCCTTCACATACTTCACTATCAGCAAGGTAAGCGGAGGGTTAAAAAAAATCTGCTTAACTCTCACAGCTGTACACTAAGTGATTCCAGCCACTTCTACATCACCGCAGCTGTTAGGCAGGCCCATGAACTCACTGCCAGTGTTCTTTTCACTCTCAGACATCTCACTAGTCAGCATCATATAGATTAGATGCAGAAACAGCCAGCAGAACAAGAATTTCCTTCTGACTTCTGCTGGTGTCACTATTTCCAGTATAGCCCAAGTGCTCTGTGACTATGAGCTATTTCAGTAGGATAAAACAGAAATAAATTTGGGGGCTACATCTAGCATTTGGGGGTGAACCCCCAAGTTGGGGGAATTTTTTTAAAAACATATAAGGGCAGCTTAGATGTACAGACAAATAGAATATGATTTTTGTGATTCAAACCACACTGTGGTATTTTACATAATCAGGATTTGACTTTATGAAGCTTTATTTTGCTAAAAAGGAAACCCCTTCTTTTTTCTTCTGCAGTTGTTACCCAGAATTCTATCACCAGATGCTTAAGCAAACATTCTTGTGCTTTGCTGACAAAAATTTATTAATAATGATCCTGATTTTAGAATTCACAATCTCCTGCATTCAGCAGCTACTTATTAAATTACTATTCCTTAGTCCAGGTAAAAATTTCATGAAGAGGCCCCTAAAAAAACAGTGTTTCATTTAAGTATAAAAAATTGTTTCTATATAACTGAACATCCCTGTACTTTCATAAAATATGTATTTGACTTTTTTCAGAATTATATAGCTAGTTGTTTTTCAAATGACCCCACCACTTTATCCATCAATATGCTTCTCTCTTCTCTTCAGCTTAAATTACAAAAGGTATCATTTTAATTATTTTTGCCAGCACCAAATCCTCTTGGCCCTCTTTCCTCTGTTTTGGAAACTTTCAATGCTTAATGATTCCAACTCTAAAAAACTGATTATAGTTCAAAGCATTTTTACCATGTAGGAACATACTTATTAAACTACTTTTCTACTGGTTTGAAACTCATCTATGTTCATCTTTCCTTTCCTGTTTAAATTGTTTGATATCTATTGATGGTCATTTAAAAACTTAACACTATTAATATGTACTTTTTTGATCTCTTTACTTATGGAATTATGGTTACCTTTTGCCAATAATGAGAGGGTCTATACTAAAATATAAACTTTGCATTGAATTTATAGTTCTGGTTTTTCTTCTAGGTCATCTAGGAGTACAAGTACATCTACTTCTCAGTCTTCAATTAAAGTACTGGAGCTTAAATTCCCGGCCTCCTCTTCACTAGTAGGCAGCGCTTCTAGGCCATCTAGTGCTAGTAGTAGCTCTAGTAATGTTAAGAGCAAAAAGAGCAGCAAATAAACATTTTAATCTCTTCTGAAAAAGTTGTAAACACAAAAACAAAAATATACTTTAAAATACAAAACGCCCCAACACATTTTATCTAGTGGAAAGTGTAAAAACTTAGTGGTAAGTGTAAAAACTGACAGTTTTTTAAAAAAAGGAACGTTCTCATTTTCTCTACTGTTTTCTTCATACTGAAGAAAAACATTAATAGCAGATTCTTGACAAGGCTACATGTTATACAAGCATAGGAAAAATGCTGTATTTCACTGTAATTTTGATGTTCGTAGTGTTAGAAAATAGTTTGCTTCATTATTTCACGAAACTACACTCACTTCTAATGTAACAATCTTTCAAGAAGAAATTTCTAAAGATTTACTGTACTATTATGAGCGTATTGCAATGTGAAAATCTCATTTACCCTACAAGACACCAAAATTAGGTTTTCTTTATTCAAAGTAACTATTTCTCAGACTTTTGGGGAGAAAAATTGTTAAAGGCAGTTTCTTCTTTTGCTATAATTTTTAACCAAAAAATAGCATCAACCCCTACCCAACCCCCCAAAAAAAAACCTGTAAGAGAAACACTGTATATCAATTTTAAAATGCAGCTTAAATTTATAAAAATCACTTCTGACCTTGAAATAAATCAAACGCATTAAAGATTTGCTTTCAGATACAGCCAACCAAGTATAAACAATTTTGAAATTTTCTTGATTTAATAAACAATTTAATGAAAGCTAGGTATGACTTGATTTGCAATAGAAATTTCATTTACAGTTGGAGGTAGACTGCCAAATGTAGTAGTTTTTCCACTTAAAACACTTCATTATAACATGTGCCCAACACTTTGTACTCTTGGAATAGAATGTGGAATATTATAAAACTGGATTTTAAATAAATGTATTAGAATTCATGAATGTACATGTGTCTCCTTCAAACCTTGGGAAAAAATGCTCATTACAACTGTCATTATTTTAGAACTGTTGTTTGTACTTCTTTCTGAAAAGCAGTAGTGGTAGTGAATAGTTCTCCTGATTATTTTTTGTTTTGTTTTAGAAATAGGAAAAAGGCATAGCAAAGTCAAGAATAAGGTGGGTGAAAAAAAAGCTAGGTAATAAAATTTTTGGCTAAAGTACTGCTCTAATGCATGAGATTTATAAGACCTAAAAACTAATTAAAGTCACTTTGCTCATCAAAGTTCTTATTCTCAGCCCTATGCTAGTTTGGGAATTACTTAAAACTTGAAGTAATATTAAACACTCTTCTATGAAGGCAGAGGTTGTATCTTACTAGCTCTGTAACCTTGGATAGTTACTTCCCTGTTTTCCTCATTTGTACTATAGACACAGAAAGTTACCTACAAGTTTACTGAACTTGATAATATAAAAAAGATGCACAGGGCTTGACACACAGAAATTGCACTATATAACTTCTACTTACTGAGTTGCCACCTGGAGCTTAGCACAGAATTTGTGGAATGGTTTGGTTCTTGGGCCAGCATACAAATCTACATTTAATCCTTAAATAACAGTTCTAACTTCAGTGTAGTAATGACAAATGGTGCGACAGGGGATCAACCTATCTCCAAATCTGGACACTTATCCTAATATCCAAAAGTCATGCTTCATCTGCTTATGGAGACCAAGATATGGCAATATATGATCTTGAGAAAAATTACTGAAGATGTCGCTATTCTTGACAATGTAAATCCCCAATAATTTTTGCTGTGATGAACTTCCTTAGGAATTGGTTTGTATACTCTGCTTAATATGGCATAAACTGCAATTACTTTTGCGCCTACCTAATAAATTCAGGCAGCCTACAGGATAAGGTTCTATTCTCTTACATTGAATGGGGTGTAATAGCCATTCTGACTGATGAGAGATATCTCATTTGGTTTTAATTTGCATTTCTCTAATTAGTGATGTTGAGTATTATTTCATACGCTTCTTGGCCATTTTTATCTCTTCTTTTGAGAAATACCTATTCATGTTTTCTGCTCACTTTTGGATAGGGTGATTTGGTTTGCTGAATTCCTTGTAAATTCTGGATGAGTCCCCTGCCTGATGCATAGTTTGCACATTTTGTCCCATTCTGCAGGTTGTCTGTTCACTGTGTTATTTCTTTTGCTGTGCAAGAACTTCGTAGCTTACTTAAGTCCCATTTTGTTTTTGTTGTGTTTAAGACACCAGTCTGGCTGTCACCCAAGTTGGAGTGCAGTGGCACAATCAGAGCTCACTTCAGCCTCGAACTCCTGGGCTCAAGCGATCCTCCCGCATAGCTGGGACTATAGGCATGCACCACCACACCCAACTTATTTGGATGGAGTCATGCTGCGTTGCCCAGGCCAGTCTCAAACTTCTAGCCTCAAGCAATCCTCCTCCCTCAGCCTCAAGTGCTGGGATTACAGGCATGAGTGACGGTACTCAGCCCCTCTTGCTTCCACTTTTGAGGTCTGAATCATGAATGTGCCTACGCCAATGTTGGTAGGTTGGCAGGGGGGTGAGGGATGATAAATTATGAAATGGGTACAATGTACATCATTTGGGTGATGGTTACACTAGAAGCCCAGACTTCACCACTACACGATAGATCCATGTAACAAAAATGCATGTGTACCCCTTAAATTTATATGAATTAAGGAAAAAAATTTTTTTTAAATGTTGTGTTTAAAATTTTAAGCTGAACTAGGGATTCCAAAAGGTCAAAGGCTATGTATGCCAAGAGGTAGTTTTCACTCTTTATAAACACGACTATGTAAAGATGATACTGGAGCTATTAATACATAGAATTAAGGACTCTTTTTAAGATGAATTTCTTAAAGAAGCTTCTTCTTGGTGCAAAGACTAATGCTTTGAGTGACTAGCCGATTTCTATCACCATTATCTATTGCTCTTGACCAGGGTTTCTTTTCACTGTTCCATTTGCAAAAGAAATTTCAGATTTTTCACTAGGCTCTCATTACTGGAGTTTGATAGACACAGATAATACACACCCAGTACTTAAGGCCTGGAAATTTTACCGTTGGCAAGAACTGCAAGACAGAACAAGGAATAAGTCTCTTCTTCCTCTATTATTCGCCCTCACTTAGACCTCAGCTACCCACCCACTTATCTAGTGTCATTGTGTGTGACAGTATCTAAAGTCCATTGTAATTTACAGCTTTGAGAATCTTAAACTGCAAACTCTAATGACATCATAAACCCAGTACCTATGACTCCTATCTCTATCTCCCAAAGAATATACCACACTATTTTCAGCAATTTGGAGAGGATCTTTATAATCCAAGTCTCTTTGTTCTTCAGCTCTAGCTGCTGGAATTTATTCTTAGTAAAACCAGGCTCTAGTTGGTCTAGTTATTTATTCAGACTCTGAGAAAGGGGCCATCAGAGAAGCATCAAGGCACAGGAGGTGGTAAGAAGAAATGCAGGTCAGATTTAACGACATGCCTAGTGCCTTCTGGACTGAACATCTGCAACACTAGGAGAGTTTCCCAATTTTCTTTCCCTGAAGAAAAGCCAGATTTACAATGTGCTTCTCTGCTACTGCTATGTTTTTGCTAAAAGGATTTTTTTCTTTTCTGATTCACCCTTGCCTGGAATACAGGCCCTAAGGGCCTTGTAAATATTTAAAGTTAAAAAGCTTTTTATGGCTATGCTAGCAATGAGGTAAAAAATAATGGAGAAATAAGCAAAATGGGCTCCTATTCAACTTTTATGATCTTATTCCTAAGGCACTTATGCTGGGTGGAAGCCAATGACTGGTCACAAACCACTTTTAATCAAATTGGGCTTTAGAGGAAAATTAAGACATATAATCTACCATTTAAAAATTTTAAAAAAAATTGGGCAAAAAATGTAATATTTAAACTGATAAATATAAAAGTGTTCAAGAAACATTCGAACATATAATCTTTCAAAAGCTGACGATTTTTAATTTAACAGAAAAGAAAATTAATTTTTATAAAAATGATCCAAGTGTTCAATGCACAAATTTTTCTCTCAAACAGCAGAATAAGATGCACCCAGGAATTCTCATATACCGCAATAGAATGAAGAAACAGTACTTTCAGAGAATTATCTTTAGGTGAAGAAATTCAAACTGTCAAGAGTAATATACTGTACATAAACATATACATAAAAAGTCTAAAAACCAAGCTGTGACAAGGGACCTAGAACTGAAACAAAATTTGAGAAAAACTTAAAAGCATTTGTTTCCTGTAATCTCTACAAATAATTTTAGGAGCAGAGATTTCTGCACTCAACTGTTATGACTAATACAACCAAAAACTTCACTTAATGGCATTTTGTGTAATGGTGCCGATATCCTTGGTGTATTAATTTTTTGACTTATTTCCTTTTTCTTTTTCAAATTCAGCTATCTGATTAAATATATTCAGTAAATTCTGAGGTAAATTTTTCCTAACACTGCTTTCTGAGTGTTCTTTGCTACTTAGTGCATCTTCTTCTGGAACCTCTGTTTTGATATCCTCCCCATAATTGTCCTCTCTTTCATATTCTCCTTGATTTGTATTTAAACGGTATCTTTGCTCTTGTCTACTGAAATCACGTGATCCAGAGTGAGCGTATTTTTTGTATTTCTCAACTGACTTCCAAGAGTATTCTGAGCTTGCTGGTGAGGTAGAATGCCTCACAGAACCTGGTTCCCACCTTCTATAGTGCTCTTTTCTTCCCTCTATATCCTTTTCAAATCTCCTATAACCATAAATCTTGTCCTCTGAATTCCTACAGAAGGAATCTGAGGAATTTCTTCTACTGGAAAAATGTCTTTCTGATTTATATGGCTTTTCTGTTTTGCTACTACCTGCTTGGGTTTTATAGCTATTATAAAAATCTCTTGGATCTTCAGACCTACCTCCAAAATCATCCGGTATTTCAAGTGAAGATGAAGAGAGAGGGCATCTATCTTTCTCTTTTATCTGTGTCTTTTCATACTGTAACCTATCCTGCTTCCCCAGTAGTTTCTCCACTTCTTGTTTATGGTTAAGAAAAGATGCTGAAGTATTAGCTGGAACTGGGTAGCACTCATCTTTCCTATTCTGATCTATCTGATTTGAGGATGCCCTAGATGAATGCCTTCTGGAACTGCGAGAAGACTCTGAACGGTTCCTTTTATGTTTCTTATGCCTTTTGTGACCAGAAGAGGAAGAGGATGATGATGAAGACACTGATTCATCAGCAGAAGAAACACTTGAAGAAGAAGTTGATTTTCTTCTTTTCTTCTTTAGCCTAAAAAAAACAGTTCATCTGTCATATATGTACAAAAATGTTTCTAAATTATCCATAAAGATGTGGGCCCTATTTGTTTCCTTTAAAGATTTTATAAAAGCTGTGGTTCAGATAAATAATACAATAATCTCGGCTACTACAAGATCTAATTTTACTATTAAGCACTTTTGGGGGAAAAAATGCTTGCAGACAGGGATCACTGTAAGCAAATCCATCATTTCTGAAAGACAGACTTTTTTTCAACACTACCTTAAAAAGTTAAGACTACTGAACCCATAAAGGAGAACTCAACTTTTTTATTTGGCTACCTCTAGTTCATGGTTTCTTCACCTGATTACTGGTATTTTCAGCCAAATAATTCTTGGTTGGGGGTGGGGGTGCGGGTGGGAGCTGACCTGTGCATTACAGAATGTTTAAGAGCATCCCTGACCATTATACACTAGATGCAGTAGCACCCTATCAGTTATGGCAATCAAAAATGTCTCCAGATCTTGTCAAATGTCCCCGGGTGAATAAATCCACCCCTAGTTGAGAACCACTGCTCTAGTTCTAAAATATTTCTTCCTACAATATAAAGTAACTTATTCTATATTTTAATTCTAAGATACTCTTTTTTTGTAGAATTCTAGCCTTAAATTCCACTTCATCTCTTTAATAAGAAAATACATGGAACACATATTTGCTAAAGATTCTGATTAGCACTTGAAATACTTTCATGTTTTTATTTACTTTACCTCCAGTATGGCACTTTGGGTTCAATTCAGTAGTTGCCTTAAGTTTAAAAATACTGAATATTATAGTTTACCTCTTCTCTTCTTTTAAGAGCTTACGCAACTTTTCTGCACTTGTTTCTATTTTCTTTGTTTTCTGCTTTTCTTCCTTTTCAGCTTGTTTTTCTCTTAATTCCAAAGATTTCTTTTAGAACCCAGATATCGAAAAAAACCACACGTTAAAAATAGCAGAATATATAAAACCCAGTATTCAAAAGACCACCCCCAACGAGAAACCCAATTTAGTAAAACCAAATCACCATAGAGCCAGCATTAAACAGTATTTTTTTAACATAAAAAAATTAGTCATACAGATGTTTGGCATTAGTCATTGAAATGGCCAGAACAGCATTGAGGACCATATTGCAGTTGGTATCCCATAAAAAAAGGGGAAGCCATTGCAGTGGTACCCATGACCCAGAGTGCAAGAAAGGTTAAAAAAAAAAAAAAAGTACATAAAAATTATTTTTAAAGATTGAAAAATTTAAACAGGACACATTTTACAAATAAAATTCAAATAAAGACATTCCATTAAGGTGAAGTGAAGGAGGAATCACCATGTTCAAATACAAACCATTTAAAAAAATAGCACAGCCCAGTTGGATGCATGATTACATAGGAAATCATTTTCCAGTTTGTGGATGGGGATGAGCAGCACCAGATGTCACAGACACAGCAGCAATGGTCCAATTCAGAAGAAAATGCATGAGAAAACATCATCATCAGTATTACAGGAAAAGACAATTTAAAATATGTCTCAAAAAGGTTTTTATAATTAGCTCAATTATAGTAGCAACAATAATTTAAAAACCACCAGGTAAGCTCCCTATAACGACATTTCTCAAAACAACATACCAAATTTAGGTAATAGTTTTCTCATAGCTATCTTTACTTTTGATTATGGACAAAAACAGAGGCACTATGAAGCAATGTCAAACCCAATTAGGAAAAACTATACCTAAAAAGAAACTTTTCATAATGCCTTACTTAAGTAATGTAGAATAGGTTTCCTCAGGAGAAAATTAAGTTTGGGCATTATTTCAAATATCAGTAAATTTCTAAGAGGAAATAAGGAATCACCTGCATATATTTATGAAGTTTCTGCAAAGCATCCTCTGCATCTTTAAAAGTCTCATCCAAAGCCAAAGCTTTCTTATAGTAACTTTCAGCATTTAAAAACTTTTCTTCTTCTTCTAACCTAAATTTGAAAGAAAGATTTAGCTTTTTTGTAAAAACAACAAAACTATCCAAATATGCATACAGGTCAAAGGCTTATATGAGAGAGCTTATTAGGGAAAAGCCAAGTAAATTATTTTCCAAAATAAAATACCAAAATAATATGCTTTTTACTGTAATTTATTTCATAGACCACATAAACAGAAATCTATTACTAGTAACTAAAGGTATATGTCCAATATTGGCACATTTTTGCAGTAATACACAAAAACCCATGATAAATGGGTGTCCACAAATTTAGTATGATCTAGAATTTTAGCACAGAATTATACCAGAAGGCTTTTTTCCCTAGTAGTTTATGAAAAATTATCTACAGAAAATTTTGGAAATCTTTGGAAATACCAACATACACATATATCACAATGAGCCTGTAAATAGCATAATCATTAGATGAAGTTCACAAGTCTGGGTTGTGAAACACCAGAATGAGAAAGTTTGGACATAAAGCAGTCAAAAGACGTTGCAAAGTGCTTTGGGTTCTTAGAAGGAAAAAGAAATTACTATAAAATACAATGGGATCACTTTTGTGTCAGTAGACTGGATACGGGAAACAAAGGACAAGTCAAAGATGAACAGTATCTCTGGCTTAGGTAACTACAGGGTATTGCTATTCACTCAGCTCAAAGACATCAATACAAGGCTATAAGACAACCACATATAAGTAGTTACTAGTTATCCACCTAGTAAGTATGTAAAAAGCTGCTCCAATCATTAAATAGAAGTTCCTATAAATTATAAAACGAATATTGCAAAATTTAATCAACTTGGAATTTGTGATCACAAACAGGAATGACTACACAAATAGTATAGTCATTAAACCAAAAACTTTTGAGTATATTATCTAGGAAAAGAGTATTTGCCTAATCTCTTGTACTTTCCCATTTATTTATTGAAACCAAGAGTGTTATAAATTAAGTGCTTAAGAAACTACTTCCTTAAGTTCAAAATTTTTTAGTGGTTGGTTGAACATTAGACCTCCACTATTAAACAAAATCTGATACTTACTGTCCTCCTCTCTCTACGAGTGTCTGGCAGAGGTATTTTCTTGCATTTCTGTGAGTTGGACAGTTTTCTAATGCAAGCTCAAAATCTTCTATTGCTTTGTTCAAACTTCCTTTTGTCGCATATCTAGAGACATGAAACAAAGTTAGAGGGCTGTATCTCACAAGCTCTTCATAAATCTTGTTCGCATTTACCTGGTAAACATTCCTTAAAATCCATGTATGATTCACTTACAATGCTCCACGAGCTACCAAAGCTTCCACATTTTGTTTGTCTATTTCCAAAGCTTTATTGTATTCATTCATAGCATCCACATGGCGTCCAACTTTAAAATAGTCAACTCCGATCTTCACACTAAAAAAGACATTTGTAAAGCATCACAAACACTTCAAACAATATCTAAATAAAATGTTAGTGTGAATAAGTTTTAAAAGCAAATGTCATCAAACTTGGCAAAATATTTAGTTTTCAGAGTACTCACAATATACCTAAGGAACGTTCTTCTGCCTTTGGACATTTTCACAACAAATATTGGTGAAACCTAGATATCAACATACTAATTCCTTTTGAGAAAACTGAAATGCTGAGTAAAACTTATCTATTAAGTGTAAAATCTGTTAAGTGTAAAATGTAAGACTACTTACATCTACAAAAGAAAAGCTCGTGTCAAAAAGGCATCACTTTAATGCATCTCAAATTTGTCTTATTGATGATATAAGCATGCTTGCCTTGCCCTAAGCTTTTAGACTAGATATAATGCAATTGTTGAAAGACAGTCTTCATACCATTTTAAAGCCCAAGATGCGGATTGTTTTTTTCTCAATGCAGAAGCAAAATCATCTTCAGAGAAATTTTTGCTATTAAAGAAAATAAAAATTAAAAAGTTAAACCACAAATAAGTAACTATACTTAACTCTGCTTGACAGGCACTCGACAGTGAAAGTATGAATTCCAAGCAAGAAATTTGCATTCTATTTACATACCAAAATCTTTGAACTTTCAAAATGATTATTATTGTTAAACAGTATTTTTCTCGGCCAGGTGCGGTGGCTCACGCCTGTAATCCCAGCACTTTGGGAGGTCGAGGCGGGTGGATCACGAGGTCAGGAGATTGAGACCATCCTGGCTAACACGGTGAAACCCCAACTCTACTAAAAATCAAAGAAAAAAAAATTAGCCAGGCGTGGTGGCGGGCACCTGTAGTCCCAGCTACTTGGGAGGCTGAGGCAGGAGAATGGCGTGAACCCAGGAGGCAGAGCTTGCAGTGAGCTGAGATCGCGCCACTGCACTCCAGGCTGGGTGACACAGTGAGACTCCGTCTCAAAAAACAAAAACAAAAACAAAAAAAAACAACAGTATTTTTCTTTAGCATACACACAAAATTCTTATAAAAAATTTCTGCATCCTTCTCTACTTGGTTACATGGTACACATATTAATCACTGATAAGACAGTCCAGTCCAGAAGATGGGATCACCTGGTTCATTCAACCTTTGGCATATGCCTGCTACTAGGTGGCTTAGGATGGTAAAATACATCCTTCAGCTAAACGCAGCTTCTGAGCTTACCGCCACTCCCCTCACCACCTAAGAGTAATGCTGATGTACTATACCTTTGTAGGCCTCTCATTAAAGATGGTGGATTAGATTCATCTATTCCTAGTTTTTCTAGAAGGAATTCAACTACTCCTGGATTAACAAATCCCAAGGAACTCTGCATGACATTTTCATAGGACTCCAAAGAATTGCTATTTAGCTCAACACTTCTCCTTAAAAAAAGAAAATACAAACACAAAAATTGTAAAATGACTAATTTGACATTCCATTTCTATTAAAGAAATAATATCATTTGAGGTTTAAATACTAATTCCATTTTTTGCATAAGATGGTGTGGCAATATTATGATATGGTTTCCTTTTACCAAGTCTGAAGTAATTTAACTGTTACAAAAATGTGGTATTCCTCAATCCAAGAGACTTTTGTAATGAACTATTGTTGAAATAATATGGATAAATTACCTGTAGTATAAAGGAAGCTCTTCAGAGCTAATTACACCTAATTTAATACCAGATAGGTGTGGTGGAAGAGAAGAGTTATACAGAGATACTGCTAGCTTTTCATGGTATCTGTCAATATCCTTGATTCCAGCTTAAGAAAAAAAAAGAGAACTAAGCTGATTAGTAAGAAAATGTAAACTAACATAAAAAATATAAACTTTCCCAAACACTACCCTCTTAGACTGTATTTTTTTAAATTAATAAAAACAAAAATTCAACAATCATTACTTTTTTATTAGTATGATGAAACTAATCACCTCGAATGATGTCACCAGTTTGGTAATATGATAAAGGATCCCCATGGTTACTGTGAGAAGGCACATCTCTTAAGGGACAAAGAGCCTGTAATGAGAAGTATTTTAAAACACCAGACATTTCAAGCTTTGATAAGAACAGTGTCTTCTTTTATCTTAGTTGTTTGGTATGAAACAGCTAGTAGTTGAACAACCTAAAGTAAAAATTTAAATAAGGATTTAGTTAAAAGTAATTTCCGTGTCCAAACACAGTAAGATATGTTTGCTGGTTCAGTTAAAAAACTAAAATCTCATGAAACTTTCCATTAGTTTAGGAACCAAATATGATGGCTTATGACAGTATACAACATGCATCAAAAACAAACTAAAATTTGTCTAAAAGGTATAAGGATTCCAGTGAAAATGAAATGCCAATTCTCCAAGGTATTTTGTCTGTTATCCAGTCTGTAATACCTTCTGCTTTTCTTCCTTTTTATCTGCCTGGATAGATGGCAAATACCCAATCTTTTATCGTGACACATTAGTTTAAATTCAGGACTATCCATCTTGGGCAAAGTATCTTAATGTACAAACCACTTACATTTAATTATTGTAAATATATAAATGAAACTTCTCTCCAGATTATCCACATGAAAATATACAATGCCAAATATTAACTAATTAAGAATACATATGTTCAACTACAAGAAATAAGTCTGAATATCAATCAACCTCACCATGTCCACTGATACCTCTTTGAGCATTTAGAAAAGAACACTGTGCCTGCCAACCAGTTTAAAGTTAAAAAATCCCAAAAACCAGAAATGGAGGGAGAAACTGGGTAACTTTCACCAATTTTTTTAAACGACTTTTCTCCAATTAACATTTAATTTCCAAAAGTATCTTGGCAGGTATACTTGAGCACAACTGCATGCAGAGATATAGTTCTTGCATTGAGATGAGTTAACAAAAACAGAAGCAATCCAAGTAACAAAAATAACTTACTGTGATTTCTAAGTGGGCTATATCTCTCATGATACCACTTCCTAAACAGATCAACACCATGAAAAAACCGAATTCCCGAATAGAACTAATTCTTCCAATCACTATATCACCACGCTCAATATCTCGGAAAAACAGCTCTCTTCGATCCATACTAGGTATTTCCATGAATTGCTCTAAAGGTGGCATGATTGCATAATGATCTAAAAAAAAAAATTAACAAAATCACTAACGATAGTTTTGAGTTCCGTTTCACCTGAAGTACTGTTAAACCGAACCGCAATCTTAAAGATTTTAAGGCTAAACTCACCTTCACTGTCTTCATTAATTTCAGAAGTTGCAGGTGCATCTGATTTCCAGGAAAGTGCAAAAAGCAGATCCGCTTTTTTGGAGATGAACTTCTGTATCTCGATGTTGTCAACTCTCTTCTCTTTTCTTAAAAAGAAAAAAATATATATGAAAATTGGGTTATCTGCAAAGCCTCTTTACTTCTAACCTTCTGCTTATGGCTTTCATCGCCCATTCCGCTCCATCCTAAGCTGCAGACAATACAACCTCAGACAAAAAGTTTTAACTAGGCATTCCCTCATTAACCAACCTGGAGGTGGAGAGCGGGGAAACTTAAAAAGTGACGCCTCCAACTCAGATAGGAAAGCTCAAGGGATTTTTAGCTAAGGAATCTGCGCCTCTACCAAGCAGCGCCAGAGAAAAAGTTCAGCCCGCATCCCGCATTGCACAACCCAGGAGCGCCCCCCGTCCACCCAGCCCAAGACACCAGCGCGCGATCGTCCTGTGCTCACGGCCGCGGCTCCACTTCCTCTAGACGCAAACCCGGGGCTGCGGTACTGGCTGCCAGAGCTGCGTCCCCTCTTCCGTGGCGCAGTGGCACCAACGTCTCATTACCTGCCCTGCAACGGCTGCTGGGGCGGCGGGCCCCGGGCTGGCTCGGCGGCCGACCCCAGGAGGCTACGGAAGTGTGGATTGTCCTGCTGTTCGCTCCGAAGTAGAGAGAGCAAAGACGACCCGTGACAATTTAGCGACTGCCGCAGAAGGTCCCGGTCCATGGCTAGAGACTGCAGGGCCCGGAGGCCGACGGGCCGATAGTCCCCGGTTCCGTGTCCGCTACTTGAGCCGGGTGGTACAGGAAGCGGAAGAAACCTTCTGGAGGCTGCCGGAAGTACACAGACAGCACAACCAGTTACACCCGGAAGTGTTTTGGGGTCGCCCCCACGGCGGCGCGGCGGAGCTCAGCCTCGATCTCGCGAAACCGAGCGAGACTACGAAAGGCCGAAGGATTGGGCTCAGCATTGCTTGGGCTAAAGGCTGCCTAGGGCTTCCAGGAAGTGATGTATGTGAGAAGTTTGCTTTTTAAAGTGTACGTGGGATCGTTATTACGTCGAAATAGCTCGAGCTGTAACCTAGGGTAAATAATAATTCCTTTTCGTATTCATCAAGGTGCTTCTAAGTGCCAGTGCCAGGGTAAGAACCCTATACGAGCCTCCAAGCTTCTTCCCTCGACGTACTCTCTGCGTAAATCAATACCTGTGTCTCTGGCGTAACCCCATTCAACCGGCTGCTCCGGGAAGGTTTCCAGGTGGTTTAAAGGGCAGAAGAAAGGAAGGACACGGACATTTGTTAAGCACCTGGAGTGGTGTTCTCCATCCATACCCCATTTACTGTTAGTGATTGTGAATTCTAAAACCAGGATGGCTTTAATGTCTCCACATGTGCATATGCCATTCAAGTTTTACAATAACTAATGAACACATGCATTTCTTATTTAGTTTATCTCAATGGTTGCTCAAAATTTAGTGTCTGTGGGACTTACTGTATAGTGATATGTACACAAAAGTCAATATACTGTTCTTATGGACAATTCAAGTGATTTTCAAAGGGAATTTCAACTTAGGTCCCCCATCCCCTTACTTATTGACTTGAGAACCTAACCACTGTGGTAGCTATTGTACTTTTTCATTTTAGAAAACGAGGAAACATGCTCAGAGAGTCCCAGTAAATTGCTCAATGGCACAGAGCTAGTAAGAAGCTAGAGTTAGGATTCCAAACGAAGTATTAATTGGTCTTCTCAGGCAGAGTTGCTGGATTGAGTATTTTATCATACGGAAGGTCTAACTAACCCTAATTTTGAGATCATGTAGCTTCGTTTTATTCCAGTATAAAATTTGTACCATTTAAATATGTTCAGTGTAAATAGTTCAGTATAGTCCTCTTGAACAGAAATAAACGGTGACAGTTAGTCTCCCCACTTCCCACCATGTGTCTTTGAGGAAATCAACTTGCCCTTCACTGTGTTACCACTTTTGTATAGGAGATCTAGCCCAGAACATAATCGATACTGCCACACTGTTTTGTGGAAAACCCAGGCAAATAGGTAAACAGTTTGAGACTTGAGAAAATGCAACAAACAAGACTGCAACTGTAAAAGGTAAATTTGGGCTAGGCACGGTGGCTCACACCTGTAATCCCAGTACTTTGGGAGGCCGAGGGCGGATCACTTGAGGTCAGGAGTTCAGAGACCAGCTTGGCCACCATGGCCTAACCCCATCTCTACTAAAAATACAAAAATTAGCCGAGCATGGTGGCTCATGCCTGTAGTCCCAGCTACTCGGGAGGCTGAGGCACGAGAATCTCTTGAACTCTGGAGGCGGGGGTTGTAATGAACTGAGATCGCGCCACTGCAGTCCAGCTTGGGCGCCGGAGGGAGACTCCGTCTCAATAAATAAATAAATAAATTTCAAGCTTCTATAGGCATATCAACTTTAATAAATGGTACAGACTGACTTGTTTTAAGCCATAACTCTAGAGAATGGTTGTTTTTAGGAAAGAGTGCTGTCACTGAAAAGGAAAGCTGACCACTAAAAATTATTATAGACATCTTGATAAGTATGTGATTTGTGTTAGAGTCAATCTGTGATCAAGGACCTCATTTTTTGGAGGGACTAAGAAACCAGTGTCTGAGAACCAGACACCAAATAGTGTTACTTAGCCTGGGAATGTCACCTTCTGAGGCCATTCTTTAGTAGCACATGGTTTTATCACTATGGGATCTGTCTATACTTCTTCCTAATTCCAACACTAGGATAACCCTCCCCCACCTCATACCTTGAACATCTGAAATGGCCGTGAACATAGAAAGCAGCTCCTTTTAGGGGGTAAACAGCATTTATCAAGAGTGGTATTTTTCGTATAGTAGCGACAGAAGAAATGAACTTTAAGCAAATGTACTCAAAACTCAGCGTGGGATTTTCTGTCTTTGGTTAGCTCCTTATGTGAAAGTAGCCACATTAGTTGGGTGCCGAAGGCAGTCTTATTCTTTACTTCCGGAATACTACTCCCATTGCAGAGGATAAAGCCTTTTACAATTACAGGTGTATTTGAGTTCATTTTCTTTTGAGACAGACACCCCTTTGACTTTGAAGGGTACAGGGCACTGGATCTTTGACATGGGATTGGAGGGAGTGAGGAAAGGAAATGGGACTAGGTTTGCTTCTCATTTTAGAAAAACTAGTCCCACATGTGGGGCCTCTCAAGTGGGCGACGAAGAAAATACTGTTTTTCTTTTTTACTTCTTGCCTTACCTTAAAAAATATCTTTTTCGAGAAACTTTTCCAGATTAAGCAACATAAATAACTAAATGAATATGTTGAGGAGAGGGACAGGGGAAAGTGTGGGATGGGGTTGGGGGAAGAAGGCAGGACATCTAAAGCAGTCAGATCTTTGATGTCTGGTTCCTATGCCTATTTTTATTGTAAATGTTAAATTCAATTTCTAAATAAACACATATGTACATTATTTAATAAACACTCTAGACCCTAGAGATATAAAGGTGAAGAAAATAACTCTGGTTCTTGAGTGGCTCACAGTGCAACACAGGATTAGACATAAGAAGAAACAAATATGGCACAGTGGTAAGTGCTATTGTGGACACCTACTAGGGTGTCTGCATAGATTCCTCTTCTCTGTGAAGTGAGGTAGTGGGAGTTGCTTGGGGTAAGAGGAGAGAGGGGGAGGCAACTATGTGCAGTCCAGGCACAGAGGGCAATATAATTAAAGAAGTAGAGGTGTGAAAAAGCAAGATACATTCTGGAGACAGCAAGTGTGAAATGGAGGTAGGTAGGGATATTTTAATTATAGACATTTGGTTATGTAAGCGTGTCATTTCAGGTAGGCTATAGATTGGTGGGAAGAAACCCCTGGTGCCTCTCTGTGGGTACAACACACATACATACACCCACACACACAGAGTAAAGTCCTGATTTCTTTAGCAAAGAACACAAAAACTTAGGTGAAACAAGGTAGCCACATAAAGAAGTGGGAGAAGCAGCATATCTCATTGTAGCTTTTCTTGGATCTCCCAAGTTTCCACAAATAACTTCTGCAGCTAGTGACATAATCTGCAATAGATAAAGTCTTTTTTTTACATTTCGGAAACGTTTATAACCAATTGTTAAGAATCTACAAATAATCCATGACTTTATGAGAAATATTTATAGATATATTGTTTCTGGTTCTTGATCCTGATGCCAACAGTTTCAACAAGGCATCACCTTTAGCTGGGGTTAAGGTTGGAGTGTGTGTGTCAGGGATGGTGGGTACCAAATAAGGTCCTAGAAATCTATTATGATACTTCTAACTTTAATTTTTCAGTATCTTTTAAAGGCTCTCTTCTTTTTAGAAAAAATGGACTTTATTTTTTAGAGCAATTCTGGGTTAAAAGCAAAAGTGAGGAGAAAGTAAAAAGTTTCCCATGTATCCCCTGCCCCCACATATGCATAGCCTCCCTCATTATCAATATCCCCCACCTGAGTGGTACATTTGTTAAATTGATGAACCTACACTGACACCTCTCTATCATCCAACGTCCATAGTTTATCTTAGGTTTCATTCTTGGTGTCATACATTCTGTGGGCTTGGACAAATGTGTAATGACATATTCACCATTATAGTGTATTACAAAGTCGTTTCACCACCCTAAAAATCCTCTGTGCGCTGTCTATTCTTTTTCTCCTTGGAACCCCTGACAACCACTGAGTTTTTTACTGTGTCTGTATTTTTGCCTTTTCCAGAATGTTATGTATCTGAGATCATATAGTATATAGCATTTTCAGACTGGCTTCTTAGTAATATGCATTTCAGTTTCCTCCATGTCTTTTCATGGCTTGATAGCTTGTTTATCTTTAGTGCTGAATAGTATTCAATTTGCTGGATTTATAAAACAATTTATCCATTATCCTATTGAAGGATATACTGGTTTCTTCCAAGTTTTGGCAATTATGAACAAAGCTGCTATAAACATACATGTGCATATTGTTGGTGAACATAAGTTTTCAACTCTTTTGCATAGGAGTGCAAATGCTGGGTTGTGTGGTAAGAGTATGTTTAGTTTTGTGAAAAAGCACCAAACTGTCTTTCAAAGTGGCTGTACCATTTTACATTCCCATCAGCAATTAATGAGAGTTCCTGTTGCTCCACATCGTCACTGGTGTTTGATGTCAGGGTGCTGAAATTTGGCCATTCTAATAGATGTGTAGTGGTATCTCATTGTTATTTCCATTTGCATTCCCTTGATGATATATGATGTGGAGCATCTTTTTAAATGCTTATTTGCCATCTGTATATCTTCTTTGGTGTGGTGTCTGTTAAGGTCTTTGGCCCATTTTTAAATTTATATATTTATTAAAATATTTTAATATATTTGCAAATATTTTGTCTTAGCCTGTGGATTATATTCTCCCAGTGGTATCTTTTGCAGAGTAGAAATTTTTAATTTTAATGAAATCCAGCTTATCAGTTTTTTTTTTCTTTTATGGATCATGACTTTGGTATTGTATCTAAAAAGTCATCACCAAACCCAAAGTCATCTAGATTTTCTTCTATGTTATCTTCTAAGAGTTTTATAGTTTTGCATTTTACATGTAGATCTATAATCCATTTTGAGTTAATTTTGTGAAGGATGTAAGACCTGTGTATAGATTCATTTTTTTGCATATGGATGTCCAGTTGTTCCAGCACTACTGGCTGAAAAGAGTATCTCTTTTCTCCATTGTAGTGCCTTTTTACTTTTGTTAAAGATCAGTTGACGGTACTTATGTATTATGTTGGTCTAATTCTGGGCTCTTTATTCTGTTCCATTGATCTACTTGTCTATTCTTTTGCCAGTACCACACTGTCTTAATTACTATAGCTTTATAGTAAGTCTTGAAGTCAGGTAGTGCCAGTTCTCCAACTTTGTTCTTCTCCAATTACTGTCTTTATTTTCCTGAAAATAGTCCCTTTTTGTTGCTTAAGCCAGATGGAGGAAATCTGTAGTTTGGAACCAAAGGTGTTGACTAATACACTAAGAAGCCACCAACTAGTAGCCTCTGCTTTTTCTACTCTGCCATTTTAAAAATGAAGAAACAAATATGGAGAGGTTAATACATGCTTTTGTTTTTCAAAAACTAACTTTAGAATACGTGTTGTCTAACTGTGTATCTAGTACTCTTTCTACCATACCATGCCATTTAGCGGGTCAGTGAAACCATGCTCTTTAAGGATGTAGCTTTAAAATATATGTATGGAATTTATTTTATTAAAAAAAATTATGACATAGGTCAGGTATCCCTTATCTGAACTGGTTGGGACCAGAGTGTTTTGAATTTGAGATTTTAGAATAATTGCATATATATAATGAGATACCTTGGGGACTCAAGTCTAAACAAAAAATTCATTTATGTTTTGTATGCACCTTATACCCACAACTTGAAGGTAATTTTATTTTCACCTTGGGACGCTGAGTAAACATGGTGTCACATTCCTACGTTTTGACTGGGATCTACCACATGAGGTCAGGTGTGAAATTTTCCACTTGTGGCATCATGTGAGTGCTCAAAAAGTTTCCAACTTTGGAGCATTTTGGATTTTGGATTTTTGGAGTAGGGATGCTCAACCTGTAGTTAATTTTATGTGTCATCTTCACTGCATCAGGGGATGTCCAGATAGTTGGTTAAAGACTATTTTTGGGTGTGTCTGTGAGAGTGTTTCCAGATGACATTAGCATTTGAATTGGTGGGCTCAGTAAAGTAGATTGCCATCCGTAATGTAGTTGGTCGTCATCAAATCCACTGAGGGGCCAGGATCTGTGGCTCATGCCTGTAATCCTAGCACTTCGGGAGGGCCGGGAGGGCGGATTGCTTGAGCCCAGGAGTTTGAGACCAGCATTGGCAACATGGCAAAACCCTGTCTCCACCAAAAATACAAAAATTAGCCAGATGTGGTGTCACATGCCTGTAGTTCCAGCTACCCAGGAGGCTGAGGTGGGAGGATCATCTGAGCCTGGGAGGTTGAGGCTGCAGTGAGCCTTTCCCAGCCTGGGTGACAGAGTGAGACCCTGTCTCAAAAATATATATATATATCAGTTCAGGGCCTGAATAGAATAAAAGGCAAAAGTAGGGAAAATGTGCCCCTTTTTGGCCCCACTGTTTGAGCTGGGACATCTCATTTCATCTTCTTTTGCCCTCAGAGTAGGATTTATATCATTGGCTCTCCTTGGCCTTTGGACTCAGACTACATTATGCCAGCAGCCTTCCTGGGTCTCTAGCTTGCAGATGGCTGATCCCAAGACTTCTCAGCCTCCATAATCCTCTATAATTGTATGAGCTAAGTCTTCATAGTGTGTGTGTGTGTGTGTGTGTGTGTGTATGTATGTACGTATGTATATGTATGTGTATCTCCTGTTGTCTGTTTCTCTGGTGAACTCTGACTAATACAAATGTCCGTTATTATGTTATTATCTAAAGATCGCCTTGAACTCTTTTTTTTTCCCATAATGGGGCCCCTTGATTTCATTCCTAAGCACATGGTGTAAAAGGTTTAGATTACAAATTTGCTACCATATAAGGTAGCCATCTGTGTTTAACACTCTATTCAAAGCTGTCCTGAAGTGACTCAAGAAAGAGTAAGGAATACTAAATGGAAAATATGGCAAACTCAGCCAAATATCTATCCCTGTTGTTAGAGGAATAATTCAAACTGCAAGCCCTTCTGATAAGAGTTGGCACATCTTCATTCATTCCAATAGTTTTTGTTTGAAAAGATTCTCCCAGCTTCTATTTCTTTTTCATATCACAGACCAACACCTTTCTTCAAGAAAAAAAACATTGTCACTCTAATCCACTTGAGGGTGCTGTAAGATCATCATGGTATCCAGTTTTATAAAAGTCCTTCACCAGAAAACCTGCTAACTAAACAAGGATTTAGGGATGGGGAACTGTGACCCTATTATATACAGTCATTTTGGGATAATTTTATCTCTAACACTGTCTCCACCTTTTAGTGACTGATAAATGTTTTGAGGATATTATTTTAATTTAAATCAGTTCATATCTCATTAGAATTGATAGACTTAGTAATCTTGAGTTATTTTTTTCTAAGAAGAAAGATTACTGATTTCAGTTTCAATTCAGCATGGTTCTAAACAGACCCAGAGGTGAATATTGCACAACTCCAGGACAAGAGGCCAGAGTAGTGATACACTATAATCCATCTTCAGTGTATGTGGTATTCCTGGAGATGTGCAACTTTTGATCAGTTGTAGTGACCATCTGCAGTGCTAGTCTCAGCTAGCATTTCTTTCCTGTTTGTCTTTGTTTACAAAAAGGATGAGGAAATAGAATGAAGATATTTCAGATTAAATCTATCATGATTGTTAGAAAAAAAGTCGAAAGATGTATGTAATACTGATATGGAATAGGTTAAGGTGTTTGTCATCAGGTTCTTGGTCATGACTGCTCATAAAGACACACACACATACACACACACACACACCTCTTAGATTCTTAGATTCTTGTTTTGCAGCAATTTCTCAGAATGCTATATCAGAGAACATGTCAGGATTATCATCAAAAGAATTGAAAGTTTAATGCTCAATAAATAGTATTCTTTGTCAGTACATTCTGGATTGCTTCGATTTTTTAAATGCAATTTAGACATTCCTTTAAAATGAAAGCAGTTGGTCATCTTCTAATTTTTAAACACATTCTTTTTTGTTTTATTGACGGCAGCACTAAAGGAGAATTTCGGGGAGTAGAAATGTATTAGTGGCTTAGTATATTGCCCTTCTTAATGGAATTCATTGGAAGATCCAGTATATCAGGGAAATGATTTAACCTTGATCTGGACCACATTAGACATAGCCTTTGATTATCTGTAGACATAATGGTCAAGTTGCCAAATGCATTAATTTATTCATTTAATAAATATTTGAGGCTTAGGCTGTATTTTAGGTGTTAGGAATATAATAATGAAAAAAATACACCAACCTCCCTGCCTCTATGGAGTTTATATTCTGGAAGGAGACATATGATGAGTAACAAATATAATAAATAAGTAAATGATATAGTGCATGTATTAGAAGGTGATAGATCCTATACAGAAAGAAGTAAGTCAGGGTAAGGGGCATTGGAAGTACAGGGGGGTGGGTGTGGTAGTTTTTTTTTTATTATTTATTTATTTATTTAATTTTTTTTTTTGAGACGGAGTCTTGCTCCAGGCTGGAGTGCAGTGGGTCAATCTCGCTCACTGCAAGCTCCGCCTCCTGGGTTCACGCCATTCTCCTGCCTCAGCCTCCCGAGTAGCTAGGACTACAGGCGCCCCGCCACCATGCCGAGCTAATTTTTTGTATTTTTAGTAGAGACGGGTTTCACCGTGTTAGCCAGGATGGTCTCAATCTCCTGATCTCATGATCCGCCCTCCTTGGCCTCCCAAAGTGCTGGGATTACAGGCGTGAGCCGCCGCGCCTGGCCTGGGTGTGGTAGTTTTAAATAGTTACAGCAGATCTCATTAAGAGGGTGACATTTGAGCAAAGATTTGAAGTAGATGAGGAGTTAGTCATTCAACCTGTTTGAGGGAAAAGAGTTCCAGGCAGAGGGAACAACCAATGCAAGGGTCCTGAGACAGGAAGGTATTTGATGTATTTGAGAAATAGCAAGGAAGGCGGTGTGGCAGGAACAGAGTGAGCATGGAGGATGGACGTATGGGGCTTTGTAGGCCATTGCAAGAACTTGGCTTTTACTGTTAGTGGTTGGGAGTAGCTTCAGAGTTTTAAGGAGGAGGGCACATTATGACTTTCATTATAAAAGTATCACTTTGGCTGTTATCTAGGTAGGAATTGATTAAATACCTATTGCTCATAATAAAAGGGAGAAAGTTTTGTAGGATGTCTTCTTATTTCTTAGCAAACATAATTTCATTTTAAAATTTACCTATCGATCATTGCATAGAATAAGAATATGAAGTTTCAACAGCTGCAAGAAGATTAAGAGTGTAGGGCAGGGCGCTGTGGCTCACGCCTGTAATCCCAGCATTTTGGGAGGCCGAAGCAGGCGGATCACCTGAGGTCAGGAGTTTGAGACCAGACTGACCAACATGAAGAAACCCCATCTCTACTAAAAATATAAAATTAGCCGTGCGTGGTGGCGCATGCCTGTAATCCCAGCCACTCGGGAGGCTGAGGCAGGAGAATCGCTTGAACCCAGGAGGCAGAGATTGCGATGAGTTGAGATCGCGCCGTTGCACTCCAGCCTGGGCAACCAGAGCGAGACTCTGTCTCAAAAAAAAAAAAAAAAAAGAATGTGAGCAATTATGAAATAGGGAGTTATCATAGTGGAAGGAGCTTAGCCCAGAAGTCCCAGCTGTATTTTGAGTAAATAATCTAATCTTCCATCCCTCTCTTGCCACCTTTAAAACTAAGGGATTGGATGAGATGAACTTTGAGATCTAACCCTTAACATTCATTGTTCTATGATGAACAGTTCAGGTGCTAAAACTGCATGTCTGTCTTTAAGTCAGTGTGCTTCTTTTTCTATGAAATCTGTATGAAGTTATTTTCCTATTGTATTGCAGTACTGGTAAGTGTGGCTTCCTACTGTGGCTGGTCTCTTTAAATGAATGAGATTCTTTACAGTTCCTTTAGTTGTAGTTAGAAGAGGGACCAGCCACAGAAGTCACAGGGAGAGATTGGCTGATCACTGTTTGGAAGTCTCAGCGTGGCAGTTCCATGAGGTAGATTGAGTTCTGGACACTGATCCTTAGTTTTTCAAGTGCAGAAATTCAAGTAAGGCTCGACATACTGATACACACTAACCAAATTAAACACTGATTTAGAAATCACGTTGACAATATATTAAGGGTGAACTGTAAATGTTATGTGAATCAGAAACTTGTAGAAGTATCAATATATTCTCTGGTGGAAAGCCAACTTCAGTCAGAAGCTTGTTTGTGAGCCCAAAATAAGAACAAAAACAGCCTGTTGGGTATTTTTAATGACTAATTTCATCAAACTATGTAATCTTATGCATTCATTTCCTCTGCATGTGTATTTCTTCTAAGACAATAAAAAACTCTGCTTACCTGTCATCCTTTTCTTTCTCCCTTTAATCTCTCTTTCTTTATACACACACACACACACACACACACGTACATAATATATAAAATATACATGTATGCATATGTAAATATGTAACTGAATAATAGCAAATATATTGAGAATATGACTGCTGCTATGTGTGTGTATATTTGAAAACTGCTTTCAGTTTTGTTTTAACTTTCTTAAAATGGAAGCCCAATATATAAAATAGACAGGAAGATACTGAGAACTCAACCAAGTAATATATTTTCCTTTTTGTTTCCAGCCCCCTCTCCCTCATACACAGCAAATGATGCCTGGAGAGGTTACCTTTAAGTCAGCAATCCCCAACCTTTTTGGCACCAGGGACCGATTTTATGGAAGACAATTTTTCCATGGACTGGGGCAGTAGGGATGGTTTTAGGATGATTCAAGTGCATTACATTTATTGTGCTCTTTTTTCTATTACTATTACATTGTAATATACAATGAAATAATTATACAACTCACCATAATGTGGAATCAGTAGGAGCCCTGAGCTTATTTTCCTGCAGCTAGATGGTCACCTCTGGGGATGATGGGAGACAGTGACAGATTATCAGGCATTAGATTCTCATAAGGAGCATGCAACATAGATCCCTTGCATGTGCAGTTCACAGTAGGGTATTCACTCCTATAAGAATCTGATGCCAGTTGGCTTGGTAAGCGGGGGTACCCGCGGGCCTCCCCAGACAACTGCATCCTCCGTAGCCCACGTAGCCTTGGCACTGCGTGCTGTGGGGGTCCTAGGCCCTCCGCTGCAGGGCCGGGGCGCCGGCGAGGCCGAGGGGTGGGAAGTCACTGCCCAGCCTGGCAGTGTGAATGTGCAAGTCGATCCCCTAACCCAGAAAGCCCCAGGTGTGGTCTATATGGGCGGCCCTGCTCCTGTTTTATTTTTTCGGGACAGGGTCTCGCTCTGCCACCCGGGATGGAGTGCAGTGGTGTAATCACAGCTCACTGCAGCCTCGACCTCCCGGGCTGAAGCGATCCTCCCCGCTCAGCCTCCTGAGTAACTGGGACCACAGGTGCACCCGGCTGATTTTTAATTTTTTTTGTATTTTTTTTGGTAGAGATGGCGGGGGGTCTCGCTATGTTGGCCAGGCTGGTCTCAAACTCCTGGCCTCAAGCGATTGTCCTGTATCAGCCTCCCGAAGTGCTGGGATGACAGGCATGAACCACTGCACCTGGCCTCTTTTGAATGGGCCTCCTTGCGTTTGTGTTTCAATGTCTGGTGCTACTTTTTTGGGAGCCCCAAGGCTGTACTGTTTGACTCCTTTTTTCCCCCTTTCTTTTTAACCTAAATTAAAGCTGCCACTGAAGAGCCCCACCATGGAAGACACGCGGTTGGTGATATCAAAACAGAAGACAGAGGTGGTGTGCGGGGTCCCCACCCAGGTGGTGTGCACGACCTTCAGCAGTCACATCCTGGTGGTGGTGACCCAGTGGGGAAAATTGGTATCTGTGACTAGGGACAGTCTCTCTGTGGTAGTCCATGCTTATGGGACAAATATCTGCATACTTCTTGTATTATGGTTCTTCAGGGAAACAGAACCAATACGATGGGTATATGTATATTTAGAAGGAAATTTATTTTAAGGAATTGGCTCATGTGATTTAGGAGGCTGACAAATCAAAACATACAGAGTAGGTTGGCAAGCTGGAGACCAAGGAAAAGCTAATGCTGCAGTTTAAGTCTGAAGGCTATCTGCTGGTAGATGGCCCTCTTTCTTGGTGGAGGTCAATCTTTTGTTCTATTCAGGTCTTCAGCTAGCTGGATGAGGCCTTACCCAGATGATGGAGGGCAATGTGCTTTACTCAAAGTTCATCAATTTAAATGTTAATCTCACCCCCCAAACACCCTCACAGAACATTTAGAATAATGTGTGACTACATATCTGGGCACCATGGCCCAGCCAAGTTGACATATAATTAACCATTGCAATTATGTCCTACTTCAATGCCATATTTTAAGACAATGAAGCCTATTTAAAGCATTACAACCCCATGACGGTGAAGCAGCTGGAAATCACATGATTTGAGGAACAGCTGAAGTAACTAGGAATGTATAGAAATTCTGCCTCGTTTAATCTACTGGGTTTCACACTTATACACAGCCAATATCTGAGTTGCATCATCATTTCTTACTTATATCAGAGTTATAATATGAATGGTAGAGATTTCATAGTCTTTTGGTGTAAAATTGCTTTAAGTTCATTTAAAGGCCTTTATCAACAAAATTTCTAAGCTTATAATGCTTTTTTATTTTTCCACTTTTAAGTTCTAGAACTTAAAGATATTCCTTATCCTCCATGGTGGTTTCTGAAAAATAATTTATGTGTTGAGCACTGAGTAAAAAATTTGGGGTCATGTGATGACTGATTTTGCATGGGTCATTGACTCCAGGTGACTTCCTTTTCTGAGCTATCGAAGATCGTTCCTAATTGTGGCAGCCTAGATTTTTGCTGTTACCCATTTCATGTCTATTTCTGTGGCCACATTTCACTTCTAACAAACAAAAGAAACACCGTTATGTTAGGAAAGTTGTTTGGCTATGTTTTTATTATTTTTTTCCTGAGACTTTTTATTAGCCAATAATCCAGAATTTATTGTATCCATTTTCATTGGAATCGTAGTGACAAGCATCAATATGAGAATTGTAACTCAGAAATTCACCTAACGTTTATTTGACTATCTCCTTGTTCCAAATAGCTGTAGGTGCTGGGAATTCAGTAATGAACAAATCATAGAAAAATCCCAGTTGAAAAAAGATAGTGTGAGTGGTTATTGCTGATATTTTGCTTTCATCCTGAGAAGTGTTCCTTAATTCTAAACCTATGGACTTGGATATGAAAGGAAAAGTATTCTGTTTTTTATAGCTTCCATCAGCTCCACAGAATAAAATAGCTAGTACCCTTTTATAATTTAAAGATTTGGGGAAGAAAAAAATTCACAATAAAATAGTATAATTTCACAATAATAAATATCATCACCTTGACTATATCTGTATAATTAAAATATTTCTAAGCCATTGCCATTACCTTTTATTTCAGGCTGAATTAAAGATAACTCATTTCTAAATTGCATAACAAAATAGTCTCTGTAGGACCCTTGGAGCTAGTGTTGTGCAAACTATATCAGTGAAATTTCTGTACGATTTACTAGGATATTTGTTTTACGGAATAGTCTTGGTTTACATAAACTCTTTTCCCAGTGTTCATGGAAGCAAGAGAGTTGAACTGGGATACAGATTTTCTTTTTTTTTTTTTTTTTTTTTTTTTTTTTTTTTGAGACGGAGTCTTGCTTTGTTGCCCAGGCTGGAGTGCAGTGGCGCGATCTCGGCTCACTGCAAGCTCCACCTCCCGGGTTCACGCCATTCTCCTGCCTCAGCCTCCCTAGTAGCTGGGACTACAGGCGCCCACTACCACGCCCGGCTAATTTTTTGTATTTTTAGTAGAGACGGGGTTTCACCGTGTTAGCCAGGATGGTCTCGATCTCCTGACCTCGTGATCCGCCCGCCTCGGCCTCCCAAAGTGCTGGGATTACAGGCGTTGGGATACAGATTTTCTTATGATAGATTCTACTAGAAATGATTAAACAAAAATATGTTTTATATAGATAATACTAAGTGGATTGACAGCATATTGCTGCTGAGATTTTTCTGGGAAGTCTGTCTTTTACAAAACTGTTTGTCTTTTTCAAACATTGATGCCTTATCTGTTCTGAGAACTCATATGTGATATTTTTGGCATACTTGTCCATTTAGGTTGTATGCAACTTTCAGTTTTCCTAAAACTCTATCATAGGTGTTCATTTCAGTTTCTCTAAGATCCATGCAAGACTCATGTTCACTTGGGGCATATGACATGCTTCCTGTCTAAGGCTAGCCCTACCATGTCACATCTTAGGTCTTGGAGGGAGGGATGAAAATTCTTTTAGATCTTCCTCACTTTAGCATCCATTTACTCTTTTCCACACACTATGTTTTATTTTCCCAGAGACCATGAAGTGATCAAATACCAGCTCCCTAAGGAACTCTTTTCAGTTTAATTAGAAAAGAACAGTATTTAGTTCCTTTTTTTTTTCTTCTGGAAGTCATTTCTAGCTCCTGTACCCATCTTCTTCCCCTGTTCCAGTAAGTTATCTTTTGTCCTGTATTGCCAATCAGTCTTCCAGCCCTATCTTACCATGTCACATACCTGGATTAAAGTCATTGCAGTAGTAATAAAATTTGACAAATCTGGTTTGCAGACGCCTGGCAACTGGGGATAAGGTATGGTGGCATGACTTAGGAATTATTGATTTTTTTCCTGGTCTGCGTGATTAAATGGTGATCCTTTTCTCAGTTGGGCACTTACCATAGAAGGGTAACTATTGCTTTAGGGACTGTCAATAATAGTATACATGAAGAAAATCAAAAGCCTTGACTCCTGATTGCAACTATGACTGAGTAACTGGTACAAGACTAACCCTTCCACCATTAACAAATCCCCTGCCACAGAAAGGAAACAAAATTATATGAAACAACTGCTTTCAGATATCGGACAACAGGTCATGAAGGGTTTCACTGTCTGAGAGAAAAAAAAATAAACTAGATAACTGTTATTATTGTCGAGTTTTCTGGTTAGAGGCACTTATTGGCCAAAGGTGCAGAGAGGTGAAACCCAGACAGAGCATAGCAGCCTTGCTGAGATGATGAGACAGATATTAGAGTTTGGAGAGGCACAAACAGCTGAAATTTATGGGTAGAAGACCAAAGAGGAGAGAACTAAGCAGGGAAAGAACTCCAGAAATCTGCATAGGTTCCTTTTGAGTATTTGCTTACTAATCTGCACAAATATAGGGTGAGACTCCACAAGACCAAAGAACAATGACCAGGGAAAGAGCAACTACTGGGAAGCTATAAGCTGAACAAGTATCAGAATTTCACAGGGCTGAACAACTAGGGTGGAAAGACCCTGTGGAACACTCAGGCAATTCATTAGAGATCCCCAAAAGGCCATACCCCTTTTTGGTTTTAGTCCTAAGAAGAAGGGCTAAAACTAGCCTTATAGTAAAATCTCTTCTAGGCCCTTCTTAACAAAGTTGAAAAGGAAGTTTCAAAATAGACAATGCAATTCAACATATCCAATATATATATAGATATCAAAAGTTACTAGACATGCAAAAAAACGCATGAAAATGTGATCCCTAACCAGGTTTAAAAAATCCATTAATAGAAACAGTTCTACAAACAGGCAAAATTAATGGACTTGGACTTTTAAAGAGCTATTATAATATGTGTAAAAATTGAGGCTGGGTGCGGTGGCTCACGCTTGTAATTCCAGCACTTTGGGAGTTCGAGGTTGGCGGATCTTGAAGTCAAGAGATTGAGACCATCCTGGCCAACATGGTGAAACCCCTTCTCTACTAAAAATACAAAAATTTAGCTGGGTGTGGTGGCATGCGCCTGTAGTCCCAGCTACTCAGGAGGCTGAGGCAGGAGAATCGCTTGAACCGAGGAGGAGGAGGGTGCAGTGAGCCGAGATCACGCCACTGCACTCCAGCCTGGCAACAGAGCAAGAATCTGTCTTAAAAAAAAAAAAAATAGGAATGGAGATGGAAGAAAGGAAAAATAACTTAGGCATTGTTTTTTTCTCTCGGTTTCTGCCTTGGAATAAATTCTGGTGCAAGTACAAGGAAGGAAGACAGTAGAGGTACATTTCTTCTCCCCGTCTTCCTCTGATAGGTCTAGTCTCTGTGTCTTACACCTTCTCTCTGGAGCTCTAGTAGGCTTGCCGAGGTTTACCATGCTGTGGCGACTTGAAAGAAATGAATCAGAAAATGCATAAGGGATGCTTTAGAACAATGAATACCTGCTGACAACCCTGGGACACTGTGGAGTCCAAGAGGTATGGAAAAAATCAGTGAATGTTTCTCTGCATCCACAAGAAAGAAAGGGCACAGAATATAGGTGAGAAAGGGGAACTCAACAGACTTGGAGGAGACCTATTCGTTTCCTCAGCCAGGATGAGGAAACCCCTAGGGAAGATGTGGGAAGATCAGAAGAAAATGCTGCCACATCTCAGTAGATTATCAAAACAGTGGGGAGACATGATCTCCAAAGATACCAGCTCCTAAGAATGAGACCAGTTAAAATTCAAAGTACACAACCTCTATCAGGATGGCATGGTGGCATTTAGTTAAGACTCCCATCCCAGCAACAACTAGGGAAGAGGAAGAGGGCAAAAAGAAGGCAATCTTAAATAGTGCTAAGTGCACTATTTATTTTGGTACATCTCAGTTTGTTTCATTTTGGTACATCTCAGTTTGTTTCTTGTTAAACAGGCTGAAATAAAATGATATCCTGCTCCCCAATTGCTTTTCTAAACATGTAGCTTTAGATTCATTACTGAATAAGTTTAGAAATGTACTTATTTCTGTAGAGAAATATGAAACCAGCCAACAAATTCGTGTGAAGCTAATGCACTTTGTGTAGGTAAGCAATTTACAAAGTAATATGTAGGTATCTTATTGAAAGGAAAGGTAAAAAAAGCATCATAGACAGCTAAAAAGAAATGATCTTCTCTATCATTTTAAAGATGTGATGATTAAATACTTGCATACTTCACTTTGTCTTATCTGCACATACACAGCTGTGATAAAAATCTCCATCTACCCTATCAGTGTGATCTGAGAGAACGGAATACTATGTCTACTTGGTTAAAGCTTTTCTTCTCTAAACATCAGGACGATTTAAGGAAAATACACATCTAAGCTCAGTTCTAATAGTTCCTTGCCACTCACTTGGAAAAATTCACTGTGGGTGGCAAGTTCATGTAGTAGTATACCTGGTTAAAATACAGCAGCTCTACCATTGTTACCTCATCATACTATAATTTCTTTGGGACATGAACTTACATTTATACAAGATTTTATTATAAAATGCTATCTAATTTAGGGATACTTAAATTTTGTTGGTTTTTTTTGTTGTGGTTGGTTTTTGTTTTTTTTTTTTGACAGAGTCTCGCTCTGTTGCCCAGGCTTGAGTGCAGTGGCATGATCTTGGCTCACTGCAACCTCCACCTCCCGAGTTCAAGCGATTCTCCTGCCTCACCCTCCTGAGTAGCTGGGACTACAGGCCTGCGCCACCACACCTGGCTAACTTCTGAATATCAAGCTGAAATTACTATCAGATATCTTGCCACCACATAGAGGCTTTGAGTGAAGTCTGCATGGAGGAGAACAGAGCTGAGAGATGGAAAGATATTGAATCCCAGTGACGTCCTTTGAGATGTCGGATCAAGCTGAGCTGGGCGTGAAGATAGAACTACTCCTATACTTTTAAGATACGTAAGTTAATGAATTCCCTTGTTTGCTTGGATTAGCTTGATTATATTTTCTGTTACCTGCAGCAAGAGTCCTACTACCTTGAGTATTTCACACTTGCTCTCCAGATTCACTCTCAATTTTTTTTTTTCCAACCTTCTCTGTGCCTGGGGACTTACCTGTAAGGATTGTATCAAACGACACATTTGCCCTCTGGCTTCTGATTGTGTTCAGCCAGTGGCAATCTCCCTAGAGAGGGAGGTCAGAACATATATACTCTAGGGGCTCTCCCTGCTAGATCACAATAGGTTGAATGGTTCTTCTTTTAAAGGCTATTGATCCTGTCAAGTTCCCTTTCCTCTCCAGGTTTGAGTAGCCATCTTCTCCCTGTACACGTCAGATCCAGGGGTGTTACACCTTCTCACAATTGCAAGCTCTGGAATAAAACATTATCCCTAACTGGTTTCCCTTAGCCCTTCCCATATTTCTGTAAATAGCGCCTCTATTAAATTCTTCTCAATTATACAGTTTGAGTGAGCCGTCTCTTTCTGCCAGGAGCCAGAGTGATACATACTCCTTTCATTTTGGTATTCAAAATAAGTGGAAAATGCAGTAATTTTAAAAGACAAAATCAGATTAGCCATTTGAACAATTTGTTGCTTGATAGTGAATGCCCAATTTAGTATCATAATAAGATTTTAGAATGTTTGCAATACATGGAATTTTAGGAAGTCGGTGAAGGGAACTGAAGGCTGTTGGCATCTACATGAGTGGGGACTTACTCTAAGATTTTGGATTATTTTCTAGTCTACCACTCACAGAAACTACCTTTTAGTGCAATCACGGTGGAACCCTGCCATAGTATCTCTAGGTAAGCATCACTATGCTCTTATAAATTTATATTTTCACTTCTCCAGGTCTTAAAAAGAGGACTGCTTGAATTTTTTGTGAATAAATGAATAAAGGAAATAATTTTAAGATGCACACTGAAATCTACACTCAGTGAATTTACATCTCATGATTTATAAGAACGAACTTTCCTTAGGTCTTTATATAGTTCAGAAGGACACAGCAACAAGTATGCTAATTTCAAATGTATTCACCGAAGCAAGTTCTGAAGAAGTCAACTAGGTATCATGTAATTACTGTGTATATTTTAGGTGTTAAGATTAATTTAAGATGATTTATCACTCTAACTTTTTACCGTGTTAGGCTTTTCTTCAATTAGTCTGAATTCATGAGCCCTGATGAGCTTTTTTAGTGATACAATATTTAAAAGATTAACTACATTGAACATATGTAATGGATTAATAGCAGTGTCTATTCAATATTAGCTTGAGGCTATGGAGTATATTCAATTGTCAACATGAAGCAAAATGTTATTTCTGCTTTGAATGGAGAATACTAAATTAGTCAAGACACTTTCTCATCTCATCTGCCTTTCCCTGGCTCTTCACTTATAGTACCAGTATTTTATATTGGACAACAGTTCAAACTAGTAATAAATATATGATTGCCATATTCTTCTGAACCACAATATCTACTAATGTTGCTAATCAAACAAAATATTTGGATTGCCCCAACCTAAGAAAAAAAAATTTAAGCCATAAAGTTGATAGGTGTATCCTGTCATATGTGTAGCATTCTTCCTTTCAATCCATTTCAACAGCAAGCTTAAAAAATACGTGCCAGTCTTCAGGGAAATATAATAGATAAAATAGATAAGAATATTAATGTTATAATTAACATTACATAAGAATTCTGTAATAGGAATTAGGGATTCAGTTTATGAAAGTCAAAAGGTGGTGATAAGTAGCATATTTTCACCTTCCAAATAAAGGAAAAGCTCAAACTTGACAAATACAAACATGGTAGGGTTTTTTTTCTTCTCAGTCATAAGTCAGTGAATAGATAGATAGATAGATAATTCCTATAGTGTAGAATTCTGCCAGGCACCTTTGTTGATTCAAAAGTACAAAGAAATATGATTCCTGCTCTTAAGGACAGTGTAATCTAATCTAAGAGAAATGAACTATTAACACAAGCCCTCTAGTAATCCAGCCCTCTGAAATGTTATGGCTTCTTATACTGCCTTGTGTTAATAGTTCACCTCTCTTAAATTAGATTACACTTGATGAACCAATATTGACACATTATTATTAGCAAAAGTCTGTGGCTTGCATTAGGATTCACTTTTACAAAGTCTTGAGTTTTGAGAAATGTATAATATCATGTGTTCATCATTACAGTATCATACAAAATACTTTCATCACCCCGCAAATCTCCTATGTTCCACCCTCCCTCCATTCCTCCCCTAAGCCTGGAAACCACTAATCTTTTTCCTGTCCTCATAGTTTTACCTTTTCCAGGATGTCATATAGTTGGAATCAAATAGTATGTAGCTTTTTTAGACTGCCTTTCACTTAGCAATATACAGTTAAGTTTCCCCCATGTCTTTTGTGGCTTGATAGCTTATTTATCTTTTTAAAAATCACTGAATAATAGTATATTGTATGATGTACCACAGTATGTTTATCCATTCACTTATTGAAGGATATCTTGGTTGCATCCAGAAACCACAGTGCTGAGTGATTAATGCTGTAAGAAAGATATGCAGCGTGTTAAAATGAAGAATGAGTTTGGCATTTAGAGGAGGCTTCATGGAGGAGGTGACACAAGCTGAGTCTTGAGGGATTAGTAGGAATAGAAAGGTATACTGGGGCAGGGGTCAGGGGAACAGGGAACTACAGGTAGAGGAGAAAGAAGACAGAGATGTGAGACAGCATGGCACATGTAAGGCACTGCAGAAACCCAATATGGCTGTGTCATCATGCAGGCTGGGGCTGGGCTAGAGGAAGCATAAGAGACTATCCTAGAAGGACTTTGTATACTAAAGAGTTTAGATTTATTCTGGATAAATGGAGAGCTGTGGAAGGATTTTAAAGGGAAGAGTGATTTAAAAAAGCAATAACGTGGCTAATAGAAAATTTTAAATTACATATGTGTTCACGTTATATTTCTATTGGCCAGTTTCTATTTGGATATCCTGTCATCATTTTGAAAATTCCATGTCTAAAATGAAATGTGTCATTTTGCTCTCAAAACCAATTCTTCTCTTTTCTATTTCTGCTGGTGGTGTCATAACCCATCTTCCCATTCCCTCATTACCCTAAAATCTGGCTCTACTAAAACATACCAATAGCCTCCTAATGAATATGGAACACTTCATGAATTTGCATGTCGTCCTTGCACAGAGACCATGCTAATCTCCTCTGTATCATTCAAATTTTAGTGTATGTGCTGATGAAGCAAGCACCTAATGTTTTTGTGATCCTCATTTTCATTGGTCTTTTTTTCCTACTGCTTCATGCAACTGAATCTCTACTTTCCTGATTATCTTCCTCCTTTGACTTCTGTAACTCTGAGCTACTACAGTTCCTATCCAATTTCTCTGATTACCTTATCCCTCCCTCTTTCTTTCACTGGCTTCTCTTCTTCTTCATACCTTAAAGATCTAGCCACATGCTCTGCTTTGTCTCTCTTCCCTCCTCTTCAGCTATCTCATCTATTGTAATGACATAACCATTACATAAATGAAAATGATCACATTACCATCTCCAGCCTCAACCCTTCTTTTTAGCTGCAGTATTGCATCTGCAGTTTTCTGCCAGATGTTTCTATTTGGACATCCTGTCATCAGTTTGAAAATTCTATATCTAAAATGAAATGCATCATCTTGCTCTCAAAACCAGTTTTTTTCTTTTCTGTCTCTGCTGGTGGTATCATGATTCTCTTTATCACCCAGCTTGAAATCTCTGATTTAAGTTGAACTCTTTCCTTTCTCCCTAGCCTCTCCCATTCCTCCAGTCATGAAAACCTAAAGACTCTTCCCTCCCAATGTCCCTTGTATCCATTCCCTTTCTCTGGTCCCATGGATAGGTGTCCTCACATGCTACACAGTCAGCTGCTGCTTTCTGAACCCAGAGTATCTGGGAGTATGACATGGATATGAAACACCAAGGTATGGGGTGGGGAGTGAGAATGGCAGTTCCTTAGATAAATGCTCCAAAGTGATTTATTCACAGTACATTTTGAAGTTGCTGACAGAACACGAATGAACTAGTGATTAAAAAAAGAGCTGTTCTTATATAGTCATGGTCAGAGATGACATTCTTTATTTGGAGGTAAAGAGTTAAATGTAGACATACAGGCAGGAAAAAAAAAACCAGCATGAAAGCACAGTATGTGCATTAGAAGAGTTGAAGAGAAATGAGCCTTACCATGCAAACCACATTGACTTTGAAACATATTGCAGTCATAATGTTCTGAAATTCTTATTGTAGGATACATATTGAGATTGTCAGAAAGGCTGTGTGAACACTGGGGCTTTTGCAGCACTGACAATATTTTTACCTATTTTGTTGCTTTGGCTTTTGAGCTCTCTTCCCTCCTTCCTTCCTTCCCTCCTTCCTTCCTTCCTTCCTTCCTTTCTCTTTCTTTCTCTCTCTTATTTTTTTTTTTAATGGAAAAGTGGTTCCTGAAGAGACAAAAGCCACTCCATGCGTTCTTTAATTGTTTGACACCTTTCATATGATATGGCCACAAGACACTCTATAATTCTCAAAGATATGAGACAGAAAACTGCAAAGAAGCAAAGTGTAAGGGTCTTTGGGTAGCCCTAGGTAGAAGTTACTTAAGCAATTCAAATGAAATAAAAACACTATATAATACAAAGTTCCATTTGAGTTTGGGCAGGCTGGTCAGAGATGACAATGCGAAGAGACTGTGTGCCTTTTTTTGTTCCTACTATGACACACTAGAGATGCATGACACAGTATGCGGGTCCTTCAAGTTCTCCAAAAACACTTAAGACAGATTGTTACTTTTAGTGTATCTCCCAATAAAAACTTTTGCTTCTTTGTTGTGTAAGTCTGTGATATCATTCTGATGTTATTTATCTTAGTTAAAGAATCAGTGAGTACAAAGCTGGGCTTGAGCAAGGATGTGTTATTTTTATTTTGATATACCCAGTGTCATGTTTCTGCCCTTCAATCAAACTCCCATTACTCTTATGGTTTTTTCATCTTTTCATGCATTTTTAAAGAGAAATATTCCTTATACTTGTATCATTCACTTATGTTTTAGTTTAGTGACTCTCAAACTTTAGTGTGCATAAGTGTAACTGGAGGAGCTAATTTAAAATGCAGGTTACAAGTCCCTAGTTCCACAGATGCCAATTCAGTAGGCCTGGGATAGGATTTTTACTAGATTCTCTGTAGTTATTGTGATGCAGTATGCTGCAAGATCATACTGTGAACACACGTATCGTGAATCTGAGAAAATTTCTTCTCATTCCTAAGTTATTGTGTGCATATTATTTCCTGTTTTTCATTTTGGAACACAAGTTTTATGTCCCTGCACATGGAATTTCAGATGACAAATGGTGTGGGAAATATTTAGGAACAGAGTAAGTAGAAGCCTACTTGGTATGTGAAGGTGATGCCAATTTGTCGAGACCAGCTCGATCAGGGAGACCCTAACCCAGTGGCACTAGAGGAATTAAAGACCCACACACAGAAATATAGAGGTGTGAAGTGGGAAATCAGGGGTCTCACAGCCTTCAGAGCTGACAGCCCTGAACAGAGATTTACCCACATATTTATTAACAGCAAGCCAGTCATTAGCATTGTTTCTTTTTTTTTTTAATTATACTTTAAGTTTGAGGGTACATGTGCACAATGTGCAGGTTAGTTACATATGTATACATGTGCCATGCTGGTCAAACAAATTTACAAGCATTGTTTCTATAGATATTCTGCTAACTGAAAGTATCCCTTATGGGAAATGGGATTAACTAGAAGTATCCCTTATGGGAAACGAAGGGATAGGCCGAAATAAAGGAATAGGTTGGGCTAGTTAACTGCAGCAGGAGTATGTCCTTAAGGCACAGATAGCTCATGCTATTGTTTGTGGCTCAAGAATGCCTTTAAGTGGTTTTCTGCCCTGGGCAGGCCAGGTGTTCCTTGCCGTCATTCCAGTAAACCCACAACCTTCCAGCGTGGGCGTTATGGCCATCAAGAACATGTCACAGTGCTGCACAGATTTTGTTTATGGCCAGTTTTGGGGCCAGTTTATGGCCAGATTTTGGGGGCTTGTTCCCAACACCAATTTAAAGAAAAGTTTAAAGTATTAAAATGGTGTTGAAATCCATTTCCTCTAGATGGCTTACTTATTGTTTTTATTAAATACCTGAAGTAGAAATTATTTATATAACCAATCAGTGAAACAGCGAGGCTAGGATGAGCCAAGTGAAGAGATGGGCAGGATCCCATGTTTATTGCTCATTCATTTTTCCATTATTTTTGAGGAAAAAAAAGTATTACTGACATTGATCAAGAAAGGCCCCCCTTTTTATTGTGGTAAAATGTGCATAACAAAATTTACCATTTTAACCATTTTAAGTGTACAGTTTACGGCCTTAAGTATATTGACATGGCTGTGCAACCGTCATTTGCAGAACTTCTTCATCTCCTCCAACTGAAACCCTAGACCCATTAAACACTAACTCCCCATTCCTCCCTTTTCCCAGCCCCTGGCAACCACCAGTCTACTTTCTGTCTCTATGAATTTGACAACATTAGGTACCTCATATAAATGAAATCATACAGTATTTGTCCTTTTGTTGCTGACTTATTTTCACTTCACAAAATATCTTCAAGGTTCATCTAGGTTGTGTGTGTTGGAATTTCTTTCTTTTTTAAGGCTAATAATATATCATTGTATGTATGCACAATATTTTGTTTATCCATCTATTGATGGACACTTGGGTTGCATCCGTCTTTCACTATTGTGAATAATGCTGCTGTGAACATTGATGTACTGTTCGAGTGAGAAAGCCCCTTTTCTAATTTAGAAAAAAAAACCCTAAAAGGTCATTTCTATGCTTTTTAGATACGCAAAATTTCTACATCCTCAGCCGCCTACTCATAAATTAGGTATAATGCTACCGCTTGCTTGCAGAACACACAAACCCCTAGGTGGTAGGTCTGCTGTGTTATTATTTATTTATCTGTTCTGACACAAATAACATACTTGTTCAACAGACGGTGAAGTCTGCAAGTAAAATACCATTTGAAAATTGGAGTTTAGGTTTGCCAACCAGTGACCTGGAACCAATCCATATGCAATAGTACCACAGCATATATAATATAGACATATAAGAGAAAAATAAAAATACAGCAGAGATCATTAAACCTATAGCAGACTTGTTTGTAGCTCAGTTCTTTCTGCTCTTGCAAGAAAGAAAGGAAGGAAGTTTCATCAATGATGCAAAAGCAAAATGATTGAGTATGCGGGGAATCTGCTTTCAAAAAAAGAGGTAAGTATAGGCAGAAGGAAGACAAAAAGAGCCAGAGCCTTTGCTAGAACATTGGGTTGAACAGAGAGGCCTAGCTATGTATGAGAGAATGTCGCTTTGGGGAGTCTCCCATGGAGGTTTTCCTGACTCCCCCATTTCTGTTAGTGTACTTACAAGACCCTATGAATAGCTCCTATAACACTTCTCTCCTTAGTTTGAAAGGAAATGAAGCACTGTCCTAGTCTTCCTGGAGTTTATACTCTTGATTATGGAGAAGTGGAGAAGTAAAACAGCTCAGTAAAAGCAAACAACCAAGAAATAAGATATATGAGAGACAGAGACAATGTTGCTTTAGAGAAAAGGGGAATTGATATAGACTGATACATTTGGAAGGCAACTCAGGAAGAAGTTGGATGGGGGAGGGCTTGATCTGGAATTGAAAAAACAGATAGGCTCTGGATCAGTGGAGAGGCGGAAAGCTTCTCTGAGAGATGTTATGTTGTAGAAGCTAGGCTAAAGACAGAAGGCAAGACTTGAGCAGGCTCTTTTTGTGTGTGTGGAGGGGGTGGGTGTGTGGGGGTTGGAAGGGACATACTAGAATGTTCTTCCTCTAAAATAAGGAAAATACAAAAACAGTTTTAATTCAAGCAGCACTTCCTTTTCCAAACACTTGCACACTTACACACACACACACAAGCTTCCTTTCCTTAAGTTTTTTCTTGTGATAACTAGACATCACAGCTTGACAAGATTATCTCTTTTCGAAGAGTTGTTACAGACTCAGGAACAATTTTAGCCACCTCTTTGAACTTTGCAAATTGGGCCAACGTTTGCAAAACTTGCAGATTAAATTCTGAGTACATATCAGAGTAGCAGATTGGGGTTTGGCAGAACTGGGTCATTAGATTCATTGATAACTTTGTGCAGAAGTTGCTAAAAGCCTAAAGAACATAAAGGGTTTCAGGAATCTTTATGTCTGGTGAACTTGTTGGTAGTTTTGCAGTTTTCCTCTTATCTCCAAATCAGCAGTTCTAAAGAGCAGCTTGCATAATGTGCACAATAAATAGTCACTAAAGAGCAATTACAACAAATAACCATTGAACATTCAATGAACAGGGAGTTAATACATTTCCCTGAAGTAATTAACATTCCCTTTCCTTGTTTTGTTTAAATTTTGTTTTTACCTAAATTACCTTAATGCTGCCCTTAGTGAAACAGTTTAAAATTAGAGTTGCTGGAATTGGATCTTTCTTGATTAAGTGATAGAAATACTGAGGTTAATTAGATCAAATCTGTATCTGGAGCTGTTGAGTACAGATCAGTGGTCGTGACGTTTTCCACGGAAGCCTTTCTCCTATCTCACAGTAGGCCCAGATTTTAAGACACGAAGATCTGCACCATTACCCCTGGAGCTCCTCCTGTTTGTACATGCATGTCTGTAAAAACAAAACACACAGAGACCTAATGATTTGGAAGTATTATCTTGGGACTCCTGTCTTCTCACATTTTGCCTTGGAAACAGCTAGCACAAGTTCTGTCACCTTAAGTGGAGCTGAGGTGAGGCTTAGCAGAAGTGTTCCAAATGTGTAGCCTTGTGGTAAAGAAGAAACAATTTATAAAAACCAAACGTCCATGGACCCCTGAATCAAAGGGTTTCAACTAAGTGAGATATGCCTGTGTCATCAACATTTCTTGCAAATACAATACTGTCAAACTTTTGCCTATTTTCCAGTGGAATAAGAAGTTGGAGGTAACAATAAAGATCTCTGTTAACTGCTACTACTCCTCCCACATCCCAGGAGTAAATTTTATATGGCTGTTTTAACAATGGAAATATGAATAACTCAGGAACATATTTCTTACTTTTCTTAAAGACCAGTGCAGAATTATAGACCCCAAATACTACTGGTACAAACATTCATCATTATAAACAATAGGGTAATCAAATAATCACCAATAAACTGGATTGATCATGTTGAACCTAAGTGAAAACTTTTTTTAAAATTTTTTTATTTTTAAACTATTTTTGTTTGTTTTTGAGACAGAATCTTGCTCTGTGCCCCAGGCTGGAGTGCAGTGGTGTGATCTTGGCTCACTGCAACCTCCACCTCTCAGGCTCAAGTGATTCTCCTGCCTCAGCCTCCCAAGTAGCTGGGACTACAGGCGCCTGCCACCACACCCGGCTAATTTTGTATTTTTAGTAGAGGCAGGGTTTCACCACATTGGCCAGGCCGTTCTTGAACTCCTGACCTCAAATGATCCACCCACCTCGGCCTCCCAAAGTGCTGGGATTACTGGCGTGAGCCACAGTGCCCGGCCGTGAAAACTTCTATGTAATAACTTCTATATAATTAAAAAGTAAGAATTGCAGCAGTTAACACCAGAAGCAATTCATTCACTCATTCTTTTAGCCCACAAGTATAGACATGTATATGTATATATATGCACACAGACATATATATATATTTGCATAATGTACAAGACATACTATGGGCTGGGTTCATGTTGGTGAAAAAAAAGACATGGTTACTGACCTTATGAAGTGTAGAGTCTACTGAGAGCAACAGACTTTAAACAATTTAATTAGTTACAACTATGGTAAGTGATGTGGAATAAAAGTATAGTATGTTATGGTTATTATGGTATATAATGTCTGTGAAGTAATTTAGGGAATATAACATGTAATCTTTGTACTGTTAAAGCTAAACAGGCTCAGAGGTGGAGAAAAATTCTAGCATTAAGTTGGTTTTAGTTTTTATAGCCAAATTTAAGTAATGCTTAATAAACCATTTAGTTTTATTAAACATTATTAGATTACTAATAAGTAGTTTATAGTACATAAAAATAAGTATATAGCACTTGTCTCATTTATTCAGTCCTTAACCACCAAAGAAAGAACTCATAATTTTGAATCAGATCCTACCACAGGGAACCTTGCAGCTCTCAGGAAGCCAAAGATTATAGTTTAAGAGTTGTCACCTTAGACCAGGGAGAGCAAGTTGTGGCCCGTGGGCTGTTATTTTATGGCTTGTGAGATAAGAATAATTCTTACGTTTTAAAACTTCAAAAAATAAATAAAAAGAAAGCTTTTTTGTGACATGTGAAACTTATATGAAATTCAAATTTCAGTGTCCATAAGTAAAAGTTTATTGTAACACAGCCATACCCATTTGTGCTACAATAGCAGAGCTTTGTAGTTGCTACAAAGATCTTATGATGTGCAGAGCCTTAAATATTTACTATCTGGCCCTTTACAGAAAAAGTTGACTAACCCCTGGCCTGGATTATAACACTTTAAAAGATTCCCTTTTTGCAACACTACCAGTCCCCAACTTTAAAAGCTTTCTGTATTAGAGTTTTCCAGAGAAACAGAACCAATAGGGTGTGTGTGTGTGTGTGTGTGTGTGTGTGTGTGTGTGTGTGTGGAGAGAGAGGTTTATTTTAAGGAATTGGCTCATATGATTGTGGGGGCTGGCAAGTCCAAAGTCTGCAGGGCAGATTGGCAAGATGGAGACACCCAGGGAAGAGTTGATGTTTCAACTCAACTCCAAAGGCAATAGGGAGGCCGAGTTCCCTCTTCCTTGTGAGATATGAGTCTTTTTTTCCTTTGAGGCCTTTAAATGATTGGATGAGGTACACTCACATTATGGAGGGTAATCTGCTTGACTCATTTAAATGTTAATCTTATCTAAAAAAAATACCTTCACAGCAACATCTAGAGTGGTGTTTCACCAAATCTGGGTACCATGGCCTAAGCAAGTTAACAGATAAAATTAACCGTCACATTTTCTTAACAGATCTTAGACATATGATCCCCAGAGTAGTAAGCAAAACTCTTATTTATAAGTGTCTAATGATTGGGATGGATGAAGATGGTGAACCCAACAATAATCAATTGGTGTGGGGCAAAATTAATTAAGGGTTTTTTTTTTAAACATGGTATGCTAATTCATAAAAGGGAAAACTTGACTGCATATACAATTAATCAGTTGCAGCAAACAATATGGTTCTGAACCAAGCAGAGATTTTAGCAGAGGCGGTAACTCAGTGATCTGAATTTCCTTAGAGTTTTGTCCAGGACAATTAGAAGACAAGAAGAAAATGAACTTTCCTCCAGGCTTCAGGAGGTGTAACCTCAGACTTGTCCATCTAGCGGAAGTAGGGACTTGCTGCCTTCCTGTAGATGCTCCCAGACCTCTGGTTACTGGCCATATGAGCCTGGGGGGTTTGGTGTGGGGAGGAAATCTACTTGAGCTCCCATACTTTCTCTGAGGGTTGACCTCTAAGGAGAGCTTCCATCCTTTCTGACTAGAGGCCTCTTAGAGAATTCCTTTGGTTTTACCACGCAATGGGCCATTGTCTCAGTTAATCCGCTTTCTCCTGTGAGCCTTAATTATAACACTACAATTTGTAACTTGAAGTTTTATACCACAAAAGAAGCAGTAGTCAAACTAGCCTCAGAGCCCATCCTCTACAATTCCCTTTTCAGCTTTTCTCTTGGCAGCCCCACTTCTCACTCGGCAGCCCCACTTATCTCTCTACTGTTCATCTCCTCTGAGCCGTTTTCCAAGGGAGTGCTGCAAAGTGAGATTGCCTTTATGTCTATGGATATCTCGACCCAAGAATAGATGCCAACTCTTTCTATTCCTCTTTCGGTTTCAAGCCTGTGCTGCTCATAGGCCCAGTCCTACCCTCAAAACCTCCAGATTTAAAATTTATTTTATTCTGTTTCATCAGACCATCAACACACATTTCTACAAGATCAAATTTTGGTGTAGTTTAGACATTTAGCTACCATTTATTAAGTGCCTAGGATTTTTCAGGCACTTATGTTTATTTGAATCTTGTGGCAACCAGCAGGTTAAACATTACTAAATTATTTTACCAATAAAGAAACTTAAGTTCTGTGAGGTTAAAAATATTTTTCAAAATTACCTAGCATGTAAATGGGAGGCCCAAGATAGTGAGCTCAGGCTTGTTTAATTCCAATGTCTGTGTTCTTTCTATTGTTATACAGTATCTGAGAGATCAACTTCAGCTTTTGAGTTCCTGGTTAGATAATGCCTTGTAGGACTAGCTAGCACAACTTATTGATATGCAAAGCCACTATCTATGCAACTTTGTCAGCTGTATGTTTTTTTGGTACTTAGAGTGGAATATGGCAGATGTCAGGAAGCAACAGGCATCTGCTGTAGCCAGAAATCGGCACCCACATAAACATCAGTTGCCTAAACGTTTTCTTTAATATATCCTGATATTTCCTCAGAAGTATACCATCTGCTCATGGAATAGATAACCTGAAAAAGTCTGACGCAGTTTTTCTTAAGTTATCTCTTTTCTTATAATGCATTACTTTGGTTCTTATGCATACCTAATCCAATCCTGTACAGAAGCACAAAATATCTGCCAGCTTACCCACATAAAATGGATTAAACATGAGAAGAAAAATAGGTAGAGATTAAGAGTTCAGCCTCTGCTGTTTGACAGACAGTATTTGAAACACTTAGCACAGTGATTAACCTATAGGAAAACTCAATAAATGCTAGATATTTTTATTATTATCTTTTTTTTACTTGCAGAACTTTCTCCCTTACTGTGAGTGGACTAATAATAACGAAGTCAGTTTAATTGATCTTTTATTTTGCCTTATGTAGCATGTAAATTTAAAAAACCAAACTAAGCTTTCCATTCATTCGTTTATTAAGAATTCTTGTTGTGCATCAAATATTTTTCTTTCTTTCTTTCTTTCTTTCTTTTTTTTTTTTTGAGATGGAGTCTTGCTCTGTCGCCCAGGCTGGAGTGCAGTGGCACGATCTTGGCTCGCTGCAACCTCTGCCTTCTGGGTTCAAGTGATTCTCCTGCCTCAGCCTCCTGAATAGCTGGGATTACAGGCGCATGCCACCACACCCAGCTAATTTCTTTTTGTATTTTTCGTAGAGACGGGGTTTCACTATGTTGGTCAGGCTGGTCTTGAACTCCTGTCCTCGTGATCTGCCCACCTCAAGCTCCCAAAGTGCTGGCATCGAATATTTTTCTAGTTGCTAGGAAGAAAATGTTGAGCAAAAAGAGAAGGTCCCTGTGCTCAGGGCCTTAGAGTCTAGTGTGAAAAAGAGAGAGTAAGCAAATGACCACACACATACATGTATACTTACAGAGAGAGGGGAATGAGAAGTAGGGGAGAGGTTTCTGTTGGTAGTGAGGAATTTGACTTCATATATGACATGTGAATTGAGATCCATAAGATGAGTAGGATCTCACTAAGGGAAGAGAAGTGAAAGGTAAATTATTCTAGAGGAAACGATATGTTCATTGCTCCTCCTTTCTCTTCCTTTCCTCCTTCCTCAGTTCCTCAAAGCTCATGACGGCACCAGGGGTAATGCACTGTATGGTTCTTCCAAGTGTTAAAAATACTGAAAATCTTTCATTACTGGTTGGTAAAGAGTTTCTGCAGCAAAATCTCTGAGTGGGTCCTCCCTAGTCTTCCCTCTGCCTTGGCTGCCCTAGAACCTTTCCCAGAACCCACCAGAGCCCCCCATAATCAGCAACTAAATGGTTGATGCCTGCTGCAAAAGAGGCACTCGGGGACCTACTTCCTCATTCGGGCTGGAGTCTGCTGTATTAGATTGGTGCTGGTGCCCTGTTCGTTGTAAAATATTTTGAATGTCACTCATTGATACAATATCCACAGTTTCTCTAGTTAATCTCCTGGGAGAGATATAAAGAAATGATAAATTACCTACCTAAATCAGTCTCAAGAGTTATTTGCTTTTCTTTTAATTCTTTAAATTTGCTTATAGTTTTTAATTTATTACCTACAACCTTTGAAGCTAACAACAGAGAAACTATCTTGCCCTTTGCGTGAATTACTACGTGTCTCACTTTAATTCCTTGGCTCCTTGTGATCATATTTTACCTTTGTGTTACTTATTTTAATGACAGAATCACAGAAATTTTACTCTATCCTCCAAATACAGTTTAAAATGTATAGATCTAATCACGGTAGAGGTAAGCAAGAGAGCACAACTTCAAATCTATTTCTAGAGGATTAAATTCACAGTTCTGGTTAGCAAATAAAAAGACTATTGCTTTTCATACTGTTTTGGAAATTGAGAGCTAACTGTTGTGGTTGAACTGAGATATCAGCCAGTGTAGAAAATTTTAGTTTTATTATTGCCTGTACATATGGATGTCAAATCCTAGATGTTGCAGTGGGATATTTAATAAAAAGAAAAATGGGTTACATCCAGTATATTGTCCTTTAACTCACTAAATTTTCCTTATTTCTGTAGATGTCTAAGTGAGGAATGGATGCTTTTAGCATGTGAACGGAATTTTCTAAGGCCCTTTCCTGAATGATCACTGGAAATAAGGGCTTCTTTTTTCACCTTCTCTCTGTTAGCTGTGTTTAATCTATTTGATTTTTCTTTATGAAGAAGTCAGGTTCGTGGAAGCAGCAGCCTTACCTTTCCATACATTATGTATGCACGCCACCTAATTTAGCACAGGTTTTAACAATACACGATATCAGTAATTATTCCAAAGTTTCCATCTGAGCTAACAAACTTCAGTCTTAGCCAGCAACTTCTCACTTTTAATGATGAATAGAGAATAAAAGACTGCTGCACAGGTTGTGTTTGTTACTTAACAAAAATTCTCAGGGAAGCCTAGAAAAGTTTCCAGAGGTTGTGATGAGCAGAGGAAGCAGGGGGCAGCTTTCATTTCTACATCTCCACATGGCAGGAGATTTTAATGCAGTAATTATCTTAGTGTTTAATGCTAATGAGTTAACTCTCATCTAACAGATATATAGCAGTTATATTTTGGTAGGAAAGAATACAGAACATCACCACAGAAGTTCGAAGACTTCAGGAAGCTTTATTTAGATAGCAAAATATATTCCGTGACAAAAACAAACTGAATAATGAGAAATGAAAAAATGTGTCTACCTCAAAGGAAAGAGAAAACAGCAAAGCCTCCTCACACCATACCAGGAAAAGAGAAAACGAGAGAGGAGTGCTACTGCAGGTGGAGCATTTACCTCCATAAGAAAGGTGCTGTTATGGGCCACCAATTCCAAGCAGTCTGCCCTAAGATAGATGAGTGGTGAAGTCTATTCAGAATCTGACAGGGTCAGGTCCTGTGAATATCGTGGTATCAAAAAGTGATGGAGCTTGGAGGAATTAATTCACTTGGTTAATTGAGCATTTACTATTATAGCTGCCACTGTCCAAGCACTGAAGGTAAAGCAGTTAAAAAGGTACCCTAGGCCTGTATCCTCAAGGTTATTGTCAAATACATTTTGAATGTAATTTCAGGTAACTGCAAATGCTATGAAGAGAAATGAAGTCTGAGGTGTGGGGATTGTGACTGAAGGGCTGAGTTGTTTTAGAGAGGGTAGTCAGGAATTGCTCTTTGTGGAAGAGACATTTAGTCAGGGGTCTGAATGATGTGAAGGTGTCAAATGTATAAATGTCTTTGGGAAGAACATTCTAGGCAAATAGAAATGCCAGTTCACGGGACCTAAGGTGGGGGTGAGTTCACATATTTGAAGAACAGCCAGAAAGCTAGTGGAGTAAGTTAGGGAGAGTGGGTAAGGATGAGATGAGAGAGGTAGTCAGGCTAGATCATGTAGTATTTTATTCAAAATTTGACGGGAAGTCACTGAAGATTTTGAGTAGGGGGAGGGGTGATGTGATCTACCCCATGTTTTAAAAACGATTACTCATATGCTATAAGGAGATGAGACTATAGAAGGGTAAGTAGAAAAGCAGGAAAGCCAATAGGGAGGCAATTGCAATATTCCTGGTGATGATGAAGATGGACATGCACTAAGTGGTAGTAGTAGAGTGGTGAGAAATGGTTGGATTCTGGATTTATTTTGATGGCAAACCTAATAAGACCTGCTAATGGGCTATGGGGTGAAAGAAAGGCAAACATCAGTAATGATTCTTTGATTTTTAGCTTAAGCACCTGGGTGAATATTGGCAACTTACTACTATAAACTGAGAAACCAGCCTTAGGAAAGATGCTGTTGTCAGAACGTATTATCCACTTTACCTCAAAAGACCATCAGGGTCTCTTAATCTCTGCCATGACCAGCTACCTAAATCTGTCAGGTTACCCATCACCAGAGGGGCATGGCTCTGGAGTGAGACTGGGTTCAAATCCTAGCTCTGCTATTTACTATATGTGTAACATTAACAAGTTACTAACCTGTCTGTGACTCAGTATACTCATCTGGAAAGTGGGGATGAAAACAATGGTGCTTACCTCATTTAGTTTGGGTGGCAGTTATTGTATGAGTTTACATATAGCTCTTCAACAATGTGGCATATGGTTATTGTTCTTTAAGTTAGCTGTTATCACACAGACTTTTCTGTCCATAAGCCGTGCTTATATCTTAGACCTTCTTATTGCTAATAATTGGAGTACAGTCTATATGGAGCTCTGGAGGCTTCATTTATTCAGGATTTTTTTAGGCTATTCAATTCAACAATTTCAACTTGTTAAAAAATTGTTTTTGACAGGTATGTAATCTAGGCCATAGAGAAGTTAAGTGAGTTGACAGAGGTCGCAGAATTAATTAGTGGCTGAGCTGGAATGCCTACTTGGATCATTTTCACTGCATTTTTACATCTCTGCCTTTCATTTAATTTGAATTTCTTGAGTTTTCTGTATCCTATCAAATTTCATATCCCTTATTGATAAGGTCACTTAAAGATTTTTGAAATGTCATTGGTCATTAATAGTGTCGATCACACATAAATCATATTTGGCAATTTTTGAGTCATATAGGCTCATAAATGTATAAATCCATTGGACATTACATTTGTGTTTTGTTTTGTTTTTAGCAATAACAAGCAAGATTCAGAAGTCGAACAAGTAAGACATTGATTTCATTAAGAGAGAACTAGTAAGCAAGCTATTTGGGAAGTACACTCTCATAAGAATATTGTTTCATGAAGTCTTGAGCAACATAGGAAATAGTAAGTAAGGAGAGCAAAATGGGGGAATCACTGTGCAGGGAAACAGAAAGTACTTACTAGGCATGAGTTCCTGACATAGATTCTAGTTCAAATGTTAACCAGTTGTGCTATGTCAAAGAAGTCATTCAACCTCCCAGTTCCTTAGTGTTTTGCATGTAAAATGAGGGGAGGGAGCCAGGTGATCTTGGGATCTGTGCCATCACTAGACTGCTAAGGTAAGGCTTAAGTGACCTTGTCACCATTTTACATTTTGTTCATTGAGTCTTACTCAAAGGAGTCATATGTAGAACCATTTGAAAATATTGGCTATAGATAGCTTAGGAGTTGAAGGAAAGTGTTAAAAATAGAATTAAATAAATGGATTTTCTCTGAGCAAAAGGCAGTCACAGACTCTGAGGACTAGTATAAGGAGTGAACAGCAGGGTGATTTTAAGAGCTCTTCTTGGGAAATTTCGTGACTATCAGACTCAACATTAGTCTATCCTTGCTGTGTCCTGCCCTGACCTTGTGTGCTATTTGTAGTTATGCCTCTAAAGTCTGGCATTTTCCTCCCAAGCCCAGACTAAGAATGTATTTGCTTGCACAGGTCCATGAAGTGCACTGCTGTCAGACTCCCTCTAAGAATACTTCAACTGCTCATGAAGGGGGGGGGGCCTTAACTATTTACTTCTTTTGGAAGCCTCCATCTGGCCCATCTATCTTTATTCTCCCAGGATCACAGGTACATTGTGATTATTGTACTTTCTTTTGCTGACCAAAGTCAGTTTTATCTCTCAGTCTGCTCATTAGATGCAGCCATCTAATCCCTGGACTCTGTCATCCCTGCTGGAACTTCTGAACCCATTCTGAAGCAGGGTCCCAGAGGTTTTTTTAATCTTCTCCATAGTTGCTGAGTCTGCAGGGGTTGGACCATTCACCAACACTTCCCAGCATTGTCTCTAAAAGCCTACTTCTTCATCATGGGCTATCTGGTGAAAGGCATGGTTTATTTGTTCATTCTATTTTCAGAAATGAGCTGAAAGTCACTGGGGCTACACTAACGAACATCAGGTACTATCCGTTAACACTCTTACCATCCATTCAGTTCCACTGACTCTCATGGAAGCAGTCAGTTACTATGGCTTGTTTAAATAGACAGATGGTGGGGTTGGCATATTGTCAGTAGTAGAATCAGAACCTCTGATCCACAGAATACTGTTCTTTTATTAAAGGTGTCCTATAAAAGTTTGAAATGATATAAAGCTCATTTATCCAACAGATTTATTATTATTCTTTTAACACAAACTATACGAAGCATGCACATGGGACTAGGGTTAAACATAGTGAAAAAGGCATTTAACCCTCTTTAGTAATGTCTGAGGTATCCAGAGGACCTGGGAATAGTTACAGATACTCTTCACATGTCTTCCTTAGAGCATATGTGAACTGAGTCATAGAAATGGTCCTAAACATGCTATAGTTGCCCAAGGTAAATATGCAAACTACTATTGGTTATATTTTCTTTGGTTATATATGACTATATTTAAAGAAATGAACAAAATACCCTGTCATGTCGATTACGTGAATAAGTACTCAGTAAGAGTTTATTGTATAAGTAAATCAATAATCAAATGTTTTTATGAAATGATCACAGTTAAGTTCACTACCACAGAAGTTAGAATAGAACTGAGTAGCTGCAACTCCTAGCTATTGTTTGTCAAACACAGGAAAAATCCCAGTTTGGGGTATTTTACAGACTTTAGGCCTTTTAGACTTGAGAGGTAACTTCACTGTCAAAGGCTGCAACTGAAGAGCCAGCAGGAAAATTTCCACACTGACCAAAACAATGATAGTTTTCCTGTTACCCCCTGTAAAATTTATCATGACGTTGGCTGTTGGCAGGGGCTACAGATGAGATTGGGAAACATTACTGTCAACAGCAAAAGTACTTTAATATTTATGCTTTTGACCTCAAATGAAATTTAGATGGCTAACTAAAAAATGATTTATATTTACCTTAACAACGTATTGATTTATGCTTTGTTTGGCACTCTCAATATCTGTATTCCTTCAATCTTGAAATGTTTTTAGGTGGGTCTTGTGGTATAATAGAAAAAAATAAATCCCAGCACTGCCACATATGACAAGTTATTTAACCTCTTTAGCTTCCTATTTTTCTTCTGTAAGATGGGGATAATAATAATAATACCTATAATTATTATTCATAATATCTTTGATATAATGTGTGTAAAATATATAGTGTAGTGCTTCACATACAGTAAACGCTCAATAAATATTAGTTACTTATATTAGGTTGGTGCAAAAGTAATTGTGGGATTTGCCTTTAAAAGTACTAGCAAATGCCATTAAATGCCAATTAGAAGTAATGGCAAGACCCGCAACAGCATTAAAAGTAATGGCAAAACCCACAATTACTTTTGCACCAATGTAATATTAATGCCAATTATGATATTGCCAATATTAAATACCTATTAAAAGTAATGGCAAATGCCATTAAATGCCAATTAAAAGTAATGGCAAAACCCACAATTACTTTTGAACCAACGTAATATTAATACAGTACCTTATATATAATAAATTATTATGAATTATTATTAAATGAAAGAAAAGTGAATAACTTTAGTATCGCAGGATCTCAGGAATATTTTACCATTTATTATAATTTTACCCAGCTCTTTTTCATAGATCCAGCATATCACATTTTTCCTTTGTGAATATGTATGCTCTTTCTTAATCTCAGCCCTTTGCGTCATGCCAAGGAAGCCTTGGAATATTTTGTTTCTCAGGCCAAGTTTCATTGGCCTGTCAAGGGATAATCCTTCATCTGGGAAAAGAAATGGACATGGAGCTACTGCACACAAGGTTTGGGGTGTTTTTCTCTTAAGAAATATAAACATTAAACACGGGAAGTAACGAGAACATGAAGCGTTCTTCAGATTCTGCACATCTTGCCCTACATCATGAGATTTTCTGCTTGCTGCTGAATCATTTCTATTGGAGGAAAGTGTAATGCACATTTCACTGCCCCAAATAAAACCAGAAAAGTAGCATTTGTATATTGTCACTAACAATCACGTTCTGTGCGAAAGAGTGAGGAAGATCATCTCAGCTCCAGTGAAGAACTAACTGTGAACAAGCCCATCTTTGTCCATCTCTCCTGTAATTAGATGTGGGTCAGGGGTTGCCACTGTTGGGAAATTTGAAAAAATAAAAGAAAAGGACTCTCACAAGAAAGGGCCATGCAAACAGTGTGAGTGATATTTGATTATGTGTCAATATTGTTTTGAATAGAAAACAAAAATTATTGAAAAACCATTCTGACTGATGTCTGTTTATACAAGCTGTAAATCTTTCCTTCACTGCCTTATACAAATATTGATTGGTTAATTTCTGACCTATCAAGAAAAGAGTCTCTCTGATCAATGGCTAAGTAGTTTCCCAAGCAATGTCTCACTTTTATTGTCTAATTTCATATTTCTTCTGCATTTTTAAATGTGTTTATCTTGGACTAAGATATGTTCAATAGTTGCTTTTTTTGCCACATGTTCTTTTTCTTGTTTTAAGAATAAACCTTAATTCTTTTTTTTTTTATACTTTAAGTTTTAGGGTACATGTGCACAATGTGCAGGTGTCTCTGTCTCCTTCAGTTCTGCTCTGATCTTAGTTATTTCTTGCCTTCTGCTAGCTTTTGAATGTGTTTGCTCTTGCTCCTCTAGTTCTTTTAATTTTGATGTTAGGGTGTCGATTTTAGATGTTTTCTTGTGGGCATTGAGTGCTATAAATTTCCCTCTACCCAGTGCTTTAATTGTGTCCCAGAGATTCTGGTATGTTGTGTCTTTGTTCTCATTGGTTTCAAAGAACATCTTTATTTCTGCCTTCATTTCACTATTTACCCAGTAGTCATTCAGGAGCAGGTTGTTCAGCTTCCATGTAGTTGTGCGGTTTTGAGTGAGTTTCTTAATCCTGACTTCTAATTTGATTGCACTGTGGTCTGAGAGACTGTTAAGATTTCTGTTCTTTTACATTTGCCGAGGAGTCCTTTACTTCCAACTATGTGGTCAGTTTTGGAATAAATACTATGTGGTGCTGAGAAGAATGTATATTCTCTTGATTTGGGGTGGAGAGTTCTGTAGATGTCTATGAGGTCTGCTTGATGCAGAGCTGAGTTCAAGTCCTGGATATCCTTGTTAACTTTCTGTCTCGTTGATCTGTGTAATGTTGACAGTGGGGTGTTAAAGTCTCCCATTATTATTATATGGGGTCTAAGTCTCTTTGTAGGTCTCTAAGGACTTGCTTTTGAATCTGGGTGCTCCCGTATTGGGTGCATATGTAGAATAGTTAGCTCTTCTTGTTGAATTGATCCCTTTACCATTATGTAATGGCCTTCTTCGTCTCTTTTGATCTTTGTTGGTTTAACGTCTGTTTTATCTGAGACTGGGATTGCAACCCCTGCTTATTTTTTATTTTCCATTTGCTTGGTAGATCTTCCTCCATCCCTTTATTTTGAGCCTATGTGTGTCTCTGCATGTGAGATGGGTCTCCTGAATACAGCACACTGATGGGTCTTGACTCTTTATCCAATTTGCCAGTCTGTGTCTTTTAATTGGGGCATTTAGCCCATTTACATTTAAAGTTAATATTGTTATGTGTGAATTTCATCCTGTCATGATGATGTTTGCTGGTTACTTTGCTTGTTAGTTGATGCATTTTCTTCCTAGCATTGATGGTCTTTACAATTTGGCATGTTTTTGCAGTGGCTGGTACCGGTTGTTCCTTTACGTGTTTAGTGCTTCCTTCAGAAGCTCTTGTAAGGCAGGCCTCATGGTTACAAAATCTCTCAGCATTTGCTTGTCTGTAAAGGATTTTATTTCTCCTTCACTTATGAAGCTTAGTTTGGCTGGATATGAAATTCTGGGTTGAAAATTCTTTTCTTTAAGAATGTTGAGTATTGGCCCTCACTCCTTCTGGCTTGTAGAGTTTCTGCTGAGAGATCAGCTGTTAGTCTGATGGGCTTCCCTTTGTGGGTAACCCGACCTTTCTCTCTGGCTGCCCTTAACATTTTTTCCTTCATTTCAACCTTGGTGAGTCTGACAATTGTGTCCTGGGGTTGCTCTTCACAAGGATTATCTTTGTGGCATTCTCTGTATTTCCTGAATTTGAATGTTGGCCTACCTTGCTAGGTTGGGGAAGTTCTCCTGGATAATATCCTGCAGAGTGTTTTCCAACTTGGTTCCATTCTCCTTGTCACTTTCAGGTACACCAATCAAACATAGATTTGGTCTTTTCACATATTCCCATATTTCTTGGAGGCTTTGTTTGTTTCTTTTCACTCTTTTTTCTCTAATCTTCTTCTCTCACTTCATTTCATTCATTTGATCTTCAATCACTGATGCCCTTTTTTCCACTTGATCAAATTGGCTACTGAAGCTTCTGCATGTGTCACGTAGTTCTCGTACCATGGTTTTCAGCTCCATCATATCATTTAAGGTCTTCTCTATGCTGTTTATTCTAGTTAGCCATTCCTCTAATCTTTTTTCAAGGTTTTTAGCTTCCTTGCAATGGGTGTGAACATCCTCCTTTAGCTCAGAGATGTTTGTTATTACCAATCTTCTGAAGCCTACTTCTGTCAACTTCTCAAAGTCATTTTCCATCCAGCTTTGTTCCATGGCTGGCGAGGAGCTGCGATCCTTTGGAAGAGAAGGGGCACTCTGGTTTTTAGAATTTTCAGCTTTTCTGCTCTGGTTTCTCCCCATCTTTGTGGTTTTATCTACCTTTGATCTTTGATGATGGTGACCTACATATGGGGTTTTGGTGTGGGTGTCCTTTTTGTTGATGTTGATGGTATTCCTTTCTGTTTGTTAGTTTTCCTTCTAACAGTCAGGACCCTCAGTTGCAGGTCTGTTTGAGTTTGCTGGAGGTCCACTCCAGACCCTGTTTCCCTGGGTGTCACCAGTGGAGGCTGCAGAACAGCAAATATTGCAAAACAGCAAATGTTGCTGCCTGATCCTTCCTCTGGAAGCTTCATCTCAGAGGGGCACCTGGCTGTATGAGGTGTCAGTTGGCCCCTACTGGGAGGTGTCTCCCAGTTAGGCTACTTGGGGGTCAGAGACCCACTTGAGGAGGCAGTCTGTCAGATCTGAGGCAGTTCTCAGATCTCAAACTCCATGCTAGGAGAACCACTGCTCTCTTCAAAGCTGTCAGACAGGGACGTTTAAGTCTGCAGAAGTTTCTGCTGCCTTTTGTTCAGCTATGCCCTGACCCCAGAGGTGGAGTCTACAGAGGCAGGCAGGCCTCCTTGAGCTGCAGTGGGCTCCACCCAGTTTGAGCTTCCGGGCGCTTTGTTTACCTAGTCAAGCTTTAGCAATGGTGGATGCCTTTCCCCTAGCCTTGCTGCTGCCTTGCAGTTCAATCTCGGACTGCTGTGCTGGTAGTGAGCAGGGCTCAGTGGGCATGGGACCCACTGAGCCATGTGCGGGATATAATCTCCTGGTGTGCCGTTTGCTAAGACCATTGGAAAAACGTGGTATTAGGGCAAGAGTGTCCCGATTTTCCAAGTACCGTCTGTCACGGCTTCCCTTGGCTAGGAAAGGGAATTCCCTGACCTCTTGCACTTCCTGGGTGAGGCGACGCCCAGCTCTGCTTTGGCTCACACTCCATGGGCTGCACTCACTGTCCAACCAGTCCCAATGAGATGAACCAGGTACCTCAGTTGGAAATGCAGAAATCACCTGTCTTCTGTGTCGCTCACACTGGGAGCTGTAGACTGGAGCTGTTCCTGTTCGGCCATCTTCAATGTTAATTCCTCTTTTCTTCTTTATTAGTCTGGCTAGGGTTCTATCTATTTTGTTGATCTTTTCAAAAACCAACTCTTGGATTTGTTGATTTTTTCAAGGGTTTTTTGTATCTCCAGCTCCTTCAGTTCTGCTCTGATCTTAGTGATTTCTTGTCTTCTGCTAGCTTTTGAATTTGCTTGCTCTTGTATCTCTAGTTCTTTTAATTGTGATGTTAGAGTGTCGATTTTAGATCTTTCCTGCTTTCTCTTGTGGGCATTTAGTGCTATAAATTTCCCTCTACACACTGCTTTAAATGTGTCCCAGAGTTTCTGGTACATTGTGTCTTTGTTCTTATTGGTTTCAAAGAATATTTTTATTTCTGCCTTCATTTCATCATTTACCCAGTAGTCATTCAGGAGCAGTTTGTTCAGTTTCCATGTAGTTGCGTGATTTTGAAAGTTTCTTAATCTTGAGTTGTAATTTGATTGCACTGTGGTCTGAGAGACAGTTTGTTATGATTTCTGTTCTTTTAAATTTGTTGAGGAGTGCTTTACTTCCAATTATGTGGTCAATTTTAGAATAAATGTGATGTGGTGCTGAGAAGAATGTATATTCTGTTGATTTGGGGTGGCAGGTTCTGTAGATGTCTATTAGGTCTGCTTGGTCCAGAGCTGTGTTCGAGTCCTGAATATCCTTGTTAATTTTCTGTCCCATTGATCTGTCTAATATTGACAGTAGGGTGTTAAAGTCTCCCGCTATTATTGTGTGGGAGTCTGAGTCTCTTTGTAGGTCTCTAAGAACTTGCTTTATAAATCTGGGTGCTCCTGTATTGAGTGCATATATATTTAGTATAGTTAGCTCTTCTTGTTGCATTGACCCCTTTACCATTATGTAATGGCCTTTGTCTCTTTTGATCTTTGTTGGTTTAAACTGCGTTTTATCAGAGACTAGGATTATAATTCCTACTTTTTTTTGCTTTCCGTTTGCTTGGTAATTCTTCCTCCGTCCCTTTATTTTGAGCCTATGTATGTCTTTGCATGTGAGATGGGTCTCCTGAATACAGCACATCAGTGGGTCTTGACTCTATCCAATTTGCCAGTCTGTGTCTTTTAATTGGGCCATTTAGTTCATTTACATTTAAGGTATATATATATTTATTTATTTATTTATTTTTGAGAAGGAGTCTCACTCTGTTGCCCAGGCTGGAGTGCAGTGGCATGATCTCGGCTCACTGCAAACTCTGCCTCCCGGGTTCATGCCATTCTCCTGCCTCAGCCTCCCGAGTAGCTGGGACTACAGGTGCCCACCACTGTGCCTGGCTAATTTTTTGTATTTTTAGTCGAGATGGGGTTTCACCATGTTAGCAAGGCTGGTCTCGATCTCCTGACCTCGTGATCTGCCCACCTTGGCCTCCCAAAGTGCTGGGATTACAGGCGTGAGCCACCGCACCCAGCCTAAGGTTAATATTGTTATATATGAATTTGATTCTGTCATTATGATGCTAGCTGGTTATTTTGCCAGTAAGTTGATGCAGATTCTTCATGGCATTGGTGGTCTTTGCAATTTGGTATGTTTTTGCAGTGGCTGGTACCAGTTTTCCTTTCCATGTTTAGTGCTTCCTTCAGGAGCTCTTGTAAGGCAGGCCTGGTGGTGACAAAATCTCTCAGCATTTGCTTGTCTGTAAAGGATTTTATTTCTCCTTTGCTTATGAAGCTTAGTTTGGCTGGATATGAAATTCTGGGTTGAAATTTCTTTTTTTAAGAATGTTGAATATTGGCCCCCATTCTGTTCTGGCTTGTAGGGTTTCTGCTGAGAGATCTGCTATTAGTCTGATGGGCTTCCCTTTGTGGGTAGCCCAGCCTTTCTCCCTGGCTGCCCTTAACACGTTTTCCTTCATTTCAACCTTGGTGAATCTGATGATTATGTGTCTCAGGGTTGCTCTTCTTGAGGAGTATCTTTGTGGTGTTGTCTGTATTTCCTGAATTTGAATGTTGGCCTACCTTGCTAGGTTGGGGAAGTTCTCCTGGATAATATCCTGAAGAGTGTTTTCCAACTTGGTTCTGTTCTCCCCATCACTTTCAGGTACACCAATCAAACATAGATTTGGTCTTTTCACATAGTCCTATATTTCTTGGAGGCTTTGTTGGTTTCTTTTCACTACTTTTTTCTCTAATCTTGTCTTCTCACTTTATTTCATTGAGTTGATCTTCAATCTCTTATATCCTTTCTTCCACTTGATTGATTCAGCTATTGATACTTGTGTATCATACTTGTGTATGCTTCACGAAGTTCTTGTGCTGTGTTGTTCAGCTCCATCTACATTTATGTTCTTCTCTAAACTGGTTATTCTAGTTAGCAATTCATCTTACCTTTTTTTTTCAAGGTTCTTATCTTTCTTGCATTGGGTTAGAACATGCTCCTTTAGCTCAGAGAAGTTTGTTTTTACCCACCTTCTGAAGCCTACTTCTGTCAATTCGTCAAACTCATTCTCCCTCCAGTTTTGTTCCCTTGCTGATGAGGAGTTGTGATCCTTCAGAGGAGAAGAGGCATTCTGGTTTTTGGAATTTTGACCTTTTTGCGCTGGTTTCTCCCCATCTTTGTGGATTTGTCTACATTTGGTCTTTGATGTTGGTGACCTTCAGATGGGGTCTCTGAGTGGACATCCTTTCTGTTGATATTGATGGTATTCCTTTCTGTTTGTTAGTTTTCCTTCTAACAGTCAGGCCCCTCTGCTGCAGGTCTGTCGTAGTTTGCTGGAGGTCCACTCCAGACCCTGTTTGCCTGAGTATCAGCAGCTGAGACTGCAGAACAGCAAAGATTGCTGCCTGTTCCTTCCTCTGGAAAGTTCGTCACAGAGGGGCACCTGCCAGATGCCAGCCAGAGCTCTCCTCAGCTCTTCTCTATGAGGTGTCTGTCAGCCTCTACTGGGAGGTGTTTCCCAGTCAGGATACATGGGGGTCAGGGACCTACTTGAGGAGGCAGTCTGTCCCTTATCAGAGTTTGAATGCCGTGCTGGGAGATCTGCTGCTCTATTCAGAGCTTCAGGCAGGGATGCTTAAGTCTGCTGAAGCTGCACCCATGGCCACCCCTTCCCCCAGGTGCTCTGTCCCAGGGAGATTGGGGTTTTATCTATAAGTCTCTGACTGGGGCTGCTGCCGTTTTTTCAGAGATGCCTTGCCCAGAGGGGAGGAATTTAGAGAGGCAGTCTGGCCACAGCGGCCTTGCTGAGCTGCAGTGGGCTCTACCCAGTTTGAACTTCCCAGCGGCTTTGTTTACACTGAGGGTAAAACCATCTATTCAAGCCTCAGCAATGGCGGATGCCCCTACCCCCACCACACTCAAGCATCCTAGGTCGACCTCAGACTGCTGTGCTAGCAACAAGAATTTCAAGCCAGTGGATCTTAGCTTTCTGGGCTCCATGGGGGCAGGACCTGCTGAGCCAGACCACTTGGCTCTTTGGCTTCAGCCCCCTTTCCAAGGGAGTGAATGGTTTTCTCTCACTGGCATTGCAGGTGCCACTGGAATATGAAAAAAACTCCTGCAGCTAGCTCAGTGTCTGCCTTAATGGCCACCCAGTTTTGTGCTTGAAACCTAGAGCCCTGGTCGCATAGGCACCAGAGGGAATCTCCTGGTCTGTGAGTTGCAAAGACCATGGGAAAAGTGCAATATCTGGGCCAGAGTGCACCGTTCCTCCTGGTACAGTCTCTCACGGCTTCTCTTGGCTGGGGGAGGGAAATCCCCTGACCCCTTGTACTTCCTGGGTGAGACAATGCCCTACCCTGCTTCAGGTTACCCTCCGTGGGCTGCACTCACTGTCCAACCAGTCCCAGTGAGATGAATGGTACCTCAGTTGGAAATGCAGAAATCACCCGCCTTTTGCGTCAATCTCACTGGGAGCTGCAGGCCAGAGCTATTCTTATTTGGCCATCTTGCTAGCCTCAGGCTCGAGTTAATACTTCTAAGAGGTGTTGATTGGTTCTCTGTGAGGTTGTCCAGAATTCACTCGTCCTACACAAACTTTTTGGAGATCAACTACTGATGAGATTAAAGAATTTAAAGATGATTTTAGGAAGCAAAATTCTAAAATGTAACTGATATAAAATTAATTAACTTGGAATTTTTTAACTTGTGTGTTCTGAATGTTGGTGTTCCTCCACAATTCATATGTTGGAACCTAATAGTCATGTGATAGTATTAAAAGGTGGGGCCATTTGAAAAATGATTAAATCATGGTGGTTCTGCCTTCATGAATGGGATTGCCATTATAACAGAATACCCAAGACTGGGTAATTTATAAAGAGTACTGGGTAATTTATAAAGAGTAATTTATAAAGAGTACTGGGTAATTTATAAAGAGTATTGGGTAATTTATAAAGACTATAGATTTATGTATCATGGTTCTTGAGGCTGGGAAGTCCAAGATCGAGGGGCTAACATCTTGTTTAGGGACTTCTTGCTGCATCATAAGGTATCACATGAGCAAGAAACAGAAAAGGTAGCTGAATTCCCCCTTTTAAAATGAGCCCACTTCCATGATAACTAACATACTGCCATGATAACAGCATTAATTCATTCATGAGAACAGAGCCCTCATAGCTGAATCACCTCTCATTAAGCCCCACCTCCTAACACTGTTGCACTGGGGTTCCAGTTTGAAACATGTGAACTTTGGAGGACACATTCAAGCCATAGCAGTGCCTTTATAAAAAAGGTTGAAGGATGTGCTCCTGGCCTTTCATCATGTGGGAATGCAGCAAGAGGTACCATCAGTAAAGCAGAGAGTGAGCCTTCACCAGACACTGAATCTGTTGGTGTCTTGATCTTGGACTTTCCAGCTTCCAGAACTATGAGAAATAAATTTCTATTATTTATAAATTACTCAGTCTAAGACATTTTGTTATAGCAGCCCAAATGAAGACAGAAATATAGCATTGTATTGTAATAGTTAACCTTTAGTGACTGAAATACAGAAGACAGAGGACATTCAGAGAGAAAGAAATCATGTTTCTTTATAACTTATTTATTATTAGTCAACAAACATTAATTGAGCATTTTGCTCTTGAACTAGATACTGGAAATACAAACAACTCAGTGGCTTTGCATATGTAATTTTTTCCTTCAAGAATGCCGCTACTAGTTCTCCATCTAGAAACCTACTCATTCTTCCAGATTTAGTTCAAGGGATATTCCCTGAACAAAGATAATTAGTTGATCAAGACTCTGTTCTTTGGTATATTATTTGTATATTGTATATTATCTGCACATTACTAAATAGATAAAAGTAATGTGTCTACCAACTCATATCTACAAACTTAAGTGTAAACTCTTCACAGAGAGATACCACTGTTAACCTTGTATCTTTCCTTCTTGCTTTTTAATGTTCACTGTTTTATAAAATTGTGATATTTTTACCTCATTCTCTACACATTACATGGGAAGCATTTATTTTATTTATTTATTTATTTATTTATTATTATTTTTTATACAGACAGGTTCTCGCTGTGTTGCCCAGACTGGTCTTGAACTAGGCTCAGGGAGTTCTCCTGCCTCAGCCTCCCAAAGTGCTGGGATTACTGGAGGGAAGCATTTATTTATGTGGCTAAATAGTCTTCAAATTAATGATTTTTTACTGGTACCATATCACATGTGTATCATATTTGATTTAGCTATTACTCTGTTCTTGGATAGTTAGGTTATTTCCAATTTCCTAATATTATAAATAATGCTGAAATTCTTCAGAAACTTTTTATTTTGAATTTTAACGTTTCTAGAAGTGATATTACTATGTCAAATGATATGAGCACTGTTAAGGTCAAATTACTTTCTAAAAAGTCTGTTCCATGAGTAATAAATGAGCATGACTATTTTACCACACCTGCCCTTGCCAACACTAGACATTATCATTTCGAAAACTTTGCCAGTTCGTTACACAAGAAATATCTCATTTTATTTCTTGAATAATTATTATTGTTTTTATTCTGCTTTTGTCCTTTGGACAGTTGTGTTTTCAACCATAACTATTTTCTGCACTCTGTTGTTTAGCAAAAGAGGAATTAAGACATTAAATAAAAAGCAACTTCAAATATGCTTTAAAAAAGAATAAGAATGTTAATGTACATCTTGAGTCAATTTTTAATTGTTGATAAGTACAGATATCAAAGTATTTTACCATTGTGGTGATAGTAACTGTAATGAGAAAAACCAAGACTCATATTTAAAAAACCATCCCCCAAACTGGAAGGGAACTAAGAGACCAAAAAATGACTCCGGCAAGTCCAACATGGCGAGTACGTAAGTTTATTAGGACTTGCATATGAGGCACTCCTGGATGGCAGCAGGGCATCTTTAGAGATCTGTCCTGCCTCCCATCTCTAAGCTGCTTTTAAGCTAATTTTCTGGCTCTTTGCCGTGTGTGTGTGTGTGTGTGTGTGTGTGTGTGTGTGTTTGTGTGTGATGGGACTGTTTTCCTTGTTAGCTTCTCATATACTCTCTCTGAGATATTTGGGTTCTTAGGGACACCTGCTCCTTGGCTAGGCATCATGGCCTTGGCTCGCAGCCTGGCCTCCAGGATTCAGGCAGCAGACATACACCCTTAAGTAACATGGTGAGGGACCTGTCACACTGCAATCCATCAGCCCTTACATTCTTTCCACAAATCTTGTGTAAGAGTCCCTGAGTGGGGTATGAGGGGAAGAACTCTACAAATGTGTAACATATAGACATGGCTTGTGTGTACAAGTCACATCCACAGTATACATAACAGCATAAAAAACAGAAGCTAACTATAATTATAATGTCTATTAGCAAGCATAACTCCAATGAGTAGGTAAGGTGTGTAACCATTTTGAGCATGAGTCAAAGAAACCTAATTGGGCTGTATCATGGAACTAAGTTGACAAATTATTCAATGCATCTGTGACATTATCCTTTTTATCAGGGGTATAGGTACAACAACAGGTATTGTGTATAAGAGCACATGTTGTTGGTTCTCCATCAAATTGGCCATTAGGCTTCCAGATGGAGACAATCCCCAGTGAACCTGGGTTGCACTATTGGTGCTGATGTACCTGGCACTCCAGTTCTGTAGGGAGAAAGGCAGACTGTTGTGAGGCATATTGTTGTAATTTGATAGGGGGAGGTATCCATATACCCAATAATTGGACTGGTTGCTGACTGCTACTGTAGTTACATTCCAGTGCAGCTTCCATGGGTAGCAGGAACAACAGCCTATTGGCATAAACACAGGTGTTTAGTAGGAACCCTCATGGGTGTATCCACTTCTTGTAACCTTATTACTGCTATATTATCTCCCATTGGCCCCATTAGGGAGGCCACCATGTACTTCATGCCTAGCTTATAGTACCATACATGGTTTCCTTCCCTAAGAGTGGGCACAGTAGCCAACTGGTAAGTTTCCAGCCTTGCCCACACTATCAGCACTATGCCTACTCCCGTAGGTATTGGTGCTGCCGTGTATTGATATTGTAAAGCTCTCAGACCTCTATAAAGGAGCATAGCTTGGATCGCCTCTCCTCCGTCAGTCTTCATAGTGCCCCCCAGTGCCATAAAACTGACCCAGTATGGGAGCAATTTCCAGCTCAACTTCAGGTCCACATAGCCATTGCCACTTGGCAGATCCACTGCTGTTCTCAGGAGCACAGTCTGCCCATCTGTTTCAGGAGCATGGCTTGGAGTCTCAGGTAATCCTGAGAATTTGTGACACCTGTTTTATAGGCCTGCCCAACCATTCACAGGGAGTGATGCCATGTGTGGTAGTGGGTGACTTATTTAAAATTTGTATAGCTTCAGGGAGATCCTTAGTCTAGTACCCTTAAGAACTGTCCTGAGACAATGCACGTAATTGAGTTTTTAACAGGCCATTTTTTTTTTTCTATGAGGCCTACCCTGTTGGGTTATATGGCCAGTGGAATCTTTAGTCTATATTTTGTTCCAATGCCCCATGTTGGATATCGTGACCTGTGAAATGGGGGCCTTGATCACTATCCTTTTTGGCATGTCATACATAACACCAAGAGCCATGAGACTCTTGGTCTCCAGCTGAGTGGCATGTCTTACTGGGAAGGCCCCTGTAGTAGCCCCATTGTTGTGTCTGTACAAGTTAAGGCATACCTTCTCCTTCTCCCTCTACCTGGGGACAGGAGGCCAATATAACTGACTTGCCAGTCTTGCACAGTTGTATGGCTCGATGTATGTGACTTGGTGTGGAGGGAACTTTTCCAGGTCGCAGTTATGAGCAGATCTCACAGTTCTGAACAGCTGCCAAAGCATCTCCAGATTGGATTGGGATGCCTGCCGCCTTTCGTATGGCCCACCTGTCGCTGCCCCTTGGTGACTGCTCCTGTGATGTACCCATATGGCAGCCTCCTCCAATGGGCTGTGGCAAAGTGCCCAAACATGAATAAGGGCATCTGTCTCCTGAGTTCTCAGTGGCAACCTGGGGCTGTGTGTATCCACATGGTACACCTAAGTTGGGCATCCTTCTCTTATAACTTGATGTGAATGTTCTGCCACATGGACATTCCCCAAAGGAGCTTGCCCCAAACCTGCCAACTGTCTGTAGCCCATTGATTGATTCACATGGTAAGTCCTGTTTGTGTAGCCCAACTATCTGTGTAGATAGATGATCAGCAGCCAAGCCTCATAGGTGATGGGTATCCAAACTGCCTGTAACCTAGCCCATTGACTGCTTTGTCCTAATCCCCATTCTCTCTGTATGGTGTCAGTATCCCTTTGCACCACAAACTGCTGACCGTTGGTGTTAGGTAACTTTGCTAGACCCATCGGTGTATCAAGCCTAGTGAGTATCACCTGGGACTCCTCATATATGTGGTTGACCTGATAGGTGGCTCCATTGCCATGTCTGCTACCTCCACTTGTTCAAAGTGGATGGATCTTAATGCCTCCTATAGTGCCTGACTTAAAGGACTAGTGGACAAGGCACCCCTAAGTTGTAGACAGGGATGCCACTTATGCAGTGTGATTGTGCCACTCTAGGGGTGGGCTTGGCTAGGAGACCTTTCATTCACCCTTTTATGAGTAGGCAGTTTTTTTCTGTGGTGGTCTGCTTTCTGGTGATAGCCTCCACTTGTTGCAATGTCCTATACAGGGCTAAGAGTTATTGCCCCAGGACTGTATAGTAGGATTCTGACCCCCTCTACAATTGAGATAAAAGCCCAACAGGTAACAATTCCTGTTGGTTGCTTTTGCCACAAACTCCAGCTCATCCCTGTGGCATCTCTAGTGGCTTCTAATACAAAAGGATGCTGTGGCAGTGGGGCACCTAATGCTTTGGCTTGTTTTACCAATATTTTTGATTTGTCAAATGCCTCTTGCTCTATATGTGTACAGTCTCATTTTTAATTTTCCTTTATTGAAGGAAAGGTAAATGGTTTGTACCAAACGAAGAAATAGCCCAGTAAACCTAGGACAACCTGGAGTTAGCTTACTATCTGGGGAACAGGCTACTGTGATACCTTATTGATGACAGTTTTAGGTATGTTTTACATCTTCTCCAACCAGGTGACTCTCAGGAATTTGATGGCTATACTGGGCCCCTGTTTCTTCTTGGGGTTGACTTCTCATTCCCTGTACTTTGAGCCATCCAAGATAGTTTGTAGGGCAGTCTCCAAATCTGTAAAAGGCTCTGAGGTTTGCATGTCATCATTAATATGGTAAAACAGGGAGACCAAGGCAGGCAGAAAGAGTCTAGACAGGTCCTTTGCAACCATACTGGGACATATGATGTGGCTGTGCAGGTACCCTTATGGTAGCACCTAAAAAGTCTATCGTTGGCGCTACTAAGTGAAGGCAAACTGGTCTTGTGAATCTTCCACTAAAGAAATACTAGGAAAGGTGTTAGACAGGTCAGACACAGCATGGACATTTCCCAGCGTACAAACCACTTGCTCTAGCAGTTGAGCACTATTGGGTACAGCTGCACGTGCGGGGACACCACTTTGTTCAGCTCACGGTAGTCTACAGTCATTCTCCAGGTGCTATCTGGTGTCTTCACAGGACACATAGGGCTGCTACAGGGGTTGTGGGCCATACTGACTATTTGTACTTTATGTAATTCCTGAACTGTTTGGGTGATTTCAGAGTGTGCCCCTGGCAGACAGTATTGTTTCATATATATTGCCTGTTTGGGCCGGGGCAAGTGTACAGACACCCATTTGGCCCATCATCCCTTTTTTGTTCCTTAATTACTTTTTGGACATGGTCTTTGTTTTTATCCAGCCCACTGAAGTACACCAATGCTTCCCCCATATTACAACCTTTTTTAAACTGGAAGTGATCAAGACATTCAATGAGTGCCTAAAATAACTTTAAGAGTTTAAACTACATGAAAGTTTTACCCACAAGCATTGATCTCATTTACATTTACTCAATCTATTCACTTTTAGCAGTTTATCTGGGTTACTAGTGAGAACCAAGACATTCTGTAAAGCTACATATCATTGCAAACTATTTTTCTGTTAACTATTTTCATAGCTTGTGAATATCAGGTATTCAGCTAAGCAAGAACCTTCAAGTTAAACATGGGCATTTTTGCTGATAACTCAGAAAAATTCAGCTGTTTCCATTAAACCAACCATATCAAATTAATCTTGCTTATTAGAAAAATCACACAAACAAAGATCATTTTGGTTTTGGCTGGGTTTACAGTCTTATAACCTTCATATCAAACCCTGACACCATAAAGTATCTAGCAGAAGCAAATATAAAATGTATCTACTAGCAAACTCAGACAAAAATGTATGCTGACACTTTTGAAGATACACTTTTATTTTACCAGTAATTTTAAAGCCAGTTTATTTACCAAAGATTATTGAATTTATATAAACTTGGAAAGCATTTGAACTTATTTATGAGTACTCATTTATTTATAAGTTAATGTGGTAGAATGCTAGATATAACACATAACATAATACATGTACATACACATAAACACATTTAAACATGTATGCACACATACAAAGATCCAATGGCTTTCACCTTGGAATTCTAGCCATGAGACAGCATCATAAACTCATTATATTACAAAAGACAGCTGGATTCAAATTATTTTTTATAAAATTGGGACCTGTTCACATGGCTAAACTTTATTTGCCCTGATAGATAATCCAAGGAAAGTTGTGGATCAAAATTTTGGGTAAAGCAGTTTCCATGGCAGTTTGATTTTTAAAAACCTGTTTTGTCCTTTTTTTTCTTCAGTTTCAAATGAATTTCATTGTTTACATTTTAGCTAGAACTGGCTGAACTGTATAAGAAAAACAAAATCCCCAAATAACCTTGAATTAGTGTTACCATAAACAGTGAGTTTTATTTCAACACTAGCAACTTCAAAATAGCAGATTCAAAGCAGGCAGAAAAAGAGAGAGAGAAATAGAAAGTGTTAGAAGATTCTGCTTAACTTTATAGTTGTGGGTTAACCATTTGAGCTCTGATTTTTTTTTTTTTTGTAATTTGCCCATCAGTTTTCAAATGTGCACAAGAAGGGACCATGATATGTAACAAGCTGGAGTCCTAGAAAACCTGATATGCCTTTGACCCTCTGCAGGAGTTTTTACTCTTTCTCCCTTTCCTGCTCTAATGATTTCTTAGTAGCTAGCCTTATTGCAACAACAGTGCACTTACTATCTTTATTGTACTTTAGTATCTTAGCTTCTTGCAATAGGTGCTCAGTCTCTACCAGTGTTTTCCAAGTGTCCACATACTTATGTGGTGGCCCACAAAGTTTGAACAATTGGGCTAGTCCACCTCACATGCACGTTGCCAACTCTGAGATTTCCTCCATAGATACTCCTCCCTGACTCACCATTTGGTCTCTCAGATCCTGTTCACAATGCCAATTTTAATGAGAAAAACCTGGAATCATATTTAAAAAACCATCCCCCAAACTGAGAGGGAGACAAGGGACCAAAAAGGAGATAGCAGTGAAGTGGAATAGAATTGAATACAGAATCTGAGCTCTGGCCCTACTGTGTGAATACCTGAAAAATACTCATCTCTCTAAAATGGGATTTTCTTATTTGTAACAAGGAAAAGTTTGGTTAATAGAGATCCACAATAATAAATTTATAAGAGAAAACCAGGATTAAACATAGTCTCTTATTTTATCAGAAAAAAATGGCCAGCCATACTATTTATCTATAGTAACTGATTTTAAACATATTTAGGCTTCTTTCTTAAAATCTAACCCTCTGCCATTTCTTAAAATATTAAATGATTTGTGAAAACCTATTCCTCCCCTTCAACCTTACTTATATGAAATCTAAAACCTAGGTTGACCTTGGAGATTATCTATTGGATCTGATCCAATTCAATGGAGTGCCAAATTTAATTTATGATTTCTGGTGGAGAGTGTACATAAAATGAATTTGGGAGTGTAATTCTAAATGTTTAGGTCTATCAAACAGCTCTTTTTTAAAAGAGAAGCATTGGTAAAAATCATTTTATCTTTCTAGATTCTAAAAATATACTAGTGAATACATAAGGCATGCAGTATACCTGTTTCTTTTAAAGTTACTAGATGCTTGATTTGTTTGAACAAAGTGACAGGTAGTAATCTATCATAGTCTCTTCATTTACAAAAAAAAAAAATTATCAGATGTTATCCAGTGACTTAAATCTGCCAGGTGAACATCTTTCTTTGGTCTCAGGTGAAGCTGTAAATCTTCATTCATGATTTTTTTTTTCTTTAAACACATGTGTAGCTGTTTAGTTGAATTACAGAAGCTGAGAACTGAAAGAGATCTTATGAATGACTTCACTGTAACCCCTCATTGTAGCATGTGCCTCATCCTTCAATTAATTAGGTTATACCACTCATTGGTATAATTTATACACACATCAGGTTTGGAAGACCTGAAGCTTGAACTAATATTTTCACTCCTAGTAGATCACTTTTCTTTCACATCATCTGATGCATAGAAGATACTCTAATAATATCTACTGGCTAAATGAATGCGTCATTGTGGCAAAATACTTTAACATCACAGGCTATTTTTACATGGTAATGGATGTAAAGGTAAGATAACCAAACTGAGAATAAGGAGGTTTCAGTTTGAACTCAAGCCTAGAGACTTTTGAAATCATTTCAACTCTATGGGTCTTCATTTCTTTATCTCTAAGATGAAGTACCATAGGAATTTTAGAATAGTTTTTTCCTGTTTCTCTGGAAAATGACTTTGGCAGTTTGATAGGAATAGTGTTGAATCTGTAAATTTTGGGGGACAGTATGGCCATTTTAACGATATTGATTCTTCCAATTCATGAGCATGGAATGTTTTTCCATTTATTTGTGTTGTCTCTGATGTCTTTCAGCAGTGTTTTGTAGTTCTTCTTGTAGATATCTTTCACCTCCTTGGTTAAATATGTTAGGTATTTCAGTTTTTTTGTGTGGCTACTGTAAATGGGATTTTGTTCTCGATTTGACTCTCAACTTGAATGTTATTGATATATAGAAATGCTACTGATTTTTATACATTGATTTTGTATCCTGAAACTTTACTAAAGGCATTTATCAGTTATAGGAGCCTTTTGGTGGAGTCTTTAGGGATTTCTAGGTATAGAATCATATCATCAGTGAAAAGAGATAGTTTGACTTCTTCCTTTCCTATTTGGATTCATTTTATTTCTTTCTCTTGCCTGATTGCACTGGCTAGAACTTCCAGTACTATACTGAATAGGAGTGGTGGGAGAGGGCATCTTTTTCTTGTTCCAGTTATCAAGGGGAATGGTTCCAGGTTTTGCTTGTTCAGTATGATGCTGGCTGTGGGTTTTTCATAGATGGCTCCTATTATTTTGAGATATGTTCCTTTTATGCCTAGTCTGTTGAGGGTTTTTATTATCAAGGGATTTTGGATTTTATTGTATGCTTTTGCTGCATCTATTGAGATAATCATATGGATTTTTCTTTTAATTCTGTTTATGTGGTAAATTACATTTATTGATTGCATATGTTGAACCAGCTGTACATCCCAGGAATAAAGCCTACTTGATTAGGGTGTGTTAACTTTTTGGTGTGCTCCCGGATTTGGTTTGCTAGTATTTTGTTGGGGAATTTTGCATCTATGTTCATCAGGAATATTAGCCTGAAGCTTTCTTATTTCATTGTGTCTGTGCCAGTTTTTGGTATCAGGCTGATGCTGGCTTCATAAAATGAGTTAGAGAGGAGGCCCTCCTCCTCAATTTTTTTTGGAATAGTTTCAGTAGGATTGATAACAGTTTTTTGTATATCTGATAGAATTTGTCTGTAACTCCATCAGGTCCAGGATGTTAACAAAGCTGGAGGCTTTACACTACCTGACTTCAAATTATGCTAAAAGGCTACATTAAGCAAAACATTATGGTACTGGCACAAAAAAAGACACCTAGACCAATGGAACAGAATAAAAAACCCAGAAATAAAGCTGAACACCTGCAGCCATCTGATCTTTGACAAAGCCAACACAAATAAGCAATGGGGGAAGGACTCCCTATTCAATAAGTGGTGCTGGGATAGCTGGCTAGCCATATGCAGAAAAATGAAACTAGATGCCTACCTTTCAGCATATACAAAAATTAACTCAAGATGGGTTAAATATTTAAAAATAAGACCTCAAGCTATAAAAATCCTAGAAGAAAACCTAGGAAATACCCTTCTCTATATCAGCCTTGGCAAATAATTTTTGGCAAAGCCCCCAAAAGCAATTGCAACAAAACCAAATTGACAAGTAGAACCTAATGAAAGTAAATAGCTTCTGCACAGCAAAAGAACTATCGACAGAGTAAACAAACAACCTACTGAATAGAAGAAAATATTTGCAAACTATGCCTCTAATAAAGGCCTAATATTTAGAGTCTATAGGAACTTAAACAAATCAACAATCAAAAACAACCCTATTAAAAATGGGCAAAGGACATGAACACACTTCTCAAAAGAAGACACACAATGCCAATAAGCATATGAAAAAATGTTTAACATCACTAATCACTAGAGAAATGAAAATCAAAACCGCAATGAGATACCATCTCACACCAGTCAGAACGGCTATCATTAAACAGTCAAAAAACAACAGATGCTGGTGAGGCTGCAGAGGAAAGGGAACACTTACACACTGTTAGTGGGAATGTAAATTAGTTCAGCCACTGTGGAAAGCAGTTTGGAGATTTCTCAAAGAACTCAAAACTGAACCACCATTCAACTCAGCAATCCCCTTCCAGGTTATATACCCAAAAGAAAATAAGTTATTCTACCAAAGAGGCACATGCATGCATATGTTCATTGCAGCACCATTCATAGTAGCAAAGACATGGAATCAACCTACGCGCCCATCACCAGTGGATAAAGAAAATATGGCACATACGTACCATGGAATAGTATGTAGCTGTAAAAAAGAATGAAATCTCATCCTTTGCAGCAACATGAATGCAGCTGAAGGCCATTATCCTAAGCAAATTAACACAGGAACAGAAAACCAAATATTGCATGTTCTCACTCGTAAGTTAGAGCTAAACATTGGGCACTCAGGGACATAAAGATGGGACCAGTAGACACTCTGGACTACTTGAAGGGCGAGGGAGATGGGTTGAAAAACTACCTATTAGGTACTGTTCTCAGTATTTGGGTGATGGGATCAATCATACCCCAAACCTCAGAATCATGCAATATGACCAGGTAACAAACCTACACATGTACCCCCGTTTCTAAAATAAAAGTTGAAATCATTAAAAAATAAAATAAAATGAAGTTATTGGCCTTTATATTTACCAAGATTCTTTTATTTGAAACATGTATATTATTGAAAGTTAAAGACTGTGAGTGCATTTTTATTTCATATGTTAATTTGCAAGTAGAATTAATGGTAGGTGTGAATTTTGTAATCTGATTATTGGGCTCATATCCTACCTTCACATTTTTAGCAAGTAACATTGAGATTGATCCGAGACTTGAAACAAGTGCTCTCAATATTTGAGAAAATATTTTCATGTAAAATGCTGACTAGGACCATTTTAATATGAAGTTATGTCTCTAATAATTCAAAATATGCTATTAATTAGTTTTAAAATTTCTGACTAGCAAAGTCAGGACTGAACATATCAAGGTATCAAATACTTTACTGTCAGTCTACCTCATGCTTCTAGCTCCACCTCTGGCTTTGTCTGACATCAGGGTCAGACTCTTACTGACATTTGTGAAGGATAGAAAGTGGCTTCATTAGAATCTTCAAAGGAAACCAGAGTAAAATAAGAGACAAAGGGATTCCTTAGAGAAAAGAATTACTACAACAAATGAAAGAGTCTGTCACAATGGGAAGAGAGAATTGATGTAGGGTACAAATGTGAGGCTGCTTTTAAATTTACACAGCTCAGACTTCTGTGGTCACTTATGACCCTGGAAACGAGATAGTTATGTGCTGAAGTTAAAAGCAGTTTATTACTATGAGCCCAAACATTTCTGCTGTCAGATTCCTTCTCCCTTCTCATGGAAGGGATGAAAATGTGGACATCATTTCTCTACCAGTCAGAGAGAGGTGAGGACTGGAGGTCAAGGTTGGGTTAACACCAAGGTATTGGTGACCAGAATAAAGTATCAGGTGGTGTTTATGACAGGAACTTGGAGGCAGGTAGGATGTCATCCCAAGCATCAGAATTTGAGAAGATAGACACTCCAAAGGATGTCAAAGGCCATTGACACCATGTGGGTTCTATGCTAAGCAGAATTAGCTAAGAGGAATGTAAAGTGCCAGAGCATAAGGATAGCAGAAACACAGGAAGCTGTGGAAATTCTATGTGAGATAGTCCCCATCCACTTTGGAGTATCTAAGAGACATCAGAAAGGATGGAAGCCTTGCCATTTGGTAGGTGAGAACTATTAATCTAGTGGCATTGGCAAAAAGGATTGAAGTAGCTATACTTAAGATCCACAAGCAGGTTGTAACTAGAGAGTCACTTGAGTTAAACTATATTTTATAAAATGAATTTTAAAAATCCCCCTAATTTGGTTGATAAGATCATCATTTATATAGAAAAAAACCTATCATTAACCAAAATTGGAAGAGCAGTTTCTTTCATATTACAGACATAATTGACTATTTTACAGTTTATAGCTTTGGTCCATATCTCAAAACCTGGGGTCCCAGGTTAATAAAAGGGTCATCAGGTGCTCCTTGCGGCTATTGATCACCCACATCCCATATTTTAGCCATAAACCTCTAATATATATTTTTTTCGGGAAGAATAAGATAGGAATAATCAGGATATTGTAAGTCATGATTACACAGAGACTTTAATCATGTATCATGTGAACTCCAATTATCATGTTCTAATCTGCCCTTCAAAAGGAGAAACAGATAAGGATTATTCCACCTGACCATAACTCCAAGATATCGTTATGGTATCTTTGTTACATTTATTCCTGCTCTTTGTCTTGATTTTCTTTATTTAGTTTGGCAAGCTTCTGCTCTTTGGTTATCTTGCTGCCATCTCCCTGTGAACAGATCAAGGGTTTTACACAGACATTGGATATGTGCTATGGATAAGTTTGCTTTGTGTTCTTGTCTTCTTATTTAACCATTTAACAGAAGGGCCTCTTCAGGGCTACATGTGCAGCTTTGAAAGAGTTTAATTTACTTACATTCATTTTGAAGTTCTGAAAAATTACTATTGTGCTCATTTGATTTTTTTCTCTTTAGGGTTCTCCCCTTCTTTTGTGTTTAGAGGAAAGATAAATTGAAGGAATATAGAGGGAAGGGGAAGAAACCATTTCTTTTTATTTTTTTATTTTATTTTTATTTTTATTATTTTATTTTATTATTATTATACTTTAAGTTTTAGGGCACATGTGCACAACGTGCAGGTTTTTTACATATGTATACATGTGCCATGTTGGTGTGCTGCACCCATTAACTCGTCATTTAGCATTAGGTATATCTCCTAATGCTATCCCACCCCCATCCAGCCACCCCACAACAGTCCCTGGTGTGTGATGTTCCCCTTCCTGTGTCCATGTGTTCTCATTGTTCAATTCCCACCTATGAGTGAGAACATGCGGTGTTTGGTTTTTTGTCCTTGCGATAGTGTGCTGAGAATGATGGTTTCCAGCTTCATCCATGTCCCTACAAAGGACATGAACGCATCATTTTTTATGGCTGCATAGTATTCCATGGTGTATATGTGCCACATTTTCTTAATCCAGTCTATCATTGTTGGACATTTGGGTTGGTTCCAAGTCTTTGCTATTGTGAATAGTGCGGAAATAAACATATGTGTGCATGTGTCTTTATAGCAGCATGATTTATAATCCTTTGGGTATATACCCAGTAATGGGATGGCTGGGTCAAATGGTATTTCTAGTTCTAGATCCCTGAGGAATCACCACACCGACTTCCACAATGGTTGAACTAGTTTACAGTCTCACCAACAGTGTAAAAGTGTTCCTATTTCTCCACATCCTCTCCAGCACCTGTTGTTTCCTGACTTTTTAATGATTGCCATTCTAACTGGTGTGAGATGGTATCTCATTGTGGTTTTGATTTGCATTTCTCTGTTGGCCAGTGATGATGAGCATTTTTTCATGTGTTTTTTGGCTGCATAAATGTCTTCTTTTGAGAAGTGTCTGTTCATATCCTTTGCCCACTTTTTGATTGGGTTGTTTGTTTTTTTCTTGTAAATTTGTTTGAGTTCACTGTAGATTCTGGATATTAGCCCTTTGTCAGATGAGTAAGTTGCAAAAATTTTCTCCCATTCTGTAGGTTGCCTGTTCACTCTGATGGTAGTTTCTTTTGCTGTGCAGAAGCTCTTTAGTTTAATTAGATCCCATTTGTCAATTTTGGCCTTTGTTGCCATTGCTTTTGGTGTTTTAGACATGAAGTCCTTGCCCATGCTTATGTCCTGAATGGTATTGCCTAGGTTTTCTTCTAGGGTTTTTATGGTTTTAGGTCTAACATTTAAGTCTTTAATCCATCTTGATTTAATTTTTGTATAAGGTGTAAGGAAGGGATCCAGTTTCAGCTTTCTACATATGGCTAGCCAGTTTTCCCAGCACCATTTATTAAATAGGGAATCCTTTCCCCGCTGCTTGTTTTTGTCAGATTTGTCGAAGATCAGATAGTTGTAGATACACAGCATTATTCCTGAGGGCTCTGTTCTGTTCCATTGGTCTATATCTCTGTTTTGGTACCAGTACCATGCTGTTTTGTTTACTGTAGCCTTGTAGTATAGTTTGAAGTCAGGCAGCGTGATGCCTCCAGCTTTGTTCTTTTGGCTTAGGATTGACTTGGCAATGTGGGCTCTCTTTTGGTTCCATATGAACTTTAAAGTAGTTTTTTCCAATTCTGTGAAGAAAGTCATTGGTAGCTTGATGGGGATGGCATTGAATCTATAAATTACCTTGGGCAGTATGGCCATTTTCACGCTATTGATTCTTCTACCCATGAGCATGGAATGTTCTTCCATTTGTTTGTATCCTCTTTTATTTCATTGAGCAGTGGTTTGTAGTTCTCCTTGAAGAGGTCCTTCACATAGGCATTGATGGGACATATCTCAAAATAATAAGAGCTATCTATGACAAACCCACAGCCAATATCATACTGAATGGACAAAAACTGGAAGCATTCCCTTTGAAAACAGGCACAAGACAGGGATGCCCTCTCTCACCACTCCTATTCAACATAGTGTTGGAAGTTCTGGCCAGGGCAATCAGGCAGGAGAAGGAAATAAAGGGCATTCAATTAGGAAAAGAGGAAGTCAAATTGTCCCTGTTTGCAGATGACATGATTGTATATCTAGAAAACCCCATCATCTCAGCCCAAAATCTCCTTAAGCTGATAAGCAACTTCAGCAAAGTCTCAGGATACAAAATCAATGTGCAAAAATCACAAGCGTTCTTATACACCAATAACAGACAAACAGAGAGCCAAATTATGAGTGAACTCCCATTCACAATTGCTTCAAAGAGAATAAAATACCTAGGAAACCATTTCTTTTTAAATCTCCATTTGAGAATTTAAGAAGGAGCATCAAAGAAACTAATTCTACATTTTAATAAAAATGAACAGATTCAGCTCATGGCAAAAAAATGATACGTAAAAATACATTTGAGTTTTAACTTCAAAGTAGAAGTTAAAGTGGTTACTAAATGGTTCCAACTTTTTTTTGTAGCTAGATTTGACAAATATTTTAGGGGTTTTTAATAGGGCGTTACTAAATGGTTCCAACTTTTTTGGTAGCTAGATTTGACAAATTTTATTGAGGGATTACTCTGGCCTTCAGATGCAATAAAATAAAATCACAGAACATCCCTGGGGGTTATTATTTAATCTCACTTTTAAGATGAAGAAACTAAGGTGAAATTTAGTAAGGTTAGTAAGTGGCAGAATCAGGATTAGAGCTCAGGCTTACACATTACTCTTCCGTTGTGCCCCAAACCAGTGCTTCTCTGTTTTGTGTTGCTACAACATACTACTACACACTAAATAATTTATAGGCAGAAATGTATTAGCTTAGGGTTCTGGAGGCTGGGAAGTCCAAGATCGTCTGGGAAGGGAATTATTGCTGTATCATCCAATGACAGAAACACAAATGAGGGCACATGAGAGAAAAAGGGGCCAAAATTATCCTTTTGTAAGGAAACCATTCCTGTGATAACTCACCCACCACTCATCCATTCATAAGGGTAAAGCCCTCATGGTCTAACCACCACTAATCATTAGGCCTTATCTTCCAACAATGTTATAATGAGGATTAAGCTTCCAGCACATGAGTTTTGGGGGACATACTCAAACCTTAGCTTCTCCAATTATGAGCTACACATAAATCACCAGGGGGTCTTGTTAAACTGTAGAGTTTTTAAAAAACTATTTTTAAATTTTGTTGATATATAGTACGTGAATATATTTATGGGGTACGTGAGATATTTTGATAGAAGCATACAATGCAGAATAATCACATCAGGGCAAGAACTGATAAATAAATTCAGTAAGGTTTCAGAATACAAAATTAATGTACACAAATGAGTAGTCTTGCTATATACCAACAGTGACCAAGCTGAGAATCAAATCAAGAATTCAACCCATTCTACAATAGCTGCAAAAAATCAAAATACTTAGGAATAGACCTAACCAAGGAGGTGAAAGACCTCTGCAATGAAAACTACAAAACACTGCTGAAAGAAATCAGATGACACAAACAAATGGAACAAATGACAAACAAATCCTATGCTCATGGATGGATAGAATCAATATTGTGAAAATGACCATACTGCCAAAAGCAATCTATAAATTAATGCAGTTCCCATCAAAATACCACCATCATTCTTCACAGAACTAGAAAAACAATTCTAAAATTTTTATGGTATCAAAAAAGAGCCTGCATAGCCAAAGCATGACTAAGCAAAAAGAACAAATCTGAAAGCATTACATTATCTGACTTCAAAATATACTATAAGGCTAGAGTCACCAAAACAGCATGGTACTGGTGTAAAAATAGGCACATAGGCCAATGAAGCAGAATAAATAACCCAGAAATAAGGCCACATACTTACAGCCAACTGACCTTCAATAAAGCAAACAAAAACATAAAGTGGGGAAAGAACACCATATTTAACAAATGGTGCTGGGATAATTGGCAAGCCACATGTAGAGAATGAAACTGGATACTCATCTCTCACCTTATACAAAAATCAACTCAGGATGGATCAAAGACTTAAATCTAAGACCTGAAACCATAAAAATTCTATAAGATAACATTGGAAAAACCCTTCTAGACATTGGCTTAGGCAAAGACTTTATGACCAAGAACCCAAAGACAAATGCAACAAAAACCAAGATAAATAAATGGGACATAATTAAACTTCTGCACAGCAGAAGAAATCTTTAGCAGAGTAAATAGACAACCCACAGAATGGGAGAAGATCTTCGCAAACTATGCATCCAACAAAGAGTTAATATTGAGAATCTACAAGGAGCTCAAATCAGCAAGAAAAAATAATCTCATCAAAAAGTGGGCTAAGGACATGAATAGACAATTCTCAAAAGAAACCATACAAATGGCCAACAAACATATAAAAAATGCTCAACATCACTAATTATCAAGGAAATGCAAATCAAAACCACAGTGTGATACCACCTCACTCCTGCAAGAATGTCCATAATAAAAAAAAATAGATGTTGGCATGGATGTGGTGAAAAGGGAACACTTTTACACTGCTGGTGGGACTGTAAACTGGTACCACCATTAGTAGTTTCCTTTTCACTGTGAAGATTCCTTAAATAACCAAAAGTAGATCTACCGTTTGATCCAGCAGTCCCACTCCTGGGTATCTACCCAAAAGAAAAGAGGTCATTATACAAAAAAGGTATGTGCACACACATGTTTATAGCAGCACAATTTGCAATTGCAAAAATATGGAACCAGCTCAAATGCCCATCAATCAATGAGTGGTTAAAGAAAATGTGAGATACACACACACACACACACACACACACACACACACCATGGAATACTACTCAGCCATGAAAAGGAATAAAATAATGGCATTTGCAACAACCCAGATGGAATTGGAGACCATTACTCTAAGTGAAGTAACTCAGCAATAGAAAACCAAATATCTTATGTTCTCACTTATAAGTGGGGGCTAAGCTATGAGGATGCAAAGAATGATACAATGGACTTTGGGGACTCAGGAGAAGGGCAGGAGGGGGTGAGGGATAAAAGACTACACATCAGGTACAGTTACTCTACACCTGCTCAGGTGATGGGTGCACCAAAATCTCAGAAATAATCATTAAAGAACTTACCCATGTAACCAAACACCACCTGTTACCCCAAAACCAACTGAAATAAAAGAGAAAAATTAAAAAAAATCACATTAGGGCAAATACGGTATCCATCACCTCAAGCATTTATCATTTCTTTGTGTTACAGACATCCCATTTATATACTCCTGTAGTTATTTAAAAATGTATAACAAATTTTTGTTGACTGTAATCACCCTGTTGTGCTATCAAATACTAGATCTTATTAATTCTATCTAACTATATTTTTGTACTCATTAACCATACCAGGGTCCCTCCCTGCCCTGCATTATTCTTAGCAGCCTCTGGTAGTCATCATTCTACTCTCTATCTCCATGAATTTAATTGTTTTAATTTTTACCTCCCACAAATGAATGAGAACATGTGAAGTCTATCTTTCTGTGCCCAGCTTATTTCACTTAACATAATGTCCTCCAGTGCCATGCATGTTGCATATGACAGAAACGCCTACTTTTTAATGATTGACTAGTACTCTGTTGTGTATATGTACCACATTTTCTTTTTCCATTCATCTGTCGATGGACATTTAGGTTGCTTCCAAATCTTGGCTATTGTGAATAAGCATGGCAGTGCAATAAACACATGGCAGTGCTTATTATAAAATAAAAGTATATCTCTTTGATTTACTGATTTTATTTCTTTTGAGCGTATACCTAGCAGTGGTATTGCTGGATCATATGGTAGTTATATTTTTAGTTATCTGATTAACTTACATATTGTTCTCCATAGTGGCTGTACTAATTTACATTCCCACCAACAGTGTATGAGGGTTCCTTTTTCTTTACATTCTCACCAGCATTTGTTACTGCCTGTCTTTCGGATACAATCAATTTTAACTGGGGTGAGATAATAATATCTCATTTGATTTGTATTTCTCTGATGATTGGTGATGATTAGCACCTTTCCATATACGTGTTTGCCATTTGTATGTCTTTTTTTGTGAAATGTCTAAATCTTTTGCCCATTTTTAAATTGGATTATTAGATTTCTTTCCTATTGAGTTGTTCAAGCTCCTTATATATTCTGGTTATTAATCCCTTGTCAGATAGATAGTTTGCAAATTTTTTTTCCCCATTCTGTGGGTTGTTTCTTCATTTCGTTGATTGTTTCCTTTGCTGTGCAGAAGTTCTTTAACTTGAGGTGTTCCCATTTGTCCATTTTTGCTTGGGTTGCCTGTGCTTTGGAGTATTACTCAATAAATCTTTGCCCAGTCCAATGTCCTGGAGAGTTTCCCTAATGTTTTCTTTTAGTAGTTTCGTAGTTTGAGGTCTAATATTTGTCTGTAATCCATTGTGATTTCAATACTCTCTTTCCTTTTCTCATCTTATATGATGTTAGAACCAGGTACTGTGAATTTTGTTCTTAGGAAGGTGATTTCTTGTGTGTATAGTTGTTCAATTTGGTGTTCCTACCATGGCGGGCAGGAGAGAATTATCACTGGGGGATTCTTCTTGGCCATCATCTACTCTCACTCTAAACTGTGAGTTTTAATGCAGCAGGTCTGGGGTAGAGTCTGAGATTCTGCTTGCCTAACGATCTCCCAGGGAAAGCTGAGGTAGCTGGTTCACACACCACACTGTGAGTGACAAGACCTTAAACTTTTCTCACTTGGAGAAATAAAAAGGAACTTCTGTAATGACAAGCTTAAGAAGCACAATTAATACACCTACCAGTTTGCCTTTTAAATATTTTGTTTTTTGGAAAAATCTTACCGTGTATTCTTTATGATCCCGGAATAATTTGATTGTGTTCACAATTGTTCTGGTATGATCCAGTGAATATATAACATGCCTTTGAGAACATGATATAAAGTAGGAGATACTAGTAAAAAAAAGTACTCAGTGACTTTTTTGAAATAATAGCTTGAAAACAAATCCAAATTAGACAATGCAGATTAATTATGGCAAAGAAAGGTTGGGTGACTACTGAGAAAATTACTTCCTCAATCAGTTGCGTGGAAGATTTAATTGAAGAAAATGAATACACTCCCATCTTTCTCTTTTCTTTAATATTTATTTGGGCTTTAAATAGGCAACATCAGCTGTAATCTAGTTGAGGTCAACAGCCCCCAAGTTATAAACAGAAGCTGTTTAGTCAAAGTTTTCCAAATCAAGTCTGACATCAGATAAGCCGTTCCGAGGGCTTTAAGATTGAAGTATATTTCTTTTTAGTGCTCCTAAATTTGCGAATTCTTTTCTTGTGACTAAAAGCATTAATAAAACTATTTTTAAATTTACTTTAATGATAGTCATAAGAAGATTTCACTGATAGTAGAAGTTACAGCAGGCAGTCTACTTCTAACAAGAGAGTATTCTAAATTTTAGAATAAGTAGTAGAGTCTGAAGAATTCAGAGGTGAGGATATCAACTACCCTAAGACCCCTTCCTCCAATGTCATATGAAGACATTGAGTCCAAAAGAGATGTATTAACTTGTTTGAGGTCAATCAGCTTGTTGGTGGCACAATTTTTGTTAGAAGTTTGGTCAATGGTCACAGAGTCAACTGTTAGAAAGGCCAAGTATATAAAATATAACATAAAAGGAGATCATGGGAAATGTGGTAAATAGCATAGGGGAAAGGTCACTGCCACACAGTTGAAACTGATTATTTATATGTGAAAATGAGGGCTCAGTATAGACAGATCATCTGCCTTTTATTTTTAAATTTTAAAAGTTTTTTATTTTTTTTTGAGACAGGGTCTCACTCAGGCTGGAATGCAGTGGTGCGATCTTGGCTCACTGCAACCTCTGCTTCCTGGGCTCAAGTGATCCTCCCACCTCAGCCCCCCAAGTAGCTGGGACTAAGGCATACATGCCACCACGCCTGCTAATTTTTGTATATTTGTAGAGACGGGGTTTTGCCATGTTGCCCAGGCTGGTCTCAAACTCCTGATCTCAAGCAATCCACCCTCCTTGGCCTCTCAAAGTGCTAGGATTACAGGTGTAAGCCACCATGCCTGGCCTCATCTGCTTTTTAAATAAAAGTTGGGAATTCAGAATTATATGTAAAATATTTTAATTGAAAAATACAACGAACAAAAACAAAAGCAAAAACAGTGTGAGTCAAACAAAACACACATGTAGAGAAGACTGGACTTATGGGGCTGTGTTTGTACGATGTCTGACCCAGGCCTTCTGTTCTCCCAGTCTAATGTGCTTTTATTTAAAAAAATTTTTAAGTTTTACAGTTTTTAAAATATGTGTGGGTACATAGTAGGTGTATATATTCATGGGATACTTGAGATGTTTGATACAGGCCTGCAATGTGAAATAAGCATATCATAGAGAATGGGAGTATCCATTCCCTCAAGCATTTATCCTTTGAATTACAAACAAACCAATTATACTTTATAAGTTATTTTAAAATGTACAATTAAGTTATTATTGATTATAATCACCCTATTGTGCTATCAAATCATATGTCTTATTTATTCTTTCTATTTTTTTTTGTACCCATTAACCATCCTTACCTCCCTCCAGCCCTCCAATACCCTTTCCAGCCTCTGGTAACCCATCCTTGTACTTTCTATGTCCATGATTTCAATTGTTTAGATTTTCAGATTCCACAAGTAAGTAAGAACATGCAATGCTTCTCTTTCTTTGCCTACCTTACTTTTCTTAACATAATGATCTCCAGTTCCATCCATGTTGTTGCAAATGACTGGATCTCATTCTTGTTTATTGTTGAACAGTACTTCATTGTGTATATGTACCATGTTTTCTTTATCTATTCGTCTGTTGATGGACACTTAGGTTGCTTCCAAATCTTAGCTATTGTAAACAGTGCTGCAACAAACAGAGGAGTGCAGATATCTCTTTGATATACTGATTTTCTTTCTTTTGGGTACATACGCATCAGTGGAATTGCTGGATCATACGGTAGCTAAATTTTAGTTTTCTGAGGAGCCTCAAAACTGTTCTCCGTAGTGGGTTGTACTAAGTTACATTGAACAGTGTACAAGGGTTCCTTTTTCTCTGCATCCCTGCCAGCATTTGTTATTGCCCATCTTTTGGATATAAGCCATTTTAACTGGGGTGAGATGATATCTTATTATAGTTTTACATTCAATGTTATTATTGATAGGTAAGGACTAACTCCTGCCATTTTGTTATTTGTTTTCTGGTTGCTTTGTTGTCTTCCTTCTTTGTTTCATTCTCATCTTCCTCTAGGGAAAGTGATTTTCTCTGGTAATATAATTTAGTTTCTTGCTTTTTATTTTTTGTGTATTCATTTTATGTTTTTGGCTTGAGGTTACCATGAGGCTTGTAAATCTATCTTGTAACCTATTATTTTAACCAGACAAAAACTTAGCACTATTTGCCTAAACAAACAAGGAAAAAGAAAACTATTAAAAACTCTATGCCTTAGTTTCATCCCCTCAATTTTTAACTTTTGTTGTTTCTGTTGATATTTTATTGTACTGATTATGTCTTGGAATGTTGTTGTAGTTATTATTTTAGATTGGTTCATTGTTTAGTCTTTCTACTTAGGATAAGAGTTTCAGTGTTATAATATTCTGTGTTTTTCTGTGTACTCACTTTTACAGTGAGTTTTGTACCCTGAGATTGTTATTAGATCTTTAGGGTGTCGATTTTCTGGCTGGAAACCTCTGTGGCTGCAGCATTTTTGCCCAAGTTCTTGTCCTGCATTGTCCAGGAAGAATGAGGTATGCAGACAAGTGAAGAGTGAATAAGATGAAGATAAGCTTTATTGAGTATTACAACAACTCATAGGAGACCTGCAGTGGGTAGCTCCTCTCTGTGGGCAGATTACTGTCAAGTGTTCAGTTCTCAGCAGAGAGGAAGCCCTGGAGATGGTAGCTTCTCTCTGCTACTGGTCATCCTGATGTCTGTAGCTCTCAGCAGATATGAGGCCCTGGAGAGGGTGGCTCCTCTCTGCTGGCAGGTCACCTCTGCAGCTCTCAGCAGAGAGGGTAGCTCCTCTCTACAGCTGGTTGTCCTGTCATCTGCAGCTCTCAGCAGAGAGTGTAGCTTCTCTCTGCAGCTGGTTTTCCCATTGTCTGTCTGCCCTCTTTATCCTCTGGTCATCCTCTGCCCTGCTCTGGCTGAGCCAGGGATTTTATGGACCTCAGAAAGGAGGAAGTGTGTTGCAGTCAGTCCATGGGTGGCCATGGGCGCCTGGAAGAGGCACCAGGAGACCCCACTTAGGTCTGCGGGTCTGGCACTCCAGCCCCCAGCCCCCAGCCTTCAGGCCCTCCATGGCCTAAAGATGGGGCCTTACTGGGGACCTGTGTTCTTCTACCCAGGAATCAATCTGCCTCCAGCTGCCATTCGTGGCCCTTGGGGGTTGCCTCCAATCCCCTGCTCAGAGATCGGAACAGGTTCCAGGAGTGGAGAGAGATCAGGCAGCAGGAGAAGACACCCCAGAGCCTGCAGGAATGGGGGGGGGGTCCTTCCTGGGGCCCCCGAGGGTGCAGACTGCAGAGATGCCCAGGTTCCTGTGCCTGGGTGGCAGGCTGCAGCTGCACCTGGGAGCTCGCTCTGCCAACTCGGAAGGGGTGGGGCTCCTGCTTGTCCGCGGCTCCCACCAAATCCATGGAATCAGAGGCCCAAGTCTGCAGTTGAGGGTCCTGCAGCTGCAGCTGCACCTTGGAGGTCAGATCCTGCCTGTTCCCAGCCCCTCTCCCAGAGGACAGGGAGGCTCAGATCCACAGTGGCAGTTTGGGTGGCTGTGGCTCCTGCCTGCTCCATAGAGCAGGAGGCCTGGGTCTGCAGCTGCCTTTCGGTGGCTGCAGTGGCACCCAGGGAGCTCCTGCCCCAACTCAGAAGGGGTGGGGCTCCCACCAGCTCCATGGCATGGGCAGCCCCAGCCACGCTTCCCTGCTGCAGCCGGCATGATGGCAGGAGCCACTGCCATCAAGATGATTATTTATCGCTCATTAATGTCCTTTTTTTTTTCATTTAGCATTTTTTGTAGGACAGGTCTGGTATTAATGTAATCTTTCAGCTTTTGTTTGTCTGTGAAGTCTTTATTTCTCCTTCATGTTTCAAAGCATATGCTATTGTAGGGTAAAAGTTTTTGTCCTTCGGCACTTTAAATATGTCATGCCACTCTCTCCTGAACTGTAAGGTTTCCACTGAGAAGCCTGCTGTCAGACCTATTGGAGCTCCATTTTATGTTGTTTCTTTTCTCTTGCTGCTTTTAGGACCCTTTCTTTATCCTTGACCTTTGGGAGTTTCATTATTAAATGCCTTGAGGTAATCTTCTTTGGGTTAAATCTGCTTGGTGTTCTATAACCATCTTGTACTTGGATACCGATATCTTTCTCTAGGTTTGAGAAGTTCTCTGTTATTCTGCCATTGAATAAGCTTTTTACCCCATCTCTTTCTCTACCTCTTCTTTAGGGCTGATAACTTTTAAATTTGTCCTTTTGAGGCTATTTTCTTGATCCCGTAGGTGTACTTTATTGTTTTTTGCTTTTTTCTTTTGTCTCATCTGACCTGTATTTTCAATTTAGCCTGTCTTTAAGCTCACCAATTCTTTCCCGTGCTTGATCCATTCTGTTATTAAAGGACTGTGATGCATTCTTCAGTATGCCAGTTGCATTTTTCAACTCTAGAATTTCTGCTTGATTCTTTTAATTATTTGAATCTCTTTGCTTGTCTGCTATCAAATTTATCTGATATCATTCTGAATTCCTTCTTTGTGTTATCTTTAATTTCTTTTTGTTTCCTCAACCCAGATATTTTGAATTCTCTGCCTGAAAGGTCACATATCTCTGTTTCTCTAGGATTGCTCCCTGGTGCCTTATTTAGTTCATTGGGTGAAGTCATGTTTTCCTGGATGATGTTGATGCTAGCAGATGTTCTTCAGTGTCTGGGATTGAAGAGTTAGGTATTTATTGTAATCTTCAGTGTCTTGAATTATTTTTAGCTGTCCTTTTTGGAAAGGTTTTTCAGATATCTAAAAGGACTTGGGTGTTGTGATCTAAGCTGTATTTACTTTAGGGGGCCCCAGTAATGCTATGGCACTTGCAGACTTGCAGAGGTACTGTCTTGATGGTCTTGGACAAGATCTGGGAGAATTCTCTGGATTACCGGGCAGACAGTCTTGTTTCTTGCCTTGCTTTCCTTTCTCCCAAACAAAAAGAGTCTGTCTTTGTTCTGACCCACCTAAAGCTAGGGGTGGAGTGACACAGCACCCGTGTGGTGACCACCACAATGACTGTGCTGGATCAGACCTGAAGCCAGCACAGCACTGGGTCTCGCCCAAGGTCTGCCGTAGCCACCTTTTGGCTACTGTCCATGTCCACTCAAAACGCTGGGGCTCTACAATCAGCAAGTGGCAAAGCAAGCCAGGCCTTTATCTTCTCCTTCAGGGAGGCAAGGTCTCCCAGGCCCTGGGTGAGTCCAGAGGAGCTGTCTGGGAGTCAGGGACTAGAGTAAAAAACCTTAGAAGTCTACCTGGTATTCTATCATATTGCAGCTGAGCTTGCACTAAAACCACAGGATGCCGTCCTCCCACTCTTCCCTTCTCTTTTTAAAGGCAGAGGAGCCTCACCTTGTAGCCACCACCACCCCAGGCCACAAGGAGGATGGCCAGACTACCAACCAATGTTCCCTTAAGTCCCAAAGGCTATTAAGTCAGCTTGTGATGCATGTTGCCTGACCTTGGACTTACCCTTCAGGGCAATGGGCTCCACTCTGGACCAGGACAGGTCCAGAAATGCCATCTAATTTGGTTCGGCTCTATGTCCCACCCAAATCTCATGTTGAATTGTAATTCCCAGTGTTGGAGAGGGACCTGGTGGAGGTGATTGGATCATGGGATGGATTTCCCCCTTGCTGTTCTCATGATAGTGGGTTCTCATGAGATCTGATGATTTAAAAGTGTGTGGCACTTCCCCCTTTGCACTCTTTCTCCTGCACCACCATGTAAAAATTGTGCCTGCTTCCCTTTTGCCTTCAGCTATGATTTTAAGTTTCCTGAGGCCTCTCCAGCCATGCCTTCTGTACAGCCTGCAGAACCATGAGTCAATTAAACATCTTTCCTCCATAAATTACCCAGTCTCAGGTATGTCTTTATAGCAGTATGAAAACAGACTAATACACCATCCAGGAGTCAAGTCCTGGAGTTGGAAACCCCAAGATCCCAGTTGGTGCTCTGCCTCGCTGTGGCTGTGCTGGTACCTCAGGTGCAAGACAAAGTCCCCTTTACTTTTCCCTCTGCTTTTTTCTCAAGCGGAAAGAAAGCCCTGTAGCTACCACAGCTGGGAGGTTATCAGTGTTATTAGCCTTGGCATTCATTCTTGGTCTCAACCATTTGTGAGACCTACTGATAGGTCAATGTCATATAATAAATGGCCATTTTCCTAACACATAAATTTAAGCTGCAACATATGATTGCTGTGAATAAGAGAGATATTTATTTGGTGGGAGAGCTTAAACTACAATTCAGCATTTGCAAGTATTAAAAAAGTTAATACAAGTAAAGTATATCAAGCATATAGAAAATCAATGTTAGCTGATATTATTATTTCTTGTGGCTTTTTGTTTTCTATTTTCTGCTATGCTTATAATAATTCTTGTAAAACTATTCTTTAATGCGATTTGTGGGGAAAATTATTTGCTGCTATTGTAGTCCAGAATTGGGAATTACCCAAGAAACCAAGACTTATCCCTTGCAGATGTCAAGGGTTTCTTCTGTTCAGCCCTGGGATCTCGAGGAAAGTTGCCAAATTTAGCCTAGTACATAAACACACCAACTTGGGTGATAATTAAGGTGCCATGCCTTACCCTGTTTTTGAGAGGTAGGATACTAAAATTGAAGTTGAATTTATCAGCATATTTTGAGAATAGGTGTGACGGAAATGGATTCCAGTATTTCTGGATGGAAACAACTACTTGCTAGCCCCAAAGGAAAAGGCTGCTAGAGCTGCTTCTGCAAAACACTTCTGGGTAACTGGAAACTTTGGGAGTCCTTTGAGACTCATACCATTTGACTAGGTCACTCTTTGTCCTTCCTTATCATTATCATCTGTAGATTTTAAGGATTATATTATTTCTGACCAATAATAATTTAATTCTAATTTTCTACTGATTTGTGTGTGTGTGTGTGTGTGTGTGTGTGTGTGTGTGTGTGTGTGTGTGTGACAGAGTCTCACTCCATCACCCAGGCTGGACTGCAGTGGTGTGATCTTGGTTCACTGCAACCTGTGTCTCCTGGATTCAAGTGATTCTTGTGCCTCAGCCTCCTGAGTCAGCAGCTGGAATTACAGGGGCGCACTCTGATTTTTGTATTTTTAGTAGAGATGGGGTTTTACTATATTGGCCAGGCTGGTCTTGAACTCCTGACTTCAAGTCAGGTTAGGTGTGGGCTCTCACACCTAACCTTATTGATTTTTTTCCATTAAAAAGTTTATTTTCATGTATCACATTTTGAGTTATATTATGCAAAAATTATGTTATAGAAAAGGCATGCTTAGTTTTTGGTCTGATGAATGTGGATAAGAGAAAAATTTATTGTGGCTGTGAGCAGTCCAAAATATGGTCTAGAATAAGGAATGTAGGAAATGAAGACTATTGTAGGGCTTATTAAATTATAACATTTCATAATTAAATGAAAACTAATAAATGAAATATAAACATCAGACTTGATTTTTTCCCCTAAAGATGCAGTTTTAAAAATTAAATGGAAAAATGCTCATAGAAAATTATCTTTAGAACTTATCTTTTTCTGACTAGTTATTTACCTTTTGCATTTTTTAGTAATAAAATTTACTTGGTGGAGTATTTTCCTTCCTTAACCATACTTTAATATTTTTGTCTATCTTACCTCTTTCTCAACCTGAAGGCAAGACAGTGAGCAGCAAGGGATTTGGAGACAAACTTTGGGGAATTTGAGTGTTTTTAAAAGTCACCTCCATAAAATTTTTATTTTTTTCACAAAACCCTTAGACATAAAGTTCTCTATGTGCTGCTCCAAATGAAGTCTCCTTTTAGACAGAGCTGTGGTGTTTCAAAATTAAGTCTCCTTATGGCCTGCCTTTCTCCCTAGGCAGAACACCTGAGCCACAGTATCAGAACTAGGGTTGGAAGCCTGCTTTTCCTGGAATGAAACCCCTCACTCTTCAAGTGTCCACAAGACAAGAGGTAACAGTCCCTGGTCTCCATATTCATGTGTGAAATCTCTGCCCTATGAGCAAGCTGAGATGAGGATGATTTGGGACCCAGTATTGTGGCTGGAGTAGACTTCCATTCTCTGAGCCAGGGCAGGGATGGGGAGACCTGCTACTCTCTACAATCTGGAATAGAGTTTCTGCAGCACAGGGCATGGTTGGGGCAGGATGGCAGCCTACTCCTGCTGTGGGGGAACTGTAGCCCCAAACCAGGTGTGGGGAAGGAATAGAACTCCTGTCTTTTTGGTTGCAACTGCCTGGAGTAAAGGACTTGGGGTACAGCTTCTATAATACAGAGTTGGCATCGGGGGAAAGGGAGCAAGTCGTGACCCAAAGGCCACAGACTTGCTTTTCTTACTGAGATTTACTAGATTTTCTTAAATAAATGTTTCACCATTTGCTGTATGTTTTTAAGACACTCGCCAGATGACTGTTGTGTGTATTTTAAAAGTAGTTTTTACCAGTTTTATTTCCTTTTTCTGGGGAGACAGTCACTGAGCTTATTATTCCCGCGTTCTGGAGGTACAACTTTGAGCTTTTTCTAGAGGTGCAAGTCACATAAATTCCTAGTGCTTCATGTTTCTCATTTATAAAATAAAGCTTGTCATGAGTATTTACTCAAATGATGTCTGAAATTTACCTAGTTCATAGAGGTAATAGAATGGATATTAGATCTCTTTTCTGCTTACCCTTTTGCTGATTATAGATTCAATGTTTTTTACTCTATTTCATCAAGAGCCTTCAGCTCAAATTTACAGTATATATATTCTGTCTGTAAAGACTTCAGATCACTCAGCTATTTGTCAGAAAAATAAGATGCTTAATCAATCAGTGAAAATCTTATGTTTATTTCATCTTAATTCAACAACTATTTATTGATTTCCTATTCTTGCTAGTCATTGTGCAGGCCTATCTCTAGAGAGGCTAACAGACTCTTTCTGGCTTTGAAAGAAACAAGCTGCCATATTGAAACAAGCTGCCATATTATGTGTGAGCTGCCCTAAGGAAAGACACACATGGTAAGGAAGAGAGGATGACCTCTGGCTGATAGGCAGCAAGAAACTAAGGACCTCAGTCTGAGAACCTGCAAGGAGCTGAATTCTTCCAATTACCATGTGAGCTTGGAAGCAGCTCCTTCCCCAGTCAAGCCTCAGATGAGACCCCAGCCCTGGCCAACACCTTGATTGCAGCCTCTTATGAAGATTGTAGTCCCTAAGCAGAAAATCCAGATAACCTGTGCCCAGATTGCTGAGCCACAGAAATTCACTGAGATAATAAACGTGTGTTTCAAGCTGCTGAATTTGTGGTAATTTGTTGAAAACTAATAGGTAACTAATAGATAATGTACGCCCTGTTCTTTAAACATATTCATTTATTTCTCCCTTTCTTTTCTCTAGCTCAGGGTTTCTCAACCTTGATACTGCTAACATTTTGGCCCAGGTAATTTGTTATGGGGAGCTGTCCTGTGCATTGTAGGATGTTTGCAGCACTTCTGTCCTTTACCCACTACATGCCAATAGCACCTTCCCAATTTTGACAATAAAAAATACCTTCAGACATTGTCAAATGCTCCCTGGAGGGAGGACCCTCCCTACTGAGAACCATTGTGTTCCTTTTGTTTATAATACACTTACCCATCATTTTTGCTTGATAATCTGTTATAACAGAGTTCAAATGTCATGTCCTCTGATGCTTTGAATGATAAAGAGGGTATAGGCAGATTATTTTTAGGAACTTCTCCAAATTCTTTATGTCTCTACCCTGATAAGGTGGGTTGTACATGGTATAAGATTTTAGGATGATCTAATTATTGATATTATTATTTTTATTATGTGCAGGATTGTGTAGGGTTATAGGAAGATTTTCTGTTCCCCAAGGTTTACAGAATATTGATTTAAAATCATTATGTGTGACCTCAAACAATCAAATATTTGAGATCCTAGCCCTGGCCAACACCAGTCATAGATTTAAGTAGTCAAATTATAGTAGGAGATGGGAAAACAAATAACTGCCATTGGATAAAAGTTTTCATAAACATGATAAATTTAAAAATATAATCATTGTCAAAAATAATCAAGCTTGTCTTCTTTTTGTTTACTAACAACTTTCTTCATGTGGACTGTGTGAGACATTTTGGTTTTGACATTAAAGCAGTAGTATAACTCAGTTCCATACATAATTTATTTTGTTTTTGAAGTGTGAATTCAGAAACTCATTTTAATGCATAATTAAGCTAAATTTTGTGTGGTTTATTTCATTTCACTTTTAGAGATTATCTACTTGTGTCTGACATGCATTTATGAATGCTTTAGTAACTCAATAATGAGACATTGGAGTCATTTTCTTAAAACCAAAGAAAAAAAAAGAATGTCCCATGGAGGTGGGGGTATGGTATTCTTGACTCTGAGAAATATTTGCTTTTCTAATCACCTGAGAGATATATTGAGGGTACACTCATGATCTCCTAACTAATCTGCATGATTTTATTCTGAGATTTTGCTGCCATTTTGAATTACAGGATAGCATGTTGACAGTCAACTTCAAGGATTTCTCATAGGCATATTTGGTGCAAACTAAACTTTATTAGTCACTGTGTGAATTAAGATAAGAAAAAAATTAAAGTTACTCCCATTTCCTTTAACTTGGCAAATGAGACAGATAAAAACTTCCTCTAGTTCTATTTCACAGTTTAAAAATTACCATAATTTGAGAGGAGTGTGCTGTTTTCACTTGGCCATTTGTAGACTTTAATGGACTTGAAGGTTAGACTTTGTTATGGTTTGACTCTGTGTCCTCACCCAAATCTGATCTCGAATTGTAATCCCCGCATGTCAAGGGAGGGACCTGTAATCCCCATGTGTCAAGGGAAGGAGGTGATTGGATCATGGGGCAAGTTTCCCCATGTTGTTCTTGCAATAGTGAGTGAGTTCTCACAAGATTTAATGGTTTTATATGCCTGGCATTTCCCCTGCTTGCATTTCTGTCTCCTGTCTCCATCTGAGGAAGGTCCTTGCTTTCCCTTTGCCTTCTGCCATGATTGTAAGATTCCTGAGGCCTCCCTATCTGTGTGGAACTGTGAATCAATTAAACCTCTTTCCTTTATTAATTACCCAGTCTTGGATAGTATCTTTATAGCAGTGTGAGAACTGACTAGTACAGATTCTATTGCTTTATATACTGAAGTTCTATGTTAGTATTTTGGTGTTTTGATTTTTTATAAAATCTGAAACAATTCATTGTATATAGAGCTTCAAGTTCGTGGATAGCTTAGAGACAGTGGATCCTCTATACATTATATAATGATATATTGTATCATTTAGGACTCTAGATTGCGAGCTCCAGAAAATGAAACTCAAACTGGCATAAGCAAAATGAAGAATTTAATACCTCATGTAACTAAAAAGTCCAGAAGGTATGTCTGGCTTTCAGGTGTAGGTGCAGACCTTGAGGCCCAAGCTCTCAAATGGTTTCATTAGGACTCTGTTTCTCTCCACTCATTAGCTCTGTCTTCCATTTTTTCTACTGTAACTACAGCCTGAATTTTTAAGAACATGGCAGGTGCTATGAGAATTACATAGCTGGAGTAAAGTGAAGAGCAGTTCCCTGAAGAAGAAGGAGGGGAGTTTGGGGAATGTGGAGTTCTGGTCAGAAGAAAAGATGAATATGGGGCAGACTGAAAATTGGTATCTACTCCAGAACCCAAATTTTAAGCATGTGGAATAGTAAAGAGTAATGTAATCAAAGAAAAAGGAGTTTTAATTCGACTTTTATTTCATTGGATTTTCATAGCTTGATTTATGCATCTCAATAGTAAGAATATGCATGCCAGGAAGACCAGATGTTCATTTTCACTGGGCAACCTTCACCTTGGGTAACGCCTGAATGGCCTCCAACTGTGTTTACTTCTGCAACACTTCCTTATCCTGCTCTAGTACTAATAAGTCTGAGTGAATACACTGCTTAGATTTGTAAATATAGTTAGTGTTCTGTTTCTTTAAAATTATGTATGTATGGGGTTTCCATTTGAGGTAATGAAAATGTCCTGGAATTAGATAGTGCTTATGGTTGCACATATTGTGAATATGGTATACTAAAAAAACACGGAATTATATAGTTTACAATGGTAATTTTATGGTATGTGAATTATATCTCAAGAAACAAAGGAAAAATTACATAGAACTAGTTTAGATATGCATTATCCCCATGAATATCATTGTCAGAAATCCAACATAGATTAAATAAATTAAAAAACAAGAACCAGGCCCTTTTTTTTTACAATAAAAACTTTCGCTATTTTTATACATGTTGGTCACACAAAGCTTATAGGTTTTCAATATGGGGAATTAGTGCTGACTTCATAATCCTTTGTTTAGTTATGATTGCACAATGACATACATTCGCTGTAAAAATGATTATTTTAATTGCCATATATACACTTTCAATAAGTGTATACCGTTGTATAATTCTTTTTTTCTCCTTTTTAACTCAAGTTCAGGAGTATATGTGCAAGTTTGTTATATAGGTAAACTTGTGTCATGGGTTTTTTTGTTTTGTACAGATTATTTCATTACCCAGGTATTAAGCCTAGTATTCATTAGTTATTTTTCCTGATCCTCTCCTTCCTCCCGCCCTCCCCATTCTCTGGTAGGTCCCCCATGTCTATTGTTTCTCTCTATGTGTCCATGTGTTATCATTATTTAGCTCCCACTTTAAGTGAGAACCTGTATTTGGTTTTCTAGTCCTGTGTTAATTTGCCAAAGATAATGGACTCCATCTCCATTCATGTTCCTGTAAGGGAGATGATATCATTCTTTTTTATGGCTGCAGAATATTCCATGGTGAATATGTACCATATTTGCTTTATCCAGTCTACCATTGATAGGGATTTAGGTTGACTCCATGTCTTTGCTATTGTGAATAGTGCTGCAGTAAACACACATGTGCATGTGTCTTTATGATAGAACAATTTATATTCCTTTTGGTATATAGGCAGTAAGGGATGGCTTGGTTGAATGGTAGTTCTGTCTTTAGGTCTTTGAGGAATTGTCACATGGTTTTCCACAATGGTTGAACTAGTTTACATTCCCTGTAACAGTGTGTAAGCATTCCTTTTTCTCAGCAACCTCGCAAACATTAGTTATTTTTTGACTGCTGTGATATGGTATTTCATTGTGGTTTTATTTTCATTTCTTTAATAATCAGTGATGTTGAGCTTTTTTTTTTCATATGCTTGTTGGCTGCATGTATGTCTTCTTTTGAAAAGTGTCTATATTTTTTGTCCACTTTTTTATGGGATTGCTTGTTTTTTTCTTGTAGATGTGTTTAAGCTCCTTATAGAGACTGGATTTTGTCAGATGCATAGTTTGAAAAATTTTTCTCCCATTCTGTAGGTCATTTACTCTGTTGATGGTTTCTTTTGCTGTGCAGAAGCTCTTCAGTTTAATTAGATCCCGTTTGTCAATTTTTGCTTTTGTTGCAATTCCTTTTGCATCTTTGTCATAAAATCTTGGCCATTCCTATGTCTAGAATGGTATTGTCTTGGTTGTCTTCCAGAGTTGTTACAGTTTTGGGTTTTACATTTAAGTCTTTAATCCATCTTGGGCTGATTTTTGCATATGGTGTAAGGAAGGGGTTTAGTGTCAATCTTCTGCATGTGGCCAGCCAGTTATCCCAGCACCATGTATTGAATGTAGAGTCCTTTCCCCATTGCTTGTTTTTGTCAGCTTTGTTGAAGATCAGATGGTTGTAGGTGCGTGGCCTTATTTCTAGGCTCTCTATTCTGTCCCATTGGTCTATGTGTCTGTTTTTGTACCAGTACCATGCTGTTTCGGTTACTGTAGCCCTATAGCATAAAGTCAGGTAGCATGATGCCTCCAGCTTTGTTCTTTTTGCTTAGGATTGCCTTAGCTATCCGGGTTCTTATTTGGTTCCATATGAATTTCTAAATAGTTCCTTCTAGTTCTGTGAAGAATGTCATTGGTAGTTTGATAGAAAGAACATTGAATCTCTAAATAGCTTTGGGTATTATGGCCATTTTAATGATACTGATTCTTGCTATCCATGAGCAAGAGATATTTCTCCATTGTTTGTATCATCTCTATGATATTGATTTTTGCTATCCATGAGCAAAAGATGTTTCTCCATTGTTTGTATCATCTCTGATTTCTTTGAGAAGTGTTGTAGAGCTCTTTTACCTCCCTAGTTCGCTGTATTCCTAGGTATTTGTGTGCGTGTGTGTGTGTGTGTATGTGTGTGGCAATTTTGAATGGAATTATGTTTCCTATTTGGCTCTTGGCTTGATGGTTGTTGGTGTATAGAAATGCTAGTGATTTTTATACATTGATTTTGTATCCTGATACTTCACTAAAGTTATTTTATCAGCTTAAGGAGCTTTTGGGCCAGAACTATGGGGTTTTCTAGATATAGAATCATGTCATCTGCAAACAGGGATCGTTTGATTTCCTCTCTTCCTGTTTGGATGCCCCTTATTTCTTTCTTTTGCCTGAATGCTCTGTCCAGGACTTCCAATACTACATTGACTAGGAGTGTTTAGGGAAGACATTCTTGTCTTGTGCTGGTTTTCAAGGGAATGCTTACAAGTTTTCCCCATTCGCTATGATGTTGGCTGTGGGTTTGTCATAGATGGCTCTTATTATTTTGAGGTATGCTCCTTCAATATCTAGTTTATTGAGAGTTTTTTTTTAACATGAAGTGGTGTTAAATTTTATCAAAAGCCTTTTTGTGCATCTATAGAGATGATCATGTTTTTTTTTGTCTTTAGTTATGTTTATGTGATGAATTACATTAATTGATTTGTGTGTATTGAACCAACCTTGCTTCCCAGGGCTAAAGCCTACTTGATTGTGGTAGATAAGCTTTTTGATGTGCTGCTGGATTTAGTTTGCCAGTATTTTCTTCAGGATTTTTGCATCAATGTTCATTATTGGCATGAAGTTTTATTTTTTCACTGTGTCTCTGACAGGTTTTGGTATCTGGATCATGCTGGACACATAGAATAGGTTAGAGAGGAGCCTCTCCTCTTCAATTTTTTTGGAATAGTTTTAGTAGGAATGGTATCAGCACTTCTTTGTACATCTGATGGAATCTGGCTGTGAATCAGTCTGGTCCTAGGCTTTGGTAGGCTATTTACTACTAATTCAATTTCAGAGCTTGTTATTGATCTGTTCAGGGATTTAATTTCTTACTGGTTCAGTCTTGGAAGGGTGTATGTGTCCAGGAATTTATCAATTTCTTCTGGATTTTTTAGTTTCTGTGCATAGATGTGTTCATAATATTCTCTGATAGTTATTTGTATTTCCGTAGGGTCAGTGGTAATATCCTTGTGTCATTTCTAATTGTGTTTATTTGGATCTTCTCTCTTGTCTTCTTTATTAGTCTAGCTAATGGTCTATCTGTTTTATTAACTTTTCAAAAAAAAAACAAACTCGTGGATTCACTGATCTTTTGAATGTTTTTTTGTGTCTCTATCTCCTTCAGTTCAGCTCTGATTTTGGGTATTTCTTGTCTTCTGCTAGCTTTGAGGTTTTTTTGCTCTTGGTCTCTAGTTCTTTTAGTTTTGATGTTAGGTTATTAAATTGAGATCTTTCTAACTTTATGATGTGGGCTTTTAGTGCTGTAAATGTCCCTCTTAATACTGCCTTAACTGTGTCCCAGGGATTCTGGTATGATGTGTCTTTGTTCACATTAGTTTTAGAGAACTTCTTTATTTCTGCCTTAATTTAATTATTTACCCAGAAGTCATTCAGGAGCAGATTGTTCAATTTTTACATAATTGTATGGTTTTGAGTAAAATCTTGATTTCTAATTTGATTGTGCTGTGATCTGGGAGAATGGTTGTTAGGATTTCAGTTCTTTTCCATTTTTCTGAGGAGTGTTTTATTTTTAATAATGTGGTTGATTTTAGAGTATGTGCCATGTGGTGATGAGAAGAATTTATATTCTGTTATTTTGGGGTGTAGAGTTATTTAGATGTTTATCAGGTCCATTTGATCCAGTGCTGAGTTTTGGTCCTGATTATCTTTGTTAGTTTTCTCCCTTGATAATCTATTACTGTCAGTGGGCTGTTGAAGTTTCCCGTCATTATTTTGTGGGATTCTAAGTCCCTTTGTAAGTATCTAAGAACTTGCTTTATGAATCTGGATGTTCCTGTGTTGGGTACATATACATTTAGAATAGTTGGGTCCTCTTGTTGAATTGAACCCTTTGCCATTTTGTAATGCCTTTCTTTGTCTTTTCTGATCTTTGTTGTTTTAAAGTCTTTTTTGTCTGAAATTAGGACTGCAACCCCCACTTTTTTTGTTTTTCATTTACTTGGCAGGTTTTCTTCCATCCCTTTATTTTGAGCCTATGTGTGTCATCATTGCATGTGAGATGGTCTCTTGAAGACAGCATATCATTACATCTTGGGTCTTTATCTAGCTTGCCACTGTGCCTTTTAATTAGGACATTTAGTCTATTTACATTCAAGGTTAATATTGATAAGTGTGAATTTGATCCTGTCATCATGATGTTAGCTGGTTATTATGCAGACTTATTTGTGTGGTTGCTTTATAGTGTTGCTGGTCTGTGTACTTAAGTGTGTTTTTGTAGTGGCTGGTAACAGTCTTTCCATATTTAATGCTTCCTTCAGGAGCTCTTATAAGGCAGGTGTGGTGGTAAAAATTTTCTCAGCATTTGCTTGTCTGAAAAGCATCTTATTTCTCTTTCACTTATAAAGCTTAGTTTGGCTGGATATGAAATTCTGGGTTGGAATTTTTTTGCTTTAAAAATACTGAGTATTGGCCCCCAATTTCTTCTGGCTTATACGGTTTCTACTGAGAGATTTGCTGTTTATCTGATGAGATTTCCTTTGTAGGTGACCAGGCCTTTCTCTCTAGCTGCCTTTAACATTCTTTCTTTCATTTCAGCCTTGGAGAATCTTGTTATTATGTGTGTTGGGGATGATCTTCTTGTGAAGTATCTTACTGGGTTTCTCTGCATTTCCTGAATTTGAATGTTGGCCTCTCTAGCTTGGTTGAGGAAATTCTCGTGGATGATATCCTGAAATACGTTCTCCAAGTTGTTTCCATTCTTTTCATCTCTTTCAGGGACATCAGTAAGTCATAGATTTAGTCTCTATATAATCCTATATTTCTCAGAGGTTTTGTTTGTCCCTTTTCATTTCTTTTTCTTTATTCTTGTCTGACTGTCTTATTTCAGAAAGCCAATCTTCAGGCTCTGAGATTCTTTCCTGAGGTTGGTCTATCCTGCTGCTAGTACTTGTGACTGCATTATGAAACTCTCATAGTGTGTTTATTCAGCTTTATCAGGTCTGTTGTGTTCTTTTCTATACTGGCTATTTTGTCTGTCAGCTCCTATATCATTGTATTGTGATTGTTAGCTTCCTTGGATTGGGTTTCAACATTGGATACTCCTGTATCTCAATGATCTTCCTTCCTATTCATATGCTGAATACTATTTTTGTCATTTCAGCCACCTCAACCTGGTTCAGAAGGCTTGCTGGAAAGGTAGTGCAGTCATTTGGAGGAAAGAAGGCACTCTGGCTTTTTGAGTTGTGAGAGTTCTTGAACTGGTTCTGTCTCATCTTTGTGAGTTGGTGTTCCTTCAGTCTTTAAAGTTTCTGTCCTTTGGATGAGTTTTTTTTTTTTAATCCTATTTGATGACCTTGAAGGTTTGATCGTGGTATAAGGTGGGTTTTGTCACCTAGCTTTGTTTCTGGAAGATTTTAGGGAGCCAAAGCTCAGCTCCCAACTCCTGGACTGCATGTTCTAACTGGGGGACTTATATTGGGCCCCAATTTTGTTTTCTAGCTCCTCTAGGTTTGGAGCTCACTGTGCTGGGGAGTTCAAAGTGCTCTTGGGCTGCTACTCATTACACTCCAATGGGTGGTGTCAGCCAAAGCCTTTCATAGGATGATAGCATTGGGATCCATCCTTGTTTGCATGTGCCAGCATCAGCGGCAGTGCAGTGGGGTGCACATTTGTTGGCTGTGGCAGGATGCTACTGGATTCCAGAGTGCCTGCCTCCATGTGGGAATTCATAGCAGTGGAGGAGGCAGTGAGGCTGGGGACACAAGGGAACCCCCTTGGTGACTGTGCAGGTGGTCATGCTGGTGGTGGTGTTAGCATGGGGGCAGGGTGCTGGCAGGCCGAGGTCTGTGTGTGTCCTCTGTGGCCATTCAGGGCAGGGGAGAGTCTGCTGTTCTCTTTGCCTAGTTTCATTCTGGTGGCAGGGTTGGGCAGGGGCAGGTCACTGGTGTGGGAAGGGCTGGCAGGCTTTGTGCCCACCAAGGCTCTGACTGCAATGGTGGGACCGTGGGGGCAGAGTGCACTCTTGTTGGCAGCAGAGGCAGGGCAGCACACACATGCTGGCAGGGCAGGGAAGGCAAAATCTACTCGCACATACACGTACAGGCAAAGCCACATGGAGGGTGGCTGTGGGCCTGAGGGGAAGCTGCAGTGAGGGGAAGGAGCGGTCAGGCTAGTGTGTGGCTGCAGGGGCACCCTGGTGGAGCTTGCTGCTAGTCAGGTACCACCAGCACAGGAGCTATGATGCAGGCCTCCAGGACACCCAAGGCTGCACAGCAAGCAGGCACAGCCAGGCTGGGGCCTCAGGAGAAGCCATCAGACCAAGGGGTACTATGGTCAGACTGGCCTCCTCTGATGGGCAAGACCACCCCACAGAGATCAAGTCCAGCAGTTCCCCAAGGCCAGAGTCTCCTATGGGAGCAAGTTGAGTGTAGAGGGATGGCTGTCCCTGGCCATGCTCTGCTACAGATGCTCCTACACTAAAACCTTTGGGCTCCGCATTGGCTGGCTTGCTGCCTCACCACTTCTCTAAGGAGTTCTCCCTGCCAACTCAAGTGTCCATGGCAGTCGAGGGATCTCCTGCCAGGATTCCAGGGGCCCTTGATGAGAGCGGGTTCCTCCTTGCCAGTTCAACTCATTCATTCCCCTGGAGTCTTTTAGAGCTGGGAATGAGTCCTCATGTTTCTCCTTCTTCAGCCCAGCTTCTGTGTCTTCCCTCCATCTACTCTCAGTGCCCTCCCTCTGAAGATCTGTTAGAAGTGTGCCAGTCATCCTGGTCCCTCATTGGGAGCTGTTCCCCCTGGCTGCATCTAGTCAGCCGTCTTGTCTGAATCCTGTAAATTGTTTTCTATTTTAAGTTTGTTCTGATGACATTGATTGAAATGTAATATTTGGCCTCTTGCATCTGATAATAAAACTTTTGAGTTTGAAACAATTATGCATGTTTCTGATATGTTTTATTATGTGTTGTTTTTATTAATTATAGAGGAAAATGTTGTTTTCCAGTTCTGGGCAGGAAGCTAACTGTTGCCTTACTTATCACCGAATTTATTTATAATTATGGAGTGTTTTGTACATTTTTTTGAGGTGGCAAAGATAACTTTAGCACAGTAATTTCTTTTGCAAATACATTTTTTAAGGACCAAAATTACCCTAAAATTTTTCTTTTGTTATTAGGAAACCCGTTTTGTTCTGCACAAAGCTTGGTTTGGCCATGGATAAGGAACTTCAGAAGATTAGGGAGAAATCTATGAAATTGTTTCACCATCTGTTAGTGATGTAGAAACATGTCATCATAGCTGCTGAGGTATTCTTCACTTTTCTCCCCCTTTTCACCTTATTCTTTCTTTCTCATCATGCTTTTCCTCTTTAAGTAAGGTTTATAATATGGGACTAGCATGCTCTCATTTATCTACACCCCAAACCTGAAGTCACTACAAAGGACTCTGTCTCCCTCAATCCACATCAATTTGTCACTACATTCTACTGATTCTGCTTCCTATAATCTCCTTTTCTGTCTGCTCCTTTTTACCCCACTGCTATAGGTCTTCACAATTTTTTCATGTATCTTCTATCACTCTCCAAAATGGTCATTCCCCATTCTCACCTTCTCAATTCTGCAGTCTTAGTCGTGTAGACAAGGTTATTTTTCTAACATGCCAATTTGATTGTATAACTTGTTTCAGATGAGTTCCTGTAGCCTTCAGGATATGGTTCAGATGCTATGGCTTGACACATCAAATCCTTTGTGTTCTGGTGTCTGAACATTTATTCAGATCAATTTTCTGCATTGTTGGCACCTGCATTCTTTGCTGCAAACCAAATGCACCTGAGGCTTTTATTAATAAAGAACACTTTCTCATTTGCCTTTTCCCCACTTCTTTGTTCTGCCTAGCTCAGTTAACTCTTACTCATTCTTCTAATTTTTGTCCAATCATTACCTTTATTCTAATGGTATTCACAACTACTGTGGCTCAATTTGATGCCCTTTATCTGACCCCCTTAGCACCTTGGCATAGCACCAGGATTCTGGTAGGTGCTCAATAAATATTTGCTGACTGAACATGTGATAGTTAATTTTATTTAAGAACTTGGCTAGGCTATGGTGCGCAGTTTTTTGGTCAAACATTAGTCTAGATGTTGATGTGAAGGTATTTTGTAGATGTCATTAACATTTATAATCAGTTGACCTTAAGTAAAGCAGGTTATGCTCCATAATGTGAATGGGGCTCATCCAATCTGTTGAAGGTCTTAAGATAAAAAAATGACATTTCCTGGAGAAGAAGGAATTCTTCTTGAGTTTGCTGCCTGAAGGAGTCTTGCTTAAGTTTGCTGCCTACTGGCCTGCCCTACAGATTTCAGATTCAAGACTACAACATCAATTCTTGTTTTTCTCCAGCTGGCCAGACTGCCCTTTGGATTTTAGACTTCCATCCTCCATAATTATGTGAGCCAGTTCTTTAAAAATAAATTTCTCTTCTATCTATTATCTATCTATCTATCTATCTACCTATCTATCTATCTATCCTATCTATCTATCTATCTATCATCTATCTGTCATCTCTCCTACACCAAGAGGTTATATATAACAATCCTATATGTAATATGTGTGTCTTCTTGGTTCTTGGTTCTGTTTCTCTGGAGAACTCTGATTAATACATAATGTATTAATAAAGTTGAGGATGCTCTGAACATACATTATTCCAATCATTTGAATAAATGCTATACATATTATAGTTTGTTATTTGAGGATATAAAAGAATACAATTTAATTACATTTTAAGTTTAATTAAGCTTTTACAGGAAACTTTTTTTTTTTTGAGGCAGCGTCTTGTCCTTTTGCTCAGGCTGGAGTGCAGTGGCACAATCATGGCTCACTGCAGTGTCAACCACCCAGGCTCCTGCCCCAGCCTCCCATGTAGCTGGGACTGCAGGTGTGTGCCACATGTTCTGATGATTTTTAAATTTTTTTTGTAGAGACAGTTATCTCACTATGTTGCTTAGGCTGGTCTCAAACTCCTGGGCTCAAGCAATCCTCCTGCCTCAGCCTCTGAAAGTGCTAGGATTACAGGTGTGAGACACTGCACCCAGCCAGGAAACCTCTTATTAAAATTTTACTTGTTAATAAGTTTATGTGCAAAATTTTCAGTGGATTAAGTCTGTCACATTTAAATATTGTATTTTCGTAGCAATACATGAAGTGAAAAGAGGGCCTTTCCATGGAGCGTTAAGGAAGCCCAGCTTTAAAATGACTATGGGATTATTACTGGCAATCTTGATTCTAATCCTTGCTTTTTGTTCACTAGTATTTTGGTGATAGAGTTCTGGTCAGTTTTGCAAAAATAACCTGAAATTCAAAGTATGGCTTACTCTCCTAATTACAAGTTTTTATTAAATGCTAAAATATGTGATAAATTGGTGGAGCCCTTTTGAGCTAATTTCTGTTTATTTCCCTCAAATGTTCCATGAAGAAATGGAGTGCAACAATGGAATTTTATAGCTCTACAGGCATTGACTTGTCCTTTATCTAAGGCATTATTCACCTCGGTGGACAGATTAATTTTCTTTCATCTTGATATAAGAAAAAATAGGTTTTCAATATGAAGCAAAAATGAGCCAAAGAAAATAAATGTGCCCACATGAACCAACATTTTCTCTAAACCAAATAATAAGTGTAATTTTGAAATTTAAACAATTGCCAAAAGCTTATAAGATAAATTTAAAAATAAAACAAATATTATGGAAAGATAAGAGTTAACGATAGCTACAAGTTCAGCAGTCTTCTAATAGGTCTTATTTTTGTTATTATCAGGCAGTTTTGACTTGATCCAACATGGTGCCAGTTGAGCTAAAATTTAATTCAACAATTATACTCCTACTGTTAGTAAAGCACTATACTAGTCAAACGCAAAAATATATTTAATTTGAAACAATTTGATATAAGAACAATAATGGAGGTATGCAAAATGTTTCGGAGGGATGATTGCTATAGAGTGAGAATAATGTTAAGTGGTAATAGTTGGATATGGTTCATAGAATTGGAATTGGAGTTGGGCCATGAAAAATGATCCAGTACTTTGACTAACAGTTTTGGGAGTGAGGAAGAGGTTTTCAAGCATCAGAGCCATTTGAGCATCATAAGGAAGACTCTAAAGGCAGGAAAACACAAAGCTATTTGGAGTAGGGTTTCAATTCCAGATAATTGTCTGGAAAGGGAAATCCCAGCCCCCAGGAGACCAGTTTAAAGGCCATTTTAGTGATCCAGAGGAGCACGATGAGAATCTGAGCTCAGGCAGTGGCAGGAGGAGAGATAAGGGGGTGAATGTGAAAGACAGTATAAAGCTATATTTGATATTTTAAGGTCTTAGATAAACTTTTTAAAAATGAAACTTTCTTCATAAACAGACTTCATCTAATAATCTAAATTAAATTTGAAGGGAAAATTCAAATCTTGTGTGAATTTAAATATTTAACATGAGTATTGTTACCTCTCCTAATTAAAAGGTGGGTCCTCAGCATGGAAAACAGAGTCAACTCTAGATTACTGCGAAAAGATAGGTAAGAGAGTGCTGGGCTGTTTTAAATTCAGATGCTGAGTCTTAACTAAACTTAATCCCAGGGTACTGACAGGGCTTGTGGTTATGGTCACAGGCCAGTTATTTGTGATCTTTGAAGGACCGTGCAGAACAAGGATGAACAGTATACAGAGATAGATAGTACTTGTTTCAATTATCAAAAGGGTGTGTGTGTATATTAAATGTGGAGGGTAGGGAAATATATTTTCTAGGAATAGAATTATGAATTTAACAAATATTCCTAGAAGAATTCTGGAAAAGATATATTGAAGAGTAGCTTTGTGTCCATAGAAAAAAGATGTCTTATATATTAGGAAACATAAAGTGTTCAAAGAACGAGTTATGCCAAACTTAGTTTCTTTTTATTTAAATTTTTATCATATTAGTTGCATATGTTCATCAAAGACAATTTGAATCACCCAGAAAAGTATAACAAAACAAATAATCTAAATATAATTTTTGCTGACATTTGTGTGTATTTCTTGCCCTTATGTTTTGGGTCTTCTATGTAATGTATTTAGAGTTCATTTTTAAATGTAATATTGATTAGATAAAAAAATACAAATATCATTTCGAAAAGATTTTGGCAAATAGTTCTGCAAGGTTTGTAATGAAAATTAGCAGTCACTTACCCTATCCCTTTGGATCCCAGAAGTAACTCTTATTGTTTAAGCTGTTTCTTTTGAAATTTACTTTTGTATTAATAATAACAGATTTATTTTTACTATGATTACCTGACTTTTCAGATCTATTGATTTGCTATAATGGAAGATGAGAATTTGCTCTTGTCCACCCATCCCCCCAACCACTTGAAAACATACCCACACTCACTTTGTTTTCTTTGATATTATGTAATAATTTTTGTTAAATATTTAATGTCTATATTATTATGATTATTATATAAATATAATTTCCAGCCCAGCTCTTCAGTGTACTCTGATCATATTTCCTTTCTTGTAAAACATTTTTACTTGCCTAGTTTTTTTCATTTGCTTAGTTTTTAATGTACTTTTTATTAAGTAAAGTGCTTGTCGTTCATTCATGTAAGCCAATCCCTCAGTTTCATCTTTTCCTTGGTGATGTATCTGGACGACATCTTTGGAGCCATCTGACCTCATTCTCCAGAATGGATAAGTTTCTCTCTGAACCTGCTTCTCAGCTGGCTTCTTGGGATTTGCTTTTCTTCATAGGTATCCTAGGGATTATCTTTACTTTTTTCCGGTATTGGATCCCCTTTTTTTCTGGATTTCACGTTTTCCCATTTCTAGATTTATTCTCTTCTTTTGGTGCGACACATCCTTCTGTAGCTTTTTGAGAAATAATTCACTGAAGTAAAATTTTGAGACTTTATATATCTGAAAATGTCCTCATTTTACCTTTACTTTATTAATAGTTTTCAGGAATAGAAGTCTAGGTAGGGACTAATTCTCCTTCAGAATTTTGAAGGCATTTTTATGTTTTGGTTTATCCTTTCATCTTTTAAAATAAAAGACAATGAAAGTAAATATGTGTGAATGTATACATACATATGGATAGATTCCAACTAGTCCTTCTGTTTTCAGTCTCACCAGTACCCCTACCTTTATTATTACATCCAGGTTCTGAGCCTCTCTGGGATTATACATTTTAAATCAGCTAACATTTTGGCTCTCCCGGGCACATTTTTTTGTTGTTCTGTTAAATTGATTATTTTTCAAATTCAAAATTTTATTTTTATCATCCCTTGTCTGCTGTCTTATTTTGCATATTCTTTGTCCTTTTAGTTTTATGACTCTAAAAATTACTTTACTGGTTTTGTAGTGGAACTAGTCTGTTTCTACAGTTTTTTTCCCCCAATTTATATTCTACTCTGTGAAAGCCTATATCTTACATACTCTTGTGTAAACATTGGTTAAATAGAAATAACTGTTATAGGAAAGGGGTCCTGATCCAGACAGACCCCAAGAGAGGGTTCTTGGATCTTATGCAAGAAAGAATTTAGGGTGAGTCCACAGTGCAAAGCAAAAGCAAGTTTATTAAGAAAGTAGGGGAATAAAAGAATGGTTATTCCATAGACAGGGCAGCCCTGAGGGCTGCTTGTTGCCCATTTTTGTGGGTATTTTTTGATCATATGCTAAACAAGGGGTGGAGTATTCATGCCTCCCTTTTTAGACCATATAGGGTAACTTCCTGACATTGCCATGGCATTTGCAAACTGTCATGGCACTGGTGGGAGTGTAGCAGTGAGGACGACCAGAGGTCACTCTCATCACTTTCTTGGTTTTGGTGGGTTTTAGCTGGCTTGTTTACTGCAAATTGTTTTATTAGCAAGGTCTTCATGACTTGTATCTTGTGCTGACCTCCTGTCTCATCCTGTAACTTAGAATGCATTAACTGTCTGGGAACGCAGCCCAGTAGGTTTCAGACTCATTTTACCCAGCTCCTATTCAAGATGGAGTTGCTCTGGTTCACATGCCTCTGACATAACTGCATAATACTACATAAAATTAATGTACCATCTTTCTTTTATTATATTTACATATCTATATATTTAAGGTATACAACATAATATTTTGACATAAATGATTACTACAGTCAAACAAATGAACATATCCATCACCTCACTGTTACTCTTTTGTGTGTGCATGTACCATCTTCCTTAACCTTTCTTTCACTATTACGTATTTCCATTTTTTTAACAATGAATGTGTTTTTGCATAAAATTTTTTCAGGATGTGGAAAATGATGTCAACTATGAATGAATTTACTAATGGTAGGCTGCAGGATCCTGTACTTAGCTTTGTCCTATTAGCTTTGTTTTTTAGTGACTTTAATGAAGTAATCTTTCAAAAGCTTCTTTGCCTGTAAGATCAGGTTTAGGACAGATTCAATTTACTTTGCATGATTCCAGAAGGCATAATGTGGATAAAAGTTTTAAGGAGGCAGATTTTAGTTTAAGAGAAGAATTCTAATATAGTATTTAGAGTCATTCAAAAAAGAAACAAAGCTGCTTAGTAAGAAAGTAGGCCCCTCTTTGCTAAACAGTGAGCTCTAGGAGGGCCAGGACCATCTCGTTCTTTAAAGTCCAACCAACCCCTAGCACAGGGCTTTATAGAGTGGGCATTTAATAAACAGTTATTGAATGTTGAAAGTATTTATTCTAATTAACCATGTGATAGAATTGTTATAGCACAAAAGATGCCTATTCCTAATGAAAAATTTACCTCTAAAACCCTTCAGAGGCATTCTGCATCTGAAAGGACATCCTAAAAGCCAACAGCTGATAACATGGGGAAAAAATAAATTCAATATCTAAAAGTCTTCCTTTAGACATCTGCATAGAACCATTGGCGATATCACTTTTTTTGATAGATAACTCACTTAGATATGTTGTTCATTTCAATAGTCAGAGGATTAATGACCTAATTTGCTTTAGTAGTGCTTCACATGGCTCCATTTTTTTTCTGCCGTGTAATCACAGGCCATTGTTCTCTACTTAGAGCTGATTACCGAGAGAGTTGTTTTTCCCCTCTTGGTGTCCTCTTAATTTAGCAGAGTCATTTCATTTTGATCATCTTTTTGCCAAAATAATGAAAAACCAAATTACCTAACAAATATAAAACTTATACCTTTTTGTATTTAATAATTTTTTACACGATAACAACTTCTTTGCATGTATATTTGCCTTTTTTCTTAGTATGTACATTTTGCTTAAACAGCCATCATTATTTTGCCTTATTTACATGCTTTACATGCCCTAGGAATTGCAGGAAATTTATATATGGCAAAACTTTAGTTCTTTATAAGCCATCTGCTATTACTCTGAGTATGAAGTTCAAGTTAAAACAATTTGTAAAGTCCTTAAAAGAAACATGACCTTTAGTACTCCCTGTATTGCTAAATAGTTTATGTGGTTTCATTTACAATCAGCCATTTCAAAATTGAACATGAAATTAGAAATTCTTTACATCATTTTCCTATTCCTATTTATATGGAGTTCATGTAAGTCTAAACTCTGATAACATTTTATCTTGACTTCTTATACACCATTTACCCTTTTGACCATTTGTTTGTACTGGCTAAAAAGAGCCAGATTTCTCCAGGGCAGTACCCATGATTGAGTTGTCTGAATTTCCTGAAAACTTCTACCAAGAACTTGATAAATATTTGTGAAACAGATTAAATTAAGTATATAATTGAATCCAATTTTTTTGGTGAAACTCATTATATAAATGTAACAGAAAAAATAATATTTTACTGACTCACATCAGAGTTCCTACTATGAAGAGTATGGTCTTGCTTAAGAAAATACGTGATAAACTGCTTTGCTAGGTGGAAGGTGATGCCTCAAGGGAAACCATTCTGTGTAAGAAATGAATACATATTTCTAGGTGTGGGTGAGCAAAAATAAGAGGAAAGGAAGGACATGGATAAAGGTTTGTGTGTTTGGAAGGAGAGGCTTCCAAACTACATGGCAGGAAGCTTGCAGCCTCTGAAGAAAGTGGGAAATTCCAGCTTTGGGGTGGTCAATAATACCTATTCAATAATACATAAGACTAACATTCCAGTTGAAATTGTTTGTGTTGCTGTATGAAAACCCCCAGGGAATATGGTTCACCGAGGATAAACTGTGGAGAAATAAATAAGTTGCCCAAACTCTTAGAGCCATTAAATAGTGGGGCCCGGATTTGAATCTAGGTGTTCTAGTTCCAGAGGCAATATTCTTGATAACTATACATGTTATGTACTACTGTACTGTTTGGCATAGTAAAAAAATCTAAGGCACAAAAAAAGGTGAAAAGATCTTAAAGTATCAAGTGAAAAAAAAAAAAAAAAGGTAGATCAGCAACCGAGAACAGCCCTGTCTCAAGTTTCAGCACTGTTGTTTCTTACCTATGGTAGAAAGATTTTTGAGTTATCTAGTGCTTTGTTTCTTAATTTCTTCAAGTTTAAATGAGAACCATGCCTAACTTGAAGCCTTTCATGGGAAAGTTTTGAGAAGAAATTAATACATAATTGAAACATTTAAGTGATGTAGAGAAAGATCTAATAGGAATTACAAGGTCATGTATGAATACTAAAGATAATTTGAACCATCAGCTAATCGTCCAATGGAACTGGATAGTGTTTCAGCTACTAGTTGAGTTGAAAAATGGAAAAGACAAGTAATTCAAGCTTCGAAAGATATTTCCTATATCTTGAATATTTTCTTAGTGGTGAAATATGCTTTGAGGAAAAACAGATGCTGGATTGGGTGACCCCTTGACCTTAGCCAGACTTAATTTTTTTTGAATTTCTCATTTTCAGTTTATTGTTTTAACATGTTATATGCACAGTAAATTCATCGTATAAAGAGGGCTTAGGATGCTTCCCTTTGTTATTAATCCTCAGTGTGGACAAATGTGCAGTCAGAGAGGAACTGGAAAGCAAATTAAAGTCCTTTGGATCAAAGTCTATAGGAAACTAAATGGTAGCAGCCCACTGATCACACCCACACAGTCTGCCAATGTCAGAGCAATTATACTGGGCCAAAGACACTAAGTATAAAGTATTACACAAACAAATTTAAAATGGGTGGGATGGAGGCCTATAGCACTTTGCTGGGATCAAAACAGTTCCTGTGAAGAGACAGAGTCTCAGTGTATGTTCAGTTGCCAAGAAACAGTAATTTGAGAGGAAGCTCCATAATGCAATTTAGTAATATTATTTTCCACTTATAGTTCAAAATAGAGTGATTGCTTCCCATGAGGTCAGTGATCTTTGTAAAGTGAAATATTATTGTGATAAAGGCAAGGAAAGACAAGCTAATAAATAAAGAAAAAAACCCCAAAATCATCAAAAAAGAAAAGTTCAATTTGTAAAAACAAACAAAAAAATACTTGGATTATGTTGTATTATTGGTTTAAAAAATTATAATGAGGACTTAGGAAAAAAATGAGGAAGAGGAAGGGAGGAATAACGTGGAAAAAGCCACAGTCCTTCAGGAGTACTTCAGGAGAACGAATCCAGCCTGAGATAGGTCTGGGTGACTGGTAATTGACACTGAGACCCAGAAGATTTCATCCAATTTTACATAACAAGGTCGATAAGTTTTTAGGATTCTCCTGGTGATTTTTTTCTCATTTTCTTTTTAGTGATTAATGAAGTGTGATTTGCAAAGTGAGGGCTTGTACATTTCTTCATTAGCCCTTCATGTGTAATTTCTGTGGAAAGAGCCTGGTGCTAGATACCACGAGGCTGTGGAAACAAGACTTTGACTCTGCCCTCAGGGAACTTACAGTTTTATAGGGGAGACCCATATCTAAAATAACATTAAAAAGGTAGAAAATGGTAAATCTAAAAGTGTAGTTCAGATATAGTCCCATGGAGACTTAGAGATAGGAAAGATTACTTACGTCACTGGAGATGTGAGAAGGATTTATGGGGAATTCAGGACATATGTCCCAAGGAGAGTGAATAATTATATTTGGTTAGAACCTAGGATATGATGTAACATTTCTGGTGGTTAACATTTAGGGTTACAAAAATGGCCCCTTCTCTGTGAGTGTCTAAAGTTTGGGGTATGGACTGAAGCATGATTTAGTAGCAAATGGGCCTAATCTAATCCTTTCACATACTCTAAGTCACAGCCACGACTACTCACCTTTCTATTTTTTCTAGGGGAACTTGACCCAGGTTCGTTCCATGGCGTTGTGTCAGAACTCAAAAAAAGGATTATTTCCCATGTTGAATTCCATTCATATCATTCTGTGGGCACTATTTATTTAAATATTTTCTTTTACTTAGAGATTTAGTTCTAAAAGATTTGCTTTTATAAAGGCCCTTGGGTGACACATACTATAAGAAATTCAGTTTATTTTCAATATATTTGTATTAATTCTATTGAATAGATTATTGGTTATAGGAAAATCTATTAGTATTTAATGACACTTGCTTTTTATGACATTGCATGCTCATATATAATCACAGTGAAGAATCAGAGGGTACCCTATATTATATAACATGAAATATTTTGAAGAAATTTGATCTTGAATTTTACTTTAGATTTTCACCTTTTAGGTTGTGCTTAACTAATAATTAAGTGTGTAACAGGCACTGAAACTGGGTGTATATATATTTGTATCTATATATATTTGAAAATTTTCTAGCAATTTATAAAGTTAGGAAGAAGAAAGTCAATCAACCCTAGAGCTCCTAAGAATTTAGTGATTTGTTACTTAACATCTCTTTCAGCCTTGATCAACTCTCAGTTTGCAGTTATTACAAAAGGTATTGACTTTTCACCTCTTACTGGGAAAATAATCATTAAGACCTCCTTGACATCTCCCCTATTCATTGCCTTCTTCCTCTAACAAGTGCCAGATCTATTTCAGATCCTCATTATCTCTTCTCTCGACTATGTCAAGGGCCTCCTAATTGGTCTCACTGTCTTCTGTTTCTGTCTCGTGGAAACTAACCCAACTCCTAAGAAACTAATCATGCTAAAATATGGCATGGATTATGCCATCTTCTTACACAAAATTATTCAGTAATTCCCTATTGCAATCTGATCTGAGCTCAGATAGCTTGCCTTGATTTGCAAGGCCATCACAATCGATTTCCTTCATATAACATATGTTTGAGTCAAAGTTGATAACTGCTGGCCAGGCATGGTACCTCATGCCTGTAATCCCAGCACTTTGGGAGGTCAAGGCAGGCATACTGCTTAAGCCCAGGAGTTCAGGACCAGCCTGGCCAACATCATGAAACCACGTCTCTGCAACAAATAATAAAAAAATTAGCCAGGCATGGTGGCATGTGCCTGTAGTCCCAGCTACTAGGGAGGCTGAAGTGGGAGGATCGCTTGAGCTTGGGAGGTCAAGGCCTCAGTGAGCCATGATCATGCCACTGCACTCCAGCCTGGGTGAAAGAGTGAAACCCTGTCTCAAAACAAGCAAACAAACAAGCAGAAAAACAACCCACCAAATTTGATAACTTCCCTGTAAATTGGATAAAAGTTGATAACTGCCATGTGTCACTGGAGATGTGAGGATTTAGGGGGAAATCAGGAGGCATGTTCCAAGCAGACCTGTACACTTAAACACATAATATCTGGAAAGTCCTTATTATTTCTAGTTGTAAGAATCCTCATCATCATGCAAAGTAACAAGCACTTTCAGCCTAATTCTATCATGCCTCAGCCCCTCCCAATCCAGCCAGAAGTAGGGGGTTATTCTTTCTCTGAACATCCGAACTCTTTCTTTGAGCTACCTTTATGATAATTACCACAATCTGCCCTACATTATCAGTTTTTGTGCACTCACTTAAGCCTTTCCTATACTGTAAAATCCTTAAAGACCACAGTCACGTCTTACTATCCTCACATTTCCCATAGCACCTATCCCGGTGGTCTGCATATTGTTGTTACTTAATCGATTCTGTTCCTTGGAAGATGTATTTAATGTAATTTTGACCTGCCCAAAGGTTATGATTGTTATCCATCTTATTGGTAGAAATTGGGGGCTTCCAATAACTACTTTGAGTTAGTTATCCTAAAACATCTGACATATTTTAGGTCATTTTTTAATGTAAAATATTTTAATTAAAGTTGATATAACTGGACATAATATGAGAAGAGTGACAGAAAAGAAAATGCTACAGATTGTACTTACGAATTTGTTGAGCTCAGAATAAGGAAGCAGCATCAGTTCCAGAAATATCTGCTAGTTAAGACCCAAGAAGTCAAACATACCTAACCATCGTGCATATCACATTCTCTCAACAGGAGGTGCCAAGAAGAAAAGGAGCAATCTACCATCTGCTAGGCCATCTGTTTCATAAGACCTATTCCTTATTTAGAGCCATTGGGGTTTTCATTTATTTTGAAAAATGATCAGCATCATCAAAGACCCCAAGTAAGAGCATATGATAATATTATCTAATAGGCATCTAGGTTAGCAGCAGGTTCTATTTTTCTCCAAGTTGTTTCCCTGTTGAATCATATCCTTCACAATGTATGTAATATGGAAAGAGCACAATCTGTGAATCAGAAGCCCTAAGTCTGAATCCTAACTCTGCTTCCTACTAACTTATCTAGGGCAATTGCCTACATACCCGACCTTAAAATTCTTCCCATGTGAAATGGAAATAATAACATACCTCACAGGATGTGAGTCAAAATGTAAGCTCCATAAAGGCAAGCATCTTCATGTGTTTTGTTCACTGATGTATCCTAAGGACTCATAACATTGTTTGGCATACAGAAGATGCTCATTCGATACTTGTTGAATGTGATAATGCTGAAATAAGATTGATACCTATAAAAATGCTATAAAGACTATTATTCAAATAATAGAATTCCAGGATAAGGAACTTAAGGATTTATCTAATTCAGTCTCCTTGATTTATAGATGAATAAACTGAAGACTGGAAATATTGAACAGCACAAGATGTTATAGCCACATTCCTTTTTAAAATTGTGTAATCAACCGGGTGCAGTGGCTCACGCCTATAATCCCAGCACTTTTGGAGGCTGAGGTGGGTGATCACTTGAGGTCAGGAGTTTGAGACCAGCCTCGCCAACATGGTGAAACCCCCAACTCTACTAAAAATACAAAAATTAGCTGTGTGTGGTGGTGTGTGCCTGTAGCCCCAGCTACTTGGGAGGCTGAGATGTGAGAATTGCTTGAACCTGGGAGGCAGAGGTTGCAGTGAGCCAAGATCACACTACTGCAGTCCAGCTTGGGCAACAAAGTAGACTCCATCTCAATAAATAAATAAAAGTAAAATTGTATAATTAATCCATCACCTTAGTACAATGCTTTACAAACTTCAGTCTTCTGTATAAAACTTTCTCTATTTTTGCTATATTCATATACTTTAATATTTACTTACTACTCTTCTTTAGGTTGAGTTAAATCATTGAACTTCAATACTTACTTTAGCCTTGTCTTAAGCAAAAATGTTTGTGCAATAATATTTTGTTGTTCAAGCAATAGTTTTTCAATACACATTAAGACAAAAAGTGTACACTTAGGTATGACCTAAAATTGTTTTGCCAATTTCCAGTCATGTGTATTCCATGCCCTTAGAAAAATGCTACCTAAAACCATCTGGGATGTATTATGACTCTGTGTGAACATTTTTCATGGAATAAAGTAGCAAAGAAATTTCTAATATGAGTTTTTATATGAGAATAGAGGAGCATATTACCACAGGATCTGCCTTGCAAGAGCTCCTGAGGGAAGCACTAAATATGGAAAGTAAAAATGGTTACCATCCACTACAAAAACATACTGAAGTACAAGGACCAGTGACACTATGGAGCAATCACATAAACAAGTTTGCAAAATAATCAGGTAGCATCATGATGACAGGATCAAATCTACACATAACGATACTACCCTTAAATGTAAATGAGCCAATTAAAAGACACAGAATGCCAAGCTGGATAAAGAACCAAGACCCATCAGTATGCTGTCTTCAAGAGACCCATCTCACATGCATAGACACACATAGGCTCAAAATAAAGGGATGGAGGAAATTTACCAAGCAAATGGAAAAATAGAGAAAAGCAGGGGTTATACTGACAAAACAGACTTTAAATCAACAAAGATAAGAAAAAGAGGGGCATTACGTAATGGCAAAGGGTTCAATTCAACAAGAAGAGCTATCTACACTAAATATATATGCACTCAATACAGGAACACCCTGATTTATAAAACAAGTGCTTAGAGACATACAATGAGACTTAGACTCCCACACCATAATAGTGGGAGACTTTAACACTCCACTGACAATATTAGACAGATCATCAAGACATAAAATTAACAAGGATATTCAGGACTTGAACTCAGCTCTGGATCAAGTAGACCTGATAGACATCTACAGACCTCTCCACCCAAATTCACCAGAATATACATTCTTCTCATGGCCACATGGCACTTACTCTAAAATTGATCACATAATTGGGAGTAAAACACTCCTCAGCAAGTACAGAAGAACTAAAATGGTAACAAACAGTCTTTCAGACCTCAGCACAATCAAATTAAAACTCAAGACTAAGAACTTCTCTAAAAACCACACAACTACATGGAAATTGAATAACCTGCTCCCAAATGACTCTTGAAAAAACAATGAAATTAAGGAAGGTATCAAGAAATTCTTTGAAACTAATGAGAACAAAGGGATAATGTGCCAGAATCTCTTGGATGCATCTAAAGTAGTGTTAAGAGGGAAATTTATAGCACTAAATTCCCATATCAAAAAGCTAGAAAGATCTCAAGTTAACAATCTAACATCTCAACTAGAAGAATTAGAGAACCAAGAATAAACCCCAAAGCTAGCAGAAGACAAGAAATAACCAAGATTGGAGCTGAACTGAAGGAGATAGGGACATAAAAAATCCTTCTATAAAAAAATCAACAAATCCAGGAGCTGGTTTTCTGGAAAAATAAATAAATAAATAAATAAAATAGGTAGCTATTTTATTTATTTATTTGCTAGCTAGATTAATAGAGAGGAAAAGAGAGAATAATCAAATAAACACAATCAGAAATGATAAGAGGGATATCACCACTGACCCCAGAGAAATACAAACAACCATCAGAGAATACCATAAACACCTCTATGTACATAAACTAGAAAATTGAGAAGAAATGGATAAATACCTGGACACATACACCCTCCCAAGACTGAACCAGGAAGAAATGGAATCCCTGAATAGACCAATAATGAGTTCTAAAATTGAGGCAGTAATAAATAGCCTACCAACCAAAAAAAGCCCAGGACACAGCTTTTTTGGAGATGGAGTCACAGCTGGATTCTATCAGAGGTACTAAGAAGAGCTGGTACCATTTCTACTGAAACTATTCCAAAAAAATTAAAAAGGAGGGACTCCTCCCTAACTCATTCTGTGAGGCCAGCATCATTCTGATACCAAAACCTGGAAGAGTTATAAGAAAGCAAGAAAACTTCAGGCCAATATCCTTGATGAACATTGATGCAAAAATCCTCAGTAAAATACTGGCAAACCAAATTCAGCAGCACATAAAAATGTGTATCCACTACAAACAAGTTTGCTTCATCCTGGGATGCAAGGTTGGCTTAACATACGCAAATAAGTATGATTCATCACATAAACAGAACCAAAGACAAAACCATGTGATTATCTCAATTCATGCAGAAAAGACCTTCAATAAAATTCAACATCCCTTCATGTGAAAAACTCTCAATAAACGAGGTTTTAAAGGAACATACCTCAAAATAACAAGAGCCATATATGACAAACCCACAGCCAATAACATACTGAATGGGTAATAGCTGGAAGCATTCCCCTTGAAAACGGGCACAGACAAGGATGCCCTCTTTCACCACTCCTATTTAACATACTGTTGGAAGTTCTCGTCAGGGAAATTAGGCAAGAGAAAGAAATAAATTGTATTCAAATAGGAAGAGAGGAAGTCAAATTATCTTTATTTGCAGATGACATGATCCTATATCTAGAAAGCCCCTTAGTCTCAGCCAAAAGCTTCTTAAGCTGATAAGCAACTTCAGCAAAGTCTCAAGATACAAAATCCATGTGAAAAAATCACCAGCATTCTTCTATACACCAAGAGGCAAGCAGCAGAATCAAATAATAAATAAGCTCTCATTCACAATTGGTGTAAAAAGAATAAAATACCTAAGAATACAGCTAACAGGGAAGTGAAGGACCTCCTCAAGGAGAACAGCAAGCCACTGTTCAAAGAAATCAGAGAAGATACAAATGGAAAAACACTCTGTGCTCATGGATAGGAAGAATCAATATCATGAAAATGGCCACACTGCTCAAAGTAATTTATAGATTCAATGCTATTCCCATTAAACTACCATTGGCATTCTTTACAGAATTAGAAAAAAACTATTTTAAAATTCATATGGAACCAAAAAAGAGCCCAAATAGCCAAGACAATCCTAAGCAAAAAGGACAAATCTGGAGGCATCATGCTACCCGACTTCAAACTATAGTACAAGGCTATAGTAACCAAAACAGCATGGTACTGGTAGAAGAACAGACACATAGACCAATGGAACAGAATATAGAACTCAGAAGTAAGACTTCACACCTATAACCTTCTGATCTTCAACAAACCTGACAAAAATGAGCAATGGGGAAAGGATTCCCTATTTAATAAATGGTGCTGGGACAACTGGCTAGCCATATGCACAAAATTGAGAGTGGACATCTTCCTTACATCATATACAAAAATCAACTCAAGATGGATTAAAGACTTAATGTAAAAAATGCAAAACCAAAAACCATAAAAACTCTAGAAGAAAATCTGGGCAATACCATTCAGGACATAGGCATGGACAAAGATTTAATGACAAAGATACAAAAAGCAGCTGGAACAAAAGCAAAAATTGACAAGTGGGATCTAATTAAACTAAAGAGCTTCTGTAAAGCAAAAGAAACAATCATCAGAGTGAACAGACAACCTACAGAATCGGAGGAAAGTTTTGCAATCTATCTATCTGACAAAGGTCTAATATCCAACATCTACAAGGAACTTAAACAAGTTTACAAGAAAAAAAAAACCAACCCCATTAAAAAGTAGGCAAAGGACATGAACAGACATTTATCAAAAGAAGACATATATGTAGCCGAGAAACATATGAAAAAATGCTCAACATCACTGATCATTAGAGAAATGCAAATCAAAACCACAATGAGATACCATCTCACACCAGTCAGAATGGCTATTATTAAAAAGTCAACAAACAACAGATGCTGGCAATGTTGTGGAGAAAAAGGAATGCTTTTACACTGTTGGTGGGAGTGTAAATTAGTTCAACCCTTGTGGAAGACAGTGTGGCGATTCCTGAAAGACCCAGAGGCAGAAATACCACTTGACCCAGCAATCCCATTATTGGGTATATACCCAAAAGAATATAAATTATTCCAGTATAAAGATATATGCACACATATGTTCATTCCAGCACTATTCACAATAACGAAGACATGCAACTGACTTAAATGTCCATCAATGATAGACTGGATAAAGAAAATATGATACATATACACTATGGAATACTATTCAGCCATAAAAAGGAGTGAGATCACGTCCCTTATAGGAACATAAATAGAGCTGGAAGCCATTATGCTCAGCAAAATAATGCAGAAACTGAAAACCAAATACTGGATGTTCTCACTTATAAGTAAGAGCTAAATGATGAGAACACATGGACCCTTCGGGGAAACAGCACACACTGGGGCCTGTAGGAGGGTGGGAGGGTGTGAGGAGGGAGAGCATCAGGAAGAATAGCTAATGGATGCTGGGCTTAATACCTAGGTGACGGGATACTCTGTGTAGCCAACAACCATGGGACACATTAACTTATGTAACAAACCTTCACATCCTGCACATTTACCCTTGAACTTAACATAAAAGTTGGGGAAAAAGAGGAGTATAGATAACTGAAAATATCAAATAATTGGAAAATCAGCATAAGTTTTTCTCTTCTTTTTCTGTTTCAGTGGAGATGAAGAGTCAGATTATCCTGCTATTGTAGTGGGTACAAATTTCAAAGTTATAAAGTTGGCTGTGCAAATATGACAGTTTCTTTCTTTATAATTGCACTTAGGTCTTGTGACTCCATTCCTGCCATTGTTGGAGAATGTAATCTAGTTACTTAGAGGTCGATGTAGGTATTAGTGAATTTTGTCTCATCTTTTTTTAAAAATAAATACTTTATCAATTAAGGTTCTTCTTTCCCCCCTTTTTTTTCCTTGTCCCAGGAGGAAATAAAGTTCAGCCCCGGCAGAATGGGTGAGATAGGTGGTGCTGTCATATGTCATGCTGACATTGGTCTTTAGGTGCTTTGCAGTCACCTGCTCTTTTTCCTGCACAGATAGTTTTCTCCATCCCCCTACATCTGCTGTCCAGCGTCTGCCATAATCCCTAGTTTGTATGGCCTTCATCACATTGCCTGACAGTATCTCCTCATCAAAACCATGTGATTCAGTCTGGCTCACTGATTCTCCTCAGGCCTCTTGTGCCACCCATTTCTAGGTGTATGAATTACTCTCTCACACCAGATCTGGCCTGTGAGGTGTCCTCAGATCCTTTGACCCTCTCGCTTGGTGTTCCACTCTATCCTAGGCTGCTTGTGTGACTTCTCTAAAAGTTATGTAGTCTCCTCTGGCTATACTCTGGGAATTAAGATACTGGTTCTTTTGCTTTATAATTCCCCAAGCTTGTTAGAGGTTTCTATTTTCCTCTCACCCACATTCCTGGGGCTTCATATCCGAGTCCAGATTCTCTACTTCTGTCTCTCTTTGCAGATTCCTTTCTTTCTAGTTCAGTGGTGTTTAAAAAAAATCTTTTCGTGTGTGGGGGAAAAACTGTTTCTATATCCTCATTCCTTATTTCACACTGTGTAGTTTATGGTGTGAACTTTATATGCTGAGACTGCCAGGCTATTAGTCTTTTGAAGCTCATAAACCACTCGTCTTTACTCTATGAGCCCACCTATTACAACTAAAAACCTTGCCTTTCAAGCCTATTTGATTTTTGGAGGTAAAAACCTGATTCCTGAAAGTTTTGAATCCTAAACCATTCTCATGGTAGTGTGTCTCTGAATTAACGCAGAAGGATTAAATACAGGGAAGTTGGAGGAAAGGGGAGGCATACAGTTGACACTTAAAACTTTGATACATTATGCAAAAAAAAATTCATAACACATTATGCATATGGATTCTTCATCTGTGTATGCACCTTAAACTGTTATTTTATTATCTTTGTTTTTCAGACAAAACAAGAATTCTAACCCTTAATTTGTGTGTTTTTTTCTTTTAGTTCTCATTTTTAAAATCCTTAAACAAATTTGCTGGCTCTGTATGATCCTCATATTTTGGGGTACCATAGTTATAAAGGCGAATAAACATCTATACTTGCGTAGCATTTTAAATTTTAATTAGAAAAGCTTCTCTTATAAATACCTCTAATTGTGTGGCTCCAGTGGCTCAATTGGTTAGCGTGCGGTACTTATAAATACCTCTAATTTTTCCCATGATTCTATTACAGAGACATTACTCACAAAAACAAGGAAACTGAGGCTCAGAGAAGTGTAACTATGAAGCAGTAAGACTAACTTTTTAAATGACTAATTTTGAAATAAAAATCATAACTATATAAAGTGTTTTTGTAGCATAAAATTGCATATTTATATGTAGTATTATGCTTATGTAAATATATCTTAAAGTTTGGTAATGGAAATATATGCAGTATATGTATAGTCAAAAGTGTTATCTTAATAATATCAATTGCACAATACTTTGTTTTATTATTTTGAAATTAACTTTTTCTTTATCCAAGTGATACATACACATAGTTAAAAAATTAAGTTAAGCTAAAAGGGTGTCTGACCCAGTCTAGTTCTCCACTTCAGAAGGAAGCATTTCAAGTTTTAGAGGGGTTTTATCTGACATTAACCTTCATATTTCTAAAAAGATACACTTACATTGTTATTTTTTGGTCTAGCAATTTTAGACATTATCTACTGACTTCCTCTTAAAATAGTTGAGGATTTATTGTCATTCCAACAGTGCTATATTAGAAAAATGTTGATATAACTAAACTTATAAATGAAGTCAGGCAAGCTTAGAATCACTTTTATCATGATTAGATATTAGCAAAATTATTCTTTTCTCTGCAGTTTCTATTTTATTTTAGCCATTTGAGTATTGTTGAGTTGTAGTGCCTCATTTGAATTTGTTCATTTTGTTCCTGAAATAATTTTTTATAACTTTTAATTTGAAGAGGAAACACTCTACCATATGTATGCTCACGTGCATGTGTGCACACACACACACACACACACACAGTGACAGGAAATGTTAAAAAATAATGAAAAACATACTTCAGAAAAGCTTGCATTTATTTGTTAATATTTAAAAAATAAAGACTTGCCCCAGATTTGCAGATAGTTTGAAATGTTTTTCAATTTTTTTCTGATAACTTTACTTACATTAGTAATTACGCTAGTAAAAATTCAATCCTAATAGGTTTGTTGAAAATTTCCTTTGAACTTTCTGCATATTTTCACTATGACATTTTCATTTGAAATAATTGGGTTGGATTAAAAATGTCAATAAATTCTTTTCAGTTCATGAAATCTCGCATCTAGCTGGAGAGTTATATAAAATTAATTACCCGATGAAAATAGTAAATTATAATCTAGTCACATAAAAACTGCTGAAGAGCAAGAGCTATTTTATTGATGCTTAGAATATTGACTGGCTTAAACAGAAATAAAAATATTTGAAATATTATTATATCTTGGTGAAATTTTTGGTCAGCAGTATTTTTGATGCAGAAAACATATTTAAAAATCAATTTTCACTTGGTTGTAGAGACAATAACATTGTCCATTGTATATCAAATCATGATTCCAATGAAGATTTGTGTTCTTTTGTTTAAAAGGCTGTCAAGTGTCAAGTAACTTTTAATTGCTGAAGCAATTGTCTTTGACCCTGCTAACAAAGGATTCTGAATTCTTTTGTCTAAAAATAGCCAGAAGTTTTCATCATTGGGGTTTAAGTATGCTTGTCATACTGGCAAAATCCATATACAGTACTCTTCTTGCACCTTAAAATAATCAAGGTATGCTAAACCCTATTCCAATTGCATGGAGGAATATGTTCGCAGAATACATTTAACAAGTACAGTCATCTACTGCGATATTGTTTTCATGGTCATGTTTATATTTCCTTCGTTATAATATAACTTGGGCATACCCGCCATCAGGAGTTACGAGAGCTGTAGCATAACTGTTAGAATAATTTGATTATGCACAGGTAATAGAATAATGATACACTTAAGTCTGTGAGATTTCACCTTGTGGAGACTCGGTACTAAAGTAAATCATATGTGCTATAGATTGTAATAGCAAAAAAAAAAACCAATAAAAAAAGGCTAAATTTTCATTCACAAAATGCAGTTAAAGTAAATTATGGGGTGCCCATTTGGAAAAAAATTTCTCAAAACACGGTGATAAATGATAAAGAACAAATTTTAAGGCTCATATATATAAATTTGTTTAAAATTTATTATGCACATGTCTAAGCTTGTATCTGCATGGGAAATTTCTGGAAAGAGATCTCCAAAGTGGAGAAGTGGTTAGGGGAAGGAAAGGAGACTTTATTTTTTATTACTTTCTGTACGGCTTGAATTTTTTTTTCTGAAGCCATGAGCAGCATTTCTATTACAGCTCTAAAATTAATTGATTAAAAACAGAGGCTCTTGCAAATATATGAATAGACTTTTTAAAAAATATATAAATTACCAATAAACCTACAGAAAAATGTATGCCAGTAGTATCCTAATACTGTAGCCAGATTTTCTTAAAGTCTTGCCAAAGATGCATTTTATTTCAAGAACAATTTTTTTATTTATAATGATGTCATACTGATTTTGAATAATAGCCTAGTGATAGTCATAGCCATAGGCAATATTATTAAACTTTTAACTCTCATGAGCTCCAGTACACAATAAATTAGCTAGGTACCTAAATTTCACTACTGATTCTGGGACTAAAAACTATAGGGTAAATATCTTAGGGTTATAAAACCAAGGGACACCATATTATTATCTGTGGAAACATATCTTACCTCTACTTTGTTCAAAGGCCTGCAGTACTGGATCTAATTTACATTTATTGTGCAGGGCCTCCTACCAAAACCTGTAGTAGTCCACATTTTTACAGAAATAAATTTTTTATGATTGGACTGAAACATGAAGCATTTATGTGTAGCTTGCTCCAAGTACTGAATATAATTACTCTTGGCTTCCCAGCAGTTCTTGTTAAATCCAGCCATCATGTTCAAGACCTGTGGTTTTATGGGACAGTCAGAGTACATTTTAGTCTGTACAGTTTACAGATAATTTCTCCAGAAGGCAGTGAGGGAATGAGGTTCTACCCCTTCTTTCAGCATCTCCATTGCTTGATCCAACTGTTTGAACAATTATATGCAGGGTTACACAACACAAGGAAGGGGAAATGATAATTTCCAACTATAAGATCTATATCTAAACTGTTACTGATAATGAAGAAAATTTAAATTGATAAATGATTAACAGAGCTGGATTCTTTTTTTTCTTTTTTTCTTTGAGATGGAATCTTGCTCTGTCACCCAGGCTGGAGTGCAGTGGTGCAATCTCAGCTCACTGCAACCTCTGTCTTCCAGGTTCAAGCAATTCTTGTCCCTCAGCCTCCTGAATAGCTGGGACTACAGGCGTGTGCCACTACGCCCAGCTGATTTTTGTAGTTTTAGTAGAGATGGGGTTTCACCATGTTGGCCAGGCTGGTCTTGAACTCCTGACCTCAAGTGACCCATCTGTCTCGGCCTCCCAAAGTGCTGTGATTACAGGTGTGAGCCACCACGCCTGGCCAAGAGTTAGATTCTAGAAATATGATCAGCTATTACAAACTAGTGGTCTTGTATGTGTTTGGCTGGCACAGCTTTTCTAAAACTTTAAACTTGAATGGCTTTTTAGGCCAATAATGTACTCTCTAGCTCACCACGAGCAGCACTACTTCCTAAATTTTTATTCCTACCTTTTCCCACATTTACATCCATACACTTGTCTTCTGAAGGGATTTGAGAATCTATTTGCTTTGACATTCCTTAACTTCTTGCCACTTAAGAGTATTAAGTTATAATTTTAAAGTAATAGGGTGAGAGGTGTAGAGATCATAGGGAAGTAATCTTCCTAGATCTAATAGGGTAGGAATGGTGATTCTGTGGAATCTTTCTATTTCCGGCCTTACCTACTGTGATTTCTGAGCTTCCAAAGGGTTCATTAATCATGTAGGTATCAAGCAAATATGGACTTAAAACCTTGGAGAATGCACATGATAAGAAATTCTAGGTATGTCTTACCACAAAGCTGAATCAAGATCAGAAATAATGAATTCTTGTTTTAGATACCAGGATATTCAGAATTCTGGCACTAGCCAACATGCCTGTGCCTGCGCACCTGTACTTCCACCAAAGTTAAATTGTCAAGATTTCTGATAAAAGAGGCTTTTAGGCTTTGAGAGTGAGGTAACTTATCCTCTAAAATCCATGCTGTTACAAGCAATCTTGATAAATCTGGAGGGAGGGTTATCAAATCAGAGGCTCTGCATTTCATTTTCCTACTTGCTGCATTTCGATTGAGAATTTTCAGCAATTGTGCTGTATAGTCTACAATTTTTTGAGGATAAAAGAAAATTCAGACATTTGTCTGTTTAAATCTAAGCTTCGATAGCTATTGACTTACTAATGTTGACAGGGATCCACTGATCTAATTCTTCCAGTATGAAGTACAGCTTGGCTGACCCAGTTCTTGGGATGGGAGGATTAATGAACTCTCTAAACCAAACCTTTGGAGGAAAAGAACTTCAGAGGAGTTGGTAAGCATCCTACTTATGTGATTACTATTAATGACTGAATTCTTTGTTTCTGATTTTGTTAACAAAGTGAGAGAGGTGGTCACATTATTTTATTGACTGCTTAAACATTCAATTACTTGGAGACAAGATGCAAGAAGCTAGGATTGGTAGTGGCTAAGTAGGTGGGGGTTCTGGAGTTAGAGGGTCAGGGATTGAGGTCTGGCTCCTTCACATTTTGATTTGGGCTTTGTCAAACTGTTTGACTTGGGCTTTCTCAGAGATTATCAGTTGCTTCTAGGGAGGGGATAAGTATGGGGGGATAAGAGTTGGGGATAAGTATGTGGGATTTGTCATTAGCCTTCCTGTTTAAATCTTGCCCTGGTACTTCCAAATTGTGTGATCAGGAACATGATAAATGCTGAAAAATTTTTATCCTCTTCCCCCTTCTCTTCCTGCTCTTTTTTCCCTTCTACTTTTCTTCCACTTTAGTAGTAGTAGTGACAGTAGTAGTCGGCATAGTTGTAAAGGTTAATGGCATAATTTCTATGGTAACAGTAGAATTAGATGTTGGGGAAGATTACCATGGCAGACTCCTATATCACCAGAAACAAAATTTGTGTTCAGGGAACATATTTGAGGAGGGGTAGGGAGGGAAGCAAAGAAGATTGGGGCTAGTTAATGTTGGGAATATTATTTGGCAAGATCAACAGCATCTCTGGTGGTAGGCACTAATACAAAGTTTGAACATTAGCTGATGATAATAGAATTGGAAATCAGAGTCTCATTTTCTGGCTACTTTTCTCTGCAGTCTCTAGCCTGTTGGAAGTGGAATCTGAAAGTTTGTCAAAAAATGCTTTATTGTAATAAAGAGTTCTTGTGTGAAAACCTGGAACCGAATACTAAGTATTCTTGGTCCATGCTCTTTACGTACCAACATAGAACAGCAAAGCATTGTTTTTTTTTTTTTTATATATACTTTAAGTTCTAGGGTACATGTGCACAACGTGCAGGTTTGTTACATATGTATACATGTGCCATGTTGGTGTGCTGCACCCATTATATTACGTATATCTCCTAATGCTATCCCTCCCCCACCCCCCACCCCACAACAGGCCCCAGTGTGTAATGTTCCCCACCTTGTGTCCAAGTGTTCTCATTGTTCAGTTCCCTCCTGTGAGTGAGAACATGTGGTGTTTGGTTTTCTGTCCTTGTGATAGTTTGCTCAGAATGATGGTTTCCAGCTTCATCCATGTCCCTACAAGGGACATGAACTCATCCTTTTTTATGGCTGCATAGTATTCCACAGTGTATATGTGCCACATTTTCTTAATCCAGTCTATCATTGTTGGACATTTGGGTTGGTTCCAAGTCTTTGCTATTGTGAGTAGTGCCACAATAAACATACACGTGCATGTGTCTTTATAGCAGCATGGTTTACAATCCTTTGGGTATATACCCAGTAATGGGATGGCTGGGTCCAGGGGTCTAGATCCCTGAGGAATCACCACACTGTCTTCCGCAATGGTTGAACTAGCTTACAGTCCCACCAACAGTGTAAAAGTGTTCCTATTTCTCCACATCCTCTCCAGCACCTGTTGTTTCCTGACTTTATAATGACCACCATTCTAACTGGTGTGAGATGGTATCTCATTGTGGTTTTGATTTGCATTTCTCTGATGGCCAGTGATGGTGAGCATTTTTTCTTGTGTCTGTTGGCTGCGTAAATGTCTTCTTTTGAGAAGTGTCTGTTCATATCCTTTGCCCACTTTTTGATGGGGTTGTTTGATTTTTTCTTGTAAATTTGTTTGAGTTCTTTGTAGATTCTGGATATTAGCCCTTTGTCAGATGGGTAGATTGTAAAAATTTTCTCCCATTCTTTAGGTTGCCTGTTCACTCTGATAGTAGTTTCTTTTGCTGTGCAGAAGCTCTTTAGTTAAATTAGATCCCATTTGTCAATTTTGGCTTTTGTTGCCATTGCTTTTGGTGTTTTAGACATGAAGTCCTTGCCCATGCCTATGTCCTGAATGGTATTGCCTAGGTTTTCTTCTAGGGTTTTTATGGTTTTAGGTCTAACATTTAAGTCTTTAATCCATCTTGAATTAATTTTTTATATAAGGTGAATGGAATGGACCCAGTTTCAGCTTTCTACATATGGCTAGCCGGTTTTCCCAGCACCGTTTATTAAATAGGGAATCGTTTCCCCATTTCTTGTTTTTGTGAGGTTTGTCAAAGATCAGATGGTTGTAGATGTGTGGTATTATTTCTGAGGGCTCTGTTCTCTTCCATTGGTCTATATTTCTGTTTTGGTACCAGTACCATGCTGTTTTGGTTACTGTAGTCTTGTTGTATAGTTTGAAGTCAGGTAGCATCATGCCTCCAGCCTTGTTCTTTTTGCTTAGGATTGTCTTGGCAATGCAGGCTCTTTTTTGGTTCCATATGAACTTTAAAGTAGTTTTTTCCAATTCCGTGAAGAAAGTCATTGGTAGCTTGATAGGGATGGCATTGAATCTATAAGTTACCTTGGGCAGTATGGCCATTTTCACGATATTGATTCTTCCTATCCATGAGCATGGGATGTTCTGCCATTTGTTTGTGTCCTCTTTTATTTCATTGAGCAGTGGTTTGTAGTTCTCCTTGAAGAGTTCTGTCACATCCCTTGTAAGTTGGATTCCTAAGTATTTTATTCTCTTTGAAGCAATTGTGAATGGTGGGAGTTCACTCATGATTTGGCTCTCTGTCTGTTATTGGTGTATAGGAATGCTTGTGGTTTTTGCACATTGATTTTGTATCCTGAGACTTTGCTGTATTTGCTTATTAGGTCAAGGAGATTTGGGGCTGAGACGATGGGATTTTCTAAATATACAATCATGTCATCTGCATACAGGGACCATTTGACTTCCTCTTTTCCTAATTGAATACCCTTTATTTCTTTCTCCTGCCTGATTTCCCTGGCCAGAACTTCCAACACTATGTTGAATAGGAGGGGTGAGAGAGGGCATCCCTATCATCTGCCAGTTTTCAAAGGGAATGCTTCCAGCTTTTGCCCATTCAGTATCATATTGGCTGTGGATTTATCATAAATGGCTCTTATTATTTTGAGATACATCCCATCAATACCTAGTTTATTAAGAGTTTTTAGCATGAAGGGCTGCTGAATTTTGTCGAAGGCCTTTTCTGCATCTATTGAGATGATCATGTGGTTTTTGTCTTTGGTTCTGTTTATATGATGGATTATGATTATTGATTTGCGTATGTTGAACCAGCCTTGCATCCCAGGGATGAAGCCTACTTGATCATGGTGGATAAGCTTTTTGATGTGCTGCTGGATTCAGTTTGCCAGTATTTTATGGAGGATTTTTGCATCGATGTTCATCAGGGATATTGGTCTAAAATTCTCTTTTTTTATTGTGTCTCTGCCAGGCTTTGGTATCAGGATGATGCTGTCCTCATAAAATGAGTTAGGGAGGATTCCCTCTTATTCTATTGATTGGAATAGTTTCAGAAGGAGTGGTACCAGCTCCTTTTTGTACCTCTGTGAGAATTCGGCTGTGAATCCGTCTGGTCCTGGACTTTTTTTGGTTGGTAGGCTATTAATTATTGCCTCAATTTCAGAGCCTGTTATTGGTCTATTCAGGGATTCAACTTCTTCCTGGTTTAGTCTTGGGAGGGTGTATGTGTCGAGGATTTTATCCATTTATTCTAGATTTTCTAGTGTATTTGTGTAGAGGTGTTTATAGTATTCTCTGATGGTAGTTTATATTTCCATGGGATCGGTGGTGATATCCCCTTTATCATTTTTTTATTGCATCTGTTTGATTCTTCTCTCTTTTCTTCTTTATTAGTCTTGTTAGTGGTCTATCAATTTTGTTGATCTTATCAAAAAGCCAGCTCCTGGATTCACTGATTTTTTTGAAGGGTTTTTTGTGTCTCTGTCTCCTTCAGTTCTGCTCTGATCTTAGTTATTTCTTGCCTTCTGCTAACTTTTGAATGTGTTTGCTCTTGCTCCTTTAGTTCTTTTAATTGTGATGTTAGGTTGTTGATTTTAGGTCTTTCCTGCTTTCTCTTGTGGGCATTGAGTGCTGTAAATTTCCCTCTACACAGTGCTTTGAATGTGTCCCAGAGATTCTGGTATGTTGTGTCTTTGTTCTGTTTGGTTTCAAAGAACATCTTTATTTCTGCCTTAATTTCGTTATTTATCCAGTAGTCATTCAGGAGCAGGTTGTTCAGTTTCCATTTAGTTGTGCCATTTTGAGTGAGTTTCTTAATCCTGAGTTCTAATTTGATTGCACTGTGGTCTGAGGACAGTTTGTTATAATTTCTGTTCTTTTACATTTGCTGAGGTGTGCTTTACTTCCAACTATGTGGTCAATTTTGGAATAAGTGTGATGTGGTGCTGAGAAGAAAGTATATTCTGTTGATTTGGGGTGGAGAGTTCTGTAGATGTCTATTAGGTCTGCTTGGTCCAGAGCTGAGTTCAAGTCCTGGATATCCTTGTTAACTTTCTGTCTCGTTGATATGTCTAATGTTGACAGTGGGGTGTTAAAGTCTCCCATTATTATTATATGGGAGTCTAAGTCTCTTTGTAGGTCTCTAAGGACTTGCTTTATGAATCTGGGTGTTCCTGTGTGGGTTGCATATATATTAAGGATAGTTAGCTCGTCTTGTTTTGTTGATCCCTTTACCATTATGTAATGGCCTTCTTTGTCTCTTTGGTCTTTGTTGGTTTAAGGTCAGTTTTTTTTTTTTTTCGGAGACGGAATCTCGCTCTTTCGCCTAGGCTGGAGTGCAGTGGCATGATCTCGGCTCACTGCAAGCTCCACCTCCAGGGTTCATGCCATTCTCCTGCCTCAGCCTCCTAAGTAGCTGGGACTACAGGCACCTGCCACCATGCCTGGCTAATTTTTTGTATTTTTAGTAGAGACAGGGATTCACTGTTTTAGCCAGGATGGTCTTGATCACCTGACCTCGTGATCCGCCTGCCTCGGCCTCGCAAAGTGCTGGGATTACAGGTGTAAGCCACTGCGCCCAGCCTAAAGTCTGTTTTATCAGAGACTAGCATTGCAACCCCTGCTTTTGTTTGTTTTCCACTTGCTTGGTAGATCTTCCTCCATCCCGTTATTTTGAGCCTATGTGTGTCTCTGCACGTGAGATGGGTCTCCTGAATACAGCACACTGATGGGTCTTGACTCTTTATCCAATTTGCCAGTCTGTGTCTTTTAGTCGGGGCATTTAGCCCATTTACGTTTAAGGTTAATATTATGTGTGAATTTGATTCCGTCATTATTATGTTAGCTGGTTATTTTGCTTGTTAGTTGATGCAGTTTCTTTCTGGCATCGATGGTCTTTACAATTTGGCATGTTTTTGCAGTGGCTGGTACCGGTTATTCCTTACCATGTTTAGTGCTTCCTTCAGGAGCTCTTGTAAGGCAGGCCTGGTGGTGACAAAATCTCTCAGCATTTGCTTGTCTGTAAAGGATTTTATTTCTCCTTCACTTATGAAGCTTAGTTTGGCTGGATATGAAATTCTGGGTTGAAAATTCTTTTCTTTAAGAATGTTGAATATGGGTTCCCACTCTCTACTAGCTTGTAGAGTTTCTGCTGAGAGATCTGCTATTAGTCTGATGGGCTTCCCTTTGTGGGTAACCCAACCTTTCTCTCTGGCTTCCCTTAACATTTTTTCCTTCATTTCAACCTTGGCAAATCTGACAATTATGTGTCTTGGGGTTCCTCTTCTCGAGGAGTATCTTTGTGGCGTTCTCTGTATTTCCTGAATTTGAATGTTGGCCTGCCTTGCTAGGTTGGGGAAGTTCTCTTGGATAATATCTTGAAGAGTGTTTTCCAACTTGGTTCCATTCTCCTTGTCACTTTCAGGTACACCAATCAAACATAGATTTGGTCTTTTCACATAGTCCCATGTTTCTTTTTTTTTCTTTATTATTATTATACTTTAAGTTTTAGGGTACATGTGCACAATGTGCAGGTTAGCTACATATGTATACATGTGCCATGCTGGTGCGCTACACCCACTAACTTGTCATCTAGCATTAGGTATATCTCCCAGTGCTATCCCTCCCCACTCCCCTCACCCCACAACAGTCCCCAGAGTGTGATGTTCCCCTTCCTGTGTCCATGTGTTCTCATTGTTCAATTCCCACCTATGAGTGAGAATATGTGGTGTTTCGTTTTTTGTTCTTGTGATAGTTTACTGAGAATGATGATTTCCAATTTCATCCATGTCCCTACAAAGGACATGAACTCATCATTTTTTATGGCTGCATAGTAGTCCATGGTGTATATGTGCCACATTTTCTTAATCCAGTCTGTCATTGTTGGACATTTGGGTTGGTTCCAAGTGTTTGCTATTGTGAATAATGCTGCAATAAACATACGTGTGCATGTGTCTTTATAGCAGCATGATTTATAGTCCTTTGGGTATATACCCAGTAATGGAACGGCTGGGTCAAATGGTATTTCTAGTTCTAGATCCCTGAGGAATCGCCACACTGACTTCCACAATGGTTGAACTAGTTTACAGTCCCACCAACAGTGTAAAAGTGTTCCTGTTTCTCCACATGCTCTCCAGCACCTGTTGTTTCCTGACTTTTTAATGATTGCCATTTAACACCGCATATCTACAACTATCTGATCTTTGACAAACCTGAGAAAAACAAGCAATGGGGAAAGGATTCCCTATTTAATAAATGGTGCTGGGAAAACTGGCTAGCCATATGTGGAAAGCCGAAACTGGATCCCTTCCTTACACCTTATACAAAAATCAATTCAAGATGGATTAAAGACTTAAACGTTAGACCTAAAACCATAAAAACCCTAGAAGAAAACCTAGGCATTACCATTCAGGACATAGGCATGGGCAAGGACTTCATGTCTAAAACACCAAAAGCAATAACAACAAAAGCCAAAATTGACAAATGGGATCTCATTAAACTAAAGACCTTCTGCACAGCAAAAGAAACTACCATCAGAGTGAACAGGCAACCTACAAAATGGGAGAAAATTGTCGCAACCTACTCATCTGACAAAGGGCTAATATCCAGAATCTACAATGAACTCAAACAAATTTACAAGAAAAAAACAAACAACCCCATCAAAAAGTGGGTGAAAGACATGAACAGACACTTCTCAAAAGAAGACATTTATGCAGCCAAAAAACACATGAAAAAATGCTCACCATCACTGGCCATCAGAGAAATGCAAATCAAAACCACAATGAGATACCACATAGTCCCATATTTCTTGGAGGTTTTGTTCATTTCTTTTTACTCTTTTTTCTCTCAACTTCTCTTCTTGCTTCATTTCATGCATTTGATCTTCAATCACTGACACCCTTTCTTCCACTTGATTGAATCAGCTACTGAAGCTTGTGCATGCGTCATGTAGTTCTCATGCCATGGTTTTCAGCTCCATCAGGTCATTTAAGGTCTTCTCTATGCTGTTTATTCTAGTTAGACATTCATGTAATCTTTTTGCAAGGTTTTTAGCTTCTTTGCACTGGGTTCGAACATCCTCCTTTAGCTTGGAGAGGTTTGTTATGACTGATCTTCTGAAGCCTCTTTTTGTCAACTCGTCAAAGTCATTCTGTGTCCAGCTTTGTTCCATTGCTGGCGAGGAGCTGCGATCCTTTGGAGGAGAAGAGGCGCACTGATTTTTAGAATTTTCAGCTTTTCTGCTCTGGTTTCTCCCTATCTTTGTGGTTTTATCTACCTTTGGTCTTTGATGATGGTGACCTGAAAATGGGGTTTTGGTGTGTATGTCCTTTTTATTGGTGTTGATATTACTCCTTTCTGTTTGTTAGTTTTCCTTCTAACAGTCAGGACCCTCAGCTGCAGGTCTGTTTGAGTTTGCTGGAGGTCACTCCAGACCCTGTTTGCTTGGGTGTCACCAGCGGAGGCTTCAGAACAGCAAATACTGCAGAACAGCAAATGTTGCTGCCTGATCCTTCCTCTGGAAGCTTCGTCTCAGAGGGGCACCCGAATGTTTGAGGTGTCAGTCGGCCCCTCCTGGGAGGTGTCTCTCAGTTAGGCTACTCAGAGGTCAGGGACCCACTTGAGGAGGCAGTCTGTCCGTTCTCAGGTCTCAAACTCCATGCTGGGAAAACCACTGCTCTCTTCAAAGCTCAGTTGGAAATGCAGAAATCATCCGTCTTCTGTGTTGCCCATGCTAGGAGCTGTAGACTGGAGTTGTTCCTATTTGGCCATCTTGAAATACCAATCGCATTGTTTTTATTTTCATAAACTGATTCTCTACCATCCCAATCCTGCAGACTTCCCATTAGCATTCTCCAAGTTATTATGAGTTCATGAGGGACCTGGCCCTGGAAGATGTTCAGTAATATCTTTTGAACTGAATCCCTTCCAACATTGACATGCTTCTTCTTCTTTTCTGTTTTGCAAGAGCTTTACTTTCACTTTATTCTAAAGTTTCCAACTAGTCTAAAACAACGTCAGACACAAACATTTTTCTTGAATTCACACAATCACACAAGATATCAATCTCTCAATCTCTCTTTGGTTCTATTTTTTACTGTAAAACAATTTGGTGGTATGGTTTATCTAGCCCGTCAACAGAATTATGACCCATACTTGTCAACCTCTGGTAAATTCTACCATGATAATTTTTTTTTTTTTTGAGATGGAGTTTCGCTCTGTTGCCCAGGCTGGAGTGCAGTGGTGCAATCTCGGCTCACTGCAAGCTCTGCCTCCCAGGTTCACGCCATTCTTCTGCCTCAGCCTCCCAAGTAGCTGGGACTACAGGTGCCCGCCACCACGCTCGGCTAATTTTTTGTATTTTTTAGTAGAGACAGGGTTTCACCATGTTAGCCAGGATGGTCTTGATCTCCTGACCTCGTGATATGTCCACCTTGGCCTCCCAGAGTGCTGGGATTATAGGAATGAGCCACTGTGCCCGGCCCTACCATGATAAATTTTTTACCTTTGAGTGCAGTAACAAATGAAGATGTATGTAAAATATATGTATTTAGTTGGTATTGTCTAAGAGTAATTTAATAGAGGAAACACAGAAAACCAGTCACTGGAAGGGATAAGTATTTCCAAAAATAACTGGAAGTTTCTGAAATTGTCTAGTTTTTTCACTAAAGCCAATGCATTCTGACAAGAAATAAAAAATTTCCCTTAAACTGAGATTCTGGAATATTGGTTTCTTTGGTAATTTCTCTCCCTTTCAGTAAAATCATTGTCCTGTAAATGACATTTCTCATCTATATTTTAGATCACAAACTTGACAACTTATTTGTCTATTCCTTTAAATCTACCTCTCAGATGAACATATTTCCTCTGTATGAACTGCTGAAAGTAATCACTTTTTCCCGTAACACCTTTGTTTTAAGTAGAACAATAATTATTTGACATTTCATTAATTCATTAATTATTGACATGATCTAAAACTGTACCATAACTTCTCACTCCCTTCAATATTTTATGGTCTTCCACTGTATTCTTCTGCTCATCCTTAAAAGTTTTAACCATTTTAAATTTTGTAACTGTGTACCTACCCGTTGTTTTGGTCTTTCTACTATGTGTTCATTCTTGGAGGCAAGAGGCAGTGGATGTGCAATGTAGAAGCACCAGAACATAGCACAATTTCAGAAAAGTCAGTGAGTTACAGCTTAAGTAGGGCAGCAGTGGAGAAAAAGAGTGCTCTCATGTTACAGGTTGTAGGAAATAATTCCACAACATATTGGGTATTTACTACGTGTTGTACACTATCCTAAGCACTTTACAATCATTCTCTCATGTAATCCTAACAAGACTTTGGGGAGTAATTATTTTTTCACGTTATAAATGAGAAAACAAATGCTCCACAGGTAAGTTGCCTAAGGATACACAGCTAACAAATACAGGAATTACAATTTCAATCCACTTTAATGGCTATGACACTATTTTAATGGCTATGTTATATCATCTTTCTCCAAGGACATCAAAACTTCACGATTCTCACTCTTGCATCATTTACCACCTAACTGCTGGAAGTATCAGCCTACTCATCGTTATTGGCATCACCTGGAAGCTAGCTAGAACTGGAGACTCTGACGTCTTACCCCAGACCTACTCAATCAGAAATCTTCTTTTTAACAAGGTCTCCAGGTGCTTTGCACATTAGAGCTTGAGCACCCAAGGCCATGTGCAACTTATATTCATCTTGCTGTTGCAGGCTCAGCTTCTGACAGGTAAAGCTGAACTGGTGTCACCCATTCCATGTTCCTGCCTCTGTGTCTTTGAGCCTTCCTGCCTCCCAGAATGTACTCTCCCTGATATAGTTTGCCTCTGTGTCTCCACCCAAGTCTCCACTCAAATTGTAGTCCTCATGAGTGGAGGGAGGAACCTAATGGGAGGTGATTGGATTATGAAGGCACTTTCCCCCATGCTGTTCTCGTGGTAGTGAGAGTTTTCACGAGATCTCATGGTTTTAAAAGTGGCTGTTTCCCCTGCATGCTCGCTCTCTCTCCTACCACCGGACAAAGTGCCTGCTTCCCGTTTCACCTTCCACCATGATTCTAAGTCTCCTGAGGCCTCCCCAGCCGTGCAGAACTGTGAGTCAATTAAATCTGTTTTGTTTATAAATTACCCAGTCTCGGGTAGTATCTTCGTAGCAGTGTGAAAATTGACTAATACACTCTCCTCAATTTCTCTCCCTAACCAAAGCCAGCACATTCCCAAATAACTTATTTACTCAATTGCCACTTTATTATTCTTTTGTATTCTGATCAATTGGAATTAATAATTTTTTTCTTTTGGACTCCCACAGTCCTTAGCATATATTTCTATGAAGCCTCTGATTGCTTCACGTTGGGAGAAGGATCCCGTCCTTCTCATAGCTCTTGTTTTCACAGCCCAAGTTCTGGAAAAGTGCCTTCTTTGACATTGCAGATGTTCAGTAAATGTTCATTGTCTAAATAAATAAATGGTTTGAAGGGTTCCTTTTTTTCCATGCTTTCTAGAAACTTTGTCTTAATTTATTCTTTGTTCTGAAGGTTATTTAGAATCATGATTCTTAATTTCCAAGTAGTTAAAGTTTTATCCTGGTCAACTTTTAATTATGTATTTCCATTTTTGTTTGGTGATGAATATAGACTCTATTTTTAGAAACTTGTAGCTAAGCACATAATAGAGTTTTATAAATGAACATAAACAAAGTAGTTGAGAGGTGAAAAATTCTATATACAATTATAAAATTTAGTTTAATTTTATATTGAGTTCACCAGTGTTATTACAAAATCTAATTCTGAAAGAGGTATGATAATATTGTATATGTGCTATAATATATGAATAATCAAATATAAATTTCTCAGTCTTCAAATACATTCCTTAAATATGTTATACTTTAAAAAATGCTTTTTTAAAAAAAATTCTCACTCTAACCTAAAATTTAAAATTTTAGAATAACTATGATATCTGTGTTTGGGTTGTACGATAGTTTTCCATACATTTTCCTTAGCAGCATTTACATAATTAAGGCATACTTCATTTGCACAGACAATCTGATTTCCCCTACCCTTCACTCACAACCCTCAAAACCCCCAGTTTTCCTTAAGACAGATGTAACGTTATTGGCAGTGATATAATCTATCTTTGTTAGAAAATAGTAGCAATTCTGCATTTCCAGATGGTAGAGTGTGCAGGAAGCTGTATCCTAAGTTTATAAGCAGCAAAGGAATAACAACTCTGGCTATAGAATTAGCATTCAAAAATGCTTTTAAGTCTCTCCCTGTGTGCCCTTCTGTTCAGCTGCTACCTCCACTGTCCCTGAGCTCTGTGTTTTGAGTAGGTCTTGTGGCATAGCATCTGTTTGTGCATAATACAAGTAGGGCAGGAGAGTTTGGGCCATTCCAGAGCATGCAATGGTCTGGGGTCTCTCTGTTCTTGGGCTCTCTGGGAAGTGGCAGCAGATGGGAAGACAAATTGAATAAAGGGAGGGGGTGTCCACAACACAACTGTGAGATGTGACCTTACATAATAATTGAAGAGAAATGTTAGCTCCTGCTGCCTAGGAGGAGGGTTTGGTTCATTCTAAAATTCTGTTTACATTAATTAGGTTCACTGCCGAATGGGAAGCTTGCTGAGCTTGAAAATCTCCTGTCTTTCAAAATAATGAAAGAAGGTTGGCTTCCTTGGTGGGTTCTTTGCCACTCTTTTACTCTATGCCCCATCCCCCAATTATTTTAGACATTAGTAGAATGCGTTCCTGAAATGATTGAGGTTAAACGAACCTTGCCATTAGGCACTTACTTGTTTTGGACTCAGCTCAAATAGGTGTAAACATTGTTTAACTGGCCCCTGGAAAAAAAACAAAACAAAACGGGATGGGAGTAAGAGCATCCACTGGAAACCTTTTCATTTCTCACTCAGCAAAGGAACAGCTGGCCTTTTAAGCGTGTAACTCACTAATCTTCCTTTTTTCATAATTACTCTCATGTTTTCTAATTCTAATCCTTTACCTCTTCTTAGTAAGGATCCTGGCAAGAAATAGATGGCACATACAAATTGAGTAATTTCAGAGTTTAATAAAGCAATAATTTATAAGGGTGTAGGGGCTGAATGTAGGGAAAATTCAAGGGATAATGCAGTAATCTGGGTGTGATAACAATGGCCTGTTGGTAACAGGAGCTGTGGCTTTTAGTTGAGGGTCACAGTCTAGGCCATAAAAACCCTGCAGTGGGGAGCCAAAGGAATAAATACCCCAATTTTCCTTTCTCCTTTCTCTTAACTTTTGGTGGCGTATTCCTTTTTACTGTACCCAACTGGAAGCAATAGGACAAGAGAGCTTGTAAATGTCTATACAGGTGCATATACGCATACCTTTCCCCACCAGAGAGCAGGTGGAGAGTGGATTTGGAGGGGCAAAGGGAAGATCATTAGCATCTCTGACCTCTGCTTCTCTGAATCCTTTGAGTTCTATTTCTTCCTCCTCCCCACCATGTGTAGGTATCACTTTTCGCCATTTGCTCCTCTCATTCAAACTGCTCTTTCTTGCAGATCGTACTCTTTCTCATTCTCTCATAACTGCAAAGTCTCTGTCAGTACTTTCTAAAATGTCAGCTCTCCCTCTAACTGGGTTAATTTTTAGATTTTCTTGAAAAACTAGGCCTGTCTTCCTCCAGAGCCACCATAGCTCACTGTTTATCATGATTGTACTTTGCAGTATAAGGACTGTGGCTGTCTGCATACTATTCATTGAGAAAATTATAGTTAAGTAAGGAAGTAATAGTTCTCTTCTTAAAACAACTGAGGAGGATCAGACCATATCCATTCTTCAACTCAGTGCTGCTATGTTGACTTGATTTGGACAGAAACTATTGGTGCAATTAGGTAGATTTACTGCCTTTCTAGGGCATGCAGTGGTTGAAATTAAAAATAATTCCTAAGATACAATGTGCCATTGAGACCATAGCAATGGCAACCACATACCAGATAAATGTCCCGTAATACCGTTCCAATTCATTGGCCTAAGTATTCTGACTCTAGAGCATATACTTTTAGTACTTCGCCATCGTGGACATGGGAATTGGACAGAAAGGGAGGCACCAAATGTGATGCCAAAATTTTGATTTCAAGTGATGGGGAGAGTGATGAGAAGTCACAAAGGCACCAAGTTTTGAGGGGAAGACAAAGAGTTCCATTTCAATTTGTGCTACCTAAGAGGAAGCGTCCGTTAAGCAACTGGATATGAGGAAGAAGGGAGTTTAGAGAGTGTGGGTTTTAGGAAAGTAACTGTAGCTACAGAGATTCAGGAGTCATAAGCATAGAAGTGGTAGTTAAACTGACAGTAGATATGCTTGTCCCTTTCAAGTATGTGGAATCAGAAGGAAAAAGGGCTTAATTTTCCTCCCCTTTGCTGCACCATCAAATTCAAGACATCATTTTTTTTTTATCTTCTGCATAGTCTCCTTACTGGTCCTTATTTTGACTCCTTGTCAATTCATTCTCCTACACAGCCTGCAGCCAGGGTGATCTTTTAAAATGTGGACCAGTAAAGTTTAAAACCTTCAGCTTTCTCATACTGGGAGTAAAATCCAAACAATTTATTTGAAAAGTCTACAAGACCCTGGATGTCTATAAGGCACATGCTCTACCTTACATATAACTGTATTTTACACTATTTTCCACTTTTCACTCTAAGCTCCAGTCGTACTAGCGTTCCTTAAATTTCTGGCAAACACCAAATTCTTTTCCATACCATGGTCTCCAATTCTTCATCTGCTGTTATCTTCCTTCAATCATCAGCTTAAATATCACTTGCTCAGAGAACTTCCCCCTAATGCCCAAATTTAGAGTTCTCCATTGTTACATCTTAGTATTTTGCTTCATAGTACTTATCTCAATTTAGGATTATATAATAATAGATTTCTCACAATGAAATGAGGGAGGCAGATATTTTATATTATATATAAAATTTGATTGTGACAGATCTACTCAACACTCAGTGCCTACCATGTAGTAAATACTCAACAAGAACTTGTTGAAACAATGAGTCTATAATCATTCAAATTATCTATAGTCTACACTATAGTCAATATTCTCTATCATTTATGCTCTACTTATTTATTTCTCTATCATTTATTTATATGATTCTTCATGCATCAGGCACTAAGTAATTGGAACTCTAAAGCCCCATTTTTAGTCTCCCCACAGGTTTAAAGAGATCCTTGTTATACCTTATGCAAGCAGCTGTGGATGAATTTCTGTCAAGATCAAATAAAGACAGCAGCATTCAGCTGGAAGACAGGAATGATCTTATTTCTCTACGTTCTGTTTAGAAAAAAACCCTTATTTCCATAATTGGCTATGGTATTGTCTATAAATATTATGCAAACTACCCTGAGTCCTTATAATAACCTTATAGGTTATAATGAGAAATGAGTAGCAATGGCCCTGATGACAAGCAATCCTCCGGGTATGAATGTTTCCAGCATGCTTATGGAGCAGGATGGCAAGGTTAGGGTTCATGAAGTAAAGACAGGTGAAGCAGAACGTGTACTTTTACTAGATCATCTCTTTTTTTTTTTTTTCCTACTCCTTTCCTACTTTATCTGTTTCCTCCAGGGTAGATGGTGAAATAAGGGAGAATATAGAAAAAAGGTAAGAAATCTTACATGTAATCTGGTTGTAAAGGCTCTCTAATAAAGAAGGGGCTATAAGAGGCCCCTAATAAAGAAGGCACTGCACAGCCAGTGTCTCCAGAGATGACCTCCTGTGACCCAACTCAGCCCCTGCTCCTAGAGGGGCACCTTCTCTCTGTTTCTCTTGGATTTCCCTACTCCAGACAGTAATGTAGGTTATATAGGGTAGCTCTAGGCAGGTTACTTTCTGTAGTCTCGCATTGGCCTGTAGAAATTAATATTGTTACTTCAGCTATGGGGAAACTAGAGTGTTCTCCCTTGCCTCCTCCTCTGTTTGCTACCACCATGGGCGGCTCCAGCCACCTTCATAATCTTCAGGTGAAAGGCAAGCATCCATTTTCCTGTTCTCAGATGCCTTCAATTTCCAGGGTAACATATCAGTTGTTTCCATGAACTCACTCTCTGTGTTCCAACCTTGGTGGTCGTGCTGAGATGGACCTCTGCTTCTGTGGTTCCACCTTGAGAAGTGAGATATTTCTCTCCCCTTCTCTGAGGTTACTCCCAGTCTTCAAGAGTGGCTCTCCAGGAGTTCTATCCAATGGGAGGAAAGAAGAAAGCCAATATGCTTTTCTTTGGATCCCCTTACCAAATGTTCTCCATGCCTCTGTCCTTTCCCCCACTAAAGTCCCTTTTCAAAATAGCAACCAGAGTAATGTTTGTAAAAAGTCAAGTTACATGTTATCAGTTCTTTGTTGAGAATTTTCCAGGGGTTTCTCATTTCACTCAGAATAAAAACAAATTCAAAGTTCTTATAAATAAATACAATTTAATAAAATAATAAATAACATTCAAAGTTCTTATCATGGTCCATAGTCTCCCTTGATCTGCCCCCTCACTGTTTCTCTGGCCACGTTATCTTCTATTTCTTTACTTTAGCTCGCTCTGCTCCTTGCTTTTTTTTGAACACACCAGGCATGCTCCTTCCCATATGCTTAGAATGCTCTTCCTCTGAATATCATTTGGCTACCTTCTTAATCTACTTCAACTTGGATGTCACCTCAGAGAGAACTTTGCTGACTACCTTATCTGAAATGGCCCTCCCATTCTTCTGGTATCTGAGCAGCACTGACAGTGTACATCCTGAGCTTTAAAAATCCACAGCCATTATGTCTTTCCTTGAGTCTAATACAAATATGCATTTTTTTCTTTATTGATTTTGAAAAATATATCCATTCATTTAGCTCTTGTGTTCCTGGGAAGGAAGGATTATTATGCTCTTTATTAGTTCTGCAGCAAATAGTTACTTGATAAATGCTTTTTGAAGCCTGGAGGAAAATCCAGACAAACAAAATAGTTTCTGTAGCTCTCTAAAGCTCACTACAGGACATGACATTTACTGATTTATATAGTTTGGATATTGAAAGTTATAATGAATTTTTTTGCAGGCTTCCTACACTCTAGTTTCTACTCTAGCCCTTTCTGTATAACACTGTTATACCACATTTTAAAAAGAACTGCTGTTATCACCTTCCTTCTATACTTGCAGCCTTCAAAATAACGTATATGTAGTTGTATGTGTGCATAATGCATGCTTGTGTGTATCATATTCAGCCAAAGCTTGCTTGCTTTTTCGTTCCTTCTTTGTGATAAAGGAAGCCTCCTTTATCACTATTATTTAGTAAACATTGTTACATACTGGTCTGTTTTAGGTATTTTACCTACAAGATTTCCCTTAAGACTTTGGGGGACTGTTGGGAAGACATGATTGGTTTTGAAATGTGAGGACATGAGATTTGGGAGGGGCCAGGGCAGAATGATATGGTTTGGCTGTGTCTCCACCCAAATCTCATCTTGAATTGTAGCTCCCATAATTCCCATATGTCACGGGAGGGACCCAATGGGAGTTAATTGAATCATGGGGGTGGGATTTTCCCATGCTATTCTTGTGATACTGAGTAAGTCTTATGAGATCTGATGGTTTTATATAGGGGAGTTCCCCTGCATAAGCTCCCTCTTGCCTGCTGCCATGTAAAACATCCCTTTGCTCTTCCTTCATCTTCCACCATGGTTGTGAGGCCACCCCAACCGTGTGGAACTGTGAGTCCATTAAACCTCTCTTTCCTTTATAAATTACCCTCTGCTAGGTATGTCTTTATTAGCAGCATTAGAACAGACCAGACTAATACAGACATTTTGCAAGGATCCATTATTATCCTCATTTTACAGGTGGAGAAAATGGGGCTTGTACTGGTTAAGTAGACTGCCCCAGGTTCCTAGCTAGTAAGTGGTAGAACTGCAACTGGGAGCTAAGTCTTCCTCTTCCAAAGCTGCTATACCAATGTTTCCTCAAACACAAAAAACACTACTTTTATTTTCTTGTTTGGATATTATTTTTTTACCTTTTCATGAAGGTATAATGTAGATACAATAAAGTACACAAATATTAAGTGTTCAGTACAATGGATTTGTAAACATATGCTCATCCAGGTAACTACCATTCATATCAAAATATAGAACATCTCCAGCATCTCAGATAGATCACATTTTAGGGATCAGAAAATTTCTAAAGATGGCTAGTGCTAATTTATTTTTATCAAATTAACATAGGCCAACAGAAAACTGTATACAAACTCATTATATTTATAGTGCTTGTATAGTACTATGTAAATTTATAATTTATGTGTAAATGTATAATTTTAATATGATGAAACTAAAAACTCAATACAATTTCAATTAGGATAAATTTAATGAAACAGATAATGTATTGCTAAAATAAAATCTGCTCACCATGTGAATATACTATTGATTTTATATCTAGATTCTTTGCATTTGTTACGTAGATGTCAATATGTGATATCTTTTTCCCATTTGAATTGTATCAGAATCTTTATTCATACATTGCTCTATGATGTCATTTAGACTTTGTTGGATGTGAATACATAATTTATGTTTATTATTTCTGAGTGACAAATAGTTACATACATTTATAGGATACAATGTGATGTTTTAATATACACAATGTATGATTAAATCAAGCAAATTAATGTATTCATTACCTCTTTTACCTATCATTTATTATAATGAGACATGAAATTTACTCTTATTTTGAAATATACAATATGTTATAATAGACTATGGTCACCCAATGCCTGTACCCCGTTGTATCTGGGAAGTAACTAACTTGCTTTTGATTTTATAGGCTTATAGGCAGAAGGTACTTGCCTTGTCTCAGATGAGACTTTAGACTCTGGACTTTTGAGTTAATGTTGAAATAAATGAGTTAAGACTTTGGGTCTTAACTACTGTGCAATAGATCTCAAAACATATTCCTCTGTCTGTCTGAAACTCTGTGCCCTTTGATCAACAATTCATTTCTCCCCTCCTCACCTCCTCAGTCGTTGTTAACCATCATTCTACTCTCTACTTCTATGAGTTCAACTTTTTTAGATTCCACATATGGGTGAGATTGTGCAGTATTTGTCTTTCTGTGCCTGGCTTATTAATATTACTTAGCATAATGTCCTCCAGATTCATCCTTGTTGTCACAAATGACAGAATTTACACACTTTTTAAAGTTAAATAGCATTCCATTGTGTATATATACCACATTTTATCTATTATCTGTTTATTGATACTTAGGTTGATTCTATAATCTTGTCTATTGTAAATAATGCTGCATGAACATGGGAGTGTAGATACCCCTTTGACATGTTAATTTCACTTCCTTTGGATATATAACCAGTGTGGGATTACTGGATCACATGATACTACTATTCTTAGTGTTTTGAGGAACCTTTGTACTATTTTCCATAATGGTTGTATTAATTTACATTTCCACCAACAATACACAAGGTGTGTCTTTATTAGCAGAGAAGAACAGGCCAGACTGTTTTCTCTGAATCCTCGCCAACACTTTGTCTTTCATCTTTTGATAAAAGACATTCTAATACATATGAGATGATATCTTATTGTGGTTTTAATTGCATTTTCTAATGATTAAAGATGTTGAACTTTTTTTAATGTACGTGTTGGCCATTTGTCTGTCTTCTTTTGAGAAATGTCTGTTCCTTTACCCATTTTAAAATCAGATTATGTTTTCTTGCTATTGGATTCCTTATATATTTTGGATATTAATCCTTTATCAGATGTATGGTTTGTAAGTATTTTATCGTATTCTGTGGGTTGTCTCTTCACTTTATTAATTGTTTTCTGTGCAGAAGCTTTTTAGTTTTCTGCCATCCCATTTATCTATTTTTGCCTGTGTTGCCTGTACTTTTGGGGTCATATTAAAAAAATTATTACCCAAACCACTTTAATGAAGATTTTCCGCATGCTTTCTTCTGGTATTTTTATAGTTTTGGGTCTTACAATTAAATCTTTAATTCATTTTCAGTTTATTTTTGTTTATAATGTGAGACAAAGGTCCAATTTCATTTTTCTGCATATGGATATCCAGTTTTCCCAACACAATTTATTGAAAAAACTGTCATTTCTCTAATATGTGTTCTTGGCACATTTGTCAAAAATCAATTGACCATTAATTTGTGGGTTTATTTCTTGACTCTGCATTCTGTTCCATTGCTTGATGTGTCTGTTTTTATGCCAGTACCATGCTGTTTTGATAACAATTCTCTTATAGTATGTTTTGAAATCAAGGAGTTTGATGCCTCCAACTTTGTTCCTTTTGGCTCAAAATTGTTTTGGCTGCTGGGGGGCTTTTGTAGTTCTAGACAAATTTAAGAATTGTATTTTCCATTTCTGTGAAAAGTGACATTGGCATTTTGGTACAGATTGCATTAAATCTGTAGATCACCTTGGTAGTATGGACGTTTTCACAATGCTGACTCTTCTAATCCATGAATATAGGATATCTTTCAATTTATTTGTGTTTTCTTCAATTTCTTTCATCAGTGTTTTATAGTTAAATATACAGGTCTTTTACACCTAAGTATAAAGATCTTTTACACCTAACTATTGTTAAACTTACCCATAAGTATTTAATTTTTTTTGTTGCTATTGTAATGGCATTGCTTTCTTAATATTCTTTTCAGATAGTTTACTAGCACATAGAAACATTACTGATTTTTGTATATTGATTTTCTATCCTGCAAATTTACTAAATTTATCAGTTCTAACAGTTTTGTGGTGAAGTCTTTTTTTTTTCTTTTCTTTTTTGAGATGAGGGTCTCACTATATTGCTCAGGCTGGTCTCTAACTCCTGAGCTCAATTGATCCTTGTACCTCAGCCGCCCAAATTGCTAGGATTACAGGTGTGAGCCACTGCACCTGGCCTTGTGGTGAGGTCTTTAGAGTTTTATATGTATAAGATTATTTTGTCAGGAAATAGAGACAATTTCTTTCTTCCTTTACTATTAGAATGCCTTTTTATTTCCCTCTTGCCTAACTGCACTGGCTAGAACTTCCAGTACTATGTTGAGAAGAAGTGATAAGAGTGGACATCCTTGTTTTGTTCCTGATCTTAGTGGAAAAGCTTTTAACTTTTCACTATTGAGAATGATAATAGCTATGGGTTTTCATATATTCATTGTGTTGAAATACATTCCCTTTAATCTGTTGAGAGTTTATATCATGAAAAGGTATTGAATTTTGTGAAATACTTTTTCCACGTCTATTGAGATCATCGCATAATTGTTATTCTTCATTTTGTTAATGTGGTGTATTACATTTATTGATTTCTATATTTTGAAACATCCTTGCATCCCAGGGATAAATCCCTGGGATTTAATGTGTCACTGAATTTATTTTATGATATTTTGTTGAGGATTTTTCGCATCTATGTTCAGCAGAGATATTGACCTATAATTTTCTTTTCTGCTATTGGTCATTGTCTGGCTTTGGTATCAGGGTGATGCTCATCTTGTCAAGAGAGTTTAGAAATTATTTTTTCCACTTTACTTTTTGGAAGAGTTTGAAAATAATTGGCATTAATTCTTCTTTAATGTTTGGTAGAATTATGCAGTGAAGCCATCTCGTCCTGGGCTTTTCTTTGGTGGTGGGTATTTTTATTACTTATTCAATCTCCTTACTCATTATTGGTCTGTTCAGATTTTCTATTTCTTCGTGATTCAGTCTTGGTAGATTTGATGTGTATGTAGGAATTTATTCACTTATTCTAGATTATTCCATTTGTTGGTGTATATTTATAGTAGTTTCTTATAATGTGTTTCTGTGGATTACTTTTCTTGGTGGTCTCCACTTTCATTTCTGATCTCTTCATTTGTCTTCTTTTTCTCCTTTGTCTCGCTAGAGCCTTGTCAACATTGTTTAGCTTTTCAAAAAATAAACTGTCAGTTGTTTTTATTTTATTCTTTTTTTTCTCTAATATCTATTTCTGCTCTGTTCTTTGTTATTTGCTTCCTTCTGCTTATAGGCTTTGCTTATTCTTATTTTTCTAGTTCCCTGTGGTATAATATTAGATTATTTATTTGAGATCTTTCTTCCTTTTTGAAATAGGTATTTGTTACTACAAACTTCACCCATAGGACTGTTCTCACTGCATTTCATAAATTTTAATATGTTGTGTTTCCATTTTCATTTGTGTCGGTATTTTGATTTCTTCTGTGACCCATTGATTGTTCAGGAGCATGTTGTTTAATTTCCACATATTTTTGTATTTTCCAGGATTTCCCTTGTTATTGATTTCTAATTTCATGCCACTGTGATCTGAAAAGATACTTGTTGATTTCAATCTTCTTACATTTGTAAGTTTATTTTCTTGGAGTTCCCTGAACTTCTTTAAGATGATTATTCTGAACTTTTTGTCAGTCATTCCATAGATCACCATTTCTTCTGGGTCCATTATTGGAGCTTTATTAGTTTCTTTTTGTGCCATCTTTCCCCAATTTTTCAAAACCCTTGTGTCTTTACACTTATACCTGTGTACTTAAGGAGACCGCCACCTCTTCTGGCCTTTATAGTTGTTCCTTGGTGGTGACAGATCTTTACTATTTAGTCTATCCTGAAGTTCTGGATGCACCAGCTGGCAGCAACCCTCAACAGGCATGTCTTGGTGTTGGTCTTTATTCTTGTGCTGGGTCACTTCCTGTCCTCTGAGGTTGAATGGTACTGCTGGCTGTGCTCCATGGTCTGGTGAGACTACTGACCAGACTCTACCATTAGGCAGAGTTGTTGTTGGGCTCTGATAGTTTCTGATCAGGCAAGGTTGTTAGGAGATACTCTTGTCTAGAATCTGTCGTTAGGCAGGGCTGTGTGCTTGGCTCTGAGGTTAGGTAATGTCTCTGGGGTTGCTGCTCAGCCACATGGAGTGGGTAGGGCCAGAGACTATCTCCAAAGATATGTATGGATTTGGGCTTGCCTCCTGGCCTAGGGTAGGTTTAAGCAGAGCACTGAGGCTTAGTGGAGTTGCTACTCAGCAGCTGGGTTTGGGTGGGGCCAAATGCTCCCTCAGAGGGTACTCACTAGCCTGTAGTTGCCTCCTGGCCTGGGGAAGACTTAGGAGAGCACATGTGCTTAGTTGGATTACCTCTTGGCCACTGGGGTTGGGTGAGGCTAGATGCTCCCTTCAAGGGTAATCACCAACCTGCAGTTACCTCCTGGCCTGGGAAAGCCTTAAGGAGAGCACTGGGGACGTGTGGAAATACTAGCTAGGTACGTGAGTCTGATAGACTTGTAGACATGCTTCCTGCAACATGATGCTATTTGCTAGTATCTCTGATGTGGTGCCTTTATTGGCCAGAATTCGGAGCAATGGCCAAGGTCTGCACACTGGTCACTGTGAGCCCCACCCCCATTCTTTGTTTCTAACTGACCCAGGTGGTGTAGCCCTGCTGGTACTACCAGTGTTTCCTGTGGGATGAGACAGAAGCGAGCCTCTTGCAAAGGGTCTAAAATGGTGGAGAAGCTGAATGTCTGCCTCCAACTCATTTTTTCTCAACATAGAAACCATCAGTCTAGGGGGGAGTTTTCTGTGTGTGGTGCTGTGCTGGTTTGAGAAGGGTAACATAATCAGGTAGAACCATGCCTCTTGCCCTTCAAGTGTAGCTTTTCTAAGTTCTGTGACGCAGGTGGGTGTCTCAGCCTTACTCCCAAGTTATGGGATATTCATGAAGGTGTTCTTGTCTGTGAATAGTTGCTGGTTGAACTTCTGTTGGGGGAAGTGAAGGTGGAGAACTCTAATTTCACCATCTTGCTGAAGTCACTCTCCACATTCATTTATGTTTTGAGTCAGTCTCTATTTTGTTCTCAGGAGCCCTCAATAATTAAAGTAGTTTGTGCCAATATAATAATGTACATATTGAAATGTGGGTACTGAAATCTCTGGTCAGTACATTGTATTAATGTGGCCATTAGGATAAATCTATCAAACTATATATATTTGCTTAATCAAATAAATAAAAACACAAAATTTAAAAATTCTTATAGAAAACTTGTGGATGACTTGGGCTATCTCCATGAAGTTTTAGTTTGGGAAACACTGTGTTCTGCCATGCTTACTCTAATGTCTGAGCCCCAAGGTCTGCCATGTCATGAGTCTTCTCTACTTAGAAACTACTACTGGTAACAATACATACCTTCGACTGTTGTTAGCTTGGTGTCCTCAATGTCTTGGGAAGGTGTTATGGATATATCTCATACATTCCTTAACTTTCCCAAAAAACTCTCCTCTAAGCTATTGCCTATCTAATGCTGACTATTCTTAAAATCCCAGTTTAAGTTCTACCTTCTTCATAAAATCATTCCCAATGTGTTAAATCTATATGAATCTCCTTTTCCTGCGGTATTGTATCCATATTTTACTACTTATAATGTTTTTTTGCAACTTAGCATAATATATTATAGTCTTTTATTGTTTATTCTATGTCTGTTACTCTTGACCCCCAACTAGATTTTAAGAATTTGGGTTCAGGAAATTTAAGTTCTGTGATAGTGTGGTGTCCATTAATTATGGCTCCATTACATATTAACTCTGTGAATGGTAGCCTTTAAAATTGTTTTCACGTTTAAAAATTGACATTGTGAATTCAGAGGAATTAACACATTTAAGAAATCCTATAATATCTTAGGAAAAAGGAACTTCATGGTGGATGTTTTTTCTATACTGAAGAAAAGTATGGATGTAACTGCATGAAGACTTACTAAGAAGATAGTGAGCCTGAAAGACATTGAAATTACCAATTATTACTCATAATTGGTGTTAAAATAAACCATCAAAAGAAGCATAAAATAGTTTACAAGTGACTTTGGAGTCCTATAGAGCTTGAATGATGAAAACAAGTAGCTATCAGAAGTGAGTAGTTGACTGAGTATATAGTATCATGACACAGGCATGAGTTTCCTGTACTATTTGGGCACATGGGGAAAGTTGGAACATACCTGGAAAAACCCAGAAGGCAACCTGAAATTTGAAAGCAGTTTAGAGGTAATATTCTGTAGACACATTAAAACCAAATAAGATACAGGAAAGCAAACGTAGCACTGACAGATCAATAGTGGAAATGATGCATTCTCACTGGAGAAAATAAGGAAGAGGAACATTAATAATATTTTTGGCCGGAAATATCTTCACACCAATGCAGAATATAAATAATGAAGAAAGTGAATTTGGTATGCAAAGACAGTATGTAATTATTATCTTGGGATCATGGTGGGATGGCATTTACAACTAAAATAAGTAATGGAAAAGTCTAAAGACAAACCTTGTTCAAAGAAGACACTAAAAAAAATGGTAGTATACTTGTGAATGTGCTTTTTTTTCCTCCAAAAAGTTAAAGCAGTGAAGTAAACTTCTAGTCCAAGCCTAATCTGATAAATAAGAGAGAACTGCTTAGAGATGTAAAAATGTAAAAGAGCATAGATAGCAGTGACCTCATTTTGGAGTTTGTAAAACCAATGAAAGGAAATGAGGCATTGTAAGGCCCACTAACTCATGCCAAGTAATGACAGCTCTTATTTATTGAGCAGTTACAATATAAAGGGCATTGTACTAAGAATTTTATATTGATTGCCTCATTTAATTCTCACTATTATCCCAGTTTATTTATAATAGAATATATATGAGTAATATATAATAATGAATAATATATATGAACAATATATAACATATATACATAATTATAAAATAATATATATTCTCTTATATAATAAACCTGTGTTTATTTGGTTCTCTCTTTTTCACCTTCATTGTAAGAATTGGGTGATATGGAGGAATGATGCCAGTGATGTTTTCTTTATTCTTCTGTTTGAATTTTATGTTTTTTTTTTTTTGAAACAGAGTCTCAATCTTGTCACCCAGGCTGGATTGCATTGGCATGATCCCGGCTCACCATGACCTCCGCCTTCTGGGTTCAAGCCATTCTCCTCTCTCAGCCTCCCAAGTAGTTGGGATTACAGGCGCCTGCCACCACATCCGGCTAATTTTTGTATTTTTAGTAGAGACGGAGTTTCACCATGTTGGCCAGGCTTGTCTCGAACTCCTGACCTCAAATGATCCACCCGCCTCAGCCTCCCAAACTGCTGAGATTACAGGCATGAGCCACCGCACTCGGCCTGAATTTTACGATCTTTCAAAAGTAGGAGAAAGATATTAACATTTAAAAGGGGATATCATATCAGGATTAGGCTTTGTTGCTAAGAACTTAAAGTTGCAGAAGTTTTAACAGGATAGAAATAATTTCTCTTTCTTGTTAAAGTCTGAAGTTGAATAGTTTATGACTGGTACATATCTGTGCTCCACAACGTTCTTGTGGACTCAGCCTTCTTTGTGGCTTTGCTGCATATAGGCATCATTCTCGAGGTCACCTCATGATCTACTATGGTATGTCTGCTCTAGTTCCAGCCATCACTTCTGTAATGCAACCATCAGTAAGAAGGAAGTGAAGAAAAGCATAGCTCTATGCCATAAAGATACATGCTAGTTCCTCTCACTTCCCTTGGACAAATTTAGTCAGATGGCCACACTTAGCTACAATGAAGGGTGGGAAATGCAAACTTTATTGTAGATATTTGTGTTTCTACCTATTTGGAAGTTCTATTAGTAAATAAAAATGAAACAGACACAGATTGGGAGACATCTAGCAAATATTGACAGATATTGGTAACCAAATTCAAATAGGAAAGGTAAGAAAAACCTGTAATAATTGTGTCAGGAAGGATAAAAGCCTAGTATAATCTGAAGCTTATAGAAGATACTAACAAAACACTGGCTTTTGCTTGTTTAAATTTAAAAAAAATTAGCATAAGCAGTAAACCAAGACAGTGACAGTTCTTCAGGAAAATTCTAATGTTAACAGGTGATGGAGAAATAGTAAATTTAATACTCTTTTGTTTTCACCTCCTCTATCAAAATAATTACTAAAATTTATTATTTTGAGAGAGTCTTGCTTTGTCATATGGGCTGGAGTGCAATGGTGCAATCTTGATCTCCTGGGTTCAAGCGATTTTCGTGCTTCAGCCTCCCAAGTAGCTGGGATTACAGGCATGTGCCGCCATGCCTGGCTTATGTTTGTATTTTTTAGTAGAGACAGGATTATGCCATGTTGGCCAGGCTGGTCTCAAGCTCCTGGCCTTAAGTGATCTACCCACCTCAGCCTCCCAAAGTGTTGGGGTTACAGGCATGAGCCACCATGGCTGGCTAAAAATAATTAAACTGGAAGGAGAAGAACATGTTGATGAGGAATTAAATCCAAAAATATGATAGCACATTGATTCTGGCTCTCATTGTTTGCCTGCATTATCTCAGCAGCCTTTTTAAAAATTCTTCCTGCTGCCTGAGATGCATTTCCTCTCCTCAACCTCCAATCCAGTAAAGAAAATAACTTCTTTACTCTCACAAATTATTTCTCTGAAAATAAATCTTGTCATTCCACTGCTTAAGCATTATTTTTGTTCTCTATAATTTCTAAGTTCAGACTTCTTACCATGGCACACAAGGCCCTTCATGGTATGTTTTTATGCTTTTTGAGTTCTAGCTTTGCCAAACTTCTCAGTGATCATTGACCTTACTAATCCATTGGTGTAAATATCATAAATATCTTTCTTTGCCTGCAGAATTCATGGACAGTCTTTAAGACCCAGCTTACATATCTCCACCTTTTTAAAATCACACAAAGGTGGATAGTTCCTATTCTGTATTCACATGATGTTCTGTATGTATTCCTATTACAGCACTTGTCATGTTGTAAATAAATATGCATTTATTTACACATCTGTCTCGTCTCCCCTGCTAAACTCTAAGTTCCCCAGGGGAAACAATTTTAAACATATTGCTTAGCATCTAGTAAATGTTCAAAATGTTTATTGACTGATTGATGAGCACATGCAGATAGTCTAAATTAGTTCAAGTCCTTAGGGTCAAATGAAATACATGCTAAAAGAGCAAAACGAAAAAATCCATCTATGACTTAGGAGTTATTGCCAGTTATCTTGAAGCAATTTTGGATAGTTGAAGCATTAAACGACTGGAGATAGGAAATGTCCCAATTTTCATAATGGATGTAAGAGTATAATCATAGACTCACAAGCTTGAGGCCACACATAATGGTGAAGCAGATTATTAAACAGATGGCTTGTTAGCACCTTAGGAAAAAAATCGAAGTATACATGTCTATTGCTATATTCGAACCCTTCCTACTTCTATAAAGGAGATATTGATTACTAGTAACTGGTAAAAGTTTTGCTTAGGATAAGTAAATTTATTTCAAACTCTTACCTTTCTTGAAACTTACTGATTAAGAATAGGGCCTGTGTATTTTGTAAGGCATTTGATAATGTCTCTCATGTGCTCCCTATTTTAGTTTTATGTGGGTTAGATAATGTATTTGTGCATTGAAAACTGAAACTGTAAAACTTTATACCAGGCACTCCCTAATTTCAATGATTTTTAACACTATTTTTGCCATATTAATACACTGTCTATTTACTTAGATTTTAAAAATAAACTCATTGTTTTTAAACTTAGCCTCACCCTAAGTAAAAAATCTGTTAAGCCATACCTGTGATATATTTAATAATATACATAATGATGTATAGATTACATAGCTATGAACCAAAAAAATGCTAGTCCATCTATCTTTTTTTATACAACCAATATATAAACTTAATCACTTTCCATGATGTAACCCTAGTGTAAAATAGAAGTTTAGGCTAATTCAAAATACCAATGAGTAGATTTTTATCTATTGCAGCATTTCATGGCACAAAGGCAGTTGATTAATGGATTGATACCAAGTTGGAGGGGTGTTTTGAATGACAAGCTGCAGGGCTGTGACCTTAGGCCTGACCTGCTTGACATTTTTGTTGGTGACTTGAAGACATAGGTGGTGAATGTGTTCAATTTGGAGTGACATAACCCAGAAGGAATAGCTGATATACTGAATGATAGAGCTGATTCAAGAAATTTTTGAGATTTAGATTATAGGTGAAAAATAGAAACATGATAGGAATTAATGTAGAAGATACAAAAAAATTAACAAAGATGTTCAAATATAGAAAAGAGAAGATAGTGCAAAAATATTTAAGTGTTTTGATTGGCCACAGACTCATTAGGAGCCAAAAATCTTAGCTGACAACTAGATACAGATGTTCTAGAAAGTAAATGCAAAGTTAGGTTCCAGGTGATATGCTCAAGAAAATGCTTAAAAACTGAAGCATCTATTCTAAAATACTAAAAATAGAAGTACCTTTTGAGAAGTGTCTGTTCATGTCCTTCGCCCACTTTTTGATGGGGTTGTTTCTTTTTTTCTTGTAAATTTGTTGGAGTTCATTGTAGATTCTGGATATTAGCCCTTTGTCAGATGAGTAGGTTGTGAAAATTTTCTCCCATTCTGTAGGTTGCCTGTTCACTCTGATGGTAGTTTCTTTTGCTGTGCAGAAGCTCTTTAGTTTAATGAGATCCCATTTGTCAATTTTGGCTTTTGTTGCCATTGCTTTTGGTGTTTTAGACATGAAGTCTTGCCCATGCCTATGTCCTGAATGGTAATGCCTAGGTTTTCTTCTAGGGTTTTTATGGTTTTAGGTCTAACGTTTAAGTCTTTAATCCATCTTGAATTGATTTTTGTATAAGGTGTAAGGAAGGGATCCAGTTTCGGCTTTCCACATATGGCTAGCCAGTTTTCCCAGCACCATTTATTAAATAGGGAATCCTTTCCCCATTGCTTGTTTTTCTCAGGTTTGTCAAAGATCAGACAGTTGTAGATATGGGGCGTTATTTCTGAGGGCTCTGTTCTGTTCCATTGATCTATATCTCTGTTTTGGTACCAGGACCATGCTGTTTTGGTTACTGTAGCCTTGTAGTATAGTTTGAAGTCAGGTAGCGTGATGCCTCCAGCTTTGTTCTTTTGGCTTAGGATTGACTTGGTGATGCGGGCTCTTTTTTGGTTCCATATGAACTTTCAAGTAGTTTTTTCCAATTCCGTGAAGAAAGTCATTGGTAGCTTGATGGGGATGGCATTTAATCTATAAATTACCTTGGGCAGTATGGCCATTTTCACAATATTGATTCTTCCTACCCACGAGCATGGAATGTTCTTCCATTTGTTTGTATCCTCTTTTATTTCATTGAGCAGTGGTTTGTAGTTCTCCTTGAAGAGGTCCTTCATGTCCCTTGTAAGTTGGATTCCTAGGTATTTTATTCTCTTGAAGAAGACATTTATGCAGCCAAAAGACACATGAAAAAATGCTCACCATCACTGGCCATCAGAGAAATGCAAATCAAAACCACAATGAGATACCATCTCACACCAGTTAGAATGGCAGTCATTAAAAAGTCAGGAAACAACAGGTGCTGGAGAGCGTGTGGAGAAATAGGAACACTTTTACACTGTTGGTGGGACTGTAAACTAGTGCAACCATTGTGGAACTCAGTGTGGCGATTCCTCAGGGATCTAGAACTAGAAATACCATTTGACCCAGCCATCCCATTACTGGGTATATACCCAAAGGACTATGAATCATGCTGCTATAAAGACACATGCACACGTATGTTTATTGCAGCACTATTCACAATAGCAAAGACTTGGGACCAACCCAAATGTCCAACAATGATAGACTGGATTAAGAAAATGTGGCATATATACACCATGGAATACTATGCAGCCATAAAAAATGATGAGTTCATGTCCTTTGTAGGGACATGGATGAAATTGGAAATCATCATTCTCAGTAAACTATCGCAAGAACAAAAAACCAAACACCGCATGTTCTCACTCATAGGTGGGAATTGAACAATGAGAACACATGGACACAGGAAGGGGAACATCACACTGTGGGGACTGTTGTGGGGTGGGGGAAGGGGGGAGGGATAGCTTTAGGAGATATACCTAATGCTAAATGACGAGTTAATGGGTGCAGCACACCAGCATGGCACATGTATACATATGTAACTAACCTGCACATTGTGTACATGTACCCTAAAACTTTATGATAATAAAAAATAAAAAAAAGTATGTTCACAAAAAACCCAGCACATTGTTCTTTACAACTTTATATAACTGACAACCAAGATGTCCTTCAGTAGGTGAATGGATAAGTAAATGGTGGTATATCAGTACTAAATAAAATGAACTATCAAGCCATAAAATGATAAAATGAACTATCAAGCCATGAAAAGACATAAAGAAAACTTGAATGCATATTACTAAGTAAAAGAAGCCAATCTGAAAAAGCTAAATATGGAATGATTCCAATTATATGACATTATGGAAAAAAACTATAGAGAGAAAAAATATGAGTGGTTGCCAGAGGTTAGCGGGGAGAGAGGGATGAATAGGCAGAGCACTGTGGGGTTTTAGAGCAGTGAAATTATTCTGTATGATACTACAGTGATGGATATGTGTCATTATACCCTTGTCCATCCCGCGGAATGTACAACACCAAGAGTGAACCCTAATATAAATATGGAGTTTGCATTGGGAGATATACATAATGCTAGATGACGAGTTAGTGGGTGCAGTGCACCAGCATGGCACATGTATACATATGTAACTAACCTGCACAATGTGCACATGTACCCTAAAACTTAAAGTATAATAATAAAAAAAAAATGGAATTTGGGTTACCAGGTTGTGTCAATGTAGGTTCATTGGAACAGTGTACCACTGTGGTGCAAGACGTTGGTTGTGGGGAAGGTTGTGAGTGTGTAGGGAGACATGGGGAATATGGGAACTCTCTGTACTTTCTGCTCAATTTTGCTGTGAACTGAAAACTTCTCTAAAAAATAGTTTATTAATTAAAAAAAATAGAAGTACCATTCAACCAAGCAATCCCACTACTGGGTATCTACCCAAAGGAAAAGAAATCATTATATAAAATGATAGCTGCACTCATGTTTGTCACAGCACTATTCCCAATAGCAAAGTCATGGAATCAACTTAAGTATCCATTAATAGATGATCAGGAAAAGAAAATGTGGCATATATACACCACGGAACACCATGCAGACATAAAAAAGAATGAAATCATGTCTTTTGCAGTAATATGGATGCAGCTAGACGCCATTGTCCTAACTGAGATAACTCCAAAGCAGAAAATAATGTACCACAAGTTCTCGCTTACAAATGGCAGCTAAACAAGTGTCATAAAGATGGATATAATAGACATTGGAGACTCCAAAAGCAGGGGACAGTAGGGAGTATGAGGGTTGAAAAATTACCTATTGAGTATAATGTTCACTATTTGGGTGATGGGTACACTGGAATCCCAAACCTCAACATTACACAATATATCAAAGTAATAAACCTGCACATGTACCTCCTGGATCTAAAATAACAATAATAAAACTGAAGTATCCAAATTAAGACAGTTGATTAGGCTGATCAATCCACAGCTGGAATTTTGTGTTCAATTCTACCATATCATCCAGGAAAAAGGTAGATTTATAGATCCTGTCATATGAGAGACAGTTGAAGGAACTGAAGTAAGTATAAAGAAAAACATTCTAAGGTAAGTGTGATGGTTAATTTTATGTGTCGACTGGGCTAAGGGATGCTTGGATCGCTGGTAAAACACCATTTCAGGGGTGTTTCTGGAAAAGATTGGCATTTGAATCAGTAGGCTGAGTAAAGATCTCCCTCACCAATATAGGCTGGCATCATCCAGTCCATTGAGGGCCCAAATAGAACAAAATGGCAGAGGGAAGGCAGAGGATTTGCTCTCTGTTTGAGCTGGAACATCCATCTTCTTCTGGCTTAAAAAAAATTAATTTTTAATTTTTTTGTGGGTACATATTAGGTATATATATTTACGGGGTACATGAGATGACATTTTGCCTTTGGCACTATTGGGTCTCATGACTTCAGCGTCAGACTGAATTAACACCATCAGCTTTCCTGGGTCTCCAGCTTGCAGAGGGCAGATCATAGGATTTCTTGGCCTCCATAATCCAATTTTCATAATAAAAATCTCTCTCCATATACATATATATATATATATCTGTTCTATCTCTCTCCATATATATGTATATATGTACATGTATATATGTATACATATATATGCATGTATATGTATATATATATATATACAGACATATATTCTGTTTAGTTGCAAAAATAGATTAAATGATCAAATCATTTCACAGCCCTGTTAATTGAGTTTTCATAATAATTAAATTACATAGATGTTTAATGATCCAATTAACTGTTCTGCAAATTGACCTTCAGATAACTTTGTAGTTCTGGCCTAAGTCAAGTAAACACACTTGAAACTTTGGACTGGGTTAATAAAATGATGCTGCCAGATTTAACTAATTTGGGGGGAATCAAAGGGAGACTTCAGACAACCACATCATTATTCAACCCAGGCAAAAAAAAATATGTCTTGGCAATACATTAGACATCACTTTTTGCCTTTACTTTTAGATGTTACATTCGAGAAGTTAATATCATTTTCCAAAAAGATTATTCGGCTAGCTAGATATGCTGCCACTGGGTGATAATAGCTGCTACTGCCAATACTTCCAAAAAGAGAGGCTTAAGTTCCAGAACGATTTTCTAAGATTTCTAAGTCATAGTACTTTTTGTGCCTCCATGACTTAATCACCATTTTTCTGTATATTTTTATTTTATAGAAAGTAAAAGTCTTGGCTGGGCATGGTGGCTCACGCCTGTAATCCCAGCACTTCGGGAGGCTGAGGCAGGCAGATCACAAGGTCAGGAGTTCGAGACCAGCCTGGCCAATATGGTGAAACCCCATCTCTGCAAAAAGTACAAAAATTAGTCGGGCATGGTGGTGGGTGCCTGTAGTCCCAGCTACTTGGGAGGCTGAGGCAGGAGAATTGCTTGAACCTTGGAGGCAGATGTTGCAGTGAGCTGAGATTGCACTACTGCACTGCAGCCTGGGCGACAGTGAGACTCCTTCTCAAAAAAAAAAAAAAAAGTCTTACATCAGGTGATTTTAAGTCTAATGATAATTTAGAAAAAAGAATATAGAGATAGATGAATGTTTATGGTGTAATTCATTACCGTTATCACTAACCCTTCACTGCTCCCATGAATCAATAAAAATCTTAGCTTGAAATCAAGGCACTTCCTAGCTACCATGTTCCCTCTTTGGAATACCTTCATCTCAGTGCTTGGCTTGTTTCTCTCAGTAGCCAATGAAGCACTGCCTCAGGAATGAGAAGCTTATTGGTCTTTTTTTTCCTCCCTTCCCCAGACTATTCACACTAATCATAGAAAAGCTTTAGTTTGCCTTTATAGTCTTACTACTTTGAAATTCCCTTTTTATTTTTCTTTGATGTGTGCTAACAGCAAACCATAAAACATATTCCTTTCTAAAAAATAAGCAATTGAGTTAAAACACTTTGAAATTATACTAGCCTTTTCTGTAGATTTTTGATATAAATCTTAATCTTCATTTTCTTCGCAATTTTCAGAAAGTGTATTTGCATTACCAAAGATGGATTATAGTAATTACCACTAATTTCTGTAATGAAATAGATATAGTTTTGGGGGGGATTCTGACTTTAATTCCTTTAGTTCACTTGCTGGCATCAATAATCTTCACACTGATGAGGCTAGAGGCAAGGGAGAGAAAGAGGATGAAGTAAGAGATTGTGGTGATGCAAGGACTGCATTTTCTTCTTCAGTTACTAAAGCTAATGGACACAAAAAGCTTTAGGATGTGAACTCTGCAGATGTATTTTTAAGGTATTCACAAAAACTGGTTATGCAAGTTGCCTGTACTTTCTCTGTTGCTCAGGCACCTAAATGACCTCAATCCACTCAGGGCTCTCCACTATGTCATGCTATTTTTGAGCAGGAAGACATTGCTTAAGGCTAGCCTTTGCAAAAATGGAGAAGAAATTTTGTGTAGGAGGAAAAAGTCCCTCTGTGTTTAACTGACCACTTTACCAGTTACAAGAAAGATTTTTTCTTGCTCAATAGCTTTACTTGTCAATGAGAAAAATAAGAAGTGCAGAATAAGCCTTAGAAAAGGTTAAAGATAAGAAAAATACATCTTATACATAGTACATTTATATATAAAATAGATAGTGCTTTCACACTGTGTACATGGTTGTAAGAGATATTTAGGAGAGGCAAAAGATCATTCAGATTAGCAAATCTTTCTTCCAGAGGTCAACAGGAAAAACTCTTTAAATAACATTGCATGCAGCTTTTATATTCTTAAACTTTCTTCTAATGGTCAGTGGAGTTAAAAGTTATCTCCAAACCATTTCTTTAGTATATGGTGAGAATACCTTTTGATTCTATATTAAATAAAGGATTACTAGTTTTCTTTTAATCAAAAATGTCTAAGTTGGCAAAAAAGATATGACATCAGTGTGACATGATGCAAGGAACAGGGAATGTGAAAACCTAGATTGTAGTCCAGGTTCTTCACTTTAATATTATAGCGATGTGGCCTTAGGAAACTTTAATTCATCAGCTACAATTTGTTCACTGGCAATGGAAGGAGTGATAATGGCTGCCCTGCCTTCCTTATAGGGTTCTGATGGACATCACTTGGGAATGTTGAGAAATGATCTACCATAATAGCCACCATCAAACCCAGTTGTTTCAAAAAATGGCCAGCCTAGAAAGTCCTCAGCTCCACACATCAAACACTCCACATCCTCATTTTGAAACATCCCCAAACTGCTGCTTGCCTTTCTACAGTCAACCAAGAACTGCCAAATTATCTGAAGACCAGTTAGAAAGTTTTTGCTACTTCTAAAAATCCCATCTTAATAGAACACTTGACAATCGGATTGTTTCAGTATTTCCTCTATCAAACTTAGTCTCCTTTCTAAAACTTCTGAACCCCTGCTGAAACAAAAGATAAGTTTCTTTGCTGCAATTTTATGAACAAACACCCTTTCTTAATTTTGTCTTGAACTTAGGTTTGCCTTTGACAATATGTTTATGTCAGTACTTATAATAAATGTGTTCCATAAATGTAAACACTGCTGCAGAGTTTTACATTTGTTAAAGGAGATGGCAAAATTTAAAATAAGCTTTAAGGGATCAAACTTAAGTTCATTTTGGAAAAGCAGACTGTAAATAGATACCTGTTTTCATGCTTCAGAATCTAGGCTAATCATGTTCGATACCAACCATCATTTATAAGTGTTTTATTGGTACCATTTTAGAGTTAGCAAGAGTGTGTCTCTGGAAGCTGACTGCCTAGCTTTGATCCCTGGCTCTAGCACTTACTAGCTGTATGAACGGGATAAGTTATTCAATAAATGCTAACATTTATAGAGCACTTACTGTAATTTAGGCACTGTGATAAATATGTGAATTATTTCATTGACTCTTCAGTGAGATAGGTATTATTATCATGCTCATTTTAGAGAGACTGAGAAAGGCAAATAATTTGCCCAAGATCACACCCAGCAGTTTCCATGTCAATAAATCAAGAAATAGTGTATAGATCAAAGTATTGTTGAAATAATTACATGAGACAAGGCATGTACACTGTTAGTCTAGTGAACTATCTGATATATAGGGATTATTCAGGAAATGTTTATTATAATTATTCTTACAGCTTTTGTTTTTCTTTTTTTGAGACAGTCTTGTTCTGTTGCCCAGGCTGGAGGGCAGTGGCATGATCTTGGCCTGCTGCAACATCTGCCTCCTGGGTTCAAGTGATTCTCATGCCTTAGCCTCTCAAGGAGCTGGGATTACGGGCGTGCATCACCACACTTAGCTGATTTTTTTGTATTTTTAAAAGAGATGGGGTTTCGCTATATTGGTCAGGCTGGTCCAAAAATCCAGGCCTCAAATGATCTGCCCGCCATGGCTTCCCAAAGTACTGGGATTATAGGCGTGAGCCACCATGCCTGGCTTATTCTTATAACTATTGTAAGGTGAAAATAAATTGTCTAATTATTAAGGTCAAGAGACTTCAGCTGACCTTAAAAAACAAAGCATAAGGTGAGGAAAGATAAATGACATACAGTAGTCCTCTCTTATCCATTACGGGCATGTTCTAAGACCTCCGGTGGATGCCTGAAACACATATAGTACCAATTCCTATACATACTATGTTTTTTCTTATATGCACATATCTATGATAAAATGTAGTTTATAAATTAAACACAATAGGAGATCAACAATAATAATAAAACAATTATTACAGTTATACTGTAATAAAAATTATGTGAATGTGTGCTTTCTCATTCTCTGTCTCTCAGAATCTCTTAATATTTTTGGACTGGGGAAATTGAAACTGTGGAGAGTGAACTGTGAATAAGCAGGGACAGCTGTATTAGTATTGTAAAATAGAGACTGTTAGGTTAGTCAGAGAAGAATTCATAAGAACAAATGCTCTTTAATTGAAACCTTGCCATTGACACAGGAAAATGTCAAGAAGAAAAAGATACTGATATGTTGATAGCGTCTGGTGGAAGACAGCTAGGGGCAGTTGTAAAACAAAGAAAATAACTGTAAGAATTATAATGATACACAGCAGGGGCTGAGTTTGGAGAAGGAGCACACCTACCTAGGAGTCATTGCTGCTCTAGAATTACTCCATTCAAAGGATCAATATTTAGAGCTATGAGATGTGGGGAACATTATATCTCGTCCTACTCATGCCTTAATATTTGAAATGCCAGGACATTATAGGTAAGTCAGTATTTTGAAGGACTGGGGAAAATGGTAGTGGCCTGTAGATCATAGTTCACCATAGCAGGACTTGGTTGTGTAGATGAATAGGACGTGATTTTAAGTTTGGTTAGTCAATCCGTGTAGAAAGATCCGGGTCACTGCAGGAAATTAAAAACTCCAGTAGGAGTGGTGCTAGGAGAAGACTTCAGAAAATAAAGAGACCTCTAAGGTAGCAAAAGAAAAAAGCAAGAAGATGAGAAACAGGTGGAAAGGAATATCAAGGACAAATTGTGCTTAATTTATTATTTTTCTTCATTACAGTCCCAATTTTAACAATGTCCATAAAAGAACAACGATTCTGCTTACCTAATCTCTATTGATTAATTGATTAAAAACTCTTTAAGTGTGAGACATTGTGAGACTAATGGGAATTTAAGACCAGTTGGGAGAACACCAGGGTCATTGCAGGCCAATGAATGAGCTACTTTGAGGTTTGCAAAGCCATTTATATTGCTCTCTATAATATTTGCCTAGTCATTTAACCTCTGGGCTTCAGTTACTTCATCTGTAAAATGATGATGTGGAACTATATGATCTCTGGGAACTTTGCAGCATTAAAATGTTAAGAATCTCTTTGGCTTACTTTTAAGGAAGTGACACAATTCCTTTTGGTTAATAAAATATCAAGAGAAGTTCACATCTCACAAGTGTTGATGCAAATGGATTTATGCATACTCGCTCACATGTATGCATATGTAGTGTTATAATCATGAAAATACATAACTGGAGTGAGTGTCATAAAATTGAAGAGAAATCCAACTGACAAAATATTTTGTGTTTGCAACATGAAAGAACATGAATGCTTTTACACAGAGAGTCTTCGGGCCAAAGGTGAGGGGATGTAGCAATTTATGTAAGTAAATTCAAACGATATTTACTCACAAAGTGAGAGCATCCGTCCTTCGCTCTGTATCCCTGTGTCTTTAAGAGGATAACAATTCCTTTTCTAGTTTCTTGCCCATAACTTGAAAATACCTTTGTCCCAAGGATTTTTCATTTTGTTTTTAAATTTATTTATTTATTTATTTATTTATTTATTTATTTATTTTTATTATTATACTTTAAGTTTTAGGGTACATGTGCACAATGTGCAGGTTAGTTACATATATATACATGTGCCATGCTGGTGTGCTGCACCCATTAACTCGTCATTTAGCATTAGGTATATCTCCTAATGCTATCCCACCCCCCTCCCCCCACCCCACAACAGTCCCCACAGTGTGATGTTCCCCTTCCTGTGTCCATGTGTTCTCATTGTTCAATTCCCACCTATGAGTGAGAATATTACAGTCCCACCAACAGTGTAAAAGTGTTCCTATTTCTCCACATCCTCTCCAGCACCTGTTGTTTCCTGACTTTTTAATGATCGCCATTCTAACTGGTGTGAGATGGTATCTCATTGTGGTTTGGATTTGCATTTCTCTGATGGCCAGTGATGGTGAGCATTTTTTCATGTGTTTTTTGGCTGTATAAATGTCTTCTTTTGAGAAGTGTCTGTTCATGTCCTTTGCCCACTTTTTGATGGGGTTGTTTGTTTTTTTCTTGTAAATTTGTTTGAGTTCATTGTAGATTCTGGATATTAGCCCTTTGTCAGATGAGTAGGTTGCAAAAATTTTCTCCCATTTTGTAGGTTGCCTGTTCACTCTGATGGTAGTTTCTTTTGCTGTGCAGAAGCTCTTTAGTCTTGTAAGTTGGATTCCTAGGTATTTTATTCTCTTTGAAGCAATTGTGAATGGGAGTGCACTCATGATTTGGCTCTCTGTTTGTCTGTTATTGGTGTATAAGAATTCTTGTGATTTTTGTACATTGATTTTGTATCCTGAGACTTTGCTGAAGTTGCTTATCAGCTTAAGGAGATTTTGGGCTGAGACGATGGGGTTTTCTAGATATACGATCATGTCATCTGCAAACAGGGACAATTTGGCTTCCTCTTTTCCTAATTGAATACCCTTTATTTCTTTCTCCTGCCTGATTGCCCTGGCCAGAACTTCCAACACTATGTTGAATAGGAGTAGTGAGAGAGGGCATCCCTATCTTGTGCCAGTTTTCAAAGGGAATGCTTCCAGTTTTTGCCCATTCAGTATGTTATTGGCTGTGGGTTTCTCATAGGTAGCTCTTATTATTTTGAGATACGTCCCATCAATACCTAATTTATTGAGAGTTTTTAGCATGAAGGGTTGTTGAATTTTGTCAAAGGCCTTTTCTGCATCTATTGAGATGATCATGTGGTTTTTGTCTTTGGTTCTGTTTATATGCTGGATTACATTTATTGATTTGCATATATTGAACCAGCCTTGCATCTCAGGGATGAAGCTCACTTGATCATGGTGGGTAAGCTTTTTGATGTGCTGCTGGATTCAGTTTGCCAGTATTTTATTGAGGATTTTTGCATCAATGTTCATCAAGCATATTGGTCTAAAATTCTCTTTTTTGGTTGTGTCTCTGCCCGGCTTTGGTATCAGGATGATGCTGGCCTCATAAAATGAGTTAGGGAGGATTCCTTCTTTTTCTATTGATTGGAATAGTTTTGGAAGGAATGGTACCAGTTCCTCCTTGTACCTCTGGTAGAATTCGGCTGTGAATCCATCTGGTCCTGGACTCTTTTTGGTTGGTAAGCTATTGATTATTGCCACAATTTCAGAGCCTGTTATGTCTATTCAGAGATTCAACTTCTTCCTGGTTTAGTCTTGGGAGAGTGTATGTGTCAAGGAATTTATCCATTTCTTCTAGATTTTCTGGTTTATTTGTGTAGAGGTGTTTGTAGTATTCTCTGATGGTAGTTTGTATTTCTGTGGGATTGGTGGTGATATCCCCTTTATCATTTTTTATTGTGTCTATTTGATTCTTCTCTCTTTTCTTCTTTATTAGTCTTGCTAGCAGTCTATCAATTTTGTTGATCCTTCAAAAAACTAGCTCCTGGATTCACTAATTTTTTGAAGGGTCTTTTGTGTCTCTATTTCCTTCAGTTCTGCTCTGATTTTAGTTATTTCTTGCCTTCTGCTAGCTTTTGAATGTGTTTGCTCTTGCTTTTCTAGTTCTTTTAATTGTGATGTTAGGGTGTCAATTTTGGATCTTTCGTGCTTTCTCTTGTGGGCATTTAGTGCTATAAATTTCCCTCTACACACTGCTTTGAATGTGTCCCAGAGATTCTGGTATGTTGTGTCTTTGTTCTCGTTGGTTTCAAAGAACATCTTTATTTCTGCCTTCATATCGTTATGTACCCAGTAGTCATTCAGGAGCAGGTTGTTCAGTTTCCATGTAGTTGAGTGGTTTTGGGTGAGTTTCTTAATCCTGAGTTCTAGTTTGATTGCACTGTGGTCTGAGAGACAGTTTGTTATAATTTCTATTCTTTTACATTTGCTGAGGAGAGCTTTACTTCCAAGTATGTGGTCAATTTTGGAATAGGTGTGGTGTGGTGCTGAAAAAAATGTATATTCTGTTGATTTGGGGTGGAGAGTTCTGTAGATGTCTATTAGGTCCGCTTGGTGTAGAGCTGAGTTCAATTCCTGGGTATCCTTGTTAACTTTCTGTCTCATTGATCTGTCTAATGTTGACAGTGGGGTGTTAAAGTCTCCCATTATTAATGTGTGGGAGTCTAAGTCTCTTTGTAGGTCACTCAGGACTTGCTTTATGAATCTGGGTGCTCCTGTATTGGTTGCATATATATTTAGGATGGTTAGCTGTTCTTGTTGAATTGATCCCTTTACCATTATGTAATGGCCTTCTTTGTCTCTTTTGATCTTTGTTGGTTTAAAGTCTGTTTTATCGGAGACTAGTATTGCAACCCCTGCCTTTTTTTGTTTTCCATTTGCTTGGTAGATCTTCCTCCATCCTTTTATTTTGAGCCTATGTGTGTCTCTGCACGTGAGATGGGTTTCCTGAATACAGCACACTGATGGGTCTTGACTCTTTATCCAATTTGCCAGTCTGTGTCTTTTAATTGGAGCATTTAGTCCATTTACGTTTAATGTTAATATTGTTATGTGTGAATCTGATCCTGTCATTATGATGTTAGCTGGTTATTTTGCTCGTTAGTTGATGCAGTTTCTTCCTAACCTCGATGGTCTTTACAATTTGGCATGATTTTGCAGCGGCTGGTACAGGTTGTTCCTTTCCATGTTTAGTGCTTCCTTCAGGAGCTCTTTTAGGGCAGGCCTGGTGGTGACAAAATCTCTCAGCATTTGCTTGTCTGTAAAGGATTTTATTTCTCCTTCACTTATGAAGCTTAGTTTGGCTGGATATGAAATTCTAGGTTGAAAATTCTTTTCTTTAAGAATGTTGAATATTGGCCCCCACTCTCTTCTGGCTTGTAGAGTTTCTGCTGAGAGATCAGCTGTTAGTCTGATGGGCTTCCCTTTGTGGGTAACCCGACCTTTCTCTCTGGCTGCCCTTAACATTTTTTCCTTCGTTTCTACTTTGGTGAATCTGACAATTATGTGTCTTTGAGTTGCTCTTCTCGAGGAGTATCTTTGTGGCGTTCTCTGTATTTCCTGAATCTGAATGTTGGCCTGCCTTGCTAGATTGGGGTAGTTCTTCTGGATAATATCCTGCAGAGTGTTTTCCAACTTGGTTCCATTCTCCCCATCACTTTCAGGTACACCAATCAGACGTAGATTTGGTCTTTTCACATAGTCCCATATTTCTTGGAGGGTTTGTTCGTTTCTTTTTATTCTTTTTTCTCTAAACTTCCCTTCTCGCTTCATTTCATTGATTTCATCTTCCATCACTGATACCCTTTCTTCCAGTTGATCGCATCGGCTCCTGAGGCTTCTGCATTCTTCACATAGTTCTCGAGCCTTGGTTTTCAGCTCCATCAGCTCCTTTAAGCACTTCTCTGTATTGGTTACTCTAGTTATACATTCTTCTAAATTTTTTTCAAAGTTTTTAACTTCTTTGCCTTTGGTTTGAATTTCCTCCTCTAGCTCAGAGTAGTTTGATCGTCTGAAGCCTTCTTCTCTCAACTCGTCAAAGTCATTCTCCGTCCAGCTTTGTTCCATTGCTGTTGAGGAACTGCATTCCTTTGGAGGAGGAGAGGCGCTCTGCTTTTTAGAGTTTCCAGTTTTTCTGCTCTGTTTTTTCCCCATCTTTGTGGTTTTATCTACTTTTGGTCTTTGATGATGGTGATGTACAGATGGGTTTTTGGTGTGGATGTCCTTTGTTTGTTAGTTTTCCTTCTAACAGACAGGACCCTCAGCTGCAGGTCTGTTGGAGTTTGCTAGAGGTCCACTCCAGACCCTGTTTTCCTGGGTATCAGCAGCGGTGGCTGCAGAACAGCGGATTTTCGTGAACCGCGAATGCTGCTGTCTGATCGTTCCTCTGGAAGTTTTGTCTCAGAAGAGTACCGGGCCGTGTGAGATGTCAGTCTGCCCCTACTGGGGGGGTGCCTCCCAGTTAGGCTGCTCAGGGGTCAGGCATCAGGGACCCACTTGAGGAGGCAGTCTGCCCATTCTCAGATCTCCAGCTGCGTGCTGGGAGAACCACTGCTCTCTTCAAAGCTGTCAGACAGGGACATTTAAATCTGCAGAGGTTACTGCTGTCTTTTTGTTTGTCTGTGCCCCGCCCCCAGAAGTGGAGCCTACAGAGGCAGGCAGGCCTCCTTGAGCTGTGGTGGGCTCCACCCAGTTCGAGCTTCCTGGCTGCTTTGTTTACCTAAGCAAGCCTGGGCAATGGTGGGCGCCCCTCCCCCAGCCTCGCTGCTGCCTTCCAGTTTGATCTCAGACTGCTGTGCTAGCAATCAGCGAGACTCCATGGGCATAGGACCCTCCAAGCCAGGTGCGGGATATAATCTCCTGGTGCGCCGTTTTTTAAGCCCATCAGAAAAGCGCCGTATTCGGGTGGGAGTGACCCGATTTTCCAGGTGCCGTCTGTCACCCGTTTCTTTGACTAGGAAAGGGAACTCCCTGACCCCTTGCACTTCCCGAGTGAGGCAATGCCTCGCCCTGCTTCGGCTTGCGCACAGTGCGCTGCACTCGCTGTCCTGCGTCCACTGTCTGGCACTCCCTAGTGAGATGAACCCAGTACCTCAGATGGAAATGCAGAAATCACTCGTCTTCTGCATCACTCACTCTGGGAGCTGTAGACCAGAGCTGTTCCTATTCGGCCATCTTGGTTGCCTCCCCAGGATTTTTCATTTTGATAAGCATTTCTCTCAAAGATTAAAGCCAAGATTAACTAAACTCACCCTTAGGAAGTATTTTAATTTAATTTTTCAAATTATTCAACCATTGCCAAGGTTCTATTGACAACTTCTTATGCAAAAAGCTTTATGAACTTAAAGCTTTAGATATGGCCAGCAGACCTGTACCTCATGAGGTTGGGATTTAAGGCAGGGTGAGGCCATCCTTTCTTACTACTGGAAGTGATGAGGCTTAATGGAAATGGGAACAATGGGGTTAAGCACTGAATAAAGAAAGAGAAAAAAAGAAAAGTAAGGCTGGGACTCTCTCAACCTAAACCAACTAAAACACTCATGAAATCCTACAGAGAGAGGGCTACAGCTGATGTTTCTGAGTAATACGATGTTATATAAGAGAAACTGCTGATGAACATAAAAAGCTACTAACAAAGATAGAAAAGAGAAGAAAGAAGAGTAGATAAAGAAATAAGGTCTTTTGTGCAAATGGAAGGCCTCAGTGCTTTTCCATATGATGTGTACAAGTTGCTTATATTAGTGGCATAAACAAGAGATACATTTCCAAAGGACAGTTTGAAATTGTTGATTTTTTCTGCAGACCCAGCAATAAAGACAGTGAAGACTAACCAAAAGTTTAAGATTATTTCCTATGCTTATGTCATGTTTTTACTTATTCATTATTTTTATGTAAATAAGCACATAATTTACCTATTTTTTTATTTTCTAATCACTGGATAAAATACATGAAAAAAACATGCCCTTGCCCTTAAGGAGTTTAAAATCTATTTGGAAATAAAATATAATGTTTTATTTTTATTAATTCCCCATATGGCTCTGATACAGTAACTCGTAAGAGACCTGAAAAATCAGGTAAAAATTTTTTCCTCTGAAATTCTTAAGAGGGGTTGATAATAGTGTTTCCTTTATGTAAAAATCAGCTAAAAGATAACTTAGTATGTTTTATTAGGCTGTTAGAGCCAAATTTATTTTCATCTTCAATATGCTGTAATTTTATTCAGAACCTATTTTTATTCTGCCAGATATTTCAATCCATAAATCCACATGGCCCAAGGGAAAAATGTCCTGGGAATGAATCATCTGTTCTGCTCAGTAGTTAGACTGCTGAAGTTGCAACAACTGGAACGAACGCCTGCTTTGCATGATCTCCCTTTATCTCCATAGAGCCCTTTAAACTTGTTCACACTCCCTCACTCTCCTTGGGGGAAAACTTCTAGCATCTGGTAGCTGGGACTAAATGTAAGTTAGAAATAGATGCTTTACTCTGTTTGTTATTTGGAGCCAGCCTTCTAGTTTTCTAGTTTGCTCTGGGCATGTAAAGCATGGTGGTGGAGGTGATAGTAGAGGTGTATATGTTTTTCAGGAAAATAGGAGTGCTGATAAAAGTGAATGAGGTGGTATGAAATAGAAACCATGTAATATTAGGAACCTTTGGTAAAGATGCTGAAGTTACTTCTACTGGAGAGGAAAGAAATTTAAGGGAAACATAATAGTAGTCTTCAAATATCTGAAAGGTTGACATGTGAGGACTAAAAAAGATGATGGTGACTTTTAAGGTTCTAATAACTTCTAAGGAGTGGGAGATAGTGAGGCTCAGCATTTGGCTCAACCTAAGGAAGAACACAGACGTTCCCTATTCTTATTGAAGCAGAAGCTAGTAGACTGTTCTGGTCTTGTAGAGGTGGAGTAGAGGAAATTAGACAAGGCGGTGATACTGGGATGAGACTTGGGACAGGGAAAGCAAATGCATTGAATTCCTGTGCCAAGTGTGGTCAAGTTGTAAGGACTGCCTGGAGCACTGTGGGCCTCTGACACTATCCAAGCTTATGAGGAAGAAATGCTATGATTGATTAGACTAGATGTGCATGTTGTGCATTTTCTCTGCCTGGACATTCCTTCAATATCCTCTCCACTCCTTAGATTTGATGATGCCAAGGTGGTACTACTTGATGCTACTACTAGCCCAACATACCTACCCTGCCCTATAGATTCAAAAGGCAACTTGGATCCATATTACTTGCTTTGTCTACCACTCCTTGTAGTCTGTTACTCGAGTGGATAAGTGTGTAGTTGGATTGGCCTGATTTGATTGAAAGCTTATGAGAATTTTACTCCCTGCTGAAGTATGGGATTAATAAAATTCCAAGGAAGCATAGTGATATACTGGAACATAATTTGGCTTCTACCCCACCACTCCACTGAGGTTGCCTCCACCAATGATGCCATGAAGACTGTTTTACCAAAACCATAGTGCACTTGACAACTTTTGAAACACTTTATGTCTTGGCTCATATGATGCTGCTTCCCTCTGCTTTTTTTCTACCTTACTAACTGCTCCTTCTTGGTATCTTTTACCCAAATCCAAACACCAGAGTCAGATTCTTTTTAAGAAATGATAAAAATATATCTACCCTTTTATCTACTATTCCTGTAGATTTAATTGCTAGTCTTATATTGATAATTCTAACATTTCTAAATATAGTCAAGATCTTCAGTCTGACCATTCTGTCTGACAACTTGCTTGAAATTACTTCTTGGATGGCTCACAGGTATCTGAAATTTACCATTCAGTATGGACTGTTGATCCACCCCTTATCTCTTTCCTCTCCTCTTAACCATCCCATTGCACAACCGGCCACTCAGTTTATCGTCTAGGAAATCTGAAGCTTATTCTTGGTTCTTTTCCTTCTTCTACATCCTGACTCCTCATCCAATCTATCATCATAAATATCTACAAACTACATTTGGAGTGTTCCACTTCTTTCCATTATGCTGCTACCACTCTAGACCAGACTACCAGTGTCTCTCATCTAGATGATTGCAATAGCCTTCTAAATATTTGCCCACTGAAATCTAGTATTCACAGAGTAGTAAGAGTACTCTTTTATTCATTCAATGTTAATTTAACAAACATTTGATTGAGTACACGAAGGGCTTACCATGGATCAGGCTGTTTAAAGCTCCTGGAAGTCATCAGGGAACAAAACAAAGATCCCTGCCTTTGAAGAGCTTATATGTTCTTCCATCTTCTATGGAAGATGGACAATAAGTAATCAACATAATAAATAAGTAAATATATAATGGGCTAGTTGATAGTAAATGCTGTGGAAAAATTAAAAGTACAGCATGATAAAGGGGTTAGAGAGTGCGGGGTAGTGATGATCCAATATTAAATAGGTCAGGATAGGTCTCAATGAGAAGGGGATCCTTTCATGAGTTATCCAGTGGACATCTGAGAGAAGAATGTTCCAGACAAAAAGAACAGTAATTATCTTTAAAATGAGAATATATCTGATGTGTTTGAGAGACATCAAGAAAGCCTGAGTGAGGGAGGAGGAGTGTAGAAGAGGAGGAGATCAGTGTTAGCACGAGTGAGAATGGAGAGCCTTGTGGGACATTGTAAGAACTTTGGCTTTTGCTCTAAATGGAAGGAAGAACTATTGGATAGTTTTGGTGACAGACTCGTATAATAATAGCCACATTTTAAAAGAAACATTTTGGCTGATATTTTGAGAATAAACACTAGGGGATAAGATTACAGTGGGAAGATCAGTTAGTAGGCTATTGCAGTAATCTAGCTGAGAGATAATGGGGCTTAGACGAGAATGGTAATGGGAGAGGTAAAGTAATTAGATTCTGGACCTATTTTGCAGATAGACCCAACAGATTTCCTGATAGATTTGATGTGGGATGTGAAAGAGAGATATTAAAGATGATTGCAAGGTTTTAGGACCAAGCAACCAGAAAAGATGGGACTGTCATAACATGAGATAGAAAAGATTAAGGAATACATTTAGTGGGAAGATCAGGAGTTTTAGTCTTGATCATGTTAAGTTTGATATACTTATATTAGACATCAGAGTGGAGGTGTTGAGTAGTCAGTGGGCTATGCAAGTCTGAAATTCTGGAAGAGCACTCAGCTGGAATCTGTCAGCACGTAAATGGTATTTAAAGCCAGGAGACTGGAAGAGATCTTCAAGGGAGTGAATGTAAGAAAGAGAAGAGGACCAAGGATTGAGTGCTGTGGTATTCTAAAACTAAGAGGCCAGAGAGAAGAGAACTCAGACAAAAGAAAAAAGATGAAGAAGGTGAGAACAGTGAAGCTGAAAAACAAGCAAAAGGTGTGGGGTTTAAAAAAAAAAAAAAGTGAAAAAAGGGCATTGACCAGAAGCAAGTCATTAGTTGATAAATCGAATAAGATGAAGGTTGGGTTCAGCAGTAGAGTTGGGGCCATTGACAGGAGCAGTTTTGTTGGATGACTGAGAGGAAAGACTGTTCTGCGTAGGTTTTGAGAGAAAGAAATATGACCTATGAAGTGTTTAACAACAACAAAAAGAGAATAACCTAAATCAGATTTGGGTCTACTTAATCATTTTTAGAAAATGCGTGTAAGAGAGAAACAACATGGAATACAATCAGCAAATTCCAGATTGTGGAAAATTAGAACAAAGGGATTGATTTTTTTCAACAAATACATTGCATGGGGGTGGGGATGGAGAAAGAGGAGAAACCAGAGAGGAAGGGGAATCACATGGATTAAAATAGATTTAGGAATAAGGTGACCATGTCTTTCAGCTGGCATAAATCAGCTTATCCTGATTTATGCTTATTTCTGACACAATTATTAATAGTGCTCCTTTTTACTCTTAGTCAGGTCCCAGTTTGGACAATAAATTATGAAGTCACCCCATTTAAGATACATGGCAAATGCAAGTATAAACTTCATTGTAATCAAACAACAGACTGTTAAAGAAATATTTATGACATAAATGGGAAAATTGAACACTGATTATCTGTTTGATAATGTTAAGGAATTATGGTCAATGTTTTGAGGTGAAATTATGTTGTGATTGTATTTTAAAAAGCTTTATTTTTAGATATGTGTAGATGAAATGACAGGATTCCGTGGATTGACTTAAAAATAATCCTGTATGTGGTGGGGGAGTGGATAACAATATAGATAAAACAAGAATTATAAATCATGAAGTTTATAGTTGTTAAAGCTGGTGATGAGTACATGGGAGTTCATTACGCTATTCTCCTTTCTTTTGAAAATTTCCATAATAAAAACTTTAAGAACAAGATTTAGAGAGAATAGGAGGAGAGGAATTAGAAATTGTAATTAGATATATGTTTTGAGGAGCATTGCTGCAAAAGCGAACGATGAAATGATACAGTAGCTGGCAGCCGAAGTAAGATCAAGAGAAGGGTTTTTGTTGTTGTTTTCTTAGTTTGTTTGTACGCATTTTAAAATGGGAGAAAGAACACTGATGGGAACAACCCAGTAGAAGGCGAAAACGTGAAACAAATGATCTCACTACTCAAATTAAAACTCATCAATCAATATCCCTCTGCTGCACTTAGAACAAAATTTAAGTGCTGCATTATCTTGTCTCTATCTTTCTGTCTCTGCTTCTGTCTCGGTTTCTTATTTCTTAGGCTGTTGCTACAATGACCTTCTTTTTCTTCTTTAAGTATGCCAAACTCTTTCTTAGCTAAGGCCCTTTATACATGCTGTTCTCTTTGCCTGGAATGCTTGTCCCTTAGCTCTTTGTATGACTGGCTCTTTCCCATAATTTATCTCAGCATGAATATTATTATGTCTTCAGTGAGGCATGGGTTAAAGATTACTATTTTTTAATTTTTGCCTATGGATATCCACTTGTGCTATCACTATTTGTTGAAAATATTATCCTTTCTTCCTTGAATTGCCTTTGACCTTTGATGATCAACTGTCAACTGTCAATATATAACTGGATCTATTTCTGTAGTGCTTTCTATTCTGTTCCACATATTTGATATAAATTTATAATAAATCTTGGAATTGAGTAACGTTAGTTTTCTAAATTTGTTCTCTTTTTCTTTGAAATTTTTGCCTGTTGGTATTTTGATTGAAATTGTATTGAAGCTATGGGTCAATTTATGGAAAAAATGACATGTTAACAATATCATATCTTCTGATTCATAAACATAGTGTAGTTCTCCTTTTTTAGACTTTCCTTAGATTTTCTTGACAATGTTTTGTAGTTTTCAGTATAAAAGTTTTGTGCATATTCTGTCAGGTTTGTCCTTAAATATGTATTTTATGCTATCAAAAATGATATTGATTTTTAATTTCATTGCTAGTACACAGAATTGCAATTGATTACTGTATATCAATCTTATATTCTAGAATTTTGCTAGGCTCATTAATTCTATTAGATGTTTTTGGTAGATTGTATGGAATTTTCTACATAGTCAATTAATTCCATTTCTTTATTTCCAACATGTTGTCTTTTATTCATTTTTTTTGTGCCTCGTTGCACTGGTTAGAACCTCCAGTAAAACGTCCAAAAGAAGTGGTGAGAGTAAACACCTTTCCCTTGCTCCATTCTTAAGTGGAAAACATTCAGTCTTTCGCCATTAAGAATGATATTATCTGAAGTTGCACACAGTTACCCTTTATTAGGCTAAGAAAGTTCCTTTTTATTTCTACTTTTCTGAGAGTTCATCTCTTTTGTATCTATTGATATTATCATATATTATTTTATATATGATATAATAAATGTATAATATCATTTTTCATTTTCAGTCTCTTAATATAGTAAATAATGCGAATTGATTTTTGAATGTTAAACCAACCTTGTGTTATTGAGACAAACACAAATTGGATATTCTATAATTGTCTTTTGTATACTTTTTTATGTTGTGGAATTTGTTTTTTAAAGTTTTGTTAAGAATGTTTGTATCTATGTTCAGTGTGGGTATTGGTTTATGGTTTTCTTTTCTTAGTATGTCTTTGGTTGTGGTATCAGGATAACGTTGGCCTCATAAAATAAGTTGTAAAGTAAAATTTTCTGTTCAAATTCTGGGAGAGTTTGTGTAGAATTGTTATAATTTATCCTTTAAATGTTTCATTGAATGTAACAGTGAGGTAATTTAGGCATGAAGTGTTTTAAACTACACATCCAATTTCTTTTTTTTTTTTTAAGATGTTGCCCAGGAGGGAGTGCAATGGTGCAATCTCGGCTCACTGCAACCTCCACCTCCTGGGTTCAAGTGATTTCTCCTGCCTCAGCCTCCCGAGTAGCTGGGATTCCAGGCACGTGCCACCATGCTTGGCTAATTTTGTATTTTTAGTAGAGATGAGGTTTCTCCTTGTTGGTCAGGCTGTTCTAACTCCGGACCTCAGGTGATCCGCCCGCCTTGGCTTCCCAAAGTGCTGGGATTACAGACGTGAGCCACCATGCCTGGCTAAATCCAATTTCTTTAACCAATATATGGCTACTTAGATTATCTGTTTCTTCTTGAGTGAGCTTTGGTATTTTGTGTCTTTCAAGAGATGCGTTCATTTTATCTAATTGTTAAAATAATTGGTTAATGTTGTTTAAAATATTCCCCTATTTCCCTTCTTAATACCTGTAGAATCTACACTAATATCTCTTTTTCAATTTCTGATATTAATAGTTGTTTCTGTACTTTCTTCCATGGTTAACGAAACTAGAGGTTTATCAATTTTATTGATCTCAAAGAACCTGCTTTTGGTTTTACTGATGTTTCTATTATCTTTCTGGTTGTCTATTTCATTGACTTTTCCCCCCTCTACTCTGTAGTATTTTTTTTTCTGCTTTTTTTTTTTTTGCACTTCATTTTCTCACTTTAATGAGACTCTTAATGTAAAAGCTGAGATAATTAATTTGAAACTTTTCTTCTTTTCCCATATAAGTACAGTTTTCGTGCTGTAAGTTTTCCTCTAATTACTGCTTCATCTGCATTGTATAATTTTGCTATGTTTTAATTTTCATTCATTTCTGCTATCTTGGTAAATGTTCCTGTGTACTTAAAGAATGTGTAGTCTTCTGTCATTGGATAGAATTTTCTATAAACATCAATTAGGTGAAATTGATAGGCAGCATTATTCAACTCCTCAATGTTATTGATGTTCTGCCTATTTGTTCTATCTATTGAAAGAGGGGGTTGAAATCTCTTGCTATAACTGAATTTCCTTTCTTTCCTTGAAGTACTATTAGGTTCTACTCTATGTATATTTTGGTTCATAACTGTTTTTATCTTGATTTATTCATGTGTTTATTATTATGAAATGATGCTTTTTATCCCTGTTAATATTCTTTGACCTGAAACCTACTTTGTCTGATATTAATATTACCATTACTGTTTTCTTTTGATATATCTTTTTCCCATTCTTTTGCTATTATCTATTCATATTTTTATCTTTAAAGTGTGTTTACTATGGGCATTATACAGCTATATCTTGCTTTTTTATCTAATCTGACAGCCTGTGACTTTTATTTGGGCTGTTTAGACCATTTACATTTAATGTGATTGTCAATATGGTTGGGCTTATTTGTTCCATCTATTCTTTGTTCTTCTTTTCCTCTTTTTCTGCCATCTTTTAGATTATTTTTTGTCTCCACTTTATCTTCTTTGTTGAGCTTATTTTCTATAACTCTTTATTGTCTAATTTTAGTGGTTTAAAATATACGACTTTAACTTATCACAGTCTACCTTCAAGTAATATTACACCATTTCATGTGTAGTATAAGAATTTTATTATTGTAAACTTCTATCTCATTCCTTCATACCTGTGTTATCACTCTGTTTTACTTGTACATATGTTATAAATCCTAAAAGGCTTTATTATTTTTGCTTTAAACAATTGGTTAACTGTTACTGATATTTAGATAATGAAAAAATTTTGGATATTAACCAACAAAATTGCCATCTTCAGTATTCTTCATTCTTTTGTGCAGTTTCCAAATTTCCATCTGGCATCATTTTATTCCATCTAAAGAACTTCCTTTCATATTTTCTATAGTGCTGGTCTATTGCTGATGAATTCTTTCAGCTTTTGAATGTCTGAAAAAGCCTTTATTTTTGAAAACTTCTCCCTCTACCCTAAAAATAGAAGTTTGTGGTGATAGTTTTTTTTCTTTCATTGCCTTGAAAGAGTTGCTCCATTCTCTTCTGACTTGTATGTTTCTGATGAGAAATCTTCTGTCATCATTATATTTTTTCCTCTGTATGTCATGTGTTTTATTTTTCTCTGGTTGTTCTTATCAGTAGTTTCAATCAATGTTTTTTGATATGCTTTAGTGTAGTTTCTTGCTTTTTTTGTTGTTGTTTGGTTTTGAGTACCTTGAGCTTGTTGAATCTCTGGGTTTATAGTTTTCATCATATTTGGAAAATTTTCAATTAATATTTCTTTGAATATTTTAAAACCTGTTTCTTACCTTCCTGATTCTCTGTTCCTTTATTTTCAGTCTTTTGCCATGTTTAATTTTGGATAATTTCTTTTGCATTTAAGTTCACTAATCTCTTCTTATATTCAAGCTCATTAATCTTTTTTGCAATGTCTAATCTGTTGTTAATGACATATTTATATATGTGTGTATGTTGCTAATTAATGTATTCATTTTTTTCTCTAGTTTATTGAACATATAGAATATAGTAATAATAGCCATTTTGATTACCTCATCTGCTAATTCTATCTTATGTATCAGTATTTCTGGGCTGGTTTTGATTGATTGATTTTTTTTTTCTTGTTATGGGTTCTGTTTTTCTACTTCTTGCATGCCTGATAATTTATGATTAGGTGTTAAGCATTAAAATTTTTACCTTTTTGAGTGCTATGTATTTTTATATTCCTACACATATTCTTGATCTTTGTTATAGGATGCAGTAAAGTTACTTGGGAAAAGTTGGATTTTTTTGGGTTTTGCATTTAAGCTTTGTTAGATGAGACCAGGGCAGTGTTTAGTCTATGGATAATTTCCCCACTACTGAGACAAAACTCTTCTGAGTATCCTGCTGGATGCCCTATGAATTATGAAATTTCTTATACTCTAGCTATTGAGAACAGGAACTACCCCCAACCCCATGTAAATTCCTGGGATTGTTCTCCCTAATCTTTTTGTGAGGTTGTTTCTCTGTCCTCAAGTGCTTCTCTCCTAAGCACATATTAAATACTAATCAGTAATAAGCTGAAGACTAAAAGTGGATTTTCTGAAGATGTCTGGAATTCTCTGTGCCATTGTCTCTCTAATAATATTCTGCGCTTTGAGAACTCTGGCTGCTTTTTTTCTCTCCAGAATACCAGTTCTATCTCCTCGATTGCAGAGATCTGCGGGTTCTGCCTTTGTTTCCCCTTGCGGAATAGTAGCCTAGGTTCTCTCTTAAGATAGTAAGTTGGAACAGTTTTAAGGATTATCTTATTTATTTCTCATTTCTCCTTGATCATTGTCTTCCATTGTCTGATGACTGATGTATTAAACTGTTGTTTATACTCTTTGTCCTGTTTTCAGTTCTTTCAGGTAAGAAGGCAAAATGTGGTCACTCTTATGTCTTGGCTGGGAATGAAAGTGCTTCCCTGCCATTAGGTTATAATTCTTTTCTTGTTTGGTTGCTGCTACTGAAAACAGATTTCTCCTATGCCATTTTTTTCTTTGTTTAATCTTTTTCATTGCATTAGTTTTGGGGAGGGATGTTTTATGACTAGGCTTCATGTAGCTATCTTTTCTCTGTTTATTAGACATGTACATTTTCTTTTCTGTGATTCATGACTTTCATGTTCTTTTCTTATTTTTCCTGTGGGCATCTGTATGCATTTATTACAAGTTTCTCTAAGATCTTAAATATCAGTATACATGCTCTTTATATGTCATATTTATAGCAACCATGCTTCCCAATTTGTTTGCATTTTAATCTTGATGATGATTTCTTTTGAAGTAAAAGAGCATTTCATTTTATGTAATCAAAAGTCTTTTATATAAAGTCCTTTCACAACCAGAGAATGATATTTATCTCTATTATTCTAGTCTATATTTTTTATGGCTTCATTTTTTTTACAGTTACTTCTAGATTTTTTAGGAATTTGATTCTTCACATAAGGTATACAGACTTAATATTTTCTCCAAATATTCTCCTAGAACTATTTATGAAATACTCCTCCTTTTGATACATATTTGTAGCATTCCCTTTATCATATTAAAATTTATGTCTATTACTGGATTCTCTTCCACTTATTCATATATTTATTCCTACACCATTTAATTACTATGTTACATTGGATATTTTGTAGTGCCAAGGGCCCTACTTTTACTTTTTTTATATGAATTTAAAATTTATTTTCATACAAATTAATATTTGTTCACCACGCAATAATTTTAACAGTGAACACTAGCGCAAGGAACACAAAGCATCTCTGAGCCAACCAAAATTGATATCTCAGTGTATGGTGTCTCTGAGCCAACCAAAATTGATATCTCAGTGTATAGTTTTCTAGATCTTTGTTTATATGTGTACTTTTAATATTTTTATAAAATGGAGTCAAACCACATTCTTTTGTAATTTCTTTCTTTTCCTACTTTTATTGAGCAAATTTTCTATAAATAGTAAATTATATTTTTAATGGTTGAAGGATATTCTGTTGCATAGATGTATGACAATTTAATCAATCCACTCTCCTCTCTTTTGGTAAACTTTTTATTGAAGGAAAACTTCTTTCAAAAAAGTTTGTAAATTATATATGGGCAACTTGTGTTTTCACAGAGTGAACACAGTTTCCAGATCAAGAAGCAAGGCATTATTAGCACTCCAGAAGTCTTCTTATAAATCACCTCCCACCTCAAATAAACACTTTATTTCACAGAGTCATAGTCATTCTAACACCATAGACTAGTTATTCCTGGTTTAGAACATTACATAAATGGAATCATATCATGTATACTCATGTGTGGCTTCTTTTTCCTAACATTATATTTGTTATCCATTTGGTTGCATGTATTAATACTTCTAGTTCTGTCATTCTTAATGCACTTTAGGTTTCAGGTCATTATAAGCATATGTTTAACTGTACAAGAAACTTCTCTCCAAAGTGACTGACCATTTTCCATTTCTATCTACAATGACTGAGCATTCTTTACATATTTTGGATGTATCTTCCTGAGATACGTGATCTGTAAATATTTTCTCCTGACTTATGGCTTGACCTTTCATTCTCTTAACAATGTCTTTCATAGAGTAAAAGTTTTTTATGTGGAAAAAATAAAACTCAGCTTTTTTTGTTCTTTACGAAGTATGCTTTTAGAGTTGTGTTTAATAACTCATCACCTAACCCAAGGTCACAAGGTTTTCTTTTATGTTTTCTTCTAGAAGTTTTATATTTTATATTTGTGCCTATGACCCAAAGAATAGGCATATTTTATAGTTAAAAGCAGCACAATAAAAAAGCCTTATGAAAGGTTTTACTAATTTACACTTTCATAAGCAGTATCTGATAACATTTTCACAACCACCACCACACTGAATATTACCTTTTTTAAAAATCTTTGCATCTTAATCATTTAATAATGGTAATTTGTTTAAAAATTGTTTTGTTAATGGTTTTCAATACTTTCCATGTTTGACTTTTGTAGTTTTAAAATTGTATCTTGTGTGTTCAGTTCATTTCTTTCCTGTTAGAGTGTTCATCTTTTTCTTTAAAAAATTATAGTTGTTAAAATATTAAGTTTTTTTTTTTTTGGCTTAGGTGCATGTAACAGAAACCAGATGGTATGGCTTGACCAAATAAGGGTATTTTTTGTCACATAACAAGTTCAGCAATGGCATTTCAGGTCTGGTGCAGGCACTAAAGGAACTAGATTGTCCTCTTGATGCTTCACTCTTACTAGTGGGTGACTTTTATTTTCTTATGGTCAAAGATGGCTGTTACACCTCCAGGCATCAATTTGAGATATCAAAAAGGAAGACAGAAAGACTCAATGGCAAAAGGCACATGGCAGCTTACACTCTTCCTTTCAATAAGGAAAACATGGCTTTCCCTGAAGCCCCAACCAGGGAATTTTGCTTATGTCTCATTGACCAAACATGGTTACAGGGACATCCAACTACAAGAGTAAAGAAAATAGTTGGTATGTTGCTGCCAAACACAATATGGGATCTGGAAGCAAAGAAGTAGCAGAAAGTAGATATAGGACAGGCATTAGCATTAGCAAAGTCTACCATAAGAATATGTTGCTATTTGTAAGTAAAAAAGTTAAATTTTTTTTCCAATTTGTTTTTTGCCATTATTTTTCTTGTGTGTGGATTTTTGGTATGGAAGTTTTACATTAATATCTTTTATGGTATCTGTTTTTGGTAATTATGGTTGGAAATATCTTCTACAACCCAAAATTGCCTAATTTTTATTTTATATTATTATCATCTTACTTATTAGAATTGTATCTTTAATATTGAGAGTTTGACTAGAATTACATTAAAGCAAATTATATTAAACTATACCAAACCAATTAATTAAGAATTTATTCCTCTAATAGCCAATAATATCTATAGCATCTATAATGAGCAATAACATCTAACTTTACCATAGAAAAACAGGTATATTTGACCCTCTTGCTTGGCTGTGTTTCACAATCTTATTCATATGGATTTTATATATACCATTAATGTTGCTCCTATATATTGTATATTGTATGATTTTTTATTTTGTTTTGTCTATATGAAACATCCTGTTTATTATTATATATTATTTTCTGATTATTACTCTTTGATTATAACATTCTATATATAATATATAGGTATATGTATACATGTGTATATATGTGCATATAAATATATATGTAGTCTTATTCACAGCCATTTTTATAACTTTCTTATTCTAATTTTTTTGATCAATTTCCTGGGTATATAATTTTATTTTCTGCAATTATTTGTACTCTTGGTACTTTCTTCCAATTTCTTAATGTGTTTTTCAGAACTTCCAGAACATCATTGTTTGTTCTGAACTTTAATAAGACTGACTCAATATTTCAGCATTAAGTGTGATTTTTGGCTGCCAGTAGATGTATATCTTTACAATATTAGAAAAAGGTACTCCTAGTGCTAATTTTTGCATATAGATTTTGTTCTTATATACCCCATGCCATCAGCTGACTGCAGCAGACAATTTTGTTTTCTTTGAGGCTCAAATTTTAATCTAGTTTTGCCACTGCTAACTCTCTTCTGAGGGGCCAAGTTGGTTTTATAGTCCTTGAGCTCAGTACATGTGTTACCAAGCTGTCAAAGGAATAATTGAAAACCAAGTGTTGGCTATGGTAACTATTCACCTAGATGCACCTCCTGATTTCAAGGCAACTTAGAATCATAGGTGAACATTGTTTTGTTTTTTAATCACAAACTGAGATCTTTACAGTGGAAACTTATAAACCTATAACTTAATCTAATCAGAAATATCTATTTTATGGTGCTTCATTCACACACACATACACATACACACATGCGTGTGCACACAAAATACCTCACAGATGCTAAATGCAAATAAATACTTTAAAAAATCCACATTTGCCCTGGAGAAGTTTAGGCTAATGGGGCTTTTTAGGCTCAGAACACTAACGTGCAAGTCACAGACAGGTTTTTACTGTGCGTATCCACATGACAGATACTGAGCTTCTGTACTTTCCTTACGTGTTATTTTGATCAATTCAGTTAGATGTTCTTTTCTCCTCTGAAACTGTTTTCTTCTTTGTCTATGTCACAGTGCCTGTTATGGTAACCATTTCAAGGAATGCCAGAACATTCTCACATTCACTAGAGGAAACAATTTTTTATCCCTTATCGTTTAAATTACAAAAGTTTTTCTAATACCAGATCTATTTTTAAAGCTATCTCATTCATTTATTCACCAAATATTATTGATGAATGATAAGATAATAGAAACAATAGATAAGAATATGTCATAGTTCGTGCACTCAAGGTGCTGATAGTCTGAAAGGGGAAATGTTTAAACAAAATAATTCAGGTCAGTGTGGTGGTATATGCTATGATTTGTTATTATGGGAGTATAGAGAATGGTCATCTAAATCAGACTCTAAGTAAATTCAGTAACGGTAACAGTGAATATTTGTTCTCCCTTTCTTTCATTATAATAGAATTATTTGTTAAATATATGACCACTCAGCTACAGACTATGTTTCATCTAGTCATAGATATATGACTAAGTTATAGCCAACAGAATGTGAAGGGAGGGGAAGGAAGTGATGCATACCACTTCTGAATCACAACCCCCTTCCTTTCCTTTTTTTTCTCCACATGGCTTTCTAGAATGTGAGTGCTGTGAGGAGTCATCTTGAGCCATACAAAAGAAAGTAATGTCCTAGGAATAATGGAGCAATAAGAGATTAGCTCAAAAGAGATTAGCTTTCTGACAACCTTATAAAACAGGATCATCCTCCTGCAGGCTACTAATGTGAAAGAGAAATACATGTCCATTTTGTTTAAACTACTGTTAATGTGGGTCTCTATTATAATTGCTATATCTCTATCCAAGTGAATGCAGCAAGCTTTCCCCAATCCTTACCCTCTTTTCAGTATATTTTGACCATATACTCATGTTTAAAAGTTTCTTTATATTGATGTCTTTGATCTGTTCTCTTAATTCCTCTCAAATATTTCACCAGTTTTCTGTAAGACCCTTCTTCCTATTTTTGATGCTAATGTAGAATTTCCCTAAAGTTTTTTCCTTGACCCTTCTTCTGTTTTTACTTTCTTCTCTTAGAACTCCAGTGGTTTTAAATATCCCTTCTTGAAACTGATTCCAAAACCTATTGCTATCCTAAAGTCCAGGCCTGTACTATGGGCTCCTGTTCCAGGTTCCCAACAGCCTGTAATAAATTTCTACTTGGATGTCTTGCTGCCATTTCACATTCAGCAAGTTTAAATTTAAATTCATGTTCCTCTCCAAATCAAACTCCCTTCTAGAGTTTGCTATTTATGTTCATGACATCATCATTCTTCTAGTCATTTGAATTTAAACCTTAGAATTGTCTTTAGTTTCTTCTCTCTTACCTGTCAACAAAATTTAAAATGGTAGACCACCTGAATCACTGCCTTTTTTAGTTCTGATCACCCACAATCCTCTCCATAAAGACGGAGATATTGATTTCAGTACCTAAAACACCTTTAATTCCTTTTTGCAAAATCCCGATCAGAGTAGCTGGTTTTAGGTCACCTCTGTGAAAAACCCCAGTCTAGGTAGCTCAAGAAGAATTTTTCCAACTCCATTAACTTCTCTTACACAGACTGTAAACCTACGGAACTGATTCAGCTTCTCCCGTATCACTATTAATTCTTTGCTCTTGCATCTTCCTTCACATAATTTCTGGTTATATAGCTCTCATGTGCACATACTCCTTTAAGTATTTGCCCATTTCTTTTTTGAAGATTATTATTTACACCCTTCTACTGGTCTGTAAATGTATTGTTACTTTTTCTCTCAGTTTCTGCCTTTCTGAAATATAATTGTTACAAAATGGTTAGATATACTCTGAACAATTCAAGGGTTGGTTACTGGTTATTTTTCTATTAGTTTACTGAGTGTGGAGTTTTTCAAGCATCTTATGATAAGTACATAAACTTGAGTTCAACTCTTGAGTCAGAACTTACAGTACAACCATATACTACCTTTCTTATCCCTTCCCTGTAACCCTAACACTAAGCCCCAGCAGATCTTTTGTCAAAATGATTCCTTCCCACCTGTACCTCTTTGTAAATACCCTCATTGCCACCATCTTGGTTTAGGCAGTCATTATCATCTCTTAGATCTTTGCATTGTCCCTTCGGCCCCATGTTTCTAGTTGCTCCTGTCTATTCCTTACAGTTTTGTTTTGAGAAACAGTTGGCTTCATGTCGCTTTTTCCTCATGAAACTCCAATAATTCTCATTTTCTTATAATGTACAATCATGACTCAAGTTTCTTTGTTAGCTTTTTGATCACTTCACCTTCAATAATTCCCCCTTACATATCATCGTCTCTAAGATCACTTCTTCTCCAAAATACCTAGAAATGCCTATGTCTTTTGCCTTCTAGTCAAAGCCTGTTTTTGAGGCATAACACTTCTGTTAAGCTTTTTCAGATCATTGAGACTCATAGTGATTACCCCTACATGAGATTTTATAGTGTAAGTTCCTTTCTAGCCATAAAAATCTTGATTAGATCTTATATTCTCAAGGCACATCGTTCCCCACTTGTCTCAACAAAACTCTACAGATGGTACTCCATTGTACTGCTTGGTGTGGTGGTGTAGTTAGGGTCAGGCTAAATTTTCTCTTTGTGGGTGATCTGATTGTTTTTTCAAAATTTGTGAGTCGTTCTCTTGAAAGTTTGAAATTCTAATAGGACTGGCCTAGATATATTATGCTTTTCAGTTAGTTTATGTCAAGCATGATGCAAACTTTGAATTTTTAGACCAAAGATTTTTTTTTTTTGAGCAAGAAAGTTCCTTGTGTGCAGTCTAGATGTGACTCAGTCATCACAGGAATCCGCCATTCTTGCCTCACAATAGCCTTCAGGCAGGATCTGAGCACAATGTGTTGTCTCTTAACACTAAGTACATCATTAAGTACCAGTGAACGAACAATATCAATTTTACCAACATTTTAATGGGGAGATAGAGGAAAATCGTTGTATTGGGAGATATATCATTTTGCTCCCCAAATACCTGTTTGAGATCTCGTTCCCTGTCTTTCTCAGCTACGTTGTTTTCCTGTTTTACTGTTTCCAGACTTTGCTTTCTCCCATGTTTTCTAATCGCCATGTCTTTTTCTATTCCTTTCCTTGAACAGAGGAATTTAGCTCTTCCTGAGATTATTATCCAACAAATCCGGAATACTTAATAACCATACTTCTTAATAACTATCAGGGGTTTGTAAATAACAATTTTTCCTGACATATTTTTTCAATTACATTGAAGATTTTTCATTATTGTATGAATATTGCTTCTGCTCTTGCTTTATTTTCTTTTTCAGTAACTGTTGATATTTACAGGTTGATTTCCTAGTTCTGTCATTTGTCTTCTCTTATTTAGTCTTTATTGCCTTTCTCCTCCAAGATGAAAAACATTTCTTGAATTTAATCTTAACTTTAAGTTTTTGTAGTGTTCAATCTGTTATTCATGATCTTTGTTCATAATCATTAATTTATTCATTGAACATGTCTATTACGTTGGGATTGGTCATCAATATCAGGGTCTCAAAGTGGCACTCCAGTATCTCAGTATTGTTGCTCAAAGGCTCTTTAGACTGAAGCTTTGAGTCAAGGGATATCAGGGATGGGGGTGTATCATTAAAGATTCCTTTAACTTTTATCTTGAACATACCACATTCTCTCATTGGAGAGTCTTGTGTGTATCTTCATCAATCAATTCTGTTGGTATGTATCTAACAGAAATTCTTCCAACTTTCAGGCATGTAGATAGCTTTCACCTTTATTTTACAAAGTTCATTCATGATTTGTATATTCCATTTTTTTTTCAGTTGGAATTTGACATGGGAAAAGGCAATTCTTTGGTAATACCACCATTAATCCCTGAAGTATTGAAATTCTTTTGTTCATGTGTGAGGTACAAAGGAACCATGTCATTTGATATGGTTTATAAAAAAGTAAACAAAATTTTCTAGTTCATAGTATAGCTCTATTATTCTAATTTCTTTAGAAACTGATTTTATTGACTAATTGTTATCAGGAAAAAAGCAAACAAGCTTTAACTGTATTAAGCGATTGATTTTGTCATATAATTGTCACATCTAAATGGACAATCCAAAAGAATCCTAGCCAAGTCCCATTATGAACCTACGTGACAATATTTTTCTTCTTAACTTACCTTTGTGGGTCCATCAGAATGTAACTCAATTTAAAAGTAGGTAATGCAATGGGCGTTTTACTTTCTTTAAATAAATGGGATGATAATGGGTTCATTGATAACAGGTAAAAAAAATAGCAGAATGTTTTTGCTTGCAAGTAATAGAAAATATAACAACATACTTCATTAAATAAGGTAATATACTGGCTTATGAAACTCAGGATCTAATTTGATTTGATGGAATGGCTTGATCCAGAGGACCATAATGTCATCAGGTCTCCAGATCCATTTCTCTATAATTCTTTTGATTCTGTCCTCCTCCTTGTGTCAGTATTACCCTCAGGCTGGATTCGTTCATGATAATAAGAATCAACATCATGATTTCAAGTCTCACAATCACACTCCACAATTTCAAAAGGAATTTGAAAACAGCACATTAGTTCCAGAAATCCAAGAAAAATTTTGAGGTTCACTCTAATTGAACTGGCTTGGGTCACATGCCTGCTCCTGAACAATTATTATGGCCTGGCAAATGGTTGGTGCTAATTGACCAGACTGAGTCATACGAGTTGGAAGTGGCAAAATAAAGATCCTTATAACTACATGAACCCCTAAATAGGATACCCAGGACTGTTGGAAAAGGAAGACTCAACATCCACTATCCTTCCCAAAATGGTTTCTTCTATATATGGCACAAAACTTGGAGATTTTAATTAGAAACTTGAATGGTAACGCCTAGGTTTTCTTCTAGGGTTTTTATGGTTTTAGGTCTAACGTTTAAGTCTTTAATCCATCTTGAATTGATTTTTGTATAAGGTGTAAGGAGGGGATCCAGTTTCAGCTTTCTACATATGGCTAGCCAGTTTTCCCAGCACCATTTATTAAATAGGGAATCCTTTCCCCATTGCTTGTTTTTCTCAGGTTTGTCAAAGATCAGATAGTTGTAGATATGCAGCGTTATTTCTGAGGGCTCTGTTCTGTTCCATTGATCTATATCTCTGTTTTGGTACCAGTACCATGCTGTTTTGGTTACTGTAGCCTTGTAGTATAGTTTGAAGTTAGGTAGTGTGATGCCTCCAGCTTTGTTCATTTGGCTTAGGATTGACTTGGCAATGCGGGCTCTTTTTTGTTCCATATGAACTTTCAAGTAGTTTTTTCCAATTCTGTGAAGAAAGTCATTGGTAGCTTGATGGGGATGGCATTGAATCTGTAAATTACTTTGGGCAGTATGGCCATTTTCATGATATTGATTCTTCCTACCCATGAGCATGGAATGTTCTTCCGTTTGTTTGTATCCTCTTTTATTTCCTTGAGCAGTGGTTTGTAGTTCTCCTTGAAGAGGTCCTTCACATCCCTTGTAAGTTGGATTCCTAGGTATTTTTTTCTCTTTGAAGCAATTGTGAATGGGAGTTCACTCATGATTTGGCTCTCTGTTTGTCTGTTGTTGGTGTATAAGAATGCTTGTGATTTTTGTACATTGATTTTGTATCCTGAGACTTTGCTGAAGTTGCTTATCAGCTTAAGGAGATTTTGGGCTGAGACAACGGGGTTTTCTAGATATACAGTCATGTCATATGCAAACAGGGATAATTTGACTTCCTCTTTTCTTAATTGAATACCCTTTATTTCTTTCTCCTGCCTGATTGCCCTGGCCAGAACTTCCAACACTATGTTGAATAGGAGTGGTGAGAGAGGGCATCCCTGTCTTGTGCCAGTTTTCAAAGGGAATGCTTCCAGTTTTTGCCCATTCAGTATGATATTGGCTGTGGATTTGTCATAGATAGCTCTTATTATTTTGAAGTACGTTCCATCAATACCTAATTTATTGAGAGTTTTTAGCATGAAGCGTTGTTGAATTTTGTCAAAGGCCTTTTCTGCATTTATTGAGATAATCATGTGGTTTTTGTCTTTGGTTCTGTTTATATGCTGGATTACATTTATTGATTTGCATATATTGAACCAGCCTTGCATCCCAGGGATGAAGCCCACTTGATCATGGTGGATAAGCTTTTTGATGTGCTGCTGGATTTGGTTTGCCAGTATTTTATTGAGGATTTTTGCATCAATGCTCATCAAGGATATTGGTCTAAAATTCTCTTTTTTGGTTGTGTCTCTGCCCGGCTTTGGTGTCAGGATGATGCTGGCCTCATAAAGTGAGTTAGGGAGGATTCCCTCTTTTTCTATTGATTGGAATAGTTTCAGAAGGAACGGTACCAGTTCCTCCTTGTACCTCTGGTAGAATTCGGCTGTGAATCCATCTGGTCCTGGTCTCTTTTTGGTTGGTAAGCTATTGATTATTGCCACAATTTCAGAGCCTGTTATTGGTCTATTCAGAGATTCAACTTCTTCCTGGTTTAGTCTTGGGAGAGTGTATGTGTCGAGGAATTTATCCATTTCTTCTAGATTTTCTGGTTTATTTGTGTAGAGGTGTTTGTAGTATTCTCTGGTAGTTTGTATTTCTGTGGGATCAGTGGTGATATCTCCTTTGTCATTTTTTATTGCGTCTATTTGATTCTTCTCTCTTTTTTTCTTTATTAGTTTTGCTAGTGGTCTATCAATTTTGTTGATCCTTTCAAAAAACCAGCTCCTGGATTCATTAATTTTTTGAAGGGTTTTTTGTGTCTCTATTTCCTTCAGTTCTGCTCTGATTTTAGTTATTTCTTGCCTTCTGCTAGCTTTTGAATGTGTTTGCTCTTGCTTTTCTAGTTCTTTTAGTTGTGATGTTAGGGTGTCAATTTTGGATCTTTCGTGATTTCTCTTGTGGGCATTTAGTGCTATAAATTTCCCTCTACACACTGCTTTGAATGTGTCCCAGAGATTCTGGTATGTTGTGTCTTTGTTCTCGTTGGTTTCAAAGAACATCTTTATTTCTGCCTTCATATCGTTATGTACTCAGCAGTCATTCAGGAGCAGGTTGTTCAGTTTCCATGTAGTTGAGCGGTTTTGAGTGAGATTCTTAATCCTGAGTTCTAGTTTGATTGCACTCAGGTCTGAGAGATAGTTTGTTATAATTTCTGTTCTTTTACATTTGCTGAGGAGAGCTTTACTTCCAAGTATGTGATCAATTTTGGAATAGGTGTGGTGTGGTGCTGAAAAAAATGTATATTCTGTTGATCTGGGGTGGAGAGTTCTGTAGATGTCTGTTAGGTCCACTTGGTGCAGAGCTGAGTTCAATTCTTGGGTATCCTTGTTAACTTTCTGTCTCATTGATCAGTCTAATGTTGACAGTGGAGTGTTAAAGTCTCCCATTATTAATGTGTGGGAGTCTAAGTCTCTTTGTAGGTCACTCAGAACTTGCTTTATGAATCTGCGTGCTCCTGTATTGGGTGCATATATATTTACGATAGTTAGCTGTTCTTGTTGAATTGATCCGTTTACCATTATGTAATGGCCTTCTTTGTCTCTTTTGATCTTTGTTGGTTTAAAGTCTGTTTTATCGGAGACTAGGATTGCAGCCCCTGCCTTTTTTGACATAGGCATGGGCAAGGACTTCATGTCTAAAACACCAAAAGCAATGGCAACAAAAGCCAAAATTGACAAATGGGATCTAATTAAACTAAAGAGTTTCTGCACAGCAAAAGAAACTACCATCAGAGTGAACAGGCAACCTACAAAATGGGAGAAAATTTTCACAACCTACTCATCTGACAAAGGGCTAATATCCAGAATCTACAATGAACTCAAACAAATTTACAAGAAAAAAAGAAACAACCCCATCAAAAAGTGGGCGAAGGACATGAACAGACACTTCTCAAAAGAAGATATTTATGCAGCCAAAAAACACATGAAAAAATGCTCACCATAACTGGCCATCAGAGAAATGCAAATCCAAACCACAATGAGATACCATCTCACACCAGTTAGAATGGCAATCATTAAAAAGTCAGGAAACAACAGGTGCTGGAGAGCTTGTGGAGAAATAGGAACACTTTTACACTGTTGGTGGGACTGTAAACTAGTGCAACCATTGTGGCAGTCAGTGTGGCGATTCCTGAGGGATCTAGAACTAGAAATACCATTTGACCCAGCCATCCCATTACTGGGTATATACCCAAAGGACTATAAATCATGCTGCTATAAGGACACATGCACACGTATGTTTATTGCAGCATTATTCACAATAGCAAAGACTTGGAACCAACCCAAATGTCCAACAATGATAGACTGGATTAAGAAAATATGGCACATATACACCATGGAGTACTATGCAGCCATGAAAAATGATGAGTTCACGTCCTTTGTAAGGACATGGATGAAATTGGAAATCATCATTCTCAGTAAACTATCACAAGAACAAAAAACCAAACACCGCATATTCTCACTCATAGGTGGGAATTGAACAATGAGAACACATGGACACAGGAAGGGGAACATCACACTCTGGGGACTGTTGTGGGGTGGGGGAGGGGGGAGGGATAGGATTGGGAGATATACCTAATGCTAGATGACGAGTTAGTGGGTGTAGCGCACCAGCATGGCACATGTATACATATGTAACTAACCTGCACATTGTGCACATGTACCCTAAAACTTAAAGTATAATAATAATAAAAAATAAATACATAAATAAATTTTAAAAAAAGAAAAAAGAAGAAAAAGAAAATGGGTATCACAAAGTGATAGGAGATGTGTCCAGATCCATTTTGCAGTCCGAGGCAGGAAATTGACCCTATGCTTCCCGTAGACTTCCTTCAGACATTCAGAACTGTGCTAGAGACTGACTGTCCCATTAGGAATAAGTAAGTAACACAGCTTGCAGCTGTGAAAGGGTCCTGGGCAGGACGCAGGGCAGAATATCGCAGAGGCAGGTACTGGAGAATTATCTTCAGCCATAGTTCCAAGCTAGCGGGAAAAGCAGGTAGTAGTGTGGAGAGGGAGTTTATTACGGCTGAGGGGAGCACACCCAGGGCATTGTGTGACATTTAAAAATATATACTCAGCCATTACACAGTTTCTGTCACTGGGGAAGAAGGAAGTGCCACAGGTACCAAGTAGTATTGTTGTTATAAGAAAAATAGTGAAACTTCCTTATCTCTGAATCACTAATTTTCTGGGTTTGTTTGTTTGTTTGTTTGTTTTTTGAGACGGAGTCTCAGTGGTGTGTGCCTATAATCCCAGCTGCTCAGGAGGCTGAGGCAAAATAATCACTTGAACCTGGGTGATGGAAGTTGCAGTGAACTGAGATCATGCCATTGCACTCCAGCCTGGGCAACAAGAGTGAAATACCATCTCAAAATAAATAAATAAATAAAAATTAAAAAATGAAGTTTCATTTATGCAAGCTGAGTAAGCTCTAGGGATCTGCTGTCTGTACAACATGGTACCTATAGTTAACAATACTGTATTGTGCATTTAACATATGTTAAGAGGGTAGATCTTATGCCAAATGTTTGACCATAATATAAAAATTACCACATGTGAGAATAGAAGAAAAAATTAGAAACTTAAGAAATTTCAAATATATATATTTGAACTATATATGTGTGTATATATATTAATTTTTACTTATTTTTTATTTTTATTTTTTTTTGAGACAGAGTCTCACTGTCATCCAGGCTGGAGTGCAGTGGCGTGATCTTGGCTCACTGCAGCCTCTGCCTCTCGGGTTCAAGCTATTCTCGTGCCTCAGCCTCCTGAGTAGCTGGGACTACAGGCACGCACCACCATGCCCAGCTAATTTTTATATTTTTAGTAGAGACAGTGTTCCCCATGTTGGCCAGGCTGCTCTCAAACTCCTGACCTCAGGTGATCCGCCCGCCTTGGCCTCTCAAAGTGCTGGGATTATAGGCGTGAGCGACCACACCCAGCCCAAAAAATATTTTTAAAAGAAAATTATTAATGCTTACTATAATGACTTCTAAAGTTTCAGTATGCTTCTGTCGAAGTTTGTCTACAATCAGTTATGCCTATACATTTCCACAGATGAATAAGAACTGTTTGTCCCTCATACTTGTTCTCTAAAATATCTGGAGCCCTGTTTTGTCCACAAGACAGAATATTGGCACTTAAGGCACTAATGTGGGAATTTAGCCATGAATTTTCAAAACCAATTGGTGAATCTTATGTTTTAAAGAAACTTTTTGGTGAACAAACTAATTCGTTATTACTATAGGTTGTCTACCTTCTCTATCTGTTTTAAAATTAGGTTCCCAGAAAGCTATTTAGCTGGATATTATTATCTCAACAGTTTGGAGAAATAATTTCATGGACTACAGATTTAGGATTAGGTATGCTTTTAATTTTATAGAAGGACTTGGTTTACAAAAGTACGTATTAATTTACCCAGTATTTCTCATTTATAGACATATGCCACAAATTCTTCCTTAACATTAGTGCCAACAAAACTTCGTTTCTGAAAAATGATTAGTATGGCTTATTATATCAAGTAATAAAAAGATTGTATAGAAATGAACATCTCTTTTTTTTTTTTTTTTTTTTTGAGACTGAGTCTCGCTCTCTTGACCAGCCTGGAGTGCAGTGGTGCAATCTCAGCTCACTGCAAGCTGCGCCTTCCGGGTTCACGCCATTCTCCCGCCTCAGCCTCCCGAGTAGGTGGGACTACAGTCGCCCACCACCGCGCCCGGCTAATTTTTTGTATTTTTAGTAGAGACGGGGTTTCACCGTGTTAGCCAGGATGGTCTCGATCTCCTGACCTCGTGATCCGCCCGCCTCGGCCTCCCAAAGTGCTGGGATTACAGGCGTGAGCCACTGCGCCCGGCATAAATGAACATTTCTAATGCTGTCATTATATATTCGAGTTTTTTTCTTTTCATTTTAGCTGCTAGGAAATCCAGAGTAAATATAGTGTTCCCAATTTTGTTAATTTGTTTGAAGTGGTATAGTAACATCTGTCACTCTCCTACATTTTAGTAACTTACCTGGTTTCTAACTGCACATTTGTGACCTTTCTTAAGTTCTTTTTGAAAATAAGAGAAATAGAAGGAAATCTTATGTACATATATACATGAAAAACATTTTATTGCCCTTTCAATTGAAGTGGTTTATTACTTTAAACCATTTCAAGAGCTTATTGATAGATTCTAAGGTTCTCAGCAGGTCTTCCCTCCATGCTGTTTTTTTGAACTGTGTAGTCAGCAATGCCCAGATTTGGTAATTGTAATTATCACATGAATTGGATTGAAGCTTTACAAAGCAAAGCAGCTACTCAAGTTAAAGCTTCAGAGTGAGGATAGATCATGTTGATGCTAAAACCCAATACCCCTTGTTCATTAAAGCATTTAGAACTGGAATAGTCTTGTTCCTTGCTTAAAATCCAGTGTTGAGAAAAGGCAAATGATTCAAAATGTTCAGTGCTCTTAGACTATTTGTGGTTTTTAAAAAATATTTTCCTGGTAACTTGATTTTTGCCTGCAAAGAAATTAACAGATACAATACTAGTTCACTCCTTGCACAAGCCTGTCTGGTAGATACTGAGGTGAGAAGCTTAAAAAACAACAACAACAAAAAGGTGTATTTACAAAATGGGTGAGTGTAGTGTCTGTGACCAGCTGGAGAGTGCATAAGTCTTCAAAGCGAACTCCAAAATTCCTTCACTGGCTTGGCTGACATTCTTCTCTTATGAGGATTAGTGCCAATTTCTATCATGCTGTATCAAATAAACAAAACAAATAAGCAGAAACTGACAATATAACAACAGAAAGAGGTACTGCCTGGTGATATCTAGCTACTACCTTTTCATTTGTCTTAGCAATTTGAAATTACACATACATAGTTTTTTTATATTTAAAAACAAGCATTGTAAGCATGGTGAAAATTGTTTTTATTTTGTTTTTAACAACTTGCATTAGTTTCCTTTTGCTGCCATATCAAATTAACAAAAACTTAGTGGCTTAAACATTAAAAATTTATTATCTTACAGTTCTGCAGATCAAAAGGCTGAAACAGCTCTCACTCGGGTAAAACTAGGGTGTTAGCTGCATTCCTTTTGGAGACTCCAGCACCAAATCCATTTCCTTGCTTTTTCTAGTTTGTAGGAGCTGCCCACATTTCTTAACTTCCTTCCTCCTTACTCCATCTTTGAAGCCAGCGACATTGAGCCAAATCCTTCTCATGTTGCCATCTGTCTCATCCTCCCTCTTGTACTTCCCTCTTCCACTTTAAAAGACCCTTGTAAATACACTGAGCAGACCAGATAATCTAGATTAATCTATCTCAAAGTCAGCTGATTAGCAACCTTAATTCCACCTGCAATCTTTATTCCCCTTTGCCATGTAACTTAACATATTCATAGGTTCCAGGGATTAGAATGTGGACATTTTTTGAGAGGAGGATTCTTTTTCCTGTCTTTAAATTCTTATTCAGTACCTCCTTCTCGAAATAAGTTGTTATCTCTTTGGTATATTCCTTCCAGATCTTTTTCTTTGCACCAACCAAAATGCATTCATAGAAATCTGTAATTTTTCACTTTTTCTGTATTTGTCTGCATCTTGCTTTGATTTCACAATATGTCTTAGAAAAGATATATTTGAACTCATACTTACTCATCTATGAGTCATTTTAACTGCTGTATAATATAACATATTTACTTATATTTTTCTTGAAGAATACTATAAGGTTGGGAACTAACATGATTTGGGATACCACCTTTATCTTATTTAATATCTCTTCATTTACATACATGGTTCTGCTTCAGGATGACCTATTGTGTTTACTGATTCGTTCTTATAAACTACTGTATTATATTAATTTCTTTGGTTTTAGAACTTGTCTTAATGGCTAACTGGTATAGACAGATATCTCTCTTATTTATATTAAAAATGATTATGACTTTTCTTGTTCATTTTGAATTTTAAAAATTTTGCCAAAAACCAAAACTCTTACGGTATTTTGATTGGACTGGATTGAATTTATAAGTTAATCCTGGGAATACTGATATCCTTCCAAAGGAATCTTTCTGTCTACCAATATATTTCTACTTATCAAATCATTCTTTACATATTTCAGTAAATTTTTTCAGTTTTGTTCATAAATATTTTGTACTTTTCCTGTTAGGTTTATTCCTAGGTACTTTGTGGTTTCCGTTGCTATTGTGAATAGGTTTGTCTGTTGATTCTCTTGTATTTCCTAGGTTAACTCTTAATATTGCCTGTAAAAATTGACAGTTTTATCCATTCCTTTTCAATACGTATACTTTTTCAACTTCTTTATTTATTTATTCACTCCTTCCTGTTCCAGATCTTATTGCATTAGCTGGAGATTCTATTACAATGTTGAACAGTTGAATGACTGTGTCATCCTGGTTTTATTCCTGGCTTTAATGCAATGCCTTTAGAGTTTCAGTGTAGAAAATGGTTTGCTAAAGTTTCTGATGGTTACCCTATATAAAGTTAAGAAGTTTGCTTTCCATTCTTAGTTTACTAAAAGTTTTAAAATATGCTTTCGGTGTTTGATTTCTATCAAATATATATATATATATGTATTTCAAAAACCTAATATAGGACAACTTAATGTATAACAAATAGAAAATTATATAACAACTTAAGTATGTAATTTAAATTGATTTAAGTTGTTACATATTTTACATGATTTAAGTTGTTACATATTTTACATGATTTAAGTTGTTACATAATTTTATTTTTCAGTTTGTTAACATCATAGATTACATGGTACGTTTTGTAATGTTTAATTATCTTTGTATTTCTGGGATAAATCCTGCCTGCCTATTCCTAATGATTCTTTTACTGACTGCATACAATTTGTTAACATTTGGTCTCAAGTTTGCATCTACTTTTATGATATTTGTCTTTCCTCATGTTGACTTTCATCTAGTTTGGTAGCAGAATTATACTAGTCTCAGAAATGAGTTGAGGGTTTAATATCACATCTTTCAGTTAATGATTTTTACCTTTTCTAGTCTTTTGTCAACTGAATGAACTTTCTGAGAACTATTTTTCCCTCTGGTTTAAAAAGTTTTTAATTTCATGTTACCTTTTAACTTCAAACAGACATGCTTGAATTTATATTTTCTACTAATGTTTAGAGTTAACAAATATGTGTATCCCTTTTCTAAACTACTTAATACTTAATAAAGTATACCAAGCATAGTTTAATTTCTCTCTGCCCACCACCAGATCAACAAGATATCTGTGTCTGTCTTCAAACATTCTTCCTTCCTCCTATTATGAGGAATAAACTGCCATTACTCCTGTCCAGAGCCGAAACTGCCCACTACTAGAACCTGACAAAGTTCAGGTACTTTATTTCTGCAGTTGTCCTCCTTGCCTCCTGCATTATCAGGGTTGATCTTTTTTAGATCATTACTATACTGTTATATCTCCCATCTTAAAAAAAAAAAATCCTTCCTTCAGCCGTCACCCTACTTCTGCCTCATTTCTTTGCAGCCTTTTACAAAACACTCCTTGAAAGAGTTGTCCATACTTGCCATCTTATTCTTCTATCCAGTCTGGCATTTGTTCCCACATTCTACCAAAATTGCTCTTGTCAGAATCACCAGGGCTCATCACCAGTGATCCCTACATATCCAAATACAAAGATCAGTTTTTTAGTCCTCATTTTGTTTAACCTCTCATCAGTTCTTGGCACAATTGGCAGTTGTTCCTTTTTGAAACCCATTATTCACCTACCTTATGTGATATCACTAACCTTTTGTTTTATTTCTATCTATGGACTGCTTTTTCAAAATATTCTTTTGCTGAATTCCTTTTATCCTCCCAACTCCTAAATATTAGAGTGCCTCAGCTTTGTCCTATGGCCTCTTCTGTATCCACAGTCATTGCTTAAGATATGCCATAAAAGTCCCATAGTGTTGATATCTGTGTTCTGACACTATCCAGATGTATCTCCAACCCAAATCTACCCCTTTATCTCAGACTCACAATTCTAGTTGCTTACCTTCCAGTTGCTTACCTATCTAATTGGATATATATATATATATATATATATATATATATATATGAAATTGGATGTCTAATGAGCATCTCAAGCTTAACATAGCCAAAGGTAGAAGTGTAGTACTATACTTTTAGAGATGATAATACTGACATCAATAGACATTTCTTAACTTGGTAAAAATCCTTATCATGGAGCCATTATTTAAACCTACTTCCTTCTAACTGAAACACTTTTATCTTTTCATTAAACTATGTTTGGTGTACTTTAATAAGTGTTAAGTAGTTTAGAAAAAGGATATACATATTTGTTGACTCTAAGCATTATATTCCATTATAACCCCATGGATTGTAAATTTTATAACTAAATATATCCATGTTGAATTTGTGGGATATCATGGTTCTACAGGAGGTAGGGGAGGCAGTGGTGAGGAATGACCTCTCCTACCTCTTATGACCAGAGATAAAGAGGTGTGTGCATACAGTTTGCATGCACTTACATTCTGCCTTGTGTGAGGTGCTGTCCCTTCCAAAACTCTTGTTGAAATTTAATTGCCATTATACCAGCATTAAGAGGTGGGCTCTTTAGGAAATGATAAGCCATGAGGGTTTTGCCTGCTTGGGTGGGTTTAATGCCATTACAGAAGGGCAAGCTTGACCTCCTATTGCTTCTTTGCCTTTCTGCCTTCCACTATGTGGGAATGAAGCTTTTCTCTCCTTCAGAGGACACAGCAATTGAGGCACCATCTTGAAATCAGAATTGCCAAACCTGTCTGTACCTTAATATTGGACTTCACAGCTTCCAGAACTGTGAGCCTACAGATTACCATTTATAAATTACCCAGTCTGTGGTATTCTGTTAATATATCTTTTCCAATAACATGGACATGTCAATCACCTCTCATGTACGTATACACACACACACACACATATACACATGTGTACATATATATGCTTGTGTGTGTGTGCAGTTTTGGGGTTTCCTCCAAAATTTGAATGTGTATATAGTGTTTAGATTTTTTCACACAGGAGGCTTTCATTTGAGCATATTGTTTCACTAGTTAAGGAGCATCTACTTATCCTCAGTAAAGTACTTACTACTACTAACTGCCTGTATTGCAGCAATAGGCCCAGCTCCCTTTGAGTGTTAAAGGGTCGAGAAACACCCATTAGCCAAGAGGGAGACAAAAGATCTCAGGGTTGATGAAATACTCCTATTCCATAAAGACAGGCTAAACACAGCAGAACCATTTTAGCAACTATGCATTTAAATGAAAACCACATCTCTACTATACTGACTTTGATATAGTTTATTCTTTTTATTTGAGTTAGTAATGTTCTACAGAGTCATCACAAATAATTGAATTAGCAAATAGTGAACTATTGCTCATAGGGAAAATGTAAGGTTAAGTTCCTGTGAGCCTCTGATCATAATATTTTTGCCAACTGGAATGCCATTTGCATTATATAGATTTGTTTGCCAGAGTCCTTGTAAAGCAAGCCAGTCTAATCAGCATTGAAAAACTGCTTTTCTACATAACCCTCTACTTGTATCACATTTAGCAGTTATTTTAAAAATTCTTCTGCACCTTCCTGATCTGAGGAATCCGCCTTATCTGCAAGCTTAGCCTTTTTTGACTTTGTATTGCCTTTTAAAACATGTGAGCCAGCCAACCTAGCTAGGAAGGGTTAAACACTTTCCTGACTCTGGGTAATATGATCATAAATTTCTTTGGCTTTCAGACTCACAACAGTGTTGTCCACTTTGTTTTTTAAAAATAGGTTGTCATCTCATGAATCCACAAATTTAATTACTTTTCCTCTTTTTCATAATTTCATCATTCACTGTAGATATTACTTTAACACTTCCAGAGTGGTTTCATAAACAGATCAGCAAATTTTCTATTTCTTTTTGTAAGTGTCCTGTGTTGCTGATTCATTATCACTGAATTCATGGCCAACAGTCCTATAACTTATGCCTGAACGAAGCTTATCTGACACATCTACTTTCTCCATAAGGCACATCACAGCCTTCTTTCTCTTAGAAACATTAGACAGCAATCTAATACTATGCTTGGGGACTATTGTAAATAGCAAAGTCACCAGCAAAAATCACAACAATGTGAAAAGTGTGGCACTAAATAAACCACAAAAAGGACACTTGTTTACAGTATGAGAGCTGAAACAGGAAAGCAGAGGGTTTCTTTGTTCTGCTTCAGCTGGGCATATGAATGTCAGTTGACTCCAATGTTTTGCTATTCTCTGCATGTCCGTGAATAACCATGAACACATCTTTGAGTATTGGTTTGGTGGTTACAAATAAATTTTAACAGGTTGGTGAATCTGTAACCATGGAATCTGTGAATAATGAGTGCAAGTCATGGCAAGGAAGTAATCTATATTCTTTTCACGCCAATGTGATTACTGAACAGACCCCTTTACCGTAGACTCCAATTGTTCTTTGTGTATAAAATGTTCTTAGAGGATTGTTATGCAAGGTAGCAAAGGTCAAGTTTTCATCACTTGGTACACATTAAGGAAAAGGCTTTATTAAAAAACTTAGGACATGGGAACCAGTATGAAGGGGAGTACAGACCCCTGTCCTCTCATCATCTTACAGAAAAGCAATTTGGGGCAAAGGGCCATATGTAGGAGGGTTATATTCAAGAGACGAGGCCCCTGAAAGCAATCTTATGAGTTGGGAGTGGGGTCATAGAGGGATAAACTATTTGGGTGCCAAACAATCTGAGTATAGATGGCAGCTATTTTCAGATTTCTGTGAAATTCAGCTGCCCAGCATCTGGAGAACTTGAAGCCTGTGGGAAGTTTCACACCCTTCTGCTTGGGGAAAAGAGTCACAAGTCTGAGGATCTGAGTTCAGGTGTAGCCTTTCCCACTTAGAGAATGCAGGAATCTGAGATCCAGACAATGCAGAGTGAGCTTCCATAGTTGATTTAAGTCATATTTTCTCATTGCACCATTATGGTAATTGAATTGTTTGTGTTAATTTGATTTGCAGATTGGAAGAAGTTCAATATTTATTTTTAAATGTAATTTTAAAACTATATTGTCCATCTTGTCTTAATTTTTTTTTTCTGGAGACCAGGTTAAATTGATCTCTGGAAACCTGACCAGAGAATATTGATATGTACTAGTCTATATTTGAAACTGCTATAAAGTACAGCATTATCTGTGTTATCTATGTGTGTTACATGTTGGTTATATAAATCACATAACTTCCTTTAAAAATTATACAGATTATTCTACCCTTTCCAAAAGGTACTTCTCTATTCAACTTGGACAATGAGCTAAAGAAATCCTCAATTAAAAAGCAACCTAACCTATCTAATTTTGTCGTGTTATAAGTTTCTACCACTTTTACTTTCTTTAGCCTTAAATTTAAAGGTTTAAATTTTTAATAGTTTAAAATTTTCAAAGAAATAACCTTTTTTTAACTTGTAAATCTCTTTAAAATTATTTTATTAGAGATGGTGAGAAGATTGACCAGGACCCATTCTCAGCCAGAGCCACAGATGCTCTATACACTCCAAAGGAAGATTCCAAAATATTCCCTAAATGATTTTTCCCAAAAACTTCAGCTTTGAAGGACATTTATAAGATAATCATTGTTAAACACAGAGTGTCATGCAATGATTTTCTTGTATTACCCATTTTTATTACTCTTTAATCTGGTTAACTTTCTAAAAACAAACTTAAGCTAAACACACAAAAATAAGGATTTAAGATATAAGTCAATTTATAACAACAGATCAATTACAATGGTCCATAAAAATGAAAAAATATATAACTTAAACAATTCTTATAAGCATAGCCCAAATTCTAATCTCTCTTGTTTGTTTTACAAAGAGGTTTCAGAAACATTTAGTTATTGTTTTACAAATGGAAATGCTATGTTTCCATTTAGGAGGAATGAAATCCTGAATATTAATTTGAATCCAGTTGACTTTCATTCTTCTATAAACTCACAGAATCTCAAAGGCTAGAGTTTGTTATCTGTAAGGACAGAGATTTAAGCCACACACATTAAAAAAGTTTTTAAAAAGTTTAAAATTTTGTCTTCTAACTAGCACTGCACTTACAATTTCAAAACTTTTCTTCTTTAAAACACTTTATTTGCAACTAACCTTTTTTAAGGTTGTTCCTTTGGAGAGGATCAATAAAAGCACAGCATTTCTCCACTCTCACCTCTTAAAACCTTTGGCTTCCTACCAGTTTCCCCTGTTGCTCAGTCTTTTTATTGTTGACAATTCTTAGAGGTTTCCGTTATGTTCCTCTGAAGGCATGTCCCTTGTCAAAGAGGCAGGCTACTTTCTGAGGTGTCTTTTATTTTTCTTTAGCTGCCCCTTCGTTTTTGATATCCTTGATTAGGGCAGCCCAATGATCCAGGTGCAAGGCCTGGGTAATCTGCTAGACATTCTGATAATCATCTTGACTCATGCTGGGGTCACAATGGTACCCACAGAAGCAGCCATGACATAGGGACAGCATAGCTATTTGCCAGTTGTCATAGCTAATATACTACTATTTACAGCCGCTCTCCTTGGGGACTAGGAAGAGAAAGGGAAAACTCTTTCCTTCTTTTGTCATTGAAAATGGCATGACATGGCATGGCATGGCTACCATTTCTGGCTTCTCTGTCATTTCCAGTACCAAAATGGCCTGAGCAGAGTTTACTATGATGATCTGCTAGTTCTCTGCAAGTTTTCTTCTTTCCCTTGGTCTTTTTAGACTCTTATCACCTTGACCACACCTTGCTTGTGGACTCTTTTTGGTCATGGACCTTGGGCATCTTTATCTTTTTCCACACTTCTGAAGATAACTCCAGTTCTATTCATTCATGAGGATATCCCCAGATTTTTTTAGGGCTGTGGAAGTTTCTCTCTATTTTGGATCTGTCTGTGTAATAAAGCAAATGTTTACTGGTTTAAATGTTGCATCTCCTTCCAACACCCCATCATGGGCATTAGTCTATCCCTGCATTTTTTTATGCCAGGCACTGTTCTAGTTTCTCTGCATTTCCCTTAGTGCAGGTCAAGTTGTGTTGCTAGTGTCTCTGCAGAAACAACCTTGCACCTTGCCTATGTGCCAATTTTTTGACCTCTTGAGAAATTTAAGTGGTGGGTTCCAGTCCCCAACCCAACTTAGGTCACAAGGGGAATGGACTTCCACCATTTCCAGTTGTGGTAAGAAAAGAAATTATGTAAAATGCTTAAGCAACACTCTGGTTTAAGTATTATTTTTCCTGGCAGTGGGACTAATGAGTAGAGTAGGTGAGATATCATGGTGATGAATAAATACCTGGTAATTAGTAAATACCTGACTTGGTATTCTCATCAACAAATGTACATGGAGAAATAACAGATATGCAATGTTCCCCAAAAATATCTTGAATATGCAGACCAAAGTGAGCCCTTTTATTATATATAATCTAATATTCATCCTTCAGGATCTCATTGTTGTTTTTGGTACAAACCTCTTTCAAATCTCTCCAGACCTTTGTTAAAAGGTGAAGATAACTAGATCACATATAGCTGCAACTCTGATTACCAATTCATTTGCAAGTGGTTTTTCCCATTATGATGCCCGTGACATGGTGAAGGAGTCTATTACCAAGGAGACTGACTGTGGACCTTGAGAATTTCAGCCCTGTCTGTAACATGAGGTCCGATAGTGTTCTCAGGGCACGTCAGGATACCTCCTGGCAATATGTTTATAAAAAGTCTTCAGCTGCTCCTTTGTTTTTTTTGTTATTTTTTTTTTGAGATGGAGTCTCGCTCTGTCACCAAGGCTGGAGTGCAGTGGTGCAATCTTGGCTCACTGCAACCTCTGCTTCCCGGGTTCAACGATTCTCCTGCCTCAGCTTCCTGAGTAGCTGGGATTACAGGCATCCACCACCATGCCCAGCTGATTTTTTTATTTTTAGTAGAGATGGAGTTTCACCATGTTGGCCAGGCTGGTCTCGAACTCCTGACCTCATGTGATCCACCCACCTTGACCTCCCAAATTGCTAGGATTACAGGCATGAGCCACGTCACCCAGCCTCAGCTTCTCCCTTTAAAATCTTTTTTTGATGTGTTTCTCTAAGATGTTCCTGATATATACATGTTCCTTTGAATTCACTGACTTACCACATTCCATCTCTTCTAATTCTGAAACTTTTTATTCTTCCATGCCATGGATTTCCCCTAATTCTCCTGATCAGTATTGTCCATTTAATATAATCAATGTGGTAAGTACTTTGGTAGAAGTGTGACAAAATAGCTATATGGAATTGGAAAGAGGAATTATTGATTCCATAAAGGAAGAGGGGGATCCTGAAGGATTTCCTAGATGACCTCACATTTGAAAAACATTTGAAAAATGCATGCAATGGAAAACTAAGAAGAACACTATGAGAACAGCATGCACAAGTTGTTGGGGGAAATGAGGAGTACTACAGTGTAACTGAAGTAGGGACAGGTTGGAGGAGAGATGTCAGGGCGGATAGCTAAGGGCCGTGAACCCACGCTAAAGACTATGAACTTCATATGGGGTCTGGCAAGCAGTTGAGTAAGTAGTGAAATATATGTATTAGAAACAAAATCCTAGAAGAAAGAAGTAAAAACAGATAGGAAAAGAGGAGAAACTGAGGCAAGGAGACTAGTTAGGAGATCCTCATTCCTCAGAGAAGTGAGTCTGCTTCCTTTTCTCCATGCCTGCTCCCTCCTGGTGCTGTAAAGCAGTTCTGGTCTCCCTAAACAGAGCTCTGAGGGAAGGAGGGATGTTCATGGCTTTAAATATGTGCCCTGAGTAAGGGTCTGGCACTAGAGTGGCTTCCATAGTGGGAGCTTACAGCTGTAACCTTATTGGGAATACAGCACCTAGCATATCATAGGTGCTCAAAAATATCTGTAGAACGAGTGAATAGGGGGGAAAAAACCTTTTCTGGCATTATCACACTCACAAAGTAAGAAGTCCCCTTTTACATTCCCCCTTGGGATAAAATATATAAAAAAGATTCTCTTAAAATCTAGGACTCATTTTTTTTCCAGTCAGTCACATTTCCTTGAAAATTGATTCTGCACCCTGCCATGGAGGCCACCTGGGGGTTAGAAATAGCATGGGCTTCAGAGCCAGGCTGACTCAGGTGCACATCCTTACTTAGTAATTGTGCAAACTTGAATAATTTTGTAACTTTCTGATCCTCCATTTCCTCATCTGTATACTAACAATGAGGAAAGGGTTGCAGTGAGGAAAGAGATAATGTCTGTAAAATGCTTATGCCAAAATGTGGCTGCAGTTCAGCCAGATGCACACAGAATACATGTGCAGGAGCTCTGAGATCCAGAGAGAGAGCTGCAGAATTATATAGCAGGGTGGCCATTGCACCTCTCCGCTCCTCCTCTACTCCAGTCTTGGACCACCCCTACTTAGGCTGCATCTGAGGCCAATGCATGTACTAAGTCAGAATCAGACAGAACTCATCCCATGTAGCAGATATAAATCTCAATCCAAAAAAAAAAAAAGAAGAAAACCTCGTTGTACAAGAAATATGAACTTTATATTTCCATGTGAATTACATTTTTCCAATATGAGACTCAGTTTAATGTAAAGATAGAAAAAATTTCAGAAAATGTAACATTCCACCTCACCAGCTGCCTTTATCTGGGGATGATATAAGTTACTGGAGATTTACATAGAGCCAAATCATTGGGAGAGTGCATCTAGTTTTGTATAGTGTCAGTTGCCCACATCAGCATTTGATTGAATGATCACATTCCCCTTTGGTCTTAGTGGTAACGGTTGGGTCCTTCTTTATACCCACCCCAACAGCTGACTGTCTGGGCCATTTCTGTACTGCTCTGTGAACAAAGGAAACATTTTGTACCCCTGAGCCCTGTAGTGTCACAGAGATCTCAAAGAGGAGACCATCTGAGGACTGCCTACCTGCCCTGCACAGCCATCTCTTCTGCTTGTACATCGTGGGGAAGGAGAGAACCCTTGAGGTGAGTCTGTGTCCCAATTACCAGGGATAGTCTAGAGAAGCAGCAACACTCCAGGGTTCTCTCCTTCCCCTCAATGTACAAGCAGAAGAGATGGCTGTACAGGGTAGATACTTGCCTGTACCTGGAAGTTTAGGCAGGATCTCCTCCCTCTGACCTCTCTAATTGTGGCAACACTTCCTGTCTATTTTAATCATTTAACTTTACTAGGTTTCTTTTTTTTTAATTATTATACTTTAAGTTTTAGGGTACATGTGCACATTGTGCAGGTTAGTTACATATGCATACATGTGCCATGCTGGTGCGCTGCACCCACCAACTCGTCATCCAGCATTAGGTATATCTCCCAATGCCATCCCTCCCCCCTCCCCCCACCCCACAACAGTCCCCAGAGTGTGATATTCCCCTTCCTGTGTCCATGTGATCTCATTGTTCAATTCCCACCTATGAGTGAGAATATGCGATGTTTGGTTTTTTGTTCTTGCGATAGTTTACTGAGAATGATGGTTTCCAATTTCATCCATGTCCCTACAAAGGACATGAACTCATCCTTTTTTATGGCTGCATAGTATTCCATGGTGTATATGTGCCACATTTTCTTAATCCAGTCTATCATTGTTGGACATTTGGGTTGGTTCCAAGTCTTTGCTATTGTGAATAATGCCGCAATAAACATACGTGTGCATGTGTCTTTATAGAAACCTACAACATGGGAGAAAATTTTCGCAACCTACTCATCTGACAAAGGGCTAATATCCAGAATCTACAATGAACTCAAACAAATTTACAAGAAAAAAACAAACAACCCCATCAAAAAGTGGGCGAAGGACATGAACAGACACTTCTCAAAAGAAGACATTTATGCAGCCAAAAAACACATGAAAAAATGCTCATCATCACTGGCCATCAGAGAAATGCAAATCAAAACCACTATGAGATATCATCTCACACCAGTTAGAACGGCAATCATTAAAAAGTCAGGAAACAACAGGTGCTGGAGAGGATGTGGAGAAATAGGAACACTTTTACACTGTTGGTGGGACTGTAAACTAGTTCAACCATTGTGGAAGTCAGTGTGGCGATTCCTCAGGGATCTAGAACTAGAAATACCATTTGACCCAGCCATCCCATTACTGGGTATATACCCAAAGGACTATAAATCATACTAGGTTTCTTATGGATTGTTTTCTCATCATAATTCTTTCGTTTTGTCCTCTGAGTCCAAGGTTTTGGAATTCAAAAGCCAGAAATAAGACTACTGTTCTCTCCTTTCCTTTTCCTTGAGCCAGTGAATAAGTTTGTTGCTGAATTCTGGGTGGAGGGAGGGAATCAAGAAATATGTGTAAATGCAAGGGGAAACAGTTTATTTAGTCTTAGCCACTTCATTTTTACATTTTCTCTGGTTAAACCATCCCACTTCATTTTTTTCATATTTCACTTTCTCTTGCCCTTTGACACTGCTACACATTGCTTGAAATAATTTTCTCTTCATTGCCAATAGTATCCTTCTGAAACTGACCATGTTAAAGTAAGAAACAAGAATCTCATCTACTGGGCTGTTCAGCATATCATGAAAATAGTTGAGTATTAAATTGACCAGTCATTTGTTATTAACGTACATATATACTTCTCTATGGACTGTGTTTTAAACGACTGTAAAACTCACTCTGTAATCGTTAGATTTAGGGCATTGTTAGGACAAGAACTTAAGTGCTTTCTTTTGTCCAGTTGCTGTTATAATATTGCATTTCTTTGTCTAAAATCTAAGTCCAATTAGGAAAACCAGATAAATGCCAGTATGATTTTTTAAGGGTTTCAAATTTTTGTGTCTCTTCATAAAACAGAATTTTTAGCAAATTTTATTGCAATAATTTTGTTTATAAGCATTTTTATAAATGTATCTCACAGAAACCTTTGATAGTTTGTTGAGAAAAGTGTAGTAATGTATTTTAAAATCTGGTTTTGTAAATGAATAATTCAAGTAAAATGGGAAATAGGAAAAGAGCTTGGGAAAGGAATAAGTACAGCTTTTGGTCTTTTTATTAGACTATCATAATCAGATGATTCCTTTATCAGAGTGGGATGTCTATGTCTGAAATAAACCTGGGCCTCCATTGGAATACTTGGAATGTAAATCTTAAACACTCATTTGTGAAGACAGTCAGTCAAATGTTCTTTCAATTTGATGTCCAGTTGATTCATAAATTTACTCATGATTTATGAGGAGTTATGTCAAAAGGCAGTAATGTCATTGAACTTGAATTTGATATTTTGGCCTGTGATCATAGACTAAGTTGATTTTTTTTCTAATACATAATTTATCCTAAAGATTTACTTCATGCAGAGATTCCTACATATTCCAATAGCTCTAACTCTTTTCATAAAGAACCTAACAAAGCAGGTTAGTGAGGCAAATTACAGGACTCTTATCAGATGAATAAACTTATAAGATAGACCATTTGTGCACAGAGATGTGTGTAGCTTTATCTTTTATAATCAACTTATAAAAAGTCATCATGTTGATGTAAGGACTGATCTAATAGGACACATAAGCCTTCCTGTAGCTAACCCCTTCTCAGTACTGACACAACCTGAGAGTAAGAAGATTAATGTAAATGGAAAGAGCCTTAAACATCATTTAGTCTAACTGCCTTGTTTTACAGGCACAGAAATTAAGGGGTTTGACAGCGTGCCAGTGGACACACAGTGATTAAACCTGACTAAGTCAGGTTGGGGTTCCTGACTTCCTGCCTCCAAGCCTCTGACCCAATGCAGCATTTTCATTTCCTGCTTCTTGTATGATTAGGACAGATTCATCTACAGTTTAATCATCTCATTCATGAAAAGTGCAGAAGAAAGAGCTATGAAATTTTTTACCCTTTTAATTTTAGTTCAGTTAAAACTTTCCTTATGATTAGAATTACAAATTTTTAAAAAAATATTCCAGACACTTTTCATTATAGAACAAAAGGACAGTTGAAAATGCATTACTCTTTTTCTCCATACTTTATGCATTCATTTTGTATAAATAAAACTGCATTCTAACCATCTATAAATGTTTTCTTCTACTAGCTGTGAGATATTTGAGATCAGTTATCATGTTTCATTCAGGCATTATATTCCTAAAGCCCTAGTACAATTCATGGCACAAAACATTTTTGGTGAATGAATGCTAGATTACCATTTTCCTGGAGGTAGTAGCCTTGTTTTCTATTTGTATTCTTTGTATACATTAGCACTCAGTATACATTTGTAATGAATAATAGAATGAGTGAGTAAATAGACATTCATAGAGGATCTCTTTGGACTTTCTTAACTAGAAACAATGGTGTTTTTTTTTTTTTACCTTTTTTTTATGCTTCAACTTCTGGGGTACATCTGCACAATGTGCAGGTTTGTTACATATGTATACATGCGCCATGTTGGTGTGCTGCCCATTAACTCGTCATTTACATTAGGTATACCTCCTAATGCTCTCCCCCCTCCCCCAACCCCACGACAGGCCCTGGTGTGTGATGTTCCCCTTCCTGTGTCCAAGTGTTCTCATTGTTCAATTCCAACCTATGAGTGAGAACATGCGGTGTTTGGTTTTTTGTCCTTGCGATAGTTTGCTAAGAATGATGGTTTCCAGCTTCATCCATGTTCCTGCAAAGGACATGAACTCATCCTTTTTATGACTGCATAGTATTCCATGGTGTATATGTGCCACATTTTCTTAATCCAGTCTATCATTGATGGACATTTGGGTTGGTTCCAAGTCTTTGCTATTGTGAATAGTGCCACAATAAACATATGTGTGCATGTGTCTTTATAGCAGCGTGATTTATAATCCTTTGGGTATATACCCAGTAATGGGATGACTGGGTCGAATGGTATTTCTAGTTCTAGATCCCTGAGGAATGGCCACACTGTCTTCCACAATGGTTGAACTAGTTTACAGTCCCACCAACAGTGTAAAAGTGTTCCTATTTCTCCACATCCTCTCCAGCACCTGTTGTTTCCTGACTTTTTAATGATCGCCATTCTAACTGGTGTGAGATGGTATCTCATTGTGGTTTTGATTTGCATTTCTCTGATGGCCAGTGATGATAAGCATTTTTTCTTGTGTCTGCTGGCTGCATAAATGTCTTCTTTTGAGAAGTGTCTGTTCATATCCTTTGCCCACTTTTTGATGGGGTTGTTTTTTCTTGTAAATTTGTTTGAGTTCTTTGTAGATTCTGGATATTAGCCCTTTGTCACATGATTAGATTGCGGAAATTTTCTCCCATTCTTTAGGTTGCCTGTTCACTCTGACTTTCTTCACAGAATTGGAAAAAACTACTTTAAAGTTCATATGGAACCAAAAAAGGGCCCGCATTGCCAAGACAATCCTAAGCCAAAAGAAGAAAGCTGGAGGCATCACACTACCTGATTTCAAACTATACTACAAGGCTATAGTAACCAAAACAGCATGGTACTGGTACCAAAACAGAGATATAGACCAATGGAACAGAACAGAGCCCTCAGAAATAATACCACACATCTACAACCATCTGATCTTTGACAAACCTGACAAAAACAAGAAATGGGGAAAGAATTTCCTATTTAATAAATAGTGCTGGGAAAACTGGCTAGCCATAAGTAGAAAGCTGAAACTGGATCCCTTCCTTACACCTTATACAAAAATTAATTCAAGATGGATTAAAGACTTAAATGTTAGACCTAAAACCATAAAAAGCCTAGAAGAAAACCTAGGCAGTACCATTCAGGCCATAGGCATGGGCAAGGACTTCATTTCTAAAACACCAAAAGCAATGGCTACAAAGGCCAAAATTGACAAATGGGATCTAATTAAACTAAAGAGCTTCTTCACAGCAAAAGAAACTACCATCAGGGTCATTTTTTTTTTTTAAGTAAGCTGTGTAGCTCTTAGTTGTTAGTGCTTATGTTACTCCTTATAAATGTATAAAAAATTTATATCTCTGGAAATGATATAACCAAGGTAATGTTTAAATGTGACCTAGTGTTTGGAATTAGGCCTAAATATCTCAGAGAAAAAATTGCAACAAATTCATTTAACTACGCAGGTCATTGGCCCAAGTTTCAGTTTCATTTCATCAGTAGCATACTTGGCTAGAATTTTAGCACCAAAACTTTTTTTTTTAGTGAATTAAAATGAAAACTGAAAAGAGAAGACTAAATTGGGGTGCCACAATGAAGCTTGAGGAGATGGGGATACAATTTTAAACAGAAATAGAAGAGCCTTTCAAGATTTTGTAATTTTCTCCCATTTGTCACCCATCTCCTTGTTCTCCTTTTGTCAAGTTTCCAGATATGGTAAATGCAAAAAAAAAGTGAGTGCTTCATCTTTGAAAAATAGAATTGAGCTTTATTGAAAAATAAAATAAGCTGTCTAAATGTGGCACTTAGAGAGCCTTCCTCTGAGGATTTATTGTGAGAAAAGGGCCCATAAGATTGTAAGTACAGCTTTTGTTAGTTAATAGAAGGCAACATGGTTGAAAAGATGAGGATTTATATTAAAAGCTTAAAATATAAAGGCTAAGATTATACTAGAGAAGCCTCAATGTGTTATTGTTACTACTCTGTTAAAAGATTGCTGGATTGGTCCTCACAAAGGATAAGGAAGGGAAGTGGGGGAGCGGGATGTCTGTGCCATATCTGTTCCTGTTTCCTTCACTGTGTCATTACTTAATCCTCAGACATACATATGAAGTAGATGTTATTATCTTTATTTCATGGTTCAGAACTGAGGCTTAGTTAAGTAAAATAATTCGTGGGAGGTCATGTCACCTGCTTACTTTTTTAGCCTCACCTTCTACCATTCTCAACCTCACCTGCTCCTCTCACCCTTAGCATCTTTGCTCTTCCCTGAACATCCCAAGCATGCTGCCTTCTGTGACGGTTGCTCTAGCTATATCTTCTGCTCAGGGTTCTTAGGCCCCAACTATTAATGTGGTTAGCTCCCTCTTGTCACTCAGATCTCTGATGATATGCCATTGCAGAAAGGGCTTTCCTGATGACCCTATATAAAATATCTCATTTCATATGTGCTATGATCTAAATGTTTGTGTTCCCCCAAATTCATATGTTGAAATTATAATTCCCAATGGGATTATATTAGGAGGTGGAGCCTTTGAGAGGTGACTAGGTCATGAGAGTATAGTGTTAATGAATGATATTAGTACTTTTATAAAGGAGGCCTGAGAGAGACCACCTCATTCCCTCCCCATACGAGATTACAGTGAAAAGACAGCTGTCTATGAACCTGGAGGTGAGCCCCCACCAGACACTGACTTTGCTGGCACTTTGATCTTGAACCTCCTAGCCTCCAGAAGTGTGAGAAATAAATTTTTGGTTGTATATATGTCACTCAGTTTTTGGTATTAGAGTTGTTATAACTGTCCAAACAGACTAAGGTAATATGCCAGTAAGATGCACCATTATTTTGGGTACCACTAAGAAAGCAAAATGCTGCCAGTTAATCAATTACATGATAATTTTTTAAGATGCATCCCAATTTCACAGATGTTAAAATGTGGGGGGAAATGTTCTTAGAATTAATGAAATGCAATATAACTTCCTGGCTTTCTCTCCTGTTCCCTTATGCTGGATTATTCTCTTTGTAGCACTCATCACTCTCTGATATAATGTACATTTTCTTTGTTTTTTCTCTCCACACTAGAGTTTAAGCCACATGTAAGAGCTTTGTTTTGTTTATGACTGGTTATAGACATTGGCTAGATGTGCCCCACACCTGTCTCCTCTTCTTCCTGGGCACTCTGGATTACGTTTTCCAGCCTCCTTTTCAGCTGGGTGAAGACATGCGAGAATCTTCTGAAAATTCTCCTTAATTTTTCTCTTTCCTCCTCTTCCAGTCATAGGGATGTGAGAGCCACTAAAGGGAAGAAGTCTGTGTCTCTAAATTACAGTACAAATAAAGCTGCCTCCAGCCCCCACCATCCTGCCACATTGAATTTTATTATATTGTGATATTAAGAGATATTTGTAATTTAAGCCACTGAAATTTGGACTTTTTGGTTATATCAGCTAGCCTACTCTAATATATTGCTCTGTCCGCACTGCCCAGAACTGTGCCTGCACATAGTAAGCTCTTAATAACTTATAAAAATAGGGTAAATGATAGGAATAGTAGGTTTTAGGTTTTTGGAGGAAGATGATTAGGTTTGGTTTGCACATAAAGCATTTTCACAGGAGAATGGGGGTGAGTGGTGGCAACATCTTGTACTGCCTCGTTTCAGGTGGCCATTTCTCCTTCCAAGCAAAGTGAACAACCAGGTGTACTGCCCAAAGTCCTTCCCACTGGGATTACTCCTCTCCACTGTCTTTTGGAGATGTCTGAAAAAGGGACTGTTGTGCTACAATTGTTCACTTTCACATGGTGCCTGCATATCATGCAGAACCATCTCAAACCAGGCCAAGTCTTCTCCTTCTCTGTCAACTAATCGTAGGATACACCATATAAAGCCATAGGTACATCCTGAAGGAGAGAAGCCAGTGTAGCAGGAGTAGGGACAATGAGGAATTTGGGTCACTTCTTTATGTAGCTTATTTGTGCCCCCACAGCTTGCTCTAGCCCTATTCTCTATGTATCACTTCCATTTGATGATGGATGTTGACGTACATACCCAGCTTTGTGGCTTGGTGGGTGAGGTAATACCCAGGAATGATAGACAGCTCAGTTCACATGGTAATTTGGTGGCCCATGGTTAAGTATTCAGTCTCTACTAAGGCTCAGTAGCAGGCCAAGAGTTATTTCTCAAAAAAGAGGAGTTATCTACAGAGGGTGGTAGGGCTTTTACCACTGTCGAGTGATATTAGGAGCAGCCAGTTAATCTCTTATTATATTTGTTACTTTTCCAAACATGTTCAAAAGTATCATGTACACAGTCACTCCTTCCTTGCTTCTTAAATAGGAATATGTATTGGAGATATTTTGCATATGTCTAGTGCCGGATCACACCGTAGACTATAAGTACTCTCTTTATTTCTGGGAATAAAGTCATTAGTGTCTTTAATCAGGTGAGAGAGCCAATGCCAGAAATCCCAAACCCAATTGAGAAAACTTATTCTTAAAATTCTGTTCCTCTGGAGCCACTCTTGGTACCCAAATCTATATTAACCTGGGTTGTTTGGAGAAATAGAATGAATAGGATACAGATATAGATCCATATATGTGTGTTTGTATGTATAGTAGTCCCCTGTTATCCACAGTTTCACTTTCCACAGTTTCAGTTACCCGTAGTTTCAGTAACCAGAGGTCAACTGTGGTCTGAAAATATTAAATACAAAATTCCAGAAATAAGCAGTTCATAAGCTTTAAACTGTGTGCCATTCTAAGTAGTGTGATAAAATCTTTCACTGTCCTGCTGTGTCCCACCCAGAATGTGAATCATTCCTTTATCTAGCATATCCACAGTGTATTGTATGAACATGTAGAGAAAAACATATGTAGGGTTTGGTACTATCCTATCCGTGGTTTCAGGCATTCACTGAGGGTCTTGGAATGTATTCTGGGTGGATAAATAGATATACATATAGGTATAGATATAGATCTATCTAGATAGATATGGATCGATATCTGTATCTCTACATCAATATAGATAGAGATCTAGCTATAGATATACATCTATAGATAGACAGAGAGAGAGAGATTTCTTATTATGGAAGCTGAGGGGTACTAGGATATGCAGTAGTTAAGTTGGAGACCCAGGAGAGCCAACAGTATAGTTTTAGTCCAAGTTAAAGTCTGAAATCCTCAGAACCAGTAGAGCTGTTGGTGTAAGTTCCAGTCCAAGCAGTCCAAGTCCATGCCTGAAAGCAGGAGAAGACTCAGATTGTATTGTGTCCCAGCTTGAAGACAGTGAGGCAGAGAGTGAGTTCTCCCTTTCTGAGCCTTTTGTTCTGTTCAAACCTTCAACAGATTGGATGAGGGCCACCCACATTAGCGAGGGCAATCTGCTTTATTCAGTCTACCAATGCAAATGTTAATCTCATCAAAAACCACCCTCATATACACACCCAGAATAATGTTTAACCAGATGTCTGGGCATCCAGTCAGGCCGACACATAAAATTAACTATCACAGCCTGTATTTGTGAGATCAATGATTCATTTACATAATTCTCTTACAGACCTCAGTGGTCAATTTTAATTTTCAATTCCTCTTCTTTATATTAGCTTTGTAAGTTTCTGGGCATTCGACTATTAATAAGGTGTTTGTGTGTTTGTTTGTGTGTGGGTGTGTGTCTAGTACAAAGTTCCTCTATAGGTAGGTATAATCTGCTCCAGAAAGCTATTCAAGAAACTTCCAAACTTCTCCCCTAATTTATCTTTCTTTCTTGCTCCTATTTTTGGAGGAAGAAAAAGAAAGTGGCTAGGGCTGACTGATCAGGGTGATGATGATGAAAAGAAAAGAACTGTTTTATTTACCTTCTTATTTCCACATTAAAATATCTGGGAAATGTTGTTAAGGTTGTATAATAACAAAGATCTAAAAATAGAATTAATGTATTTCCTTGTCATCGTTCAGGATTTAGCTTAGATATTATCTCCTCTAGGAAACACCAGGTAAAGCTCCAAGGCTGGATTGAATGCTTGTTCCAGTGATTCTTCTAGCATTCCATGCTTCCCTTACTCTCACACTCATAAAAGGTGAACACAGTTCAGGGGCAGAGTCTGCATCTGCTTCATTACTGTGTTTCTACAGCCCAACACAGGTTAACAAAATGTTCAATAAATATCTTTTGAAAAAAACAGTAAATTATGCTCTCTTTTTTGGACAACTGAATAATTGAAGGCAGTGATTAGTTCGTGTCAGGGTTTGCTACTCTAGGTTTAAATGTGTTTTTAAAAGAAGAAGACAAAAAATAACCTCCAAACTACTCTGAATTGAACCTTTATTTCCTTATTATTTCTTAGTTATTCCCAACCTACTCAAGATGAGTTTATTGGAAAAGGCTCCTTTCTAATTTGTAACACATAATGCATAGACATTTGGCACCACTTCATAGTAATCCATTTTATGTGCTAAATTTGCAGATTTTATCTTCCTTGGCTCTTCATAGCTTTCCATTTAGTGACATGGGCTTTAGGCTGTTATAAAAGTTTTGATTTTAAGGTGAAAGTTGAAGGTGATTGCCATCCTAAGATAAAGTTGCATTGATTTAGTATTTTTAAAGCTGTTAAGTGGAACCTATACATAATAGTCATGAGAGAATAATGCTGTCTCCTTGCGTAAGAACTTGATTAAGCTGCAGCTCTAAAGCTCTTTGCTCTTTCCTGAAGGAGGGTGACAGGGCCGGGCCTAGAGCCATTGGATCCATCTGGCAGGAATCTGTCTATGGTAGTGGATGTGAAGGGATGGAGTGGGGTCAGGAGGATGGAGGAGAGGTAAAGGAGAGAGGGAAGCATAAGGGCTGGACTGAAATATTGAGTACTAGGTCAAGATGGAACGAGGAGAGGGAAATATTAATATAACAAAAATTAACAGCCATTGCTATGCTCTTATAGGTAAGATAAACACACAAAGAAAAACCCCACATTTATATCTATCATGATAGCCTAGAATATTTGCAGAGAGAGAAAGTGTTTTCTACAACTGTTATTTCAAAATATGGCACAGAAAAAATTGATGAGTCTGGCATGAACAATATTGTAGATCAGGAAACTCAGGAAAGCACAGTGCAATTTGAGTCTGAGGACAGCACAGTGTCTGGAGCATGTTGGCTGTTCAGAAAGTACTTGCTGAGTATCCTTGAATTTGGAATAAGAAGCACTTGAAGTTAAGAATAAGAGAACTAGTTGCAGGATCAGGATCCAAACCTGGATAGAGAAATGACAATAACTTCCTGTGACTGGGGCTTTATCAGTGCCCTAGAAATGAATGAAGAACAGGGAGTTAAGAAATGTATAAATGTAAATTCATATTTAGTAATAACTCATTGATATTTTAAATTTAATTTATAATTGTGTTTACACCATCATATTTTATTTTTCTCAATTTCTTTTTGCTATTCTTCTAAAGTCCCAAGTTAAACAACTTCTTTAGGAATTGTTTTAAAAAAGTTAGAATGGATGGAGCTGAAGACCATTATCCTTAGCAGACTAATGCAGGAACAGAAAACCAAATACCACATGTTCTCAGTTATAAGTGGAAGCTAAATGATGAGAACACGTGCACACATAGAGGGGAAAAACACACACTGGTACCTATCAAAAGGTGGAGGGTGGGAGAAAGGAAAGAATCAGGAAAGATAACTAGGGGTACTAGGCTTAGCACCTGGGTGACGAAATAATCTGTACAACAAAACCCCATGACATAAGCTTACCTATCTCACAAACCTGCACTTGTACCCCTGAACTTAAAACAAGAGTCAAAGAAAGAGTTAGATGATATTCATCGTAATGAACACACTATATTAATGATCTCCTGGTGCCTCCCAAGGGATTGGCTATAACTGGCAACCAGGCCTCACATCTCTATCCCTAATAGTGCTTGCTATATTTTGAGCACTCAATTAATATTTAGTCACTGAACTATTTGGCTCAACCAGGTAAATGGTCTCTTACATGAGCATCACATACACCCACTGATAATGAAATTATATATCTTTCCTTAATTGTTTTATATTGAACTTTTCTGCTTTAAGAGAGAAAATATTTTTTTCTTCAAAATGGCAATGTTAGGCCAGGCATGGTGGCTCAGGCCTGTAATCCCAGCACTTTTTGAGGCAAAGGCAGGCAGATAGCTTGAGCCCAGGAGTTCAAGACCAGCATGGGCAACATGAGGAAACCCTGTCTCTACAAAATACAAAAATTAGCCAGGCATGGTGGCATGTGCCTGTAGTCTCAGCTACTCAGGAGGCTAATATGGGAGTATCACCTGAGGCCCAGCTGGGGGAGATCAGGGCTGCAGTGAGCTGTAATGTCACCACTCTAGCCTGGGTCACAGAGTGAGAATCTGTCAAAAAAAAAAAAAAAAAAGGCAATGTTACATCTTAAGTCTTGAATTCTTGGCTTCGATTTTATAGCTAAAATTATTGCTTAGAAGCACAGATGAGTACATTTTCTGTCACAAGGATTTAATCTTTTTAACACTTGGCTGTCATATAATATTTTAAACTAAGTGTATCAGATGAAAACACAACTACTGCCAATTCAGTAGAATTGCACCAAATAGTTATTTCTCCCTGAAATTCCAGAGTCAGCCTTTTAAAAAATGTTACCTCTTAGGAGGTGTCTCTTTATATTGTTTAAACTAATATTACAAATAACGTACAAAATGTTATAAAACCAAGGCAAATTACATAATAAGTGAATGTATTTCACAACTTTAGTAAACTATATATGAATCCAATGACACTTTCCTTCTTCTGTTTCTAGTTTCTTTAACTGACTTTTACAAAGAATTTTAATTTAAATGAAATTCTTTGTGCTCACTCACAATTTGGGGGCTATTCAGGAGATCTAATTAGCTTTAAACCAGTTTATCTGAAAATCACTTTTACATTTCTGGTTCCTTCTAGAAAGTAGTGGATTGTTACTTATTAATGGCCCTAGGCCATTTATGAAAAATGTTGCTTTTGTCTGAAAAGTTGAATTAATGAATCTCTTAACACTGAACCTCTTTTGTCGGTGGATCTTTTTAAATAACTGCAATGAAATTGGGAAAAGTAAATTGCAAAGAAAATTTTAACAAAACCCCTCTCCCCTTTTATTATAAGGCACAGACACCTGAATAAAATAAAGTGAAGAAATGTGAAAGAGTAAATGGATTTAGTGGAAGCAATATATATTCAAAAACCATTAATATATTCAGATAAAGAATGTTTCTTTATAAATTTCTCTCCTTTTGCTCCTTTTAGATTCATCACTGTATGTGTCCACAAACTCTGAATAATTAATTCTTTCATTTTACTCTTGAGGCAGATAGGCAAATATTACCATTCAACTATTAGCTGTATAATACTTGACAAGCCCCATAATTTTATAGTTGGGAAAGCTAATCATTAGGCTGTAAATCCTCAGGGGTGGAGAAATTAAGGAATTGGTCCAAAATCATAATGAATGTTGGAATAATTATTATCATTGTATTCACAAGTTCTTGGCTCCCGCACACAAAACTTATCTCCATATATATATATATACATACACACACACACACACACACATACACACACATATATACATAAATACACATACACATATGTACATATATATGGTCTCAAATTCCTATTGTCTTAATCCTATTTGCCGTTCTCCATGCTTTCTAGTTTTTCTGAAATGATTTACCACTCTAATATACTGACACAAATATGTCTTATTTTAAAACTCAAAATATATATTGCCTTGAGAAAAACTATTATGATTAAATAAAGTTTATGTATAGATAATTGTCTTTATTAACAGTAAGACAATCCCTTAATTTTTTTTCTCTACTGAAAAACCTATCCATCACTTCACCCACCTTCTCCTTTTATCTTCATGTCTTAGAGGAAAAGGTGTTCACACAAAAGCTTAATCCCTCCCTCTCCTCTCACCTAATTCTAAATCACCGTTTTCACTGATTCCCTCCCTTTTGCTTACAAGTATGCTAAGGTTTTTCCTATCCTAAAAACAGCAACAAAAGATACCTCAATTCTGTTTTTCCCTTCAGCCACTTTCTGCTTTAATTTCTCCTTCACTACTGGGAGCTGAAAAGTCTATCTCTTCCCTTTTCCCACTCATTTGCTCTTCAATTCATTGGTCTATATTCCTGTCACTTGAATGAAACTACTCTGATCGAAATCAAAGAAGATGTAGCTATTGGATCCAGTAACTGCATAAATATCTCATCTTGTTTTACTTTCAACATTCAGCATTGTCAATCACATCCTCCATTACTAAAACTTTCTTTGTCTGTCTTCTTATGTAAGTATATATTTTTTGTGCTCTCCTTAAATAATGATTTACCCCCCTCCCTTTCTGTCATTATTTCTCCTCCAATAGCACCTTAAATGTCTATCATTTAATCTTGCATTGGCATAGGATGTAATTTATCCTAAACATATCATTCTTGTCCCAACTTCTCCAGTGAGTTTCATCTATATTTCCAACTGTTTATTGCCCATTTCTTCTTCAATATCCTTTAGCAGTCTCCAACTTTAACCTGTCTATTATAAAACTCTATCTATCTCCTGAAATCTGCTTTTCTTCCTGACTTACTATCTCAGTTAATGTTCATTAAACTAAAATCTAGGAAAAACACAGGACTTGGAGTCAGAAGTCCTGGGATCAAATTCTGGATCAAAATCAGATTAGTTTTATGATTTTGTATGAGTTTCTTTTCTCAAGCCTCCATTTCCTCATGTGCAAAATAGTAGAATAATACTTCAAAGAGTTTTAGAAAATAAATAAATGAATATTAAAATGAAAGCATCTGGTAAAATGTCTAACATATAGCCATCAGTAAAAACGTGTTAGTTTCCTTTTTTTTTTCTACATTGCCTTCTTCCTGTCAAAGGACAAGATCATCATACAATAACTAAAACAATAAATGAATTTGTTACTTTCTTAAATCAGGGAGAATGATGGTAGCAGGGAAGTTTCCCTTAGCAAAGCCAACATTTGGAAAAGGCATGGGGAGAAATTGACAGACTTTTGAGGAGGCATAGATTTCAGAGTTCGAAAGACTTTCAGGAGTGGGAGTGGCTGAAGCCAGCTGTAGAGGCATACTTCTTCAGGTCAGGCTGGCTGGCTTTCAGAAATGTATTCACTGAAGAAAGTTGTCATTGATTTATTAATGCTTTTTATTCCTGTTTGGGTGGTTACTCACTACAGAGCCTCAGAACAGCGTCTTGTCCCAGGAGTGTGGAATCTTTGGGGTTTTTTGGTTTTGTTTCTCATTCTTTTTCTCTCCACCCTGCCTCTCACCAATTTTCAGTTGGTCGACAATCTTGCTCATTCAACTTCCAATGTCTTTCAAAACTTGCCTCGCCCCAAGTGTCTATCTCTGTTGCTGCTGGTGCCCTAATTTATGTTTTCATCATCTTTCAACTGGGCATTGGTAATGGCATGTGAATATGCGAACTCAGTCTCCCAGCCCCCAGACTCCAACTCTAATCCACTCTCCACACTGGCATCAGAGTTAGTCACCTAAAACAGGTATGATAATCAACTCTAATTTAAAATCTTAATGATTTCACTGGGTTTATAGCATTTTTCCCAATATCACCTGATATTGAAATACAGATTCCTGGGTCTCATAGGGCTGGGTTCTAGGAATCTGAGTTGTAATAAGTATTTCCAAGATGTTATTGTGTTCACAGAAGTTTGAGAACCACTCACTTGTAGGCTATCATGCAAATTCCTTGGCACAAGCAGCCCTAATGAACCAGCTTTCCAGCTTCATATTTTGATACTTTCCACGCATCCTGTATTGTAATTACACTCAGCTACTCATCTTTCTGCAGACATACATGGAAAATTCTCTTCAGTTGTCTCTGTATGTTCTAGTCCTTCAGCCTGAAATATTAATTTGCTTCACAAACTCCTGCTAATCCTTGACAGCCAGTTCACATCTTCCAGAAACCTACCTTTTTCATAATTATGTTTCTGTGCCTTCCTGTATAATTCGTAATTGCAATGTGTGGAGTTAAGTGCCTACTTTTCCCTCTGGTGGACTGAGTTTCTTGAGGGTAAATGTCAAATCTTATCCATATGTACATGACTATTACCTAGCATACTGCAATCATGTAATACATGTTGACTGCATATTTGCTGAATTAAATTTTTATGGAAACCTTGAAGAATATCAGAATAGAATATCAGCCTAGAATATCAGAGAAAGGATATATTAATCTACTCCACTTGTAGATTCAACTAAAGCCCAGTGGTATTCATTGACAACAAACCAACTTTACTTTGGCCCCAACCTTTGTTGGAAATAAAAATTAACCTAAGCCCAGATACTTTTAACAGAAAATTGTTTGTATTCTGGATTGTTCATTGGATTGCAAGTTTTTGGATTGTTCTACAAAATGTATAAGTTCCTTTCTAACCGATGTTTATTTGGAATGGCTTATACAGACCCATGACATCTTTTCATTTGATTATTTTTCTTAATCACAAAAGTAATACACACTAATTTCAAACAGTGGAACAATTTAACATATAAAAAGTAAGAAATAGTAATCTTTACATACATGCAGCTTCTGACTCTCACCTTCATCAACCCTCTTTTTATTCCTATGTAGTAACCAATCTTTATAGCCTATATGTACTCCTCCTACTTTTCTCTATGCTCATATAAATACGCACAAGAATAGGTTTAAAAAATTTCTTGGTTTGTTGTTAATGGAATCATATTATACAAATTTTGAAATTTACTTTTCTCACTTCATAGTACATTGTGAATATTCCTCCAATCAATAGATAGAAATCTAGCTTGTTATTTTTAAGAACTAAATAACATGTCATAGTATGGTTTTACTACCATTATTTAACCAATCCCCTGTTCTTAAACAGTCACTCTGTGTCCAGTTGGCTTTTTCTCACTATCCACAATGCTTCAATTAACAATCCAGTCTATACATGTACTATTGTTATTTATGTAGAAGAGATTACCAAAAGTTAAATAGCAGAAGAAATGCATATTTTTATTTTTAATGATCAGGATATGTAACAACGTGTTAAACATCTTTTCTTAAGTTTACTGGGCACTTGAATTTTCTCTTTTTTGAATTACATGCTTATATCCTTTGTCCATTTTCCCATTGATTTTTTTTTTAAAGACAATAATTTTTAGAGGCTCTTTTGTATTAACCTGTTGGCTCTTAGATATGAAACAATTTTCTTCTATTTCCTGCTTATCCTCTTTTATTGATTATAATATCTTCACCCTGAAAACATTTAATATTTTTATGTAATTAGTTATATTTATCTAGTCCTTTATGGATTTTTATATTTCTTATTTTTATCCCAAATTTCTTTCCATCCCCAATTTATGCAGTCTTCTAATTTTTATTACAATATTTGTATGGTTCTACTTTGTATATTTAAATATCAAAAGGAATTAGAAATTTAGTTTTGCTTTTTTCCAGATGGATAGCCAATTGGGTCAACAGAATTTAATAATAAGTTAATTACAGGGATGAGGTGAGGAGGAAATTGTCTACTATTATAATTCCTTTAATATTTATTTGCCTCTTCAAATTTTCTATTTCTCCTTAAATTGTACCATTTAATGATACTTTATTATGAGACAGGAAATGACTGAAAATATTTTATACCTCAAGAGGTTCACAGGTGTGGCAAAGTTTTTTAATTGTGAAAAATGTTTCCAAATTTTCTTTCACAAAATGATAAATGTTCTAAATATGTTGACATTTTCTGAAATGACAAGTGACTGCCACAAGAAAGCTACTAGTTGTGTGTACTCAATAATAAGGGCAATATGAATGTTTCTGGGCCAGGTGCGGTGGCTCACCCCTGTAATCCCAGCACTTTGGGAGGCTGAGGTGGGTGGATCATCTGAGGTCAGGAGTTTGAGACCATCCTGGCCAACATGGTGAAACCCCGTCTCTACTAAAAATTAGCCTGGCATGGTGGCACATGCCTGTAATCCCAGCTACTCAAGAGGCTGAGGCTGGACAATCTCTTGAACCTGGGAAACTGAGATTGCAGTGTGCTGAGATCACGCCATTACAATCCAGCCTGGGTAACAAGAATGAAACTCCATCTCGGGGTGGGGGTAGGGGGGAAGGTTTCTGAATCGTATAGAATCAGATATAAAACCTGGTAAATCTAACATCTTAATTTCTTCCAATGGAATAGAAAGTGGATGTGGGTTCTACCTTTTAATAGGGTCTGTCTGACGGATCTTAATGAAAGCACATTATCTTTTATTTCAATCATCTATGTAATTGATGAAACAGAAATTTTTACATTTTCTATTTTAATGTCTTTTGACTCTGAGAATCTTCTATTTTTGTGACCCCTAATGAAACCTGTAAGTTTGTCATTTTTCTAGCAGCCGTGGCTTAAAATGTGGATTCTTTCGTTATTTTATCTCTGCAGTGTGAGAAGTTATTGTACATCTTCCTATAAGCTGAAAGTATTTCTTATGCCAAAATGTGTCTCTTTCTTTTTTTGGGACAGAGTCTCACTCTGTTCCCCAGGTTAGAGTGCAGTGATGCAATCTTGGCTCACTGCAACCTCCACCTCCCTAGTAGGAAGGAATTTATATTAAGAAGTATAACCATTTATATTTCTTATGTGAATTGTTTATTCAAGATCTTGCTTATCTTCTATTTGGTTTGTCTTTCTTTTCTTATTAGAGGGTACGTGTTGGCTATGGATGGTTGTTTTTTGTTTGTTTGTTTTTGTTTTTGTTTTCTTTGAGACGGAGTCTCACTCTGTTGTCCAGGCTGGAGTGCAGTGGTGCAATCTCAGCTCACTGCAGACTCCGCCTCCTGGGTTCAAGTGATTCTCCTGCCTCAGCCTCCAGACTAGCTGGGATTACAGGTGTGTGCCATAATGCCCAGCTAATTATTGTATTTTTAATAGAGACAGGGATTCATCATGTTGGCTAGGCTGGTCTCGAACTCCTGACCTCGGGTAATCCGCCCATCTCGGCCTCCCAAAGTGCTGGGATTACAGGCGTGAGCCACTGTGTCTGGCCAATATGTCTTATATGTTAATTGCTTTTGGAAATAATGCTTGACCTTTTTACACTGCCATACCACTGATAGTACCTATTAACATGTCATTTAAATTTTTCAACAAGAGCCATGCTCAATTAGAACCTTAGCTAATGAATTTTAGTTCAAACTCTGCCATAGAAACCCCAAATTTACTTAAAATTTGTGCAGAGATCTCATTTTTGTGTTTAAAAATTTTCTATAAAAATAGAATTAGGACATTGATTAATATAAAAGACATTTTATTAAAATGAAATGATTGTTAAATTAATCAAACATACATAAATCACTCTTGCTATCTACATGAATTCATGTATTCATTCATCAAACATAAATTATTTACTACATTACCAAGTACATTCTAGCCTCTGGATATGCAATAATCCATGGGATCTGGTCCCCTTACTTTAAAAGAGCTCATGTTTTAGTTGAAGAGACAGTCAAATAAATAATTCAGCAGGGCCAAGTTTAATGATGAGACATAGGTTCAGTGCTATCAGAGAGGAAGGAATGATCATTTTTGCTTTGGAAAGTAAGGGGGTGCCTGGGAGGTTTCTTTGAGAGAATAATAGCTCAATTTAGACTTGAGAGATAGATAAGAATTTCCCTGATTGACAAAAGATAGAAAGTCATTTCAAATAGAAGGGAGAATATGTCCAAAGACCAAAAAAAGCATAACAACATTATGTTCTAGGAAATGCAAGTGGTTTAGTGTTTTCTGAGTGTAAGGTTTGAGGCAGAGAGTTGCTAGAAATGAGTCTGGATTGATATAATGGAGCAAATTATATAAATAATATAGGCTTTAAGTGATGTTCACTGTAAGATTTACTTTTCAGATAATCTAGCTCTAATATAGTTACAACCAAAAGAGTAAAATAATCCATCTAAGTTCTTCAAAATAGGAACTGCACAAAAGCTAGATGAAACTATGCAATTGTTTGTTACTTATTTCCCATGGGTATTTTGGGAAATCACAAACTATTCATAAACACATAAATAAAGTCAAAGAAACTCATATATAGACAATGAAATTACATTTAAGTCACAAGTAAAACTAAAATTATTAAATAGAATGAATAATTACAATACTAATACAATGATGACATTGAAATACTGATTTTAAAATTTCGATTTGGTAATTCCAGTAAAAAATAATTGAAATAAATAAAAAGTCTAATGTTTCATCTATTCGTCATTCAGGGGAAAATTCAAGTGGGTATGATGGCCTGCACTTATAGTCTCAGATTCTCAGAAAGCTGAGGCAAGAGAATTGCTCGAGCCCAGGAGTTCAAATTCAGCCTGGGCAATGCATCAAGATCCCATCTCTAGAAATTAATTAATTAATAAAACAAATCTTAGGGTGTAAAGCAGTAGTTTAAAAAGTTGGCTGAGTTATGGTAAGTTGGTCCATATAAGACAACTATCTAATTATTTAGACAGTTGAAAGTATCTTAATGTTTTCTTACAAATAAAGTTTTTTAAGAGTTTAGGGAAAGGGAAGGTTATTTCTAGTTGGTCAGGATGGTTATTTTAGAGTTGAGGTCATGAATAGTAGATGTGCAATAATGGGTTTGTAGACTTAAATGGAATATAGTCAAGAAAAACATGGTGAAACAATATTTAGTAACTGACAAGAGATTTTGGCTGATGGAATTTAATACTATTCAATTCATTTCATAGATCTTGACAAAGCCATACCTTTGTTAGCCATTTATCTTCAGATGACAGTTACAGAAACTTTAACAGCTTAAGCAACAAGGAGAATGTGTTGGCTTCTGTAACTGAGAAATCATGTTTGGCTGCATCCAGGGGTTCAGGCAATTTCATTACTACTCTCTCTGTTACTCACTGTTGGCTCTATTGTTAGGCAGATCCCTCCCTGCTTCATAATGGCTGGAACTTTCAGAGTATGTGCCAACCTCAGCAACATCTGCAGGAAGAGAGCTTCTCTTTCAACAATTGTCTCAATAAAACTCCCATGATTTTCTCTGTTTGCACTAACTGAGGCTTCAAGCTCTTCCCTTAACTAATCACTGTGGCTGGTAGTTGATTCCTGGTCACTTAGTTCCATGAAGCCTTTTAAAGTGCAGAAGTCTTATTTGGCCAAACCTTACACACCAGGTGTTGTAGGTTCCAAAGTGGAATGACATGGTTGGAATCATCCGACTCACTCTTGAATTTGTGTTCCTCATGCATTCATATAGTCTCTTAGAACTATGATATAAGAGAGCTATAGTCCAGAAGGAAATTAGGATTTTAGAGAGATATTTTATAGTAAGAAAGTAATTTTATCACAAAAATTAAATAGTTTAATATTCACATATGACTCACATTGATACAAACGAATATCTTATAGTGCTCTGTATGTTCCTCCTCTCAAGGGACTAAAAGCTAGTGGGAGAAATCAATAGTTGAAAAGATTATGACAATGTAATAAATGTGTTGTTAGAGGGTTCCATGGGAGCCCAGAGAAGGGGCATGTTTCTAGGTTGTAAAATGGGATGTGAAAGTTGTGGGCAAATGTGTCTGAGAAGAAAATGTGGTCTCTAAGTATAGTTGAAACATAATTTCAATATTCTCCATAATTTAAATATGAAAGTTTTTAATTGTTCAAAAGAGTAACAGCCAGAGAAAGAGGTAACCTAGCTTTCATTTCCTACAAATTGCTTTCGTTGAAATATATTCCACTGACTTCCCACAATTTTCAGCTTATTAATTTTAGGACTTTTCTGTCCTCGGTATTATCAGTCAAGGATGGAATTTTGTAATGGAGGAAGAACCGGAAAACCAGAAAGAATTTGTTAAATGATACTATGATTAAGGCATTTCTTTTGTTAGTTTCTCTGAGTACACTTAAGAAGCTCCATTTTGCTAAGTGAATAATTAGAAAAATACCTCTCTACACAATTCCTTATGAGAGGGCAGAGAGGCTCATTGGGATGAAAGAAGGGAAACACCAATGTGTGAGTGCCTGCTCTTTCCCAGATGCTGGAATCTGTGCTCCGCAGACTCCAAGACTGGATAATTGAGTGTGGTCTCAGCTTTACCACTGAACCAGTACATGGGTGGTCTTGGGCGCTTCTTTTCTTCTTTTGTTTCCTTGTCTGAAAAAATGGGAATAATTTTTACATTGCTTACTTTTGCAAGCAGATGTGACTGCTTTCTTTCTCTTCTTTTCCTTCCCTTCCTTTCCCTTTTTTACCTTCCTGCCTCCCTCATTCTCCTCTTTTCTTTTTTTCTAGAAGCATTTTATTAGAGCCTACTAAATACCAGGCACTTAGTGTTGGGGAAACAAACATGAAAATGGCATAATATTAATACTTATCCTCAAACGGTCACAGACCGTAGGGGAAACTGAATAGTGAACAAGAAATGTCAATAAAGCGGGATCTAAATTCTGGGAATTGGAGGAAACGTTACCTCAGGCTGCTAGTAATCTCTTAATAATTGAGAAAAAATATATATCTTCCTGCAGCACATACACAGATTTCCTTGTAAAGTCAAACCTGAGGTAAACAACAGCTACTTTAGCATAATAAATTACTCAATGAGCCATGTCAGCCACAATTTGGGTACCCATTCACTGGACCTTTAGACCTTTGGTTTTAAGATAACTCCTTTTACATGGATGTATTAGTAGTGTCAGTCTTTTCTTCAACTGTTCCATAACAATGATTATGGCTACTGACATGCCAGGGTTCTAGTAAGAATTGTAGGAAACATGTATATAAAAATGTTTTACTAATGTAAGACTTTTTTTTTTTTTTTGAGACAGTGTCTTGCTCTGTCACCCAGGCTGGAGTGCAATGGTGCAATCTTGGCTGACTGCAACCTCCGTCTCCCGGATTCAAGCAATTCCCCTGCCTCAGCCTCCCGAGTAGCTGGGATTACAGGTGTGCGTCACCGGGCCCGGACTACTAATTGTAAGGCAGTTTTTAAAATTTTCATTTGCTTGCTTATTCAACAAATACTTGCTGGCTTGCAGACTTCCTCTATTCAGTATGCTGGCTACATACTGAGAAAGTGATACAAATAATACATTTCTTTCCCTGAGACTAAAGGGAGGAAACAATCATGTGAAAACGTATTAGAATTCAATGTATGAAGAGCAATAATAGAAGGATGTTTGACTATTAAGGTGGCTCAGAGGAGGGAGTTTTCTTTTCTGGTACATTAGAGACAGCTTCACAATGAAAAAACAAACTTGAGTTGGATCTGGAAGGATGAGTAAGAGTTTGGCAGGTGAATGTTGAAGTGGGTGATGTGAGAGATGGGAAAGGCATTCTAGGCAATGGGAAAACCATGTGCAAAGACAAGAAACATGGAACAATAGACTGTTTTGGGAATTTAAGTAATTTACTAAATGAAGCATAGAGCATGGGCAGGGATTTGAGGTTGGGAAAGTTGATAGGAAGAAGACCAGAACCTGGGTCCTGCGTATCACACTAAGAAAACTGGATTTCTTGTTGTGGGCGTTAAAGAGTCATTGAGGGTTTCCAAAACAGGGGAGTTATACATGCTTAGATTAATGTTGTAGGAAGATCAGCCATGGAACAGTGTGCATAATGCATTGGGATGAGGAGAAAGAAAGATCCATTAGAGGCAATTATGATGGTTCCATTAAGAGAATACTATTAACAACAATATGTTGCACATTTCGAAATAGCTAGAAAAGATTTGAAATGTTCCCAACACTAAAAATGATAAATGTTCTTGGTGATAGATGTTTACCCATCAATGGTTATTTAGGATTTGATCATTACACATTGTATGCATGTATCAAAATATTACATGTACTGATGTATAATTGTATATCCATAAAAAATTTTTAAAGAAAAAAATGAATTATTTTTTAAAAAAGAGAAATACTAAAACAATAATAGAATATTCCAAATTAAGAAGTAGAGGGAAAAGAGCATATTTGAATGGGTGGTAGGGATGAGTTTAACATTGTATATGTTGAATTTGAAATAGTACTATGGGGTTGGCATTCAAAAGTGTGATCTGAGATAGATATATCAAACTAGGAGTCCATAGGCACATCGAAGCTCTCAATATAATTTCTTCTTTTTTAAAAAAATGCTTTTTGCTCTGAAATGATATGAATCATAAAGGACACCTCTAAAATCTAATAAATTGTAGAACTCAAACTCAGAAAAAGATGGTTTATCTTGGTGTTGGCAAACACTTAGCCAAATAATGCCTATGTCTGAAAGTAAGTAAGTCTGACATCTCTCTTATGTCACACAGTGTGGTTCAATGGGGGTATAAGAGGATATTGGAAAGGTAGAAGAAAAAAGTATGGATCAAGAAGCCATCCATTTACATGTGGAAAGAGGAATAAAAGCTCTTGGCACAATGGGATCATTATCTGCTTGGTTTCTTTTTATTATAATGGAGCTATTACTATTTACCATTTTTTCTGGGCACCAGAAGATACTTCTATTCTAATGAAAGGTCAAATGGCTGTGTACATTGTACTGTTCCTCACACCCAAACTTTAAATAGTAGTTGTTTCAAAGTCATATTATTTTTAAAAGTCAAGAGGGAAAAATACTGCCTGATAATCTTTTTCTTGTATTTCTCTTTACAAATAAAACCAAATAATTTTTTTTTATTTTGTAAAATAGGAACTTCCTCATTAGCTAGGAGTATAAATACCAGAATTTTGTTTGCTGATTAAAAGAAATGCTACAGAGACAAATAATGAGAATTCAGTTTCCTACTTGCACATATTTTCCCCCAAATATTTCACAATTTAATCCTCATAACAACTTGTGAGGTAAGCTGGGAAGACGCTATTATTCCCACTTTACAGATGCTCTACCTCCTTCTGATTTAGCCATTTTCAAAATAAGTGAGTTGGAGACTAAGGATTAGGGTCCACAGGAAGTACTGCAGAATTCTGGAAAATAACAAAAATTATGAAATTTAAAGATCCAGTGCATTATGAATACACATAATTGTTGTATTTCACTAGCAGTAAAATGAATGAACTTAACCAAAGAGGTCTGAGTACCTGTTTATATTCGCATTCTATTAATTATACCATGAGCAAATGTTGTGTCTACTAAATGCACTGTTCCCATTGCCCGGAAATTTGAAACCATCATACAAGTGGGTCCAGTATTTATTCCAGAGGCAAAGATTGGTAATCTCTCATTAGTTTCAAAATTCCCCATATTACTTTATCTTTAGATAAGTATTTCCTTGGTACTTGATGACTTTACTGTTTTTAGTTTGCATTTTATATGACAGCTAGTCCCAAGCATTATTTGAGGTGACTAAATAACAATAGTCTACATTAACTGAGATCTCATTCCATGCCAGGATGTATGGGTTCTGCATGCATTTTATAATTAAATTCTCTAACAATGCTGTAACACAGATAATGTGAGTATTCTTATTACCCTCATTTCACAGATTAAGAAATTAGGTGCAGAGGGGTCAAATCATACAATGAGGAAGGTTAAGGAGCAAATTCCTATTCAGGTCTGGTTAACTCCAAAACCCATCTGCTATAGGTTCTCTTTAGCATAAAGCGTACATGAGATATGGGAGGGGAGCACTAAAAAACAGAAGAAAAGCTCTTTGAAGAAGGATAGGATAGCAATAACTTAATTGCTACAAGTACCTCTGCTATATCCAGCTCCAAGTTTCCTGACAGAGCTAAAAATATGGAACTGTTTGATTGGGAAATCCTCTTAATCTGACAAATAAAAGTATAAAATCATCTTTTATTTAGAATAAATATTTAGAACTGTTTCTCTCCTGCCCCCATATGGTAAAGATATTGGATATGAAAAGAGTTCACATCTTTTATAAAATATTTTGCAAAAGATATAGAAGTTTTCTTTAAATGAATAAGTATCTTGCTTGAGATTTGTTAAACTTCTTGGATTGGTGGTTTACTGTTTTTTGGTCAAATACTGGAATATTTTTAGTTAATATTTTTCCCGAATATTTCTCTGCCCCATTCTCACTCTCCTTTTTTTACTGGGACTCTAATTTCATATATTTTTGGATGACTTGAGAACATCTCATGTGCCACTGAGTCTCTTTTAGTTCTTTCCGCACTTCAGTTTGTGTAATTTCTATTGACCAATGTTCAAATTCACTGATGCAATACATTTTTACTTAATATATTGTATTTTTAGTTCTAGGTGTTTTATGTTATTCCGTTAAGCAATTTCTAAATCTCTTCATGAATTATGCAGTTTTCTTTTTACTGACTGACTTTGGTCTGTGTGTCACATATTTCTATGTCATCACATGTCTAGATATTTTTACTGTATACTATACATTGTAGATGATAGGTTGTAAGACACTGAATTTTGATATCTTCCTCTAAAAGTTGTTGGGTTTTGTTCTTGCAATGATTAAGTGAATACGTAGGGATTTGGCTTTATGCTTTATTCAGGAGGGTCTATTTAGGTTTTTCCCATAACCTTAGTGCAAATCTTTTCATTCTGGATATTAATTTATATCCCTAAGATGTGATCATTCTGGGGTATCAATGGAAAACTTAAGATGCTTACCAAACCTTCCTAAGTTGGCAAAACTCAAACTCCAAACTGTCTTCCTTGTGGTGGGGAGAAACTGAAGTATGTGGTCTGATACCACTACACCTACATTTAAACCTAGGACAAAATGTCCAAGTGAGCATTCTGTACTTGTCTTGTCCAGATCATGTGCCAATGAAATTTTTACTTTCCTTGTAAGCTGCTACCTGGGTCAAGTTTGATCACCTGAGTTGCTCAACTAAAGTGTTTTTCTTAGATATGTTCCTGAGAAGTGTTGGTATGCAATGGTGGGCTTGAAGTAGAAAATACAAAACTCACTTTTTCCATTTGTCCTGTCTCTTGTTTTGCTCCAGCTCTTCCAGATGTCCACCTGTAAGAAGCTCTATTTTTTCTACTTTAATGTACCACCTTTCCTATTAATTTCTCCAGAAGTTCCTGCAAAATTGGGGGGAAGATGAATTCAGGATATGCCCCAGAAACTCTGTTTAGTTTATCTTCTCTTGGGAGCCTTGCTCTAATTGTGAACCTATTGACTTTTCCTATAATGCCAGATTTATTTTGTGATTCGTCTGCTCAAAGTACAATAAAATATGTTTAGGGATACATACATGGGTGCCAAAACTATAAATATTCACAAAGAAATGAGTAATATCCAAGAAAGTGTGGCCTCTTTAGGGAAAAGAGAAGATTGTGATCAGAAAAGTGCTTACACATTACACCTAAGGTGCTGGTAATGTTCTTTTTTCTTAACCTGGGTATATGGTTATTCATTGTGTTATGATTCTGTAATTTTACACATTCATTTTATATGCACTTTTGTCTGTATAATACATTTCATAATGGAAAGAGAACTTAGTACAACTACATAAAAGGACAAAAGGAAGAGAGAGAATAAGATATTAGCAAGTAAGTTCTAGTTAAATATTTCTGCTGTACATAGAAAAAAATAATGTGCTAATTTTAGAAGGTGCCTTGTCACATAGTTGTTGATGATTAATCCAAAGATGCAATTTATTTAAAAAAGTCCTTCCATATGAAAATAAAAAGCATAAGTTTAGAGCCTGACTCACCAGGGTTTATACCCTACCTCTGCCAAATTCTAGTAGTGTGATATTGGGAAGATTATCTTTAATCTCTTAGTTAAGAAATCCTCAGTTTCCTCAACTATAAAATGGGAATAAAAGTAACTACTTCACAGAGCTGTTGTAAGGGATAATGAGTTGGCGTAGGTAAAGTACTTCCTAGCATACCATCAATAAATATGTCCACCAACCCTCACCCCAAATTTATTCCTATGGGTATTTCATGATTAGAGACAGAGTGAAATCCATAGTCAAATTAATTCTTTGTATCAATTATAATATACTTTTTCAACTCAGCTTCCTTGGAACTTGATTTTTATTCTAGAGCCGGCAATTACTGATTATATAGCATTGTTATTACATACTCTATTGCCTTTTCCTTCAATATCCTTAAAATCCAGTCTCCCAAATACTTTCTCTGTTTAAAGCAAGTAAAAATAGAGGATAGGAGACAGGTATAGGGGAAAAAACAGATTGGATGAAAACAAATGAACTGTGAAAAAGAGACCCACAGGAAGATTATAATATGTCCTTCCTGTTTAATGAGTCATGTGGTAGACTTTTCTTGTATAGTCAACAGCATCCCAGAAACAGTCATATAAAGAAGCACATAGCCCTAGGACATACATGCTCTACCTAGAATTATTCTTTGATAGACACAGAAAATATTACCGCAGGCTAGCAAAGGCATTTATAGACACATGGAAAACCTCTCTGGATTTTTTTCTAAGAGTAAACTTATGGAAAAACCTTTTAGAAGCAGTTTGTTAGTGAAGGTATCACTCCTAATTAAACTTGACACTGAAAGCAACCTATTCACTTCTCTGAACAGTCTATTTTTGGTTTTGTTGCCTAATCTTTCATCATGAGTAGGCATTTTTCTCAGTGCAGAGGTTCACACCCATATCCCTCATACAAGCACAAAATAATAATTCAGAAACAGCATATTGATATACTGAAACAATTATTTTGCTATTATCAGTACAGTAAAAGTCAAAATGTTGAGTGTAGAATTTGGAGTAGGCAGACTAAAGATAATTGAATCTGGAGTAGCAAAAGTGGACCCTGAAATTCAATAGCCCCAAGTTTGAATCCAGGCTTAATCTTTCCCTACCTCTACCACCTGAAACCAGCTGTTTGATCTCTTTCAGCATGAGACTTGTCTTCAATAAAGTGAAGTGTTGCTATGGGATTCAATGAGAAGGCACATGAGAAGGGGCTAACACAGTGCCTCTTTTCTTCCCCCTAGAATCTAGATTAGGACTGGAAACAGATCTGAGGCCTCCTGAGTCTCCCAGGGACTAAAATTAAATGCTTCCCTGCTCTCTTCCCTTGTTCTTTTCTAACTTGTTCCATGGAAAATGCTTACATAATGCATCTCTAAGGACCTGGCTATTACTGCCCTCGCCTTGCTTCCCAACACAAAGCTGCCTTGACACATCAAAGGCAGATTCCCCTAGACTGACGATGGAAGAAGAATCCCCACAGGATGGGAATAGCTTATGTAACAGCCACAATTCCTTCCTCCCAGATTGAATTTCTCCTTGAGGTTTCTCACCAGTAGTGCTGTCCCCACCCTCTGGTCTCAGGAACATTGTTTCCCTAAAATATGGATCAAGTATTACATGCTTAACTATGACTATATAGGAACTTCCCCTAATTTTCCAGTGACATAAAGAACTCATTCATTCTTCATCAAATATTTATTTACTGCCTAGTCCTGTTCTAGACACAGGGGATACAGCAGTTAACAAAACACACAAATATTCCTTCTCACATGGAGTTTGCATTATTCCATACACCAAGACAATTTAAAAATAGGTTTACCAAACACTGTGGGAAAACACAAAGGAAAGAGACAGAGCTGGCAATGTGTAATTTGATAACCTGGCTCATGAATCTGGCTTCTGATTTCTCTTCAGCCTTTGGCCTACACCAGAGTGTTCCCACCTAGTCTTGTCTCAAAGTGTCATGAGATACTGTTCTCCAACATCTAGGAGTGTTCTTAATCTTGAATTGACTTCTTCAAGTCCAGACAAGTAGGGTGTGAGACCCAGAGATATGTCTTCCCAAAATCAACTTCTTGCCTCAGGACTATCTCTCTCCCTTTCACAAAATAAGAATCTGGGTTAGGGAGGGACTCACTGCCTGCTCACAGGGATGTGGTCTTTCCCTGTTATCTCAGAGCAAAAACATTATTGGAACACAATCCAGGAAGTACAAAATGAGCAGTGGGGGCTACATACATACTGCAGCATCATGGAGGTGAAAGAGAATGGGGGATATTAAGTCACATACACATATGCACACACATATACAAGGACAGCATTTTAATTTAATTGCTAGGATTATCCTAGGTTTTATTGGTGACCACACAACTGTGTGAAAATACTCGTTTCTCTCAGATAACAAGGCTTAAAAATTCATGCATTCTGGAATATATTAGGATTTCTTATGAAAAATGACATACACACTTGCTATATACATGCATACTTTGTAACAAGACATTTTGACTGGCTTAGCTGGGCTCAGACCTTGGTGGTAAGGATAAGATCCTTTTCCCACCTGTTTGGATTAGGTATATATTTTAAATATGCAAAGCATTTTTACCCTAAGTATTTTCACCTTGAGTTCTTGAGTTGTCATGCTCTTTTGCCCTGAGGTCCCCTGAAGAATAAGGTGTTAGATAGTTATGATTTCTTTTGTGTGTGTGTGCGTGAGCTTTACAATGGAATTTTATTATTTTTTGTTGTTGTTGTTTTTATTATTATTATACTTTTAGGGTACATGTGCACAATGTGCAGGTTAGTTACATATGTATACATGTGCCATGCTGGTGTGCTGCACCCATTAACTCGTCATTTAGCATTAGATATATCTCCTAATGCTTTCCCTCCCCCCTCCCCCCACCCCACAACAGTCCCCAGAGTGTGATGTTCCCCTTCCTGTGTCCATGTGTTCTCATTGTTCAATTCTCACCTATGAGTGAGAACATGCGGTGTTTGGTTTTTTGTCCTTGCGATAGTTTACTGAGAATGATGATTTCCAATTTCATCCATGTCCCTACAAAGGACATGAACTCATCATTTTTTATGGCTGCATAGTATTCCATGGTGTATATGTGCCACATTTTCCAGAATCTACAATGAACTCAAACAAATTTACAAGAAAAAAACAAACAACCCCATCAAAAAGTGGGCGAAGGACATGAACAGACACTTCTCAAAAGAAGACATTTATGCAGCCAAAAACACATGAAAAAGTGCTCACCATCACTGGCCATTAGAGAAATGTAAATCAAAACCACAATGAGATACCATCTCACACCAGTTAGAATGGCGATCATTAAAAAGTTAGGAAACAACAGGTGCTGGAGAGGATGTGGAGAAATAGGAACACTTTTACACTGTTGGTGGGACTGTAAACTAGTTCAACCATTGTGGCAATCAGTGTGGCGATTCCTCAGGGATCTAGAACTGGAAATACCATTTGACCCAGCCATCCCATTACTGGGTATATACCCAAAGGACTATAAATCATGCTGCTATAAAGACACATGCACACGTATATTTATTGCGGCACTATTCACAATAGCAAAGACTTGGAACCAACCCAAATGTCCAACAATGATAGACTGGATTAAGTTATGATTTCTTATCCAAACTTTAGCTGGAACATTATTTGACCGATTATATATACACACACACTCACACACAAGAATTATTTAAGAAGGAACATTCCTTTATTTAATATAGAAAATAGCATTTAAAAAAAACACACTTCTCCAACTTTAAATACCATGGCAAATTGTCAGGTTCTGCTACATTCTTTTTTCAAGTGACAATGCTATTAAGATACTATCACTCTGTGCACTCTTCTGATATACTTGCATTGTGAGATGATTGAAAACCCTAGATGTCAGTGATTCTGTCAAGTCTAGTTGCACGTATACCTTTCCAAACTTCACTGAGAAGAGACTTTGATTCTCAATGTTATGAAGACTTTCATAACTCATCAGCTGTCTGTTTTGAGTTTTTTAATGTAATTTACATTACTTCATAGTTAATTCTTTTCTCTATGCTTCCCAAGGGATTTTATGAAGTTTTCTTTAGAAAAATAAAAATGAAGCTCTTGATCATGCAGCCTCCATATAACGTCTTTTTTCCTTCCAACAAGAGCTTGTTCTTTGGTTCTAATATTTGCCTCTCCCTGAACTCCTTACCAGTCCCCCTAAGGTTAATCTAGCTCCATCCCTAGTTCCAGGCACTGCATGTGCTTGGGGCTTTTCTTATAATATCATAAATATGAGGAGAAAGTTTCATAGCAAGGAAACTAGGAGTTGAGCTTGCATAGTTTGGTTTCAGTTATATGCTCTGTGCATTTAGTTAAATTTCAGCTGTCTTCTTGGCTTATCTAAGTGTTGTGTTCCCAAGAATGAGGATACTCTTCAATTACTTTATCTTTCCTCTTTTTCTATAATATATTACAAGCCCATACATATCCCCTTAAATTTGCAGACTTATTGTGTTCTATTTCCACTAAACTTACATAATTTCTTCCTCCAATAAAGTAGATTCTATTCTAATCAACATTACCTGAATCCAATAATGTAAATGATTTCTTAGGTGTAGGTGAGAAAATTGTTCTATAAATGAAACAAATGTTCAGTTTTTCTTCAATTTCATCCTTTTTAGTCTGAAAACTATTTATTATGGAGATATCTCTAAAATGAGCTTTCATTTATATCTACAAGAAATAAAATTAATTAACGTAGTCCACATTAGAATAAGGAATCAGTTGAGAGGAAAATCCATTTCCATCATAGCATTTTCAATTACTGTCATGATTAGTATTTTAATTACTCTTGCATACCTTTGTCTCCCAAAGAGAAAAATTTAAATGCTCTTCTTAAAAAGGTAAGTTTTCACTATCAAGAAGATGAAAAGACAACCTACAAATGGGAGAAAATATCTGCAAATTATGTATATGATAATGATAATAGTTTAATATGCCAGAATATACAAAGAACTCCTAAAACTCACCAACAAAAAGACAATTCAGTTTTAAAATGGGCAAGGGACATGAATAGACATTTCTCCAAGGAAGATAAATGGCAATAAGCACACACAAACAAAGCTCGAAATTGCTAGTTATTAGGGAAATACAAATCAAAATAACTGTGAGGTACCACTTCGCACCTACTAGAACAGCTATGATAATTTTTTTAAAATACAGAAAATAACAAGTGTTACAAGGATGTGGAAAAATTAGAACACTTGTATATTGCTGGCAGGAATTCCACTCCTAGGTATATACCCCCCAGAATTCTATTCTTACATATATATGCCAAATAATTGAAAATAGGGAGTGAAACAGATATTTGTTCACGGTAGCTTTATTTATAGAAGCTAAAAGGTGGAAACACTCCAAATGTCCATCAACAGATACATGGATAAACAAATGTGGTATATACATAGAATGGATTAGTATTCAACTATTAAAATAAATGAAATTCCTTTACCCGCTATGATATGGATGAACCTTGAAAACATTATGCTAAAGTGAAATAAGCCAGACGCAAGGGACAGATATTGTATGATTGTATCTATACAGAATTGCTAGAATGGGAAAATTCATGGAGACTGAAAGTAGAGGAGGTCATCTGGAACTGGTGGGGAACAGAAGGAGTGAGAAGTTATTGCCTTATGGTTATAGAGTTTCTGCTTGGAATGATGAAAACGTTTTGGAAATAGTCGTGTCAGTTGCACAACACTGTGAATGTAACAAATGCCACTGAATTGTACACTTAAAAATGGTTAAAATGGTAAATTTTGTGTTACATATGTGTATTTTATCACAATTTAAAAATTCAGAAAAATGCAAAGTTATATTAAGGATGTGTCTCATTTTTGGTCTGCTGGTAAAAATCAACGTGATTATGTCTGTTATTCCAAAGAAACCTGAAACGTTTTGTTCCTATACCAACTTTTCCTTGGTCTTGGCATATAAAAGCCTTCAAGAATTTTTTAAAAGTCGTTTTCTCAGTATTCCCATGAATATAGCAAAAAATTCTAGAGTTGGCACATTGATTTCTATTATAGGCATGTAACATCAATAATTCAAAACGATATATCATGAAATTCTTTTAACTCATGGCTCATATTCTTTCTGTAGCCAAATAGTGCTTGGCAAATCTATATGGCTCCAAAGAGTACCATAATTTACATTAACAGGTTTAACTGAAATAGTAATTTAAGTGGAAGGTAGATGTTCTTTATGAGCTCTAATGGCAAGCATCAAGTTTGAAGTGGTACTCAGGGATTTTTATCTTGAAGGAGGCACTAACATTTAGAGACACATTAAAGGCTTGTTTTTAAAAGAAACTGAAAAAAGAATAATGAAAAGGTAACTTAGGAATTGCCTCAATTTCTTTTTTGGATCAGAGAATTACAGTTCTGGGAGCAAATGTGTTATAGCTTTTGAAGATCCCTTGGGTTAGGGCAATGAAAATCTGCAGTGTTGCATAAAATTTGAAAATGCTTTATCCTTACCAGTGGATCACATACAATGCCTTTAAAAGTTTAACATACTTATTTTGCAAAAGAAAATGTTAAGAAATGTTAGATTTGGATGCCAGTTTTTTTCTGCATTCCCTCAGTTGGCCCCAAATAATCACAAGCAGCATTAGAAATGAAGTATACCTTTCATTCCTACCCACCCTCCCCAGTCACCCTATCAGCACCTGCTTGATAAATCTCAGCAAATCACTGGAGAGCAGAGTACTCCTAGGAACGCTTGACAAATTCAAATGCTTCTCTATTATGTAAGATCAAAAGGTGATGAGAAAGATGATGTTCTGTGCAGGACCGTATATGCAAAGTGGCCCCCAAATACCAAAGGAGCCAAGAAACCAAAGGATGCAGCAGACAAATTCAGTTTGTTGGAAAGGGTGGTTTATGGGGGGAACTTAAAAATGGAAGCATGGTCTTGGGTGGCAGCAAGACAGGTAGATCTCAGCACTGTTACTACCCAGACCCATGACTTATATACCATAGAGAAAGGATACAAGTGCTCTATAAAGGCAACCCTCCAGAACAGGCAAGAATGTTGTAGGTACCATAGCCTATAATTTGTGTGATATCATCAAAGTTACTTTGATCCAAAGGCAGGATTTATAGTGAATACATGTTCTTACAATAAGGACAGTCAATAAAGTAGGAATCAGGAGGCATTTATGGAACTGAGGTTAATCAGAAGTTAACATGGCAGATTAGCATCCAAGATGGAGTCGCTTTTGTCTCCACAGATGGAGAGGTGTTTGAGACTTAAATACTAATATATGTCTTCAGTAACTTTTGCCAAATAGCAGGACAGATTAAAGAAATTCTGTCGGTGAAATATCCCAAAGGTGTTCTTCAGCTGAACTGTCCTGCTTACAGGGTTCATAGAGCCAGATTTGCTTCCTACTTCTACCTAGAATAAGGAAACTTTCTTCACATGACATTTTTCATTTCACAGAATGACTTAACTCCTGGCTTTGATTATTTTTCTTATCCTTAATTTACAGATAATTTGGATTATCCCAGGTATTAACTGTATTTTAACCTTTGGAATTATATTTTGTTTGTGCTACCTTTTGGAAATGTGCTAACATTTTTGGAAAGAGGGAAGGAAAGTTTTTATTTTAAACAAAAAGATAGCTACATTTAACTGATGTTTATTATGTGTTAAAAACTCTTTAAGCATTTTACATGTATTAATACATTTAACCCTCACAATCCTACATGGTGGGCTACTAGTGTTACTAGCATATGATCTTCATTTTCAGAAGAGGAAACTGAGGCATAGAAAAGTCTGAGACAATTAACTTGTGTATAATGGAGTCAAGAATCCTAGCTCCAAAGCTTATGCTCTATCGTTACACCATATTGCTTTGTCTAGTACATTCAAAAGCTTTTTTTATATAATTTTTACCACATGGCTAATTGAATTTTACTGATTATATTAATCACAGTACAACCTATTTTATTTAATTTTCAAAGATTTATCCAGACTTTACTATGTATCAGTTGTTGTCAAGGCTGCTAGGAGTAGTAAGGTGAGAGAGTTATTTTTCTAGTGGGTAGAGATGTTAGTCTCATGCAGCTATAAAGGCATATGTGAGACTGGGTAACTTATAAAGGAAAGAGGTTTAATTGACTCACAGTTCCACATGGCTGGGGAGGCCTCAGGAAACTTACAATCGTGGGGAAAGGGAACACAAACCTGTCCTTTTCCACAAGGCGACAGGAGAGAGAAGTGCAAGCAGGGGAAATACCAGAGGCTTACAAAAACATCAGGACTAACTCACTATCATGAGAACAGCAGGGGAGAAACCGCCGCCATGATCCAATCACCTCCCTCCAGGCCTCTTCCTAGATTATAATTCCTGGGGATTACAATTCAACATGAGATTTGGGTGAGGACACAAAGCCTAACCATATCAGTAGGTCAGTTAAATTTGCAGAGATAAATTTGTTATGAAGCTAATGAGGCTTATTAAGCTTTATCTGTGGGGAGGCTTCTGAGATTTTGGGAGGAGGCCAAGCATATGTTCAAATGGTCAAAATTTTGGTAATTTTTGAAAAACAAGGAATTTAACTGCAATTGGTTAAGACTGCTGTCTCCTTCTACTCCAACTTTTTCTCTCTCACACGTCTCATATTAGTAGCATTGGAGTTGGCCAGGGCTATTTCTGAAATACAACTAAAGAGAATTTGATTTGGAAATAAATTTAGTTTGACTTTTTTTATACTTTTTTATTTTATTATTATTATACTTTAAGTTTTAGGGTACACGTGCATAATGCGCAGGTTAGTTACATATGTATACATGTGCCATGTTGGTGTGCTGCACCCATTAACTCATCATTTAGCATTAGGTATATCTCCTAATATACCTCTCCCCTTCCCCCACCCCACAACAGTCCCCAGAGTGTGATGTTCCCCTTCCTGTGTCCATGTGTTCTCATTGTTCAGTTCCCACCTATGAGTGAGGACATGCGGTGTTTGGTTTTTTGTTCTTGCAATAGTTTACTGAGAATGGTGATTTCCAATTTCATCCATGTCCCTACAAAGGACATGAACTCATCATTTTTTATGGCTGCATAGTATTCCATGGTGTATATGTGCCACATTTTCTTAATCCAGTCTATCATTGTTGGACATTTGGGTTGGTTCCAAGTCTTTGCTATTGTGAATAGTGCTGCAATAAACATATGTGTGCATGTGTCTTTATAGCAGCATGATTTATACTCCTTTGGGTATATACCCAGTAATGGGATGGCTGGGTCAAATGGTATTTCTAGTTCTAGATCCCTGAGGAATCGCCACACTGACTGCCACAATGGTTGCACTAGTTTACAGTCCCACCAACAGTGTAAAAGTGTTCCTATTTCTCTACATCCTCTCCAGCACCTGTTGTTTCCTGACTTTTTAATGATCGCCATTCTAACTGGTGTGAGATGGTATCTCATTGTGGTTTTGATTTGCATTTCTCTGATGGCCAGTGATGGTGAGCATTTTTTCATGTGTTTTTTTGGCTGCATAAATGTCTTCTTTTGAGAAGTGTCTATTCATGTCCTTCGCCCACTTTTTGATGGGGTTGTTTGTTTTTTTCTTGTAAATTTGTTTGAGTTCATTGTAGATTCTGGATATTAACCCTTTGTCAGATGAGTAGGTTGTGAAAATTTTCTCCCATTCTGTAGGTTGCCTGTTCACTCTGATGGTAGTTTCTTTTGCTGTGCAGAGGCTCTTTAGTTTAATGAAATCCCATTTGTCAATTTTGGCTTTTGTTGCATTGCTTTTGGTGTTTTAGACATGAAGTCCTTGCCCATGCCTATGTCCTGAATGGTAATGCCTAGGTTTTCTTCTAGGGTTTTTATGGTTTTAGGTCTAACGTTTAAGTCTTTAATCCATCTTGAATTAATTTTTGTATAAGATGTAAGGAAGGGATCCAGTTTCAGCTTTCTACATATGGCTAGCCAGTTTTCCCAGCACCATTTATTAAATAGGGAATCCTTTCCCCATTTCTTGTTTTTCTCAGGTTTGTCAAAGATCAGATAGTTGTAGATATGTGGCTTTATTTCTGAGGGCTCTGTTCTGTTCCATTGATCTATATCTCTGTTTTGGTACCAGTACCATGCTGTTTTTGTTACTGTAGCCTTGTAGTATAGTTTGAAGTCAGGTAGCGTGATGCCTCCAGCTTTGTTCTTTTGGCTTAGGATTGACTTGGCGATGCGGGCTCTTTCCTAGTTTGACTTTTGTGTGATATATTTATGTGACTTACAATCACATTCTTACACAATTAAGTTATGGTTTGCAATCCCACTGTGTGAATAATTTCCAGGATAAATTTTTAGTAGAAGCAATGAATTAGACTTTTGGATAAAATAATACAATAAAAAAATTCATCATATGTTTATATATGTGTGTATGTATATATGTGTGTATATATATATATACACACATTCATAAAAGATTTTTAATTCTCGATGATTTGAGTACCACCAAAATTGTTGAAGATAAAATAATTCTAAGACAAACTTATCAATTGGTGCCATTAAGTTAAATAATGTTTTAGGTTAGTGTCTAGATGAAAAAACATGAAATGCTCTGAAATTATAGCATGCACATAGGAAAGACACTAGATTGAGGTTTATCCCAGACATGACAACAATTCAAAAATGTACAGGGCATTGCCAAAAACAAATTGTGAAGCTGAAAGAAACTTGAAAAGTACAAGTCAATTGTGTTAGAGAAAGGTAAAGGTCTCCGTTATTTTCTATTCTATAAAAATTATATTTCAAACACTTATTTAAAAAATTTTTTTATTATACTTTAAGTTCTAGGGTACATGTGCACAACATGTATGTTTGTTACATAGGCACGCATGTGCCATATTGATTTGCTGCATCCATTAACTCATCATTTACATTAGATATTTCTCCTAATGCTATCCCTCCCACTGCCCCCCACCCCATGACAGGCCCCTGTGTGTGATGTTCCCTGCTCTGTGTCCACATGTTCTCATTGTTCAATTGCCACCTATGAGTGAGAACATGTGGTGTTTGGTTTTCTGTCCTTGTGGTAGTTTGCTAAGAATGATGGTTTCCAGCTTCATCCATGTCCCTGCAAAGGACATGAAGTCATCCTTTTTTATGGCTGCGTAGTATTCCATGGTATATATGTGCCACATTTTCTTAATCCAGTCTATCATTGATGGACATTTGGGTTGTTTCCAAGTCTTTGCTATTGTGAATAGTGCTGCAATAAACATACGTGTGTATGTGTCTTTATAGTAGCATGATTTATAATCCTTTGGACATATACCCAGTTATGGGATCGCTGGGTCAAATGGTATTTCCAGTTCTAGATCCTTGAGGAATGGCCACACTGTCTTCCACAATGGTTGAACTAGTTTACATTCCCACCAACAGTGTAAAAGTGTTCCTATCTCTCCTCTTCCTCTGCAGCACCTGTTGCTTCCTGACTTTTTAATGATTGCCATTCTAACTGGTGTGAGATGGTATCTCACTGTGGTTTTTATTTGCATTTCTCTGATGGCCACTGATGATGAGCATTTCTTCATGTGTCTTTTGGCTGCATAAATGTCTTCTTTTGAGAAGTGTCTGTTCATATCCTTTGCCCACTTGTTGATGGGGTTGTTTGTTTTCTTCTTGTAAATTTGTCTGAGTTCATTGTAGATTCTGGATATTAGCCCTTTGTCAGATGAGTAGATTGTAAAAATTTTCTCCCATTCTGTAGGTTGCCTGTTCACTCTGATGGTAGTTTCTTTTGCTGTGCAGAAGCTCTTTAGTTTAGTTAGATCCCGTTTGTCAATTTTGGCTTTTGTTGCTGTTGCTTTTGGTATTTTAGTCATGAAGTCCTTGCCCATGCCTATGTCCTGAATGGTATTGCCTAGGTTTTCTTCTAGGGTTTTTATGGTTTTAGGTCTAACATTTAAGTCTTTAATCCATCTTGAATTAATTTTTGACAAGGTGTAAAGAAGGGATCCAGTTTCAGCTTTCTACATATGGCTAGCCAGTTTTCCTAGCACCATTTATTAAATAGGGAATCCTTTCCCCATTTCTTGTTTTTCTCAGGTTTGTCAAAGATCAGATGGTTGTAGATGTGTGGTGTTATTTCTGAGGCCTCTGTTCTGTTCCATTGGTCTATATCTCTGTTTTGGTACCAGGACCATGCTGTTTTTGTTACTGTAGCCTTGTAGTATAGTTTGAAGTCAGGTAGAGTGATGCCTCCAGCTTTTTTCTTTTGGCTTAGGATTGACTTGGTGATGCGGGCTCTTTTTTGGCTCCATATGAACTTTCAAGTAGTTTTTTCCAATTCTGTGAAGAAAATCATTGGTGGCTTGATGGGAATGGCATTGAATCTGTAAATTACCTTGGGCAGTGTGGCCATTTTCATGATATTGATTCTTCCTATCCGTGAACATGGAATGTTCTTCCGTTTGTTTGTGTCCTCTTTTATTTCATTGAGCAGTGGTTTGTAGTTCTCCTTGAAGAGTTCCTTCACATCCCTTGTAAGTTGGATTCTGAGGTATTTTATTCTCTTTGAAGCAATTGTGAATGGTGGGAGTTCACTCATGATTTGGCTCTCTGTTTGTCTGTTATTGGTGTATAGGAATGCTTGTGGTTTTTGCACATTGATTTTGTGTCCTGAGACTTTACTGAAGTTGCTTATCCCCTTAAGTAGATTTTGGGCTGAGATGATGGGGTTTTCTAAATATACAATCATGTCATCTGCAAACAGAGACAATTTGACTTCCTCGTTTCCTAACTGAATACCCTTTATTTCTTTCTCTTGCCTGATTGCCCTGGCCAGAACTTCCAACACTATGTTAAATAGGAGTGGTGAGAGAGGGCATCCCTGTCTTGTGCCAGTTTTCAAAGGGCATGCTTCCAGTTTTTGCCCATTCAGTATGTTATTGGCTGTGGGTTTGTCATAAATAGCTCTTATTATTTTGAGATACCTTCCATCAATGCCTACCTTATTGAGAGTTTTTAGCATGAAGGCTGTTTAATTTTTTCAAAAGCCTTTTCTGCTTCTATTGAGATAATCATGTGGTTTTTGTCATTGGTTCTGTTTATGTGATCGATTAAGTTTATTGATTTGCATATGTTGAAACAGCCTTGCATCCCAGGGATGAAGCCTACTTGATTGTGGTGGATAAACTTTTTGATGTGCTTCTGGATTCCGTTTGCCAGTAGTTTATTGAGGATTTTTGCATCAATGTTCATCAGGGATATTGGTCTAAAATTCTCTTTTTTTGTGTATCTCTGCCAGGCTTTGGTATCAGGATGGTGCTGTCCTCATAAAATGAGTTAGGGAGGATTCCCTCTTTCTCTATCTATTGGAATAATTTCAGAAGGAATGGTATCAGCTCCTCATTGTACCTCTGGTAGAATTTGGCTGTGAATCCATCTGGTCCTGGACTTTTTTTGTTTGGTAGGTTGCTGATTATTGCCTCAATTTCAGAGCCTGTTATTGGTTTATTCAGAGAGTCAACTTCTTCCTGATTTAGTCTTGGAAGGGTGTATGTGTCCAGGAATTTATCAGTTTCTTCTAGATTTTCTACTTTATTTGCGTAGAGGTGTTTATAGTATTCTCTGATGGTAATTTGTATTTCTGTGGGATTCATGGTGATATCCCCTTTATCATTTTTTATTGAATCTATTTGATTCTTCTCTCTTTTCTTCTTTATTAGTCTTGCCAGTGGTCTATCAATTTTGTTGATCTTTTCAAAAAACCAGCTCCTGGAATCATTGACTTTTTGAAGGGTTTTTTGTGTCTCTATCTCCTTCAGTTCTTTTCTGATCTTAGTTATTTCTTGTCTTCTGCTAGCTTTTGAATGTGTTTGCTCTTGCTTCTCTAGTTCTTTTAATTGTGATATTAGAGTCTCGAATTTAGATCTTTCCTAATTTCTCTTATGGGCATTTAGTGCTATAAATTTCCCTCTACACACGGCTTTAAATGTGTCCCAGAGATTCTGGTATGTTGTTTCTTTGTTCTCATTGGTTTCAAAGAACATCTTTATTTCTGCCTTCATTTCGTTATTTACCCAGTAGTCATTCAGGAGCAGGTTGTTCAGTTTCCATGTAGTTGTGCAGTTCTGAGTGAGTTTCTTAATCCTGAGTCCTAATTTGATTGCACTGTGGTCTGAGAGACAGTTTGTTGTGATTCCTGTTCTTTTACGTTTGCTGAAGAGTGCTTTACTTCCAACTATGTGGTCAGTTTTGGAATAAGTGCGATGTGGTGCTGAGAAGAATGTATATTCTGTTGATTTGGGGTGGAGAGTTCTGTAGATGTCTATGAGCTCTGCTTGGTGCAGAGCTGAGTTCAAGTCCTGGATATCCTTGTTAACCTTCTGTCTCATTGATATGTCTAATGTTGACAGTGGGGTGTTAAAGTCTCCCATTATTATTGTATGGGAGTCTAAGTCTCTTTGTAGGTCTCTAAGGACTTGCTTGATCAATCTGGCTGCTCCTGTATTGGGTGCATATATATTTAGGATAGTTAGCTCTTCTTGTTGAATTGATCCCTATACCATTATGTAATGGCCTTCTTTGTCTCTTTTGATCTTTGTTGGTTTAAAGTGTGTTTTATTGTCAGAGACTAGGATTGCAACCCCTGATTTTTTTCCTTTCCATTTGCTTGGTAGCTCTTCCTCCATCCCTTTATTTTGAGTCTATGCATCTCTGCATGTGAGATGGGTTTCCTGAATACAGCACACTGATGGGTCTTGACTCTTTATCCAGTTTGCCAGTCTGTGTCTTTTAATTGGGGACATTTAGCCCATTTACATTTAAGGTTAGTATTGTTATGTGTGAATTTGATCCTGTCATGATGTTAGCTGATTATTTTGCTCGTTAGTTGATGCAGTTTCTTCCTAGCCTTGATGGTCTTTACAATTTGGCTTGTTTTTGCAGCGGCTGGTACAGGTTGTTTCTTTCCATGTGTGGTGCTTCCTTCAGGAGCTCTTGTAAGGCAGGCCTGGTAGTGACAGAATCTCTCAGCATTTGCTTGTCTGTAAAGGATTTTATTTCTCCTTCACTTATGAAGCTTAGTTTGGCTGGATATGAAATTCTGGGTTGAAAATTCTTTTCTTTAAGAATGTTGAATACTGGCCCCCACTCTCTTCTGGCTTGTAGAGTTTCTGCCGAGAGATCAGGTGTTAGTCTGATGGGCTTCCCTTTGTGCATAACCTGACCTTTCTCTCTGGCTGCCCTTAACATTTTTTCCTTCATTTCAACTTTGGTGAATCTGACAATTACGTGTCTTGGGGTTGGTCTTCTCAAGGAGTATCTTTGTGGTGTTCTCTGTATTTCCTGAATTTGAATGTTGGCCTGCCTTGCTAGATTGGGGAAGTTCTCCTGGATGATATCCTGGAGCATGTTTTCTGACTTGGTTTCATTCTCCCTGTCACTTTCACATACACCAATCAAATGTAGATTTGGTCTTTTCACATATTCCCATATTTCTTGGAGGCTTTGTTAGTTTCTTTTCACTCTTTTTTCTCTAAACTTCTCTTCTTGCTTTATTTCATTAATTTGATCTACAATCACTGATACCATACCCTTTCTTCCACTTGATTGAATCAGCTACTGAAGCTTGTTCATGCATCACATAGTTCTCATGCCATGGTTTTCAGCTTCTTTGGTCATTTAAGGTCTTCTCTGCATTGTTTTTTCTAGTTAGCCATTTGTCTAATCTTTTTTCAAGGTTTTTAGCTTCCTTGTGATGGATTCGAACATCCTCCTTTAGCTCGGAGTAGTTTGTTATTACTGACCTTCTGAAGCCTACTTCTGTCAGCTCATCAAAGTCATTCTCCATCCAGCTTTGTTCCATTGCTGGCGAGGAGCTGTGATCCTTTAGAGGAGAAGAGGTGCTCTGGTTTTTAGAATTTTCAGCTTTTCTGCTCTCGTCTCTCCCCATCTTTGTGGTTTTATGTACCTTTGGTCTTTGATGTTGGTGACCTACAGATGGGGTTTTGGTGTGGATGTCCTTTTTGCTGATGTTCATGCTATTCCTTTCTATTTGTTAGTTTTCCTTCTGACAGTCAGGACCCTCAGCTGCAGGTCTGTTGGAGTTTGCTGGAGGTCCACTCCAGACCCTGTTTGCCTGGGTATCACCAGCAGAGGCTGCAGAACAGCAAATATTGCAGAATAGTAAATATTGCTGCCTGATCTTTCCTCTGGAAGCTTTGTCCCAGAGGAGCACCCGCCTGTATGAGGTGTCAGCTGGCCCTTACTGGGAGGTGTCTCCCAGTTACGCTACACGGGGGTCAGGAACCCACTTGAGGAGGCAGTCTGTCCTTTCTCAGAGCTCAAACACTGTGCTGGGAGAACCACTGCTCTTTTCAGAGCTGTCAGACAGGGACGTTTAAGTCTGCAGAAGTTTCTGCTGCTTTTTGTTCAGCGATGCCCTACCCCAAGAGGTGGAGTCTACAGAGTCAGCAGGCCTTGCTGAACTGAGGTGGGCTTCGCCCAGTTTGAGCTTCCCTGTTAGCTTTGTTTACCTACTCAAGCCTCAGCAATGGCAGAGGACCCTCCCCACACCAGGCTGCTGCCTCACAGTTTGATCTCAGACTGCTGTACTAGCAGTGAGCAAGGTTCTGTGGGTGTAGGACCCGCCAAGCCAGGCACGGGATATAATCTCCTGATGTGCCATTTGCTAAGACCATTAGAAAAGCACAATATTTGGGTGGAAGCGTCCCGTTTTTCCAGGTACAGTCTGTCACGGCTTCCCTTGGGTAGGAAAGGGAAATCCCCCGACCCCTTGCACTTCCCAGGTGAGGCGATGCCCCACCCTGCTTTGGCTTGCTCTCCGTGGGCTGCACCCACTGTCCAACCAGTCCCAATGAGATGAACCAGGTACCTCAACTGGAAATGCAGAAATCACCTGTCTTCTGTGTCGATCACACTGGGAACTGCGTACCGGAGCTATTCCTATTCAGGCATCTTGCAATGGAGCTTCAAAATGCTCATTATCTGAAGAGTTGTTTAAAAGGTGTGAGCCAAAATGTAGGAAAAAACAATTATAATAGTGTGTTAAGCATTTGATTAGTAAAAATATTATGCTGTTTCTGGTTTCTGGTTCCGTATGGAAGGAGTTTGAAGTCACCACTCTATTCTGAGAAGTAAAAAGCTGAACAGACTAAAAAATCAACTCTTCAGGGATCCATAAGTGAAGTGAGGACACAAGACAACCATTGCCCACAAGATTAGAGAGATAAACAGGAGAATACAGGGAGTCACAGATTACTAGAGCAGAGACTCAGAGCAGAAAACATCATGGGAATCAGTGCTGGAGTAGAAAAAATGGAACTGCAATTGATGAGCTGCTAGAATCATAGGGGCCCCCACACTTTTGTGGGTTTTGCCTCCAGAAATTTGGCCAGGTTCTCATAGTAAATATCACAGAGAAAAATCTCCTCATGCTTCTGGCAGGGGGAGAAAAAAAAAACAGTTTTAAATACATCAGAGCACTCTCCTCTTTTTAATAAAGACAGCCCTCAGGAAAATCTATTTCAACAGAGCCTAACTGGCTGGGGGAAGAGAAATACCCAATTTTTAACCAGCTCCAGTCTTCTATAGGAGACAAGGGAAATAGTCAACTTCAGCTGATATGGTTTGGCTCTGTGTCCCTACCGAAATCTCATGTTGAATTGTAATCCTCACATGTTGAAGGAGGGGCTTCGTGGGAGGTGATTGGAGTATGTGAGCAGTTTCTAATGGTTTAGAAACCATAACCCTAGTGCTGTCTTGTGATAGAGTTCTCATGACATCTCCTTGTTTAAAAGTGTGTAGCATTTCCCCCTTCACTCTCTCTCTCCTGCTGTCATGTGAAGTGTGCTTGCTTCCCCTTTGTCTTCTGCCATAATTGTAAGTTTCCTGAGGCCTCTCAGTCATGATACCTATACAGCCTGTGGAATTGTGAGTCAATTAAACCTGTTTTTGTTTTCATAAATTACCCAGTCTCTGGTAGTTCTTTATAGCAGTGTGAGAATGTACTAATACACAAGCCCACTCTAGGCATTCTCTTCCATGTAAGTGTCTTGGGTGGGGGTGGTTAAGGGGGACTGAGGGACCTTGTGAAGTCCATAGTCCAGAGGCATAGGCTCACTAAGAGACTGAGACCTATGATTAGAAGGTCTCATAGGTCTCAGAATTCTTCCTTTCCCCCCAGATAGTACCCCCGACATGGGAGAAAGGAAGCATTTTATGGCCTTATGATTAGGTCTCAGTCCTATTTGAAGCAGCTCCTTTTACCAAGAACTTCATGTCCTGTTATCAAAAAAAAAAAAAAAAAAAGCCCACAAGGCAGACTAAATGCTAAAAGGCAAAACACATACTTTGAAGAGACAGAGCAAGCATCAGAACCAGACATGGCAGGGATGTTAGAATTATCACACCAGGAATTTAAAATAATAATGATTAACATTCTAAGATTTCTAATGGATAAGTAGAAAGCATTCAAAAACAGAGAAATGCATGCAATGTAAGCAGAGAGATGAAAATCATAAGAAAGAACCAAAAAGAAATGCTAGAGATAAAGAAACACTGTACTAGAAATAATGCCTTTGATGGTCTTATTAGTAGATTGGACACACCTGAAGAAAGAATCTAGAGCTTTAAGCTATATGAGTAAAAACCTCTAAAACTGAGCAAAGGGAACAAAGACTGAGAAAAACAGAACCAAATATCCGAGGACTGTGGGACAAGTACAAATAATGTGATATTTGCAGAATAGAAATATCATAAGGGGAGGAAACAGAGAAAGGAACAGAAGAATTATTTAAAATAATAATTATAAAACTTCTCCAAATTAATGTCAGACACCAACCACTAATTCAAGAAACTCAGAGAACACCATGCAGGATAAATGCCAAAAAATAAAAATATAAAAACTACACCTAGGCATAGCATTTTCAAACTATAGAAAATCAAAGATAAAGAGAAAATCCTGAGAGAAACCAGAAGGGGGGTGGAAGGAATGAAAGTAAGAATTACATCTGACTTCTCCTCAAAAATCATGCACGCAGAGTGAGGTAAACTATTTAAAGTGTTAAGGGAATAAGACGACCAACATAGAATTCTGTACCTTATGAAATTATCCTTCAAAAGCGAAGGGAGAAAATCAGTAAGGACATAGTTGAACTCAGCAGCACCATCTGTCAACTGGATAAAATTGACATGTGTAGACAACTTTGTCCAACAACCGAAGAATACACATTAATTTCAAGTTTACATGGAACATTCATCAAGATAGACCACATTCTGGGCCATAAACTACCTTAACAAATTTTAAAAATAGAAATCATACACTGTCTGCTATCAGACCACAATGGAATTAAACTATAAATTAATAATAAAGCTATCTGAAAAATCTCCCAAATGCTTGGAGATTAAACAACACATTTCTAAATAACAGGTGAATCAAAGAGCTTGCAAAAGAAATTTAAAGATATTTTGAATTAAATAAAAATGAAAATACAGCTTATCAATATTTGTGGGATAGAGCAAAAGCAAAGTTTTAGAGGGAAATTTATAGCAGTAAATGCACGTAGTAGAAAAGAATGAAAATCTGTAATCTAAGTTTACACCCTAGGAAACTAGAATAAGAACAAATTAAATCCAAAATAAGCCAAAGAAAAGAAATAATAAAAATTAGAGCGGAAACCAGTGAAATTAAAAACAGGAAATTATACTAGAGAAAATCAATGAAAGCTGATTGTTTGAAAAGATCAATAAATTCAATAAGCCTCTAGCCAGACCAAGAAAAAGAGAGGACAGAAATTACTAATGGCAGAAATGAAAGAGAGGACATTATTACTGATTCAGCAGACATTAAAAAGATAATAAAGGAGTACTATGCCCACACACTTGATAACGTGAAACAAATTTGGTAAACAAAGTTGATGAAATGGACCAATTACTTGAAAGCAATCTGCCAAAACTCACACAAAAACACAAGTGGAATACGCCTAACCTATTAAAGAAATTTAATCAATAATTAATAACTTTCCAAATCGGAAAGCACCAGGCCCAGATGGGTTCACTGGTAAATTCTACCAAACATTTAAGGAAGAAATTATACCAATTCCCCGCAATCTCTTTCAGAAGGTAGAAGTCCCTATTTTCTAATTCATTCTGTGAGGGCAGCATTACCCTAATACCAAACCAAATAAAGATATTATAAAAAAGAAAACTACAGACCAGTGTCTCTCATGAATATGGTTACTAAAACCCTCAACAAAATATTAGCAAATTGTATTCAACAATGTATGAAAATAATTATACACCATGATCAAGTAGGATTTATCCCAGATATACAGGGCTGGTTTGTCATTTGAAAATTAGTTAATGTAATCAATCATATCAACAGGCTAAAAAGATTACATGATCTTATCAATAGATACAGAAAAAACATTTGACAAAATTTAACACCCATTTATGATAAAAAGAACTCTCAGTAAACTGGTTATAAATGAGAAACTCCTCAACTTGATGAATAATATCTACATAAAACCTACACTGACATAATACTTAATAGTAAGAAGCAAGCTTTCCTATTAAGATCAGGAACAAAGCAAGGATATCCTCTCTCATCTCTTCTTTTCAGCATTATGTTGGAAGCCCTGGCTAGTGCAATAAAACAAGAAAAGGACATATATAAAAATGGAGAAGGAAGTAAAACTATCTTTGTTTGCAAATGACGTAATTGTCTGCATAAAATCTGAAAGAATGACAAAAAAATCCTGGAAGTACTAAGCAATTATAGTGAATTTGCAGAATGCAAGATTAATATACAAAAGTAAATTGCTTCCCCATATGTCAGCAATGAACAAGTGGAATTTGTAATTAAAAACAGAAAACCATTTATACTGACATCCCCCAAAAATGAAATACTAGGTATTAATCTAACAAAATATGTACAAAATTTTTACAAGGAAAACTACAAAACTGTTATAAAAAGAAATCAAAGAATAACTAAATAAATGGATAGGTATTTCATTTTCATGGACAGGAAGACTCAATAGTGTCAAAATGTCAGTTCTCAACTTGATTTATAGATTTAATACAATTCCAATCAAAATACCAGCAAATTATTTTGTAGATATCAACAAACTGATTCTAAAGTTTATATATAGAGAAAAGACCCAGAATAGCCAACAAAATATTGAAGGAGAGGAATAGAACTAGAGGTCTAACACTACCCAACTTCAGGGCTTACTATAAAGCTATTACATAGTAATCAAGACAGTGTGGTGCTGGCAAAATAATAGACAAATAGATCAATGGAACAGAATAGACAGCCCTGAAATAGACCCACACAGATATAATCGAGTGATCTTTGACAAAGAAGCAAAGGGAAGACAATGGAAAAAAGATAGTTTTTCCAACAAATGCTACTGGAACAACTGGACATCAACATGCAAAAAAATTGAATCTAGACGCAGATATTACATCCTTTACAAAATTAACTCAAAATGGGTTATAGGCCTAAATGGAAAACAGAAAACTATAAAACTCCTAGAGGATAATATAGGGTAAATCTAGATGACCTTGGGTATGGCAATGACTTTTTATCTACAACATCAAAGGCACAGTTCATCAAATAATCGATAAGATGAACTTTATTAGAATTAAAAAATTCTGCTCTGCAAAAGACATTGTCAAGAGAATTAAAAGACATTTCAGAGACTGGGAGAAAATATTGGCAAAAGACACATTTGATAAAGGACTATTATCCAAAATATACAAAGAATTCTTAAAACTCAACAAGAATATGAACTACTGGATATAAAAATGGGTCAGAGACTTTTACAGACATCTCACAAAGAAGATATACATATGGCAAACAAACATATGAAAAGATGCTCCATATCATATGTTATCAGGGAAATGCAAATTAAAACAACAATGAGACTCATTCATTACTGGTGCAAAATGTCACATCCACTTTGGAAGACAATTTGGCAGTTTCTTCAGTTTCTTACAAAGCTGAACAGGAACACATAATCCAGCAATTATGCTCTTTGGCATCTGTCCAAGGAGTTTAAAACTTATCTTCCTACAAAAACCTGCATCAGATGTTTATAACAGCTTTATTCATAATTACCAAAACTAGAAAGCAACCATGATATCCTTCAATAGCCGAATGTCAGATAAAAAACTTTGGTTCATCCAGACAATGAATTATTATTTAGCATTAAGAAGAAATGAGCTATCAAGCTGTGAAATGACAAGGAGGAATCTTAAATGCATGTTACCAAGTGAAAGGCACCAATCTGAAAAGGATATGTATGTATGATTCCAACTATTTGATGCCTGGAAAAGACAAAACAAGGGAGACAGTAAAAAGATGAGTGGTTACTGGGCATATACCCAAATGATTATAAATCATTTTACTATAAAGATACATGCACACATATGTTTATTGCAGCACTGTTCACGATAGCAAAGACTTGGAACCAACCCAAATGCCCATCAATGATAGACTGGATAAAGAAAATGTGGCACATATACACCATGGAATACTATGCAGCCATAAAAAAGCATGAGTTCATGTCCTTTGCAGGGACATGGATGAAGCTGGAAACCATCATTTTCAGCAAACTAACACAAGAACAGAAAACCAAACACCACATGTTTTCACTCATAAGTGGGAGATGAACAATGAAAACACATGGACACAGGGAGGGGAACATCACACAGTGGGGCCTGCCAGGGGGTGGGGGGCTTAGGGGAGGGATAGCATTAGGAGAAATACCTAATGTAGATGATGGGTTCATGGGTGCAGCAAACCACCATGGCACCTGTATACCTGTGTAACAAACCTGCACATTTTGCACATGTATCCCAGGACTTAAAGTGTAATATATATATAAAAAGGTGAGTGGTTGCCAGGGGTTAAAGCAATAGGGTGAAGGGATGAATAAGCAGAGCCTGGAGGATTTTTATGGCGGTGAAATTACTCTGCATGCTACTCTAATTCTGACTACATATCATTATACATTTGTCCAAACCCATAGAATGTACAACACCAAGAATGAGCCCTAATATAAACTATGGACTTTGGATAATTAAAATGTATGTGTGTTTGTGTGTGTGTGTGTATCTTACTATATTTCTGGATTTTGTATTTGTGGTGTTTGTCAGCATCTTAACATTTGTAGTTTATCTTGACTTATTTTCTCATTCTACATTAATATACATTTTTATATCTAATTTTGTATTCATAATTCTGTACTTTTCTTACAGAGGGCCCCTAATGTATATATAAGCTTCACAAAACCTAACCGTGTCCTTGAATCTCTGCATAGTATTTTCAATTTACAAAATATTTTCACATTTTACCTGTTTTCTCAATGTGGAAAGGAGAGCTCCAAGGGCTTCAGTGACTTCCCCAAATCTACAGAGGCCTAAAGTTCAAGACCCACAATTCAGGCTCAGATTGCTTTATTCTACTGTTCTTTCCCCTACACCTCACTGTACCCCATGCCTAAGATTTTGTTAATTAAAGCAAAACCTCCTAGAAAAATGTGACTAAAAGACATGTCTGACTAAAATCCAGGTTTTAATGGATTAGCATGACTTTATGTCTTAGCCCATTTGTACTGTTATAACAAAGTACCACGTCTGGTAATTTATAAATGACAGACATTTATTTCTCATACTTCTGGAGTCTGGAAAGTCCAAGATCAAGGTGTCAGCAAGTTTGGTGTCTGATGAGGGCCTGGTCACTGCTTGCAAGATGGCACCTTGTTGCCACATCTTCCAGAGGGGATGAACACTGTATCCTCACATGGTGGAAGAGAGGGAAGGAGCAAATTTGCACCCTCAAGCCCTTTTCTAACGTCACTGTCATTCATGAAGCCTCCATCCTCATGACTTAATCATCTCATAAAGACTCCATTTCTTTTTTTAAAAATTATACTTTAAGTTTTAGGGTACATGTGCACAACGTGCAGGTTTGTTACGTATGTATTAATGTCATCACATTGGAAATTTATTTTTAACACATGAATTTTTGGAGACATTCAGACCACTCTACCTTGTAAGGAAAACTTATTTGAAGTCTCATAAAGCTTTAAATATCTCTAGGTGAACACCTAATTAAATAGTCCAAACTTCACACGTTTGTAGTTTGTAAACATTCAAGGACATGACAAAAGGTCTTGCTTGTTAAGCAAATAAAAAGTGAACCCAAGGGTAAAAGGGGACATGTAAATAACAGTACAAGCTATTTTCAAGTACTTTGTTTTATTTTTATATGACAAATTTTCTTTAACCCCTTGTTTTCCTTAGGTGTGACTGATTGCATTAGGTTTTAAAGTGAGTTAGTGTACCAAACTGAATGATGTGTATAGTCTTCAACTGTAATAGGGTTTTGCATGTACAGAATGCATAGTACATCTCACTGGTTTTTATGCCTCCAAATCTGCTAAGTCATCACAACAACCTGGAAGGTCTTTTTACTTACAGAGTCCTTATTGTATGCCAGGTACTATTCTAAGCTTTTCTTATTCATTAATCCAGGTGATAGTCACATTAAAGCTATAAAGTTGGTATTATTATGAATATTCCCAGATGAAAATTGAGGCTTGGAAAAGATAAGTAACTTGTTCAAGGCCATGAAGCTAGTTAAATGACAGAGCTGGTGCTGAGCCCTTAACCAGGTGCTATACTGCTCCCTGTATTATATCTATAAAAGGAGTGATGTTTGCAATGCTTCACCCAGATGTCTATATTCAATTTGAAGGCTGCAGTCTTGGGTTATATTGCATATTCAGTTAGTTCCATCTCTTTGTATTTCTACTAAATTAGAAATTCTTTTATCACAATTATAAGCTCTTAGAAATGGCAATGAGTGTTTGTTGGCTCGTTTATATAGTTCCAGATTTTCAGACTGCATAGGGATCCAGAATTATGATGAAGTTTTCCACTGAAGTCTATTTTGAGCATTCTAAAAAATGCTAAGCTAACTCACATCAACTTTGAAAGCTTCAACTTGTGAGATATGGCCAATGCTTTTCCAATCTACTCTTTAGGTAGTAGTCAGCTTTGGAAGTATAACGCATGTTCTGTTGCAGAATTTGGATTTGGTTTTAAAATAAGCTTAATTTCTTTCTCTGATAAGCATTGAAAAAGAGCCAAACTCTTAGCTGTCAAGTTGCTTATCCCCCTGCTTGATCTACTTAAAAAATCATGATATGCCCAATCTCAGAATTGTGCCTTTTTCGTCAGGAAGTGGTATGTTCAGGCTATTCAAGATACTGGATATATCTTTGAGACACACAGCTTGCACCAGCCAATATAAACCACCTTTTCTGGTACTACGAATTTGTGAAGAGATGTTTTTATCTTGCCTATCTTTTCAAAGCCTCTGTGAGCACCTGTTCATTGAACAGCTAGCATTCCTCAGTGGAGAAAGCAGTCCTGCTCCCTCTATCAGTTTTTCTACACAGCACACTGAGCAGGTCATTCCAGGGAAGATATCCCTTGCTTCCCTGTGCTCTTTCCTTCACCCCCACCCTATCCCAAGACTCCCTCACTCTCTACTCTGCTTATTTATCTCCACGCTACTTATCATCTTCTAAACTATTAAGTTGAAGTGTATGAAGTTGTCATTTGTGTAGGACCAATGCTGTCAGATATCAAGCATCTAACTGACTTATTTATTTCTTTTATTGTTAGTTTCCTTCCATACACCACACAACACCAGAAGGAGGCAGGATATTTTGTCTGCTTTCATAACTGCTATATCCCCAGTCCCCCCAAAGTAGTGCCTATCACATACAATAAATGTTTGTAGAATTAATTAGACCATATTTGCAATTTGAATCATTTCCTTCAATACTGAGTCAAGATGAGGAGGCAGGTTGGTGACTGCCAAGAATTCTCTATTTATGAGGCTCTATGACACCTGACATCTGGGTGCAATTTCTTTACTTGTCCAGCAATACCCCTTCCTGTACACACACATGGCCACACAGCTCACACAACAGTTCTGATCCCAGTGCACATTTTCTTTCTTTCTTTTTTTTTTTCTTTTTGAGAGGGAGTCTCACTCTATTGCTCAGGCTGGAGTGCAGTTACGTGATCTCGGCTCACTGCAACCTGTTTCCCAGGTTCAAGCGATTCTCCAGCCTCAGCCTCCAGAGTAGCTGGGATTACAGGCATGTGCCACCACGCCCAGCTAGTTTTTGTATTTTTAGTGGAGGTGGGGTTTCACCATGTTGGCTAGGCTGGTCTCGAACTCCCGGCCTCAAGTGATCCACCTGCCTTGGCCTCCCAAACTGCTGGGATTACAGGCATGAGCTACCGCGCCTAACCCAGTGCACATTTTCTAATGGGCATGTTGTAGCATTAGCTCCTCCATGTTGTATGCAATTAATATTAAATGACAATAGTGTCATTTGATAACGCAATATTATGTAGGACTCATTCTGCTGTTTCTGTGGATGTGATATTTGTTAACTTTTTAGTTTATCAAGTGTCTCAGTGGGTACCTAGCTTGTACCTCTCTTTCTGTGAGGAGTACAACAGTGAATGATGCCTCTGATTTCAGTCACATGTCCTTAAACTGATTAACAAAGTTAATCAATTTCATACTGGAAACATGTACTCATCCTGGTAAAATGTAATTGGTTTGCTAAAAAGATCACCATGCTTTGTTTAAGAATGAGAGAACTGGGGATTTGTGAGTGTCATAGATGCCAAGGAGCCTGTCCAACATTTATAGAGGCTTTTGGACTAAATGAAAAAGGGTTTGATCTGTCTGTGGAGACAGAAAGTAGATGAGTGGTTGCCTAGGATTGGGGGTTTAGGTGGGTAAGAGGTTGTGATGGCTAAAAGGGCACAGGGTTAATATAAATGTGTTTAAATTGGTTGTGCCGCTGGTGGCTGCACAACCGCAGGTACTACAAGCCATTGAGTTCTACTCAAAATGGGTGAATAAACCTGTCAAAAAATGAAAAAAATAAAGGATGAGAGAACTTCTTTACCTTCATGTTACTATTTCACGTAGTCTCATAGCATACAACACACTAAGGAACAGAGGTGTCTAGATCTCTTGTCCAACAAAGTCTGCTTTTTTAGGTATTTCTAGTTGTGGTTTTTTATTTGCAAATAAACATTTTAGTCACAGACTCTTTGTCAGAACACATATATTCAATTGGAACACTGTTTATGTGTACAATGAACAGAAATATTTTTGTTACTCTTTTCATAATTACTTTTAGGCTTTTCTGAATTTATTTTGAATCACTGATCTATTTTTGTAGCTACAACACTATGATAATTTTAAAATTCCAGGTGTATGCAAATAATCTGAAAATTAATTAGCTGAGACTAATTCACCTTAGTTTGCAGCTACCTTGTTACTCTTGAACATACTTTAAGGACATAATGATAATTAAGAAAAATAATATTTTGGGGACAGTAATAATCTTGTATTTCACACTTATGAAATGTAGATGAGCACAACTGAATAATTAATCACTTTTCCTCTGATACTGCCAAACCACCTGTGGACCACTTACTAATGTGCAGGCAGTGGTATGTTGGTAATTGTTTAACAACTGGTTCTCTGGGGAGGAGGTCCCTTGATTTGCAGCATTTGCCAAATTTGGTGGTGTAAATACTCCCACTATGACCAATTTTAAGCTAACATGGGCCATCAGAATTCCTGAATACTTAACAATTGGTTCTCACAAAATCAAAGTTGTATTAGTTTGTCAGCATACCTTTGGAGGGGGCCACACATCTTATCTTGAAAAACTCTGGTCAAAGGGAAAAAGGCGGTAATTTCTCTAAATTAAAAACCTGTTGCTTAAATTTTAAGACATCTTCTACTTCAGTTTTGTCCTCTAGCTTAGAGATGGCTTATTAGATGCAACTGATCGTAACTTAGCAGAGATTTCAGTTTTGGAACCAAAGGGAAATTTCACATTTATAGACTGACTTTATTAAATATGTGAATTGAAATTGGAAAGTGACTGGAGCTTAAATACTTAAAATGGGTCACAGGTTTACTGAAATCTGTGAAAAAATCAGTATGTAGTGGGTTGAGTTGAATCTCTCAAAAAGGATATGTCCAAGTCCTAACTCCTTCCCCCCTCTTCTCATACTTACGAATATAACCTTATTTGGCAATAAGGTTTTTGCAGATGTAATCAAGGATCTCCAGATGACATGATATTGATTTACAGCGGTCCATAAATCCAGTGACTAGTGTCTTTATAAGAGAAAGAACATTGAAACACAGACACAATGGAGGGTAGGGAATATGAAGACAAGGGCAGAGATTGGAGTTATGTTGCCACAAACCAAGGAACAGCAAGAACCACCAGAAGCTGGAAGAGGCAAGAAAGGATTATCCCAGGAAGTCTTCTGAGTGTAGCCCTGCTGGATCCTTAAGTTCAGACTTCTAGCCTCCAGAACTGTGAAAAAAAAAATTCTATTGTTTTAAGCTACCACCTTGGGTTGTTATGGCAGCTTTAGGAGCCTAATACACGATATATAAAATTAGTAGTAAAATAAGGAAAAATACTGTTTAGCTAGTTTGTTTTCAACTGAGTTACACAAAAATCAAATATATCATCTATTTATTTTTACTTTACAAAAGATGTCAATATCTAGCCACTACTAGTTTAAATATAAAGTTAATTGATGACAAGTAGTCATTAAATAAGATTCCTGTAACTATTAAGATCATTGCTCTATGAGTATCCTAACTACCCAAATCATGAGTACCGTAACTAGTTGATTTAGGAAACTAGAGTGTACAAAATCAAATAAATGCCTATAGACATTAAGCAGGTGATTTAAATGAGTGAATTTAGCTGGATCTGGCATATAATAGTGTTTGAAGAGATCTCTAGAGAACCAGTGTATTCATGCTATACATAAAAGAGAACTCAGCTATTCAACTCCAGTGCTTATTGTCAGTGGAAATGTGAGTTTCCAGATCCTCTGATTTTTCTGAGGAGAAGTCAGGAATCCAGATTTTTATGTGATAGCCCTGAAATTTTAAATGTTGTCTCAAAAAATAAAAAGGAAAAAGAAAAGGAAAAAAAAAGATTATCTGCTTCTGCACAAATCTGTGACCTCTGCTTTAATATAATAACTTGTATAGGTAAACGTTTGTGTCAATTTGCTTTTGACCACTGAAATTGCTTTTTAATGCTTTTAATTACCAATGCTCGACAATAAAAGTAGGTTTAAAATTCCTCATCCTTTATTCTCTTGGTCAAAGTAGTTAGAGTGGCCAGTGGTCTATGGAGAGGAAAATCTTTAATATCATGGGAATTTGTTTTCTAAAACAATTTTGAAGTAAAGGTTTTCACACAATGAGCGTCTTTTCGATTACAAAACAATAGATTTCTTTTGTAAATTTAGGTTTTCATATATAGCATTTCAGGAGATTAAAGTTTCCATAATAAAAAATTGTTATTTTATGAAGAATTCCAACCTCTCATCTCATGTTTGAAGCCCATAGCTTTCAGAACTAGTTATTATGTCTTAAAAATGTCAGCCATCCCAGTTGAAAGAAAGCCCATTTTTCTCAATTTTAAACACACATTTGAGGGATGTATTTTTAGCTGTGGGGACAAAGGCAAAATGGTTTGCTCTACCAGGTGTAATGCTGTCTTTAAATTTTATGGAAAGAAGGAATTAGGAACAAATTCTGGATGATGTTCTGCTGCACATAGAGGTTGAGGTTAATTTATTTTAATTCCGTATTGCTACCTGCTGGTAGGTTACAATGGATGGGTGACAGTTTACAGTATCTAGAGGCATGGCTCTCAGTAAAGGACTAAAGACACTGTCACAGTATCTAGAAGTCAGTGTTCTGAGTCTGAAGGCTCTGAGAAGGTGCCATAGAAGTGGGCCAGGCAAGTCCTGCCTGCAAAGGGAGTAAACCAGCGAGGCATAACATTATACCGACAAATCGGAAAAAGGCTGGCTGTTTCGACCAAGCACACTTTCTAATAAAAAAATGGTGAAGGAAAGACAGGTGTGCCTCATGGAGCAAGATGATAGGATTCACATTGAGGATAAATGTAAAAGTATTTAAATAAATATAGCCAATTGGGAAAAATATTAAATGTATAAATTTTGAATAAGCATAAATAAATTTAGCCACAAGGAGAAATTATGCCTAATATATTAGAGTTTTCTGATTTAGCAAATGAATTTCTGGAAAATGAATTATGGGATTGGGGGTGGGCAACAAAAGTTTGCATATGGATGAAGAGATGGGACAAAAATCCAGAGACATAGGTGAATATTTTTCTTCATAGAAAAGGCTATAGTAAGGTTTCTTCTTGAGAAAAGTTGTCTTACTGAACATTTGAAAATTAAGAGATAAAAAGTAATAAAAGGAAAAAGATAATGTAAGTATTAATTTTGCATTTGACCCTATATTATTTATAAATTGAATATCCTGTCAACTGACACATAACATATCTGTGTGGGCAGAAACATAGCAAATGAATCCCCTCCTCCTACTTTTACTGTTCTCTCTCTTCCTCTCCCTCTCTCTCTCTCTCATCTTTCATCAAAGTAGTATGTCTACTTGCTTTAAAAAGTACAGTAGTACTAAGAAGGCTTTAATAGCAGTATCTGCCTCATGCTTTTCCTTTTTCCTGGTCCTGCTTAGGAGGCAGCCATCTAATACACATTAAGCTGTTCCCCCTAGAACTACTCTAATACATTTAAATAATCTAATTATTCTGCTATTCTTGAATCAGTTTAGACATTATCAATTTTAGACAAAGATGTAGACAAGGGCTTATGAGTCTCTTACCAGACATTCCATTTTTCTTTCATCTTCCTAATGAAAATTGTCATAACTCTTAGATAAAGCAATGGTTCATTTGCATCTGGGATATTATATACAAGTCCAGCAAGTGGGCCTTGAGTAAAGGGCAAGTGAAATGATTAGCAGGGGGAGACAGGCTGCTGGTAGACTAACAAGATCCCTTTGTAGAGGACAGATCAAGGCTGACGCTGGATATGATTGAAGCTTAAAAATGCATAAATACTATGGACAAGGTAGACACAGATGTGTTTTTATTTTATCTTGAAATTCTAGGAAGTAAAATTTTGAATAAATATGAATACTTTATTCTGAATATGCTATTTCCTTAGAAAATTAATCTACTTTACATAGGCGTTCAGTTTATACCCCTAGAAGAGGAACATATTTTTATAGCTGGGTTAGACAGCTGAGTGTATGTGTGTTTGTGTGTGCATTTTGTGTGTTTTTCTAATTTTAAACAGCTTCTATGTTAAAAATAAATGGGAACCATTGAAAATAAAACTTAATTTATTGAATTGAAATTTTAATGAGGGTTTATGAAATTTGCCATGTCTTAAAATGTGCATTGCCTGGGATTTTGCATGAAAATATAGAGTAGCTTCATAAGTGTAACAAAATAAATTATATGTCCCCTGAACTGCTGGATAAAGAATAATTTTCTTCTGAAATGCACACATACAAACGCTTAAAAGTGTTGTCTCTAATGACTTTGCCTCTCTTGGCAGGCAAATAAATGATTAAATCACATTTTAGCTTTGGTTTAGAAATATCTCAAACATTTTTGCTTTGCACAGATAAATAGAATTTGTTATCATTCTATTTAAAAACAAAACAAAATATTCTCTCTGGCAAAGGCCACTTCAAAATATGTTTCCATAGAAACCAGAGAAGAAAAATAAATGGGAACAAACATCACTTTAGCTCTACTCAGAATGAGCTACACTGGCCAGAGATTTAAACTTGGCTTGAGATAGCACCATTCATGATCATTACATAAGTTGTTAGGAAAAGTAATATTTATCCATTATGTGTACACCTTCTAAATAGTTGATTTATTGCTCTTACTTATTTGATGTTGAGGTTTTTTCCCATTTCTTACTATCATTAGGACAGGGAAGAAACTTGAGATCTTTATGCAACAGTAGTCTCCACAATTTTAGAACCCGGGGAAAAGAGGTGAACTACTTTTATAACTCTTCTATATTTCATATTATTCTGGTTAAAGTATAACCTGGATGAGAATTAAAAAGCAATCCGTAAGGGAAATCATTGGAAATTTTTTAAGCCCTTGATATCAGAGAAGCAAAATAAAAAATTTCATTTTAGATATAAAATGTTTTTTGAAGTTCCAATTGTCCAAAAATATTTCTAATATTATTTTAAATAGAAATTTAGATGTAATCCTAGTTATAGCACACATTAGGGTACATATGATGAATGCCAGTCTTGAGTCTGTTGAATATAGCCGTGAATCTAGAACTTCAGGGATAGTAAATATATAGTGCATAATCGGCCACTTCTCCATCCTGAACTCCTGGCAGACATTGCTAATCAAACTCATCATTCTAACCTGCAAGTTCAGAAGGGGTTAATTTCAAAAATATATGGGGAACTCCAACTCAGTGGCCAAACACACTCAAGTACGCCCACACACATCCACATGAAACAAAAGCATGTTGAAAAATGAGCAAATAACTTGAATAGACATTTTTTCCAAAGAAGACATGCAATGGTCAATAAGTATATGAAAAAAAATTAACCACATTAATTATCAGGGAAATGCAAAGGAAAACTGCAATGAGATATCACCTCATACTTGTTAGGATGGCTATTATCAAAAAACCAAAAATACCAAGTGTTGGCAAGGATGTGGAGTAATTGGAACCCTTGTACATTGTTAGTGGGAATGTAAAATGGTACAGCAGCTATGGAAAACAGTATGGAAGGTCCTCAAAAAAATTAAAAATAGAACTGTCATATGTTCCAGCCATTCTACTTCTAGATATGTATCCAAAAATAAAAATAAAATCAGAATCTTAGAGAAATCTACACTTCCATATTCATTGTGGCATTATTCACAGTGGCCAAGAAATAATAGAAACAATCCAAGTGTTCATCAACGAATGAATAAAAGAAATGTGGTGTATGCATGCAATAAAATATTATTCAGTATTATAAAATAAGGGAATTCTGTCATATGCAACAGCATGGATGAAACTGTAGGACATTCTCAAGTAAGCTAGTCACAGAAAGACCAACTGAAAGATTCCATTAATATGAGTTATTTATAATAGTCAATCAAATTCATAGAAGCAAAGAATGCAATACTGATTTCCATTGGCTGGGGGTGGAGGAAATGGGGAGTTGTTCAACAGGTATAAAGTTTCAGTTACGCTAGATGTTCTAGATATCTGCTGTACAATGGAGTGTGCCTATAGTTAACAATATTGTATTGTGCACTACAAAAAAATTGTTAAGAGGGTAGATGCCATGTTAAGTGTTCTTACCACAAAGATATAAACCCCAAAAAGAAAAACAAATGGAAACAAAGACACTTTGAAATATGTCAGATATATCTATTTCCTTTATTGTGGTGATGGTATCATAGGTTTTTTGCATACGTTCAAACTCATCAAATTGTACACATTAAATACAAGCAGTTCTTTGTATATCAATTATATTTCAATAAAGCTGTTTTTAAAGCAGCAATTTTGTTTTGGAAACTGTTTATACTGTGCCCAAAGGATGGTAAATAATTTCATTCCATGAGCTAACATTGGTCTAGGGATAGTGCTGCTGGGAACATGTCAAAGAAGCCCTGCCTGAGCTCTGCAGGTTAGAGTGATGGGCTTGATTAGCAATGTCTGTCAGGAGTTCAGGATGGAGAAGTGATCGATTGTGCATTATATATTTACCATCTCTGAAATTCTAGATTCATGGTTATATTCAACAGACTCATGACTGGCATCCATCATATTTATCCTAATTTGTGCTATAACTAGGATTCAGCTTAAGTTTCTATTTAAAACAAATATTTTTGGCAATCAGAACTTCAATAAACACTTCAGATCTGAAATGAAATTTTGGATTTTTCTTCCCTAACGTCAAGGACCAAAAAAAATTCCAATGACTTTCTCATCAAATGGATCTTTAGAAAGACAGAGAGATAGCAGAAGTAATAAAAGGGAGAACAAGAATAAATATAAAAAATGAGACACTAGTATTCATATCTTAGTAAATGGTAAAATATCTCTCCTCTATTTCTGCACTTCTATATTGAATATATAGTCTCAAGCTCATATATATTTACTAGAATACTAGATATAGGCCCAGGGATGTCATTGTAAAAAATGAAAACAAGAAAAAACAAAAACTTTTATCACTTTTTAAAGCCAATTAGGGGCATGAAAACACAAAGATACTGTTTTTTTTTTTTTTTTTTTTTTTTTGGTAGAATCAGTCCTTGCCATGTGCCTGTAAACTTGTTGCTACTGCCAAATAACTCAGTCATATATTGACTTCTTTAAACAGACATGTTTAAGCATCATCTTGAGGGAGGGAGGATTAAAGATGTTTCTAAATTGTTCTTAACACATATTGTTTTCCCAAATACTGATGTGATAAGGGGAATTGGTCAAGAAGAGAAGTATCTCTTGGGAACAGAAAATAGGCAGGAATTAACAGTGTTTCATGGTGATGTTTCTCTGAAAGGTAAATACCATGGATGTTTCTAACAATTATAATAGATTATAAATTTAAAAAGAAGTTCAATGTCTTAAGACTAGGACAGGGAAAATATGACCCTCTCCTATATAGATATTTCATTCTGAATATGCTCTTTAGTAAACTGTGTATGGTCATGTATTTCCATATTGACTACAAGCAAGCCAGAAGAAGTGTGTGCTTTCCTTCTAGTAATTAATCAACACAGATATAGTTTTACAGTGTTAAATTTACTACTGCTCTTGTGCCACTCGATTTAGTCCAGTCTAGACCTATAACTTGTCTCTCAGAAGTCTTCAAAACACACAGACAAAATTCTCTACTCAAGTAGAGAAAACACTTCTGACAGGATTTAATGTTTTTGAAATGGTAATGAACACCATGTATTGCTTTTGATTATGAATTCAATTTAGTGTCTTGTTTTAAAAAATATCTTTTCTAAGGTTGATGAGAATTTTTGAAAGATTTGAAGCAAAGTAAGAAGGTCCCTTGCCACAATTTATTCCTAAATATTGCCAAAAATTACCCCCATTTTCTTCTTCCAAAGAGGCATCCTTTCTTTTTTTAATACAAAAGAACTATTCTTGTGTGAAAATGCGACCTTTATAGGATTATAAATGTCAAAACATGGTCTTTTTAATTCTCCAAATTTCTGACAGGAAAATGTCGAATTTATTTACTGCCACCTTTTTTGCTTTTGTGTTCGTATCTCTTAGCCCAGTGCTTGACACATAAGTGTCTAATAAATGCTAGTTGACTTCAAATGAATTCTTTGAAAAAGTTCGGTCTTTTAGTTCAAAGATATTATCTCTATTATTATCATAACCCGATATTTACTAACCCTTTGTCAAAGTAGAAGAAAGTCTTGTCAGTGAAACCACATATTATGCGAAAGACAGGGTCTTGCAATGTAAGAGTTTAAACTGAAAAAATCAGTGTTAATCTGTGAAAAGAACATGCGTTTTCCAGCTCTGTCACTATGGCAGCAGCAGGATTTCTAATGCCCAGGTTTTTTTTGTTTTTGTTTTTGTTTTTGAAACAAAGTTTCACTCTTGTTCCCAGGCTGCAGTGCAATGATGTGATCTCGACTCACTGCAACCTCTGCCTCCCGGGCTCAATTGATTCTCCTGCCTCAGCCTCTCGAGTAGCTGGGACTGCAGGCACTTGCCACCACACCCAGCTAGTTTTTGTATTTTTAGTAGAGACAGGGTTTCACTATTTTGGCCAGGCTGGTCTCAAACTCCTGACCATAGGTGATCTGCCTGCCTCAGCCTTCCAAAGTGCTGGGATTACTAATACCCAGGTTTTGATCTCTAGTATGTAATCTAGGTTTTCCCAGAAGCAGATACTGAGGCAAGGATTACAATACAAATAGAAGAGTGGAAAAATGAGAGAGGAAAGGGAAAGAAACTGGTAGAGGTTACATTTTCTTGCAAGTTGCCACTGCTGGTAACTTAGAGCTCTGGGATTCAGAGTGAAATGCAGCCTCAGAATTATCCCACCTGCAAGTGAGGGAGTTGGAATATTTATATCCAACTTCCTTGAGTCATTGGTTGAGGGCTGCTCTCAGGTGGCTGGCACTTCCTGCCTGTCAGTCAAGAAGTGGAACCCAGACCCTGGGCAAAAAGACCTCAGGAAAAAAGAAGCAGACACTAGCATTTGAAAACATGCCAGTGAGAACTGAAATGGGAAGGTGAAGAGAAGGGATGGGGCAAATACTGTATCCCATACAAATATTATTCTTCTTTAAAAGAAATCAAAACTCTGTAGATAGCTTATTCCAAGTCTTAGGGAAAGGACAATGCAGATAGATTTGGAAATAATTATTGTCAGAGAACAGGGACATTTTAAAGGATTTTGGGGCACTCTTAAAAGGACAAAGTTGTGAGGATTTAAGCATCAAAATAATGATGATAATTGTGGCTAATTGGAATATATTGAGTCTATATAAGGCCAGTATTTCATGATAATATGAAGTATACAAGATATACTCATAACCATAAAAGAATGGTGAATAGAATAGGGCATGCTTAATTGTATTTATTTAAATAAATGGGAATGCTAATATATGTAGGTATGTTGTTACTACTATTTAACATACATCTGTTTAGGAAGTATTGATAGGTACTTATGTCCATCTGATATGGTTTGGCTGTGTCCCCACTTAAATCTCATCTTGAATTATAGTTCCCATAATCCCCACGTGTTGTGGGAGGGACCTGGTGAGAGGTAATTTAATCATGGGGACAGTTACCCTCATGCTAGTGAGTGAGTTCTCAGGACATCTGATGGTTTTATAAAGATTTCCCCCTTTTGCTCGGCACTTCTCCATGTTGCTGCCATGTGAAGAAGGACATGTTTACTTCCCCTTCTGCCATAAGTATTTGTTTCCTGAAACCTTCAGCCATGCTGAACTGTAAGTCAATTAAACCTCTTTCCTTTATAAATTACCCAGTCTCAGGTATGTCTTTATTAGCAGCCTGAGAACAGACTAATACACCATCCAAACACAGGGAACTATAAGTACAGTTCTGATAAAAGTAGCAGTCAGGAAGGGAAATGAGCTTGGATTCAGCATCAGTGAATACACAAAATAACCAAAGAGAATAGGGGCTTGACAGTGTGCTCAAGATGATAAATTAGCCACATGAGCTAAAAGGCAGGTAATGGCTGAGACTCGGTTGTTCCCAGTCTCTCAGGAGACACCACCTCTAGATGGCCCTATTAATAAAAATAATAATGATAAATATATTAAAATATTAACAACACAGGTCTATATCTTAGAACAAACCATGCATTATGGTAAATCTTGTCATAATTTAAAAGTATTATCTTGTAACATAACCAACCAGAGAAAATAATTACTGTAACTGATCTTAAAATGTAACATTTGATTATAGACTCTGAAGTGCAAAAAAATCTTAACCTACAGTTAGTATTTGTATTATTAATGAAAATATATTTATATTATAGAAAAAATCAATTTCTAACATTGTTAGGAATCAATATTTTCAGAGAGAAAGAGGAATTAATGGGTGCTAGAACTATTAGGTGAAATGTTGATGGAGAACATTTTATACTTTACTACATTTTTGTCTCTTTGGAAATTTTCACAATAAAAAATTTTAAGAATTTTTTTAGGAAAATGCATCAGGTTGCACAAAAGTAAAACCTCTATGAAAGGTATGAATTTTTAAAATTTGGAGAGAAGAGAGGAAATTGAGAAAAGAAATTAAGTTTCTTGACTTAAACAATAAACAATCCATCAAAAACCTGTACACTTGATTGTTTTGGTGAGACTATAGCAAACTTGAGAAGGTGTCAAGATAAGTAAAAACCCTGAGAAGATATTACAGTAGTATGGTACTAATCCTAGGAAGATTTAAAAACATGTACAGTAAGGAAATAAATCAAATTCATGGTGTTTATAGATTAAGTGTAAATGTATGCTTGCTAACACACTTTGTAACCATTGCCTTTATGTGTGTTTTGCATGGTGTACAGAGATTTTACCTATACAAAAGTATTAGTCATGCTAAATTGTAGTTGCAATTTTGTACAAAAACAATCAAATCTGTGATCAGTGTTTAAATGCTCAAAAATGGTTTTTACGTCAAAAAACTAGAAAGATTTTAAATGGACAACTTGATGCATCTCAAGGAATTAGAAAAGCAAGAACAAACCAACTGCAAATTAGTAAAAGGGAACATATAATAAAAATCAGATCAGAAAGAAATGAAATTGAAACTAAAAAATACAAAAGATCAATGAAAGAAAAAGTTGTTTTTTAAAAGATAAACAAAATCAACAAACCATGAACTAGACTAAGAAAAAAATGAGAAGACCCAAATAAATAAAATCAGAAACCAAAAAGAGATGGCACAATGGACACCAGAGAAAGATAAAGAATCATTAGAGATCACTGTGAACAACTCTAGGCCAATAAATTTGAAAACCTAGAGGAAGTGTATAAATTCCTGGACACATACAACCTATCAAGATTGAACCAAGTAGAAACAGAAATCCTGAACTGACCAATAACAAGTAATGATATTGAATCAGTAATAAAAAATCTCCCAACGAAAGAAGAAGTCCAGGACCAGATGGCTTCACCACTGAATTCTACTGAAACTTTAAAGAATTAATATCAATCATTCTCAAACTATTCCAAAAGATTGAAGTGGAGGGAACTTTTCCTAACTCTCCTATGAGGCCAGCATAAGCCTGATACCCAAATTAGAAAAGAATACAACAACAAAAAAGAAAACTACAGGCCAATATCTCTCTGACCATTGATGTAAAAATCCTCAGCAAAACACTAGAAAACTAAATCCAACAATACATTGAAACAGTAGTGCACCATGATCAAGTGGGATTTATCCCAAGAATGTAAGGATGGTTCAACATATGCAAATAAATAAATGTGATACATCACATCAACAGAATGAAGGACACAAAAACCATATGATCATCTCCATAGATATCATTTGATAAAATTCAACATCCCTTCATGATGAAAACTTTCAACAAATTAGGTATAGAAGGAAAGTACCTTAACATGATAAAGGCCATATATGACAAACCCATAGTTAACATTATACTCATTGAGGAAAGACTGAAAGCTTTTTCTCTAAGAACTGTAATAAGACAAGGATGCCCACTCTCACCAATTTTATTCAACATAGTATTGAAGGTCCTGGCCAGAGCAATTAGGCAGGGCATTCAAATTGGAAAGAAGGAGTCAAATGTCTCTGTTTGCAGATGAAACGATCTTATGTATAGAAAATCCTAAATAGTCTATCAAAACTGAAAAATAAATTCAGCAGAGTTACAGGATACAAAATCAATATACAAAAAATAGTAGCATTTCTATATACCAACATTGAACTAGCTGAAAAAAAATCAAGAAGACAATCCCATTTAAGTAGCTACCAAAAAAAAAAAAAAATGAAATACCTAGGAATAAATCTAACCAAGGAAGTGAAAGATCTCTACAGGGAAAACAACACAACACTGATGAAAGAAATTGAAGAGGATACAAACAAATGGAAACCCATCCCACGTTCATGGATCAGAGGATTAGTATTGTTAAAATGACCATACTACCCAAAGCTATTACAGATTCAATACAATCCCTATTGAAATACCATTGACAGTCTTAACAGAAATAGAAAATCTTAAACTTTGTATGGAAACACAAAACAACCAGAATAGTCAAAGCAATTCTGAACCAAAAGAACAAAGTTAGAGAAATTACACTACCAGCAATCAAAATATACTGCAAAGATGTAGTAACCAAAACAGCATTGTACTGGCATAAAAAGACATGCAGAACAATGAAACAGAATAGAGAATCCATAAATTAATCCACTTACCTACAGCCAACTTATTTTTGACAAAGTTGCCAACAACATTTGTTGGAGAAAGGACAGTCTCTTCAATAAGTGGTACTGGAAAACTGATTATCCATATGCAGAATAATATTAGACTACCACCTCTCACCCTATGCAAAAATCAACTGAAATTGATTAAATGTCTAACTATAAGACCCAAAACTATAAAACTACTGGAAGAAAACACAGGGAAAACACTTCAGGACATTGGCCTGGGAAAAGATTTTATGAATAAGATCTCAAAGCACAGGCAACAAAAGTAAAAATAAACAAATGGTATTTTATCAAACTAAAAATCAGCAAAGGAAACAATCATGAGTGAAAAGGCAACCTTCAGAATAGGAGAAAATATTTGAAAACTATTCATCTGCCAGGGGATTAATATCCAGAATATACAAAGAACTCAAACTTACCAACAGCAAAAACTAACCAACTCTAATTAAAAATGGGAGAGTGATCAGAACAGACATTTCTCAAAAGGCATACAATGGCCAACAAATATATCAAAAACATACTGAACATGACTAATCACCAGAGAAATACAAAACAAAACCACAGTGAAGTATCATCTCACCCCAGTTAGGGTGGCTATAATAAAAAACAACAACAACAACAACAAAAACAAATGCTGGTGAGGATATGGAGAAAATAGAACTCTTACACACTGTTGGTAGGAATGTAAACTAGTATATCCACTATGGAGAACAGTATGGAGGGTCCACAAAAAACTACAAACAGAACTACCATATGATCCTGAAATCCCACTACTTGGCATTTATCCAAAGAAAAGGAATCAGTATATCAAAGAGACATCTGCACTTCTGCATTTATTGTATCACTATTGACAGTAGCCAAGTTATGAAATCAGCCTAGGTGTCCAAAAACAGATGAATGGATAAAGAAAATGTGATATGTGTGTGTGTGTGTGTTTGTACATGTGTGTTGTGTGTGTTTCCATTGTTTATCCTCTTCAATTTCGTATATATATAATATATTTTACCATGTTGGCCAGGATGGTCTCAATCTCTTGACCTCATGATCCGCCCTCCTTGGCCTCCCAAAGTGCTGGGATTACAGGCGTGAGCCACCACGACTGGCCTCAACTTTTGAAAAGAATGAAATTCTGTCATTCATGGTAACATGGATGGAACTGGAGGACGTTATGTTAAGCGTAATTCACAAGGAACAGAGAATTAAACATCACATGTTCTCACTCATATGTAGAAGCTAAAAAAAAGTTTATCTCATAGAAATAAAAAGTAGACCAGAGGATACTAGAGGCTGGGAAGGGTGGTGAGAAGGCAGGGATAGGGAGAGATTAAAGGATACAAAATTACAGTCAAATAGAAGAAATAAATTCTGGTGTTCTTCCACTGTAGGATGACTACAGTTAACAATACATAGTTTTATATAGGTAGGAGGAGGATATTGAATGTTCCCAACACCAAGAAATAATAAATGATGATAGATATGCTAATTATCCTGATCTGATCACTATACTTTATATGTATTGCAACACCACTGTGTATCCCATAAATATGTGTAATTATTATGTCAATTTAAAAAATAAAAGGAAAAGTTGGTTTTCAAAGTTTTGTCCGTCAGATACATGATTTTAATAAATGAAACACTAAAGTACAAATAGTTATAAGTTTTTCACTGGTGCAGAAAGGGCCTTGGAGATTTTTTGAATTAATTAACATAAACCTGATGCTGCAAAAAACTGTCCAAATTAGTGTTTCAAGGAGTTTTGTTTTTTTTTCTAACAGTGAGAAATATTCTTTACCATAAAAATTGAGATATGCTGCATTTTATTTTACTGATGACTTCTTTTTCACAGAATTACATGCAGTTGTTAGAATTCAAATAGCTTACCCCACAGATGGAGAAGGGCAGGAATTGTGACATTTCATTTTCATAATTATTAATATAAATTAATTTGGTTATTCAGCGTTTGAAGTATTTGAGGTTTTCTGTGTCTTTATCTTGTTTATGCAGATGTGCACCTTCTTAAGGGAACAATTGTATTTGCAAAATGCACCACTTGCTGGCTAGATAATGATGATGACAATGATTAAGAAAGATGTTATTGAACTATGTTGCTGGGCATGTGTTTGAGCCATGTTTGAGCCCAAGGCATATTAGTGCACTTGAATCTGGAAAGACCTGGTGCAAAATTATGAAGTAGAAGAAGCTGATCCAGCTCATAGGATGATAGAAGCAACGTTTTCTAAAATACACGACTTAATGGGCATATTTTAATTATATTTTCAATTTAGATTGAAAAGTATAGGCATTACTTGTTCAGTCACATGCCCTTTTTTGTAAGAGCTCTTAAACAATAAAAGCCTTAAGTGCAATACAAAAGAATAGACACCTCCTATAATCAATATGTTTTACATTTCAAGAATCCTAAAAATTGAATATGAATGTTTCTTCTGCTTACCCCAGGAGCCAACCAGGAGCTGTCTGTTCAAAAAGAGACTGGTGTCTTCTTAATTGTTACAACTATGACATCTTTTTATTCCTCTGAGAGAGCACCAATCTCAGCAAAGATGTCACTCCTCAAATTGCCATGACAGGCTTCTCTCAGATGCAAACAGCTATCAATGTTTATGACTTCCAAAATAAGTTGCCCTTTGAGTCTAGGGCATACTAGTACACTTAAATACAGAAGGGCCTTGTGCAAGAGTATAAAATAGAAGAAGTTCTGTGTCCTTTTTTCCTCCTTTGGCCATCTTCTTTTACCCTCGAAAGATGCCCAGGCTGATGTGCTCTCCGTTCTTCTCCCTTACAAAACCTATTCTCTGGAAATTACTGATGCCTAACACATTTTCTACTAGAAAAGTGACTGTATTTCTTACTACCTTTCTTATACAGGATTTCGATTCTTGAAGTTTCTGTTTGTCCTAGATGACTGGCACAATGACAAGGCCATATCTATTAAACTTTGAATAAAAAATATAATATATTATGCTATATGATAATAGCAGAAAATCAAGGGGGCTTCAAGTACTTCATGTGTTTCTGAATAAATTGTGGTCTGTTGTTTCAAATAAAACAAGACTTATCATTTATATTAAGCTCCTGTTAGTTTCTACCAAATTCTTTCTTATTCAAGGATCAGGTTTTGTTCTGATACCAGATTCTTCCCATGCATCTCAAAAAATTTCTGATGCTAAAGATACAGTCAATATATCTTAAGGAGACAATTGTGAGAGTAAAAATTCTAGAACCTAAGATATATGGAAAGCATTTGAAGAACTAGATTTTTAAAAACATTAACAAGGGTTTCTATGTTTTCATTTTCTATTGGGCCTTGCAAATTATGTAGCCAGATTGACGAAAGGTAACACAGTACATTCTAACAACAATGATTAATTTTGCCTGTTTTTAGACTATATATAAATGTATTTATATATATAGTATATACTTTTCCTGTATCTGGCTTCTTTCACTCAACAATTCACAAATCTCATGAATTTGTGAAATTTGTCTATATTATTGTGGGTATTTATAGGTTATTCTATATTATTATGTGTATTTATAGATTATTAACTCTCTCTATTGTAGACCACTGATTTTTAGGCTTTAGTGTGCTTCAGAAGCATCTGGAGGGCTTGATAAACCAGATTTCTGAGCTTTACCCCCAGAGTTTCAGTTTCAGTAGAACTGGGGCGAAGCCCAAGCATTTGCCTTTCTAACAAGTCCGTGAGTGATACTGTTGCTACTGGCCTGGGGACTACATCTTGAGAACCACTGCTATAGAGTATGCCATATGTGAAAATACCATGATTTACTTATCCATGCTACTATTGGTGGATATTTGACTATGGATAGCCTTTTTAAAGCTGTATTCATTTATTTATCCTTGATTATATCAATTTATTCTAATCATATTTAACACCTGTATCAAACATCAATGTCCTAGGACCAGAAATATGAAGATTCCTGCACCCAGGAATAGGTGGTCTAGTTAGAGAGACAGAAAATAAACAGATAATTTCAAAACAATAAAAAATTCCATGTTGGGAGTATACGTGTGGTGCTTTGGTAACACAGGGAAGGGAGAAAAAATCAGAATGATGGAGATGGTGGAAAAATATCTTAGCTGAAATAACCACTGAGCTGAATTTGGAGTTAGAGTGTTAGCTATGGGGGAAAGATAATTTAGGCAGAGGGAAGCTTTGTGGAAGCTTAGGTGGGTGATTTGTAGGCCACATTTAGGGAATTACAGCAGTTCCATATGGCAGGAACATAGAGATAGTCAGAAGAGAGAGAGAGCGAGAGAGAGAAAAAAAGGAATATGTCTTGAAATGACCAATTTAGTAGACTGGAAGTACAGCATTTGGTATATGAATATGCTTCATAATCTAAATTTACATGAAACTAATGACGAGTATAGATATGCCTTACTTTAAGCCCATATAAATAAATCTAACTCCTCTCATTAAAAAAGATGATCAGTTAGATTTCTAAGTATTCCTCTGCTACATTTAAAATGAGAAAAAAATTTACTTTCCAAAATGGATTTATGTGTCATTTTTTTAAACAAGATGCACATTATCTTACCTTTCTAAAAAAAACTGTATAAGTTTATATAGGATAACAATAATATAATTATAATATTTACTGAATGGTAAGCACTAAACTCATTTAATCCTACCTAGAATCCCATGAGACATTTATTATTATTATCATCTCTATTTAATAGATGAGAAGATAAAGTATGGAAAGTTTAAATAATTTGGCAAAGGTCACTCAATAAATGACTAATTTCAAACTAATTCCAAGACCACTTCATTAATCACCACGTCTCTTCACCTTGCTGTTCCATATTAAGCATGGTAAGCTAGAGATGTGGTTTAGATTTATGAGATGATCATCTGGACAGGATCTACAGGGTTCATTCACTGAAGTAATCCCTACTTTGCCTTCATAGAGCCAACAGACAAGACAGATATAAACACAAGGGTGTACCATAAAGTCTTACAGGTAACATTTGGGCACAAATGAGTCAGAGCTCAATTCTATTTGGTGAAAGCAGTGGAAGTATGCAGAAAGAATTCCAAAAGAAGAGGTTTAAGTCCCCCAATCCATGTAGGTGTTTGGGAAACAAGTGGAAAAGGCCTCTAGCCAGGGGAAACAGTTTGAACAAAAGTATTGTATATTCTGGGAACTGAAAATAGTTCCATCTGGTTTAGGCTGAGGCTGAATATGGAGGAGCTGCATAAAAGAAACTGGAAAGGTGAGTGAGATTACCTAATGAGAGACCTTATATGATATACGAAGTCATGGGGTAATTTATAATAATGAGGAGGGAAAGGTTATCGGGGAGTCATATGACCAGATTTGCCTTTTTAACGATCACTGAGAAGGTAGTAGAAGGATGGATTGGAAGAGGGCAGGGAGACCATCTAAGAATTATCATTGTAATTTAAGCCTTTAATTAGTATTCAGAATCAGTAGATACATTTTTCCAAATTTCTGGCCAGAATACACTAAGTGATTGGTATATTTTCAGTTAAGCATTCTTAAGCACAGTACAGTGTTAATCTATTTATGCCTATCATGTTTATTACCTATAAAAGACAATGATAAAAATGTCATTCGACTGCAATTCCTCGCTTGAAATCACAATGTCACCAAAAAGAAAAATTATACAATAGAGCTACAAATTATAAAATTACAAGCTTAAATAAATTGAACTAAATACAAACAAATTCTTTCAACTTGATTAATTTGCTCTCAGATTACAGAGAACTTTTAAAGGAGAAGGTCTATGTGGTCAAGAAATAAAAGTAATGATGTTTCATTGATTATGGCCAATTAAAGGGCCATTACTAGATGCTGAGCCCTTTGTGGGCAGAATTTTTAAAAATTCAGATATATGAATACTAATTACAACCATGGTAATAATAATATTGGTAACTGCCATCCATTAAGTCCCCACTATAAAGTTGCTGTTTCATATGTATTATCTCATTTAAGCCATATACATATACCAACTCTATGAAGCAGGTGTCATTATTACCACTTTAGAATAGGAAAATTGAGGCTCAAATAATTTATCCAAGATCATGTAGTAAGTGAAAAGCAGGGGTTTAAATTCCAAATAAATGTTATCTAGGAACTCATGTCCTTAACTGTTAAATTTCTACAATCTATCCCTCCCTTAGATTGCTACTTGGTAGAAAGTCAATGTTTAATAAATGTCTGCCTTGGAAATACTTAAAAATAACAATACATGGTGACAAAAATTTATAAGCCCTAAAGGACTTGTTTTTCTAGTGGAGAATAGATGGGAATAATATATAATTAACAGAATGATATCTTATGCATAAAGAGATGAATGTAAATTTTGAAAATTCAAACCTAAGGGGGTAGACAAAAATAGGTAGTATATGGAGCTGATTTTCAGACAGTTGGAAAACTAAGGCTAAAAGGAAAGAAAAATGTAATGGGAATGTGCACATCAAAGACAAGGACAAGAGAGAAATAATAAGAGGAAGATTTGTGTTTGGTGGGGTCTGTGACATTCCATCAACAATTGCCTCAGGTGCTGTTCATCATTAGAGAGAAGATCCCTCACATAACCTAACAAACAGAAATTATTCCTACCACTTCAAAATTTATGTATTATTTTAGCAGTTTTTAAAAGCTGAAGTCATGGGTGATTAAGTTTAGTCTCTCAGTATTATTCAGGGTATGCTAACTGATGTAACAAACTATTTCAAAATCTAAATGGTACAAACAACCAAAGTTTAATTCTTGCTCATCTTACATTATATAGGCATGGGGGTTGAGGAGAACTCTGTCCCGTGCAGTTATTTCAGTGGTCCAGGCTTCATTTACTGTAATCACTATTCCCTAGGACTTCAAAAGCCTGCAATGGATCCTCCACATCCGGTCAACTGTTTAAGATAAAATAAAAGAAAGTGAGGACACTCATGTAGGCTTTTGGTGGCCACATATGGAGGTGATATGCATTCTGCTCATACTCCAATTGGCCACACTCAGTCCTATGGCTCACCTAATTGTAGGGGATCTCTGATAGTAGCTTAGCAGAATATTTAAAAAAAAAAAATAGAGAGCAAAGATCAGTGAACAATTAGTCAGTTCCACCCTCCCTAATTATATTGTTAATTCCTAAGGGATATAAATAGTGTTTTATAGTCATTTATATGCCCAGTAACACCTAATAGAATTTCTGGCATATAATAGTCTGTCAACTAATTGCTAAATGAGTGTATAAACTCTCTAGCTCATTCCTTAGCTTTGAGGCTATTTAAAGACCTTCATAGGTCCTAGGCACTCTTACTTTAGAGGCCCACACCTGAGTAATATCAAAATAACAACATATACTCAGATGCCATTAAATACAATTCTATTGGCAAGATTAAAATGTTTAAAATATGATTTGAAATTATTTGACTACTATTGAATGGCAGAATTGATCAGAAATAAATGTATTGCATTGAAGAAGAGAAGCATATCAAGGCTTGCTAGGCAAAATAAAATGCATTGTTAGTAAATATGAGAAAAAAATGTATAGGTTGGAAATATCATGTTAACACCATACAAAATGTGGAGGAAAAAAATGGAAAATGTTGTGTTCTTGCCTTTGAAAGAAGAGTAAGCCAAGAACACAGTTGGATTTTGACCCAATGGAGGAGAAGATCTAAGAGTAAGCTACACAATACCCCTTCTGATTAATGTAGTAATTATACTGTATATCATAACACTTTTATAAAGAGAAATGACCCTATGAAAATAAATTAGTAATTAAACGTGGAATCACACATGAACCACTCCCCAGCCCCAACCCGGCGGGAAGATCTTGGGCTTTGGGGAGGAGTTTTGGCCACAATGGATTAGAGTAAGAATTTGGGACATTATATAGGGGCTAAACTGGGGCCTGTGGGCTTGGAAACTTTTGCTGGCTAGGCATGTATTTTCTAATGACTTGGCTGTGCATAAATGAAATGTTTATCCGTGGTACCTCATATATCTTAACTGATACCATCATTGTATAGCAGGAGACCCCAAAGGAGGGGGTAGAAGACAGTCAAGAGTTTTAAGTAACTCATTTAAATAAAATCAGTTTTGGCTGGGCACAGTGGCTCACACCTGTAATCCCAGCACTGTAAGAGGCCAAGGCAGGTGGGTCAGTTGAGCCCAGGAGTTCAAGACCAGCCTGGGCAACATGGTGAAACTCTGTCTCTAAAAAAATGTAAAAATTAGCCAGGCATCGTGGCCCGTGCCTATAGTCTCAGCTACTAGGGAGGCTAAGGCAGGAGGATTCCTTGAGTCCAGGAAGATGAAGGTTGCAGTGAGCCAAGATTGGGCCACTGCACTCCAGCCTGTGTGACAGAGAGAGACCCTATCTCAAAAAAATAAAATAAAAATAAATAAGATCAGTTTTCATTTCTTCACAATGATTATACATACGAGGTGGAGCTGAAGGTCATTATCAAACTAACGCAGGACCAGAAAACCAAATGCCGCCTGTTCTCACTTATAATGAGAGAGCTAAATAACAGGAGCTAAATGATGATGCACAGAGGGGAACAACACACACTGGGGCCTTTCAGAGGGAGGAGGGTGGGAGGAGGGAGAGGATCAGGGAAAAAAACCTAATGGGTACTAGGCTTAATACCTGTGTGATGAAATAATCTGTACAACAAACCCCCATGACACAACTTTACCTATGTAACAAACCTGCACTTGTACCTCTCAATTCAAAATAAAGGTTAAACAAAAACAGAAACCTAATAAGAGGTTGCACTAGTTACAAAATGAGAAAGTCTAACTTCAAAATTGTTTTCAAGTATAAAGACAATGTTTGTGATACTAAGAATGAGGTTGACAGGTTATACGTTATTTAAATATTTAATTGAATATTTATTGATTTAGACTTTGGTGCTTTTCCTATTTTGAAGCCAATTTACACATGTTTTTCATGTCTCCAGTGTTTGTGTAAGCACCTGAAAAGCTCACAGGCCCTGGGCTTTGTGCCTATATTGTGAAAAAGAACAAATGGTCATTCTCAGCACTTGGCAACTGGGTCTGCACCAGAGCATGGCATGTGTAGGTAGGCCCATTCCTTCTCCTGTGCATGGAAATCAAAGGCATTCTTGCCAAGGCTTTTGAGAGATGTTTAAATTCTACAAACATATTAATGTTTTACCAGATGCAAGATCCTGTGCTGGTTGTTTGTAGAAGCCCTTACCTTCAAGGGCTTTACATTTAGCAGACAGTAATTATTTTTGCCTGAATCAACTTTTTACATATATTATGAAAGTAGAAATAGTTATTTTCTAACTCCATAGTTTCCTCTATATGTATTTGCTGGCATTCTATTGTAAGGCACAGCTTTTCCTTCTATCTATAGATCTATCTATCATTATCTATCTATTGATATATATATATAATCTGTGTGTATATAAATGTATAAAATCAGTATGTAGTCGTGGATTCTTAAATTACTCAATGAGTTATTGTCTATTTATTTTGATGCTTATATTGTCCCAGATGTAACCAGGGGTGCCTCTTTAAGGTGGCTGCTGGGTCCCTTTGTCTTGTCCCCATATGAGCACTTTTTGATTTTCCAGGGAGCTCTGGATCTTTTTGTTGTAGTAGTTAGATTTGGGTGCTAGTAGTGCTCCTGGTTAATGGTCTTTATTGCTTCCTTTAAATAAAGAAAGCTGGGACACACACACAAATTTATATTGGGATTTCCCATTACAACCCAAACTTCACAGGATTCTTCCTTTACTATGTATATTCCCTTTGTTTTATCCTTCTACAGTGAGAGGCTTGGTTCTTAAGAATATCATTATGTTTACTTAGTTACTTAGTTCTGCAATATGCAAAAAATTCTCGGAAGTACTATACCTCTAAAGAAACAAATTTATTAAGAGTTCAATAGTTGTGTCAATTTTCATTTTCTTTAGATTAAGAATAAATAGTGAAACTACTATTCATGAAAGTTACTCAGATTAATTGCATTTTGTTTGTTGAATCCTCATTCAGGCTCACTACCAAATTTTGAGGTCTGGATAAATCTAACTGTTTTCAGCTTAAATGTCACATCCTAATGCTGACTTCCCAAACTCTCCATGTTAGGTTAGGTCCATCTGTTAGATGGTCTCATAGCACCCATTGCTTTTCCTATACAGAACTTTTCCTTTTCTTTGTTTAAATTTTATAATTATTTTTTATTTTCTATTTTTTTATTATACTTTAAGTTCTTGGATACATGTGCAGAACGTGCAGGTTTGTTACATAGGTATACATGTGCCTTGGTGGTTTGCTGCACCCATCAACCCATCATCTAGGTTCTAAGCCCCGCATGCATTAGGTATTTATCCTAGTGCTATCCCTCCCCTTACCTTCCCACTCTACAGCAGGCCCTGGTGTGTGATGTTCCCCTTCCTGTGTCTGTGTGTTCTCATTTTTCAACTCCCACTTATGAGTGAGAACATGCGGTGTTTGGTTTTCTGTTCCTGTGTTAGTTTGCTGAGAATGATGGTTTCTAGCTTCATCCATGTCCTTGCAAAGGACATGAACTCATTTTTTTATAGCTGCATAGTATTCCATGGTGTATATGTGCCACATTTTCTTTATCCAGTATATCATTGATAGGCATTTGGGTTGGTTCCAAATCTTTGCTATTGTAAATAGTGCTGCAATAAACATGTGTGTGCATGTGTCTTTATAGTAGAGTGATATATAATCCTTGAAATTAAGGCAGAAATAAATAAGTTCTTTGAAACCAATGAGAACAAAGACACAACGTGCCAGAATCTGTGGGACACAGCTAAAGCAGTGTTTAGAGGGAAATTTATAGCCTTAAATTTATAGCCCACATCAGAAAGTAGGAAAGATCTAAAATCGACACCCTAACATCACAATTAAAAGAACTTTTCCTTCTCAATCTTCATCAGAGTTTGCTGTTTCCGCCAGTATGCAGTAGTTTCAAAAGGACAGAGATCAGTGTCTGTCTTGTCACCTCTTATTGCCCTCTGAACACAAAAATATCTGTTTTGAAAACAGATATTAAAAAATATTTGTTGAATAAATGAATTGTTCCTAATAATTGATACAGGAACTCAGAATAAAAGAGAAATTATAAGAGTTCATTTCTTACCTTTATTGCTGCTCTGACTGTTCCACCCTTTTCCTTTCCTCTTCTGCAGGCAAAAGATATGTTTTAAATTTAGTTGAAAAGTATTTTTTAAGGAACATTTAATAAGCACCTACTGTGTATTTCCTGGGCACTGAAATACAGACAGAGATCATTCAGAGGATTAAGATCTGGTGCAAAAATATGTTGTCTAGGGACATAAGTAATCTTTTGAGATTGCTCAAGGCCCCAGAAGGATTTGGTATTTCTACATTTGTCTGCTTAAAGGTCATGTTTTTGTTTGACTAATGATCAGTACACTTTCATTTTCATTTTTAAAGATAGTTCTGTCAAGTTTGCTCTCTCTTCAGTGGCTAAGTGTAAAAATAAAACTTCTCACTTGAGTAGCCTATGAATTAGGTTATGCGTAGAAGTGCAAAAACCCATTACTGAAAGGACTACAGGGTAAATAAATGTAAATAATTTTCTTAAGGTGGGTCTTGAGCTATGTGACGTCTAATTTGTACCTTCCAAATGAAAACCATGTAGCCAATGATTAAATTAATTTTTTTCGTTATGTCTTACAAAAAAGTGAAGAGAAAACAAAGCAGTTTGAACAACGGTGAGAAGCTCTTCACAATGAATTTAGATGAAGTAGGAAAAAAATTGATATGACATGATTTCTGTCATGTGCTTTTCTTTTCTCTATTGCTGCTGGACTCCAGGAGCACTGCAGCATCTTTGTTTATGCCCTAAATCAGATCATTGCTTGTTTCTGTTGAATTCTCAATATGCAGTTGAATAAAACTATGTTTGTAAGTCTCATTTTCTTCATTACTAAAATGATGGCGCATTTTCAATATATCTGTTGAAGATTTAAAATTGTGTACAACAATGTTCTTACACTGTGCCTGATGCACACAGAGTATAAGTAAGTAATTTATAGTCATTATATGGATTCTTTATCTGCTGTCTGTGCACAGACAATTATTGAGTATTGTGTTTTATGAATGAGGTGAGATATTAATTAATGATTAGATACAGTCTGTGTCCCATATTAGGGCATGGCAGAGGCAGAATAAGAAAGGACAAACCTAAAATTACTCTTAGCAGTGAGGTAGAGAGAAGGCCATCCACAGCTGTTGAGGAGACAGCAGAACATGGCACCACAGTTCTCCAAAGTCCTCTGGAGAATGCAATGTATAAGGGATTCGATGTGGGTAAAACTTGGGATACAAAAGAGAGGGCAGAGCCTACAAACTCTGGGAATGGATGCTATGTTTAGAGCCAAGCCTGTAATTCAAGCCAGTCAGATCTTTCCACAGACACAAAAGTCAACAGTCATTGTACTAGGCCTCAAGACAAGACTCAGGTCCCTGGTGGAGATGGGCATGAAAAATGCAGGCCTTAGTCCTACACAGTCTGAGATCCTCAACCTGTTCATTAAGAGTTTCAGCCAACAGAGAACAGGAGAGCTAGTTAGCAGAACTGGAATATAGAGAAGGGACTAAATCCTGAGAACTAAGTAGAAGATTTTTCTTCAAGGAGGGACCAAGACTGCAGTTAAAAAAGTGATAAGTATGATTGGATGGTGACATAATACAAAGAACTGGGTTATAAAGACCCACATGAATCTGAGATTTTGCCTAGGAACAAGCTTTATTCATGATTTCAGGGATACAAATTATCATGAGTCATAGTGAAGCAGGAGAAATCTGGAATAGTCAGTGAACCTTACTAGGTTCTTTTCTTGCTGCATCAGGATGCGCTCAGGGCCCAGATTAATATATAAGATCTCTAATGAGTTATACAATTAAGAAATTTATGGAGGAACAGCTGTTTGGATCATGAAACATCTCTACTTTATACTCAGTTACATACTTTATATGACATTTTCCGGGATCCCATGTCTGTAAATCCATAGATTCCAGGTATGCTTACCATAAATAGTCTTATAACAGGTATATCCTGCTATAGATGAGGACTGCTGTTAGCAAATACTCATTATTTTGTCTGCCATGAGGTATTATCCTTAGCTTATTTACATGGCTATTTGACCAGGTCAGCTTTTTTCCTTTTCCCCCTGGAGGTGTCCTGTAGATGGGAGAGAATGACTTGAAAATCTTCTATTTTAACTATTTACTTCCCAGATAGCAAGCCCCAGAGGGTTGGCATTGAGTCAAATTCCCTCCTTCCTGAAATTTGGATTAATTTTGGAACTTAAGAATAGAACTAGCAAGTGGAAGGAATACAGAACTGGGGAGATCTCAAGGGACTTATATGCTTGTCCTATACTCAATTATAAGCATACTTCATATCATTAAGGTTTAAAAGAGATAAATAGATATATGATAGATAATAGATAAAAAATGCCTTGAGTATGTGGAAAAAGGGAGGTCAAGTGAGTTGGTGTAACCAGAGCAGGTTTTGCAGACTTCTTTATTTTCCTCCTCTTTTAATTTGACCCTTTCTCTCAGCCTATGATGTAATGAGAGTGGTGTCCGCAGTCCACTAATGGGTGAAGTTTTGTCCATAAAGTCAAGGCTCACCACCAAAGTCCAAAATAGAAGCATGAAAGATAAAAGAGGAATTAACTACAAAAGAGGATATTAACAGGTAGGTGGTTTCTGGGTCTTGAACAATCTTGACTTAATTTGTCATTGATATGTAGCTCATTGTCAAGCCTGGAGACCTTTCCTAGTAACATCTCACACCAGCTGAAGATAATTTTTAGAATGGCTCCTCAGTCATGGTTTCTCATGAACTATAAGACACTCAAACTAATGTAATCAAATTAATTTCCTTCTATGTTTATAATTGAGGTTTCCTTCCTGTCCTTTCTTTGCCTGTAATTAACAACTAAATAAGAACTGGAGATCCTGCAGTTCACCTTAATGAAAAAGGTGCAGAAAGGGAGGAAAGCTAGGCAAGAAAAAATTGATTATGTCATTAACTAACAATTATGCTATAAGCCTGCCTGGCTTTGCATCTTCCAGCATGATGGGCTTTGGTATCCTGTGCCAAAATACTGAACAGAATTTTTAAAAATAGGCCATCAGATATTTAGAGCTGATGATATTAAGGCTGGGGAAGTGTTCATGGGAGGATTATACAGCTTCTCTGAGTCTTTTGGTAAATAATGTGAGCAATGAATCATCCATTACTTTGCAACACTTTGTCTACTGTTGCCTTAAAGTATTAGTTAAATCTATGTTATTGTTTTCTACATTTCTTTGATTGTATTTGTCTTGCCAACTGCATTTTAAGTTTCTAGAGTACGCAAATAATATAGGTGCTCAATACATGTTTCTTGATTTAATTCGAAGATCTAAGGGACCTTGGGAAAATACTTGAAAAATTAGTCTCTATGATATCCCATCTCTACTAAAGGACTTTTAAGAATCTGTAAAGACAGGTCAAATACAATTGTAAAAGATAATTTAAATTTCCTATTGGTGGGTATTCATTATTTCCAGTTTCATTTTATGAGATTTTATAATAGTACAAAAATAACACTAGGCTTAAAGAGAAAGAAATATAAAGAACATTATATATCATTGAAAGAGAATTAAATTGTAATAAAAGTTCTTGAGTACAATTTGAAATAGATTTTAAGAGAATGATTAAAAAATTTGCTGATCTTTTAATAGGTTTTAATTTTTTTATTCCTAATCTACTGTTGTAAATAGTACTAGGAAAATCTTAGGTACTTCCCTGTGTTACTAATACCACCTATATTCGTCAAGTTTCAGTTTGAAAAATAGGTATGAACAAGTATGTCCACTGGGGTCTCATAGTGAATGATTCTCAGAAGTTTGTCCAGAGGCCTCTACTAGCTTCCTACATCTGCTCATGCTGCCACTAGAGACTACTGGCTTCTTCCCTTTCACCTTCCAAATAAGCCGTAGTGCTTCTCTTCATCAGAATTTTACTCAGATGGTTCAGGATTCTGGGAAACACAGTTCTGACTTTTCTGACTTTTTACTGTGATGTAGAGGCAGTGTGGAGAGGGGCTGGCAACAATGCCCAGTAGACCACAGATCACCTTGCACACTGTCTATTCATCATTCAAATGTTTTTGAAAGTAGTTGTAATACACAATTTTTATGTAAATATTTATCTGTTTGCCTCAAAGATACAATAAGCATCCTCTTCAGATAGAAAACAGGCACTTTTAGATACAGATTCAAGGAAATTCAAAATGACTTTGTCTCGCAGTTGGGAGTAGCACTCTGGGGAAATATAACACTTTTTTTTTTCTTTCTTTCTTTATCATCAAAGTCAGTGCTGACACTATGGAACACCTTCGCAGAGCACTCTTTGCTTTTTGCTTCATGCTCTGAGAGTTTCATGAACTATGGTGAACTATGTTTTATTATGTTTTGTTGTCACAAACAAGACTGCAGGACCATAATGTAAGGGCCAACTTTTTTACCTTTTCTTTGTTAGGAAAAAGTTTAAGAGTGAGAGATGTAAATAGGCACTTACTTCAATTAGCAATGCCATTGTTGAGTCAAGGATGTTTAGAAAACAAAATTTATGGTTCATCTGTGAACTTTTTTTAACAGCATACTTATTATCATGGATATAATTATTTTTCGCTTTTAGAACTCTTTTAATATGCCAGGAAAATGTAATTTGTGTGTAATTTTAAAAATGATGCTCTGTATCGGGTATTAATATCCTTACTTTATAGATAAGGAAAATGGAGGTTAACATCACAGACAATAAGCGACATATCCTGGAAAAAAACCTACAGGGCTCCTGCTTTTAACCAACTGCATGAGCGTTTATAGTTAAGAGGAAATGTACAGAGAGCTAGCCTAAACTGCATTTTTAATTTCAGTAAACTAAAAGCTAAAGAGCCAAAGTATCGTGCCTTTGGTTATACCGCTAACAGGAGAGTTGGAGGTATGACCCAGGTACAACAGCCAGGCTAGGATAAGCCAGGCTGCAGTAACAAACAGCCTGACATCTCGGTGGCTTTAATACAACAAAGGTTTGTTTGTTTCTTTATGAAGTCTAGTAGGGGTCAGGCAGTCCTACCCTATGGAACATGGGTATTTATTCTCCACCTGCTTTAAACTGCCTCAGTTGGAAGTGATGCATTAGCTTCTACTGGAAAGAATTAATCAAATGATCTTGGGTGGGCACAGTGGCTCACATCTGTAATCCCAGCACTTTGGGAGGCTGAGGTGGGTGGATCACCTGAGGTCAGGAGTTCAAGATCAGCCTGGCCAACATGGTGAAACCCTGTCTCTACAAAAATTAGTGGGCATGGTGGCACACACCTGTAATCCCAGCTACTTTGGGAGGCTGAGGCATGAGAATTGCTTGAACCTGGGAGATGGAGGTTGCTGTGAGCCGAGATTGCACCATTGCACTCCAGCCTGGACTACAGAGTGAGACTCCATCTCAAAAAAAAAAAAAATTCTTAACTATCAGGACAGCAGGGAAAATGTGGTCTTCCTACAGATGTGAACACACAACATCGTCCCTGCCATAGCAGGAGTCCTGACACCGAGTCCCATGCTTGTATCATGACACTAGTCTGCTCTTCACTCCAGATGCTCTTCAGCTTTGATACTGGTTTGATAGTCAAGGTGTATTGTATATTTATATCTACAAAGCTGCTCATTCTGGGTTTCTTCTTACTTTAAAAATATTAATTGGCTGCTTAAAATGGGAGTGAGTTTTTTGTTTTACACATTTCCACTTGACACAAATAAAACATATGCAACATTCAACCTAATAAGTTAATTTATTCAAAATACTTGGGGGACTCATCAGGCCTCATAGAAACAGCTGAGGTTTCAAATTTATTTTTTCTAGTTTCACAGTGCAAATGGGCATTGTACATATTTCATATCCCCACTTTCTCTTCAAAAATGTCACTCTATAGCTCTAGCTGCACAATCTTAGATGAAATATCTATGAAAATATGTCACTGTAACACAGATGAGAATTTGGCCAAGAATTGATATTCTTTATGTTACTCTGCAGAGAAAAACTATAACAAAAGTTGAACAATGTATTTAGTATATGACGTATGATGAATAGAAGACACATAATAATGCAAATAACTCAAATATATTGCATAACTAAAAATAACTAAAAATAAAAAATAACTCAAATATATATTGCATAATAACTAAAAATAAAAATAAAAAATCAGTGTCAGCCATGCTCTACACTGATACCCAAGGATCATAAAATATGGTTGGACAGTTAAATATCATGACACGATGGAGGCATTAAAGGGGTTAAGTCAGCAGGCTTGTGGTACTCCAACCGTTCACATTTTAAAGAAAACACTGTCCCTCAACTGGTTCCTGGAAGATAAACTCTGAGGCTTTGGACTATCTTGCCTGATAAGAGTGTCTTTATATACAGGAACCTTGAACCACACCAGAGAGTTTATGCTAACAATGAGATTTGTGATGAATATCTGTTTTTTTTTCTTTTTCTTTTTCCCAAATGGCTGTTGAATTTATTTGCTTGATCAATAATGGTCCTGCCAAAAATTAGTTAACCAATGCTGAGACATTTGTAATGAAATACTAATTTTAAAAATCCATGACACCTTGATAGAAATTAGAGTTTATACAAACCAAAAAGGAACCTTCAATATTGCCAGCAGCTATAAAGTGAATGTACTGAGACTGACAGGGCAGCAAGAAGGCATTTGCACATTTATATCTGACACCTGACCATACTTTCAGTCACCAGAATATCTTCTCTCCAGATTTTAAAAAAATGGTATGCTGATTTCTATAACAAAGCTTTTTTTCGTAAAAAAATCAAACAATGGCCAATGAGTCACAACAGTACAATAGGTAGAGGTTTAAAAACTGCATCAAACAGGTGCTGAAAATAAATACTACCTAAGAGGAGGAGGAGAGAGCCTTCCTATGGGGTTTGTTTTCGTCCTCTTAAGTGTGTGTGGGGTTTGTCTTCCAAGCCATGAGCCTGGCCTGTCTTGCAGTGCTCTTCACTCAACAGGGTGTGACTGCAGCATGTTGCCTCCAGGGTCTGGCTTCTCAGAAGCCTCAAAGCATCCATCTCACCAGATGGACCAGAAACAAGAAAGTGGGGTGGGGTGAGTCACAGCTATCACTCAAAGGAAAGAAAATTTTTTTTATTGCTCAGTCTTGTCAATTGGGAGTCCACCAGCAGATTCACTGAGACAATATGGGTAATTTCATACTTTTGTTTAAAAGCATATATATGGCTTATTCAGGCAAGGACACGTGTACATTCTAGCCCAAGCAAGCAATCGGAGTCATTCTGTTTTTAAGGAAGGCCAGTTGTTTAAAAGATTTCTAGTTTGAGCAACATCCTCTGTGGATGCACCAGGCCAAGGTGACTACCTCTGCCAACCCAATGAGAAGGGCTTTGCTGGTCCCCGCGGTGAGGAACTGGTGGGAACAGCGGCCTCCTCCCTGCCGGCCTGCACTGCTCGGGGCGGGTGGGCAGGCTCCACGGGCAGCCTCTGTCTGTGGCCAGACTAGGCCATCCTGGTGACTCGGGCTTATCAACTGTGGTTTAGAACTGCAGAAGGAGAGAGTTAGGAGGGTGGACCAGGGAACACACACCAGGCGCCACTCTGGCCAGAGAACATGAGGCAGCTCCCCCACAGGGATCTGCACCAAGAAGGTGTGGAAGGCACAAGCGAATGTGAAGGACCAGAGATCCCGGAGGGTGCAGCTCACAGCGGCCACAGCAGGTGCAGCGCTGACCTGGTGTGGATCCCCCCTTGAATGAGAAAGAGATCCTGATTCTTCTGTGATAAAAAAGCAAAGCAAGACGATTTATGGTTTAAAAAGAAGCCACTCGAGGGTTAAAATAGTTATTTTAAGTTAACAAAGAAAATTAATCTTTAAATAAGGTGACACTATCTGGAAAACTCATCTGTCCCTAAAGCCCACAATGCATCCACTGCTTCGTTCTCTTATGGAACCTGAGCCTGACGCAAAGGAGTCAGACGTGTAACAGAGGAAGAGTCTGAGAAGAGAAGACACCTTTACAGAATGTACAGCAAGAAAGCCGGCCTGGCCCCCTGGTTACAGTAAGATGCACAGGTCCTTTCAGTCTCGCGGACTCCAGACGGCCGCGCGGGCTGCTCAGATGGACGTCTCCTTCCTGTCCCTGCTGGGTGATGGCTTCACCGGCTCTTTGCCTGCCTTTGGCTGCTCTTTAGCTTCTTTTGGCCTGAGGACACAGTCTCTGGGCGACTGGACGGCACCACCGCGCCACTCAGGCTCCTGGTCCTCCTGCACCTGCTGCTCAGCCTTGGCTTCCTGCATCTGGAGCAGCCGGAACTGTACGCGCAGCTCGATGATGACCTCGCGCTCCTCTTGAACTGCTTGATTCAAATGATTGTTCTTTATTTCCAGCTCTTCGTTCTGTCTCTGTAAATATTCCAGAATAATCTGCAGCTCCTCCTCATCCTCACTCTCGCTCTCGGAGGAGTACTCCTCAGTCTCACTTCGGCCGTGCTGCTGGTGACTCTGAATTTCAGCAATCTCGGCTCTGAGGCATCCCATCTCTTCTTTTTCTGAGGAAATCTGCCGGCGTAGAAACTGCTCCATGGTCAGGAGCTCCTCCTATTCAGTCAGGATCTCATTCTCCCAAGCAAGGAGAATATTTATAACTTCTTCATTTTCATTCATCTCTTCTTTGGAAACATCCTCTTTTAAAAGACTGGCTATCTTTTGTGCAATCTTGGTTTCACACTCCTGTCTTTAAGCGTCTCTCAGTTTTCTTTTGAGGGCTGTCAAAATTCTTTGGACTTTCCATAATCTTTCTTCTTTAGATAAATCCTTTATCCCACACTGCAGATATCGATGTAAACAATTCAAAAGAAAACCCTGTCTCCTGATCTCCTCCTTGATACCCGCCTGGGTCTCTGGCAGCGTGGGCATCGTGGCCATGTTAGACCATCGCAGAGGTTTCGTCACTTGCTTTAGTACCACATTTCCAAAGAGTTCTTGCGCATGTGTGAAAAACACATACAGGACTCAATTGCTGATCTGCACAGTTGGGTTGAGCACTATAGAAATGTTCTGTTTATTCATTTTTGTTTCCAGTTCATTTGCAATGACATGGTCCATGTGCACAATGAGCCAAGAAATCAGAAGATAGTTACATTCTGGCAGTTCTTTGAGTAAACGCTGGAATTCCTGCACTTTCTCAGTCTCCGTGGTCCTCCCACAAGCTTCTTCAAATCTCGGCATAAGCTCTTTGGTAACCAAATGCTCTGGAAGGTCTCACAAATACTGTTTCAGCAAACTGGCTACAGTGTTAGGCTCATATTCTTCCAAGTTGGTAGACTCCTTCCGGTCATAGGCTGCTTTTAGCTCATCCACCTTTGATTCAATTCCTGATACTCTGTAGATGCCTTCGCATCATGCCATACTTCTCTAAGTGATCTATACATTCACGGAAAATGGCCGGCAGCCGAATGCCATCACACATCATGGTCCTCTCTACTGCATCAGCCAAAGGAATTCCAAAACTGGTTTTGAGATTTGGAACATCAATCTGAGGCACCTCTGGCTCCTGAATTGGTTTTTCTTTTTCTTATTTTCCTTCCACTGTTTAACAACATCAGCTGCTGTCAGGTCTTTTGACTTCTTCTCTTTATGTTTTTCTTCTTTGTGCTTTTCTTCTTTATGCTTTTCTTCTTTGGGTTTCTGTTTTATTTTAAAATCCTTCTCTTTCTTTTTAGAAAAGCTGGGCTTCTTGAAAACATGGATTCCCTTGAGCCTCTTCATTTTGGAAGGACTTTCTGCCTCATCTCCAGAGCTATATTCCTGAAAGGCTGCATAGCCTTCAGTCCTCTTTTCCTTTTTCTTAAATTTTCCTTTTTTCTTCCCATGGTCTTTCTCATCATCAGGCACTATATCAGCAGGCTTATGGAGGATGCCATGGGGATGTGAGGGCTGGCCAGTGCGGTACAGTCCAGGAAACTTAGTAGGACTGATCTCTTCAGAGCTGGGGGTCTGGGTAAGCCCGCTGCCATGCTCCATCCTGCGGTGTTCACTGGCGCTGCTGGTGGGGGCAGGAAGCATTCAGTCTTGCTAATGCCCTGACTAGGAAGGGAGGAGGTCTTCTCTGTTACCTATCCATTACACCTGTGCCTGCCACCATGCAACCGACTGCCCCGCTGCCACAGCTGCCGCCTCCTGGCACTCAGGCTGCTGCTGCTGCAGCCACCGTAGCTGCCTCCTGCGCTGTGCCCCAGGCCAGCCTCCAGCACCCCATTCCCACCCCGCCCAGCCTCCGCCTGTTTACAATGATTGGGATGGAACGGGCTTTTTTTTTTTTTTTTTTTTTTTCCTCCTTTGACCCTGGGGCCCACTGTATCAGTTTGACCTCTGGAAGTGGGGAGAAAGTTGGAGACTGAATACCTAGGGTGAGTCAGGTGGGTATGGAGTGCAGCACCTACATGATTGACTCTAGCTATTCAGTCATGTAGGTGCATGTAGGGACTCCATACCTCAGTGACTGACCACACCAAAAAATCCCTTTGATACTGTGATGGTGAATATTGAGTGTCAACTTGATCCCACTGAAGGATACAAAGTATTGATCCTGGGTGTGTCTGTGAGGGTGTTGCCTAAGGAGCTTAACATTTGAGTCAGTGGGCTGGGAAAGGCAGACCCACCTTTAATCTGTGTGGGCACAATCTAATCAGCTGCCAGCGAGGCTAGAATATAAGCAGGCAGAGGCTGGGCACGGTGGCTCACACCTGTAATCCCAGCACTTTGGGAGGCAGAGGCAGGCACCCACGAGGTCAGGAGATCAAGACCATCCTGGCCAACATAGTGAAAGCCCGTGTTTACTAAAAATACAAAAATTAGCTGGGCATGGCAGTACACTCCTGTAGTCCCAGCTACTCAGGAGGCTGAGGCAGGAGAATTGCTTGAACCCGGGAGGCAGAGGTTGCAGTGAGCCAACATCACACCACTGCAGTCCACAGTCCAGCTTGGGCAACAGAGCGAGACTCTCTGTCTCAAAAAAAAAGAAAGAAAAAAAAAATATATATATATATAAGCAGGCAGAAAAATGTGAAAAGAAAGACTGGCCTAGCCTCCCACCCTACATCTTTCTCCCATGCTGGATGCTTCCTGCCCTCGAACATCAGACTCCAAGTTCTTCAGTTTTGGAACTTGAACTGTCTCTCCTTGCTCCTCAGCCTGTAGAAGGCCTATTGTGAGACCCTGTGATTGTGTGAGTTAATACTTAACAAACTCATATATATATAATCTCCCATTAGTTCTGTCCCTCTAGAGAACCCTAATACAGCTACTAAGGCTCTAGTGAGCTTCTCTGTTTGGCAATATATTGCATAGGTTGTCATACGTTGTTGCTGGGAGAATTAAGTACTGTCTATACTACTCCACTGGTAGAGAATAAGTAGACTGTCATACCTGGTTTCTCCTGGACTCTGCCCTGTGTGTCTTTTGCTTTGGCTGATTTGTATCTTTTCACTTCAGAAAGCCACAACCATGACTATAACACTTTTCTGGGTTCTGTGAGTTCTTCCAGCACATCATGAAAGCTGAGGGTAGTCTTGATAGACCCAAAAATGTAGGGTGAATAAAAGTTCATCAACCGAAAACACTTTCCAATCCAATTATGAGATATTGTCATAATATTTCAAATATTTGCTTAATGTTTAAAAAACTTTAAGTTTAAAAAGCTTTCCCATATTTGTGCTATTTGCTGTAGAAATTCAGAAGAGGTAAAAATCACTTTAAGTTATAGGGGTCAAGAAGGGTTTTATGGAAAAATCTGGACATTGAGCTGGATTTCAAAAGGCACAGGAGAGGAGAAAAGACAGAGCAGGGTGAGAAAAATGCCCTCCAGGGTCAGAGGGCAGTAGATAGAACACTTTGGTTGAAGTGTGAATTTGAGGAAGGAAAGTACAAAGCTAAGATTGGAAATGGAGGCTGCAGCCAAATTATACAGAGTTTTGATGCTGCTGTTATTTACCATAAAATTAAAACCCAAGCTTTCAGTAAATTTAAGCTAATTAAATTTCAGAAAGTTTCTGTTTGGGGATGACCCCCTATAGAGGGTTTCCATATGTTCCTAAATTCTAATCAAAAGTGAGTCTACTGCCAGAAAGAGTCACTGTAATAATAACCTTGTGGGGTTCCACACATACCCCCTTTCGGTGATGTCCACATCAAATTTACACAATTTATAACTGCAAAATTGAGTTGTCTTCAGCCAGAAATTGTATGCTCCACCTGTCATCTGAAAATCCAGCTGTGTTCTTTTGGATTATTGTAACATCACAGTAATAAAGGTTTTGCAATCAGAATTCAGCTCACAATTTTGGTAATGATTCATGATGCAAAACTGTCTCCAGCTCAGCCTCCCTGTGGTTTCACTGGCCCTAAAACCCCCAAAACTTCTGTTGTCTTGAAGACATGTTGCCCTAAATACATACTGTTATCGTCGGGAGTCAGTTGGGGGAGATGAGGTTGCAGTGGATGGAATTTACAAAGAGAAGGTGTCAGGTTTATGCAAAGGTTTGAATTATAGAGGGGCATGAAACTTTGTATCGGTGTTCAATAGTTATAACCGTGGGTAGACCACCATACATCATTTTCACAACTGAATATTGTACAAACCAGCCCACTTCCTTTTCCCCCAGTCCTATAAAGACAACGTTTTACAAATGGCATGTGTTGTTTTGTGTCAAGGGTGTGTCTTCCATCAGGAGTGGAAAACAAAGGCACTCTGTGTTTGTTGGTCCTTTAGTTTGGTTCAATGCAAAATTCAGGCCTTTGGCCATATTAGTGTACACACTAATTTTCTCACATACTCTATGTGTATATAAGAGTACTCTAGAGTATATGAGCATATTCTCATATACTCCATTTCACATTTAAAAAATCATCTGTACTTAAATTATATAGACACTTTATCCAGTTTCTACTTAATATCTGGTAGGCATGAGCTTTTAGTATGACTGAAATTGAATCTCTTATTCCCCTTTCTTCAAAATTGTATACTTTCCATATGCCCCTTATCTCAATGTCACCAATATCTACCCAGACTTCTAAGTCAGACATGAAATCATCATGACATTTCCCGCTCCTTCATTCTTACATCCAATTAATCACCAAGTCCCAGAGAATTTACTGCCTGAAACCTTCACCATCCTGTTCACTTTTTTCTGTCCTACCCATATTCCTTAGTTCTTCACATAAGTTATTGAAATAACTTCTTGACTGGTTTCTCTGTTTATCATCTTCTACCCTGTGATGATTTTCTTTTTGAAAATGCATCATAAAATGTTGTACCAAATGTTGTACATGATGGTTGAGGAAGATTTTTTCTGCCACCTTCCCACTCCTCCTTGCCCAGCTCAGTCTTGGAAAAGGCCTGTAATTGGAGGGAAGAAAACTTTAACAGGAACATTTTGTGAGAGGTGAGGGACCTCTGATATTGACATGTTATGTTAGAGATATCTGGGTGGAAATACTGAGTAGATGGTGATTCATTAATGTAATTTAAGGCTGGCAGTATATATTTGGAAGTCTTTAGAATAGTCTTTAGAGTATTAGTGGTATCAAAACCCATGAGGTTGGATGAGATCACAAGGAAAAAATAGAATGGAAAAAAAGGAGAGGTTCAAAGACAGACCGGGGGCCTTCCAATGTTTAGAGGATGGAAAGATGAGGCAAAAACAACAGAGGAGACTGAGAAGGAGCTTGCAGAGAGATGGAGAAAAACCCGGACTAGAATGGGGTCCTGGAAGCCAAGTGAGGAGAGCACCAAGGAGGCTGACTGATGGCCTCTATGACACAGTGGTGAAGGGGAAGTAAGATGAGGATGGAAAACTAACCACTATACTTAACAACATGAAGGTTGTTGGTGACCTTTCCATTTCTGTAAAATGGTGGGCACAAAACCCAGGTATGATTGGGCTGTAAAGAAAAGCAGAGGAGAGTAGTTGAGGGTAGAGAATATAGGCAAGGAGAGGAGTTTTGCTCTAAAAGAAACAGAGAAGGCCGGGCGCAGTGGCTCATGCCTGTAATCCCAGCAGTCTGGGAGGCCGAGGCAGGTGGATCATCTACGGTTAGGAGTTTGAGACCAGCCTGACCAATATGGTGAAACCCCTTCTCTACTAAAATTACAAAAATTAGCCAGAAGTGGTGGCATGTACCTGTAGTCCCAGCTACTCAGGAGGCTGAGGCAGGAGAATCACTTGAACCTGGGAGGTAGAGGTTGCAGTGAGCTGAGATCATGCCACTGCACTCCAGGCTGGGTGACAGAGTGAGACTCTGTCTCAAAAACAAAAAGAAAAAGAAAAGAAAAATAGGGTAGATGCTGGAGATAGAAGTGAACTCTAGGAGGATTTTTAAGATAAGAGATGTTTACATGCCACTGAGCAAGAGAAAATTGATGACACAGGAAAGAAAGAGAATAGTGACTGAAGTAATCCTTTTGAGTAACCAAGAGGCGATTGGATCTGGCACACAAGTGGAGGGGTTGGATTTATCTAAGAGCATGGAGATTTCTTCAAAATTCACAGGAGAGAAGGCAGAGTATGTGGCACAGATGTTGATAGGTAGACGTAGTGGTAGAAGCTTGTGGAAGTTATCTTCTGGCTGCTTCAATTTTCTCAGGAAAATAGAAAGCAAGGTCATCAACTGAGAGTGAAGTATTGGAAACTTTGAAAGGTCCCCTTCTCAATGAGGTCTTTCCTCCTCAAGCTATCTAAAATTCAGTCCCCTGAGCACTTATCACATCACTAATATTCTATCTATTTTGCTTACTTGTCAGATTTGCCATTTCCCCACCAGACTTTGAACTCCATGAAAGTAAGGTTTTATGTCTGATTTATTTACTACTGCAACACCAGAACCTAGAATACTGACAGGTAAATAGGTGTTCCGTAAATATTTGTTAAGTTAATGAATGGAAGCATTTTGTGATGATTAGAGTGGAGCAGATTGGGCTTTTTAGTACAAAAGTAAAGGAAGCATCTTTCCATCATAGAAGAGTGACTAAAAAAGCTATGGGACTTGCAGGACATATTGTCCTAAGAGTGGGGAACAATCAGACTGGTGAGTGATTTTGAAGGAAAAGGGGGAAAAATAAGGTTGGTTTTTACTGATACCCCCACGAGTCCAGCTTATTTAACAAGTTGGTTATAATATCCCATCTGTTTCAGGAAACTGGAGCAGCTTTACATACCTGAAAGTTTTCTATAGCTTGGAGAAAATAGTTTTAGACTGCGTGTGGGTCAGACAATTATGAATGTTGAGTCTTCTTCCTTTTCACAATATGTAGCAAAAGCTTCAGGTTCAGCAGCTGACAGTATGACAAATTATAGGACTGGTGGCCAAAGGGAAATGAATCTTAATAAAACACTAAAATCCATGATTTTGTGGCACACATTTTGGACTGCTATGCTTCTCTGCCAAAATTTAGCCCACGCCACAGGAACTAACTTATACACAAACATGTTTTGAACATAGCTGTATTAATAATAGTTTCCAGTTCAAAAAAAAAAAGAAGAAAAGAAATGCATGAAGTGACAAGACACCATGTGGTTAGGGGACACATGAAATGGAGTCAGAGACAGAAATTCCTGTCATATGTTAAAGTGTGAGTACACATTCATGCTTTAAAAAACCTATCACCATTTTTTTTGGCAGTGTGCTATCATGAACCAATGGAAAGGGCTAGGCATGAGAATCAAACAGACTTGTATCTGAATCTTTATCAGTCAGGATCAGTCAGAACAGAGAAACCAGTCAAGGTGTTTTCTTTTTTCTTACCTATTTTTAATTCTAAATTATTGTAATGCAGAAAATTGTTTACACCATTGATGAAAGGGCTGAGGGAGCTGATGGAAAAGAAGGCAGGTATGGGCAATTCAGAGATTATCAAGAACAAGGAGCTGTGATAAGTTCTAGGCATATGCGGCAAGAAGGAGGTGGATTATCAGAGCCCTGAAGCTGAGACCATCTAACGGGAGCTAGAACTATAGCTAGACCAATTAGACCTGGAGCCAGGAAGCAGCTGGAGCTGCTTCTGGAAAGGTTAGCCCAGGCAAAGCAAAAAGTGGGAGGAATAGCTTATCTTGTCTTCTTGCCTCCAGTCTCCTCTAGGTCCCAACCCTCCTACCCCTTGGAACCCACAAAGGAACCTGGGAATTATAGTTCCTACAATGGAGAGCAGGAGAGGGAGAGGCAGAGAAGGTATCTAAGAACAAAGAAACCTCTCAGAAACCCTGTTCAACCTTTTATCAGCTGTGAATCCTTGAGTGATTGTTTTAACATTTAGAATCTATTTCTATATCTGCAATGTGAGAAAAGGGGTGTCTACCTCATAGGGGTTTTTGTAATTCCAGATGCAATAATGTATGCACAGTGCCCAGTTCAGAGTGGAAGCTCAAAACATGCCATTTCCCCTTTCCCATTTAGAAATGTTCCTTAAAGCTTTGTTTTCCTAGAGAAATGAAGTAACTAATGATTCTGAAGAGAACTTGGCCACCAAATCTTATCTTCAGCAATGCTTTAATTTTAATAATCTTCATCAAAAGCAGCACAGAACCCAAAACTGACTCAAAGAGGCAATTACTCAAAGCTCACATTTATCTAGAATTGTTTCTTTGAAATCTTCATCAGTTCTGGGGGGCCCCTGACAAGATAACGTTTGTGGTAATGGCCACAAAATCAATGAAGTGTTTCTAGAAGAGACAGAAGGCAATAGCCCTTAATCTTTGCTGCTAAAATAAGATGTATTTTTCATAGATCTAGAAAAAGATCTATGAAAAATACAGAAAAGTAGAAATAGAGGGGTTTTAAATAGAAAAATAGAAAAAGAGGGGTTTTAATCGCTGCACTGAAATCTTAAGGGAGACATGTCTTCTGACAGTAAAACCTACTCTCAAGGTTAGGAAAAGTGCATACAAAAGTGTACGTGAGGAAACACAGTGAAACCTCATTTATTTAGTTTGACCTAATTTGAAATTTGGGATAACTTGGTCTTGGAAAGATTTAAGTTCCTGCTGAAGAATCTAATTAATTCAATTCAGCAAGCTCTTACTGAGCTCCTACAGTTGCTTCTGACCTGGTGCTGGGATCAGGATGAAAACTCCTAACACCTATAACACTGCTTTCAAGGTGTTTGTCTCTTGCTGTTTGTGTAAATTACGATTCTAAGAGCCAACTTAATTTATTTAATTAAAAACTTTAAGCAAATTGCATAAATCAATACAAACAATTTTTATCTCTTCATTAAAGCAGGCTGTGCAGAACTGTTATTTTGCTTAAAGAGGTAATCACAAATAGAAAAAATGTGAATTTCTTTGGCAGATAGTTTCGGTACCAAAATCCAACCCTGTCACACACTAGAGTGACTTTGGACAAGCCACCAACTTGTGGATAATAATATCTTCTCTGTAGTATTGCCGTGATGGTTAACTAAGGAAATATGTGAGAGGGTTTGGCCCGCTGCCCAGTTCCAATTCGCAAGAAACATTTGAGGATTCCCTTTCTTCCCTTCTCTTGGAAATGCTTCACCTTTTAGCAACAAATTTTAGTTATCTAGTCACTGGAGAGTAATATAAAACTAGTTAAATTTTTTTTTTAATTTCAAAATTATTTATAATCAGCCATGTCCTATCTAGAGTTTACTTGAATAAAAAAGAGTTTTTTTAGTTCTTGACTTACATACAAGAAAGCACAATTGAGGGTACAGGGAGATCAGTTTTTCTCCTGATAACTAGACTATTACAGACTTTCTCTCTTTCTCTAGGAAACAGAAAAAATATTTATTCCCTAGAGCCACCACTGCTATATTTTTGATATATTTTCCTTTTAATAGGCAGTTTTCTTTATGGAATTGAATTAATGCTGTATATAATATGTATTTGGTATCCTACCTTTTAGGGTGATTGTATATTGTAAGCATTTTCCCATGTCATTAAACACTCTGCAAAGCACAATGTTCCATTGTAAAGAAGTAGCATCATTATGTAAGTATCTTCTTACCATTGGGCCCATTGCCTAAGTTTCATTTGCTTTATTATAAATAACACTATAAATATATCTTGATGCTTGAATATAGACCCATATTATTGGACTGTTTCCTGAAAATAGACACCTAATCATACATAATAGGTCAAAGTTAATACACGTTAAAGAAGAACTTGATAACAAATATCCACTGAGTGCATTAGCCTGTGAATTATAATTTTAAAAAAATTTAAACTTTTAAAGGAACTTTAAGGAACAAAATAATGTACATTATTATTTCAGCTTTCAGTTTTTTAAATAATAATGAGATTGGAGAATTTTAAATGTTCTTGGTGGCCACTTGAATTTCTTATTTGGCAAATTGCTTGTGGTAGAGCAAATTTTTCCATTTCCTATTTCTTGAGCATTTTCTATGCTCCAGACATTGGAACAAGGTATATAGAAATTCATAAAATATTATTCCTATCTTCGAGGAATTCCACATATCAAAGGAGAGAGGGGAAATATAGTGTCATAAGATCAATAATGAAAACATAGAAATAGTTTGCAGTTATAATAAAGTGTGATTAATCTTTGAGACTGAAGTGGTTTTTGAAGGATGAATGGGAATTTTCCAGGGAGATAATTAGGGAAGGGCTTTTCAGTCCAGAAAGTTAAGAGCATGCACAAAGCCTAGAAGTTTGGAGGAGCAAATATGCAGGAACTAAAAGTAGTTAGCAACTGCTAGGCTATAAAATGGGTTAGAAGAGGATCAAGTGGGAAGAGAGGAAGGTGGGATGATGGAGAAGTTTGCAAGAACCAGATGGTGCAGAACTTTGTGTTTCATGCTGAGCAGTATGGCTTGACCCAAACGGTAATGTATAGCCACTGAAGTCAGTCTTTTTATTCTAATAATTTCTGATTTTGTAGCTAAAGAAGTAGACAGCAATTTAAGATTTTTAAATGTCTCATCTTAAACCAGAACAATCTGTTTATACTTTTGCTATACTAAACATGCTATGGAAAAACCAACACTGATTATGTGATGTTACCTTGGAGACGTGAAAATTATTTTAAGAAGCAGGCTGATTGCCTTGTCCATAGCTCAGTCCCACCAGGGCCCAATTATTTCTCTGATATCACATATATCTTTCATCTATTTAGTTCTGGGAAATGGTGACATTTTTCATGCCACAGCAAAATTGTATGTATTTTAACACTGTCAAGCAATTTGCATTTTACACAGATTCAACATCCATATATTTTTCAAGCCATTGCATGCCATTTGATTTAGGAAAGTCATTAAGCCATATTGCATAATTTATATGTTAAGGTTTAAAATATAGATGTTAATTTGATAGCTAACCATTACCTTCCCTCTGCAGGCCAAACAGTCCCAAGTGGCCTCAGGTCAAACTCTAGGGACCTTCTCTTTTTCTGTAGTTCTGTCAGCACTGCAAACACAACCATATTGGCAAGTGAGCCTTGAATGGCAGAATTGTGTGGAATTATTTAAATAACAACCGAGGTCAAATTACTTCCATGCACTTATTAAAAATAAATGTTTTTACTGATGTGCAACACAGATACAAAAAAAATACAAAGAAGTATATAGCTAGACGAGTTATCACAGAATAAGTACCCCCTGTAATCACCACCCAAGTCTCAAAATAAAATATTACCAGCACCCCAGAAGCCTCATTCATATCTATCCCCCACCTCCCAGTCAGTTTGGTCTTTCTTCTTCCCACAGGTAATCATTATCTAATTTCCACCATCATAGATTGCCTTCTCTCATTTTGGGTTATTTTAGTATTATTGTTTTGTACCTGGCAATATTAGTTCAATTTATTCATGTTGTTGTAAATATACCACAATTTATAAGTTCACTTTATTTTTCATAGACTTTGGGGATGTTTGGGGCTATCATAAATAATATGACTACAGATACTCTTAACACATGGTTTTTGGCATGCATATGTGTGCATTTCTGTGGGATGCATTTCTAGAAGTGGAAATGCTAGATCATTCAGCATGCTTATATTTAACCTTAATAGGTACTACCAAATAGCATTCCAGAGTGTTTTTACAATTTTGATTCTTATCAAAGTGTATATATCTCCTCTAGATCCACACCAATACATTTTTCATTTTCATTTTAGACATTCTATAAGGTGTATATCTTGTTTGGTTCTAATTTGTATTCCTCATATGACAAAGTTGAACATCTTTTTATATGTTTATTGATTCTTTGGATATTCTTTTTAGAAAGAAGCTGTTTTAGTCTTGAACCCACTTTTTTATTGCATTAATCTTTTACTGACTGATTTATTGAAGGTGTTTTATATATTCTGGATACTAGTCCTTTGCATATTTTGCAAATATATTTTTCTTGTATGTGATTTGTTTCTTAACTCCCTTCATGGTGTCATTTGATCAACAGAAACTTAATTTTAATGTAGTCCAATAAATTTTTTTCCTTCATGGTTAGTGTTTTTTGTACTTTGCAAGAATTGTCTTCACATCCTATCTGTGTACTTTGAAAGGGAGTATTGAATAGCTTATTTTTTTTCCTCAGAAAGTTTACTTACTTTTTTATTGTTTGTGACCAATTGGAGATTAATGTGGGCAAGGTGCTTTTGCAGATGCTAGGACCCTTGGGTCTGCATAAACTCAGATTGATTTGTTTCTTTAAAGAATGTTTCATTTGAACTCAATCTGTTTGAGAATCAGAGATTCTCTGTAGCCATTTAGTCTATCAATGCCACCTCTCAACCGGCATCAGGGAGAAATCAGACATCTTCAGTCCATACCTGATCATCTAATTTGTCTCATAAGGAAGGAGAGAAAGAGCAAGGGGTTATGCCTATGAAGAATAACTCCCATAGCAAAGTCATCTCTCATTCTATTGCCAGCAGTGGGGTATGTGAGACAGGCTCCAAGTACCAAAACCACTTGTAAGAAGGGGTGTCAGGTGAGCACATCCACTTGTGTTTTCAGAGAAAGGTGGGCCTGAATTGAATATCAGGAAGAACTATAAGGAGATTTGGGCCAATCCAACAGGGAGGGAGTGGTTGTAATTTCGTATGGCTGGGCTTAAATATGTTTCTGGAGCAAGTCACATGAGGAGAACAATGTCTTGGAACACATCTGGAAATACTCATTGTCAGATACTTTCCCCCACATAATTTTTCTTTACCTGTTAGACATTCCTATATCAATAAGATTCTCTTAACATTTAATATAGTCATTTTAAACATGACCATAATGTTAAAGAAATATGATTCTCTTCCTCAATCTCCCACAAACAAGAAAGTACTTTGCATTTCTGAGTTCTATTTCTATGAAGAGGGTATTAGCATTTTGCTTCCCTAAGTACAGCAGGAAAATGTGTGATTCTGTGTTTTTTCTTCATCATTAGAGATTGTTATTAATAGTCTTCTAGGGGCACTAGCACTATTTCTTGTCAGAAAGGAGAAGGCCAATGAGTTTAAAATAGCTCTGCTTTTCCCTGCCCCTGGCCTTATACAGAGTACTGTTCCTCTTTCAGGAAGTGTGGTCCTATAATCCTGTCTGGCCTTAGTTGGCAGTCATTCTCCACATTGGCAGCCAAATGGTAGTATGTCTTCTGTGTCTTTTATCTGGTGAAAAAAACCTTTATGAGTCTATCGGCCTCCCAAGGAAAGACTGGTCAAGCAACTATCTGGTACTCTTGGTCAGAATGCTCAGCCACTGTTTCCTGTGTGGCCATTAACATAACTTTCTTCCCCCAGTTTTCAGTCATTTCCTGTTCCCACTTACAACCTTTGGCACCTCCTGGCATCAGCTAGTATCTTCCTTTTATGGCCTTTGTCTGCCTTTGGGTCCCTGCCTCTTGGATCACATGTTGTTCTGTCACTGCTTCTTGGGATGGCAGAATCTCTCTACTTAAAGGCAAGTGAGGCTCAAAAATGCTGTCTATTAGTAGTGGTGGGATGGGGCACAAATGCTTCTTTTTCCATCACTCGCCACTCCTCTTCTTACCACATTCTACCCTTAATTATACTAAACTATTTTTAGACATCTAAATACCTCTTCCACCCTACCCCTTCTTCTATCTGTCACTCTTATAGGTGATGGTGACCTAGTACACACTGCCTCTTCTGCTTTGAACCTTTTCACATCCCTCTCCTCTCATCATCCGTTCCCTATATTTATCTTTCACACTCCACTTCAGGCACGGAGCCTCCCAGAAGCTTTCCTCATTACTTTTCCAACCCAACCCTGATCCCCTAAGTTGTCTCTGAAGACATTTCTATGGATTTCCAGAGCTCACTGTGTGTATGCTGCCTGACACTCCTCACACTGTTTAGTTATGTGCCTATTCACCTGTCCCCCATACTAGACCCTCAGTTCCTTGAAGTCAGGAATCCCATAGTTTTACTTGGGTTAGCAGCTCCTATACCAATGCCCAACATATTTGAGCTAGCACACAAAATATGTTTACTGATTGATGAATGATGACCTAAAAAATGTGCTCTGAAAGAAACAAAATATCTTACAGATTAATGCTGAGCTCTTTATAACTAATTTATAAGTTTATTTCGGATCTTTTCAAATATCTCCCCCCAGCATTCTACTAACACTTCTCTGTACACATGCTAATAGAGAAAGAAACTGAATTTTTTAAGCCTTTTTAATAGAGAAAAAGAACACTAATTTGCTTTCAACAAATTTCAAATTTGTGAAAATGTAGTTAAGGACTGATCTTAAGTTTAGCAAATATGTCTTCAAAGATGATACCTTTTAATTTTGTATTGTAGGTGAGAACATTTAAATTATTCAGAAGATGAATATTTTTCCTATTAGTTTAGGGAAAAAAATATTCTTATATATTAAATTTATAAAATATAAAATAAAATTTGTAGAATAAAGAGGGAAGCCAAAGGCTTCTGCTAAGTAACATTTTTCTAGTTGTTAGCTTATATCCTTGAAAACGATAGTTCAATTTCAGAATCTTTTGGTTATCTCAGACAACATAAACAGATTCCAACCAGTAAATAATAATGAATTTTTATATAATGAAACGGCCTTTAAAGTAGAATTCTACCATTAGTTAGCTGTGTGGCTTTAAGCAACTTAACCTCTATAACCCTAACTTCTTCATGTGAAAAATGTAATTACTCTAAGAATTATATGGGGAAAAATATATAATACCTGGCCCAGTGTGCCATGCAGTGCTAGTAGAAGATATTGTAATTATACTAACATGATCCAAATTAGTGAGGGTGTTTTATGTTATCTAAGTTTTCCTAGGTATGATTATGATTATAATTATATTCTCAAATCTGGCAAAAGATAAACAATGCCTCCTATTTTTAAGTGTTAGAGTCCATGAAATACTAATTTGCCCTATGAGCAGACATGTGTTTGTTGCTGTTATTATTTTGATTATTATTATTATTATTATTATTATTGTCTAACAGGTGTCTTTCCCTTTGGGAATTTTTGTTTTTGTTTTCGGTATGGATCAGATGGGCTCACCCTGCCACCTCACCCCTCATCCACAGGTATGAGTTCAGTATCCAGATTCATTCAACAAGAATAGCATGTCTCCTTGCTTATTGGTTCAGTGATGGATTCATAACCCAAACAAGGCCAATCAGAACCTTTCCTGTTAATGTGTGTGATACAGGGACATTGGGAGAAAGTATGACTCTGTTCTTCTCAAATCAATAGCTACCATAAACTAGAACTGCTGACAGCCATCTTCTATGGCTGCATGGAAGTGACTATCTAAAGGAAGATAAAATTAAGCCAAAACACAGGAAAAAGAGAAGTGAGAGCCAGAGAGATAAAAATAAACCCTGGACCAAACCGTTGACATTCTATTTATACTGGGCACTACAATTCCTTTTTTTTTTTTTGTTCTTGTACTTAAGATATAAATTGTTATTCTGTCATTTTCAATACAAAGGGTCTTTACTAATACACCTCAAAGCAGCAAGAAACTGCTGCAGAAGAAGATAAAAGTAAGGCAGTAGAAGATAAAAGTAAAACAAAAACCTTGATGATCAGTTCAATTATTCCTAATTAAATATTCATATTCCAGAACAACTTTTAATTTTACTAACATACATCCTCATATAACTATGAAAGAATTCACCCACAAATATCCAAACTCTCAAATATCCATTCTTTTCATCAACAGTTCCAAGTTATAAAAAATGTATTTATAGATAGTGACTCTGATATTAGGAGAAAAAGAAAACTTGGCTATGCTCTTTATCCTCTAAATTTGGTATTTCCTATCCCAAATTTACAAACAGAATAAATGGATCTTTCCTCTTTCTTTCCATTGATTCCCAAATAGCCCACTCCTTCAGATGTGTATCCTATTCAATATCCTAAAATTCTCAGCAGTCTTTGGATTCAAAGTTCAAAACAAAGTGAAACTGAAAATTCTCAAGAGGGGACAATAATGTGATGGAAAGGAAGAAATGTTACTGTTATTCCTGCCATGGATAAAAGTAGAGCCTCCTCTCTTACATTCATGTAAAATGGTTTTTGTTTCTGTCTTCTCTATTATAGCCTGAGTTATATATTAGTCAAGAACTAACATATTCAAATTCTTGGTGACCAGTATTATTCTAGGATTAGAGGATCACCCATCTTCTAAAAGTCTTTCTTCTTGTCCATTTTTTCTTTAGAATACTTCCAATTAATGCTTAATGTGTGTTCTCAGAGACTGTCTTCTCAGCTGCAAGATGATGGACACTGCTTACTTCCTCTCTTGCTTGTTACTTACCTCCCACCCCAATGACATGTGTCAATAGCAGGTCCTTTTCATTATCTACTGACTCCAATCTTTTCTTTTTCCCTTGTTAACAAAATTCTGACCTTGTTCAGAATGGCAATGTTCTCACATTCACAGGGATGAGCAGTTGATTGGTCAATGCCAGTTATGGCAGACTTGTTTCCAGCTGTCTTAGCTCTTCAATACCCAAATGTGGTCATGTGACCCAAGTGTCAATTGACTCTGAAGTGGTTCTGAGAAGGCTTCTGATGCTGATGGAAAGAGATACACTCTGTTATGAGCCCTCCCATTTCTTCTTTCTAGCTTCGACATGAATTTGGAATATAAACAGCAGCTGCCATAGTGCTATATGAGCTATGGACATGAGGATGAAAGCCAAAATGCTAAAAATTGCAGAACACAAAGGTGGAAAATCTGGGTCTGTGATGTTGTTGAGTAGTTAACTAGTGTAGAAGCTAGCTGGCTCCATATTTCTTGGCATGTAACAAAAATACACTATTTTTCACTTAAGGTGCTGTTATCAAGTCTCTCATTTGTAGCCACACACCCAGTAATAATGTCCACATATGCTATTTAGGACTTCTCTGCCTAGAAAACTGAGAGGATGCCTCACTACCTCATGTTGGATGTCGCCCTCTCTGCAGGTCACTGATACCAGCTGGGCTTGGCTTCTGTGTCCCCTGGGCACCATTTTCTCCTCTGAGCCTACCTGTTACCACCACTAGACATCAATTATTTATATGACAGCCTGGATGGTACTCTTTATTTTTCATGTTGGTTAAAGCAGAGAGCACACACAGCAATAAAGACCGGTCCCCAGAGTGAATATTCTCAAGGTGCAAGATGAATTTGGACTGGAATCAGAGAACAAAAGTGAGTCAGGTTTGCACAGCAGTGATTCCCATAAAAATGGAGATCCAGTTGACAGAAATAGTTCAGGACTAAACTGAGACGTACTAATACATTGTTCCCCTTCAAACCAAAAATGTTTAACTATCTCTTCAACAGTAGAGATAAAGGGAGAAACTGATTTCCTGTTAATAACATCATACACTAAAAGAGGTAACATGCTAAATGCACTTCTACCAACTTAGGCAGATTCAGTCTTCTGAAGATGAAAAATAAGAAAAATATTTCTGTCTTCTGTTTTTGTCATCGTTGTTGTTGTTGGTTTTGGTTTTTGTCAATTTTCTGAACCAGACAACTTTCTGTGAACTCCACTAAAAGGTTGAACAGTTGGATAATAAACTATGTATTCACTTTAAATAGGCTTGTGCCATGCATTCTTTCATTTCAGAAATTTCAGCTGTAATTGCTGATTTCAGGCTCCTCAGAGTATTCAACAGGATAGGCACCGTCAGGGTTGTTTGTATTTCCTCTTGGCAGAGCAATACCAGTTTGCATTTTGTTCATCGAGTGCAGGTGGAAACCTGAGTTAACCGTCACCTGTTCCTGATTTACTCTGTTGATGCCTTAGCATTCCTTAACAACTGATATCCTTGGCAGTTGTCTGGTTGGCGTGCCCCTTAACATAGTTCTAAATGAGTCACTGTTGTAGGAGAAATGCAGAGGAAGAAGAAAGAGGGCATCTACAATGCCGAGAGGGAAATCCCGTGGACAGCTGGGTGCTGAGCTCTCTTCGTGTGGGTGTTTCTGCCTGCAGGCCTGAAAGGAATAAGCACAACTCCCAACAGAGTTTATCATATCACCACAGGGTATATCCTGATTTGAGCTTGTTACAAAAATCCAGAATCTTCAACTAAGTTGACAGCAACAAAATAATGTATTTCCCTAATTTCTTTATTCTTCTTCATTTTAATAATTAAGACAGTTAAATATATTTATTGGGAATTTAATGCATATTAAGCACTGTTCTAAAAACCATAGGGGATATAGCAAATGTATCTCAGAATTTCCAGTTGAGTAACAACAGGATTGAAATTAAAAGTGAATGTGATAATAATCGAATCAAAACAAAATGCTGTTGATGGCAAAACAAAAATGAAAATGAGCACACCCAAGTTAAATATTTGCACTATTTGTCATATTCAACAGCACTGGTTCCACTTGGTGTGCTGAGTATGTTGTTTTAAACTGAGAAATATAACCCTCTACTAGCCTCTAGCTAACAGTAGATGAATAAAAAGGATTTAGGCCCATTCAATATTCTAGAAGTGAGAAATAATGTATAATGTTTTAAGAAATGAATTTCCAACAACTTTCTACAACTGAGCTGACATTCAGCACACAAGTCCACATTTATTAGACTCCAGGAAACTATCATAACTGGAGGAAAAGCAAAGTAATCAAAGATACACATTTTTAAACTTGTGCAAAAATCTGAGAAGTATCAGTTTATTACTGAAATTTGTGGCCAGAATTTTAAAAATATGTTTTCACCAAACTAGTTCTGACTGTATTAGGTCAGTCAGAGAGAAAGGATGGTTCTATTGTAAGAAAGGTTGTTAGGAAGAAGAATTTCTTCAAGACTATAAGCAAGTGCTGCTGTCAAGTGGAAATGAGGGTGTTTGCTCCATGGAAATGATTGGGTCTTTGAAGTGGCATCACAGAAGTCTCTTTGCATTACTGTGTGTCACAGTTTCAGAAGAGAGGCCTTAAGTTTTCCTAACCAAAAGAAAATAATAATGATAATAGCAAAAATATCCTTTGGAAAGAATCTAGAAATGAATTTCTTCTGGTGGGCAGAAGAATAATAAAGCTAAACACCATAGTTCATATACACAGATTATCAGTTAACATATGGCTGAGTAATAAATAATCTTCACTTTATAGAATAGCTGAGTTTAAGTAAGATCAGATTAAAAACATTATTCAGAGAGTCTTATTTTTGATATCTCCTTAACATTAAAGTGTATTTTTCTTGTTGTTGGGAAAAAATAATGTCCTTGAAGACTCACATTAAACACTTTGATGAAAAAACATAACTTAGTGGCCATGGCCATGCTATGCTCACTACCATGTTTTACCAACAGTACAGCTCTATGAAGAGAGAAAGTTCTTTCTTAGCAATCCACACATATTTTTAAATCAAATTATTTTTATTCTGTTCTTTCACAGCTTTGAGAGATTCCTTTAGATACCTTGCAATTCCTTCCATCCCTGTTCTCCCAGCCTGTTTATATATTCTCCCTGCTGTATCTGGTATTTCTGTAGCACTGCATGCAAGCATTTCTGAAATTGTTGCACGGTCTTTTCTCCCCAATTATTGGTTACATGTTTACAAATGTATACGTAGTTAGGTAACTTTAGCTGTTGAACAAATAAATTCCAAAATTTCAGTAACTTATCACAATACAAGGTTATCCTATGCTCCTGTATTGTATATGTCCCTGGCTGGAGGGCAGCCTTCTTCCAAAAGATGATTCCAGGACTCCAGGTTGTTCCATTATTCAGGTCTGCCATCCTCTCCAGTCTCCAGTGCAGAAGGCACATTTCCTTCTTGACAGCCTTGCATGGAAGTGAGTCACAACACTTCTTCTGCCTTTCCATTGGCAATATCTTTTTGTATGGTCCAACCTACATGCAAAGGGTAGGTAGAGTAACCACCAGCTGGGCAGCTTCTTCCCAGCCATGACTCTCCACTAAGAAAGAGGAAACATCAATTTCTGTTAAATAGTTAAATATTTCTACCCCTCCCCGCCCCAATTTGCAATAGAATTAGGCTACAAATATACACTGTCAGAAAGTAACATCATTGTCAATCATAGACTCCAATCTCAAAAGGCCTTTATATCTAAGAGTCTAAGTTATGTTAAATTAATTTGAGATAAGGAAATACATTAAAATGTCTATAGTACTTCAGCTTTCCCTATGTCAGCAAATCAGTAACTTTGAAAACATGAAGATGCCTGTAATAAGAAAAAAAGAATTCATTTATACAAGAAATGTGTATTGAACACCGATTATGTCTTAAGAATTAGATGAGCTGGGCTGAAGACAATAAGAAATATAAAATCCTATCCATGGTCTTGAATTGCTCTTAGGAAAGTAGACAGAATTGTTTTTTGTGGGTTTCTTTTTTAAAGGTAGGATGTATGTTTCTTTGCCATATTTTACCTATAAATTTGTGAAAGGCGAATATTTGACTTTCACATATATTTTTTGAGTCAAATATATCCAAACCTGCTCTACATAAACTTAATCACTTAAATCTGGGCACAAATTCCAAAGCAAATTTATGAATCCTGTACAAATTTTAAAAACAGTATATACACTGTCCTCTGTATCAGATCCTTCATTTAGTATTATTTGTTATTGCTGCCTCTAAATGTCAAGGGTGTCCGGTTAAGCCAAAGCTAGAAATGAGATATGGCTGGTGGGTTGAGCTAGCTGAACGGTACCCCTCTTGTCTGTATACTTCCATTAGCTGACTGACGTAAGAAAATGGGGAATTTACATCATGCCTTCCAGAATAGGTGACTCAATGGAATTCAAATTGCCAGGAAAGTGTGGATATCCCATCCAAATAAAAGAGAATTTGAATATGGTTTGCTTATCTGAGACTGGACTCTGGAAGCTGGAGGGGAGCAGAGGTTCTGAGGTAGGCGTGATAGTCAGTACTTGAACATGACATTACTCAAATTCCTAGATAGCATGGGAACTCTGGGGAGAAGATGGACTCTGTGTATACCATTTCACTAAATACTGTAACATGAACCTCTGCTCTAAAACCTTTATAAATGAGCTACCCCCACCTGGCCCTGAGTTCTGCCACCCTTTTCCCAACTATTCCTCTGCTGATGTGTAAGAGCTCTGGCCCTGCCAAGGTGAAGACCTCAATATCTGTGCTAAGTACCAGGGCTGCCTATACATTATGGGAACAGTCAGCAGTCACTACCAAAGTAAGAATTCTTCCTCTTTTTGGTAGAATTTGGTAGAAAATTCCTGTAGCTTATATATAAATCTCCTGTTATTTCTTGGTATTGACACAAACATTATACTTGGGATATCGTGTCAAGCTAGATATGGAATCAGACCAATGTGCAAATTCTGGCCCCACCACCTGCTGCTTATATGATCATTCTCTTCCCGAGCCTCAGTTTTCTCATGTTTAAATAGCTATAACAATAATATTTCCCTTAGAGGTTTTTCTGTTTGTAAAGCATAAAATATTATATAATTTAGATGAATTATCTCCTTTTTGCCATTGATGTTAATTGTAAAGACAGGAAAAACAATTTTATGAGAATAAAGGCTTCTCTGAAATTTTTGTTCCTCAGATATATTAGTCAAATGTATTCTAGAGAGCCAAGTCATTTTCTTTTCACTACAGACTTAGTATTTTATTACTTTTGGTGAAGAGTAGAGACAGTAGGATTACGAGAGAAGCATTAGCCATGACTGAAAGAGAAAGTATAGAAAGGGTCCTCATGTGGGCATTTCTAGGTGAACAATGTTACAGAAATGGTCCACTTAGTGTGAACTTTATAGAAAATGTTAAATGATCCTCAAAGTGACAGATAATACATTTTGATACAGTGTGGTAGGAAATATCTACTTTTAAATGAAATGATTTAGGAATCTATTTTCAATCTGAGACAAACTCATAATTCACAGGAGCTCATCATAAATTATTAGAGCTTAGAATCTTGTTTGCAGCTAATATAGGAAATTGGAGACATTCTTCAAGAACACTTTGTACTAAGTTGTAACTTCTTTTCTGAAAGCATAGAATATGAGTGACTGTACTACTGGCATGAACTTGGATGTCACCTTCGAATGTGTACTTGATAATTTTAAAACAGAATGTACCTTTTGGGAAGTTCCACAGTTAGCTTAAACTAGAGACCAACTCTTAGAATAAAGTTTCTCTTTCAGCATTAATACAATAAATGACATCCTAATTATAAGACAATTAATATTGCTCACATTTTATTATTCTTGTGCTTACTTTACCTGAGCCTACAGTTTTTGTTGACTTGTAGATATTGCTAATGAGACTGAAGTTAGGAGTCTGATCTCTGAGTTTGACAACATTGTATCCTAAACAAGGAACAAGTGAAAAGAATTTTGAGGGGTTATCACAAGCCAATACCATAACTAGAAAAATATTTCAAAATGAATTTTCTACTGATGATGATCAGTAATATCACTGTAGCATGCACAGATTGACTCTTGAGCCAGATTCTCTTTTCTTAATATTTATTTTATTTTTAAAATTTCCTAGTGAGCAAATCCATTTTTGACAGCTTGTTCTTCAATTTCATTTACATGACATTACACAAAGCTTAAAAATAATTTTTTAAAAAACAAGAGATAAATTAACAAATTGTAACTGTTCTTTTTCTAGAAAGTTCCTGAAACTTTCTAATGAGTTAAAGGTAATTTAATACACAATAGGCTAAGCAGTAATGGAGGAGGAAAGGAGAAAAATGCAGGTTAATTTCACATACAACATCCCATCCCTTTGTAGACAATATTAGTTTATCCTAAAAATTAGAAATTTAGAGTTTATGAGACAAGAAAATCTTATATTTTATCAAATTGAAAAATCACATTAATATTCCCCTGCTAATGATCTCAAATTTGTCCCCCAGCTTCCATTGTCCTGCACCTACTTTGATCATTCATTATATCTGCACCATTACCATGGCTTCCTAACAAGCCCCCTACCTCTTTCTCCTCTCACCATCCTTCCACTGCTACCATCTGATCACATTCCCATCTCAAGTGAAAACCAGAGATGGCTTCTGCTGCCTATAGGTTGAAATATCAACTACTTACCTGGATTTTCAAGGTCTCCATAGCGAGACATCATCCAGCCTTCCTAGTTATATGCTTTTCTTGGATTCTAATATCAATTATCTATCCTAGACTTATTAGAAATAAAGATTGATGTGATTAAATTGCATATGATTAAAAATATCTCTAAGGCATCTTGCACTGTCTCTACAACATAGTAGGTATTAATAAATTATAACTGCTATTGTGTTTGCTGTTAGTGTTATTATTATTCTTTACTCTGTCTGAAATGCTTGCTCAAGTCTTATCCTTCTTCAAAACTCCCCAATTCCAAGGATCAGTTTTCTTCTTCATTGTCCCACAGAATATTGAAACCTCTTTTATAACTTGTATCTCTTATAGCAGTATTTTTGTTATCTATATTTTCATCAGGATAATGAGTTTCTGGGCAATAGAAACCATGTTTCCACCTTAGCATTCCTCACAGCTTCTACAGTAATGTTTTGAATGTAGCAAGTACTCAATAAATGTTTTTGGGGGTTGAAGGTGTGGCATAAGAAAACCAATATAAATTATATAATGCATCCAAATAAATTGTCAATTCATTTTACAAAGTGTGGCTATGGTGACCAAATAATGTATTGCCACAAACAGAGACATTTTGAGAGTGACAGAGAATGTTATTGATAATGTTATAAAGACAACACTGGAATGTGTGATCATCTAGATAGAACAAAACTACATGAAAACACAAGTGATTATCGAAAAGAATAAGCAAGTGCATTACCCCCTTCTTTTTTGTTATAATGAAACGACCCTGTTTGAGAGAAGATTAGGTATGATCAGGTTTGTAAAATATGGAGAAGCCCTAATAGAAGCAATTGGAGTAAGTGCCACTGTTTGAAGATCCCTAGAATTAGCTGAAATTGACCAGTCTACAGAGAATTGAAAATGAGCTCCCTTTTCTCAAGTGCTTGGGATGGAGAGTAAGAGTAAAGTTTTTAACACTTGCCTGCTATGCTGAACAGGAGTGTAATGAGAGAGTGTCCTCAGGCACAGAAGCGTGCCGCCTCTGTAGTGTAAAATCCTTCACTCAGCTTCTTCTCTCACATTCCAGAACTTCTCAAGCTGTGGCCTTCATGGCTGTGTGCATCTTTCCATTTTGTACCCTCCTCTCTCCTCATCTTTTAATCCAGAAGCCACAGTACCTCTAGACAAGTATTATTACTTAAGGCTGCGTGGCTGTTTTTTGAAGGGTTTATCCCAGTCTCTGCAGATCCTAAGTGATCATCTTCTCACCCATAGTGGTGTTGCCTACGGAGTGTGAAGGAAGAGTCTTTTCCAAAGAGGGGTGTGGTACCACTTGGGGGATGTGACCCTGTGGTGGTTAGGGCAGGAGTACACGACGTCAGAGAACCCACAGGGTCCATGCTGGAGTCAGAGGACGGTAATGAAGTAGGAAGCAATGCTTTCTGTCCCAGTTCTTCCAGAGATAGGGCCTCAAGTGAGGACTTTAGCGTGGCCCTTTACATTTACTGGGTGAACAGCTGGTCAGTCAGCCAGTGTCCAGCAAGAACACAGAGTGATGGTTTCACGCATACTTCCATGAAGGGCCATTAGTGTAGTGTAGAGGAAAGCCTGAACTGAGCACCAGGAAACCGAGAGAGGAGGATCTAACCTAGGCCAGGCCACCAAACAGCTGTGTGACTTTGAACAAGTCACTTAACATCTCTGTGCCTTAAGTCATAAAAGATAGTAACAATCATTGACTATGTCATTTAAAAACTATATAAGGCCAGATGTGAAATAACTTGTAAAACTGTAAATCACTTCAAACCTCTTGTCCCTTATTATTGAAGTAGGCAGCTTTATTCCCTATACATTATACTGTGAAGTCTTTGAGATATAATTGTTTCTTTTTCGTACTGTTCTGAGTGCAATTAAGCTGTTTCTTTCATGACTGCCACTTTTTGGCCACATTACCTCAAGACAAGTATTATTTAATGAAAAACAAGTAAATGGATTTTGCTTTTCAAATTAAGAAAATTAACTTGAGATGATATGGCTTTTGACAGCAATAACACTTGTGAGCCAAGCTGTCTAATTTGGAATGCAGGAACACTCAACTATGTGGATTTAATTGATTCTGGAAAACCAGTGCATTGTTTTGAAACATGGTGTTATCTTAATGTATCTAATTTCATTAATAGTTTTAGGGAAAAACATCAGACTTATCATCCAGTTTGGCTCCTCTAGTCAAATGCTCTGTGATCTCTGACAAGTCACTTAACATCTCTAGATTTTAATTTTATTTGAAAATCACTTGGAGTAGTTAATATCTAAAATCCTTCCTAGTTCCAAAATCCAGATTATTTCACAATTGTTACATTTTTATGTTATTTTTATTTCTTGTAGAGATCAAGGGTTGCAGGTGAAGGGAGTCTGGCTATGTGGCACAGGCTGGTCTTGAACCCCTGGCCTCAAATGATCCTCCCTCCTTGGCCTCCCAAAGTGCTGGAATTACAGGTGTGAGCCACCATGCTTGGCCCCATTATAATTTTTTAAACAGTCTTTATATGTTTTTTCTTTTATTAAAATAATAAATGCTTGGTTGGAATTAATTTACCCAGAATCAAGCAAATGACAGCCCAGTAATGGTATTTATAAAATGAAGTTGTCAAAATGAAAGAACGACTTTTTGGAAAAAGAGTATTAAAGTGTAATTGACTTTGAAATAACCTGCCTAGGCACGACTCACAAATTCTACCCAAAGCAACATTCTTTAAACTGTTTGCTTAGTATGTAAATTAAAATCATCATTAAAAGACCGGTGGCCATGTGGCAGCTCTATGATTAATGATTTCCACAGCCGAAGTGGAGCCCTTAGTTAATTAGCCTGCCTGATCTTTTGCTCCTTGTGCTTTCTGGGATAGAGCTGGGTGCAGATGTGCTTCCCTGGGGGACAGGAAGGAATCCTCAGTGGTAGGGACCAAACTCTTTAGCTGACCTCAGTGATCTGATCTCATCCACCTGCTCACTTCATCCTTTTTAGCTAAAGGAAAGTCATTCCTTGAAAGACAAGGTGATAATGGCCCCAATAAGAGAAGCAGAGTTATGATATCATCATACTCCTTCCCTGATGAAAATCAAAGTAATAAATTACTTAGCAAGAATTAAGCAAGAAAACATACTTAGCAAGAATTAAGAAAAAAGTAAAGCAAATTTCAAACTTGTTTTAATTTAAAAGGACGAAGTCCATATTCTTTCTTTTTGCACATTTGCCTCTTTGCTTTTGCTTCTTTGTCCCTATCCTTATGGTGGATACCTGAGTATGGTGGGAAAAACCATCTCACAATTGCACAATATATCCATGTAACAAACCTGCATCTGTACCCCCTGCATCTATACTAAAAAATTTAAAAATTTTTAAATTTTTAAAATAAACAAAAAGTAATCGCTTGGCTTTCTTACTAACTTGTTTTGTAATTTTGGCAAGTGAGTACCTCTCTGAAATTCAGTTTCTTCGTAGGCAAAAAACATTTCGAGCTTTAAAATTTCTTCAACTCAGTGACTCCATAACTCCTTTTATCTTACTGGAAAAAAAAAAGTGAAAAAGAATATTCATGAAGTCTCAAGGTCCAGGCAGCTGTAGGTCAGAAATTGGTAAGGCAAAGATTTAAGAAGACAAAGCAGAGAGGATTGGGGAATGGAAGCCTCAGGTTGTCTGTAGCCAGGTCAGCAAGACCTGGAGGCACTGGTAATATCAGAGCTGTTTACACTTTCACCGGACCACTGTTGTTTCTATCCTAAGCACTTGGATTATTGAAAAATTCAGTTCTGAAAATGTTAACCTAGACTCACGATTCCAATCATCTTTTCCATTTCTACTCTTGGATTGCCAAGCTTTCATGACAAAAATCATGTAAAATTCATGAAAAATCTGTGGTTTTCAACCCTTTAGCAACCACCTTAAACCCCATGACACCTTTTCTCTCTCACCTCTTTCCCTGAGCAGATAAATTCCCCTTAACCTCATAGAAAACAATAGACATTTTTTACCAGGAACTCTCCAATGTTTTCCTTTCTGTTAACTAATTTCTCCCAGCATTTAATATGGTTGTTTTACCTTCTTAAAAAGTAGTCCTACATTCTCTTGGGATTACTTCACTATTCATTTCCCTTTCCTTTCATAGCCAAGCTCCTAACAAAGAATTTTTTTGATCTTTCTTCTTCGTCTTCTACTTCTCAATCACTTTCTGTCTAGATTTGGGTTTCCTCAGAAGCAGACTCTGGGAAAAGGACTCAAGTGCAAGTAGCTTATTTCAGTGATGATCCCAGGAAACGCCTTAGGGGTAGAAAAAACTAAGGAAAGAGAACACCAATACAGGGTATGCAATTGAACAATCACCTTTATGCTGATAATTCTCAAATCTTTTCCTCCAGGGTACATTCCAACTTCCAAGTCCATGTTTATAAATCTACCAAATGTCCCTAAGTGAATGTCTATTCAACTCAAACCCGGCATCTGCAAATATTGTTTTCGTGGATTCAAGGCCTGGCTTTCGTAATTCCTACATATGTGACATTGAGCACGTTTTTTTTTCTTTTTTTTTTTTTATTTTACTTTAAGTTCTAGGCTACATGTGCACAACGTGCAGGTTTGTTACATATGTATACATGTGCCATGTTGGTGTGCTGCACCCATTGACTCGTCATTTACATTAGGTATATCTCTTAAGAGCAAGTTATTTAACCTCTGCAAGCCCTAGTTTATGCCTCCATAAAAACAGGGACAATATTAGTCTTCTCCGTATATGTTTGAGGGTAAATGAGGCTGTTTGTATTAAGCAGTAAGCAGAGTGCCTACTACATAAGAAGTGATCGATAATTATTAACTGCCAATATTAATATAATAATGACTTTTTCCACAAGCCAATTTCTTCTCATACATTCCCCATCTTTGTTAATGCCGTTGCCATCTGCCCACTTGCATCAGACATTTTCAAATCATTCCAGAATCTTTCTTTCTCAACATCAGGCACCATATTCTGCCAATTCCATCTGCCACATATTTCTTAATTTTGTCATTTTTTTCTTCATTGTTTTTCCTCTGTCTCGATGCCAGCCCTCATCACCTCTTGCTTAAATTAGAATTCCGTAGGGTATTCTCCATGTCTACAGTGCTGAGCATAGTGTATGATACAAAATAATTACTTAATGTTTGAATGAATGAATATCATCAAATCACCTCTGTTATAACAAATGGTACCAAAATCCATCTCTGCGTAGGACTCTTCCTTGATTCCACTTTTTCTTCCATGGCACACTTTTAACCCACGAGTAACTCTGTAACTTCTACCTTCAAAATATACTCAGAGTCTAAGTATTTATCAGCACCTCCCCTACTAGAGTTCCTAGTCCAAGAACAGATTCTTACCTGTCCACCCAGACTTTTGTCCTCTGCTTTTCGATGTATCTACTACATGGTAACTGAGGCAATCAGAGTATAAATAAGATCTTATCATACCTTGTTTAATACCTTCTTGTGACTTCTCGATATCATCTACAAGAACTCTGAAGCCCCCTATTGACTTTTGTCACCTTCTCACTTTCCACTTGTCATCCTACTCATTTTGCTTTGGCCACAGTGGCCTTTGTGCTGTGCCTGGAACTCACCAAACCTGCTTTTGCAGTTGCTGTTTTCCTGCTTGGAACATGCTGCCCGAGTCTCCACACAGCTGCATACTTCTCAGCAACACTGCATACTTGTCTCATTATCTCATTTATATCTTTACATCTTATTGTCTATCTCCCTAACCCCACTCCTCAAATGTAAGCTACTTGAAGCAAAATTTATGTCTCATTTATCACTGTCTCCCATAACCCAGAACAGTGCCTAGCACATAGTAGGAACTCAATAAGTAAATATTAAATACTAACTTTTTTCCAAACTAGATTCATTTAGGACACTAAATGAGGTAAAAAGAGATTAAAATATATTAATAAGAACATAAACAACAATAACAATAAGACCCCAAATGCATATAGATAAGAGTGGAAAGTAAATTTGGAAAATTGGAAATAGCTAATTTGATAAAAGTTTGTTTTTCTTTTGGAAAAAAAGTCTTAATTATCATGAAAATGTGAGAAGGAAAAGGTACAAAAATGCTTTAATCTAGAGCAATATCTGTAAACTGCTATGACAATAAGTTCTGCCGCAATTCTAAGAAGGAAGAAGTCTTGTATGGACAGACTGATCTGAGAAGTATGAGATTTTTAAACTAAAATAATGTTAACATCTTCATAAAATAGCACATTCAAAATTCTGACTTTTTAGTGGGCCGAGGTGAAATGTGTGTGTGTGTGTATGTATGTGCATGTGTGTGTAGGGGCAATGAGCTTCTGGTTTAGGGGCCTCAGGCTGCTCATCAGTTTGTAGGTGGCACAGCCACTTGTCACAGCCTTCCCATTCCACTTAACCTGGAAACTCTGAGCAAGTTTCTGAGGTCGTCTTGATTTCCCTTGAGAGTCCGCATACCAAAAGCGGTTCTTACGGTAAACTCGAGCTGAGAAACAAATTGATCTGAGAATGCTCCCATGATTCCCATTACCAGAAAATCCTGCTTCTCTTAATTATAGCACAGATTTTCAGAGTGTTATTTCAAGACAAAAAAGAAAAAAAAATGATTTTTTTTAAGGAAGTGGTAGGGGAAGGAGTGTATCACAATTTGGTGCTGTCATGATGAAGCAAGAGCCTCAGCAATCCACTTAGTGAGTTATTTTAATAAACCACTTCTCGAGTTCTACTTAGGTCAATGATGACAAAGTGAGATACATGAAGCCACTTTACAGGGAAAGAGCTCATGTTTATACAGCTTAGGCAAACTTAAGAAAATAAATCCAGATAATTCTGTCAATAGTAACACAAAGTTTGAGAAATGGTCTCATTCTCATTCCCCTGAACTGGACAATGACAAATCAGAGCACTTAGAAAAATTAATGCTGGTTATTTCTTCCCCCAAAATATTGGTAAATAGAAATTTTCTATTTGTTTTAGGTGTTATAATTGATGTTAAAAGGGTATAAAGCCATTGGCTGCTGTGACAGTAATTACTAGCTGATGACACCAAATCTTTTCTTTCTGTACACCCAGGTAAACTATACTTTCCAGCCTCCTTTATAGTTAGATGTGTCATGTGACTGAACTTTTGCCAATAGAATGAGAGCAAAGGTGAAGCAGTCCCTTTATAATTAATTTATGAAGCCTCCCACGGGTAATTTTCATTGTCCCTTTCCCTTCTGGCTTGATGCAAATGAGCATAGTGACCTTGAAAGCAACATGATGAAACTGTTAGAGCCACAGGATACAAGACCCTAGGTCTTTGAATTATTTGGTGGCAAGTCACTTGTCAATCAGGATTTTACCCAAGTGAAAAGTAAACTCTCATGTCCAGCCTCTGAGATGTGGGGATTTATCTTTTATATCAGTTAGCATTACCTTAACAAATGCAGCTGGTTAAACTTGCTGCCTAGAAATTAAAGGCCCTACTGGTTCCGTCATAAGTTTAAAAGTGCTGAGAATTTTAAAATGTGTCTTAAATCTCTTAATCTTGTATTTTTTTACTCTACATGTAACTTTCTAACAATAATCTCCAGTTAGAAAAATTTTGTTTCTACTGGTATTATGTATTATGTAACTTCCCAGAAAGCTCAGAGCTTTCTGACTAAACTTTTTCTAAGTCATGTGAATTTATGCACTGGTGACTTTTTAGACCAATTAACAATGAAAGTCAAATACATAGTTCAGAACTGTGGGCATACATTATGAAGGAAATAAAGATAAGGTAAATCTTAATTCTAAGGTTTACAATCATTATCCCCAAGTGGCATGCCAAAATAAACACCTCTTTAAGAAATGGTTCTAAAATCAGGTCACAGATAATCACTTTCAAGCAGTTGGTAAAAAGATGGATTTTTTTTTAAAGACACATGGCTAGTCCTCCAAATAGTGAAAAAATATATTGGTATCCTTTCGTAACTCCAAAGATTGATGTCTTCAGATACCCACTAATTAAAGGAAGATAATACATCAAAAAGAAGTTCTATCCAGAGATACAATCATGGGCTATGGTACAACCTCCAATATAAAAAGCTTCTATTCTTTAGTCCTATAATTTTCTTTTTTAAACTGGAAACACTTTTGTTCCTGATTTCTAAACAAGGTTCTCTTCTTAAGGAGTTAATCAATCATACTTCTAAAACTGTACCGTGCAGATGAGAAAACAAACTGTTCTCTGGTTTACAAATGGAAGGTTATAGAAATAAATTCCAAGATGTTTACTCATGCATGCAGTTGTATCACTCTATCAGTCATCAATTTGTGTATGTGAATATTTATGAACCCCTGGAGGTTTGCAAGTAACATAAATGAGAATTATTGGTAAAGGAAGGCAGAGAAGGTCTTTTTAGTAAAAGTATGAAGAAGGACTACACCCCCAAATGTGGTAGACTACTTTCTTTGGAACAGGGATTATAAAACTGAATTTTATAATTCAGTTCAAAATATATCTATAACCACTCTCCTAGTCTAGACACCAGCAGATTCATTGTTATCTGTGCTTCCTCTCTGAATTAATCCAGTCACACATATGCCAACACAGCACTGCTTCTTTAAGTATTCTTAACCTTTACAAAATGGAGCTGGACATTTGAGAGTCCTCAGTAATAAATTGCTAGTTGACACTGAGTTCCCAGATGCCTCTTGGTGCAAATCCACTTTTGCTTGAAATCCCTTCCCTGTATCTCATCCAAGTAGTGCTTTTCTTCCTTTGCCCTACTTTCTTCCTTCTCTCCCCTTCTACCACCAACCACCTCCACCCAAAACTCAAATTAAAAATGTAGTCTTTGCCATGGTGACCTATCCAGTTCTGCCCTTTCAGTCTCTCCTCCTGCTGTTTTCTCAGTCAGAGCTTACCTGGTGAAAGGAACATTGGACAGGAGGCAGGTGGCTTCAAAACTTGGTCGCTCAGAAGCAGGTAACCTAAATTATCTTGACTTTGAATTTTTAAAAATGTATAAAATAGATATAATTAAACCTATGTCAGAAGACTAGATATAGAAATAAATAATGTTTGCAAAAACACCTAGTAGAATTCCTGGCACATAGTAGGCACTCACTCAGTAATTAGTGTTTTAGTTTTTGCTGCATATAAATCACCTCCAAAACTTAGTAGCTTAAAACAACAATGATCACTTACTATTTTTCATGGTTTCTGTGGATCAAGAAGTTAAGAAGGGCTCAGTTGGGCCATTCTTGCTTACAGTTTCTCATTCACTTGCAGTCAGATGTCAGCTGGGGCCGTGGTCATCTGAACAAAGTGGGGGATTTGCTTCCAAGGTGGCTCACTTGTACAACAGTAGGTTGGTTCTGATTGTTGGCTGGTGAGCCTCCGTTTCTGTGAAGTCTTTTCCACAGAACTGCTTGAGTATATTTGTGGTATGGTGGCTGGCTTCTTCTGGAATGAGCAATTTGAGACAAGGTGAAAACTCGTCACACACCGCCGTTTCAACCATATTCTATTGGTCACATAAAGAGCCCTGGCTGGGCATGGTGGCTCACGCCTGTAATCCCAGCACTTTGGGAGGCCAAGGTGGGTGGATCACTTGAGGTCAGGAGATCGAGACCAGCCTGGCCAACATGGCGAAACCCCGTCTCTACTAAAAATACAATAATTAGCTGGGCATGGTGGTGCACGCCTGTAGTTCCAGCTACTCCAGAGGCTGAGGCAGGAGAATCGCTTGAACCCAGGAGGCGGAGGTTGCAGTGAGCCGAGATCACGCCACTGTGCTCCAGCCTGGCGACAGAGTGAGACTCTGTCTCAAAGAAAAGAAAAGAAAAGAAAGACAGCCCTGATTTAATGTGGGAGAGGATCTACATGAGACGATAAATACAAAGGGATGTGAATTATTGGAGACCATCTTGGAGTTGACTACAATAGTTCGACATTTATTTTCTTGGAGAAAACACTGACCACCTTCACTGTGGTTAACCAACTGGCCCGCTTTCCAATTTCACCTTGATGTATTCCTTTTTAGGCTAGTCAAGCCCAACCTGCCTCCAGTTACCTTTCTTGCTCTCTCTCTTCATCTTTCTCCATCTTTCTCTCTCTCTCTCTCTCTCTCTCTCTCTCCCCCTCCCTCTCTCCCACAGACACACACACACACACGCTGACACACACAGGACTAGAATCAACATCTAAATTTTGCACACAATAGTTTTCAAATTAAAATAATCCTTTTAAAATAAACTTTTTAATTTTAGAGTAGTTTTATATTTACAGAAAAATTGTGAAGATAATACAGAGAGTTCTCATAGTCCTCACACCCACTTTCCTCTATTATTTTAGGAAATGCCTTGAAAGGTAGAAAGGGTGTCAATAGGTCAAGATGGAACAATGCAAGCAAAAGCTCTAAGGCAAGGAATTAATCTCCTTTCATATCTTGTAGGTGACAAAATTCAGCATTTGAAAAGAGATGCAGAATGACATAAACTAGAAAACTAAATGAGTCAGATGAAGTTGCTGTCTTACTTATTATGACTAAAAAGAAATACTTGTTATTATTTGAGAAATAATTTTTAGAAAGTAATAAAACCAGATGGAAAGGTAACTAATTTGGCAAACTCACAATCCAAAGGAACCAAGATTGAATGACTTGTTTTCTAATGCAGTTTAGGTACAGTTGAATTATATGATCTTTACAATCCTTTTTAGGCTTCTGTGACATGATTAAATGGAAAACAGTGATTGCAAAATTTAAGTAAAAAATGATTTGGCTGAATAGTGATTGTGCTTCTGTGAACCAGTACTTCATCTCATAGAAATAATTATTAAATGGAAGGAGACTCCACTTTTTGGAGTAGAGAAGCAGTTTTGTCTCACTAAAAGCTATAGAGCGAGATGTTTGCAAGTGATCTGGAGTATATACAGTCAGATTGCGTTTTATTCCATAGGGAGAACAGGAAAGTTATTATTGCCCATTTACAGATTAGGAAACTGAGGCTGGAATGAACACTCTCCAGACTAGGCCAAGACCACAGACTGAGTAGATTTTAGAAGTATAATTAACTAGACCAAAGGATTACAGCCCATGAAAGATTCCAGAACAGAGGTTTGTAGGTAAAGTTAAGTGTATTACCTGGGAAGTCTGTTCCATGTTGTATAACCCAAGTCCTGAAGAAGGAAAGTTGCTGTTTCAAGGTATTTTCCTTCTCTCTCTCTTTCTTTCTCTCTGTGATGCACACAAACACACACATATACACATACAATCTCTGAATTCACTCAAACTTAATACTTTTTGTGCTTTGAAAATTTTAAAAAGCAATGAGAAAGGGAAAAATTTGACAATATTCCTCAGTAGCTTCACTAAGTCTTCCTGCGCCAGGCCTACCCCACAGTCCTCCAATCTATCGTTCTTAGTGACTCCAGGTTACTGCTCCCTGTGCCAAACACAGACGCAAACAAATAGAAACACTGCACTTCTGAACATGTCAACCCCATCCCTACCTAACTCCAAAATGCACAACTAAACATGTTATCTTTATCCCTTCAGAAAATCCTTTGGTGGTTTCCTGCAGGATCAAGTCAAACTCCTTAGCTCCACATACGTATTATTTAAATATCGGGTCCTAAAGTTCGATTGTAGCCAAATTTCTCATCAATTTCCTCATAAATACTACACTCTTGGGGCACTAATCTGACATGTTGGAGGGTGATGGGGCTGGTGTTCAGATGCATACAGAAAATGTTCTCATGCCTGGAATTATCATTATTCTTGTCACAACTACTGCTTTATTTTTTCAGTGCCTACTCGATGACAAGCATTGCACTAGGACTTAACATGTAATATTTCAGTTAAAGCTTATAACAAGCCTTCTTCCAAGTAATTATCCCCAATTTCCTTTGAGATTACAGAATTAGAGATTAATTTCTACTCAAGGACCTACAGCTAATGGGAGGGTGGATTAGCTCAGATCTGTCTGCCTCTAAAGCCTATTTTCTTTCTCCTATGTTAGTAGAGTGCTACGAAGAGCTATGACTTTGGAGGCATATGGGACTGGGTTTCAATCTCAGCCCTGCCATTTACAGGCAGAATAACCTTAGGCAGAATGATTACTGTCTCCAAATCCCAGTTTCCTCATTTGCAAAAATTAAGATACAAGAAAGGACCTACCTTTTAAACCTTTTGTGAGAATCAAAAGAGAAAACAGATGTAAAGTGTTTAGCTGCTGGTATTATTGAATCTCATCACTTCTACTTACAAAACTCTTGTTTCTCAAGATCCAGTGCACTTGCCACTTTAAATTAACACTTTATCCAATTCTGCCAGATGGAATTGTTTTCTACTATGTTCCCATATTACTGTAGTATTATTTAGTCTTATTTGTTCCCCATTGGTCAAGAGGTTCTGGAAGGCATGTGTTTTGCTATGTTGGCCTTAGTTCCCCACAAAGCAAACTCTGAACCAAGGATTTGAGTAAAGCAGTCTTGAGAGGTGCAAGGAACATTGGTAGATAAGGGAGGAAGCAAATAGAGAGGGAAAGCAGCCCTGAGGAGATTTGTTATTAAGTCAACTGTTGTAGTGGGTAACTGATCATTACTATCCCACAGTCAGACTCTGGAAACTGAGAACTCAGAATTACCCCAGCCTAGAAGGTGGGATCTGGGTATTTATATTTGTACACTGATTCGTCTTTGATTATGGGCCACCCTTATACCTGTACACACACTTCTGGCTTACGTAGTGGGTTCTGGAAGCCTGAGGTCAGCCCTCCAACAAAGATGAAGGTACTGCCTTTGAAAGTCAGGCTGGTTTATGGTGAGGGGACCCAAGAAAATAGGGTGGAGCAGTGGCAATGTCTGCTCTGTGTGTCTCATGCTTCTGTATCATCTTCTACACATTCACATACCTGCTCTTTCTCTGTATTAATTCTTACCTGGACTTTTCTTGTAGAATGTCCAGTACATGATGTACAACCAATAAATGATTAAAGAGGAAAGGGAAGAATAGAGAAGAGAAAGAAAGAGAAAGGAAGGAAAAAGGAGTGAAAAGGGGGAGAAAGTAAAGAAAGATAAATGCATGGAAAGTAAGGGAAGAGAAAAGAAAAGATGAGAAGAGAGGAAGGAGGAAGGAAGGGAGGGTAGGAAAAGGGAAGAATGGCACCTGTGTTGTGATTTGAAACAGAGAAATCTCCCTTCTTTTGCCTTTCAAGGTAGCAATAAATGAAATGTATACAGATGCTAAAGAAATAAAGAATTGCAAGGATGACACATATATGGCTAAGTGTCAATTCAAGATATTTAATACAAGAACAAATTAAAGAATCAGAGTTATAGTCTCTTTTTTTTTCCTTGCCTGATCGAAAACCAAAAAAGTTACTGTAAGACTGGTAAGAAGTCATGACCCTTGGCTTATATAATTTGAGAAAAGAATCTAAGAAATGCAAGTAAGGATTTTCTTCTTGCTGTACTGGGTAATAAATTTTATAATGAAAACACAATTGCAAGTTACATAATCAAGTAGGTCAGAGCTATTGATCTGCCCAGTGACAAGACCTCCTGAATGAATTGCATTATTCCAAAAGGATGGCTCCAAAGCTAATAATGGCAAAAAGTGATGCCTGTGTCCTATACCTACATTAAAATTAGGGCCATTGTTTCTGAACATCAAAAATGTTAAGCTCAAGCACCTTGAGAAGCAATGTGGGTAGATGGGCACAGCTCTAGGAATCAGGTCAAACATCTGACTATCAGTGGGACCTTGGAGTGACTATGTAAACTCTCTGGGTTTCAGTTCTATCATTTATAATATCAGGAGATTAGAGTAAGTCAGAAGCTGTAAGTTCAGGTGCCAGTGCCTACTGAATGAGTGATAGGGATGATGATAAACTGAGTAGCACACACCTCTTCTAAATGGGCAGCTATTGCTCAGATCCAACCAATGGTTCCCATGGTTCCCATGCTGAAGTTCAGATTGTCAAATCTCCCAATATTCCCTGAAAACTGAAATCTCATATTATGTGAACTTTTCAGATTTTTCTGTGTTGGTACAACTTTTATAAAAAACACAGTGCAGGCCAAAGAAGGATTATCAACTGTGACCGGCATAGGTTGATGGTCACTTCTGGACTAGATAAATCTCAAATGTCCTTCCAGTTCTTCAACCTTTTACAAAATGGTATATGAATGCAAGAGTATTCTGCTAAGTCTGGGACACGTGTGCATAATGCTGCCCCTGTTCCTGCCCCTACTCTTTTCCTCAAAAGGGGTTTATGTACTTTGGCTGAACAGTCATGAGTAATATTTCTCAGTGAGGAAATTGTGCAGCTGCTTTAGTGCCCTCTTTCCTGATGACCCAGCTACGTGTCCCTGAAACCTAAAAATTGGTAGAGACAACCATCCCTACCTTGGAAAAATCTCTACTACTTACCCCAGTACAGGTTTCCTTGAAATTGAAATAGGTTTCTGTATTCCTCTGCACTCTGGAACTTCACTGAAGTCTCCCTCAACATCTTTGCATCCCTCTTGATCTTTAATTCAGATTGGAAAAATTGACATTCATGAGGCCCAAGTTAGACCTTTAATGCTAGAGGATGTCACTGAAAGTTGGTTAATTATTTCAAGCAACTGATAGAAAGCACAGTCTAGATTAGGGAAAGGACCCAGGGAGAAAGAATGATAGAAAATACAAAAATAATGATGGCATAAGGTGTTAGAAAGTGTGGAGTGGCACAGGAAGGGATGAGGTCACACTTAAAGGGGATGCCCTGGAAAGGAATATCTTTCTTTGAGATGAACATGATAAATGAAAGCTGGTGAAGTCAAACTGTTCTGAAGGAGAGATAAGACCAGCTGAATGTCACTCTCTATGTTTCCTGTAAAGTAGAAGCTAAGATTTTTTTCAGAAAGTGAATACTAGTAGGACAATTTTTAAGAAGGAGAAAAAATGCAGAAAAAGTTCTTTGGAGAATATAATAGGTAGACCAATGTATATGACTTTAAAATGCCAAGTAAATTTAGGATTTAATAGATCTGAGGTAGCAAGAGCCCACCCTGGAACAAGAGGAACCAGATTACTACTCTTTTCTAAGTAGGTAATCACTAACTTTAAGATAATTGAAGAATGAAAAAGATCCTAGGCTTGGAGAAGGGAAATTTTAGTGTTATAGCTCGTGGATGCACAGCTATTTTGGGGGATGTCAAGTTGCAGGATGTAGTCATGCCTATGAGGAGCTCAAATGGAGTATAGATGAAGACTATATGTACTGAGAATGTCAAGGTCCTATGAGGCCAGGAATGGAAGATGGTAAAATTCCTAAGGAACATAGCTGTAAAGGACCCCATGAGACAAATGCTAACATATTTGAAGAAGGTAGGACATTGTTTTGGAGGTTAGCTGTGCATGGGAATGGTGTCGAAAGCAAGGGACTTACTATCCTGGTTTTAGGAATTTTGAAAAATGGCATAAGGAATGGCCTCCGGAGGAGAAAATTGTCAGGGAAATGGAATTGTTATTGGTGACCTCTTGGTCACCACTTTGTTTAGTGAAGAAGATAGAAAGAATCAATCGAATAATGTTATCTGGCAATTGGAAGGGATTTCAATGAAAAGGGAGAGCAGAGGATCATGGAAGAGATGATAGGGGAGCACTAGAAAGAAGCTACAAACAAATGAGAAGAAAATACCATAGCAAGGAGTAGTTTGAAATCAGATAGCCCTGGGTTTGAATTCTGACTCTGCTACTTAGCTGCGGGCATTGATCCAATTTTAGAAGCTTTCTTTTAAGAAAAATAATGCAAAATGTAAAACTAAAATTAGGAGCAAATATAAATTTGTATTTAAAAAAAGTAAAATGAAATGTAAAAGAAATATAAAAGCTAACAAACACCCAGAATATCCCAATATTCAGAAAAATAACAATATTTTTATTGACTAATTGCTTGACAGTTATATATACTGTGTAACTTGCATAATGCATTCTTTTCTACATTTTTTTGCCAGCAAATCCTTAAGTCACCTCTTCATATGACAATGGTTTTGCAATATCATTTTCTATTGTAAAAATAGAAAGATGATTCAGTCCCTCCTCTAGCATAGTTGGTATAATCTTTTAAAATGACTGTTTAGAAAAGTGTCTTTTGGTTCCATAGATCATTATTGGTGATGATTTTTAGAATTGTTGCAGAATTTGGAAAAACCTGTGTTAAACTCCCTCCATATGTGAACAGTAAGATTTGGAAGGAGCATTTTCCATAGACTAGCTTTTGACTCCACACACTTTAAACCTTGTGTTTCCTCTATTACTTGGATACTCCCAGGGCCGGCTGTGCAGGTCAGATCCATTTTGTGATCCAACTTCTGGACCTGCCAGATGAGCTGACACAGTGAATTCCTACACTGGAGTGGCTAGTGATGACTTAACCAAATATAAGTACGCCACTAAACCCCAACTAAATGTATCCTCAATTCAACTAGCCCTTAGTCATCTCCCCAAAATATCCATGACCAACCACTCCAATGCCATGAGGGGGAGTGTGATGGTGAGGAAGTTGGAATGAAAAGAGAAAACAGCCTTCACTGATTTCTGTTAAAATATCTAGCTTTTGCAAATTTAGTTCAAACACACTACCATGTGAACATGATGCTAGGGCTTCTTGCAGGGCCTTAGAAGGGCTTCCTGCAAGTGAAGGAACTAGAGCCTAAGCTCCATTAACTTTACAGTGAGTCTACTGCTGACCAGTTACATTCATGCTAGTTACATAACTTCTCTAAGTATCCACTCCTTTACCTCACAGAGTTATAAGGCAGATGAATTGAAAGAATGCATGTAAAGTGCACTGTTCCTGGCATATAGTAAATAATCAATGGCAAATAAAAATATGTAATTACTAGATTTTACAAACTGGTAACCTCTTATTTTGTGTATTTGATTGCAGTAGGTGCCATCGAAATTCTCAAAGGCTATGAAGGTTTTTGTTTTTGTGGTGGTTTTTATTTAAAGAGAGTTAGTGTGGGCTACTTGAGTACTTTTTACCCTCCCTGTAGAACTGGGGGCACCTTGGAGTATTATAATGGAGAGCTTGGAATCTCCAGGGGTGGGGGACAGTTTTACTGCAGAGCAGTGAGGGTAAAACAGCTTTAGTCCATTAGGAAATCCTGCCTCTGAAAGGATGCCCTCTCTTTTACTCTGCTAGTTGCAGCAGGTATGTGGGCTTAAATAAAAGCATTCACTATACCTGTATACATTCCTGATAGAGGGGCAGAAATGAGTGAACAAATATATATGGACACACATAGCCATTGTTTTTAGCAGGTTGATGTGCTGGACTTTCATATTTGCCATCTCATTTAAGCTTCACAGGAAGCTTGTGCCTATGAATGTCCTCAATATACGGATGAAGGAGTAAACACGAAGAGAGGAGATAAGACTTCTCAGCCCTCACTTGGAATGTTTTGTGAACAAGTGGAAAGGCCTGAGGGATAGAAGCTCTGCTCCATCTGTGTGGTTCTCAGCTATGCTGTAGAAGTGCTGAACCAGCTAGCTTGGCTGCCCTCGTCCTTGCCCTGATCCTGGGGCAAAGCCAGCACTCTAAGTCAGTCTCCAGAATTCTGTGTGTCAGTCTAAGGAGGACAAGACTAAGCTTGATTAAAAGGAGTAGAAGCCAGAGATAGAGATGGGAGTAGGGGATGGTTTAAAGGTTGGAAAAGAGGAAGGAATGGTTATCTTCAATGTGGAGAGAATGTTAAGTGGAAGTGCAAATATTCAAATATATATATATTTTTGGATAATGGTAAGAGCAGCTTTCTTACTGTCCCCTTTATAAGTCTCCAGGTAGCATTAATCAAAATAGCTACTTTATTTTAGTTTTTTTAAATATAATTTATTTAATTCTGAGATATGAAAATCTATATTTGTAAAACAGATTAAAAGGCCATTATTTTCTTCACTAAAGGATTTACGGTAAAATTTAATTAGCCAACCAGTACCCTTACAACATCTAAAATTGGATTTGTTATTAAAGATTTGCCTATTACCTTAAGCAGTAAGGCGTACATCAGACTATAAGAATCTTCCATGCCATCAATGATGGTACCTCTGACTGGGAACTGAGATGAAAAGTGAAAAAGCATTGAAATAATTTTATTCCTGCCTTTTCCAGCTCCTCACACTGACTATCAGACACCTGGGCTGCTGGCCCAGGTGTTCTGCCCATTCCCTAGTCCTCTAGGATAAGAGTTGAAGTGGCAAAGTAAGAGGCATTGTCATGTGTGAGAGAGAAGAGTGTCACAAATTGTGTTCCCTGGAAGCAGATGCTGAGATGGAGATAGGCAAGCAAAATGTCTATGACAGGAAGAGAATGGGAAAGAACAGGATTGGGCAAGAAGAGAGTTCAGACCATGATTCAAGGTTGGCAAGGCTTCTGTCCACTCTATGGGAGCTCCAGAGCAAACACTGACCAGCACTTGGCTGAGAGGGCCAGCCCCATATTGCTCTACCTTGCTCAGTCATTGGATACCAGCCACCCAGGAAGAATGAGACCCTGGTTCTCTGCTGTTAAGGAAAACTCTGAAGAAGCCAGTGATTGGAGGCTGATTGATATCAGCTGCTTCCTGCAGCTGGGCAGATCCTTATTCCTTGAAGGAAGATCTGGGTAGCACATTTTCTATTAGAGTCTACCCCTTAAACTCCCTGGATCTTCTTCTCTACATATATTGGGGTATTAGGTCCTCTGGGACTCTAGTGGACCTCTTTTATTTAGAGACACTTAGAAAAGCAAACGTAGTAGTATAAGCTGTAGCTGCCATAGCTAAAGTTGGTCTCAGGGCAATGACTGGTACTCATCTCCTTCCTCTACTCAACTTTCCAGAGTCCCCTCAGCTACTACTTCTGCTGTTCTCCCCAGCTTACCTGGTAGCATGACCTGAATCCTCATTTCTGAGCCCATCGGAGTGTTCCACCTTGGGCTAAAAAGGTCGTCCTCTTATACCTCTACCTTGTCCAGTCACTGAATATGGGTAGCCCTGAGAATAATATCACCTCAGCTCTCTGTGGCTGATGCAGATCTTGAACGGGCAATGGATAGAGGCTGTCTGTTGGCCACATTCCCTGAAACTGGACAGCAAGTCCTCTCTTGAAGGCAGATCTGAGCAGCACATTTTCATGTCTGCCAGTAAGGAATGCTATTTTAAGCATCTCTCACAAAATAATAAGAAAAATATAATTTATACTGGAATGATAATTCACCTGTTATCTAGTTTTTGTGTATTTTTAAGTGAAACAGATTATAATTATTTTTAAAAATTAGATTTTGGATTTCTCTATAAAACATACATTTCTGGGTTACTAGGTAGCACATAGGAGGAAGAAATGACCATCTAGATCCTAAATGAGTGTGAGTTTTTGCTTTAGCAGGTTGTTGTTAACGAATACAGGCCTGCTAGGCCGGTAGCTCACACCTGTAATCCCAGCACTTTGGGACTTTGGGAGGCTGAAGGCAGGTGAATCGCCTGAGGTCAGGAGTTCAAGACCAGCCTGGCCAACATGGTGAAACCCTGTCTCTACTAAAAATACAAAAATCAGCTGAGTGTGGTGGTGCACACCTGTAATCTCAGCTACTTGGGAGGCTGAGGCAGGGGAATCGCTTGAACCCAGGAGGCAGAGGTTGCAGTGAACTGAGATTGTACCATTGTACTCCACCCTGGGCAACAGAGACAGACTCCATCTCAAAAAAAAAAAAAAAGAAAAAAAGAATACAGGCCCCTTTTGGTGTCTTTCTCCATTTCTTAAAAAAGAGGCATAAATTCCATAACCAAAGTAGTCTTGTTTGGATATCTTTCTGATAATAAAAGCTTCAAAGTGAATCATAAAGTCTTGGCAAAATTGAGTGAGTGAATGCTAAGAATAGGTGGCAAATCAGTAGAATGAGAAGATAAATTTCTAGAGAGGACTGTTAAAAGAAGCTCTAAGTGATGGAGACCATCCTCAAAGGGAGAAAGGAATGAGAAATGACCTCGTCCTCCAATAAATGGGCATCAGAATCAGAACTAAAGACCCCTAAGAGGGGCTAATGCACTGTTTAAGGCTGGGAAAAGGCTGTGGTCAGTGTGAGCCACCCAGCAGGCTCACCTCAATGTGGACGCAGAGGCTTCTTGAAGTTGTATGCACAAGCAATAGCCTCCCTTGGTCCAAGGCCAAGTGTAGAACCTAATAGAGGCTAAAGACCTGTGAGTCAACTAGTGGGACTAAGCTATGAACTATGTTTATCATTATTAGCACAGTTGACAGACTGCAGTGACTTGCAAAAACACGGAGATGTGTATTTGTGTATACATACTTTATGTACATATGTCTACAAACTTTGCAGAAAAAATTCCAGCCTGATCCCCATGAGAACACAGATACAAATACATACACATAAACCTTAGCAAATGAATGAACCTATTTCTGTTAACCAAATGAGTCTTATCAAATCCCTGAAAACAAATTAACCTCTAAAAACAACAGTGTCAAAACTCTGATAGAGTTTTGTTTGTTCGTTTGTTTTGTTTGTTTGTTTGTTTGTTTTGAGACAGTACCTCGCTCCATTGCCCAGGCAGAGCATCGTGGTGCGATCACTGCTTACTGCAACCTTAGCCTCCCAAGCTCATGTGATCCTCCCACTTCAGCCTCCCAAGTAGCTGGCACCAGAGGCACACACCACCACACCCAGCTAATTTTTAAAACAATTTTTCTGTAGAGATGAGATCTTACTATGTTGCACAAGCTGGTCTTGAACTTTGACACAAGATTATTACTGAATTCTTTAAGGACAGGGACTTTTCTCTAATCCTTGTTGAAACTCCTAGAGTGGTACTCAGCATAAGTAGTTACTCAATAAATGTTTGTTGTGTGAAGAATAAATGATATTTGATTAACTACAAGTAGAATAAATAGTCGATCTTTTTTGTTTGTTTGTTTTGTTTTTTGGAGACAAGGTCTTGCACTGTCACTCAGGTTGAGTGCAGTGGCCCAAACTTGGCTCACTGCCACCTCAACTTCCCAGGCTCAAGCAATCCTCCTGCCTCAGCCTTGTGAGTAGCTAGAACTACAGGCCTACATGACCATGCCTAACTAAATTTTTTGTATTTTTTTTGTAGAGATGGGGTTTCACCATTTTGCCCAGGCTGGTCTTGAACTCCTGGGCTCAAGTAATCTGCCCACCTTAGCCTCCCAAAGTGCTGGGATTACAGGTGTGAGCCACTGCACCCAGCCCTGAATGGGTCAATCTTTAGGAGCTGTGTTACAGTTATAATTTACTTTACCTATCCCAAATCAATGCCACTTGTTATGAAACAAGGATTATTAGAATTGGAATGGACTTTAGGAATGATCTAATTAAACCCTTTCATTTTACCCATGTGAAAGTGGGTTAGAGGAGTGAAATGACACATAAGGCCACTCAATTAATTGGTGATCTGACCTGTTCTAGAACCCAGGGATTCTGGCTTTGAATTCACTGGGCTAGCAAATGAATATCAAGAGACCTTTGATTGATTCCATATAGACATATTCATCTGTGTCACGCAGTTTGTTTGAGTCTGTGTGTTTGTGTGTGTTGGGGGGATGTGTAAGCAATATTTCTGATTCTATTTTCAGATTTCTTATTTTCCCCTCACAACACTATTTGCACAGCGATGGTCAAGTCGGTAGGCATATGCATGAGAACCCCCTGTCTTGTCCTCCTCCCTTTGCCAGTTCATCTGTCTTTGAATTATTTTTGTGAATATTCTAGAATTAACCTCATTTTAGATTCTGGTAAACCTGATCTTTAAAAACAGTTTGGGTCCCTGACTCATGTGCCTGTTCTGTTTAAAATTTCTAAACAATAAATATTTCAATCTTTCATTTGTACAATTACTAGATATAAGGTACATTATCTCATGCACTTTGCTGTTCACTTTCTATCTCAGGTGCTCCTGCAGCCAACCTTTCAGCATAGTGCCTGCCATCATCATTAAATAGTCCCCAAAGCTCTGTTACAGAGTAATAACCTTGGCAGCACTGTGCCCAGTGCCAAACCTCTCTCCAAGGCTAGTTACAGAATTTGTTCTTCTCTGGTACTGTGTGACACTGAAGCTGGCCTCAGTGAACTTTGTATTTTTAATTTCAGTCTTACTTTCCTTCTCTCATTATTTCTCCTCTTCTCCTTAGCTTCTGTAACGCCTTGTTTCAGGTCAAGCTCGGCTCAACTTTCACTTCCTTCATTTAACTTCTCAGTTCTCCTGACAGCTTGTTCTTTCCCCTTGTTAAAGCTGCACTTTGCAGAGTGTTCTTAGTCTGTAATTGGGGTTTTGGTTCATGCTTAATCATTTTACTTCTAATTATAAAGTATTACTTTATAACTTGAAAATATTGTGCAAGAACTCCTGTAAGCATTAGGGATGGAGCAGTGAAGGAAGTCCCTGTCTTCAGTGGAGTTCTCTAGGGGAGACAGATTACAAGTAAATGAATATTCAGTAGAAGTGAGGTAGTGAAGGTGCAATGAAGAAAAATAAGCAGGAGGAAACAGAGAAGATGAGGAGAGGTGAAGGAGGAATATTTCTGGTAGAGTCAGGAGCATGTCTGTGAAGATGTGACAGTGAGAAGGAATGAATTGAAGGAATCAACTGCAAAGACCTTGGGGAAGTGTTTGCCTGGCAGAGGGACTAACAAATGTAAAGGCCTTAAGGTGGAAATAAGCACAGACTTTTCAAAGATGAACAAGAAGACCACCATGGCCTGGGGAATGGTGCAAGAGGGGAATGCTAGAAAGCTGGCGAGGTAGGTCAGGGCCAGAGCCCATGCAGCCAAGCCATTGAAGAAGAGCAGAATGGCATGGTCTGCATGATGTGCTAATATGACTCTTCTGCTTGTTTTATACAGAATTGACCTGGGGCGGCTGAGAAAGATTGGAAATGTGGGGAAGCCAATTAGGTGACAACTGGAGGAAGATACGGGTAGGATTTGGAGGGGAGCAGTAGGGTTTATCAGAAGGGCTGAAGTTCAAGATTTATTTTGCTGTAATATGCGAGGGAAAGGGCAGTCAAGAATGACTGCTAGGTTTTTGGGCCTGAGCCAAAGAAGAATAAAGAAGCCATTAACCATTTGTGGAAACCTGGGGAGTGCACATATCTGGTTTATATGGTAGGTAGGGCAAAACCGCGAGAGCTCTGATTAGATGTATGTTTGAGATGCTGGACTTAGAAAATTCAACAGAATAAAAGGATATTTTCAAAATCTCAGTTTAGTGCTCTAATTCAAAGGAAAGACACTATTAATATTATGTTTTCTCCTTTCAGCCTGCAACTCTGTATTTTTTATTTAACTTTAAACCTACTTTATTTCAAAAGAACTGCGTCCTTTGAATTCATGTGCAAAACTATATTGTAATAGTTAATGTTTGGATGTGTAAAAGGAATTTTTTTGAAAAGCTTCTGTCTCTATAATCTGAAAGTACCTACGGAAGTTTTAAATATGCAAGGCTGAGAAGTTCCCAAAAAATTCTAGGCCTTACAATTTGACAAAGTGGTTGGTCTTCTCGCAGTGTGACTATTAATACAATGCAGCATCATTGTTAGTAATAGCTGAATATGTGAGTCTCTCTCCATTCTCTCAGCCACTGATGTTTAATGTTAATAAGGGGCAGAACAGGATGAAGTCAGCTTTATAAGAGGCTCTGTGTCATTCTGAAGAGAATGTGGTATTGATTTTTAGAGGCTTAGAAGCTGCAGTGGTTTGCAATAGCAACATCCTGGACCGAGAATGAAGGGACATGCTGTCTAGTCCTGGCATTGTCATTTTATTACTGTGTGGCCTTCAAGTCACATGACCTCTATGGAATTCAGTTTCCACACATAGGAAGTAGAGCTAATACTATATAGCTGGCAAGACTGTTGTGAGAATTCTTTAAAAATGTATGGAAATATTTGAGGGCAATGAAACAATACACATATATATTCTATTTTGAATTATCAGTATCTATCGAAAACTACAGAAAGTAAATTTTATAGATAAAATCAAACTAGAAAGAGATTTAAGAGCAATGCAGATTTATACAGCCAAGGACATTTCTAGGTCTTAAAATTATTCATGTTGTGTCATAACCTCAGAGTGGATAATAGAGAGCTTTTTACAATGGACACTGAATATGGCATGAGAATAAGCTGGTCACTTTTATTAATAAAGTGGAGCAAGGTTTCTTTTTTTTTTTTTAAACAGGGTTTCACTCTGTCACCCAGGCTGGAGTGCAGAGGTGCGATCTTGGCTGACTGCAACCTTCACCTCCTGGGTTCAAGTGATTTCCAGCTAGTTTTTGTATTTTTAGTAGACACAGAGCTTCGCCATGTTGGCCAGGCTGGCCTCGAACTCCTGAGCTCAAGTGATCTACCTGCCCTGGCATCCAAAGTGCTAGGATTACAGGCGTGAGCCACTGTGCCCAGCAATGGAGCAAGTTTTTTGTTTTTAAAAAAAAATGGTATATATTTATACCAACAGGTGATTGAACAAAGCATATGACCCTGTTTTACTGTTTTGTTTACATAATGCCTGATAGGATGTTTGTCCCCTCCAAATCTCAGGTTGAAATGTGTTCCCAGTGTTGGAGGTGGGGACTTGTAGAAGGTATTCGGGTCATGGGGACAGATCCCTCATGAGTGCCCCCTTGCATGGAAATGAGTGAGTCATTGATCTATTCGTTCACCTGAGAGCTGGTTGTTTAAAAGAGCCTGAATCTCTCTCTCTACTTCTGTCATCATGTGATATGCCTGCTCCCCTTTCCCCTTCTGCCATGATTGTAAGCTTTCTGAGGCCCTCACCAGAAGCAGAAGCTGGCATTATGCCCTGGTACAGACTGCAGAAGTGTGAGCCAAATAAACCTCCTTTCTTTATAAATTACCCAGCCTCAGGTATTTCTTTATAGCAATGCAACATGGATTAATACAATGCTTTATTCAAATAAAATTTTGAAATGGTTTGTGAAACAATGTCAATAAAATGATATACAATGGATTAAAGAAACGGATTGAAAAGGAAAATGAAGGTAGGAAAAAACCATGAAGTTGGAAAGTAATGTTATTACAAAAAACACAGCTGAAAGTTCCTTGCTAGGGATTGCTGTTTGGTTCTGAGCTTCCTAGAAGGCCCAGCACAAAAGGAAACATGAGTTATGAGGCATATTGTCAATTTTACAAAACCAAATCATTCACTGCAATGTAGGAATTTCTTTTGTTGTGTTTTTCCCCCAAAAGAAACAATTTGTGTAAGAAGATATAATTTGAATGGTCTCAGCTGACCTTTCCTTTTCTCACTTAAAATATTGAGTTACTTGCTTGATAATGGGTTATCAAATGGAGATTTATAGGATTTCATAGGTCAAATTAACCTATGAAATCCACTGGTGCCACAGAAATCACCTATGACTTAAGAGGTATTTCTGAAAGCAATCTAATTTGGCGAAGTAGGTAATGACCTAGAAATTTATGATGAACAAAACACAGAGAAACAGGAGAGTCTTACAACGGAAAAGGTATCAAGTTAAAATCTGAAACTGTTTTTTTATATCTTACATCATTGCATATGACTAATTTTATTACCCCAGGACAAGGAAACTGTCTTAGCCTGCACTTTTTTCATCTGAAAAATTCTGATTTGGAAATAGATGACCTTTTAATTTGTCTTTCTAGCTGTGAGAATCTGAGTTTGCAGTTATACTTTGGATCAGATAAACAAGGCAGGTTGTCTTGGAAAAGGAAAATAACATTTAGAATAAGGGCAAGTACTAGAGGAAAAGAACAAAAAACTGGAGAAATGGTTTCTGTTGTTAAAGTAGCAGATCAAGTGCCAGATCTGGAATTCTGCTTCACATGTGAAGGGACTTGCTCCCCACTCCCTTCGCCCAGGCCTCCCTGCCTGCCCTGACCCAGTAGGATACTGGAGATTTGGGGAGTAGGGAGAAACAGAGGCTCCTGCAAATGGGAGACAGCAATGCATATAAGGGCATGAGTACATGTCAAAAGCAGGGAAATTCAGTTCCATGTTTATACTGTGTGCTCACTCCTTCTTTCCCTGCTTCCAAAATGGTGGTAGCCAGAATCTTCTCCTTCAGGCAGGGGGCGGGAACACTTATATCTCACAAATCAGCCTAGCCAAAGTGAAAAAAAATCAAGAGATGCTGACATCACAGATTCCTCAGTGAAGAAGCCCAGCCATTTCACTACACAGACACCCAGTCAATAAGCTCCACCTACTTGCTCAAAGCTTCCAGTTAACATTCTAATGCAAATAGCCTGTGGCCACCAGGCAATACACAGGTAAAATACAAGTGAACATGAAACAATAAGTTGGGCCAGCCATGGTGGCTCACGCCTGTAATCCCAGCACATTTGGAGGCCGAGGTGGGTGGATCACCTGAAGTTAGGAGTTCAAGACCAACCTGGCCAATGTGGTGAAACCCCATCTCTACTAAAAATACAAAAATTAGCCAGGTATGGTGGCGCACACTTGTAATCCCAGCTACTTGGGAGGCTTAGGCGGGAGAATCTCTTGAACCCGGGATGCGGAGGTTGCAGTGAGCCGAAATCACACCAATGCACTCCAGCCTGGGCAGCAAGAGTGAAACTCAGCCTCAAAAAAAAAGAAGTAAGTTGGATGAAACTTTTTTAAACAATCAAAATTTTCTGATTAATGTGAATATGAATATATAAGGTATATGCATGTGCTATGAGAAGATAATAAACCTTTGTGGGGGAAAACAATGATTTAAAGAAGTACTTTCAGAGGAGAAAAAGAAGAGCTGTTATACACGTTATACATCTTAGATATTAAAATAAGATAGCAGAAGCAAAAAATTTATTAGAAAATTTGGGAGACAAATTTGAGGAAAGCTTACAGAAAGTGAAGCAAGAAGGCAGAGCTATAGAAAACAGAGCAAGAAAACCATAGGAAAATTAGTGGGAACAGTCCATAAAATCTAGCAGCAGGGAACAGAGAAAATGGAAAGAAGGAAAATAACACAGAAATAATTTAAAAACTGTTTCCAGAACTGGAGCATAGTGTTTCCAAATTGAAATAGCCCACTGTGTTCATAAAAATGAGTGATAAAAGACTCGTCACAAGACATAGTATTGTGAAATTTCAGAATACTGAATGCAAAATATAAAAAGTAATAAAAATACCCAGATAAAAAGTTCATGTTTTATTGAAGGGATCGATAATCAATATGGCAGTAAAGCATGAAGGTTAACAGCATGAGCTCTCAACCCAGCTCACCTGGATTCTAATTCTGTAATTACTAGCCCTATAACCCTGAGGAAGTTACTGCAACCCTGTGTCACAGCTTTCTCATCTGTAAAATGGGGATAAAAAGTAGTGCCTACCTGACAGGGTTGTTGTTAGGATTAAGTGAGATGAAAAACATAAATACATATAGAAGTGTGACTGACATACAGTGCTGAGAAAATGTTAGGCATTGTCATTGAGACTTTAATTAGTAGCTCTGGAGGGTAGAAGGCAATAGGTCGAAGCCTTCAAAATCGTGAGGGCACATGATTTCTAGTCTAGCATTCTATTTCCAGACAACTATCAGTTATGTATGATAGTAAAATAAAAATATTTTAGATATACACAGTCTCAAAAATTTTATATCCTATGTACACTTTATCAGGAAGCTGTGTTCTACCAAAACAAGAAGTAAGCCAAGAGAGAAGAAGACATGGAATCAGGTAAAAGGAAATCCCATATTAAATATGGAAAGAGAATCCCCAAGACAATGGTGGAAGGAGACTTTAAAAAAACAGCTAATCCTCAACCAGTTCTGATGTGGACAAGTCATAAGAGTGCTGGGACACTTTCCTTATGATGAAGTTGACATTGAATGTGTATCAGTGCATTGAAAGAAGATTTTCACAACTGAGGAAGTGTTTGTGAATAAAAGAATGACAACTATATAGGAAACTAAGAATAAACAGCAATAATAATAATACCTTAAAATGAAAAAAAAATTGACAATTAAGGAAACCAAAATCTGTTCAGAAAAGGAAAAATAATAATTGTACCCAACCTGACTCAACTCTGTCTAGTGTTTATATGGTCATAACACTATAAACACTATAGTGATATAACTAAAATTATAATAAAGCTCTGTTGGGAAGAAAGGAGAAAGAATAAGGGGGTGTGTGTTTATGTTTGGGATATAGGTAGTAAAAATGAAAGCTAAAGTATAATTTTCTATGGTAGGAAGTCAATACATGAGGCCTAAAAATAAAAACACAAATTTGTTTGCTTTTTGTTTTTAGATTGGTGGAAATATGGGGGGCAAATATCATAAAATTAGTTCAAAGAGCTGAAAGTAGCTGCCTCTAAGGAACAAAAATTGGAAAGAGGTATTCGGAATTCTATTTTTCTCTAAGCCTTGTGCAACAATTTGACACTCTACATTATGACCATGTGTAATTTGATATAAAATACACTGAATTCAAAAATTAATATTATCATTAAAAAATTAAGGAAGTCCTAGCCAGGACAATCAGGTAAGAGAAAGAAATAAAAGGCATCCAAATGTAAAAAAGGATGCCAGCTATCTGTCTTCACTGACAATGTGATTCTATATCTAGCAAACCCTAAACACTCCACAAGAAAGCTCCTGGAACTGATAAATAACTTCAGTAAAGTTTCAGGATACAAAATCAATGTCCAGAAATCAGTAGCATTTCTACATACCAATAATGTTCAAGCCAAGGGCCAAATCAAGAACACAGTGCCATTTATAATAGCCACAAATACACACACACACACACACACACACACACACACACACACCCCTAGGAATACATCTAACCAAAGAGGTGAAAGATCTCTACAAGGAGAACTACAAAACACTGCTGAAAGAAATCACAAATGACACAAACAAATGGGAAAATCCTTCCATGCTTTTGGTTTGAAAGGATCAATATCATTAGAACTCCCATTCACAATTGCTTCAAAGAGAATAAAATACCTAGGAATCCAACTTACAAGGGATGTGAAGGACCTCTTCAAGGAGAACTACAAACCACTACTCAATGAAATAAAAGAGGATACAAACAAATGGAAGAACATTCCATGCTCATGGGTAGGAAGAATCAATATCGTGAAAATGGCCATACTGCCCAAGGTAATTTATACATTCAATGCCATCCCCATCAAGCTACCAATGACTTTCTTCACAGAATTGGAAAAAGCTACTTTAAAGTTCATATGTAACCAAAAAAGAGCCCGCATCACCAAGTCAATCCTAAGCCAAAAGAACAAAGCTGGAGACATCACACTACCTGACTTCAAACTATACTACAAGGCTACAGTAACCAAAACAGCATGGTCCTGGTACCAAAACAGAGATATAGATCAATGGAACAGAACAGAGCCCTCAGAAATAACGCCGCATATCTACAACTATCTAGTCTTTGACAAACCTGAGAAAAACAAGAAATGGGGAAAGGATTCCCTATTTAATAAATGGTGCTGGGAAAACTGGCTAGCCATATGTAGAAAGCTGAAACTGGATCCCTTCCTTACATCTTATACAAAAATTAATTCAAGATGGATTAAAGACTTAAATGTTAGACCTAAAACCATAAAAACCCTAGAAGAAAACCTAGGCATTACCATTCAGGACATAGGCATGGGCAAGGACTTCATGTCTAAAACACCAAAAGCAATGGCAACAAAAGCCAAAATTGACAAATGGGATCTAATTAAACTCAAGAGCTTCTGCACAGCAAAAGAAACTACCATCAGAGTGAACAGGCAACCTACAGAATGGGAGAAAATTTTCACAACCTACTCATCTGACAAAGGGCTAATATCCAGAATCTACAATGAACTCCAACAAATTTACAAGAAAAAACAAACAACCCCATCAAAAAGTGGGCGAAGGACATGAACAGACACTTCTCAAAAGAAGACATTTATGCAGCCAAAAAAACACATGAAAAAATGCTCACCATTACTGGCCATCAGAGAAATGCAAATGAAAACCACAATGAGATACCATCTCACACCAGTTAGAATGGCAATCATTAAAAAAGTCAGGAAACAACAGGTGCTGGAGAGGATGTGGAGAAATAGGAACACTTTTACACTGTTGGTTGGACTGTAAACTAGTTCAACCCTTGTGGAACTCAGTGTGGTGATTCCTCAGGGATCTAGAACTAGAAATACCATTTGACCCAGCCATCCCATTACTTGGTATATACCCAAAGGACTATAAATCGTGCTGCTATAAAGACACATGCACACGTATGTTTATTGCGGCACTATTCACAATAGCAAAGACTTGGAACCAACCCAAATGTCCAACAATGATAGACTGGATTAAGAAAATGTGGCACATATACACCATAGAATACTATGCAGCCATAAAAAAGGATGAGTATATGTCCTTTGTAGGGACATGGATGAAATTGGAAATCATCATTCTCAGTAAACTATCGCAAGGACAAAAAACCAAACACCGCATGTTCTCACTCATAGGTGGGAACTGAACAATGAGAACACATGGACACAGGAAGGGGAACATCACACTCTGGGGACTGTTGTGGGGTGGGGGGAGGGGGGAGGGATAGCATTGGGAGATACACCTAATGCTAAATGACGAGTTAATGGGTGCAGCACACCAACATGGCACATGTATACATATGTAACTAACCTGCACATTGTGCACATGTACCCTAAAACTTAAAGTATAATAATAATAAAATAAAATAAAAATAAATAAATAAAAATAAAATGACCATACTGCCCAAAGGAATTTACAGATTCCATGCTATTCCTGTCAAGCTACCAACGTAATTTAACACAGACCTCAAAAAAATTCTAATGTTTATATAGAACCAAAACAAAGCTGAATAGCTGAAGCAATTGTAGGCAAAAAGAATAAAGCTACATGTTACCCATTCTCAAACTATACTGTAAGACAACAGTAACCAAAACAGCATGGTACTAGTACAAAAACAGACTCATAACCCAATGGGACAGAATATAAACCCAGAAATAGAGCTCCACACCTACAGCCATCTTATCTTTGACAAAGCTAACAAAAATAAACAATGGGGAAAGGTTTTTGTGTTCAGTAAACAGTACTGGGATAGCTAGCCATATGAAGAAGAATGCAGCTGGACTCCTACCTTTCACCATATACAAAAATTAACTCAAAATGAATTAAAGACGTAAATGTAAGACTTCAAACTCTAAGAATCCTAGAAGAAAATCTAGGAGACATCATTTTGGACATTGGTCTTGGTAAAGAATTTATGACTTAGTTCTCAAAAGCAATTTTCAACAAAAACAAAAATAGAAAAGTGAGACCTAAGTAAACTGAAGTACTTCTGCACAGCAAAAGAAACTATCAACAGAATAAATAGCCTAAAAAATGGGAGAAAATATTCACAAATTATGCATCTGACAAAAGTCTAATATCCAGAATCTATACTACAAGAATTCGACAAGCAAAAATAAATAACTCCATTAAAAATAGGCAAGACATGAACAGACACTTCTCAATAGGAGATATACAAGTGGCCAAAAAACATATGGAAAAAATGCTCCACCTCACTAATCATCAGAGTAATAAATCAAAACCACAATGAGAAATCATTCTAACAGCCAGTCAGAATGGCTATTATTAAAAATCAAAAAACAATAGACATGGTTAAAAGGAAACACTTATGCACTGTTGGTGGGAATTTAAATTAGTTCAGCCACTGTGGAAAGCAATTTGGTGATTTCTCAAGGGACTTAAGACAGAACTACCATTCAACCTAGAAATCCCGTTACTGTGTATCCATCGAAAAGAACACTCATATGTTCATCGCAACACTATTCACAATAGCAAAAACATGGAATTAACCTAGGTACCCATCAAAGGAGAATTGGATAAGGCTCTTCCTCTATAGACACTTTATTTTAAGGGGATGAATAATACTTTGTTGAGTGAATATTTCTTAGTTTACTTAGGCAGTCCTCTAATAACCACTGAAGTTGTTTCAAAGGTTTAAGTATTATCACATAGCAAACATCTTTATATCCAGTAATCTCTGAAAAAAATCTCTGATTATGAATTTTATATGAATACCTAGAAGTAGAATTCTTTGTTTTCTTTTGTAAAAAGCTATAAATTCTTTGAGCCTCTTCGTGTATAGTCCCAAATTAATTTCCAGAAAAGTTGTACCAAAATAGTCTTACACCAGTGTTAGAGTAACTCTCTCAACATACTGTCACCAGCATTAAATATTAATTTTCAATCAATTTTGTTATTCAATGTAAAGAACATATAATCTTTTTGACTTATCAAAAGGAAAATTACTTTCTGTTCATATGAATAGCAGCCTGCTGGTCAGCAAATTTTATGAGCCCCTGCAGAGACAGCCTAGAAGTCAATTATCAATATTCACCATTGGAAATCTTGCCTTCGATCAATATATTTGGAAGAAATGTGCTATCACCCATGTTATGTGATACAGACTTTATTAAACTTGGTCTCATTTTTTAAAAAGCTTTATTCTGAACTGAAGGATAATAATGAGCATTGACTTTAGACGTGGTCTTTTATTTTAGACGTAGCTGTGCATTTTATGACTGTCTTAAATTCACTCAATGCTTCTTTCTTGAGAGCATTCATTCGATATTTATTTAAGAAACATCTATTGCGTGTATACAGTGTTTTGGTATGTATTATTTAACTTACGTTTATTAAGTATATATAGTATTCTATGATAAACTAAGTGTTGAGGCACAGTGGGAAAGAAAACAGTTCTTGTCCTAAAAGCTTAATCCTTGTACGTGATTTACAATAGCAGATTAAAATAGTCCAGATAATCTCAGCAATTGGAGAAAATTTCTGAAAATATGTATGCACATTATGAGAAATAGAAGTGAAAAATTCAACTTTCTGACTGCCAGCCAAGAGCTCAATCTACTTAAAAATAATTGTACATCAGGATATTTAAACTAATAATGTTTGTGTATCATACAATTACAATTAAATATATAGTATGTACATGTGACTTAGAAACCAACTAGTCTCTATTCTCTGTATAAAAATGGACAGAGAAAAGACTTTTCTTCATATGAAATATGTAGAATATTCATAAACTCTTATCTTTATACATTCTATAACTTAGGTTTTTTCAGAAGAGAGATTAGATTCTAGTTCAGAAAACAAGACTCAGTGCTATCTGATGTTCATTTCTGTCTTTGAACTGCACTGTCAATGACACTTCAAAAGAAAACTGGACACAGGACTTGGCACATACTTTAAATGTCAACATTGAATCTCCATGACAAGAAGGATAACCCTCAGAATTTTCGACCAACAGACATAGACCATCCTGTTGCTCTACTTCTCAGTCTTGGTGACAGTTCTCCTATTTGTCTAGAGCTTTTTCTGTGTCAAGAACATGTCTTTCTTTATTAGGCATATCTGGATTTACAATTCTATTCATGAAAACACTGCTTAGAAGCTATCTCCTGGCCACGAGATGTGCAGATAATATCACTTTCATTTTCTGCTCTCCCCTCACAGTGCTCTAAGAAGTTAGTTTCTCTTTTGAAAGATGGCTTACTGATTAGAATGGAGTCAGGACATGATTATAGAAAGACAGTCTAGTATGTAGTTAGGCCATGTCAGGACAATGACTGGATAGTGTTACAAACGTGAAGGAGCTTTATAGCTCTCCAGTCACCATGCTAGTGAGGAGCAAGTTAAGGAACCATTATCTGAATGTCTGAAATATCAAGGGCATGTTTCTCAACATGCTTCAGTAAAACAGCCAATAAATACATCCTTCTGTTTTTCTTAGCACTTTCCTGTTCTTAGAGGAGTAGGAGTACTTTTTGTGGAGTATTGAAGAAAGAATAGTTTTATATGTCAGACAGACTTGGGTATCAGTCTTGATGCTACTAAGTAAGTATGCTGTCTTGGGCTTAAGCTCCCTAAACTTCCAATTCCTCACCTATAAAATTGGGGAAATACTTTTAAAGAAGTGAAGCATAACTCCTTACTTCTGAAGTGTGAATTGTGCATAGTGACTTCCTTCCAAAGAGTATAGTATAGAAAGAAGGAAAAACAAGTAACTACAGTGGAGAAAACTGACAAGCCTGACCCCAAGTTTAAGATTAACAATGATGCGTCACATTAATAGCATATATTCTTGATATCATGTGATGAGAATGGCATTTTTCTCCCTTCTCCCCAAAAAAACCCCATAATCCCAGTCTTATGAGAAAAGTATCAGAAGAAAACAAACTGAAGGACATTCTGCAAAACACTCTAACCAATACTCCTAAGCGTGGGAAAATCATACCCATCTTTGCTTGATGTGAAGATTAACATATGTTTTAATTATTACATTATTATTGGATAATTACATATCATTCAAAATATACATTCCCACCCCATTAACATCAGGCTTGGCTGTGTGACTTGCTTTGACAAATAAAATGTGAGCAGAAATGAAGCGTGTCCGTTCTGAGCTCCTATCTTGTGGCTTTCATGCTCTATTTTTCCTCTAAACCCTCATTAAGAACTCTCGGCCGGGCGCGGTGGCTCACGCCTGTAATCCAGCACTTTGGGAGGCCCAGGTGGGCGGATCACGAGGTCAGGAGATCGAGACCATCCTGGCTAACATGGTGAAACCCTGTCTCTACTAAAAATACAAAAAATTAGCCGGGCGTGGTGGCGGGTGCCTGTAGTCCCAGCTACTCGGGAGGCTGAGGCAGGAGAATGGCGTGAACCCGGGAGGCGGAGCTTGCAGTGAGCTGAGATTGCGCCACTGCACTCCAGCCTGGGCGACAGAGCCAGACTCCGTCTCAAAAAAAAAAAAAAAAAAAAAAAGAACTCTCAGACAGTCAACCCAGATCCTAGAATGTAGACAATTAACTGCTGAGTGGCAGTTGACCTGGAGTATATATGTAGCATGAAAGAGAAATAAATGTTTTTGTAAGCTACTGAGATGTTGAGGTCATCCTTTGATAGCATAACTGAGCTTAAGCTGAGGACCTAGTTCTAATCAGGCAATGGAGTCCATACATTTTTACCTTCTCTTTCCCTCCGCTTCTTGCTCTTCCCCCATGTCCCCTCCACTTTCTTCTCTTTCTCCTTCCATCAACTTTTCCTTCTCAGATTATCTTATAATTTATAAGTATCTCCTTCCCACTAACTGTCTTTAGACTTTAGCATTCTAGCTTTTCTTACATTTGCTCTTAGTTGTTTACATCACTTAGATTTTTCTGGTGTTTTCAGCTAGAAGCATCCATGAGTGATTGAGGTTGAGAGAACCTCCTTCTGCTATTCATCTGCCTTTCTTTTTACTCTTTCTACATTGGTTTCCTGATGAAATTGAATTAAAATTAAGATCCAGAACCCTTTGAATGGAAAAAGAAACCACTACAGGGGAAATTAAGGGTGTTTTTAAAGAGGTTAGGAGCTGATTATACGCATGTAAGCCTCATACTTTCATTTTTTCTTTTAGCATCAGCCATCTCCTGAATCACTGCCCAGTTGCCAGATGCAAGTTTCTTTCTCCAAAGTAAGCCTGGCCAATTCAGCAATTCTTGTTGACTCATCCAGCCTTCTTGTTCACCCAGGACTTACTTAGGCATCCAAAATGAAATTAAATTTAGATTCCTTAATCCTGAGATATCTGTACCTGATAAGTGATGCATAGGACATACAGGCAGAAAGGATTCCTCTTAATTATGTTCAATTTTAATTTCACATGGATGCAATTTATATGGGAAAATATGATTAGGTTGACCCAGCATTCACAAAATCAAAATATCCAAGCAACCATCTTTACAGGAAACGAATATCCATAGCACACAACTAGAAGAATCTCTGATGGGGTGGTGCTGTCAGACAGTATCAGAAGGAGCTGGTGTTGTGAAGTTAGACACATTTCACATCAGTTTCAAGGTTAATTCAGTGGCACAGATAGCAAGAGTTGCTCACTGTTATCAGGTAAGCACACACGATTTTTTTCTAGTCTCTGGTAAAAAAGATTGAAGGGGTTGATTTTCCTTCTCAATTTCAATCTTCAAATTTATATTGCCATCTAAGGAGGTCATTTATCTCTCTCATCTGAACACATAGGATATGTCTGCCCAGGAGGATTCTCTGGGCATCTGGAAGCAAAATATGAAGTTAGTCTGCAAGATAGCTGATTGTTCAGGAATAACCCATGAACTTCTTCCATGAAAAATCCTGATGGCATGGCTGTGCTGGGAGTTTAAAGGAGATTGCCCTTTCAACCGCACAGGTTGGGTGTTATGGTGGAAGTGGGAAGAATGCCATAGGGTTTCAGAAAAATGCAAAAGAAGAGTGAATACTTTTTCTTTGCCAGAAAAGAACCTTGAATAGGATGCATTTTTCTAGTACAAAAAACTTAATTGCGTAGTTCTGAAAGATAGAACATTGTTCAGTTCATTTTGCTAGAGTTGGCAACTACGTAAAATTTGGATAAACCCGATTCTAAGTCCTATAAATGTCTGTTGGTGGTTAGAGCTCTGTAGCTTCTTAAAAAGCTGACTGGGCAATTTTCACAATGTTTAAGAATTACACAGAATTTCCACTACTGTTTCTTTCCAGGCCAAGAAAGAGAATGTCGTGGGCAGTAATGGATGAGACAGTCCATCTGGAAAACATTTATTTGCCTTACAGATTTTGTTAATTCAGCAAATTGGTCCTAAATTTTTTTGAACTCATTATATAAACACTTGCTGGTCATCAAATTGCTATTTTTTCTATCCCTAGCTCAATTTTTTTTAAAGATTATTTCACTATGTACTTTAATTTTTGAAGTTTCTTTGTGGGAACAAGAGCTAATTTGCTAAGTACTTTATCCTTTTTTGTATACAAATTTTACAACATTCTAAGGATTTCTGAAAATATACTTTGAAACACAACTTACACCATCCACTTGAAGACAAAGCAGGAAGGTCATATAGCAAATATTCTGATCATCACATGCAATTGCTAAGAAGAATAAATCAATAGAAACAATTAAAAATGTGTCAAACATAATAAAAAGAACAATTATCCAACAAACAGATGCTTATAATCTTGATAGCTTGAGATGGAGGTTAAGCCCAGAAAGTACATTTGAATTCATGAGAGAAAGAAATGCACTTTTAAAATATCAAAAGATAAATAGCAATATTTTTCAAAATACAGATGCTCCTCGACTTATGATGGGGTTATGTCCTGATAAACCCATCACAAGTTGAAAATATCATAAGCCAAAAATGCATTTAATACATCTAACCTACTGAACATTATGCTTAGCCTAGCCTACCTTGAACATGCTCAGAAAACTTACATTACCCACAGGTGGAAAAATCATCTAACACAAAGACCATTTAATAATAAAGTGTTAAATATCTCATGTGATGTGTTGAATACGGTATGAAAAATACAAAATGGAATGGTTGGGTTACTTGAAATTTGGTTTCTACTGAATACATATCGCTTTTATACCATCATAAAGCCAAAAAATCATATGTCAAACCATTTTAAGTCAGGGACTGACTGTCTGTATATTGTTTCTATCTTTTTAGGACTTGACATAAGGCATTCATGGGGTCCAGGGAAAACATAATTAATTCCTAAAATAGCATGTACTTGTGGATAGGTCATTCATAGAAAACTTTACTTTGTAAGACTTCAATATTCAAATATTAGCATATTACATAAAAATATGAGGGATGGACAGAGCACTAATGGCCAAGGAGAGTTACTAGGGACAAAACTCCTGGCTTGGTTCTAGATACAAAGTCTATGTCTAGATTTTTGAATGAAAGGAAAATGGAAAAATAATTGGGGATTTGGAGGATATGGTGAATGCATATCCTCCACATTTAAAAACAAATTTTGTGGGTACATAGTAGGTGTGTATATTTATGGGGTACATGAAATGTTTTGATACAGGCATGTAATGCATAAAAATCACATCATGAAGAATGAGGGCTGGGCGCGGTGGCTCACGCCTGTAATCCCAGCACTCTGGGAGGCCGAGATGGGCAGATCACGAGATCAGGAGATCGAGACCATCCTGGCTAACACGGTGAAACCCTGTCTCTACTAAAAATACAAAAAATTAGCCGGGCGTGTTGGCGGGCGCCTGTAGTCCCAGCTACTCGGGAGGCTGAGGCAGGAGAATGGCGTGAACCCGGGAGGTGGAGCTTGCAGTGAGCTGAGATTGCGCCACTGCACTCCAGCCTGGGCGACAGAGCGAGACTCTGTCTCAAAAAAAAAAAAAAAAAAAAAAAAAAATGAGGTATCCATCCCCTCAAGCATTCATCCTTTGTGTTACAAACAATCCAGTTATACTCTTTTAGTTATTTTAAGTATACAATAAGTTATTATTGACTATAGTCACCGTGTCATGATATCAAATAGTAGGTTTTATTCTTTATTTTTTTTTGTAACCATTAATCATGCCCACCATCCCCCCACACTCCTTCTACCCTTCCATCTGGCCCTATCAGCCATATTTCTCCGTAAGTTCAATTGTTTTGATTTTTAGAACCCACAAATTAGTGAGAATGTGTGAAGTTTGTCTTTATGAGCCTGGCTTATTTCACTTAACATAATGATCTCCAGTTCCAACCAGGTGGCTGCAAATGACTGGATCACATTCTTTTTCATGGCTGAATACCACTCCATTGTGTATAGGTACCACATTTTCTTTATCTACTCATCTGTTGATGGACACTTAGGTTGCCTTCAAATTTTGGCTGTCATGAACAGTGTACAACAAACATGCAAGTGCAGATATCTGATATACTGATATCCTTTCTATTGGGTGTATACCCAGCAGAGGAATTGCTGGATCATATAGTGCTCTATTTTTAGTTTTTTGAGGAACCTCAAAACTGTTCTCCATAGTGGTTGCATTAATACTAATTTATTATACATTCCCACCAAAAGTTTACAAGGGTTCCCTTTTCTCCGCATCCTCACCAGCATTTATTATTGCCTGTCTTTTGTATAAAATCCATTTTAATAGGGCAGGATGACGTCTCCCAGCACCTTTTCATATGTCTGTTGCCATTTGTATGTCTTCTTTTGAGAAATGCATATTCAAATCTTTTGCCTATTTTTTTATTTGATTATTATATTTTTTTTCTGTAGCGTCATTTGAGCTCCTTATGTATTCTGGTTATTAATACTTTGTCACACTGGCAGTGTGCAAATATTTTCACCCATTCTCTAGGTTGTCTCTTCACTTTGTTGATTGTTTCCTTTGCTATGCAGAAACTTTTTAACTTAATATTATCCCATTTGTTCACTTTTGCTTTGATTGCCTGTGCTTGTGGGCTATTCCTCAAGAAATTTTTCCCCAGACCAATGTCCTGGAGAGTTTCCCCAATGTTTTATTGGAACAGTTTCATAGGTTGAGGTCTTAGATTTAAGTCTTTAATCCATTTTGATTTGATTTGATTTTTATATAGGGTGAGAGATAGGGGTCTAGTTTCATTCTTCTGCATATGGTTATCCGGTTTTCCAAGCACCATTTATTGAAGATACTGTCTTTTCTCCACTGTATATTCTTGGCACCTTTGTTGATAATGAATTCGTAGTAGGTGTATGGATTTGTTTCTGGGTTCATCGTTCTGTTCCATTGGTCTATGTGGCTGTTTTTACGCCAGTCTACCATGCTGTTTTGGTTACTATAGCTCTGGAGTGTAATTTGAAGTCAGGTAATGTGATTCCTCCAGTTTTGTTCTTTTTGCTTTGGGTAGCTTTGGCTATTCTGGGTCTTTGGTGATTTTATATAAATTTTAGGATTGTTTTTTCTATTTCTGCGAAGAATGCAGTTGGTTCTTTGTTAGGGGTAGCATTGAATCTGTAGATTGCTTGGCATAGTATGGACATTTTAACAATATTGGTTCTTCCAATTCATGAACATGTAATATTTTTCCATTTTTTGTCCTCTTCAATTACTTTCATTAATGTTTTACAGTTCTCATAGAGATTTTTCACTTCTTTGGTTAATTTTTAGTTCTTTAATTTTATGTGTGGCTATTGTAAATGAGATTACTTTCTTGATTTGTTTTTCACATTGTTTACTCTTGGCATATAGAAATGGTACTGATTTTTGTAGCTTAATTTTGTATCTTGCAACTTTAATGAGTTTGTTTATCAGTTCTATTAGTTTTTATGTGGAGTCTTTAGGGTTTCCAAATATAAGATCATATCTGCAAATAAGGATAATTTGACTTCTTCATTTCCAATTTGGACTTTGGATGCCTTTTCTTTTCTTTTTTTTCTTTCTGAGGTGCAGTCTCACTCTGTCTCCCAAGCTGGAGTGCAGTGACATGATCTTTGCTCACTGCAACCTCTGCCTCCTGGATTCAAGCAATTCTCATGCCTCAGCCTCCAGAGTAGTTGGAATTACAGGCATGCACCACCATGCCCCGCTAATTTTTGTATTTTTAGTAGAGACGAGGTTTTGCCATATTGGCCAGGCTGGTCTTGCACTCCTGACCTCGTGATCTGCCTGCCTTGGCCTCCCACAGTGCTGGGATTACAGGCATGAGCCACCACACCCAGCCAGGATGCCCTTTTCTTTTCTTTTCTTTTATTTCTCATTTCTGATTGCTCTTACTAGGAGTTCTAGTACTATGTTGAATAACAGTGGTAAAACTAGGCATCCATGTCATGTTCCACATCTTAGTAAAAAGACTTACAGTTTTTGTTCATTCAGTAAGATACTAGCTGTGGGTCTGTGGTATGTGGTTTTTATTATGTTGAGGTATGTTCCTTTTATCCCCAGTTTTTTCAGGATTTTTATTATGAGGAACTGTTGAGTTTTATCAAATGCTTTTTCAGTATCAATCAAAATGATCATATGGTTTTTATCCTTCATTCTGTTGATATGCTGTATCACACTGATTGATTTGTGTATGTTGAACCATCCTTGCATCCCAGTGATAAATTCCTGTTAGTCATGATGAATGATTTTTCTAATGTATTCTTGAATTTGGTTTGCTAGTATTTTGTTCAGGATTTTTGCATCAATATTCATTAGAGATATTGACCACTACTTTTTTTTATGTGTCTTTGGTTTTGGTATCAGGGTAATACTGGCCTCATAGAATAAGTGTGGAAGTATTCTTTCTTCCTCTACTTTTTTGGAATAGTTTAAGTAGGATTTGTATTAGTTCTTTAAGTGTTTGCTAGAATTTGGCAGTGAAGCCAGTGGGTCCTGGGCTTTTCTTTACTGGAAGACTTATAATTATGGCTTCAATCTTGTTACTTGTTATTGCTCTGTTCAGGTTTTGGATTTCTTCCTGGTTCAATCTAATGGATTGTAGGTGTCTTGGAATTTGTCCATTTCTTTGAGATTTTCCAATTTATTGGCATATCATTGCTCACAGTGGCCACTAATAATCCTTTAAATTTCTGCAGTATCAGTTGTAATGCCTCCTTTTTTATTGCTGATTTTACTTATTTATATCTTTTCTCTTTTTTTTCTTAGTGTGGTTAAAAGTTTGTCATTTTTGTTTAACTTTTCAAAAAACCAACTTTTCATTTCATTGATTTTATTTTAATTTATTTCTGCTCAGATCTTTATTATTTCTTTTATTCTGCTAATTTTTGGCTTGCTTTGCTGTTGCTTTTCTAGTTAAGCTTTGTCATTAGATTGCTTATATAAAGTGTTTCCTCTTTTTTGATGTAGGCACTTACAGCTATAAACTTCCCTTTTAGTCCTGCTTTTGCTGTACACCATAGGTTTTAATATGTTGTGCTTCCATTATCATTTTGTTTCAAAATTTTTTCTAATTTCCTTCTTAATTTATTTATTGACCCACTAGTCATTCAAGGGCATATTTTCTAATTTCCACGTGATATAGTTAGGCTTTGTGTCCCTACCCAAATCTCATCTTGAATTGTAATCCCCAGATGTTGAAGGAGAGACCTGCTGGAAGGTGATTAGTTCATGGGGGGCAGTTTTCCCCCTGCTGTGCTTGTGATAGTAAGTTCTCATGAGATCTGATGGTTTTATAAGTGTCTGACAGTTCCTCCTTCACACACTCACTCTGTCGCCTGACACCATGTAGGATGTGCCTCTTCCCCTTCTGCCATGATTGTAAGTTTCCTAAGGCCTCCCCAGCCATGCAGAACTGTGAGTCAATTAATCCTCTTTTCTTTATAAATTGCCCTGTCTTGGTTATGTCTTTACAGCAGTGTGAAAATGGACTAATACATCACGTATTTGTATAGTTTCCAAAATTCCTCTTATTAATTTCTAGTTTTATTCCATTGTGGTCAGAGAAGATGCTTATTTCAATGTTTTTTGAATTTTTAAGACTTGTTTAATGACCTAACATATGGTCTATCATTGAGAATGACCCATGTGCTGAGCAGAAGAATGTGAATTCTTCAGTCATTGGATGGAATGTTCTGTAAATATCTATCAGGTTCATTCAGTCAATAGTGCAGGTAAGTCTGATGTTTCTTTATGATTTTCTGTCGCGATTATCTGTCCACTTCTGAAAGTGAGGTGTCAAAGTCTCCAGCTATTATTGTATTGGCGTCTATCTCTCTATGTAGCTCAAATAAAATTTGCTTTTTGTATCTGAGTGTTCCAGTGTTGGATACGTATATATTTAAAACTGTTATATCCTCTTGCTGAATTAACTCCTTTATCATTATATAATAACCTTCATCTCTATTTGTAGTTTTTGTCTTGAAATTCATTTTGTCTGATAGAAGCATAGTGACTCGTGCCCTTTTTTGATTTCCATTGGCGTGCAATACCTTTTTCCATCCCTTTAAGTCTATGTGTATCTTTACAGGTAAAGTGTGTTTCTTGTAGGCAACAGATGAATGGGTCTTGATTTTTTAAATTCATTCAGCCACTCTGCATCATTTGATTGGAGAGTTTAGGCCATTTACATTCAACATTACTACTGTTAGTAAATAAGGACTTGCTCCTGCCATTGTGTTGTTTTCTGGTTGCTTTGTGATCTTATCTTTCTTCTTTCTTTCCTTCCTGTCTTCCTTTAATGTAGGTGATTTTCTCTGGTGATATGATTTAGTTTCTTGCTTTCTATTTTTTGTGTGTCCGCTGTATGTTTTCTGATTTGCATTTACCACAAGTCTTGCAAGTATTATCTTATAATCCATTATTTTAAGCTGTGACAACTTAATTCTGTTTGCATAAACAAACAAGCAAAAAGAAAACTATACAAATTTTATTTTTTAACTTTATCCCCCTACTTTTTAACTTTTTGTTGTTTCCATTTATAGCTTATTGTAATGTCTATGTCTTGAAAAGTTATTGTAGTTATTATTTTAGATTGGTTCATCATTTAGTCTTTCTACTCAGGATAAAAGTAGTTTATATACCACAGTTACAGTATTATATCAGTCTGTGTTGTTTTGTGTACTTGCCATTACCAGTGAGTTTTATACCTTCAGGTTATTTCTTATTGCTCATTAATGTCACTTTCTTTCTGATTGAAGTTCCCCTTTTTAACATTTCTTTTTTTAAAATTTATTTATGATTATTGTACTTTAAGTTTTAGGGTACATGTGCACAATGTGCAGGTTAGTTACATATGTATACATTGTAGGACAGGTATGGTGTCAATGAAATGCCTCAGCTTTTGTTTGTCTGGGAAAGTCATTACTTCTCCTTCATGTTTGAAAGATAGTTTTGCTATATATACTATGCTAGCATAAAAGTTTTTTTCCTTTAGCATTTATGCCACTTTCTTTTAGCCAGTAAGGGTTCCCCAGAAAAATCTGTTGCTAGCTGTATTGGAGCTCCATTATATGTTGTTTCTTTTCTCTTGCTACTTTTAGGATCCTTTCTTTAGCCTTTACTTTTGGGAATTTGATTATTAAATGCCTTGAGGTAGTATTATTTAGGTTAAATCTGCTTGTGGTTCCATAATCTTCTTGTACTTTGATGATATCTTTTCCTAGATTTGGCAAGTTCTCTGTTGTTATCTCTTTGAATAAACTTTCTACCCCTACCTGTTTCTCTACCTCCTCTTTAAGGCCAATAACTCTTAGATCCACCCTTTTGAGGCTATTTACTAGATCCTGTAGGCATGCTTCACTGTTTTTTATTCTTTTTTGTCTCCTCTAGCTGTGTATCTTCAAATAGCCTGTCTTCAGGTTCACTAATTCTTTCTTCTGCTTGATCAGTTCTACTTTTGAATGACTCTGATGCATGCTTCGGTATGCCAATTGCATTTTTCAGCTCCAGAATTTCTGCTTGATTCATTGTAATTATTTCAGTCTCTTTGTTAAATTTATCTGATGGAATTCTGAATTCCTTCTCCATGTTATCTTGAATTTCTTTGAGTGTCCTTAAAACAGCTGTTTTGAATTATCTGTCTAAAAGGTCACATTTCTCTGTTTCTCAAGGATTGGTCCTTGTTGTCTTATTTAGTTCATTGAGTGAGGTCATGTTTTCCTGCATTGCCTTGATACTTGTAGAAGTTCATCTGTGTCTGGGCATTGAAGAGTTACATATTTATTGTAGTCTTCACAGTCTAGGCTTGTTTGTACTTGTCCTTCTTAGGAAGGCTTTCCAGATAATCAAAAAGACTTGAGTGTTGTGATCTAAGCTGTATCTGTTTTAGGGGCCTCCCTAAGTCCAGTAATGCTGTGATTCTTGCAGACTCATAAAGGTACCACCTTTATGGTACTGGAAAAAATCCAGGAAAATTCTCTGAATTAGCCAGGCAGAGACTAATTTTCTCTTACCTTACTTTCTCTCAAATAAATGCAGTCCATATCTCCTGCCAGGACTGGGTCATTTCCTTCAAGGCAGTGGTTTCCCTTCTGGCCCAGGGCATGTCTAGAGATATCATCCAGGAGCTAGGGGCTGGAGAGAGAGCCTTGTAATTGTAACCAGTGTTCTATCCTGCTGCAGCTGAGTTGGTATCCAAGATGCAAGACAAAGCTGCTATCTAAGATGCAAGACAAAGTTCTCCTCCCTCTTCCCTCTCCTCACCTCAAGTGGAAGGGTCTCTTTTGGAGCCACAGGCTGGGGTTAGGGAAGTAGTGATGCCAGCACTCCTTTAGCCACCCCAGCTGGTGTCTCAATAGGTCATGTGCCCCACCCCCATGCAGTCTGCTGGTTCTGGGCCAAATTTAGGACTAGAACTGTCCTAAAAGTTGCAGTCCTTGTGCCCTACACTGTCTTTGTGCAGCTATCAGAGTTGTCTTATCTTTGTGTGTGCCTTATTTTGTCATGGTTGTTGTTTTCTAAGCATTCAGCCTATGATAAATTAATTCATTGATGTATTATAAGCCTATCTGTGTTTTACATCTAGTGCTATAGTTTGATCCTCCAAAATTCATGTTGAAACCTAATCCCCATGGTAACAGTATTAAGAGGTGGGGGCCTTTGGGAGGTAAAGAAGCTAAAGTCATCAAATTGGAGCTCCCATGATGGGACTGGTAGCTTTATAAGGAGAATAGAGATCTGAACTAGCACACTTGGCCTGTGTCTCGCCATGTGATGCCTCCCACTATGTAATAACATAATGACACAGCATAAGTCTCTCACTGGAAGCTGGGTAGATGCCAGTGCCATACCTATGGACTTCCTAGCCCCCAAAACTATAAGAAATAAATTTCTTTTCTTTGTAAATTTCTTCTCTTTGTAAGTTGTCCAGTCTCAGGTATTAAATATTCTGTTATAGCCACAGAAAATTCCTTTATTACAGCTCATTCTTTTAACAATGGAATAAAGGATTTTTACTAAACGAACTTTGGCTTTTGAGGGATTTTTTAAAGGTTAAGAAAAACTCTTTGAATGTTTTTAATACCATTTTGATGATTACTGCCACTTTCATACAATTTTATTTTGGTAAATAAGTCACCTGACTTTGGCTTCCCAGGGACCATTTATGCCTAATTCTTGTTTTGTGTTAAGGTCACGAAATCAGTAACCCCAAACTAGCAAAATATTATTAAATCAGATATAAAATGAGGGTTTTAAAGAGTGTATGTTAGTGAGTGGCACCTGATTTCCTCTTAGAGGGCCAAATGTTTTTGGTAAGAAACAAAGAAATGTTTATGTTGTAGATGAGGACAAGTGATAATACTTTGGAAGGAAATATATAGAAATATCAGCTAAATTGTTTAAGTAGAGAAAGTTTTCACTAACTGGTGGTTTTCAATGAGGAGGAGAAAATGAGAGAAGGATTAGTCAGGAAGAAGTGCCCAAATAATATGACAGAAGGCTGAAGACTGAAAAGAAGGAATCAGTGAATAATTTCCTGGTAGCAAGGCTATTGAAGAAATTTTTTTAAAAGAGATCATCTAACATTAACTTTTAAGACATTTTCTATGTAATTTTGTGCTGTAAGTGTCCTCTTCAAATGCTTAAAATTGCAAAGGAATCATCTACGCAAATGATTGACATTGTTTTGGAGAAATAAAGGAAAAGTCTTTGCCCCTGGTTTGTGTGAGACAGAACAAAAATAGAAGTCATTCGAAATGAAGTAAAAGTAAGACTGAAAGTTCAGTGATAGTAAAAAATTAGAACTATTGGTGTCCGTGAAAACATCAATTTAATAGTTATCTCTCAGAAGGTAGGATGGTGTTGATAGGGAGCAGATTTTTTACTTGCTGAAAAGACAAGAGGGTTGAGTTCTTTTATGTTAATTTTAAAAACTGTTAATTTGGCTGAGATTTGGGGTATACTTATATATGATAAATACTAAATCTATACAATTATCATTTGAAATTTTTATAGAAGATGGACTATCAATGCAAATATATTTTGTTATCTGATTATGTCACATTTCCTATCTCCTCCATCTGTGTCAGTTAGAAGAATGTAATTGTATTCATTTTCAAGATTCAGAAAATGAGACATGAAGGTTAGTGACCTTCTGAAAGTCAATCTGTAACTTAGAAGTGGGATGGAGCAGGATCCAGAACCCATGACTCAAGTTCAGTTAATGATCTGTAAACACTGTAGTGAGAATCGTTAATACCTCACTCTTCACTAGTTGTGTAACAGTGAGCCTGTATCTCACTATTGTCACGCCACAGTTTTTTTTTTCTGTGAAAAAGTGAATAACAATTTGGGTGGGTTAAATGATATAATATATGCAAAGTTTCAAGCTCAGTGCCTAGAACCCAGTAAACACTCCATTAATACTAGAATTATTTATTTACTTGTTCTTTAAATTATTGTTTGGGGAATAAAGATTAATATTAGTAAAACGTTTTCACATTCCTTTCCATTTTTATCATTCCAAAGCATTGTCCATTTATATTTGAGAAGGATTTCTGCAACAGAGTTTTAAAGCATTCTGGCTTTCCAGCCCACAGCAGTTTTAATCTCATGGAAATTACAAATTTACACTAATTGTATAAGATCTAAGGAAAAATCTCAAGTGACCCAGGGGCCATTGGTCTCTCCAATTCTCCTTATCATTCTGGGACTTATTTGGCCTGGGCTTGGACATAATCTCCCATAGACACCTCACAAACTGAGAAATCAATAAAAGAATCCATAGCAGCTCATGGTACAAGAGGCAAAGTCACAGAACCTACATATTAAATTATGCTGCCACCCCACTTTATTCAAAAAAATTCTGAATTTTTTTTTATTATCAAGATTTAAGTGTTGGGGTTTAGGACTTACCCTGTTTTCTTGAATGTGGCTTATTTACCATAGATTAGAGATGATGAAAGGGATTTTTCATCATGGTTGAAGGCAGCTGCTTCCTACAATTGAGAAAATTGAATTCCGGGGATATTACTGACTTTCTTAATCTCTACACCGAGTCATGAGCTTCTGTGTAATGAAGTAAGAGTAGAAGACTAATAAGGTCACTCTAAATGACAGATAATTTTGTTACAACTTTATTGAGGTATAACTGGCATACAATAAATGGCATGTATCTACAGGTTATATTATGATAAGTTTTTACATATGTGTATACTCATGAAAACATTACCACAATCAAAATTATTAACATATTTATCACCCCTAAACATTTTTCATGCACATTTGTAATCTTCCTTTCCTCTCCTTGCTCCCTGTCACCCCAATCCCTGTCATTCCAAGGCAACCACTTACCTGCCTTCTATTACTATTGTTTAATTTGCATTTTCTAAATTTTTTATGATGGAAAGTACATAGTATCTCTATTTCTTATGGCTTCTTTCACTTCAAAAAACATATTTTGGGACATAGCCTTGTTTTTACATGTATCAATATTTTTGCCTTTTTATTGCTAAGAAGTACTTCATTCTGTGGCTACACCACAACTTGTTTATTCATTTACCTGGTAGACAGGTGGTGGTAGTGGACATTTGGATTCTTTCCAACTTGGGGCTATTAAAAATAAAGCGGTTATGAGCATGGTGTAAAGTATTTCAGTGTACATTTGCTTTTGTTTTCCTTGGGTAAATACCTAGGAGTGGGTGAAATGGTTGAGTTGTACGGTAATATGTGTTGAATTTTTAAGAAACTACCAATATCCAAAGTAGTTATACCATTTTATATTTCTACCAGCAGTTTATGAAAGTTCCAGTTGCTTCACATTTGCATTACAGTTTTAATTTATGTCTTACTAGTGAGAAATGATATTGAGCATATTTAGTGTGTTTGTTGGCCATCTATATACATCTTTGATGAAGCGTCTGTTAAAATCTTTTGCCCATTTATTGTTGTGTTATTTATATTCTTATTACTGACTTGTAAGAATTCTTTATATATTCTGAATAGAAGTTATTTGTCAGAAACCTTTCTTGCTTTATCACACTGGCAAGAATATCTAGTACACTGCTAAATAGAAGTGGTGAGACCAGACATCCTTACCTTGTTGCTGACCTTTGGAGTATATCTTTCACCACCAACGTGATGTCATTTAGTAGGTTGTAGAAATTATCTTATATTTATTTTGTGCAGGACTTCTTTTTACTAGGACATAATTCCTTTGGTACCATAGGAAGCAGCTCAGCTGTGATATTTACCTTTCCCCACTTCTACTTATGTACATAGAACCCTTATGTACGAAAGTAGAAGATGGAGTTTTGGAGTCAAGCTCTACTGGCCATACTGAAATCAAATTTTTTCTTCTAAGGGGAATGACAAATACTGGCATATGTGCCTGTATTCTCCTACTTATGGCAGAAATTAATAGTTGATCACAGCATTCTTTTCCAGGGAACCTAAATGCAGACACAGAAACCAGGTCATCACAGGGTCCAGGCAGCCTCTACAGTTGGCATCTGTGAGGAATATTTTCTGTCTCTGAACTGCAATATTTCCACATGAAACAACAAGAAAAAAATATTCAATTTTGTGAGAGATACAGATGTAGGTATAATATCATTTGGTATCTGGATATGATCAGGAAGCAGCTGTAGAGAATCATCTTACAGCTTTAAGGGACTTTTCATAACTATTCCTCCAAATAACCTTGTGGAGAGAGTGGGGATTTGGGGAAACCGGATCATTTACAACCCTGTAGAACCATTGGATGGTCCAGAAGAAAGTCTCCTTTGAAATCATCTAACTCAGGAGTTTTCAGACTTTAAATTTTCTTTGCTTCAGAATATTTTCTTTTAAAAAATATTACCAAAAAATTTCAGTATGTAAGTGCAATGTTTGTGTCTCTGCTAAATTCATAGGCTGCAATCCTCACAACCACAGTGATAATATTAGAAGGTGGAGACTTTGGGAAGTCATTAGTTCATGAAGGTAGAGCCCTAGTGAATGAGATTGATGCCTTTATAAAAGGGCCCCCAGAAAGCTCTCAGTCTCTTTCTGCCATGTGAAGATACGATAAGAAGTCAGCAGTCTGCAGTCTGGAAGGGGGCCCTCCCCAGAACCAACCATACTGGCACACTGATCTTGGACTTCCAGACTCCAGAACTGTGAGAAATAAACTTTGGTTGTTAATAAGCCACCAAGACCATGGTACTTTATCATAGCAGCTCGAACTAAGACAGTAGGAAGGTAAAAGTAGAACAGTTGTAATCTCCCCATAGCCCACTCCTTCCTGCCTTGAAAGCTCCTGAGCTATCTCATTGAAAAATGCTAAGGCTTCATTAAGCAGTGTTTCAAAACCACACACTTGTCCAACTTTCACTTAATGAATGTTGAAATATAAGGAGTAATGTAAAGTGCCTAAGGGACTTGAAGACAGATTATTTGATCATAGTCTGATATTTTCTTCTATGCCATATGCGTGCACAGAAAACATATGCATTATATACATGTGTCATTAATGATAAGAAGAATAACTATATAGCCACATAATATTTTACAAAACACAGTGTCACTAATGGTATCACTTGGCATCCATAACACCTTCATTTCCAAAGTGGGAACCGAGGCTCAAAGAGAAGTAATTCACCCAAGGCCACAGAGCTGATATGTTGTTAGGTTGGGACTCAAGCACAACTCTATTCTTAGGTGAATGTATAAATGTAGACACCTACTATGTACCCACAAAATTTAAAAATAAAAAATAAATATAACAATAAAATAAAAAATCTCTCCAGGTGGTACTAGTGTGCAGCTAACATTGTGAAACACTGGCCTACAGAATAGAATCCTAGCTCCTTCATATAGCACACAAAGCCTCTGTGATAGCTCCAGGTCCAGCTCTCCAATCTTACCCTCTGCTGCTTGGCAACCCGACACTTTGCACTCCAGGATCATAATAGTAGGAGGTTATTGAACCTAATACATTTTCCACTCCTTTTCACATTGTATTCCTTCTCTCTTTTCATATATCTAATGAACTCCTAGTCATCCTTCAAGACCCTGCTCAAGTAGTGACTCTTAGGTGAAGATTTCCCTGACCTCTTTAAACAGAGTTTATGGCTCATTCCTCTGGTTCCACTTTACCATGTACACTATTCTATTATTGTGTTTACAATCGTGACTCACTTAATTATCTCCCTTAGTGAACTTGGCAGAGCAATGTCTTGCTCATATTTTTTGCATGATGGGGGTGGAGTTTTTCTGTCTACCACCACCTGTCATTATCTGCCTTTTTGACTCAGTACAAATTTTCCTGATTTTGTGGGATCATTATTTCTTTCATATATGAAGGAATCAGGAACCTTGCTTAAGAGCCTCCTCCCCTGCATATTATCTGTAACAGAATTGCAGGGACTGGCCACAAAAGCAAGTTAAGTCAGCAGTCTACAGATTGACACAGCCTGAGTTTCTGGTAGTTGATCAGTTAAACTACATGTATTTATTATGTGTCTGTTTTATGCTTGGCATCTCAGTATTAAAACACCAGGTAATCTCTACCTAAAGTTACTCACTCTCTAGTTTTCCACCTTGACTCATATAAAGGACCTGAAGCATATCCAGCATATTTGCAACTTAACTGAGAAGTAGAGAGCTGTACCCTAAAAATCTTAAAATATGAAGAATAAGCAATAAGCCATTGTATGGTTTGTTTATAGGGGTCTTTTTAAACCCCTGGCGGATGTTTACAATTCCTCCATTACAGTTTCAGCTGGTTAGTATAAGATTTTGAACCCTGTTAAAATGCAATAACCTTGGAAAGGAAAACATTAAGTTGTTGCTAGCTAATTTTACCTCCCTGTTAAAGAAATGCCTAGGAGTAGATTTTTAGGAAGACAAAGGATAAGAGCAAGAAGGAGTGTAGAAAAGAGGCATTAGCAAGTAGGTAAAAAATTAAAGAATGAAATACTAGGAAAATGAATGATTCCATAAGGCTTAGGTCAAATATTGTGGTATATTGTGTGGATGAGCAAAATTAAGGTAAATTTTTATGTAAGAATAGAAAATATTAAAATCTGGCTATTTCTAATAATTTTCAAAAATTTATGTACTAACATAAAAATTAAGTATGTACTGGAATGAACAAATCAAAAGGTTATTGATGATAAAGCCACTATGTCAGAGATAACCAAAATATCCAATAATAGGGATAGTTTAATAAAATAAATTATTTTATTATTTGTAAGCACTGAACTTTTATACAACTATTATAAATAATGATCTAGAACAGTATGTAATTTCTTAAGATGTTATAGATTAGGAAAGATATGCATGATATATGAAGCAAAAAAATCAGATTATAAATAATATATATGATCCTAGATTTTTGGGAAAAATATATGTACATACACATGTATACATAGAAAAAAAGATCTAACCACACTGTTAGCAGTGCTTATTTTTGTAGGAGTCTGGGGTGGAAAAACTACAAATATTATAAGGAAGTAAAGAACTTTATGCTTATCTATGTCCTTTAATTTTGTTTTAAACTACAATTTTAAAATTATGATAAACTTCAAAGGAAGTCTAGGAAAGTTATAAAATTATAGTTCATTCTGTCATATTACATGGATTATTAATTATAAGAGAATGTGAGGGAAATATTGAGTGTTTGACTAAGAGCCCCAGTGAGGGTTCTGCTAAGAGAAGTGCCAAAGTTGGCTGAAGGATCACTATTTGCAAGATCCTACTTATATGACAAGAGCAATCAAACAAACCCAAAGCATCCACATAATTTAAAAAATATTTAAAGTCAAATAAGATTTGCAAGGTAGACAAACTTTTACATTCATAAACACCTGTTACAAGGATGAAAATTCAGGAACACAGGACCACTGAAGATACAAGCAAGAAATGGTACCAAATGCCAAAACAGATAATATACAAATGTGGGAAAGACTGTATATGTAAGTGAAATTACATGTGCCCTACATGTTTCTACTTCTAAGTCTGGGAAAATTATCTATCCTAGGCACACTGTTAATAGAAACCATAAAAACTAACTGTAAATTAAAAAAAAAAAGTGCTAGCTGGGCACAGTGGCTCACGCCTGTAATCCCAGCACTTTGAGAGGCCGAGGTGGGCGGATCAACTGAGGTCAGGAGTTTGAGACCAGTCTGGCCAACACGGTGAAACCCAGTCTGTACTAAAAATACAAAAAATTAGCCAGGCGTGGTGGCACACACCCGTAATCCCAACTAATCGGGAGGCTGAGGCAGGAGAATCGCTTGAACCTGGGAGGCAGAGGTTGCAGTGAGCTGAGATGGCGCCATTGCACTCAAGCTTGGGCAACAAGAGCAAAACTCTGTCTCAAAAAAAAAAAAAAAAAAAGAAGTTGCATAGGAGCATGTATTTATTATGACATTTAGTCAGTTTATGATGCAATCCACCATATCTGTCTGTACTTGTCTTATTTCTTCCCCCTCCTTGAACTCTAAAGATCAGATATTGGGAACCTGTTCTATTTTCTCCAGTAATTAATTCAAGGAAACAATAGATTGAAGATTAAAATCTCCTTACATAGTTCTTGGATCCTTATTTCTCTAGTAAGCTTACTGACTGCCAATGGCATTAAAAAATACAAGTCTAACTTTTCTACTAACTTCTAAAACCCCTGCTGCAAATAGAACCAAAATTAACAAAAGAAACAACTGAACAACAATACAAAGACCTCTGTGGCGCATTAACACTAGCAGGAATTTAAATGCCACATGCAAATATCAAATGACATTTACAAAGCACATACCTTGTCTAATTCTTCTGTTAGCTAATGCAGTAATTACAGATTTATATGTTTCAACAGAATCACCATAGAGAATATAGCAGCCAGGAATATTTCAATCAAAGGGGAAAAGCCACAAAGAATTACTGAAACTGTGACCTACTCAGACATAAAGTTCACCAGGTTTATTCTGCTATTCTGACTGACTGATCCCTTTCATCCTTGAGAATGAATGTAAAAAGTAGGGTACCTGTGTAGAATAAATATCCATATTTATATCTGTATCTATGTATTTATATATCTCTTTTTATGTGTTTCTATATATGTATATCCGTATATGGGCTTCAGACTGACATACTGAGTACCAACTCTGGGACATATCCAGATTATAACCAAAGATAACACCTTAACAAGCAAAGCCATACTCTAAAACAGTTCTGTTTAATATGCCATACTGCAATAATGGATAATGGAAACGTCGTATGCCTGCATTGTCCAGCAGACTAGCCACTAGCTACATGTGGCCATCGAGCATGTGAAACGTGATTACTGGGACTGAGGAACTGATTTTAAATTTTATTTAATTTTAGTTAATTTAAATTAAAATTTAAATAGCCAGGTTTGTCTGTTCACTACCATATTGGGCAGTTCAGCTCTAAAATAAGGAAACTTATGAAATGACACTGATGAAATGCAATCAAAGTGAAGAAACTTCCTTTTCTTACCAACTGCTTGCATATGAATAAGCTGAGCTTCTCTTCCTTTCTATAGAGTTAAGCCATCCGCATGGATTTATGGCAGGGAAGAAAACAGGTAGAAGATAAACACTGGCTATTTGAGATGCTTAGGATTCCTTCTTGAAGATGAGGACTGTGTGTTACTTCTCTGTACAGGCGGTAAATAGAGAAGTACTAGAACAGAATAGGTGATCAAGTAATGTTTATTTTTTAATATGTTGAATAGGTGCTTGTTTATCAAAATAAGAAACAAATCCAGGCATCTGAATTCTATAAATATACAAAAAAATAAGCACACAGTTGACTATGCTCTACTGTAGTTCATGGTTTGCATTAGACTATACTTTGGCTAGTGTATATACCCTGCAAATATTAATATATTGAAAATCACACATTTTAAACTTTATTACTGTTAAGATACATAGAATGTTTTCACAATAATATCTTTACAGATATTTGATTTAATTTTTTCTTTGATTTCTTCCACATCTATAGAAGAAAGGGCTATATGAAAATAATGTCTCTGTATGTATAAAACTCTGAACACATTACTATTATATTGTTTGATTTGTGTTCTAGGTGTGATTCCAAATGCCTATTTTATCTTATAGTTTAGAGCTGGAAAAAAAGTTTATCTCAATTAATTTTTATGTCCCAAAGAAAAGCTATAGATTTTTGGTCTTCATAGCCAGGAAGTTCTGAGAAACAAAATAAAAGGAATTTCTCATTCGTGGGGGACAATTCCATGGCTCTCTCATGTTTCTGCATGTCATCAAGTGAGACAGCAACTACTTTTTGTTCTGGATTATCTTTTCAAGGATTTGTTTTATAGCAAATAGCCTTGGAAGATAGAAATAGTGTCTCCTTCCAGAGCAAAGTACAGGCATGCCTATTGCCTGCTACAAAGATTTGGGTTCCTTATCTCCTTATGCAATACAGGAGAGGAACTCTTCATATATCTGTGCAGATATCACCTGACCCTCTTCATACTGCCCTATTGCATCTGGGGCTCAGGGAATCAGTGTAAGAAAATACAGATGCTTTGGCTAATGCAATTGCTGTGAATTATGAAGTCCTTTTTTCTCTGACCTAAGAGTGTCATGAATTCTTTCAGCACTCATGAAAATGTGGCAGGCAAATTGTTAACTTGCAAGTAGGCTAAATCTCAGATCCTTCATAGTTTTAGATACTTATTTGTAGCAAAAACCCATAGAGTTTTGGTGTGATTCACTCTCCTCTTAGATTATATAGCTCTGTATTGTTATTTTATTTGCCTCACTTTCTGTCTTTTAGAAAGTGGAAAACAAATCTTTCACATGATCTAAGAATTAACAAATGATCATAAATCTTATGGCTGCAAGTTTTTACAGATTTTAAGGGATAAAACAAGTTCTGAAGTAAACCTTGAGGCCTTTATTAGGAGATGGTTAAGAGCATCCAAGAGTGAAATCAGGCAGGAAGCCACTTAGGGAGTTACTGTGGAACTAGGTCATTGTTGCAAAAACTGGAGTGAGAATCAATATGAAGCAAAGAAGATGGCTCATGGTCACAGGAGTGAGGTCTAGGGTCAATACTAGAAACCATGCATTTCAAGTGGGGCTAGTTGTGGTAGCAAAACACAAACTTTCAGGCCTTTATTAGAAGATGATTAAGAGGATCCAAGAGTGGAATCAGGCAGGAAGCCAGTTAGGGAGTTAGTATGGAACTAGGTCATTGTTGGAAAAACTGGAGCGAGAATCAATATGAAGCAAAGAAGGTGGCTCATAGTCATGGGAGTGAGGTCTAGGGTCAATACTAGAAACCATGCATTTCGAGTGGGGTTAGTCATGGTAGCAAAAAAACAAACCAGTGCATCAAAGGACACACTCTCATGTACAAAAGGAAACCCACAGAATGGGAGAAAGTATTTGCAAATCATATTTTTGATCGCATGGTGGCTTACGCCTGTAATTCCAGTACTTTGGGAGGCTGAGACAGGAAGATCACCTGAGGTCAGGAGTTCGAGACCCACCTGAGCAACATGGAGAAACCCCGTCTTTACTAAAAATGCAAAAATAATTAGCCTGGTGTGGTGGCACATGCCTGTAATCCTAGCTACTCGGGAGGCTGAGGCAGGAGAATCGCTTGAACCCAGGAGGTAGCGGTTGCAGTGAGCCAAGATCACACCATTGCACTCCAGCCTGGGCAACAAAAGTGAAACTCCATCTCAAAAAACAAAACAAAAAAAAAAAGGAGTGGTTAATATTCCATAATATATAAATAAATCATAAAACTCAACAATGACAAAAAACAACCTGATTTTTAAAACGGGCAAAGGACTTGAATTGACATTTCTTCAAAGAAGATGGTCAAAAAGCACACAATGGCCAAAAAGCACAAAAAAAAGATGCTCAATATCATGAATCATGAGGGATATGCAAACCAAACTACAAGGAAATATCTGCCATCTTCTCACCCATTAGAATGGCTATGCTTAAAATAAAATAAAATGACAAGAGTTAGTGATGATGTGGAAAATTTGGAGCCTTTGTGAACTGTTGGTGGAAAAAGATTTAGGTTCCTTCACTCAAGAGTTCCTCTCCTGCATTGCAGGTGCAGTCATTATAGAAAATAGGATGACAGTTCTGCAAAAAATTGAAAGTAGACTTACCATATGATCCAGAAATTCCACTTCTGGGTATCTACTCCAAATAATTGAAAGTAGGGTCTTAAAGAGATCTTTGTACACCCACATTCATAGCAGCATTAGTCACATTGGCTAAAAGGTGAAAACAACCCAGATGGCCATCAACAGATGAAAGGATAAAAAAATATGGCCTATACATAAAATGGAATATTACCCTTAGAAAGGAAATTGTGACACATGCTATAACATGGATAAACTTTGAAAACATTATGGTAAGTGACATAAACTAGTCACAGAAAGAACAAATGCTGTATGATTCCACTTATGTGAGGCACATAGAGTAGTCAAATTCAGAGACAGACAGTAGAAAGACAGCTGTCAAGACCTGAAGGGAAGAGAGAATGGACAGTTGATGTTTAATGGGCATAGAGTTTTAGTTTTGCAAGATAAAGAGTTTTGGAAATTGGAGTTGCATAATAATATAAATGTACTTAACATTACTGAACTGTATTTTCAAAAATCGTTAAGATGATACATTAAGTTATGTGTATCTGGCTACAAACTTTAAAAGTACAAGGCAGAGAAGAGTAGAATTTGCTCAGATTGTCACAGCAGGGTACAGTTTAGGGGTTTATAACTCTTGAGTCTCAGAGTAAATCCCCACTTAAGTCTCTGTGGCTGTCAGCTCACCTAACCACAATGGGCTCAGGAGGTATACTCTGGGTTCTCTTCTTGCACAAAACTTACAGTCTGGATATCAATTAGATGCAATTTGAAAGTATTATAAACACTTTCAGCTCCTAGAACTGATAAAAGAATTCAGCAAAGTTTCCAGATACAAGATTAATGTACACAAATCTGTAGCTCTTCTATACACCAACAGCAACAAAGCAAAGAATCAAATCAATAACTCAACCCCTTTTAAAATAGCTGCAAAAAATTAAAATAAAATACTTAGGAATGTACCTAACCAAGGAGGTGAAAGACATCTATAAGGAAAACTACAAAACTCTGCTGAAAGAAATCATAGATGACACAAACAAATGGAAACACATCCCATGCTCATGGATGGGTAGAATCAATATTGAAAATGACCATACTGTCAAAAGCAATCTACAAATACAATGCAATCCCCATTAAAATCCCACCATAATTCTTCACAGAATTAGAAAAAACAATTCTAAAATTCATGTGGAACCAAAAAAGAGCCTACATAGCTAAAGCAAGACAAAGCAAAAAGAACAAATTTGGAGCCATCACACTACCTGATTTTAAACTGTGCTATAAGGCCATAGTCACCAAAACAGCATGGTACTGGTATAAAAATAGGCACACAGACCAATGAAATAGAATAGAGAACCCAGAAATAAACCTAAATACTTACAGCCAACTCATCTTCGACAAAGCAAACAAAAACAGAAAGTGGAGAAAGGACACCATTTTCAACAAACGGTGCTGGGATAATTGGCTAGACACGTGGGAGAATGAAACTGGATCCTTATCTCTCACCTTATAAAAAATCAACTCAAGATGGATTAAGAACTTAAACCTAAAACCTGAAACAATAAAAATTCTAGAAGATAACATTGGAAAAATCCTTCTAGAAATTGGCTTAGGCAAGGATTTCATGACCAAAAAGCAAATGCAATAAAAACAAAGATGAATAGCTGGGACCTAATTAAACTAAGGAGTTGTTGCATGGCAAAAGGAACAGTCAGCAGAGTAAACAGACAACCCACACAGTGGGAGAGAGTCTTCACAATCTGTACATCTGACAAAGGACTAATATCCAGAATCTAATAAGAACTCAAACAAATCAGTAAGAAAAAAAGAATCCCATCAAAAAAGTGGGCTGAGCACATGAATAGACAGTTCTCAAAAGAAGAGATACAAATGGCCAACAAACATATGAAAAAAATGCAATATCACTAATGATCAGGGAAATGCAAATCAAAACCACAATGCAATACCACTTTACTCCTGCAAGTATGGCCATAATCAAAAAATAAAAACAAAACGGTAGATGTCGGCGTGGGTGTGGTGAAAGGGAACACTTCTACACTGCTGGTAGGAATGTAAACTAGTACAGCCACTATGGAAAACAGTGTGGAGATTCCTTAAAGAACTAAAAATAGAACTACCATTTGATCCAGCAATCCCACTTTAGGCTATCTGCCCAGAAGAAAAGAAGTCATTATTCAAAAAATGTACTTGCACATGCGTGTTTATAGCAGCACAATTCACAATAGCAAAATTGTGGAACCAACCCAAATGCCCATCAATCAACGAGTGGATAAAGAAACTATATATATATATACACACACACACACATACATATATACATATATATACATATATATACGTATATATACACATATACATATATACATATATATGTGACATATATATGAGATATATATATATAGAGAGAGAGACATATATATATGAATGAAATAATACTATGCAGCCATAAAAAGGAATGAATTAACAGCATTTGCAGTGACCCGGATGAGATTGGAGACTGTTATTCTAAGTGAAGTAACTCAGGAGTAGAAAACCAGACATTGTATTTTCTCACTGATATGTGGGAGCTAAACTATGTGGACGCAAATGCTTAAGAATGATACCATGGACTTTGGGCACTTTGGGGAAGAGTGGAAGGGTCTAATGGATAAACGACTACAAATAGGGTGCAGTGTATACTGTTTGGGTGATGGGTGCACCAAAATCTCACAAATAACCAATAAAGAACTTACTCATGTAACCACATACCGTCTATACCCCAACAACTTATGGAAAATAAAAGAAAGTATTATAAACACTTTCAGATTAGTGAATCTTAAAAACAAGGTAATTACTCCCTTTTTTATTTTAAAATGATTTTTCAGTTAGACAAATAATATATAAATTTATTCCCCTTGTAAAACAGCAAAACACTACTGGTGAGGCAAAAGTCCTTTGATGACTATGGCAAGAGACCTCAGATGCCTATCCCAGTATTCATCTTCCCTTTCTGACTTGGTAATAAACTAGAGACATGGCCAGGTAAAATAATGACAATGTTTCTCAGACTTCTTTGCAGGTAGAATTCACCATCTGAATAAATTAGAACAATAAAATGTAGATAAGAATGTTATTTGACAGCATCTCGGAAATTGCCTTAAAGGATAGCTGGCACATGTGCTGTGTTCGTTTTTTATTTTTATTTTTTATTTCTCCACCCTACTCCTTAGAGCTCATAAGTGCTGACTGGCACTCTAGCACTCATATTGGGCCATGAGAAAGAGGGTCATATGTTAGAAATGACAGAAAACAATGCTGGAAAGAGTCTGTCTTCCTATCTTCATGGAATCTTCATACTTGTACCATGTACCTCTGGACTTCCCTTTTAGAAGAAAAAAAGTCACTGTGAATTTAACTTTATGTCATAGACTTCTCAAACTAACCCTGATAGATTCTCATCTCAATTTAAATGCCCTCTTTGAACTTTCTCACCCTCAAGATAAAACTATAATCAGTTTGGTGTGTAACCTTACATACTTGTGCTGTGGATATGGGCACCCATAGAAGAAAATATATAGTATTGCTTTCTGAGGCTTTATGTTTTATTATTTTGTTCTCTTTTTTTCCCACCAAAATGTCATTATAGTTTATATATTGTACATATTGTTCAGCTACTAACAACTTACTTAATCTTGGTTTTAATATATTCTGAAGCATATGCTTTCAGATGTAAAAATAGCACATGCATCTGAATTCAACTCAGAATGTTCTTTCAGGGACAACTAGCTTCACATAACAGAAGAAGACATAGGATTGCTAAAATAATAATAATAATAATAACCTTACAAGCAAATGTCTGGAGAACCATGGCCTCTACTGGTAAAGTAACTTGAGAAAAGTAGTTATGTTACTTCGACATCCTAGATTTGCTAAAAGTATCTTAAGCTGTTAGCTGACAGAGGAAAGTGAATTTGCCCTGCATGAATGGAAATCAAGTTGGAAATGGAGAAAGTCCTCCAGGGGGAAAGGTCTTCTACTCTAGAAGTTTAAGTCAGAAAACTTTGCTGCTTCAAAGCAGCTGTTTAAATATTAGAATCCTATGTGCGAGTGGTGCTTGATAAGACACAACAGCAGCAAACACGCGTGACACTCACACACACATTGACTGTGAAGAGTGTGGAGAAGTGTGACCTCCTAAAGTTTTCACAGAGGAGGCATTTCACCCAGCAAACTAATGCATTGCATTTGATTTGTAATCTTCAGATCAAACTTGGAAATAGCTCATTAAGCCTATTTTGTGGCAGATTAAGGCTTTAACAGTCCCGATATCTTTGTTTCTTATAATGCTTCTTGCTGGAATTTCTGCAGAATTTTAAAAAAATAGAAACCCATTTATTACTAGGCTACCGCAGGGCCTGACACATTTCAGGTAATGCCTTTTGAATAAATAAAAGAATTAATCAGTAAATGCCTTTCGAATAAATAAAAGAATTAATGATTAATTAATACAGCAAATTAGTCTTAAAATATTTTTTCACTTCTATAAAACAAAATATTTTTTTCTTTCCTCTGTTTTGAAGTGGAAATTGGATTATAGTAAAGCTTAATAATCATGCTTCCCTCAAAAGGCATTGATATTTGCTGTCTACACGTAGAGACTTTCTGTCATATTCAAGGAACATCAACAACACCAATTCTCTGATTTACTCAAACTAGACATTAATAGAAAAATATTCTCTTCATGCTAACAGAACGTTGTTGGCAATTTACCTTTAGTATGGTAAAGAAACATAGAGCTTCTATGCAAATAATGAAATTATTCAACAATTTGCATAAACCCTGAAGCTTATGTGCATGTATATTTAATAAACATGGCTCTGACAAACCCAATTCTGTTTCTCATTCAAGGCCTAGATTAGCATCCACCTTTTTGCTGGCTGGCTTCCCTCGACTGACTTCTCCCTCCCTGTTCTTAAGGATCAAGGGACAGGTGCAGTATGCATTAAGGAATCCTTCCCCTGGGCTTAGTGCTTTATTGTTTACAAAGTCCTTTGCCTTCACCATTCTCCTCCTCATAACTAAAGAGGAAATTGAGGCTACCATTACAGTAGCACTAACTCTCCACCAGGCAGGTGCTAAGTCCTTTGGGCTATCATCTTATTTATGAGGCTTTAGTGTCTGAGACAGAACCTCAACTCCATCACTTTGTAGATGTAAACTTGAGTAAGTTTTAAAATTTATCTAAGGTAGTCTCCCAATCTGTAAAAAATGAGGATATAATAGTACAGAACCCAGACTTGCCAGAAGCATAAAAGGAGACAATTCACATACAGCAAATAACGCTGTGTCTGGCACATATAAACCCATCCATGAAGGTTAACTATTATTATATTGCTCTCCATTATGCAGAATAAAAACTGAGGATCAGACAGGTTATTTTGACCAACATTACACAGCCAGTTTAGTTGTGCATTCACAACTGAAATGTGTGTCTTTCTGAAACCAGAATCTAGTGAAAACCACTAATGTATCTTGCTTCATGGAAAATTAAAGTGACATGCTGTCATTGTCAGCGCCTACCCAAGAGAATGTGATAAGCACGCAGTAGGTTGAAGGCTTCTGTCACAGGTAATGGAGAGCTGCTGGGCAGTAGGGCATTCACTTTTACCCTGTTAACTGGGGGATTTGGAAAATGGTCTCCTGACAGGGGACTAAAGAACACAAGGAGCCACTTGATGCCTCAAGCATTTTGGTGGTCTTGTGGGTTTGAAATTTCTCAAATCTAAGCCCAACCCTTCACTTCCTCCCTCCCCCTAAGCAATCTGCCCCGTTCTCCTCTTGTCCTAAGGTCTCGGCAACCAGGAACTGCTCTCCCACCTCAGGAAAGTAGCATCTGGAGAAACTAGCCCTCTGGTCAGCCAACCAGCTGCCAAATTCATTTATAACTCTGAAAAAAATACACTTTATTCTCAGGTGCTGAGATGTATTCAGTCAAGCCTACATCTGTCTAGCTCCAGAGCTGGCATACTTATCTATTCCACTATACCCGTTTCTAAGGGGATGCAGAAGCAGGAGTGCAAAGCATCTTCTTGATCATGAAGCCACCACTCAGCACTTGAGTTCATGATCATTAGCTGATGGCTGGGGAAGCCAAGATGTCATAAGAATGGGTTTTGAGCACCTTGCAACTCAAAAGCACCAATCCCAGCTAGGGAGGTGCTACCTTTATATTCTGCTTTCTTGGCAACTGACCCTGTGAATTTATTAAAAAAAAAAAAAAAAACGAGATTTTTTAATTTTATTTTATTATTATTATACTTTAAGCTTTAGGGTGCATGTGCACAATGTGCAGGTTTGTTACATATGTATACGTGTGCCATGTTGGTGTGCTGCACCTATTAACTCGTCATTTAGCATTAGGTATATCTCCTAATGCTATCCCTCCCCACTCCCCCGACCCCACAACAGTCCCCGGTGTGTGATGTTCCCCTTCCTGTGTCCATGTGTTCTCATTGTTCAATTCCCACCTGTGAGTGAGAACATGCGGTGTTTGGTTTTTTGTCCTTGTGATAGTTTGCTGAGAATGATGGTTTCCAGCTTCATCCATGTCCCTACAAAGGACATGAACTCATCATTTTTTATGGCTGCATAGTATTCCATGGTGTATATGTGCCACATTTTCTTAATCCAGTCTATCATTGTTGAACATTTGGGTTGGTTCCAAGTCTTTGCTATTGTGAATAATGCTGCAATAAACATACATGTGCATGTGTCTTTATAGCAGCATGATTTATAATCCTTTGGGTATATACCCAGTAATGGGATGACTGGGTCAAATGGTATTTCTAGTTCTAGATCCCTGAGGAATCGCCACACTGACTTCCACAATGGTTGAACTAGTTTACATTCCCACCAACAGTGTAAAAGTGTTCCTATTTCTCCACATCCTCTCCAGCACCTGTTGTTTCCTGACTTTTTAATGATCGCCATTCTAACTGGTTTCTCAGGTTGTTATTATTTGGAATGGTTTGCCCATTCTTTTGAACTCAAACCACAGTGGGTTCATTTGGGATGGCTTTAAGTTGTTGAAACTTCTCCATAGTCCAAGGCACCTCTTATTAACCCTGACAGGAAATGGAGATTCTAAGAGTTTATTTAAGTAACTTGCCAAAGTTACAGATTATAAGAAGTACAGCAATCATTTGAACCCAGATCTCCCTATCTCCGAACTTTCAATTTTTTCCTTCTTCCCATGAGGAACCTGCTTCCAGTTCTCACTCATTTTCTATTTCCTGTTTAATTACTGAGTCAATATCTTCCCTAGAGAATTGCCCATATACTAGTCACAACTTCTGAGGAAGCCGACTCCCCTTGAATTGTTAACCTTCCTATAACTGAACTGGGGTTGCCTTTTTTTAGTTGGGACTTAATTAATGGTCATCAGCCTCTCTCTCTCCCTGGCCATGACTTCTTTTCTTGCTAGATCCCCTTCTCTATCACCTCTTCTTTCTGCAACCCACAGTCTTCGTGGAAACTAAAGCTAGGAGGTGGCAGAGCCAGGAATGAAGCCCAGGGTTTCATGTCTTTGGCTCAGTGCACTAGCCTTGTGGTCATGGATGTGCTTAAGATGATCCACTGATGCATGGCAAGAAATTACTAGAATGTCTATATTTTAACTTGTTTTATATTTTAATGCTTTCTTTCGTTTGTTTGTTTTGAGACAGAGTCTTGCCCTGTCCCCCAGGCTGGAGTGCAATGGCGCGATCCCAGCTCACTGTAACCTCCGCCTCATGGGTTCAAGCAGTTCTCCTGCCTCAGCCTCCCGAGTAGCTGAGATTGCAGGTGCCCACCACCAGGCCCAGCTAATTATTTTTGTATTTTTAGTAGAGACAGGGTTTCACCATGTTGGCCAAGCTGATCTCGAACTCCTGACCTCAAGTGATCTGCCCGCCTCAGCCTCCCAAAGTGCTGGGATTACAGGCATGAGCCAAAGCACCCAGCCAATGCTTTCTTTATAAAATATACACCATGTTATAGTAGTACATATATAATTTATAAATTATGCATACATTGTGAAGGATGTTACTCTTTCAATGGCTAGAGATGTGGGATTTTTAAAGTTTGGAGACCATTCTACACTGGTGCTTCAAAAACACTAATGTGTATGTAAATTACCAGTGGATTTTGTTCAATACAAGTTCATATTCAGTGAGTCTGATGCAGCTAAGATAGTGCATTTCTAACAAACTCCCAGGTAATATCTATATTTTGGTCTGGGTACTATGAGTAGCAAGTCTATCTACACTGAATTATTTTTCTCAGCTTAGTGCCAATGCAGAATTTTTGCTCCTTAGTTCAGTTAAATCCGGGTTCTTGTATCACAACCAGGAAAAAATAGGCACATGGAAACACTGGAGAGAGGAGAGTGGAATTCATTGGACAAAAAGGAAAAAAGAGAAAAAGCACTCCCAGAAAAGTGAGAGGGGGTCTTACTAACAGGCTACCACCTCACAGATTGAATTCCAAGCCACCACACAGGAGCTTAAGAGGCCAGGCTTCTCCTGCACTGTACAAGGTGTGAACTTCCCATGGCTCTACCACATTTTCCCAGTGCACAGGCAGGTCCCAGTGCATTGCAGGCATGTGCAGACAAGACCCTGGGCAAGTTCCCTCATCTGCACAAAATCATCTGATGTAAGCACTTGTGGGGTGGGTTGGAGATCTTCTGGCGACCCCCCCAATCTGCCTCCTGCATCTATCATTCCCCCCTCTAAAGAAGTACATCTAACTGCCATTAGAATAAGGATGAGGAAGAAGACTGATCTTAACAGCTTCCTGCTGATAGGGAGTGCTGTTTTGGGAAAACAGCAGTCAGGGTTCCCTCTGAGGTTCATCTAAGGTTCCCTGGCAAAAGGGGCCATTGTCTAAGGCTCTGGTTGCATGAACATTTGGAGTTTGGTGGCCTGAAGGCAAAAAGAGACAAACCAGATTATTAGAAAACATGTGTTAAAACAAAACAAGGTGGGGGTAAGGATAGCTCAAAAATCCCAAAGTCTTTTACTAGTTTGGACATGGAGAGGGAGACCAAAAACCCAACTGGTAAAAAACACTTTTACCCTTTTGCTGGCATGTCAGGCTTCTGGGTTCCCTTCCCCAAAGCCCAATCCTAAGCCAACTAGTTTAAAGTTTGGTGGTATAGTTTGGCTGTGTCCCCACCCAAATCTCATCTTGAATTCCCATGTGTTGTGGGAGGGACCTAGTGGGAGTTAATTGAATCATGGGGACAGGTCTTTCCTATGCTGTTCTTGTGATAGTAAATAAGTCTCATGAGATCTGATGGTTTTTATAAGGGGAGTTTCCCTGCACAAGCTCTCTCTCTCTCTGCCTGCTGCCATCCATGTAAGATGTGACTTGTTCCTCCTTGCCTTCTGCCGTGATTGTGAGGCTTTCCCAGCCATGTGGAACTATAAGTCCATTAAGTCTCTTTCTTCCCAGTCTTGGGTATGTCTTTATCAGCAGTGTGAAAACAGACTAATACACTAAATTGGTACCATTGCTGAAAAAGTATCCAAAAATGTGGCAACAACTTTGGAACTGGGTAACAGGCAGAGGTTGGAACAGTTTGGAGGGCTCAGAAGAAGACAGGAAAATGTGGGAAAGTTTGGAACTTCCTAGAGACTTGTTTAATGGCTTTGATTAAAATGCTGACAGTGATATGAACAATAAAATCCAGGCTGAGGTGGTCTCAAGTGGAGATGCGGAACTTGTTGGGAACTGGAGCAAAGGTGACTCTTGTTATGTTTTAGCACAGAGACTGGTGGCATTTTGCCCCATCCCTAGAGATTTGTGAAACTTTAAACTTGAGAGAGATGATTTAGGGTATCTGTTAGAAGAAATTTCTAAGCAGCACAGCATTCAAGAGGTGACTTAGGTGCTGTTAAAGGCATTCAGTTTTAAAAGGGAAGCAGGGCATAAAAGTTCAGAAACTTTGCAGCCTGACAATGTCATAGAAAATAAAATCCCATTTTCTGAGGATAAATTCAACCCAGCTGCAGAAATTTGAATAAGAGGAAATGAATGTTAATCCCTGAGACAATGGGGAAAATATCTCCAGAGCATGCCAGAGGTCTCCGTGGCAGCCCCTCCCATCACAGGCCCAGAGGTGTAGGAGGAAAAAATGGTTTCCTGGGCCAGGGCCAGGACATCCCTGCTCTGTGCAATTTAGGGACTTAGTGCACTGTGTCCCAGCTGCTCCAGCCATGGCTAAAAGGGGCTAACATACAGCTTGGGCTGTTGCTTCAGAGGGTGTAAGCAAGCCCCAAGCTTTGGAAGCTTCCACGTGGTGTTGAGCCTGAGGGTGCACTGAAGTCAAGAAGTGAGGTTTGGGAACCTCCACCTAGATTTCAGAGGATGTATGGAAACACCTAGATTCCCAGGCAGAAGTTTGCTCCAGGTGTGGGGCCCTACAGGAGAACCTCTGCTAGGGCAGTGAGGAAGAGAAAGGTGAAGTCAGATCCCCATACAGAGTCCTTACTGGGGCACCACCTACTGAAGCTGTGAGAAGAGGGCCACCATCTTCCAGACCCCCAGAATGGTAGCTCCACCAACAGCTTGCACCGTGCACCTAGAAAGGCTTCAGACACTCAATGCCAGCCCATGAAAGAAGCCAGGAAGGGAGCTATACCCTGCAAAGCCACAGGATAGGGGCAGAGCTGCCCAAGTCTATGGGAACCCACCTCTTGCATCAGCGTGACCTGGATATGACAGATAGAGTCAAAGGAGATCATTTTGGAGCTTTAATATTTGACTGTCCTGCTGGATTTTGGACTTGCATGGGGCATGTAGCCCCTTTATTTTAGCCAATTTCTACCATTTGAAACAGCTGTATTTACCCAATGCCTGTACCCCCATTGTTTCCAGGAAGTAACTAACTTGCTTTTGATTTTACAGGCTCATAGGCAGAAAGGACTTGCCTTGTCTCAGATGAGACTTTGGACTTTGGACTTTTGAGTTAATGCTGAAATGAGTTAAGGCTTTGGGGGACTGTTGGAAAGGCATGATTGATTTTGAAATGTAAGGACATGAGATTTGGGAGGGGCCAGGGACAGAATGATATGGTTTTGCTGGGTCCCCACCCAAATGTCATCTTTAATTCCCATGTGTTGTGGGAGGGACCTGGTGGGAGGTAATTGCATCATGGAGGCAGGTGTTTTCTGTGCTGTTCTCATGACAGTAAATAAGTCTCACAAGATCTGATAGTTTTATAAGGGGGAGTTTCCCTGCATAAGCTCTCTCTGCCTGCTGCCATCCATGTAAGATGTGACTTGCTCATCCTTGCCTTCTACCATGACTGTGAAGCTTCCCCAGCCATGTGGAACTGTAAATCTGTTAAACCTCTTTTTATTTCCAGTCTCAGGTATGTCTTTATCAGCAGCATGAAAACAGACTACTACATGTGGGAAATTAACTTTTCCCAGTTTGGCAGATGTATCCGAGGGGAGTGTCCCATAGTATGGAGATACAATTACAAATCAGTGAAGAGAGGACAAAGGAGGAAAAAGAAAAAAAAGAAGCCATTTTTTTCAAAAGGAGTTCCAGGCATTCAGGATGCATTTGAAAGGGGTACAGGCTGAAGATGGATGGCTACTCATCTAGAGAGAGGGGAGCAAGGCATCCTAGATTCCCTTCTCTTCCTAGGAAATACCTGGGGTATGTGAAGGAGAGAAAATGAGGCATTCATCTTTCTTTCTTCTGTTCTTATATCCCCATGTACTGGTGACCATGACAAGGTGCCACCCATGGGTGTCATCAAAGCAGCTTTCACCCATGTTAACAAGGGATCCAGGGGGTGGGAATATCTGCTTACCCGCATATACCCTATCTTCTCTGCTGTCAGTAGCCTTCAAATTCCCTAGACCTCATTTATGCCATGGATACTAGCATGACTTTTATCCATGAAATTGGAAGCTGGGCTTAATTGGCAGGAATTAGTCATGTTCACCTGTGCTGTGCCTTTTGGCTTCTGTTATCATCTGTCTCTGGATTCCTCAGATCCAGTTTTCTTTCCTAGGGCTTTGGTCCAAAGCTTGGAATTGAGTTTCGGATCAAAAATGTGTCTCTGGGGATTGCATAGACTTCTTATTATAAGCCAAATGCTAAGGTGAAGCTATGGAATTGAGTCTTCCTCCAACAAAGGAGAGAAAAGGATGTTTTGTGACATGCCCAGATAACTGGTAGCTATAGAAATGCTTGCCAAGATTTGGGTATATGTGGCTTGAGTTTGGTTAGCTCCTTTGGTCTTACTTCCCCAAAAAGGAAACCTCCAGGTAACCCTATCTATACCCATCACCTGGCAGGATTTGCAGGATAATTGCTCAGAACTAGAATATTGATCCAGATTTTTACATTACCCATCCCTTTTGTTTATTCTGAGCTGCAGTCGGAGACTGCTGGTTGGTTAACAGGATTAAGCAGAGTTAGCCTAAAATGTAGGCAAAAACTTAAAAACAACAAATGAGTCTAGAATTTTTTTTTTTTGAGACAAGAGTTTCGCTCTTGTTGCCCAGGCTGGAGTGCAATAGCACAGTCTCGGCTCAATGCAACCACTGCCTCCTGGGTTCAAGTCTCCTGCCTCAGCTTCCCAAGTAGCTGGGATTACAGGCATGTGCCACCACACCCAGCTGATTTTGTATTTTTAATAGAGAAGGAGTTTCTCCATGTTTGTCAGGCTGGTCTCAAACTCCTGACCTCAGGTGATCTGCCTGACTCGACCTCCCAAAGTGCTGGGATTATTTACAGGCATGAGCCACCGTGCCTGGCCAAGTCTAGAAGTTAATGACAAATGTATGATAAGTTTTAAAACATAATTTCTCTCCAGTCCTCATTTTTGTGAAAAACAAATCATGATAGGACTGAGTCATTTGCAAAACATTCTTTAGTCTTATACTTGGCCTGATTATTTACATAAATTACAGGAAAAAGAATAATTATTACTACATAGGCCTTTTAGATTGGCTTTGATGGAACTCTGTTTCACAAGGAATCTCAGATAGGATACTTTAGTCTTATAGTTGGCCTGATTATTTACATATAGTACAGTAAGAATATTTTTTTCTATGTAGACCTTTTAGATTGGCTTTGATGGAACTCTGTTACACAAGAAATATCAGATAGAACTTTCTAAAGCCAAGCCCAGTCATGGGTTTCTACCCTCAAATACCTGTGAGTTGGGTAAACTCCTCTCTTGAGGTCCCAAGAGCATGGGGTTCCTGGGCCTGTTAGAAACTGACATTCTTTACTCATTGCAGGTTAGAAAACCTGCACAGGGACTGTGTAGACCAGGTATGAGGCTAGCTTTCCCAAGGGGTTTTTATTGGCTCTGCAGGTCAAGCTTGACTCTTAAAGGTAAGCATACCCTTCCAGTCAAAGCCTTGGTAAAACAACCATTTTCTCCAATTGCATTCTGTTGCAAAAGAAAATTGATTCTTATTACACTGATGTAAACAACTATAGTGCCATAAATTAACAATACTCACAACTAGTTTCCAAATTCTGGAGAAGCCAGGCAGAGAGAGAGAGAGAGAGAGAGACAAATATGCTCTAAATTTTATTCACAGGCATATACCTTACTCAATTACTAAATACTGTAAGTAGCTCTATTAAATACTGTAAATAGCTCAAAATAAGATTCCTTGAATGTGAAAAACAAACAAGGATCAGCAATGTTCCAAGCAAAAGTCAAATAGATTACTTTAGTTTTCTATTAGTTCAGTCCATTCAGTTAATTCTTGTTTTGCTTGATATTTGTGAACGTTTTAGCTCTTCATGAGTCCTGTACATTTTTCCATTATTCCAATGTCACAATCTCCAAACTTATCAGAAACCTACATTTGAGAGCACTGTTAAAGTTCTATAGCTGATTATAAACCATCCTTTGAAGAGGATCAGAACAATTGTCTGTGAATAACAAAATCTCCAGGGTAGTTACAGTCAAAAACATGACTGACAAAGAAATTTGGTTATCTCCATGGTTTACAATAGTTTAAAATAACAACCTTAATTGTGATTGATAGCGTATACTCAGACATTAGAATTTTAGAGATCCCATATAATTTTGAAACATATATTAATATTATTCCCTAAAATATAACCTGAAGACAATTAAACATCATTTTGGCAATCCCATCTGCCTAAACATGTTAAATAATACTATTTACCTCTCTTCTGGATGCTTCGGGGGCCCTCTGTAGCATCCAAAGCCAGGTGTCAGGAAAGATGATTTTGAAACTGAAGTTTGATTTGGGGATGCCTGTTAAATACATTAGAGGTTTAAAACACTTGATGTTATGAAATAGAATTCCAGATTACCATAAGTTATTTATTTTGCCAAAATGATGACTCTGAAATTTTAAAAAAGCAAAAATATTTAATAACCCTTTACAAATTTTGCTAAAGAGCAGATTAGTTCCTTAAGAGTACCTTGTTGTGCTTTTATTTCAGTGCTCAATTAGCAGAAAAAACGTATAATACCCTTTTGAATTTAGTCAACATGTTCACATATGAAATTTTTCTGCATGATTAATTTTTACAATCCTTCCACAACTTGTTTGAACTTTTAACTTTATCTTACCTAATTTAAAACAATCCTTTAGGCAACAATTTTTATTTTAATGACATCTGCATTTTACCAATACTATTTAAGGCTGTTTTTATTTCTCAAAGATTAAAGTCACATGAACTAAAAGGCACCACAGCTTTTATATTTCCTTTGATAAATATTTGAGCACTTATCCTTCTTTAAGTTAATTAATTAGAGCTCCTTTTTTTATAGACATTACACACACAATACATATATAACTACATAGACAGGCAGAAAAGGATCCAGTAGCTATAAGATTTTTTGTTTGCCAATCTCCTAATTGGATTATTGGCCCCTGGGTGGAGCCCATTAAAAGGAAGACTAGGAAAGCATGCAGTTTTGGGGGCCTAATAAAGAGGTACAGCCAGAAGACAAAAAGATTTTGGGAGGGATTCATCAGACTCCAATTCCTGGGGCTCCATAAGGAAAACAGAGGTCACTCCCCTCTCATGCCTGCATTAAGAGTGGCAAGGCAAAATGAAGAAAAATAATTCAGTTGAGTGATGAAAAACCTCTTTTCCAGAAAAACAAGATCCAAGAAGAGAAAAACATAAAGGCCTTTTAAATATACCTACAACTTGGATAACCACTTTTAATTAAGCTGAGTGCTCTTTAAGAAAATCCTTTTAAATTACTTGTTACCTGACTTTTGACATGCCAAGTGGCCAGTATTTCTGGCTTTCAAACTTTACTAAAGACTCAGAGAAAGAGAAATGCAAGGTGGTTTGTGGAGGGGAAAAGAATTAACAAATGGCAAAAGTCATGCAAATATCAAACCAGAAAGGACTCATTCCCTAAGCCAGGATTCAACCCATCCACAATTGTAAAATGGCAGAAGCTAAAACAAAGCACTGCCATGTGGTTACAGATCACGCTTCCAAGGACATAAAACAAAATGGAGGCCTGCAGCAAAGTTTGCTGACCATACAAAAAAACATGCAAAGCACACCAGATTGGCTACAGCTTAAGAACAACCTTACAAATTCTTTTTCATAATTAAAACTCTCCAGAGAATATAAACAGTGATAGTTGGGGTCCTGGCCTAGTAAAACATCTTCTAAAAGGAAAGAAACCTCTTGCTTAAAAGTTAACACCTGACCTGGTGGAGAAAAGAAAAAAGCTTAAAGTGTAGGGCTGTGCTAACTACTGACAGTGTAGAGAAAAGGGAAAAAATAGCTGAAAGTTCAGGGTTAGAAAGATGTCTGGGGGAAGAACCTCTTTTTCTTATGCAAATGGGTTCCTCCAACCTGGAGAGAAAATTAATTGCTGTCAGATGGAGCTGGACCCCTTGGCTGAGGGAAGGGAAGCCTCCATGAATGTGTGGTGGGGAATGCTGGCTATCCTGCCACATGGGCCTGGGTCCCCCGGCTGTCTTGGGGCCCAGGCAGCATCTGTGGCTCCTTCCCACCCTGCATGGCCATTGGATGCCACATGCACATGCAGCAGACACAGCCATGCACCCCAGCCAGGAAGGAAGTGGCATCAGGGAGCCATCACTCACCCATCTGTCCCAAATGTGTGTCTGTGGCCATTGGGGTGGGGTGGTGCACAGCTTCCTTCAGAAGAAGGAAGGACTTCAGAAGAAGTCCGAGGACAAAAAGCCTCAGAAACAAGAGGGAAAAAGATCTATTGATCTGCATTTTACTCACCTTTCCTCATGTCCCTATACGGGCCACCAAAATGATGCAGAATTTTTGCTCCTTAGTTCAGCTAAATCTGGGCTCTTGTATCATGACCAGAAAAAATTAGGCATGTGGACACATTGAAAGGTGAGGGGAACAGAGTTTATTGGGTGAAAAGGAAAAGAGAGAAAAAAAGAAAACTCTCAGCAAAGAGAGAGGGGGTCTTGCTAACAGGCTACCACCTAAGAGATTGAATTCCAGGCCACCACCAATTCAGGAGCTGAGGCAGCCAGGCCCCCTGCCCCCTGCACAAGGCATGAACTTCCCATGGTTCAACTCCATTCTCCCAGTGTGTAAGCAGATCCCCAGTCCATTGCAGGCATGCACAGACAAGACCCTGGGCAAGTTCCCTCATCTGCATGAAACATTTGATGTAATCACTTGTGGGGTGGGTCGGAGATTCTCTGGGGACTCCCTGTTATCTGCCTCCTGCATCTATCAGTGCTATGGGGCTGCCATAAATGTTCAATCAGTATATGGGCATTGCGTGAATGAGAACAAGCAAGTTAAGTCATATATAGGTCAGAGGTTATTTTTACATGTTCAAAATGTTTCTTATTTGAAGAAAACCAGTACCTACATTTTTATTATTACTGTGAAATTTCATGTGACATTAGATTAGGTATCACATTATTTCAAATCCATCCCTGTGATAAATTGGTTTTGGTTTTAGCTCTCATTGAGGGTAATATTCTAGGTTGAAGAAAATAACAACTGCTAAGTGACTAAGTAATAAATTTAATGCTTGAGTTCCCAAAATAAATACTTCAGAGACCCCTATTTTCTCTTTTCTTCATCCCCAGAAGCTCTGTGGGGTGTGTGTCCAGCCTAGGAAATGTACTTCCTTCCCACACATTGTCTGAAGTCCACCCAATCTTTTCTAAATTCAGCATTTCTCTCTCTGGGGCTGAGCACTTAGGGAAGTAATGGATCTACTCATTGACTGGTAGCAGCTTCCTTCCAGCTAGTTCTAGGGAGTGAATAGGGCTGGAGCACTGAACTTAATTGAAACCTAGGCTTAACTAAAAGGGTTAGAAGGCAGCCAGAGGGCATGTCAGTTACCTTCCAGTGCCAGCGGGAGAGAAGGAAAGCTGACTGGGCTCTCTGCACTGTGGGTATAGTTTGGATTATTTATGCCCAAACTCTGGGGACCCCAGAGTCACTGCAGAATGTAGGAGAGAGAAGCAAGTGCCCTGTTGCAGCAGCAGGTAGCCCCTTACAAAGGACTTTCTCATTTGACTTTTCTGTATTTTATTTCTTAAGCTTAGCACTTTATTTTGCAAGAAAATAATGTGTTGTTTTTAAATGACTGTTTAATTCTTGGACAGGAAAGGAATTCATTTCAATGAACCAAAATGACATTTTTATGAATGGTCCTATTAGCTAGAGGTATTTTAAGAATCCAGAAGTGTATGGTTTAGTGAACAATGACAATAATTTTTAAGGTAGTTGTTAGTCTAAAAGCATAGTTTTCATGTATTCCATACTGATGATATAGGAAAACTGAAAATAAAATCTCTTTGGGAGAGATAAATTCATAACAGACAGATAGTAAATATTTTCAGCAAGTTTTAATCTCTCTTTCCCCACCCCTTGTTTTAAGTTTTTATGTTGTCTTTATAGTCACAGATTATGTAAGAGTTCAACTAATAGACATTTTCAACAACTTTGAAGGTATTTATAGATTTTTATTTTTCACCAACTCTTAATTCACATATTTTGTTTCTAAATTGTACATAGGTTAAACCTGATCTAGTACATTTATAATATACTTTACAAGATGGATTTGTATTTTGTCCTGTATTTGATTTTCAATATTAAGCAACTCTTATTCCAACTCATTTGTTTCTCATAACTTTATTATTCTGGATATTCAGCAAGATGTTTTGGATTTTTTAAACTCACATTTCTTAAGTTCTTACAATGTGCAAATAAACTATCTCTTAGTTTCTCTGAGAATACAGAGGTAAATGGACCTTGCCTACCCTCAAGAACTCATGCTTCAAGAGCCAAGTTTTGAAATATTTGTAGAGAAGAATTTATTTCTCTTAATCATCCCTTTTCTTGTTCATGTTCTTCATTTTATCTGCTTCTGCATTGATTTCATTCTGTTTGTCAACTGATGGAAACTATGGCAAGAATATGTAGTCTCATCTTTACAGTACATTTCTTACAATTAGCTCAAAAAATCTACATCGTGGAAGGAGCTGTGGCCCTGGATCCACATATTAGACCTCTCCTCTGAGCTGATCACTTTGTTTTAGGCCAGGGATTGGAATGTACCTCTAATGAAGTCAAAGTTCTGAGTTCAATCCTCTTATGGGCCAGTTATCCTCAGATGACTTGAGAAGACTTCACACTTTGATCTAGTCAGATGTTCATGAATGCCTTCCATTGGCTGCAAGGGAAGTAGGTAAAAGAGTTGAGAAAATTAGCCTACATCCACTTGTACTGGTAAAAAGGTAAACCAAAGCTAAGGTTCTGCAGTCAAAAGAATCACTTTTACTAAACCATGAGGCGCTTTGCCTAGGTTTTATGCAAACATGGTCAATGTTTTCTGGAGTCTGTGTCACGGTGAGTCTAAGAGGAATGGCAGGGAGTGGGGGGCTGCCCCTATAAGAGGGAGAGAAGCCACCGTGTGGGGAAATTATATAGGCTGTTACCTCCAGTATGTGGGTTAGGGAGCATAGTGGACTGATGGCATCAGAGAATACGAGTATCCCTGCGCTGCCCTGCCTGCAGGACACATTACAGGAAAAGTATAGAAACCTTTCTTAAGACCTTTTCATTGTCAGCCTTTGGGATTGGTGGTCACTTTCTGCTCTTTCTGCTGCATCCAGAGTCTTAGACTCAAGACTTTGGGGATTGCAAACCTGAAATACGAGGGGGCAGGCAGGTCTGTAGAGGAGCTCTGCCTGCTCCCTACTCTCTGCTTTTCTCTTTCTTAACTCATCTCTCACTGTAGTGTTATAGTTAGTCTGTCTATTTTCCCTTCTGAATTCTAAGCTCCTTGAGGGCAAGGACTCATAACTTCATCATTTAACCTAGTACTTGTAGGCCCTCAGTAAATGTTTGATGTTGAACAGGGACTGATAAGTAAAGTCTCAGCCTGCCAGAGGGTGACAGAGCTTGAAGGTCTCCACAGAGGTGGTGAGAGAAGCTGGAGGGGGCCTCAGGGAAGCCCCAAGGAAAAGCACATGTTGGGGGCTTAGAGGGAGCCAGTGGCAGCAGCAATGCTGAGAAGAGTTCTGATCAGAGTGCAGGAATGTACAAGGTTCCTGTAGTGGTTTTGGGAGTTGAAATCAGCCCTGAATGAACAGAGGACCTCAGGAAACTACAGTGGTAACAGCAACCAGAGTGGCAAAACAGGTTAGAGGTGGCCAAGACCCACTGGAATTATCCCCACAGGAATGAATGAAATTCACATGGCTCAAACACTAGCTGAAAAAATCAGTATAACAGGGACTTTTGCAAACAGAATTTTAAACCATCAAACAACCTAATATGCCAGTGTTATTACACTCACTATACAGATGAAGAAATTGAAACTCAGGAAGCTACCTGAGCACACAGCTAGGGAATGTCAGGACTGAGATTTAAACTCAGATCATATAACTCTGAGTTCAGTGATGCTTTCATGGCAACACACCTGCCTGAGCCAACCTACTTGAGCCACATTGCTTGGAACACAAGGAGGATGTCTGTCTTGGGGAACAGGGTTATTGCTTCTCAGCTTTAGAGACCTGAAGTAATATCTCGTGGGTAACAGAAACCACATATTCTCAGTATCCGGTGAGTACTGGCCTCAGGGTTCCGGGGGGGGCTCATGTGTCAAAGAACATAATACAGTCTCTGTCACTCATTGTTATGTATCAAAGAAATATTCTTTATGAGTCTCTTAGAAGAAGTTATATTCATGTAGAGAAGACAGTAATTTTAAAATATTTATTGTAATCTAAATTTTCTATCCATTTACATTACATTATTTCTGTTAGCTAAAATGATGTATCATTCAGTTGACATTCTTTCCTTTTAAATGTTATCAATTCAGGCTTAAACTACTTAGTTTTCTATGCCAATAACATCAGCTATAGACCTTTTCATTCATGTTATATTTGCCCCTATAGCAGAGAACACCACCACCACCAAAAACCTTTTGTTTAAAAAAACACTGAAATATCCCTCTTGTTCATTTAAAATTTTTCTGAGCACCCACAACTGTACAAAAGTTGGGTGCTTAGAGATACAAAGAAAGAAATTAGCCTCTGTCTTCAAAAAGCTTACATGTAACCACTTACATTGGAATTAAATACTTGCTAAGTAGAGCTACTAATAATATGGCCACGGCAGTTCAGGGAAACAATTCGTCCTAACAGTAATGACTCTCATTTTAGTGGAATCTTGGACCTAAAAGATGATAAAGAGTTTAAGGGCTAGAAAGACAAGCAAAAAAAATGGCTCTGCCATGTCCTTACTGTAAAGCCTTTTGCACTCTTTAGGCTCTGTAGCTTAGTGGTTACAGAGTACAGACTCAACTTCCTGTATCTCAGTTCCGGCTTCTGCCACTTACCTTGAACAAATCTCTGATCTCTCCGTGCTTCACTTTTCTCATCTGCAACATGGAGATAGTCGTACCCACCTTTTAAAGACTGTTATGAAGAACTAAATGTCAATGTATGCAAGAAATATTTAAAACATTGCCTGAAACATAATATTATGTAAGCCTTCACTTCTATTTTTCTCTGTGCTTTTGCTTCCTTTTATCTAAAGCCAAGATAATAATACTGACCTCATGAATTTGTTGTTTGAATTAAATGAGATCGTTCATGTTAAGTACCTAGCACATAGTAAACATTAAACATGAGTTCCCTTCCTACTTAAGATAAAAAATGTGTTTTCTCAGTTTAAAACAGACAATAATATACACACAAACATGGTAGCTTAAGGATTGCCTTTTTAGAAATTGCCATGGTAAAGCTTTTGAAATTTGTGAACTTGCCAATAAAAGTTTTGGCTAATGTTTTGCTGGACAATGTATTATTTATGCCCAAGGTCCAAAAGTTATCAAGTTCCCCAAATTGACTACGTAATTTCCATGCTAAACTCAATGAAGTTTTTGAAAAGGCTTATTTATATCATCATTTCAGAATAAAGCGATCCTATCAATGTCTATAAAGCTTTGCAATTCTCATTTCTTCCACCCACTCTAACAGCTTTAAAGTCTGTAAGCTTGTCAAGAAACTGTTGTTTTTCATTTCACTTTGGAACCCTCTAAGATAATGAATGAGAAGGCCTACATTAAAGGGCATTTGTAATAACAATAATAAAACACTCATGCATTTGGAGATAAACCAGCTTTAAAAAATGAGTTTTGGCTGTCAACTTATTCTTTCACATTAGCATATATTTTGAACAGTGGCCCTTACAAAGGCATGTAAGTGTTTTAGTGTGGGCAGTTTTGTGTGCGTGTGTGTGTGTGTGTGTTTAAATAGGGTATTCTCTAGAGCAGTTTTAGATTCATAGCAAAATTGAATGGAAGGTACAGAGATTTTCTCTGTCCCCAGATGTGTGCAGCCCCCCATTATTAACATTCTCCACCAGAGTGGTACATTTGCTACAACTGACTAACCTAAATTGGCACATCATTATCACCCAAAGTCCACAGTTTACATTAGGGTTCACTCTTGATGTTGTACATTCTATGGGTTTGGACAAATGTATAATGACATGGATCCATCATTATAGTAGATTGTTTTCAATAGAATTGTTTCACCACCCTAAAAATCTCCGGTGCTCTGCCTATTCATCCCTCCCACCCCACTAATCCCTGGAAATCGCTAATCTTTTTACTGTCTCCATAAGTTTTCCTTTTCATGTCATGTAGTTGGAATCGTACAGCATGTCACTTTTTCATGTTGGCTTCTTTCACTTATTAATATGCATTTAAGGTTCCTCCATGTCTAGTCATGGCTTGATAATGTATTTCTTTCTAGCATTGAATGATATTCCATTGTCTGGATGGACATGGTATACTTATCCATTCAACTACTGAAAGACATCTTGGTTGCGTTCAAGTTTTGGCAATCATGAATAAAGATGCTAAAAACATCCATGTGCCAGTTTTTGTGTGGACACAAGTTTCAGTTCCTTTGGGTAAATAACAAGGAGCATAACTGCTGAATCATATGGTAAAAGTATGTTTAGCTTTGTAAGACACTGCTAAAGAGTCTCCTAAAATAGCTGTACCATTTTGCATTCCCACCAGTAATGAATGAGAGTGTCCTTTGAACAACACATCCTCACCAGCATTTGGCATTGTCAGTGTTCTGGATTTTTCTCCTTCTAATACATGTTTACTGATACTCATTGTTGCTTTAATTTGCTCTTCCCTGATAATATAAATAAAATACTAGCAAACCGAATTCAATAATATATAAGAAATATTATGCATCATGGTCAAGTTAGATTAATCCCTGGGGTACGAGGTTGCTTAAATATAGGCAAATTAGTCAATCCTATATGCCATGTTAACAGAGTGAAAGATAAAAACCACATGAACGTCTCAATAGATGCAGAAAAATGCTCAACATATATTGTTGATGGAAACTTTCAACAATTTAAGTATAGAAGGAAATGTCCTTGACACAATAACGTAATAAAGGTCATTTATGAAAGCCCATAGCTATTATAATCAATGGGTGAAAACTGGAAGCTTTTCCTCTGAGATCCAGTAAAAGGCAAAGAGGTCCACTCTCAGCACTTCTATTAAGCATAGTACTTGAAGTACATTCATCAAAAAGAATAAAATACTTAGGAATAAATTTAACCAAGGAAGTGAAAGATCTGTACATTGAAAACTATAAAACATTAATGAAGGAAATTGAGGAAGACACACATAAAAGGAAAGATAACTCATTTTTATGGATTGGAAGAATAACTATGGCTTAAATGTCCACACTACCCAAAGCAATATGCAGATTCAATACAATCTCTATCAAAATTCCAATAGCATTTTTCACAGAAATAGAAAAAACAATTCTAAAAATTCTATAGAACCACAAAAGGTCCTGAATAGCAAAAGCACTAGAGAAAGAAAAATAAAGTTGGAGATAATTACACATCTTGATTTCAAATTATATTTCAAAGCTGTAGTAATCAAAACAGTATGGTACTAGCATAAAAGTACACACAAAGGCCAGTGGAACAGAATATAAATCCCAGAAATAAACACAAACATATACAGTCAACTAATTTTTGACAAGGGTACCAAAAAGACACAGTGGAGAGAGGATAGCCTCCTCAACAAGTGATGTTGGAAAACTCAATATCCACATACAAAAAAAGGGAAATTAGACCCTTACCTTACACAAAACTCAACTCAAAATTGAAGACCTAAATGTAATACCTGAAACCATAAAACTCATAGAAGAAAGCACAAAGGAAAAGCTTTTTGACATTGGCCTTGGCTGGCAATGTCATTTGGATATTACAACAAGAACTTAGGTAACAAAAGAAAAAAAAAGTAGGACTTTGTTAAACTCAAAACCTTCTGTAAAGCCATGGAAACAATCAACAAAATTAAAAGGCCGCCTATGCATTGGGAAAGAATATTGCAAACCATAAATAAATTTGTTGAGTTTTAAAAGTTCTTCTATATTTAGAATGGTGGGTTTTTATTAGATATGTTGTCACAAATATTTTCTCCCACTCTGTGATTTGTCTTCTCATTCTCTTAAGAATGTCTTTTGCAGAGCAGAAAATTTTCATTTTAACGAAGTCCAGCTTATCAATTCTTTCATGAATGGTGCCTTTGGTATGGTATCTAAAAAGTCATCACCAAGCCCAAGGTCATTTAGAAATTTCTCCTATGTTATTTTCTAAGTTTTTATGCTTTTTGCATTTTACGTGTAGGTCTGTGATCCATTCTGAGTTAAATTTTGTGAAGAGTGCAAGGTCTGTGCCTAAATTCATTTTTTGTTTGTGGATGTTCACCTGTTCCAACATCATTTGTTGAAAAAACTATCTTTTCTCCATTGTACATCCTTTATTCCTTTATCAAAAATCAGTTGACCACATTTATGTAAGTCTACTTTGGGGCTCTCTTCTGTTCCATTTAAGTCAGTCTGTCTCTCTCTCTCTCTCTCTTTTGCCAGTACAACACTGTCTTAATTACCATAACTTTATAGTAAGTCTTGAACTTGGACATTACTATAATGGATAATGTTCAACTTCAAAACTTACTATACTGTCTTACTATTGTCATGTCCTCCAACTTTGTTCTCCTTCAATATTGCATTAGCTATTCTGGGTCTTTTGCCTCTCTGTATACACTTTAGAATTAGTTTTTGGTATTCGCAAAATAACTTGCTGGAATTTTGACTGCGATTGTTTTGAATCTATAAATCAAAGTGAGAAGAAATTACGTCTTGACAATACTGAGTCATCCTATCCATAAATATGGAATATCTCTCCATTTATTTAGTTCTCTTATTTTTTATTAAAGTTTTATAGTTTTTCCCATATAGATTTTGTGTATATTTTGTTATATTTATACTTAAGTATTTCATTTTTGGGAAGGCTAATGTAAATGATACTGGTTTTAATTTCAATTTTCATTTGCTCATTGTTGGCACATAGGAAAGAAATTTACTTTTTTATATTAGCGTTATATCCTGTCACCTTGCTATAATTGTTTATTAGTTCCAGGAGGTTGTTTGGTCAACTTTTTAAATTTTATTATCTGCAAACAAAAATACTTTTATTTTTTCCTTTCCAATTTGTGTAAATTTTTCTTTTCTTTTCTTGTTTTATTGTATTAGTTAGGACTTTCAGTGTGGTGTTAAAAAACAGTAGTAAGAAGAGACATGCTGCTCATTTCTTATGTTAGTGGGAAAGCTTCTGATATCTCACCAATAAGTATAATGTTAGAAGTAGGTTTTTTGCAGATGTTCTTTATCAAGTTGAGTAAATTCCCATTTAGTCCCAGTTTAATGTGAGTTTTTATCACAAATGGGTGTTGGATTTTTGTCAAATGCTTTTTTATACGATCATGTGGGTTTTCTTTTTTAGCCTGGTGGTGTGATGGATTACATTATTTGGTTTTCAAATGTTGAACCAGACTTGCGCACCTGGGATAAATCCCACTTGGTCATGGTATATAATTATTTTTATACATTGTTGGATTTTATTTGCGAATATTTTGTTGAGGACTTTTGCATCAATGTTTATGAGAGATATTGGTCTATAGCTTTCTTTTCTTATAATGTCTTTGTATATTATGCTGGCCTCACAGAATGACTTAGGAAGTATTCCCTCTGCTTCTGTCTTCTGAAAGAGACCAAAGAGAATGGTATAATTTCTTTGCAAAATGTTTCACCACAGAACCCATCTGAGCCTGGTACTTTCTGTTTTAGAAGGTTATTAATTTCCTTAGTCAATTCAGGTTACAATGACAAATTACCATAGACTGGGTATCTTATAATTGACAGTAATGTATTTCTCCCAGTCTGGAGGCTGGAAGTCCCAGATCAGGATGGCAGCATGGTCAGGTTCTAGTAAAGGCCCTTTCACATTGCATTTTGCTGCATCATTGCTGTGACCTCATATGGCGGAAAGGGGCAAGAGAGCACTTTGGGTTCTTTTTCATAAGGGTACTAATCCCATTCTTAAGGCCCCCATCCTCATGACCTAATCACTGCCCAAAGCCCCCAACTCCTAACACCAACACATTGGGGGTTGGGATTTTAACATATACATTTTGGGGGACATAAATACTTAGTCCATAACATTTATTATTGATTCAATTTCTTTAATAGATATAGGCCTATTCATATTGTCTAGTCTTGCATGAGTTTTGGCATATTGTGTCTTACAATAAATTGGTTCATTTCATGTAGCTTATCAAATTTGTGGGCACAGAGTTGTTCATAGTGTTCCTTTACTATCATTTTAATGTCCACAAGATCTGTAGTGATGTCTCCTCTTTCATTTATGATATTAGTAATTTCTATCCTCTCTTTTTCTAACTCCAGCTAGATACTTATTGATTTTATTGATCTTTTCAAAGAACCATCTTTAGGTTTTATTTGCTTTCTCTATTGATTTTCTCTTTCCAATTTTATTGATTTCTGTTTTGTTTTTATTATTTCTTCTTTTCTACTTATTATGGACCTAATTTGCTTTTCTTTTTCTAGACTTCTAAGGTGAAAAAATAGATTTTAAATATTTCTTCTTTTCTAAAATACACATCTAATACTATAAATATTCTTCTATGCCCTGTTTTTACTGCATTTCACAAATTTTGATAAGTTGTGTTTTCATTTTCTTTTGCCATTATTATCTTTATTATTATTCAATTCTATTGCCCTTATTCTTTGTTCCTATTTTTGTCTTCTACTTTTCTCTTTTTCGCTTTGATGGTTAATTGAGTATTTTTTTATGATTTTATTTTCTCTTCTTTTTTAGCATATCAGTTATATTTTTTATACATTTTTAGTGGTTTCCCTTGAGTTTGACATATGCATTTACAACTAATTCAAGCCCGCTTTCAAATAACACTATGCCATTTCACCAGTAATGTGAGCACCTTATAATAACAACATAACCTTAATTCTTTTCTTCCGTCTCTTGTATTATAGCTGTCACTCATTTCACTTATATGTAAGCATATGTAGTTACTATTATTATTTTGAACAAAATATTATCTATTGGATCAATTAAGAATAATAAAAATGAAAGTTATTATTTTACCTTCTCTAGTAAAATGCTAAACCAACTGAAACATCAGTAGCTCTTAGATTCCTAACAGAGCTGAGGTCATAGGGAAAGCTACTTATTTAGCTTTTTACTAGTTAAGATAGAGTGGTGACTTTCATTATTCTTACATGTCAGACCGAAAACTGGAAGTTGGCAGTAATATTTAAAATTTTAAATCTATCTCGCCTATTTTTCTCACTCTATATTAGGGTTTTCGTTAAAAGAGATCAACATTTTCCTCTTCTCAAAAAGAGTATATGCTCTTTGTTTGGAGCATTTACTGCATCTGTTCCTCTCTGTTTTAATGCCATCTCTCTACCCACTGCAGGAATTCCTTGCCCTTCTGCTTGCTTCTCATTCTCACTATCAAAACTTTTCTTCAGAAAGCCTTTCTTAGCAAGTTAAGTAGTGTAGAGCCAGAAACCATCAGAACAAGGAGTGATCTTAGAGTCACTTAGTGGAACTACAATTCAGATGCTTAAATCTCTTCTATGACACCCCGACAAGCTATTACCAACTGCTTGCACATGCCAGTGGTGAAGAACTTACCACCACCTGTATCCAGGATGTTGAACAATACTGCTCATTAAATGTAATCAAAATACTTCATTTTTCACTTCCCATTGCTACTTTAAAATGTATTTGATGGGCTTTCTCTGGCCACTAAATAGAAACTCTGGCAGAACCTATGCTTTGGGGGCACTCGTTAAGTAATACACAATGCTACGGTATTTTTTTTAAGTCACTAAAGAACATTTTCAGTTCTGTAATTAAATATACAATTTAATATGTTAATGAACATTTCAATCTTTATACAAAGGCAAGAATGCCATCCCAATGTACCCCACTCCAGGAAAGCCCTTTATTGGGGTGAGCTGCTCCTTTCTTTAGTCTCAGACCCTTCTGTTGGCATACAGGAAGAGAAGAAGGGAATGAAACCAAAAGGTCTTAGTTTATGGACTTAACATACAGCTATTTAAATCAAACTTTTGCACCTTCACTTGCAAAAACCCCTTCCAAGACCTCCTCACTAATTTTCTATCTGTGATGCTTTATTCTTTTTATTAAAGAGAACCTGTCAAATTCTACAAGCTTAAGAACTAAAAAAATCTGATCTACTCATGTGTCACAGTGCTGCCTTAAGCTGGCTCCACAGTCCATGGTTCTGGCTAATGATTAAAACTGGTGGTTCCCAAGTAGACAGAGTAGGTGGGTTCTTCCAAGGCTCTCCTGCTAGGCCAATCTGCGATGACTTCCAGGATGTCAGTAGCCCCACACTTTGGCTGGTTGCTCTAGCTCTCACCTCAGTTTCTGATTTTCCAGTAGTCGTTTCTCTTCAGACCTTCTACTAGACTCCACTCACTTTCCAGCAGAAGCTCTCTTCAGCAGAACCTTACTGCAGATTCCACGTATGTTTTCTGGGCTTTGTGCACCTTTGGACCCACCATTAGAGAAAGAGCATTTTCATCTGACTCAGGCTATTTCTCTCCACACTTACACTAAGGCTGAGAGCCACAGCCTCTTGCTTGTGTGTCACACACCAGTTCAAGGCTCCTCTGTACTTTCAGAGTGGTCTTTTGGAATCCCACTCCCTCTAGGCTGGAAGTGAAGGAGAAACAGCTTTACCATATTCGCTTCGAAGCAGAGAGAGGATAGAAGTTCCCTTTAAGGAAATCTCTCCATAAATCTTCCCCCTTCTTTAATCTTTTGATTTCTTATAGTCTCCTTGTGGGGTAATTTTCCTTCAAAAATTTGTTTCTGCCTAGAAATTCACTTTGAGATGTCCCAAGTGTTGTATTGTGGGGTCATAGTTATAATTCCAGTTTAACATCTTCTCACAGACCCAAGAAAATCCTCTCTACTTTTGGAAAGCGTTGATAATCCAAAACACTTCCTTTCAACTTCCAAAATCCCTCTGCCATGGGTAGTTATGTTCAGTTCTACACGAAACAAGGTTAACTCCTCTTCTACTCACTAGCCATTTGCGATAGGCTGAATAATGCAAACCACCAGCCCTACTCCCTTGAAGATATCTGCATCCTAATTTCCAGAACCTGTAAATGCTACCTTCTGGGCAAAAATGACTTTGCGCATCTGATTAAGCACCTTGAGATGAGGAAATTATCCTGGGTTATCCAAGTGAGCCTTAAGTGTAATCACAAATGTCCTTATAAAGGGAGGCAGAGGGAGATTTTACTATGGAAGAGAAGAAAGTCATAGGATGATGAAAGCCGACATGAGCTTTATGCGCTTTGATGATGGAAGAAGGAGCCACAGACCAAGAAATGCTAGTGGCCACTAGAAGCTGGAAAAGGTAAGGCAATGGATGTTCTCCCTTTATACCCTCTAGAAGGAACCTACCTCACCATATCTTTACCTTAGCCCAGTAAATCTGATTCCAGACTTCTGACCTCCAGAATTCTGAGAGAATATATTTGTTTTGTTTTAAGCCACCAAGTTTGTGGTAATTTTTTACAGCAGCCATAGGAAGCTAAAACCCCCTTAAGATGATTGAAGAGTATCATAGCTTCTGAAGATGCAGTAAAGAAGTTGTGTTGTCCAGAAGGATTGAGGCCCCTGCTGAGCAATATTCAAGCAAAAAGAAGTGCCTTTCCCAGTTCCCCAGCATAATCCAACTTAAATAAACCTTGCTGTTCTAAAATGGTTGCTTATGAGTTTGTTTTTGTTGTGTTTTGTTTTTGAGGTAGGTTCCCCCAAAGAAGCTCACCAATTAGTTGTTTTCCAGTCAAATTTCTACCCTGTCTACTCCTTGGGGCCTTCTCTAGCTCTGAGAAAATAAAAATGAAAACAAAAATATTGGAGGTACTAGTCCATGTTTTCACTACTGTGGACAGTTCCAAAGTTCTCTTTGATTGAAGCTTACCTCTTTTGTTCTAATAAGTTTAGCAGTCTGCATTACTGCCTTTTACCAAAGAGCTTTAAATAATCCCTGCCCGGTACTATTTTTGGTATCCAGGACAATAGATTATTACAGACAAAAGAAAAAATTTAGGCCAGTCCTCCAAAAATAGGACATCCCGTTTTGAAATAAATTATCTCTTACTTGGTCCCAGGGTATCTTGCAGAGCCAAAAAAAATCCCCAGGGAAGCAAAGCAAAGACCTTGACAGCATTTTGGGCAGCAAGTTTGAGTTGATTCTATTTTGTTCATTCTCTAAGTTTGGTCAATGTCTTGTATCCATTTGCATGACTCTGACCAAGTTCCCGCAGCAACTAGGTACTTTGGCAGTTTCAATTTAGCACTCTTGACATGGGCTCTTATTCTCTTAGCAAAGCCCAGAATGCAAAGAAATTTCAAGTATCAGCATATACATTTTTCTACCTTGCTATAAGGATTACATGATTTGTGTTTTGACAAATTCGTAAATTTATTTGCAAATTATTATACCATTTGCAAACAAAGACATAAGAACAACATAACTTCTCCATAACCAGTGTTATGCTAAACATTTTTGCTGGTATGAAGTTACATTTCTTTCACTCTTTGCTTTCTGTCAAAAGAATAAATTCAATGGAATTCAAGTCAGCCTGCACTTATGGAGCCTGTACAGTGTACTACCAGATGACATGCTGGACACTGATTACAAAAGGGGCATGCATATGTTCTCCTTCTTTAGGAGCTCACAGGCAGGAAAGTGACACACATGCAAAAGAAAACCATTCTAAAATGTGAGGATAATGTAAGTACAAGTGCAAAGAGGACAAAAGCAAGGGAGCAGTTCCTTCTGTTTGGGAGGGTGTTTTGCATGGTTAAAGTAAAGAGGTGTTCAAAGTATGATTTCATAAATCACACAGTTTATTGCCATACAAAGAATTTTTTATGATTTCACAGTGCTCAAAGAGGGGAAGAGTAACGGGAACAAATCTCACAAGAATTTACTCATTAGATGAGATACATTAAATATATGGTGAGTGAGTTTCAATTTCATTTAAAGTCCAATTATTAAAGTCTATTTGCTCCACTGAGATGGAAGCAGACCTCTGTGACTGTAAGGCCTAATTAAAGTTTTGAGGCACATCTTTCTATGGGCAGTTCACAGTGTGTTGGGGGATTGAACTGGGGCAAGGACGCCCCAGCACCTGATGATCTCTCTCTTTTTCTTACCCTCTAACTGAGGCTAGTGGTCCAGAAGGCTCTCACTCCTTGGAGGACATGTGGTCCATAAAGTCTACCACCTTGTTACTGTAGCCAAATTCATTGTCATACCAGGAAATGAACTAGTCAAAGTGGTTGTTAGGGCAATGCCAGTCCCAGCATGGAAAGTAGAAGAGTAGGTGTCACTGTTAGAGTCTAGGAGACAACCAGGTCCTCGGTGTAGCCCAGGATGCCCTTTAGGAGAATATCCAATGTCTGCTTCATCACCTTCTTGGTGTCATCACATTTGGCAGCCTTCTCTGGACAGTCCATAGAAAGCTGGAAACACAGCTTGGGGATGGGGACACAGAAGGCCATGCCACTGAGCTTTCCATTCAGCTCAGAGATGACCTTGCCTGCAGCCTTGGAAGCATCACTAGAGGCAGGCATGAAGTTCTGGCTAGCCTCATGGCTGTCACAACACAGTTTCCCAGAGAGGCCATCCCAGTCTTCTTGGTGGCAGTGATGGCATGGATTGTGATCTTGAGTCTCTCCATGATGCCAAAATTGTTATTGATGACATTGGCCAGGAGGGCTAAGCACTTGGTAGTTCAGGAGGAATTGCTGACAATCTTGAGGGAGTTGTCACACTTCTCATCATTCATGCTCATAAATATGGGGACATCAGCAGATGGGACAAAGATGATGACCCTATTGGCTCCACCCTTCATATGAAGTCAGACTTTTACAAGAAAATGAAGACACCAGTAGATTCCACAACAAATTCATTACAAGAATTACCCCATTTCATGTCAGGATCTCACTTTTAGAAGATGGAAATGGGTTTTTCATTTATAACAACCTTTTGGTTCTCAGTCTTGGCTATGCCGTTGAACTTGTTATTTGGTGGAATCATACTAGAACACATAGACAATGTACTTGATGTTAACAAAGGGGTCAGTGATGGCAACGACATCCACATTGCCATCACTTCAGCATGTGTCTCAACGATGCTACCGCTGTCCCTGTATGAGAAGATGTGACTGTCTGTCAAATGGGAAGAGCAGAGAGTCTATAAGTTTTAAAATCACATTAGGTGTTAGTTTCTTTACATGCATTACTTCTAATTCTTACAACAATTAGTAAGGCTTATTAATCTCCTTTTTCAAATGATGAAATAGAAATAAATGACATTAAATGATTTTTTAAGGCAATAGACCTAGAGAGAGATGAATTTGGATCTCAACTTACTCAGATTTGTTCCAGAGTTGATACACATTTCTTCTCACCCACAGATTATCAAATGGGATAAAGTGCTTTTTTTTGGAGGGGGGCAGGGGTGGGGGGGAGGTGGGAAGCAAGCTCCAAAAGTGAGGTATTTTGATTGCTATTTTCTAATTGATTACTGAGATAGTTCAGAGATTCTGCAAACACAGTTTCTTAAAATTGTCAGATGAAATTCTCTTTAGGAAACAAAACTATTATGTAACCATAAGTATTTTGTTATACTATACCCTGGCCTGTGACTTTTGAAACAAACTTTTCACTTTTGCTCTGTTCGCCATATGCTAAGTGTGACTGAATGTACCATTGCTGAGAGTCCAAAGGAGCCTGATAGGGGCGGGGGCAGGGCAATAACTGACAATGAGTGAGTGAGGAAGTCACTGCCTTTTCAATTTTCTTTCGATATATTCTGACTACATGAAGGAGAAATCTTAGTTTGATGCTGTTTTTCTTTAATATCTCTCTAATACCAGACAATCTCCCTTTTTATCAAAGTGAAGGCAGAGTCAGGCTAGAATCTTTCTTGTCTAGCTAAGATAGCTCTGCTTTTGTTTATTTTCACAGTTTTCTTGTATTTATAGCAACGGATTCTGGTTTTCTCCTTATGGTAATGACACCTAGTTTCCTTTGATAACAAATTTATTTGAGTTAAAGTGACTCCATTTCTTTTTAATTTTTAATTTTTGTGGGTACATAGTAGGTCTATACATTCATGGGGTACATGCGATACTTTTATAAAGGTATACTATGCATAAAAATCACATGAGGGTATGTCTTCTTTTAAAAAATGTGTATTCAGAGCTTTTGCTCATTTTGTAAATCAGATTATTGGATCTGTTTCCTATTGAGTTATCTGAACTCCTTATATATTCTGGTTATTAATCGCTTGTCAGATGGGTAGTTTGCAGATATTTTCACCCATTCTGTGGTTTGTCTCTTCACTTTGTTGATTGTTTCCTATGCTGTGCAGAAGGTTTTTAACTTGATGTGATCTCATTTGTCCATTTTTGTTTTGGTTGCCTGTGCTTGTGCAGTATTATTAAAGAAATCATTGCCCAGTTCAATGTCCTAGAGAGTTTCCCTAATGTTTTAATAGTTTCATGGTTTAAAGGCTTAGATTTAAGTATTTAATCCACTTTGATTTTATTTTTGTACCTGGCAAGGGATAAGGGTCTGGTTTTATTCTTTGGCATGTGGGCATTCAGTTTTCCCAGCACCATTTATTGAAGAGAATGTCCTTTCCCCATTGTATTCTTTTGGAACCTTTGTTGAAAATGAGTTTGCTGTAGGTGTATGGATTTGTTTCTGGGCTTTCTATTCTTTTCCATTGGTTAATGTATCTATTTTAAGCCAGTACCATGTCGTTTTGGTTACAGTAGCTCTCTAGTATAATTTAAAGACAAATAATGTGATTACTCTAGGTTTGTTCTTTTTACTCAGGATGTCTTTGGCTATTCTGAGTCTTTTGAAAGTCTATATAAATATTATGATTTTTTTTCTATTTCTTTGAGGAATGTCATTTTTTTAATAGGGATTGCATTGAATCTATAAATTGCTTTGGGTAGCCTGGACATTTAAACAATACTGATTCTTCTAATCCATGAACATGGAATATCTTTCCATTTTTTGTGTGTCCTTTTTCATGTCTTTAATTAATGTTATATAGTTTTCATTGTAGAAATCTTTCACTTCCTTGGTTAAGTTAATTCCTATGTATTTTATTTTATTTATAGCTATTGTAAATGGGATTACTTTCTTGATGTCTTTTTCAGATTGTATGCCGTTGGCATGTAGAAATGCTTCAGATTTTTATATGTTGATTTTGTATCCTACAACTTTGCTGAATTTATTGATTCTAATTGTTTTCTTTAAATAAAGTCTTTAGGTTTTTCCCAATATAAGATCATATCATCTGAAAACAAGGATAATTTGACTTCTTCTCTACCAATTTGGATGTCCTTTATTTCTTTCTCTTCTCTCATTGCTCTAGCTAGGACTTCCAGTACTATATTAAATAACAGTGGTGACAGTGGGCATCTTTGTTGTGTTCCAGATCTTAGAGGAAAGGCTTTCCATTTTTCCACATTCAGTGTGATACCATCTGTGGGTCTGTTATGTTTGGCTTTTATTATGTTGAGGTATGTTTCGTCTATAGTCAGTATTATTAGGGTTTTTATTATGAAGGGATGTTGAATTTTATCAAATGCTTTTTCAGCATTAGAAATGATCGTATGGTTTCTCTCCTTCATTCCATTGACATGATGTATTATATTAATTGACTTGCATATGTTGAATTATCCTTGCATCTCTGGGATAAATCCCACTTGGTCATGATGAATGAAATTTTTAATGTGTTCTTGAATTTAGTTTGCTATTATTTTGTTGGGAATTTTGCATCAATATTCATCAGGAACATTGGCCTGTAGTTTTCATTTTTTGATGTGTCTTTTTCTGGTTTTGGTATCAGGGTAATATTGGCCTTGTAGAATCAGTTTGGAAGTATTCCCTCCTCCTCCATATTTTCAGAATCATTTGAATAGGATTGGTGGTAGTTCTTTAAATGTTTGCTAAGGTTCAACAGTGAACTTTATTAGGTCTCAGATTTTTGCTGGGAGACATTTTATTACTGTATCAATATCATTACTTGTTATTTGTTCAGGCTTTGGATTCTTCATGGTTCAACCTTAGTAGGTTGTAAGTGTCTAGGAATTTATCCATTTCTTCTAGGTTTTCCAATTTATTTGCAGATAGTTGCTAATAGTAGCCTCTAATGATTCTTTGATTTTCTGTGGAATTGGTTGTAACGTCTCCTTTTTACCTCTGATTTTTTTTTACTTAGGTCTTCTCTCTTTTTTTTCTTAGTCTGGTTAAAGGTTTGTTGATGATCTTGTTTATGTTTTCAGAAAAACTAACTTTTCATTTTGCTGATCTTTGGTATTTTTAAGATTTCAATTTCACTTATTTCTGATCTGATCTTTATTATTTGTTATCTTCCACTAATTTTAGGTTTGGTTTGCTCTTGCTTTTCTAGTTTCTTAAGATGCATTGTTAGGTTATTTGAAGTCTTTTTACTATTTTGATGTAGGCACTTACAGCTATAAACTTTCTTCTTAGTACTGCTTTCAAAGTATCCCATAAATTTTGGTATGTTGTGTTTCCATTTTCATTGGTCTCAAGAAGTTTTTAAATTTCCTTCCTAATTTCTTCAGTGATCCACTGGTCATTCAGGAGCATATTGTTTAATTTCTAGGTGTTTCTGTAGTTTCAAAAGGTTCTCTCTTTATTAATGTTTAGTTTTATCCCATTGTGGTCAGAAAGGATACTTGATATTGTTTCAATTTTTTTGAATGTTTTAAGACTCATTTTGTGACCTAACGTATGGTCTATCCTTGAGAATGATTAATGTGCTGAGGAGAAGAGTATGTATTCTGCAACCATTGGATGAAATGTTCTGTAAATATCTATTAGATCCATTAGGTCTATAGTGCAGAATAAGCCCAATGTTTCTTTGTTGATTTTCTGTCTGAATGATCTATCCAGTGCTGGAAGTGGGATGTTGAAGTCTCCAGCTATTATTGTACTGGAGTCTCTCTCTCTTTCTCTTTTTTTTTTTTTCTCTCTCTCTCTAGCTCTAATAATATTTGCTTTATAAATCTGGGTGCTCAAATATTGCATGCATATATGTTTAAATTGTTGTGCCTTCTTGCTGAATTAACTCCTTTATCATTACATAATGGCCTTCTTTGTCTCTGTTTATAGTTTTTATGTTAAAATCTATTGTGTCTGATGTAAATATAGCTATTCCTGCTCTTTTTTGGTTTCCATTTGCGTGGAATATCTATTTCCATCCTTTTATGTTCAGTCCATGTCGTCTTTATAAGTAAAGTGTGTTTCTTACAGGCCACACAGATCACTGGGTCTTGTTGTTATTTTTTTAATTCATTTAGCCACTATCTCTTTCAGGACTTTAGTCCATTTACATTCAAAATTATTATTGATAAATAAGGACTTACCCTTGCCATTGTGTTATTTGTTTTGTGGTTGTTTTGTGGTCTTGTCCTCCTTCTTTCTTTTCTTTCTGTAAGGTGATTTTCTCTGATGATAAGTTTTAATTTGTTGCTTTTTATTTTTTGTGTATCTGTTGTATGATTTTTTTATCCGAGGTTACCATGAAGCTTGCACATGCTATCTTATAACTCATTATATTAAACTGATGACAACTTAACAGTGACTGCATAAGCAAACTAACAAATAGATAAATATAAAGCTAATAAAACTCTAACTTTATCCTTCAACTTTTAAACTTGTTGTTGTTTCTATTTATATCTCATTTTACTGTCTATTTTTAAAAGTTGCTGTAGTTATTATTTATGATTGGCCCATCTTTTAATCTTTCTACTTGTATTAGTCCATTCTCACACTGCTAATAAACACATACATGAGACTGGGTAATTTATAAAGGAAAGAAGTGTAATTGACTCACAGTTCAGCATGGCTGGGGAGGCCTCAGGAAACTTGCAATTATGGTGGAAGGGGAAGCAAGCGCGTCCTTCTTTACATGGAGGCAACAGGGAGAAGTGCTGAGCAAAGGGGGAAAAGCCCCTTACAAAACCATCAGATCACGTGAGAACTCACTCACTATCATGAGAACAGCAGCATGAGGGTAACTGCCCCCATGATTCAATTACCTCTCACTGGGTCCCTTCCACAACACATGGGGATTATGGGAACTACAATTCAAGATAAGATTTGGGTGGTGGCACAGCCAAACCATATCACTATTCAAGAAATGAGTAGTTTATACACCACAATTTCAGTGTTATAATATTCTGTTATTTGGTGTGCATAGTATTACCAGTGAGTTTTATACCTTTAGATGATTTCTTGTAGCTCATTAATGTCTTTTTCTTTCAGATTGAAGAACTCTCTTTAGCATTTCTTGTAAGACAGGTCTGGTGTTGAAATCCTTTAGCTTTTGTTTGTCTGGGAAAGTATTTCTTCTTCATGTTTGAAGAATATTTTCACTGGATATATTACTCCAAGTTACTTTGTTTTTCCATTCACCACTTTAAATATGTCATGTCACTCTCACCCGTCCTGTAAGGTTCCCCCAAGAAGTGGGCTGATAGATGTATTAGAGAACCATTTTCTCTCTCTCTCTCTCTCTCTCTCTCTTTCTTTCTGCTTTTATGACCCTTTCTTTATCCTTGACCTTTGGGAGTTTCATTTTTAAATGCCTTGAGGTAGTCTTTTTGGGTTCAGTCTTCTTTGTGTTCTGTAACTTTCTTGTACTTGAATATTGATATCTTCCTCTAAGTTTTGGGAAGCTTTCTGTTACTATCTGTTTGAACAAAATTTCTACTCCTATCCCTCTCTATGTCCTCTTTAAGGACAATCACTCTTAGATTTGCTCATTTGAGGCTATTTTCTAGATCTTATAGGCATGCTTTTTTTTTAAAATTCTACTTTCTTTTTTTTCCAATTTTTATTATTGTTATTATTATACTTTAAGTTTTAGGGTACATGTGCACAACATGCAGGTTTGTTACATATGTATACATGTGCCATGTTGGTGTGCTGCATCCATTAACTCGTCATTTAGCATTAGGTATATCTCCTAATGCTATCCCTCCCCCCTCCCCCCACCCCACAACAGTCCCCGGTGTGTGATGTTCCCCTTCCTGTGTCCATGTGTTCTCATTGTTCAATTCCCACCTATGAGTGAGAACATGCAGTGTTTGGTTTTTTGTCCTTGCGATAGTTTGCTGAGAATAATTCTTTTTTTTTTTTGTTTCCTTCGACTGTGTATTTTCAAATAGTCTGTCTTGAAGCTCACTATTTCTTTCTTCTGCTTGATCAATTCTGCTATTAAAAGACCATGATGCATTCTTCAGTATGTCAGTTGCATTTTTCTACTTCAGAGTTTCTGTTTGATTCTTTTTAATTATTTCAATTCCTTTGTTAAATTTATCTGATAGGATTCTGAATTTCTTCCTTGTGTTATCTTACATTTCACTGAGTTTCCTCAAAACAGTTGTTTTGAATTCTCTGTCTGAAAGATCATATATCTCTGTCACTCCAGGATTGGTCACTGGTGCTTATTTATTTCAATTGTTGGGGTCAGGTTTTCCTGGGTGATCTTTATGCTTGTGGATGTTCATCAGTGTCTGTTCATTGAAGAGTTAGGTATTTATTGTAGACTTTGCAGTCTGGGCTTGTTTGTACCCTGTATTAGCCTGTTTTCATACTGCTATAAAGAACTACCTAAGACTGGGTAATTTATAATGGAAAGAGATTTAATTGACTCATAGTTCAGCATGGCTGGGGAAGCCTCCAGAAACTTACAATCGTGGTGAAAGGTGAAGGTGAAGGAAGGCACTGTCTTCACAAGGTGGCAGGAAGGAGAAGTACTGAGCCAAGGGGGAAAAGCACCTTATAAAACCATGTGATCTCATGAGAACTCATCCATTATCAGGAGAACAGCATAGGGGAGACCGCCCCCATGATTCAATTACCTCCACCTGGTCTCTCCCTTGACACTTGGGGATTATGGGGATTACAATTCAAAATGAGATTTAGGTGGGTACACAAAGCCTAATCATATCATACTTGCCTTTCCTGGGAAGGCCTTATAGGTATTTGAAGGGACTTGGGTGTTGTGATCTAAGTGTTTGCTCACTGCAACCATATCTGCATTAGGGGCACTGCAAGCCTACTAATGCTGTGGTTCTTGCAGACTCATAGAGGTACTGCCTTGATTGTCTTGGATAAAATCCTGAAGAATTCTCTGGATTACCAGGCAGATACTCTTGTTTTCTCTCCTTACTTTCTCCCCCAAAAGACAGAGGCTCTCTCTGTGCTGAGCTGCCTGGAGCTGGGGGAGGGGTGACACAAGCACCCCTGTGGCCACCACCACTGGGACTATGCTGGGTCAGAGCTAAACTCAGCACAATTAACTGCCTGGCTAGTGCCTACGTTTACTCAAAACTCCAGGGTTCTACCATCTGCAGGTGGTGAAGCCAGACAACTTGTGTCCTTCTCTTCAGGGAAGCATGTCCAGAGAAATAGTCTGGGAGCCAGGGCATGGAGTTAGAAACTTTACAAATTTACCTGGTGCTCTATTCTACTATGGCTGACCTGGCATGCAAGCTGCAAGACAAAGCCCCTCCCACTCTTCCTTCCCCTTTTGTTAAGCAGAAGGATTCTGTCCCCATAGTCACCACTGTCCCAGGCCCACAACATTTACTGCCTATTGCCAATGTTCATTCAAGGCCCAAGTTCTGTCTCTATGGTCAGCTTGTGGTGAATCATGCTTCCAGGCCTGTTACACTGTCTTCAGGGCAGTGGGGTCCCCTCTGGTCCAAGGCAGGTTCAGAAATGCTGTTCAAGAGCCACGTCCTGGAATTGGGGACCCCAGAAGCCCCTTGGTCCTCTACCTCACTGTGGTTGAGCTGGTACCTAAGCTGCAAGACAAAGTCCTCTTTACTCTTCCCTCTCCTCTCCTCAAGTGGAGAGAAGTCTTTCCTGAAGATGAAAGCTGCACTGCCCGGGGTTGGTGGGCAGTGACATAAACACTCCCTTGGCTGCTCTGTTTGGTGTCTCAGTGGGCCATGTGCCCCCCCCCCAACCCAGGTCCACTGGCTTTGAGCCCAGTACAGCACCAGGACTTGCTCAGGAATTGCAGTTCTTGTGGCCTAGATTGCCTTTCAAGTTTATTTAGGACCCCAGAGCGCTTTGGCCCACAGTGGAAAGGCTTTACAGAACTTGGGTTCTGACTGCTGGGGTAGGTAATTTCCTCTAGCTAGGGCTGGTCTAAAAGCACCCTCTGTGGTGGCTGGTTGCGTTCTGCCCAGTGTTGCTTTCTGCAATGACAGGGCAGCACTGAGTTCCTATGCGAAGTCCTACAATCTATGTTTTCCCCTCTGCAAAGCACAAAGATTCTCCCCCACACCATGTGGCTGCTTCCAGGGGATGGAGAAGGCAATTCAAGACTGTCTTCCCTACCCTCTTCAGTGCTTTTTTCAGGGATATGAACTTAAAACCAGGTACTATGATAACTCACCTCATTTTTGGTTCTTGGGAAGGTGCTTTTTTGTGTGGATAATTGGTCAATTTGGTGGATAGCTGTTCAATTTGGTTCAGTCATTCTCTGAGGAGAGGACTATTGGAAGTGGCTTCTGTTTGGCCATCTTTTTCCACCCTCCCAGTGATTCAAGTGAATCAATTTAAAGAAAATATTAAGTAAATAATAGGTCATGGTTGTAGGATAAACACACCTGATGGCAATAGCTTAAGCATACCCTTAGAATGACCCTGTATGGCAGATGCACCTAAATGTGTGTTCTGAGCTAGGGAATATGGGAGTGGAACCCAGAGATTCATTTCTTGTCTATGAGGAACATTTGAGCCCCCAGCTAGTCCCATGGAACATGGGCCATACAGAGGATTGATGCCCTGAGTTTTGGGTTAAATGAAGATTGCCAGGTGGAAGTCATTAGGAGGAAAGTGTCAAGTGGAAATACCATATAAACTGCATGCTGTTTGCAGGTGGTTGCAGTTTTTCTCTCCAGCCCATTACCATTGGGCCTTGCAGTTATTTTGTCTATTCCATCACCACTGCACTGTATGAAAGGCGGATACATTGTCCAGCCTGCCATCACTGTACTGTATGCAAAGTTGTTCTCCTGTCTAGTCCACTGCTGCTGGACTCTCTCCCCTGTATATAAGTCCCTAATAAAACTACATGTCTCATTTGCTGGCTTTGGGTCTCTTCTTTAGCATCTTGAACCAGGAGCCTTCCCTATTGAGGTTAATAGAGATTCGGCACAACAACATGGTTCTCAGATATAGAAAAAATCAAGATGGTTCCCAGATGACTGAAGTTTGTAAAATCATGATTTAGTCCAACCCCCTGGACTTAAAAGAAGAGTCCAATGTAAAGAGCTAGTTTTAAGCTAAAAATTGAACTAGAACCCAAGTGTCCTCTATCTTCATTGTCCCCACTATAACAATCTCCCTCGCCAACTTCTGAAGCTCTTCTTCTCCTTCCCATTCTCTTCTCCCTAAAACCTTCCTTTCTATAGGCAAGTTCTTCCTTTTACTGAAATTTATGTGACACTTGTTTCTCTTGTATTCAGTTCGCAACATCTGCAGGCACATCTTAACTGGGCTGTCAAGAATCTTTTCCATCACTTAAACTCCATTAAGATCTACATTCCACTTAGATCTACATGTTCATAACTGAAGATATTTTTAGTAATGATATAAAAGTTTATAATATTAATCTTTAAGTTCTTAACAGCATTTATTCTTGATTTTAAAGAGTGCAACTAAGTTGGAAAGATTCATTATCTCATATAAGTAGGGGCCGTAGCCAGAGCTAAATGTTGAAAGCATAAATGCAGTTTAATTCGATTAATGTCTATTAAATGTCAACTATTTACCAGTCACTATGCTCAGCTTTGAAGGTACAAGATAGATTTAATATCCTAATAGCTCTAATTTATTGTGGACATTTAATTCATTATGCCATTTAGTTCTTACAACAGCCTTCTAAGATAGAAAGCTGTTATCCATATTTTATAGATGAAGGAACTGAGATTCAGAGAGTCTAGGTAACTCATCTAGAGGCACACAGTTCATAAGGGCCAGGATCAGAGTTTTAATCTATTTGAGTCTAATCCTCTTGTTTTCATGTTACAGTATTTTGCTTCTCAGAGTTCCAAACTTTGGTACCTTATAATTTAGCAAGATATGTATGTTGTCTATACATATAAGCTAACAGTCTATTTGGAAATAAAATAATTGGGAATATAAAAAGAAAGGATACTAATTTAAAATATTCCAAATAACAAATGAATGTAATATCCTCACAAGTGGCCAGCATTCAAAATTGCATTGAAGGTGGACACATTAGAGTCCTCCTGCCTCAATTGTAAAGGAAATCTAGGGTTCAAAGAAGTAAAGATTATTTGGAAGGTGTCTGAGGCAGAGAAATGGGAATGTGCAAAGGAATAGAGATTAGAAGAGAGAAGCCAGGAAATGGTGAGCTCTCCATTATGGTTAGAGCAGACAGTATATGTAAGCACAGAGGCAGGAGCAGAAAGGTCAATAGGGGGCAGGTCATAAAGAAATTGAATGCTAGACTTTAGGCTTAATCTTGGGGCAAGGGATTCATTAAAGGTTGTTTTTTTTTTTTTTTTTTTTTGAGACGGAGTCTCGCTCTGTCGCCCAGGCTGGAGTGCAGTGGTGCAATCTCGGCTCACTGCAAGCTCCGCCTCCCGGGTTCACGCCATTCTCCTGCCTCAGCCTCCCGAGTAGCTGGGACTACAGGCGCCCGCCACTGCGCCCGGCTAATTTTTTGTATTTTTAGTAGAGATGGGGTTTCACCGTGGTCTCGATCTCCTGACCTCGTGGTCCGCCCACCTCGGCCTCCCAAAGTGCTGGGATTACAGGCGTGAGCCACCACGCCCGGCCTCATTAAAGGTTTTTGACAAGGGAAAATGTGTGAAAAATTGTATTTGAAGAAGACCCATCTGGCAAGGGTATGCAGATTGAGTCAGGAGGGGAGGGAGTGAGGAGGCTGTGGCCATGGAACTGTAATAACTTTATGATGATAAAGGCTTGGACTGAGTGGCAGCCATGGAACCAAAAAGATACTGCCCTTACTACTCGGTAACCACCTATAGGTTATACAGCCATGGTCACTTTCATGTTCTGGATCTCTAGGTCTCCTATTTAGAAAAAGCCCATGACAAAGAGATGGGGATAGGATGAGCAGAACAGAGCCTCACCTAAGTAGCAACATCAGAGAAAAGAAGCTAAAAGTATCTTAAGACGGTGGTTTTCAGGGCTAAGTGAAACATCAATGCAGGTGGCACTAAAGGCAATACTTCAGGTAACTAGAAGGAAGAGCTGGTGAAAATCCTCAGAATCAGAATAGGTATGAGCTACATAAAGGGGATCAAACAGTGATTGTTCTGTAACTTTCTGGAGGCCTTGCTGAAATCACGACTAAGAAAGAAACCCTTTTCAGACCTTTGAAATTCTAACTCAACATGGCATTATCTGCAGTGTGTTTGCTGTGTATTGCCTGATGAGAAATAATTTTGTGATTTGAAAATGGCTGCCTGTTCTGACATGTCACTACTGTGTAGTAATTTGCAGTCATGTATATTTTGTGTTTGCCTTATTATTGGACTGTCCATTTAGGAAGCATAATTAGGACCTAGTAAGCTATAAATAAGGTAGAGTTACACTTTCTGGCAAATTCCTTAATGTGACTGGTTACCCTTGGCACAAAAACTATAGTTGCATGAGCTTCTTAAATAAAAACTGCATAATGATCTTTCCATCTGTCAAAGTCGCATAATTAAAGGCAGCAGCAGCGCATAGAATTAGCACTTCAGGTTTTGTTCACAGGTTTGGACAGCATCCATCATCAGTTTGACAGATGGAATTGTTTTTTCTTTACTTCTCCATTTGCTCTCATTTCTGCTGCTACATAGTCCCTATTGAGGGCCCCTTTGAAGATTGAGAATCATGGACCTTGGATAATTGACTGCAGGCAGGATCTGTTGGCTTGCTTCATAATTTATCAGCAGATGTAAGCTGAGACTCTAACTGCATGCCATTAGAGAGGGGATCAGTCTGACCCGTTATCCCCTTGACACTGGAGAAAGCTATTACAAGGGCACTTGAGGACACCTGGCATTCTCTAGATGGAAAGAGGAAAGGATGACTTCTTTGCTTCTTAGTGGCATTTTCTGAGCACCTGCTAAGCACGCAGCTGTTGATGTTACTACAAGAATTACAGATAAGTCATTACTTTCACCCACTTATTCTAGCTCCAGCTCCCATATTAAATAATAATAATAGTAATAATAGTTGCTAGCTTGTTGACTGCCAGGAAAAAAATCCTCAAATATTTTCTCATTTTACAGATGAAGCAACTGAGACACAGAGAGCTAAAATCTTGCCCAGAGTCACATAATTAATAACAGAACCAAAATTTCACCCTCTGTTCAGAATAGTCTACATAAATAGAAAAATGCAGCTAAGTAGTAGGCAGGGTGATTAATTTCTTTCCCGTATACAGAAGAATGTCCATAAGAAAGAGAGTGGAAAATTAATAAATCCATTATTCAAAATGAGGTGGAAATACAGGCAATCTTCAAATCAGCAGAGGGTTCTGTTCTAAAAATGCATTTGTAAATTAGTTGTTTGGCATTTATTCATAAAACAATATGTTGTCTGGGAATTGTTTCAGAATAATAGGGGGTGGTGAAGATTAAGTAAGATTGGTCATAAATTAATTGTTGAAGCTGAGTGAAGGGTACATGGGCTTTATAATACTGTTCTCTCTACATTTGTGTATGTTTTACATTTTCTGTTAAAGAAAAGTTTAAAAAATACAGATGAAAACCTAGCCTTGCTATGGATAAATGTAAAGATGCATATATGGAAATGCATATATGGAACATTCTACATAAAGTTTTCAAGTACCTTTGTTGCATTGGCAATCACTGTTCTTATACAATCTGTCTCAAATTGTAGGAATTCACTCATATGGCTATTCATGTGGTAATAATTCGCTTTAGGATTAAAATAGTTTCTAAGTTCTCTTTGACCTTTAAGAATCCACAAATATAATATGTCCTAGGTGCCTGTATTAGTCTGGGTTGTCCAGAGAAACAAAACCAATATGAGGGGTGTATGTGTGTAGAGAGATAGAAAGAGACATTTATTATAAGGAACTGGCTCATGTGGTTATGCAGGCTGAGAAGTCCTAGCATCTACACTTGACAATCTGGAGACCAAGGGGGGATGATGGTATAGTTCCCTTTCCAGTTTGAGTACAAAGGCCTGAGACCCAGGACAGCTAATGGTGTAAGTTCCAGCCTGAGTCCAAGTCTGAAGGCAGGAGAAGACTGATGCCCCAGCTTGAAGACAGGTAGGAAAAGCAAATTTTCTCTTACTCCATGTTTTGTTTTATTCAAGCCTTCAATGGATTAGATGAGGCCCACCCAAATTGAGGAGGGCCACCTGCTTTACTCAGTCTACCAATTCAAATATTAATCTCATCCATAAATACCCTCATAGACACCTAGAATAATGGTTAACCAAATATGTCCAGAGGTCAAAAGCAAATCAGTTGGAGATAGAGGCTTTAAAGTGGTAACTAAAGTAAAATTAGTTACCTAGTGAGCCTCCAGGCCTCTTAGTTAATCCATGATCACAAGAAATTTAATAGACTCACTGTGACTCACATCCACAGACCCAAGTTAAAACCCACTGAGTGGAAAGTTGTCTACTCACCTCACAATCAGCTATATCTGAGACATCTCTATGGCAGGTAATTGTTTTTCCTTACGGTCTCAACTTCTTCCCCTTTCTTCACTCCTTCCTTTCTTCCTTCATTTCTTCCAGAAAAATCTATTTATCCAATGCTATGTACAGGAAATAGTGTTAGGTACTAAGAATACGCAGTGACTCACACACATTGGCCCAGTGAGAATCAGCTTTATAACTTCTATGTAAAAGGGGCTTAGAGGTAAAATCTGGTTGAAAGGAGGGCAGGAAACTTGTCTTGAATCTTGTTTTGCATAAAACTTTACACAGTGCTAATAAAATGCCAACTTTTATATCAAATATACATGGGGCAGACTTTGGGAGGCTGGGGTGGGCAGATCACCTGAGGTCAGGAGTTCGAGGCCAACCTGACCAACATGGTGAAACCCCGTCTCTACTAAAAATACAAAAATTACCCTGTCTCTACTAAAAATACAAAAATTAGCAACTAATTTACCTATAATCCCAGCTACTCGGGAGGCTGAGTCAGGAGAATCACTTGAACCCAGGAGGTGGAGGTTGCAGTGAGCTGAGATGGTGCCACTGCACTCCAGTGTGGGCGACAGAGCGAGACTCCATCTCAAACACACACACACACACACACACACACACACACACACACACACAGGGCAGTACTCCTGGAGGGTTGCTACTTCCCCACCTCTTGATGCTGCCACTGGTCCCGTCTCCCGTCCCCACAGATCTTAAAATCTAGAGAGAGACAATAAACAAATAAATACAGTATTGCCACTAGTGATGAATAATGTGAAGAAAAATATAGGACATACAAAATATAATAAGCTTAATTTTGATTGGGATGTCTTTTCTCTCTGAGAAAGAAACAAAATTAAGATGGGTCTTGAATGAGACAATATTAGTATGCTAGAACTGTCATAACAAAATACCACAGACTGAATGGCTTAAACAACAGAACTTTTTTCTCATAGCTCTGGAGGCTGGAAGTCCAAGATCAAGCTATTAGTAGGTTTGGATTTTTCTGAGGCCCCACTTCTTATCTTGCAGGTGGCCACCTTCACACTGCGACCTCACTTGTTTTTCCTTCAGCCTAAGTATTACCTTTTTTCTAATCTCTTCTTCTTATAAGGTCACCAGTAATATTGGATTAAGACCCACTCATAAGACCTAATTTTACCTTAGTTGCCACTTTAATGCCTCTATTTTTAAATACAGTCAGTCTGAGATACTGGAGGTTAGAACTTCAACATATGAATTTGGGAAGACAAAATTCTGTTTATTACAAAGGCCATCTATGAAAAAAGTGTTGGAAATGAGATGCGAAGCGCATTGCAGATTTGGTGTCAAAGTAGAAAGATTAGACAACCTCTGTTTTCTCTAAAATGTCTTAGCCAATGTCCAGAGCAGGTAATGGCAATGGTGGGAAGAGGGGAGGGGAAGTCAGAGAAGAATAAAGAAAGGGTAAACTGTTAGTTACTAATGATGAAGATAAAACTTACTGAAAAAATAGATTTCTGAGCAATGTCAAAGGCTTGGTTGAAGCAAGGGAACAATGTAAGTCTGCCTGGGGGATGTAGTTCTTCTCTGCCACCCACTTAGCTGCCGTGGTAAAGTCTCAGCAAAGATGTGTAGTGGGTTCATTCAGAATGGGGTTTTGTCAGAGAGGGTGATTGGAGAGGAGAGGGGAAAGGGAATCATGATACTGAGTTGTGGAATCTCAGCTAGATAAGGATGAAGGCAAAGAAAGATAGGGAAAGATAGATACAAAGGAAGTGGATAAATCTGTGAATTCGAGGTGGGAAATTCATTTAGTGACATTGTATTTCCTAGGCTCTTGGACATCCAGAAGTGCCTGCTTTACTCACAGACAACAAGCTCTAAAAAATGTTAGTACTGTCTCCATAATGTAGCTGGACATATCTTCCCAGAAAAGTCATTTCTCTCCATCCTCCTTAATCCAGTGGCTATAAAACATTCCCATTATTCCCCCAAATTTCCCATCTCTGGATAGGGAAACTCAGATCACTTTGTTGTTTTGGTGAGCATACTAGTGATCCCTAGATCCAGCTTCCTACCTCCACCCTCCTCTTCAAGCCCCATTGCTCATCAGTTAAAATGGCATCCAAAATAGCGCTGAAGGACTAACTTCAGTTCTCATAGATTTGAGAAAAAGGAGATTGGTGCCAAGAAAACTTATTCATGCTAAGTAAAAATATAGATCTAAGTATCATATGCTAACAGAAATTCATTACAGGATATGCTTTAAAAATGATGGAACTCATCGTTTTCAGAATTTCAATTGCTCATTATTTAAAGTTCCTGGTTTCTCTCTGCACTGTAAACACATGCAAAGTTTATTTCATACAAGTATGTCAAGTAATGCTTTCTGACTGAACCAAGCAGACATGATTTCATGACTATAGGGATGGACCCAGTCCCAACTGGAATAATTAGTAAAATATTTACAATCCATGGTACCACAATATATGTGCAAATGTAAGTGTGGTGTTGACTGACCCAGATACCAGCTGAGCATGCTCTCTAGGATTGGATTAATTGTTCAGCATCCCATTCTTTGAAACTATTTGGTGCTGAGGACAATTAGACAAAAACTCCAGAGAGGGGGCAAGAAAGAAAAATCTGGGAGAAAAAAAAACCCTCAAGGAAAGATATGTGCCTAAAATCTGCATGTAGCATATCACGTTCGGGCAGACATAGCAAAAGACACATCAATTCATGGCTTGGCTATTATGTGTCGGGTTCTTTTACATCTATTATTCTGTTAATCTTAACAATAACACTGAAAAGTAGATGTTTGCTGCTTAGAAAACAAAGTTCAATGATGATAAGAGATTTGCTCAAAGTCCTATGTCCAGTATGAGTGGCAAAGCTAAGATTCCAACTTAGGTTTGTCTAGTTCTTGAAGGTATGTTCCCCGTTCCTACCTGCTGCCACCTGCCACCACTCCATGCTTCTTCGAGAACACAACCATTTTCCTACTTTCATACTTGCTCTCCAATCTGCCCTATAGTGATTTGTATCTCCTTCAGTAACTATCCAAGTTATTCCCTTGCTGCTCATTATATTCTTTGTGACAGCACATGTTCAAAATTGTCTACTGGGTCCCCACTGTCTCCTTCAACTCATTTCTTAATGATGGCTCCACCAGCTCCACTGCAATGAACTGGCAGATGAGTTAATACCCTTGAATATTAATTTCTTTATTTCAGTCTCATTTGTTTTACTGTAATAATAAATGGGAAATATTAGATTTATTGTGATCATCATTTAAATATGTTCAAGAAGAAATAACATTCACTAAAAGCTGCAGTGTTTATAGGGAAACTAGTGAATAAAATTAAATAGTAGATTTAAAAACCATATCCAACCTCTGCTAGGTTTTGTAAGGCCTTGCTACTGAAAGTATGGCAGCCTCATTGGGAACTGGAAGCTCTTTAGAAATACAGGATCTCAGGCTCCACCCTAGGCCAGGCCTCCTGATCAGAATCTGATTTAACAAGATTCCTAAGTCACTTGTATACACGTTAAAGTTTGAGAGGCACTGCTCTGTTGTACTTATTTTTGGTATCCAGCACACAAGGGTAAGTGAAATCACTCTCGCTGGAGAAGTCTTTGAAATAGTAGAAAGAGTAAAAGTTTTGGTGTCACACAGAATGATGTCAACACTTACTAATTTTATAACTTTGAGTAGGTTGCTTAAACCTCTCTCAGTCTGGAAATCTTCATCTATAAAGATAAGAAAGGGTCAAAATGGGGCAAAGTAACAGCCAAGAGGAACACCAAGGAGAAAATGGGAGGAAATGGATCTTAACATAGGGTCAGCCAGAATGGAGAGGTGGGAAAAGATATGGAAGGAGAATACTCCTTTACCTCTTACCGGGAGTGTATACTTGTAAGATTTGGTTGACATTTAGGAAATAGGTGAGATAGATTTTGGCTTGGTTTTACTATGCTTTTTTGCCTGTAAGTAAAGTTTTGAATAAGTAGTGACATTCTGTAGGAAAGCAATAGAACTGGTAAAACAGGTGACTTAAGGATTTAAGAGATTTAATGAAAAATCTCTTATAAACAAAACAAAAAGGTCTTTAAAAATACATCTGCATATTTCTCACAATTACCCTTGGGATCAAATGAGTTTTTTTTCTATATCCAAGTCTATAATTTTTAAAAATCCGGTTTGCTAAACTCTAATGATTTTTTGAAAAATGTGTCAGGAATATTATCTTTTCTAGTCACGGTAATAGTTTAATCAAAATATCTCTCATTTCTTTGATCTGTTGATACAATTTCAAAAATGAAGGCATGAAGCAGAGGTTCATTTATTTCAGCATTGATTAGATAAAACAAAATATAAAACTTATTACATTGGAGATGCTTTTCAAATAGATTCCCAAACATATTTTTAAAAATAATTCTTGGCTGGGTGCAATGGCTCACGCCTGTAATCCCAGCACTTTGGGAGGCCGAGGCGGGCAGATCACGAGGTCAGGAGATCGAGACCATCCTGGCTAACAAGGTGAAACCCTGTCTCTACTAAAAATACAAAAAAAAAAAAAAATTAGCCAGGCATGGTGGTGGGCACCTGTAGTCCCAGCTACTTGGGAGGCTGAGGCAAGAGAATGGTGTGAACCCGGGAGGTGGGTCTTGCAGTGAACTGAGATCATGCCGCTGCACTCCAGCCTGGGCGACAGAGCGAGATTCCATCTCAAAAAAAAAAAAAAATTATTATTTTACCAAAATGTAGATGTTCCAAGTGTTTCCTTGAATGATAATATTGAAGAAAATGTTGTTAACACAATTTTTTATGAGAAACATTCATATATTAATAAATTATAAAATTATCCTCTAACCCCATCTGACGTTGTCCTTGCCTCCTTTTTATTGTAATATCTTGCATAAATATACTGCCTAGGTAGGATTACAGGCATAGGTAAACAAATGATTCCAAAATAACATGAAAAATAAAAAAGAAAGCCTTACCATTATTTGATGCTTGTTGGGACAAAAATATAATAATATGCTATATTTTCAGTGGAGGAGTTGATGTGGGTCAACCTGGATATTGGCCTGGAAATTATTGTTTTTCTTAGCAAAAGAGTTTTACAAAATAAAACCTAATATATTCTTCAGACTTATGACAATCCTGTTCAAAAAAATAAAATGCCATCACATGATATTAGAACTTACATGCATAAAGAAAAACATCAAAAACAACTTTGTGTGACTTAAGGCAGTTTTAGACTTTTTAAAAGCTTCATTCTAATTTTAGCAAATCATCAGACTTTGTTTATTTTTTGGAAAAAGCTAGAACTCAAAAATGATTCAAATAAAAATGCCATATCAAAAACTAAAGGAATTAGGGCAAGATTTAAAGTTCATATTTCAAAGAAAGTAAGGAGATTATAGAAAACTAAAACAATGCATAATTCATGAAAAATTTTGGCATATTTGAAATGTTCTTGAATATTAATTGGATACCCAGATAGAAGTTTCTATAAATTCTATTCTATGGATACACCTATGGAGAACTTTTTATGCTTGTATAATAGTTCATAAATACCTTTGCAAAGAAAAAACTGTCAGTTGGGATTTTCTAATGTAAAGTATGTGCTTCTATTTGAAAGACTGAATAGAAAAGTTAGGAGTACCTGATAAGTGTGATTTGTGAATCACTAGTACCATTTTAGCATTGAAAAAAAGAGGAAAGGCTGTATCTCAATGATGATAGCAAAATTGATATGGAACTTAAAGCTGTCTTAACAATCAAATTCCATCATTTCTGATTAATAATGTCCACAACATGAATGTACCAACTATATTGCCCTACAAAATCTGTGGTCCAAAGGTAAACTCTCTTAGAAGGCAAATTCAGTCTTCAAATCTCTATGTGCTCACTAAGTATTTGGGGACAGAGTTACACCATAGTTTGTTGGCTTATCAAGTTTAACTTCTACAAGCAAGCAGTTGTTAACTATCCACGTTATGAAAATGACAGACGGTAGCTGGAAAGTTCCATAGGGAAAATAAGAATATTTATTTTTAAAAAGAGAAGGTATCTGAAAACATGACTTGTGCAATGATCAACAATTTATCTTTTGAGAATTATATAAAGTTATTGGCCTACTGTCATTTAAGGAGTATATGTTGAGAAATGGTTTCGGTGAAAGTGATTGGCAGAAAACGAGATGATTCAGGCAGTTATGTGGGCTTAAATTTGTATTGTCTAAGACGGACTAATTGCAAATGATGCTTAATAGATATTGTTATTTTCCTTTATGATGATAAAATCATCTCTGTTATTAAATACAGTTAATTTTTTTCATTCATTCATATTAAGTCAAGGTAAATCGAATTTTCTCTGAAATAAAAAGCCTGAGTGTAAAGACTGAGATCAAATACTGATCCCCTACATTATCATAGACATGTACCACATTGTTTGGGGCCCTTGCTATGTTACCTTCCTAAGGGTTCCAATAACAATTTGCCACAAGTTAGTGGCTTAAAACAACAGAAATTTAATCTCTCATGGTACTGGATGCTAGAAGTCTTAAATCAAGTGTTGGCAGGGTCATGCTGTTTCTAATGGCTCTGGGGAGAATCCTTCCTTCACTCTTCTCACTTCCAATGGTGGCTAGCAATCCTTGGTGTTCTTTGGCTCATACTCATTGCTTCAATCTCTGCCTCTATCTTCACATGGCGTTCTCTCTGTCTCTAGGTCTAAATATTAATCTTCTGATAAGGACCCTAGTCATTAAATTAGGACCTTCTCTAATCCAGTATGACCTTATTTTAGCTTCATTACATCTACAAAGACCCTGTTTCCAGGGTCTTGAGGTGCCAGGATTTAGGATTTCAATATCTCTTTCTGGGGAACACAATTCAACCCTTAACCCTAGCCTACTCCTAAGTAGACCAGGAAAATCATCAATTCGTTTACAAATATTTATTGAGAGAAATAAGTCTATTGTATGAGGCACTGTGATGAACAAACTAGACCAAGTGCTTTTCCCTAGGAACTTATGGTCTGGATTCAAGCCATATTTTATACGTATTTATAATTTAAAATAGTTATATATAGTTTATACATATATACATATATAACTTCACAAAACCTTTTTAATCTGCATTCCCATGATAAATCTTCAGAACAGTCCTGCACATATGCTGAGTAAATATTAGTAGCTACTTTTTTTTTTTTTTTTTCCGCATGACAAACTGAAGCGTCAAGAGGTTAGTACTTGCCCAAAACTAGCCATCTGGTAAAAGCAAAGCCGGAATGAGAACTGAGGCCAAAATATACCAGCAAACAAAATGCTGGATGATATCCACTTGCGATTTATAACTAATGACAAGGAACATTAATAAATATTAGAGTATTTTACAATACATCAAGTAGAAATATGGTTAAAAATGAAGGACACGGCTGGGCACGGTGGCTCACGCCTGTAAAAAGCACTTTGGGAGGCCAAGGTGGGCGGATTACGAGGTCAGGAGATCGAGACCATCCTGGCTAACACTGTAAAACCCCGCCTCTACTAAAAATACAAAAAATTAGTTGGGCGTGGTGGCGGGCGCCTGTAGTCCCAGCTACCAGGAGGCTGAAGCAGGAGAGTGGCATGAACCCGGGAGGCGGAGCTTGCAGTGAGCCGAGGTCGTGCCACTGCACTCCAGCCTGGGCGACACAGCGAGACTCCATCTCGGAAAAAAAAAAAAAAAAAAAAGACACAAGTTCACAAAGCAAAATTTACATTGATAAATTTATTTTATTTCTAATTATCAATGATACTCCAGCAAACATTCTATGATTTATTTTCCTGAAAACCATAACACCTTAAGTGTGGCAAGAGGCTGTTATAGATATTCACTGAGGAAAAAAGTCAAGCTAGATTTTCGTGTGAACTCATAGAACCATAGTTAGTTACATTAGAATTTCAGCATTAAAAATGTTGAAAGGGGCCGGGTGCGGTGGCTCACGCCTGTAATCCCAGCACTTTGGGAGGCCGAAGTGAGTGGATCACCTGAGGCTGGGAGTTCAAGGCCAGCCTGACCAGTATGGAGAAACCCCATCTCTAATAAAAATACAAAATTAGCCTGGCATGGTGGTGCATGCCTGTAATACCAGCTACTTGGGAGGCTGAGGCAGGAGAATCGCTTGAACCCGGGAGGCAGAGGTTGCAGTGAGCCGAGATCACACCATTGCACTCCAGCCTGGGCAAGAAGAACGAAACTCTGTCTCAAAAAAAAAAAATGTTGAAAGGAATCTTATTTTATTCAATCCCACATCCCTTCCACAACAGGTATCTGGAAAGAAAATTGTGGCACTAAAGGATGAAGAAATATGAGTACTGTGTAGTTATTTCCCTACAGTTACTTTAGGCAGTGGATAGTATTTTATATATTCTAAACTGTAATGAGTGGTATAATGAGTAAAAATATGCCAACTCTTAATGAACCATAATCAGTATCTGATGGTGTAGTCGTGCTGGCAGTGGGTGGGGAGATGATGAGGCAGTGGATGAGCTCAGATTCTATCCCACAGATTGCGGCGGATTTTGTTTTTGTGTTGTTGTTGTTGTTGTTTACAATCTTTCAGACTTGTTTCTGGAGCAACCACTTATGAGAAATGCTTCGGCAGACACACAGTTCTTAGCCCCCTGTAACAAAGCTGCTTCCAGTGCTGAAACCAACATTAAGAAAGAGAGAAGAAAGTCATTCAAAACTGAAACCAAGGTGATGGAGACATGAACTAAGAGGCAGATGACAACTGGAAACATATACTTGCTTAGCAAGTGCCTGCATTGTACTGTATAGCAAAAATAATATCATGTTAGTGAATCAATAATAGGAGAATGGGGAAGGAGAATGAATAAGCAAGAGAGGTGGCTAGAAGTAGACACAATTCTGGGAAGGTAGGTTGCTGCTCATGGGAAACAGCACATTCTAATTACTATAATTTAAAGAAAAAAAGAGTTACATTCTCTAATGACAGTCTTTGGGGCATCTGCATACACAAGTGAGAACATTTCTTCTTATGACTCTCCCAGCACTGAAGGATCTCCTTGTGAGGAAATTAGCTATTCTGAGAATATGCATTCATATCTTGCAATATGGAATTTTTTTCATTATCTTAAAAACAACCAGAGCAGCATTTTCTTATAAATAACTCATCATCTACTATGGCTTCTGAGGTCATTTTTTTGTCACATATGCAGGAAGCCAACCATTCACCACACTGTAGTGTATTGTAAACTGGACTCTCTCATTTCTTATTCATGATGAAGACCTTAAAAAAGATTTCATGCCCCCTTGTCTCACATGTACAGTGGATGAGCTCAATGACATTTCTGTTGTTTTCTTACTCATAGTCCATTTTCCTTCTGATAACAGCCTTAAGCATGTCCTTTAGACTTTTGTTCTTTTCCCATATCAGAGGAAGATACTCCAGGTGTGGAGAAATTAGGCAGACATGGCTCATCACAACCCTTAGATTGGTGTATGGATGAAGTCAGGCCAAAGAGAGCTGGCTCTGGGACTTTTGCTAGAATTTGGTGGAATAAAAAGCCTTCTTTCTGCTGGGATTCCTATCCCAGTAGGATGTTAATTTGGGACTGAAGTGTCCATTTTCACGCTGGAAAATTAAGCCCAGCTAGAGAAAAGTAGACACAAGACATGGAGAGAGAAATATTTCTGGCGGTAGTTTTTAAGTACCAGGATTCAGCTATGCCTGAAAAAGCCATCTCCCCTGGACTTCTCAGTTAATTTGGATAAGTTCCCTTTATGCTTAGGCCAGATTAAATTCACTTTCCAATTGTTTTCCGCCAAAAGATTCCTGAGTACTCAAGCATTTAGGACCCAACACAATTAGCTCAAGTTCCATAATCCATTGCTCCAAGACAGCGTGCTTGCCGACATTTCCTGTCATCAGTCCTACCACATTCTGCTGCCAGAATCATATTGATCTGGGAAAGGAGGAGGTATTACTTATAAAGACAATTATTATGAAGGTATGTCATAATTTCCTGAAAATATCAATCAAAATAATCATGTATGAAGAAAAAAGTTCAAGATATCTTTTCATCCCCTTCCCTACTTCAGCCCACTCCATAATTTACCCCATGGGTACATCCAAATATGTTAAGCTCAATTATAAAAGTAAGTGTGTGTGTGTGCATGTTGGTGTTGAAAATTGATATAAATTTTAAAAGCAAAAACTGTTAGGGAGATACATTCACACTTAGGGATGTAGATAAGTGTGCACAAAATATTATAAAATTTTTAAAATAGATGCAAGTCATATGAATAGTATGATCATCCCTTAATAAGGAGTCACCACAAAGGAATCTGTTCCACAAGCCCCTCTCACCCTTCAGTGAGAATTTGAGACATTATGTAATCTTGTCCCACTTTTTTTTTTTTTTTTTTTTTTGAGACAGGGTCTTGCTCTGTCACCCAGGCTGGAGTGCAGTGGCACAATCTCGGCTCACTGAAGCCTCTGCCTCCCAAGTTCAAGTGATTCTCATGCCTCAGTCTCCCAAGGAGCTGGGATTACAGGTGTGCACCACCACTCTTGGCTAATTTTTGTATTTTTAGTAGAGACGGGGTTTCTCTACATTGCCCAGGCTGGTCTTGAACTCCTGACCTCAAATGATCCACCTACTTTGGCCTCCTGAAGTGATGGGATTACAGGCGTGAGCCACCATACCCGGCCTTGTCCTACAATTTTTACTTATTTATTTCATTTAATTTTGCTTTACATTATAGATCACTGCCTACATATATGACTAGTTTCTGGACCATAAGCGCTTTGAAAGCAAGAAGTGAGTTTGATTTATCTTTGTATTCTCAGGATTTAATTTAGTGGTTAATTTATGTTTTTAGATTAATCAATGAGTGAGTGAGTCATAAAAGTGATCAGAAATCTCATTGATAAATGTTTTCCTATTCTAGATTGAATTTAAACATGGCTATGCTGACATTAGCCTGTATTTTTATGTAAGCTCATTCTCTCAGAGTTCTCCTTGTATTAGAAACCTTCCAGTTCTTTTGAGAGGGCAAACATTCGTCTGAGTTCACCTTGTCCTTAATCACTACAGAATGACGACAGGAAGAAAAGAAATCAAACTAAGATGCAATTATAATATCCCCTGAAATACCCAGCATTGGCTTCAATTAATTAACTAAATATTTTAACCTAGACTCATGTTTTTCTAATCTTGATCTATGCCTAACTAATAAAGGATTCTTGGCTTGTTCTCCTGTGCCTCAACCTCTGTCTAGTAACTTGCCTTATATTTCATTTATTTCCTTTCACTTCTCTTCACTCCCAGGTTTGGAATTGGAATTTCAAACTGATGGATGGTGACATATTAGGAGCCACAGACTTCTAACTGCTTGCTCAGGCTTCCAGTATTGCTGGTTCCTGGATTCCCATCAGCTCTGTTTAGTCTCCTTAATACTTACTGCCATATTGCACTGCCAGCTCCTGTCACCCACCTCATAGGGGAGGCAATATAGCATGATGGGTAAACAGCCAATATTTAGAATGAAGCCTTCATCCAAATCCCAGTTCTACCACATGACAGCTGTGTAATTGTGGGCAAGTTATTTAACTTCTCTATGCCCATATTTCCTGTAAAATGGGATTTATAATTACATGCACAAAATAGATTTTATAAAGGGATGTTGTTAGTGTCCTCTTTCATCTGCATTTCCTCCTCATGCCAATTATTTGCTTCATTCCTTTCTAATGTTTCCATGTTCTTTCTAATATTATAGTTAGCAAGAAGTCTACAAACTTTATTTTCCATACTCTCTTGTCAACTTACTTCTGGTTACCGTATTCAAGAGGAGGCTCCAGTGGCTCTGTTAATAACTTGGAAGATGAGTGGAAGAGAAAAAATATTATTTTTCTGCTTCTGATGGTACCCAACAGCTGCTGCTGCCAATTCTGGGCTGTAGAAGAATCCAGGGCCTTTTCAGTGGTATTCAGCAGGACTATAAACCCAAGCAGAAGTTGCTTAATCCCAACAAGAGCAGCAATGGCACCGCCTCCACCACATCTGTTATATTTTTTTAAAAGTTAAGAACATTACTCTTACGCAAATACAAAATGAATACTGTCAAATATTTTATTCAACTCAGTAATAAGAAAACTAGCAAGATGGTAAGGCAGGTTCAAAGAGAGAATTTGGAAATGAATATGTATAGAGTCAATTACTCAAAAGAATGAAATGAATTTGCTAATAGATACAAATTTGGTTAACATTCTGCAAGGCAAAAATTCATAGCCTTTGATGCTATCTTTTCAACCAGACACAAATTATTTGTATTCTTACCAGAGAAAAATCTACGAGTTAAGATGTAACATGTATCTTTATTAAGTCTAGACAAAGTACATTCCCCCAAATTTCCTTGGACAAATCTCAGAAGACAGTGAAAAAATGTGCTGCCCTACTTTTTGCCTCATTTCCAATTTTTGGATAATGCTTTTTGAACAAAAATAAGAAAAAATAATGTCCTTGTTATACAATCACAGCTATAGGATAAGTCTCCACAAATCCAGAAAACCCTTCAAATTAGTAATGGAGCCATCATTGTTCAGATGAGATGTAGAGGGCCTAGTACCTATTTAGAGTATTGTCAGTAATACATGAGAGTAATAATAGTTGCTACTATTATTTTTATTACACTTTACTAGCCAATTAGAATAGACAGAAATTAGAGCTGTTTCCATAGTCTCTAACCCATTTTGATGGTTAATGCTAGTATTAGGGCTGGTCCCTCTTCGGATGTTTGTTCTAGTTAGTCATGTGATGTCCTGGAATGTCATAAGAATTAATGCAGAAGTAACTGATAACTTGCTCAAGTAATTAGAGTGTCAAGGAAAGAACTGTTGACTCATTCATTTTGTGATTTTTCTGGGTCTTTAGGAAATGTACTATAAAATCAGAGTCAGATGGACGAGTTATAGCTAAGCTGTACTGTACATTTGCCCAGAGAAGACTGCTTTCTCAGTGGGTGGTCAAAGTGTTCAGGCTGCTTCATCTTCTCACCACATTTTTATGGCACTGGATCCAGACCCACAATTCCTAGGGAATGTGGGTACAAACTGAATAGCATCTGGAACATATTCTTGTTTTCCTAATAAGAAAAGGTGATTAACGGCCAGGTGCGGTAGCTCACGCCTGTAATCCCAGAACTTTGGGAGGCCAAAGTGGGTGGATCACAAGGTCAGGAGCTCAAGACCAGCCTGGCCAATATGGTGAAACCCCGTCTCTACTAAAAATACAAAAAAAATTAGCTGGGCATGGTGGCGCATGCCTGCAATCCCAGCTACTTGGGAGGCTGAGGCAGGAGAATTGCTTGAACCTGGGAGGCGGAGGTTGCAGTGAGCTGAGGTTGCACCACTGCACTCCAGCCTGGGCAACAGAGCGAGACTCCGTCTCAATAAAAAAATAGAAGGAGAAAAAGTTATTAACTGAGGATTGGAAACATTCAAGAAAACTCTTGACCCATAGGTCTATATTAATTCGAGAGGAATGACTCAATGTGAACATAAAGAAATGCGTTAAGTGACAAGAAAGCACTCAACTCTCTGAATTCAATTACAGAATGTTGGCCATTCTTCTTCAACAATGTTTTCAGGGCATTTTAAATCATCAGCACTTTTCTTTTAGTCTGACTCTAATCATTATTTAGGCTGTTTGCATCTTCTTAGTCCAACCTCCATGGCTGGGTGCAATAATCACCATCTGAGGCTCCATGTGGGATGTGTGTGTAACCCTTGCTCTTGGATTTGACTAGTTCTGCTCCTAATTAGGCATATAACTTAATGGGCTTAAGATTTTTAGTTTGGAAGCTTGGCCCCAGATCTGCCTGATCTGATACATATATAGCATTTCCAGCACACACAGCAATACCAGCAACTAAACCCCAGCTTTGGCTACATGCTTCATTTCTGACTTCTGGAAGTATGAAAGAATCCTGTCTTGTTTCTCAGAATTAGAAATTACTCCCCTCAACCCAGTACTGTTGCTGATTCCATTTCTGTACAGACAAGCTTCCTGGAATTCAACTATTTTCCTAGATCTTGAATAATAATCTGCTGCTGGATAACTATGGTCATTTCTAACCTGCCTATTCTTAAAAAATACACCTTATAGATCTCCCCATCTTGCTTCCTGGACCCATTTTTATTTGAGGCTTTCTAGTTGTCATCTTTGCCTGCCAAATGAATTTCCTCCATCTTTTCCTATTTGACCAACCCTGAAGCATTACTGTGGTGATTCACTGGTCCTGACTTCACCTGATGTGACTCTTTTGTGCTCCTGAATGAGCTCCATTTAGACATTGACAGTTTTCCATAGGGAAAAGAAGAGAAATAGTGATTAACACGGTTTATGGCATACAGAGTCCTTAAATATGGGTTGCCTAGGTAACATAAATGAGTAATGGGGTGTCAAGGACCAGAATGCTGTGTAACTCTAGAGACCATTACTTACTTACCATCACCACGAACACTGCTTTCTGGCATATCACAGACAAGCGGTCCTAATGGGGACTTATATACAGCACTACTGTGATTGTTGCTAATTCTCTGTTTGGAGAAACTCAGAAATTTCTTTTTTTTTTAATCTCACAATTTAGAAAATGTGAGCAACTTATTCAAGATGTTTGCAACACCGTATTGCCTAAAGAAAATATGACAGTCAGCACGATTTGGCCACCATAGGCCACCAATGTGTGAGTCAGCTACCAAATGTTCTCTAGAGATGAAGACCATGGTACAGGAACCAACTTGTGTTCTTCCAAATCTGCCCCCTTTGTCATGTTAGATAACCTGGAATTCTCACCTGAATAGGATTTTTCTATTTTACTGCATTATTAATAGTCAACATTTTTGTTCAGACAAAAATATTACTTTTTAACCAGACAGTCAACATAGGCAGTTTCCTTTTAGAATTGACCTATTAGGATTACAGTGTCATTATATCATATTGAGTATCACTGTAGTTTACCTAACACATTTAAAAAAAAAAAAACTCTGTGTGTGAGTGTATTTTGATAGGAGACTTGCTGATTTCTGACTGGTTGAATTTGTTTCAGTTTGACTTCTTTTTAAAATTTGATAGTCGTACACATATATGAATACAGATTACACTAATCAATTTTACAGTAAAGTAATACATTATGTTTTTATTTATGTATTATGTAACATAAAAATTTTAAACTCTAGACCTGAAAGGGTTTCAAAATGTTCAATATAAGACCCACGATCTATCAATCAATGTCTTTACACTTGAGGCTCTAGTGTAGTTCTCAATTTTTCCTCTATCTTACTGAAAAGGTAACTAGAGCATGAAATGGGGAGCCAGGCATTGAATAAAGTAAAACTTTGGCCCCTTTCTGAGGCAGGGCTAAGCTGCACATAACTCAAAGCTATCCTTAGATAGGCGCACCTAATGTGAACTGGCCCATTTTTCCTGGGAATCAGTGCTGATAAGTGACTGATAAAGTATTCCTGTCACCGTAATATCCCATGATATGCTAAACTTTGTTTGGAGGGTAAGCCAATTTGAATAAGGAGTTAAAAGGTTTTCTGAAGAAACCTAATGAGCCCTTTCAGGTTTTAAAGTTCATTTTTGTTGTTGTTATTGTTGTTAATCCTTGTTGGGTTTGGACCAACTTGTTGGGTTTGGTTAACCAACAAAAGTCTGCTGGTTGGAAAACCTACCAAAGGCCTCATTATCCAAGGGTAATTCACCGTTAAGTGAAAAAAAAGGTAGATTGGGCCTACACATTTGTGAGAAAAGATGGCTTCCTCCAAATATAATGCTTTATGGCACTACATTTGGCTGAGGCTTGGAAGCTTGTCCAGATTCATCTACCAAGCGTAGAACCATGTTTGGGGGAGCAATGGCTGACCTCAGAAGCGTAAACTAAGATGCAGTAACCTTGGAGGCCAAGCATGGGGCACCACTGCATCCTGTGTCAGCAAGGGTGTCATGTGCCTGGACCAGCACCTCTGATATCAGAGTCCCACAGCCACATGCTGTGACAGTGTCCAAACCATCGGTGCTAGAAGACTCACTGGATTTTGTCCTTTTCTTTGCCTGGCATTTAGAGAAGGCGTTAATCCCTACAGACAGAATAGGCCCAGGAGGGAAGAAAAGAGGATGGGAGGGAGGGAAGGAGGGAGGATGGGAGGGAGGAAGGAAGGGATGGAGGGAGGGAGGGAGGCAGGGAGGGAGGGAAGGGAGGGGAATGGGAAGGGGAAGGGGAAGGAAGGGACCCGGACATCCTGATAAAGTAGGTAGGTGAGAGTCTCAGAGTTCCCATACTCCAGAGTTCTGATTTGTGATGACTGTTTCTACTCCAAACTGATGAATTTATGCATTCCAGTGACACATGCTTGTTTAATATAAAATATCTTCATGAAAGAGTCTAGCATATATTGACATTCCAGTAAGGTGTAGCACATGGCTTCAAGGAACTATTGTAATTTTGCTATGAACACTCAGGACCTAACCTGAGATGCTCAGAGTAAGGTTCACAGCCTGGGTTTTAACCCCTTCTTGCTCTGTAGCAGCTGCAGGTAATCTCATCTCTCTAAACTTTAAATTTTATTTATAAAATGGGAATAATGTTGTTATTGTGAAATAAGGCATGTAGAATTCTTAGTGCAGTGCAGTGTCTATGAATATTATAACAAGTAATTCTAAAATGTCAATTGTTATGGGTTATTTGTATTAATTGATGCTATACATGACTTTCTGTATCAGACATTTGAATCATGTGGAAAGATATTACACAATCGAGAAGTTGTTCCCAGTGAACTCTTCTGCAAAATCAGTTTGTGGTAAAAGACACAAATTTTTTCGGAAAGCAGTTTGTGTCAGAGACAATTTGTAAAAATTGTTGGCTGCTGCTAATAGCAATCTCAGATGCTATGGGAGTCATTTTATGTAAACACATGTAAATAAGTGATGAAAAGGAGCTGACAGAGGTCTTTCAAATAAAGTGCAGATGGTCAAATGGAGAGCAGAAGTGTTAAGAATTACAGTATGGTAAGTAACTATGTGCACTAGGTCAAGACTTGCTTTGAATGCTGCTCCAATTCCATGAGCGGCAAAATAAATGAGGAGTGCTGTGGGGGAGAATCCTGTTCTCTACTACTACGTTTTCTTTCAGGTTATAAAATGTTCATGTGTTTTTGACTATTCTCCTTCCTTCACTGATACCCTGAACTGTCAGAGAAGATTCCTTCCTCCCTCCCTCTCTCCCTTTCTCCCTCCCTCACTCCCTCCCTCACTCCCTCCTTCCCCCTTCCTTCTTTCTCTCTCTTTCTTTCCTTTCTTTTTTCTTTCTCTAGAATGGCTCTCAGATCATCTACTGTCAGCACTCTCCAACTGGCCCCCTGCCCTCACCTCAGGAATCCCCTAAAGCTCCACTTTATCCTCTCTATGAGATGCGAAGCCAATCCTGCCTTTAGACTAGGGGGATTAAATAGGCATAAACCAAATAGTTTAATCTTTCATCCTCAGGTGAACCTGCACTGCTTCTAAATCTCAGATGAACTGGGAGAACAGAGATCAAGGAACAGGTATAGGGAGAAAGAAAGAAGACAGCAGAGAACTTCCTTCCTCAAGCCCTCCAGGGTCTGGAATCCAAATTCAAATTCCAGTCTTTGTGATTGGGTCTCTGCCACCTTATCTAGCCTTATTAAACTTTAAACAATAAAATCAAAGAGGTAATTTATTAAGCAGTATCTCTATGCTATGTGCTGTACAAAGCACTTTACCTACGTTATCTCATTTAATTCTTACAATACCTTTCACAGGCCAACTGTATTATTATCCCCATTTTCAGTTGGAAAGAAAACCTGAAATTAAAAAAGACATTACTTGCCCAAAGTCTCACAACTAAAAAGAGGCCAATTCAAGATTTGGGTCCAAGTTTGTCTAACTCCAAAGCCCAACCCCAGGTATTGAGTCTTCCTCAGTTAATTCCACTTTTGAATTTGTTTGCTTCCCACCTCATGTCCAGATCGTTGCAGCAGCTTGGAAACCAAGGTCTTGACTTTGGTCCTCTCCCCACCCCAATCTATGCCATATATACCAAGAGGTGCCTGGAACCTCCTCCTGGCCTCCTGCCTGAGCATGGATCAATAATAAAAGGATTTAAATCAATACAGGGTCTTGAAGTTACTTTGTGCTGAGTACCCTGGCATGTTCTTCATTCCTCACATTCTTCCCAGTATCAGAATTTATTCAGGAGCCCCAAACAGAGTTGCAGTCCTCAGATACATTTTAAGAAATATGAACAAGGAATAAATCACTATTTTATGAAATATTGAGTCATATTCCTCCATAAAGAATATTCCTGTGAGAAGATCATTCATTTTTATCACTTTTTTTCTTTTAGCAGTTTCTTGTGCAATTAACTTACGTAATTTTACCAGCTGAAAGCATAGATAGGTGAAGCATGCTGATGCCAAATTTTCAGTGGTGATAATGCAAAGGATCTGGGATTTACCATAGCAGAAAGTTCAGAACCTACTCTCAGGATTGCTTTTTCAAGCTTATAAAAAGGCATGCAGCTTCTGCATGTAAGCAAACTGCTCCAGCTTTCCAAGGCCCATTAAAGGTCTGGGCTTCTTGTTAGTAGACAGTCCTCAAGAGGCTCCTGAGGGAGTAGAAATAACTAAAGACAACCATGGGGTAGTTGTGACTCTACATTACAATAAAAAACACCTTTAATGTCATCACATTAAAATTCTGAAATTACAGAAAAGAAAAAATATCACCTATCATTCTACTCCGTAATATAACTACCATTAAAATCTTATGTGTTTCTTTTTTCCTGATTTTTTTCTAATTGAAATAATAATGCTGATAAAGATACAGATGAGCAATTCATAAAAGAAGAAATATAAGCAGCCAATAAGGGCATTTTACTGGTAATCAAGAAAATTAAAAATAAAACAATGAGGCATCATTTATTGGCAAAAATCTAAAAGATTGAAAAATTCCCTTGTATATACAGGCAATGCTATATTTCTTTTTCTTTTTTTTTCTGGAGACGGAGTCTCACTCTGTCACCCAGGCTGGAGTGTAGTGACACAATTTCGGCTCAATGCAACCTCCGCCTCCTGGGTTCAAGCGATTCTCCTGCCTCAGCCTCCCGAGTAGCTGGGATTACAGGTGCCCACCACCACCCCCGGCTAATTTTTGTATTTTTAGTAGAGACAGGGTTTCACTATGTTTGCTAGGCTGGTCTCGAACTCCTGACCTCAAGTGATCTGCCTGCCTCGGCCTCTCAAAGGCAGTGCTATATTTCATTTGTTGGAGTATGTATTGGAAAAAGGTTGTTGGGGGAAAATTTGGCAATATCTGTTAAATTCTATGTTTAAGTATCATCCTTCAGAAATATTCACACAAGCTCACAAAAATAAATATACAACAATGTTCCTTACATCATTCTTGCAGAATTTAAAACATTAAAAACCATCTAATTCTGCATTAGTAGAAAAATGGTTAAATAAATTACAACATATTTGTATTGGGGAATTCAATAGACATTTAAAAATATGAAGCAATGTTAACAGTAGCAGTGTCAACTAGGGAAAAACTTTCTAACACATATCATTAAATAATAAAGGCATGTTGTAGAACAACAGATTTGATATAATCTCATTATGAAAAAAATGCCACATGGACATGTATATAGGAAATGAGAAACATTAACAATAGTTACATTTGGAAACAAAAATAATATTAGAGAGAACCACAAAAAGGGATTATTACTTTTTTGAGTTTTTCAAAATTTTAATAATGAGATTATATATTTGTATTCAATTTTTATAATGTAACTCTCTACCTGTACTTTAATATCAAAAGAAAGAACTTATAATGTTTAACAAATATCAAAAGAACTTATAATATTTATATAATTTTAGATATTGTCATGTTCATTCAGAATTATACCCAGTCATTCTCCCTGCTTTTAGCAACCAATATGTTAATAATGTATAATATTTTGTCCACTGAATGTGCCACTTTACATAACAGTACTCCTGATGCTGGACTTTCACATTGTTATCAACTTTTCACTGTCAATAATGTTGCAATACATATCTTTTTGAGAGATAGGGTTTTTAATTTTCTTTATTTTGAAATAAGTTCTAGGTTAGAGCCCCAGGATGGGATTAGTTGGTGGAAAATTAAGAATCCTAATGCACTGAAGACTCCTATTGAAACCAAGAGCAGGATACTGTTGGTCTTGACCACTATTGACAAGAAATCTCTACAAATAACAAGGGCTTTGTCTTACTTCATTAGTTTCTCCCTTTGTACCTTCATTTGACTTTTATCTTAAATTAACAATTCAATCATGTTGCTGCCATCTCGAATTTTGCGACTGAGCCCAACTCCAACACTAAGGTTCATGAAGCCAGGTGGCAGGATGATGGCTTGTTTTTATCATAATATGCCAGCACACAGACTTTAATGTCAACTACTTGCTATTCCAGAAAGCATTCTTCAGTGAGTGAGGACAATGCTATAGAACATCTTTTCCCAGAAGGCAATGAATTTGCTCAGCCAGAGGAATCTTTTGTGGAAGAAAAACCTAATAAAGATTGAGTTGCCCCAGGAAAGCTGTTCTTCGTTTTGGAACAAGGTGTATCTTGAACTATATGAACTCAATCTCGGAGAAAACCAACTGTGTTGATGCAATCCAAGACAAACATATTCACTTTTTCTTTGTATTGTTGTTACTTTCCCCTGGATATCTAATCCTTTAAAGTAATATGGCAGTTCTTAAAAATTTCCGTTAGTTCATTCTCTGAAAGATGTACAGTTAGGAAATACTTGAGGTTGGACCCCATATTGGGAATCCTAGGAAGTAAGAGTTTTCATGATACAGTTATGTACATCACCAGCTAAGGACTTTTCTATCACAATGCCCCTATGTCAGAAAAGATTGGTTGATGGAAGTGTTACAAGGGAAAATTTTGTGGCTACACACTAGTCTGGATAAGGGCAACTGTGTACGATACTGAGCCTGATATTTCGTGTCCCATTAGCTTATGGCAGAAAGCACTTTTTGAACCTAGCCCCACTTACATCAACTCTCCAAAGGCTCTCCTCTTACACACACCCCCACTCCATAACAGTTTTCTGCACACCAGATCCACTTCAGATACATATATGGCTACATAGCCACCATACATTCTCTTGTTCTGGGCCTCAAGCCACTCTCCCAACACAATATCCCAGTTCTTTCTTGAACCCTCTGGAGAAAACTTCAGGGATGTTAACAAGAAATTCTTTAAGTTAACCAGTGAAACATTACTTATAGAATTAGAAGGAGTATAAGACTCATAAGTGCATATTTAACAATTACATGTAAAAAATTTACAGATTAAGATTTTGTGGTTGCTACTTAAAAAAAGTTCATCACTTAATTCTCCAAACAAGCCTACAAAATAAGATTATTGTTCATCTATTTTACAGATTAGTAAATACTTCTGCTTACTAATAGATGAAGAGGTCACTTCTTCCCATCTGTGGTAGATTGTATTTTTCAAAAATGGCCACAGCAATATTCTGGGTCCCACACGCTCTTCAGAACCTTATTAGCATTCTACCTAAAGATGCAGTCTGTCTCTCCTCCCCTCGAAACTGGAAATGCCCTTTGTGGCTGCTTTAATAGAATATGTGTCAGAAGTGAAGCTGCAACCAGGGCTATTTCATAAAAAGCAGTATTGCTTTCCCTGCCCACATCTACCTTTGGAATTTAGCCACCATGTTGAGAGAAAGGGAATCACTGGAGAGAGACCATGTGTAATTGTTCCGGACTACACATTTGTCTCTAAGGTCCCAATCAACAGTCAGCATCAATTAGCTCATATTTGAGGGAACAAGCCTTCAGATCAGTTCTCAACCATAGCCAATTTTGTGCTATCCCCCCACCTCCAGAGAGTACATTTGACAATTTCTGAAAACATTTTTGGTTGTTACAACTAGAGGGGGAGTACTAATGGCATCTTGTGGGTACAGGCCAGGATGCTGCTAAGTATGCTACAATCCACAGCACACCACAGCAAAGAATATCCAACCCATAATGTCAATAGCACCAAGGTTGAGAAACCCTGCTTCAGATGACTCCAGCCTCCAGCCTTTGAGCCTTGCCAGCTGACATTAAGTAGAGTGGAGACAAGCTGTCCCTGCCAAATCTTGCCCAAATCACAGTTTCATAAGGTGATTTGTTTTGCAGCAATAAATAATTGAAACACCATCAATAAGTGGAAGAACTGAGTCATGTCCTCTGGTCTTTGTGATACTGAAGCTCATGCATCTTCCCATGATGCCTCAAAGGGACACAGTGACAAAGAGAACAGCAAAGAAGCTTTAGGCAAAGTGTCACCGAGACTTGTACAAGGGAAAAGAAAGAGAAAGATGACTAAAACCAAGAAGAAAGCAAAGGAGTATTTCTTGCTGGGTAACCATACCCCACATTCCTGATCTCAAGCTCAACAGCACCCCTTCTCTTCCCTGGAAAAATTGGGGAGACAACTCTGTTTCATCTTCACAAGCTCCTTGTGAGTACGCCTTTGAGGTTTGTTTTTGTTTGATGGCCCAAATACCCCTCCTATAATGTCTATCATGTGAGAGACCCTAAGAGGGCACAACTTTCATTAATAAGATGTAGAAAGATTATGTTTCCCAATTGCATTCCGCCTTAGAACAGATCAGGCCAGGTGCGGTGGCTCACGCCTGTAATCACAGCACTTTAAGAGTCTGAGGCAGGTGGATCATGAGGTCAGGAGTTCAAGACCAGCCTGGCCAACACAGTGAAACCTCATCACTACTAAAAATACAAAAAATTAGCCGGGCATGGTGGCCAGTGCCCATAATCCCAGCTACTCAGGAGGCTGAGGCAGGAGAATTGCTTGAACCCAGGAGGTGGAGGTTGCAATGAATGGAGATTGCACCACTGCACTCCAGCCTGGGCAACAGTGCAAGACCCCATCTCAAAAAAGAGAGAGAGAAAAAAAACCAAACAGATCAACCAGTCTCTTTTTTCAAACTATGTCAACCTCAGTTTCTTCGTAAGACTGAATGATCAACAGGCTTCCAAATCACCTCACCACTTCAAAGTAGGGCAAATTCTCAGTAATGCAACTTCTGGGCATCTGTGCTAAGAAGATCATCTGAAATTTAAACAAAGATTTATGTGCAGAACCATTCATTGCAAGGTCTTTGGTAAGAGTTAAAATTTGGAGAAAAAAATAAGTCTGACAATAAGGTAATGGTAGCATAAATTCATAATATAAATCTATAGCAGAATATCATGAGAGCATTAATGAACTGTTCTATTCTGGGCCTTCTTTGAATCTTAATTGGTATATCTTCTCTATGCAATCGATCCACTTTCATGGCTACAATGACCACTCCTATTTCTTAAGACTAGACTTCACTCCCAAACTCAGACCCACATATTAAAATGCGTACTAAACACCTATGCACTGATGATATACAATTTGTTCAAAGCCCATTATCTTTTTCCAAAATTTTCTTTCCTACATTCTCTGAGTAACTGATACCACCTTCTACCCAGATCTCAAGCAAGAAAAATTGGCCACATTAGTGATTAAGTCATCCGTTTCCTGCATGTCACATATCCAGTTAATCTTAGAGTCTTTAATTCTAAGTCTCTCCTAAATTTCTGCTGAATAAGTCTCAATTCTCTAATCCTATTGTCGTTATTATACTCCCAGGTCATCATCAACTCCTACCTGGATTCCTCTAATAGCTCCTAAATGGATCTCATTTGCTCTTCTTTAATTCATCCCTCATGATACAGCTAAAGTGATCCTTCAAAAATACAAACTTGGTCATATAATCTCCTTTCTTAAAGCTCTTTATAACTCACCACTGTTTTAGGAGTAAGTCCAAACTCCTTACTGGGTTTTGAAGGGCCATCCATAACTGGGTTCCTGCTTGTCGCTCCAGCCTCATCCAAGACCAGTGAACCCCTCCAAATCTCTTTACAGTTTATGCTTCAACCATGCTATACCATTTGCAATTTTGTGAGTGTGTCATGACCACACTTACTTCTGGACTTTGCACATTCTTTGCTTCTAACTAGATCACTCTTCATCTTATTTCTAATCCCCATTGTCACTATCCTGGCTAATACCTACTTGTCTCTCCTTTTAATTTACTGAAAATTCTCAGCTCTCTTACTTATGGGTATTCTCATCTGCTGTTTCTTCATGGAATGCCTTTTCAAAAGACACACGTGCGCATGTGTGCACACACACATCCCACATCTACTATTGCACAGTGTTGTGGCCACAAAAAGTGCCTTTCAGATCTCTTACTGTGGAAAACAAAATTGATTGGTAGCCAAAACTTCTCAGCTCTGAATCCAGGACTGCATTTACAGCAAGGCCACACTTCTCACAGGCTTCTCTGAGTATATGGCAGGCCCATTCCTGGGAGACAGAAGACAACTTTGACAGGTGACTTTGGCTCAACTCCCGTAAGCCTTGCCAAACTGTCCTAGAATTGTACTTCAGTATAAGACCTTTCTTCCTTCCATTCCTTTATTTTTAAAGAAATCATACTTGCATCATAGTCTGATGACTCTCCTAGTATCCTCAAAATTCCTCCGTTATCCCTCATAGGCATTTCCCAGCAAATATCTTGCATATCTAATCCTGTCTTGGCATCCGCTTCTCAGACAACTCATGCAAGTTGAACGGAGAGTGGTCCAAAAAACAGATAGGGCCTTAGGACTGGCTCACACACTGCCTGGTGAGTATAGAGTACAACATCTCCATTTGGTGAGTGGGTCGTGGGTAGTCATAGATGACACCTGGCACAAGATGGCAGCTCAATTGGTAAATATTTCACTAGTGGTGGTCTGGCAAAATGTACTGGTAAAAAGGAGTGTTCATTGGCTTTGAGAAACTTTCCTGAGACATGAGCTTTGTCACTCAGACAAGGACCACAGGAAACACGGCAAAATCAATGTGAGGGTAGTTATTAGACACAGAAAAAGTAATGGCCAATGTCCAGTGGCACTGAAATATCCGAGTTGTCCTGGAAGCTGACAGAAATGGGAATAAAGAGTCTGAAGGAAGTGGGCATATTGCAATAGATACATTATGAAAATCCTGACATCCAACCAATAGACTATGTTCTAAGGAGGACACATCCTCCACTCAGACCGTTAGGAATCTGCCACTGAGAGGGACACCAGCATCATTAAGGGTTTGGTTGTGGTTGTCCTTTGCAAGCAGTGCTGATGGTAGAAAAGATAGTCACAGAATTGGGCTATTTAATAGCCAAGATGATGACAGTGCTCCAAAGTAATAGAGACCAGATAGCTACCAGTAACTAGAATCTACTGTTAGTGTTAATCACCAGAAGAGTTGGAAGTTATTGGTAATCAATTGGCTCTTTTAATCTAAAAACCTAGATCTTCAGTACTGGGACATTTTCTTCCATACATTTTCCAGTATATCCTTCCTACACAATCTGTTCTCTTTTTCTGTAACTGATTAATTAAATAGTTTTTTCCTCATGGATTGATCCTAAAATATTATTTTTTCTATACATTTATCTATTCCATTGGTTTTCTGTGTTTGACCTTTTGTAATACTTCCTTAACTTTATCTTCCAACCCTTTGTTGTTTTTGCCTTTCTCATTCTCATTTTTTAATTTCTCATAGTTCTTTCTTAGTCTTTTAAAAAATTTTATATACTATCCTATTAGTATTTCACGGATACAATATCTTCATTTATCCTTCTGAGGATACAAATTATAAGACATTCTTTTTGTGAACTTTTTTTGGTCTTTGTTCTCTCTGAGGATTTTTATTTGTTTGTTTTCTATTTCTTTTGGCCTCTTTATTTTGAGTTGGAGATTTTTCTTAATTTTCTAGTAATCCTTTGTGTACTGTGCATATTTAAGAGAAAGATTTCAAAAATGCTGATTGGAGCTAGTCTGGGCAAAGGGGAAAGGAAGATGAGCTTTTAAATTAGTAAGCTTTGTTTTAGAGCCACTGAGCAGAAAGATGGCTTTTTAGGTAAGGGAGCACAATTGTAACTGACATTGGGGCACCTTCTCAATTTTCCAAGAAAATAATCCTCTTGCCTTCAGCCTGAGTTAGGTAAATGACTGGCTGTTGTTATGGGAAAGGTATTGGAGGGGTCACATGATTCAGGACATAGGCATCCCCTAACCCTTCTGTTTTCAACTTTATCTCACTATCCTCTGTGCATGGACTTCATTTCATTGTCACCTAGGTTATACTTTCTTCCCCATGCTGAGTTAACTATTCCTACATTTGCTGTCTGACTTGCAAAAATTTATCATCTCGCATTTTCTTTTGTCTCTTCTCCTGATCCATTTGTACTTGTAGTTCTATGCCTTTTAAAAATCCTTTTACTAATATTTTAGTAGGGTTTCCATAGGGAGAGAAGATAAATTCATCTCCTCAATTACACTCCCATCTTTTTCTCCTGGGTTTAAGTGCTACATTCTTCCTACAAAAACAATTTTATACTAAAATTGGCATATAACTGGCAATGTTTTGTGGCATTTTAATCTATTCTACTGTTCCATCTAATTATGTACTAGTACCAGACTTCTAATTATCATGATTTTAAAATACATTTTTATATCTGGCAGTATAATTCCTAATCATAATTCTTCCTTTTTAAAATTTCAATATTTCTTTGGCTGTTCTCACACTTTCTAGTTTAACTTTAAAATCAAATGGTATCAAATTTATAAATCAGAGAAAATTAACTTTATATTAGTATCATCACATGCAACAACTTAATGCAAGTCTAATTAGTAAAGTTTTAAGTTTTCATTCAAATCAATACTGATTAATTTTTAAATATATTAAAAAATTTAATATCTATTTAACATGTATCTCATGTTTGGATTTTGTTTTGAAAATAAAGTTTTAAATTATGTTTTCTTTTTTTTTTTTAGTGGTTCTGTCTCTATTTTTTTTTATTTTTTATTTTTATTATACTTTAAGTTTTAGGGTACATGTGCACATTGTGCAGGTTAGTTACATATGTATACATGTGACATGCTGGTGCGCTGCACCCACTAACAAGTCATCTAGCATTAGGTGTATCTCCCAATGCTCTCCCTCCCCCCTCCCCCCACCCCACAACAGTCCCCAGGGTGTGATGTTCCCCTTCCTGTGTCCATGTGTTCTCATTGTTCAGTTCCCACCTATGAGTGAGAATATGCAGTGTTTGGTTTTTTGTTCTTGTGATAGTTTACTGAGAATGATGATTTCCAATTTCATCCATGTCCCTACAAAGGGCATTAACTCATCCTTTTTTATGGCTGCATAGTATTCCATGGTGTATATGTGCCACATTTTCTTAATCCAGTCTATCATTGTTGGACATTCGGGTTGGTTCCAAGTCTTTGCTATTGTGAATAGTGCCGCAATAAACATACGTGTGCATGTGTCTTTATAGTAGCATGATTTATAGTCCTTTGGGTATATACCAAGTAATGGGATGGCTGGGTCAAATGGTATTTCTAGTTCTAGATCCCTGAGGAATCACCACACCGACTTCCACAATGGTTGAACTAGTTTACAGTCCCACCAACAGTGTAAAAGTGTTCCTATTTCTCCACATCCTCCTCAGCACCTGTTGTTTCCTGACTTTTTAATGATTGCCATTCTAACTGGTGTGAGATGATATCTCACTGTGGTTTTGATTTGCGTTTCTCTGATGGCCAGTGATGGTGAGCATTTTTTCATGTGTTTTTTGGCTGCATAAATGTCTTCTTTTGAGAAGTGTCTGTCAGACACTTAAATTATGTTTTCTAATGTGTTTTTATTAATTAAATGAAAAACTGAATTTCATAAAATTCATTTTATAACATGAATTTTACATGTTGCTAATTTCTTGTAGTTGGTTTCCTCTTGAGCCACTTAGGTTTTCTAGGTACATAGTCATATCATTTGCAAATAATGATAATAGTTGTATGGCTTCCAAGAATTATTTTTATTCATTTTTTCACTGCATTATTACACTTCCTACCACTTGAAAAAGAGCATGAAGTAATGGTGGTAACAATGGACATCACCTTGTTACAGATTTGCATAGGAAAGTCTTTAATGATTTATTATTTAGAATAAATGTGCTTGTCAGTTTCAAATCAATAACTTTTATCTCTTTAAGAAAGTGATGGGAGTGACATCAGCAAGATGACTGACTAGAGACACCTGACACTTGTCTCCCAAACGAGAACCAAGACAATGGATAAACAGCTAAGATTTGACTGCACTGTTGAAAAGAGAGCATTGGGGCACTGTGGGAGGTGAATGGAGACACACCTGTAGCGATTGGAAATCTAGGTGGGCAGCATGGAGGCACATAGTTCTGCAACCCCATCTTCCTGGCCTGAACCAGATCATTCTAGAGACAGGAGGGACTCCCCATGCAGCGAGAAAGTAAGCAGATGATCCCCATCATCCCCCATTGTGGCCACAAACACCTACAGCCCTTACAATGGAAGAATCCCACAGTCCTCACAATCCCTGAGGCCAGTTAAGAGAGTTGCCAGGAATTCACACAGCTGTATGGCCGTTGATTAAGAGCACAAAGTGTGCATTCATCCAGATCCCATCCAGCACCTGTGGCCAAGCTGTTACAGCCTAGCACAATCTTAGATCACAACCACCTCTGGAGTGAACCTTCCCCTGTGAGCCAGTATCCACTGCACCTTTCCAGCAGTAGGGCTCCATCTTCATGCAACCAAGCCCCCATGGGTGGCTGAACATCACAATCCATCTGTGCAGAGCCTAGGCACAAGATTGGTTGTGACTCTGGTCCTACAGAGCAGGAAAACTAACCCCTGCCACACTACTTCTAGCTGAAGGAACAGTCTGGCAGCCCTGCTCATGGTGGACCTACCCTTGAACCAGCCCAATCACTGCATGCCCTCCCCCAAGAAGGAGAGTTATGGAGCCACCAAGCAGCTGATGCACCCCCAGGCTGGCACAGGAGCTATATTTGCATGCCCAGGGCATGAGACACAGCCACACAGTACCCACTCCACCCCCATGGACAAACCTCTGGCTTGTCCAAAGGCCCCAAGAAACAGCCCCGTAGGCTTCCCTGGAATACACACCCCCAGGCTGACCAAGCAGCTGAGTGTATGTGTCCTGAGCCTGAGAAACAGCCCTGTGGGCTTTTCCTGGTGCACACACATCCAAGCAACTGAGCAACTGGACACCCATGTCCTGGGCCTGATAAGAAAGCCCCATAGGCCTCCTCTGGTAGGCATGTTCCCAGGCTGGCCAAGCAACCAGGCATCCATTCCCCCAACCAGAGTAACTGCCCTATGGCCCCAACCACAGCAAGCCAGACCCCAAATTGGCTGACCATTATGTGCAAACACATGTCCATGACCTTAGAAATAGACCAGCAAGCCCAACCTTGTCAAAGCTACAGAACCACTGCCACAAACTCTCTCAGCTTAGGTCATAAGGACACTCACAAACATCACTAGCATGGATTACAGCTGAAAAAAACTACATGTAGATTATACTACCACATCCATCTAGAATGAAAGCCAATGCACCCCACTGAATCAACCCCCAAGACCCATCTAAATAAATAAGTCTTTCCATACAAAATTTACTCCATAAAATTGGAAGAGGTGACTCTTAACCAGATGCGTAGAAATCATTGCGGAAGCACATCAAACACGAAGAAGCAAGGAAGCATGACACCTCCAGAGGAAAACAATAATTCTCCACTAGTAAACCACAATTATAAGGAAATATACAAAATGCAAAAAAAAAAACAAAATAATAATCATAGGAAAGAAAAGAATCCAAACAGACAGTTCAATGAAATCAGAAAAACAATTTATTATCTCAATGAGAAATTAAACAAAGAGACAGATATTACTTAAAAACAAAAACAACAGAAATTCTACAGCTAAAGAACTCGATGAATGAAAAAAAACATACAATGAGGATCTTCAGTAATAGACTAGACCAAGCAAAAGAAATAACTTTGAACTTTAAGACAGGTCTTTTGAAACAATACAGGCAGACCAAATAATAAATAAATAAATAAATAAATAAACTTAAAAAGTCTTAAAATCTTTTATTATTATTATACTTTAAGTTCCAGGGTACATGTGCACAACATGCAGGTTTGTTACATATATATACATGTGCCATGTTGGTGTGCTGCACCCATTAACTCATCATTTACATTAGGTATATCTCCTAATGCTATCCCTCCCCACTCTCCCACCCCATGACAGGCCCTGGTGTGTAATGTGCCCCACCCTGTGTTGTCTGTGTGTTCTCATTGTTCAATTCCCACCTATGAGTGAGAACATTCGGTGTTTGGTTTTCTGTCCTTGTGATAGTTTGCTCAGAATGATCGTTTCCAGCTTCATCCATGTCCCTACAAAGGACATGAACTCATCCTTTTTTATGGCTGCATAGTATTCCATGGTGTATATGTGCCACATTTTCTTAATCCAGTCTATCATTGATGGACATTTGGGTTGGTTCCAAGTCTTTGCTATTGTGAACAGTGCTGCAGTAAACATACACGTGCATGTGTCTCTGAAAGTCTTAAGTCTTAAACTGCACCATAGACTAAATAGATCTAACAGACACAGAACATTTCAGCCAACAGCTGCAGATTACACATTCTTTTCATAAGAACCTGGAATATTCTCCAGGATTGACCATATGTTAGAACACAAAACAAGTCTCAAAAAAGTTTAAATAATAGAAATCTTATCAAGTATCTTATCTGACCACAGTGGAATAAAACTAGACATCAATAACAAGAGGCACATTTGAAACTACACAAATACAAGGAAATGAAACAGTATGCTCCTGAATGACAAAAGGGTAAAGAAAAAAAATTAAAAATTAAATTTTAAAATTTCTGAAATAAAACTAGAAACACAACATACCACAACCTATGAGACACAACAAAAGCAGTAACAGAGGACAAGTTTATAGCAAGAAATGGCTACATCAAAAACTAGAAAAAGGTTTTGTTTTGCTTTGTGTTTGGTTTTCCAAGATGGTAAATCAGAGGTGTTTAGCATGCCTCAGCCATTCGGAAATAGCAAAATGGTGCATAAAGATCAACTCGGTGAGCTTTAATTCAAGAAGGAAAAGAAGAGTCCACCAGAATCATGAAGGATAACCCAAATCCTAGAGAGAAGAGAAGAGACAAACAGCCTCATGACGGCATCTGGCTAATAAGAGTGTGTGAACTCCCAGTATACAAGAGAGGCAGAGAGCCTCTCTCTGTGAGCCAACTTTCCACTGGAGATCTGAGCAACCCAGGCCAAGGCAGAGCATTGTGTTTTTCCCAAGCTCTAGAGCTAACTTGGGGAAAGGGTTGGAGACACTGTAAGGGAAATAAACCAGGAAAAGCTGCAGGCACTTTCCCAAACACAGAAATGAATGCAGGATACCATCTTTAATCAAGGCACATACGAAGTCAACCATTCTTTGGACACCTGACAGCATGGCCAGGGAGGCATTTTAGTCTTGGGCCGGAGACTGGAACGTCTCCTCTGGAGTGGGGTTGGGGCCTCCACAGCCAGAACTGTGGAAAGCACTTCAGCAGGTGCTAGAATTGTGTTCTCCTCTGTTATAAGCCTAGGGTGGGAGGAATGCTGCAGCAGCTGCAGTTTCTCCTGGGCAACAAGACTTGCAGCCAGGGCCAGAGTGGTGACCTGGAGCCAGTCTGTGTGTTTCATTTTTAAGTGCCCCAGCCTGCTCCTCCAAGATTATGGCACAGCAAGGACCTCTCTGCTGCATCTCCAGGAAGAAATTCGGGAATTCAGGGCACTCACTTGCTGGATCAGCAGCCTGAGCCACCCCACCCTTCCTGTGCATAGACTGTGGTAGAGTGGGGGCACTCTGTACCCCAAACATAGGCAGATCTCTAGGCATTTGGAGCACCTGCTAGCATGGACCAGCAGCCTGAGTTGCCCCACTCTTCCTGTGCAGGAGGAGGTCCCTCTCTGCTTCATACCCAGGCAGATCTCTAGTCATTCAAAGCACCTGCTTTCCTGGTTTAGCAGCCTGAGTCACCCCACCCCTTCTGTGCAGAGATCTTGGTGCAGGGGGCCTCTCTTTGCTCCAAGCCCAGGCACATCTCCAGGAAATCATAGCACCTGCTCACCCAAATTGGCAGCTTGAGCCATCCCACCCTTCCTGTGCAGAGATCTGGGTCCAGAGAGTCTCTACTTCATGGTTAGGCACCTCTCCTTGGTTCAGCAGCCTTGAGCGCTTGGTTCTGTTGCCCCACCATTCATGTGCAAAGTTTTCAGTGCAGGAAGGCCCTTTCCACTCCACACCCAGGCAGATCTCCAGGCATCTAGAACACCCATTCTCCTGGATTAGGAGTTTAAGCTGCCTCCTATCCCCATGCAGATAACTTGGGATTGAAGAAGTTTTCCAGCTCCACACCTAGGCACATCACTGGCCACTTGGTGACTGCCAACTGGATTTTCCCTTAGTGCTGGCAGTGACTGTCAGGAAACCTGTAGGCAGATGTGCCCAGTCTGGCACTGCCCGTCTAACCCCTGCCTTCCTGGGCTGAGGTGAGAGCTCACGCCACTGTGCACTTGATAAATCAGCCCATTGCCTCAGGCAACAGAGACCTTCTCCCAGCAAACAAGGATCAAGTATATACCCAGCTGCATTGGCCATAGCCAACTCTTAACCATCAAACAGCTCAGCACAATATAAAGCCTGCCAACAGAAGTGCCTAGAATTACAGAAGCAAAACCAAAAGACCCCACCCAGCATTTTCTATAGTCACACTATCTAAGGAGAATGGATAAGGGAAAGGGAAAGAACATGAGAGCAATAACATTATAGGGAAAGAAAGTAAAAGAAACAATCCCACGCACACAAAAATAATTACAAAGATTAAAAGTGCCGGCCTACCCAGATGAGAAAGGGCCAACTCAAGAATTCTGGCACCGTGGAAAATCTGGATGTAGTGACACCACCAAAGGGACATCCTAGCTTTCTAGCAGTGGTCCCTAAAAAAGAAACTCAGAAATGGCAGATAAAGAGTTCAGAGCATGGATTGCAAGGAAACTCAGTAAGATCCAAGACAAGGTTAAAAATAAAAACATAGAAACTTCTAAAGCAATCCAGGAAATGAAGGAAGAGATAAACATGTTAAAAAATCAGTCAGAGCTCCTGGAATTACAAAACTCACTTAATGAATTTCAAAATACAATAGACTGCACTAAGTAGAAGAAAGAATTTCAGAGCTTGAGGATTGGTCTTTTGAACTAATACAGTCAAAAACAAAAAATTTTTTAAAATGAACAAAGTCTTTGAGAAATAAGAGATTATGTAAATTGACTAAACCTGTGAATTATTGGCATTCCTGAAGGAGCTAGAGAAAAATCAAGCAACCTGGAAAACATATTTGATGACATAATTCAACAAAATGTCCTAATCTTATTGGAGAGATAGACATCTAGATACAAGAAATCCAGAGGACACCTGCAAGATACTATAGAAAACAAACATCATCTAGGCATACAATCATCAGACTATCCAAGGTCAGCACTAAAGAAAAAAAATCTTAAAGGCAATAAGAGAAAATGGTCAGATCATGTACAAAGGGAACCCATTCAGGCTGACAGCAGACTTTTCAGCAGAAACTTCATACGCCAGGAGAGACTGGGGGCCTATTTTCAACATTCTTAAAGAAAAAAAAAATCCAACCAAGAATTTCATATCCCACCAAACTAAGCTTCATAAGCAAAGGAAAAATAAAATATTTTTCAGACAAGCCAAGTGCTAAGGAAATTTATTACCACTAGACCAACCATGTAAGAGATCCTTGGGAGAGTTCTAAACATGGAAACCAAAAAATAATACCTGCTACCACAAAAACACTCTTAAATACATTGCCCACACACCCTGTAAAGCAATCACATGATAAAAACTCTAAAGCAACTCGCTAACAACTCCATGAAATGGTGAAAACCTAACATATCAATATTAACCTTGAATGTAATTAACCTTGAATGTCTAAACAGCCCACTTGAAAGGGACAAAGTGGCAAGTTTGATTAAAAAAAAAAGTCCATCTGTCCATCTCACATGTAGTGACACCCATAGGCTCAAAGTAAAGGACTGGAGAAAAATCTATCATGAAAATGGAACACAAAAAAGAGCTGGGGCTGCTATCCCTTTACCAGATAAAATACACTTTAAACAACAGTAAAATAAATAAATAAATAAAGCAAGCACGTAAGCACATTACATAAGAACAAAGGATTCAATTCAGAGGAAGACTTAACTGTTCTAAATACATACACATCCAACATTGGAGCACCCAAATTCATAAAACAAGTACTCTTAGACCTGTGAAAAAATGTAGATAGCCACACAATAATAGTGGGGAAATTCAATACCCCACTGACATTATTAAACAGATCATAAAGGCAGAAAACTACCAAAGAAATTACAGACTTAAATTCAACACTTGACCAATTGGACCTAACAGATACCTACAGAATATTCCAGTCATCAACCTCAGAATATACGTTCTTCTGATTGGCACATAGAACATACTTCAAGATTGATCAACCGTTTGACCACAAAGCAAACTGCAATACATTTTTTAAAACCTGAATTATACCAACCACTCTCTCAGACCACAGTGGAATAAAAATAGAAATCAACACAAGATCTCTCAAAACCACACAATTACATGGAAATTAAACAACTTGCTCCTGAATGATTTTAGTAAACAATAAAATTAAGGCATAAATTTAAAAATTACTTGAAATAAATGAAAACAGAGATGTACCAAAGTCTCTGGGATGCAGCAAAAGTAGTGTTAAGAGGAAAGTTTATAATACTAAATACCTACCTCAAAAAGTTAGGAAGTTCTCAAATTAATGATCTCATGTCACACCTGGAGGAACTAGAAAAACAAGAACATGCAAAGAATCAACAAAACCAAAAATTGGTTCTTTAAAAGAATAAACAAGATCAATAAACCACTAGCTAGATTAACAGAGAGAGACAGAAAGAGAGACAATGCAAATAAGCACACTCAGAAATGACAAAGGTGACATTACAACTGACCCCACAGAAACACAAAAGATACTCAGAGATGATTATGAACACTTCTATGCACACAAACTAGAAAATCTAGAGGAAATGGATGAATTCCTAGAAACACAATCTCCCAAAATTGAATCATGAAGAAATTAAAACCCTGACCAGACCAATATCAAGTTCCAAAATTGAATCAGAAATAAAAAACTTACCAAAAAAAAGCTCAGATTAGATGGATTCATAGCTGAATTCTACCAGATGTACAAAGAAAAGCTGGTACCAATCCTACTAACAGTATTTCAAAAAATCAAAAATGGAGGGACTCCTCCCTAACTCATTGTACAAAGCCAGCATTACCCTGATACCAAAATATCACAAAGACACAACAAAAAAAGAAAACTTCAGACCAATATCCCCAATGAATATAGATGCAAAAATCCTCAAAAAATAATAGCAAACCAAACCCAACAGCACATCAAAAACTTAATTCACCATGATCAAGTAGGCTTCATTTCTGAGATGCAAGGTTGGTTCAACATATACAAATCAATAGATGTGATTCACCAACCACATAAACAGGATTAAAAACAAAAACCATACAATCATTTCAATAGATGCAGAAAAAGCTTTTGATAGCATCCAATATCTCATCTCTTCATAATAAAAACGTTTAACAAACTAGGCATTGAAAGAACATACCTAAAAAACAAAAGAGCCATCTATTACAAACCCACTGCCAACATTATACCAAACAGGCAAAAATTGGAAGCACTCTCCTTGAGAAATGGAATTAGACAGTGATTGCTGTCTACGGCCATACCACCCTGAACACGCCCGATCTCATCTGATCTTGGAAGCTAAGCAGGGTCGGGCCTGGTTAGTACTTGGAAGGGAGACAGTGATTGCTCACTCTCACACTCCTATTCAATGTAGGGCTGGAAGTCCTTGATGGAGCAGTCAGGCAAGCCAAAGAAATAAAAGCATCCAAATAGGAAAAAAAGCCAAACTCTGTCTCTTCATGGACAATATGATTCTATACCTAGGTAACTATAAAGACTCTGCCAAAAGGCTCCTGGAACTGAAAAACAACTTCAGTAAGGTTTCAGGATACAAAATCCATGCACAAAAATCGGTAGCATTAATATATACCAATAATGTCCTGAGAGCCAAGTCAATAACACAATCACATTTATGATATCTGCAAACAAACAAACTGAAGGTGAAAGATCTCTACAGGGAGAACTACAAAACATTACTGAACAATATCATAGATGGCACAAAGAAATGAAAAAGCATTCCATGCTCATGGAATAAAAGAATCAATATTGTTAAAATGGCCATATTGACCAAAAAAATTTACAGATTCAAGGCTATTCCTTTCAAGCTATCAACGTCATTATTCACAAAACTAGAAAAAAACTATTCTAAAATTTATATGGAACCCAGAAAAAGCCTGAGTAGCCAAAGCAATCCAAAGCAAAAATAACAAAGCTAGAGGCATCACATTAACTAACCTCAAACTATTCTACAAAACTACAGTTACTAAAATAGCAGGGTACTGGTACAAAAATAGATACATTGACTAATGGAACAAAATAGAGAACCCAAAATAAAGCTGCACACCTATGGCCATCTGATCTTTGACAAAGTTGACAAAAATAAGCAATAGGGAAAGGATTTCCTACTCAATAAATGCTGCTGGACTAGCTGGCCAGCCATATGGAAAAGAATTAAATTGGATCCCTATCTTTCACCATATACAAAAATTAACTGAAGATGGATTAAAGACTTAAATATAAGACCTCAAACTATAAGAATCCTAGAAGAAAAACTATGAAATGCTGTTCTGGACATTGGCCTTGGGAAGAATTTTGGCCTAGGTCCTCAAAAGTAATTGCAACAAAAACGAAAATTGACAAATGGGACCCAGTTAAATTAAAGAGCTTCTGCACAGCAAAAGAAACTATCAGGCTGAGCTTGGTGGCTCACTCCTGTAATCCCAGTACTTTGGGAGGCCAAGGCAGGAGTATGGCATGAGCCCAGGAGTTCAAGACAACTCAAGGCAACATAGGGAGTCCTCATCTCTTAAAAAAAATAAAGGGGGGGGGGGAGTAAACAGACAACCTACAGAATGGAAGAAAATATTCACAAAATCCAACAAAGGTCTAATATCCAGACTCTATAAGGAACTTGAACAATTGAACAGGCAAAAAATAAATAACTACCCATTAAAAAATGGGCAAAAGACTTGAACAGACACTTCTCAAAAGAAGACATACAAGTGGCCAATAAACATGAAAAAATGCTCCATCTCGCTGATCATCAGAGAAGCAAATCGAACCACAATGAGAAACCAAAAAGCACCAGATGCAGAGGCTGCAGAGAAGAGGGAATACTCACATACTGTTGGTAGGACTGCAAATTAGTGCAGCCACTGTGGATAGCAGTTTGGAGATTTCTCAAGGAACTTCAAATAGAACTACCATTCAACCAGGAATCTATTACTGGGTATATATCCAAATAAAATAAATTGTTTTACAAAGAGGCACCCATATGTTCATTGCAGTGTTATTCACAATAGCAAAGATGTGGAATCAGCCTAGGTATCTATCAAAGGAGGACTGGATAAAGAAAATGTGGTATATATGCACTATGCAATAGTATGCAGCCATAAAAAGGAATAAAAGCATGTCCTTTGCAGCAACATGGATGTAGCTGGGAGTCATTATCCTAAGCAAATTAACACAGGAACAGAAAACCAAATACCACACATTCTCACTTATTAGTGGGAGCTAAGCATTGGGTACTTATAGACATAAAGATGGCAACAGTAGACCCTGAGGACTTCTAAAAGGAGGAGGAATAGAAGCAAGCCGGCAAGGGTTGAAAAACTAACTATTGGTTACTATATCCAGTACCTGGGTGACAACATCAGTCATCCCCCAAACCATCACACAGTTTATTCAGGTCACAGACCTGCACATGTACCCCTTGAATCTAAAGTAAAAGTTGAAATTATAAAAATAAATAAATAATTAGAAAAATTGAAATAAACAACCTAATGGTGCATCTTGAGGAACTAGAAAAGCAAGACCAAAAACAAACCCAAAATGAGCACAAAAATAATAATAATAATAATAATAATAATAATAATAAAGATTAGAGCAGGAATATACACAATTGAGACTAGAAAAACAATACAAAAGATCAAGTAAACAAAAAGTTGTTTTTTAAGATATACACAGTTGACAGGCTGTGAACTAGATTAACTAAAAAAAGAGAAAGAAGACCCAAATAAATAAAATCAGAAACAAAAAAAGAGATGCCACAACAGATACCACAGAAATAGAGGATCATTAGAGACTACTATGAGCAACTATATGCCAATAAATTTTAAAACCTAGAGAAAAAAATAAATTTCTGAACATATAAAACCTGCCAATATTGAACCAAGAAGAAATAAAAAGCCCAAACAGACCAATAACAAGTAACAAGATTGACTCATTCATTAAAAATCTCCCAACCAAGAAAAGTCCAGGAAAGGGATGGCTTTACCACTGAATTCTATCCAACCTATAAAGTACAATTAACACAAACTGTTCTCAAACTCTTCCAAAAATTTGAAGCAGAGGGAATGCTGCCTAGCTCATTCTGTGAGGCCAACATAATCCTGATACCAAACCCAAGGACACAAGATAAGAAAACTAGAGGCCAATATCCCTGAGGAACATACATGAAAAACCTGCATGTATACTAGCAAAATTAATCCAACAATACATCAAGAAAATAGTACACCATGGTCAAGTAGAATTTATCCCAAGACTGCAAAGTTGGTCCAACATATGAAAATTAATAAATAAGATACATCACATCAATAGAATGAAGGACAAAACTATATGATTATAGATGTAGATGTAGAAAAAGCATTTGATAAAATTCAACACCGCTTCATGATAAAACTTCTCAATAAATTAGGAATAAAAGGAAACTACATCAACACAATAAAGGCCGTACATAAAAAACCCACAGCTAACATGATACTAACTGGGAAAAAGCTGAAACCTTTTTCTCTAAGAACAGGAAAAAGACAAGTATGCCCCCTCTCATGGCTCTTATTCAATACAGTACTGGAGGTCCTGGCCAGAGCAATTAAGACAAGAGTAAGAAATAAAGGGCATCCAAACTGGAAATGAGGAAGTTAAATTTCTCCACTTTGCAGATGATAGGATCTTATATTTACAAAAACCTAAAGATTTTATCATAAACTCTTAGAACTGATAAATTCAGTAAATTGCAGGGAAGAAAATTAATATACAAAGATCAATAGCATTTCAATACACAAACAATGAACTAGCTTAAAAAGAAATCAAAAAGGCAATTTCATTTATAATAGCTACAAAAAAATACCCTAAGAATAAATTTAAGCAAGGAGGTGAAAGACCTCTCTACAAGGGAAATTACAAAATACTGATCAAATAAATTGAAGAGGACACAAACAAATGGAAAAGCATTTCATGCTCATAAATCAGAAGAATTCATATTGTTGAAATGACCATGCTACCCAAAGCTATCTATAGAGTCCATGCAAAACCTATAAAAACTCCAATGACATCTTCATAGAAATAGAAAAAAATCTTAAAAGTTGTGTGGAATCACAAGACCTAGAATAGTCAAATTGATGTTGATTTAAAGAACAAAATTGGAGGCATCACACTACAAGACATCAAAATATACTACAAAGCTGTATTACCAAAACAGCATGGTACTTGTGTAAAAACAGACACATAGACTAATGGGATAGAATGGAAAAAACAGAAATTAATCCACATATTTATAGCCAAATGACTTTTGACAATGGCACCAAGAACATGCACTGGGGAAAGACAGTCTCTTCAATAGCTGGTGCTGGGAAAACTGTGTATTCATATGCAGAAGAATAAAACTAGAACCCCCACCTCTCTGTACAAAAATCAACACCAAATGGACAAAAGACCTAAATGTAAGACCTGAAATTATAAAATTACTTGAAGAAAACATAAGGAGATCCTTCAGGACATTGGTCTGGGAAAAGATTTTACTAATAAGGCCTCAAAAGCACAGACAACAAAAGCAATAATAAACAAACAGGATTATGTCAAACTATAAAGCTTCTGCCAGCAAAGGAAATAATCAAAGGAGTGAAAAGTCAGCCTATAGAGTGGGACAAAATATTTGCAAACTACTCATCTGACAAGGAATTAATATCCAGGATACACAAGAAACTCGAACATCTTGATAGCTAAAAAACAACCCAACAACCTGATTTTTAAAATGGGCAAATGATCTGAACAGACATTTCTCAAAAGAACACATACGAGTAACCAACATATATATGAAAAAAATCTCAACATCACTAGTCATCAGGGAAATGCAAATCAAAACCACAATAAAGTATCATCTCACCCCAGTTATAAATGAATATTATTTTGAAAGACCAAAAAAGTCAACAAATACTGGTGAGGATGCATAGAAAAGGGAGCTCTTATTCACTGTTGGTGGAAATGTAAACTAGTACAGCCACTATGAAGAACAGTATGGAGGTTCCTCAAAAAACTATAAATATAACTATAATATGATCCAGCAATCCCACTACTGGGCATTTATCCAAAAGAAAATAAATCAGTATATCGAAGAGACATCTGTACTCCCATGTTTATTGCAGCACTATTCACAATAGCCAAGATATGAAATCTACCTTGTCCGACAACAGATGAATTGATAAAGCAAATGTGTTATGTGTACACAAAGGAACACTATTCAGCCATAAAAAATAATAAAATGTTGTTATTTTATTATTGGTACCATGGATGATACCATGGATGGAACTGGAGGACATTATGTTTAGTGAAATAAGCCAGGAACAGTAAGTTAAACACTGCATGTTCTCACTCATATGTGTAAGCTAAAAAAAGTTGATCTCATAGAAGTAAAAAGTAGGACAGAGGATACTTGAGTCTGGGAAGGATAGGGGAAAGGGGGAGATAGTGAGAGATGTGTTAAAGGATATAAAATTATAGCTAGATAGGGTAAATGAGTTCTAGTGTTCTCTACTACTCGAGGATGACTATAGTCAACAATAATATATTACATAGTTTCAAAAAGCTAGAAAAGGGATATTGAGTGTTCCCAAAACCAAGAAATGATAAATGTTCGAGACTATAGATATGCTAACTACCCTGATCTGATCACTATACATTATTTGTATTGCAACATCACTACGTATCCATTAAATATGTACAATTATTATATGTCAGTTAAAAAAAAGAAAGTGGTAACACTGTCACTGAGTATTTTTACTGACTCCTCCCACCTCCAACCAAGGAGCTCTTGATTGTTCCCTTTATCTTCCTCTCTTCATATGTAGTCATCACTAAGACTTCTTAATTCTACCTCCTAAATATCTCTTAATTCTGCCTCTTAGATCTGCTACTGCCTTAGATCTATGCTGTCATCTCCTCTCTTCCTATTGTCACATGAACTTTTAGCTACCACCAGTGCTGAGCCTCTCCTATTTATTCTCACATTGCCACTAAAATGAACTTTCTGAAATGCAAAACTATGTCCCACCCCTGTCCAAAGTCTTTCAACAGCTCTCTGTTTCTCTTAGAATAAAGTTCAAACTCTTGGCCTGGCACGGTGGCTCACGCCTGTAGTCCCAGCACTTTGGGAGGCCGAGGCAGGCGGATCATGGGGTCAGGAGATTGAGACCATCGTGGCCAACATGGTGAAACCCCATCTCTACTAAAAATACAAAAATTAGCTGGGCATGGTGGTGCGTGCCTGTAATCCCAGCTACTCGGGAGGCTGAGGTATGAGAATCACTTGAACCTGGAGGCAGAGGTTGCAGTGAGCCGAGATCGCACCATTGCACTTTAGCCTGGGCGACAAAAGCAAAACTCTGTCTCAAAAAAAAAATAAATAAATAAATAAATAAAAATTCAGACTCTTTAAAATGGCTTACAAGGTTATAAATGATCCTCAGTTCATCCCGTGAGCCTCATCTCTAGCCACTAGCCAACTCTAGCTCTACACTGTAGCTGTATTCTATTTTCTCTCAACTTGTGGTCTTTCTCAATATTATTTCTTCTGTCCCAAATTCTTTTCTTTCTTCTTTACTGGTTAACTCCTATTCTTCCACCAGCAAGCCTTCCCAAATACACAAAGATGGGAGAAGTGTCCTCAATGTCTGACCATTTAGAACCTGTACTTCCATCAACATATCCCTTTTCTCTCTGTATTGCAATTTCTTGGTCACTCCTGTCTTCCCCACTATGTTAAATAAATTAACATTCAATGAAGAAACAGGTATTGGATAATGTCAGATATCTTTTGACATTTATAGAGATGATATATTGTATTTTTTTCTACCCACTGATGGTATTACCAATATATTTTTTTAAATGCTGCATCATCCTTATATGTCTGGAATAAAACCTAATTGGCTTTGGCATGACTGTCTCCTAATACACTACTAAATTCAATTAACTAATATTTGATAGAATCTGTCTATCCTTCAGTGTTCTGGGATTGTTTTTTCTTGTTTTGCTGTTGTCTTTGCCAGATTTTAATTTTATAACTGTACATGTAATAATAACTTAATTTTACTATGATTCTCTAGGTTTTAAACTCCATGAGAACTCCCATTCAACACTATAAACCCAGAATCTAGTAAAACAGGCACACAATAAATATTTGTTAAATAAATAAACAAATTGAGTTAGAAAGCTTTCCTTGTTTTTTGTGAGTTACATTGAGCATACAATTTGAGAATTAGTTATTCCTTGAAAGTTAAAATGACCAATATACAACACAAACTAAAATTGAAGCCTTTCATTGAGCAGGAAGGAATGACAGGAGAGGCAGTTTGATGAGTTCCTTTAATTTTTCTCTGCTTTTTAGTCCATTCCTATTTTCTAGTCCCTCTTGCTCCATTTGTATATGTCCACTGTCCAGAAAGTAATACACTTAGTCTAAAATTGTAGGTCAGGTCGTATTCCTTTATTTTTAAACTATATTTTCTTTGAAAAATACCCAAAGCACAATATAAAATATCACCAAGATTTCATAGCTATATCTATATCTGTATTTATATATCCCTCATCCAGTCCTAGCCCCAGAAATAATCACATCTGCTGCTAATTCATTACTGATTATGCATATTTTCAGATTTATTTGTCACATACTCATACATATGTTAATCTTTTACTTTGTGGCTTACTGAGAAAAGTCTACATCAAAGCTACAAAAGTACTCTCATATTTTCAGAGTTTATAATATTTAGACATTTAATTCTTCTGGAATTTATTATTTATTTATTTATTAGTTTATTTTTGAGATGGAGTTTCACTCTTGTTGCCCAGGATGGAGTGCAATCTTGGCTCACCACAAGTTCCACCTCCCAGGTTCAAGCAATTCTCTTGCCTCAGCCTCCCAAGTAGCTGGGATTACAGGCATGCGCCACCATGCCCGTCTAATTTTTTTGTATTTTTAGTAGAAACAGGGTTTCTCCGTGTTGTTCAGGCTGGTCTTGAACTCCCGACCTCAGGTGATCCACCCTCCTCAGCTTCCCAAAGTGCTGGGATTATAGGCATGAGCCGCAGCACTGGACGGAATTTATTTTCATATAGTATAAGGTAGGGCTTAATCTGATTACCTTCTTAATAAATGCCCAATTGTTCAAAGCCACTTACTTACTAAATCGATACTTTATTTGACTGGAATTAAATGCCACTTTTATCACTCCAGTAACTATGTCATCATTTACTTGTTTCGTTGCATTAGTTAATAATGTAGTATAATAATAATGTTGGCAATCTAAGAGTAACAGATGATCTCTCTCTCTTAGAACTAATATTAACCGAAATATCCTTAGAATGCCATCAGTGTTGGTTTTGGCTTTGATCCTCCAGAGCCAGATTGCCTGGGTTTGAATCCAGTATGCTAGAGGCCACTTGAATAGGCTCATGTGAGCAAATTGTGTGCATCTCCTCCCAACTCCACTCATCGTGTCAATTTGTTGGTAGCTTGAAGTTGACTATGATGGGAGTACTTGCAAACACTATAAATAAGGGATTCGTGGGATGGGAAGTACAGAAAGTGGGAGGAGAGCCATTTGTCAAATATTGCCAAGCATTTACTAGCATACCACTGGTTGGAATTCTTGCTCTGGGCAAGTTATGTATCTGAACCTCAATTTCTTTATCTGAAAGTAATGATGGTAACAGCAACTCCCTCATAGTTTGTTATGAGATTTAAAGGAGTTAAAGCATGTAAAGCATTAAAAATAGTGTCAGATATACTACATTATTATTTTTTATAATTTATAATTTTCTATTGTATCCTTACTGTTAGCTTCTTTCTGATCTCTTTAGCCATGTTTTCCTAACTTGCATTGAATGCTTGTTTGATTTATTTTAATTCTTTTTTATCTTATAATTGTCTTTGAGACTATGAATTTATCTCTGAATTCATTTTGGATCACATTCTGTATCCAGTGTCTTCTTGTGTAGTTTCCTCACTGTCGTTTTAATTTACATAACCTTTGAATTGCAGATTTTTTCGAAGTAACATGCACATGGTTAAACAGAGTTCTGAAAGACTTATGAAGAAAATTAACCAGCTGATGCATTACCCACCTTCACTCAAATGCTTCTAACTTTTACTAACAGTATTAATAAGTTTTGTTTTAATGCCTCTATTGACGCTCTACTTATCTCTAAATAAGATCACTAAACTTCTATATCAAGAGTCACATGATTTGGATATCATCTATTAATTTTGTTTTGATAAATAAGGATTTAACATATTCCTATCACACCTTTCCTCTCCCTCTTTTCTTGCCAGTGTACCATTATTTTTAATTTCCATTTACAGCAACATTCTTAAATCAGTACTTCTTTTCCCAATAACAATAGGCACAGCTTTTAATCATTCTCTGTGTATGATAACATTATTACCCATCTTCTCTTGCTCTTCCAAATCCCAGCTGATGTTGGCTTTACCATAGCTTTTTACATTGTCATTTTTACTAACATTTTCATTTTCTTCTGTAGTCTTAGCTCATCCATGGTTTGCCTACAAACTATAAAATCCTAAAGTTGAAAACCAACAAATGATTATTACATTCTAATGACTAGGCACATTTTTCAGTTGTTTTTAACAGTTTCAGTGTCAGCGTGTGCCACTTAAAGGGGAATATTCCTAGACCAAGTTGAAATTTATTCCTCTTGTTTACTGAACGAGCCCAGTCATGCCTCAGTTTAGATGGCTGCCTCTCTTTATCATGACTTTCTTGTATAGTTTTGTTTGTTTTGCTTTCATGGAATCTCTGATTGCATTCATCTCCATGCTTTAATTGCATAAGATATTTCCAAGATCTCCATCATAATACGTGTTCCATCACATTCTAAGTTGTTTTGTTGTTGTTCTTGTAGCCCTTTGTCCTCCCAACTCTCCAATGTGGACTATCTTCTAAGTCACATATAAAACTGCACTCCCCCTCATTGATCTTTGGCCTCCTGCTTCAGTTCACTCCCTTATTTCAACAGAATACATCCTCGAAAAGAATCCCAAGAAACACAATCTGAGTCCTTACATATTTTTAGGTGTACCTTGTCCTCACACTTGGTTGGTAATGTGACTAGAAAAAGAAATTTAGGCTGAAAATCACTTTTCCTCAGATACTTGAAGGCATTTACTCCATTGTCTCGTAACAGCCAGCATTTCTGAGAAGCATGATTTCAGTTGAATACTCATTCCTTTGTAGATTATTTTTTGTTTGCTTTGGAAGTTTTAGGAACTTCTCTTTCTACTTGATTTTCTAATACTTCACATGTATATATCTAGGTTTGAGTCTTTTATTAATTCATCTTGTCCAACACTAGATGAATATTTTCCCTTAAGTTGTAGGATATCATAATTTTGTAATTATAACATTTGAATTTATAATTTAATCACTCTCTTACCAGTTCCTCTCTGACTTCTCTTTTGGATGGTCTAGTAATTGAACACTGGGATCCTAGAATTCACCCTCTATATCTCTTCACCTTTTAAACATACTTTTTATGGTTGTATTTTTATTTTACATCGCGTATAAGTTCTTTAACTTTATTTTTCAATCTTACATTGTTTTTTAAATGTGGCAAACATATATTTAATTTCCAAGAGTTTCATCTTGTTATCTAAGATTTTCTTTTCCATAGAAGAGAGTACTAGTTTTTGCATGCAATACAGGCTTAAATTTCCCTCAAGATACTAATTGGTGTTTTCTTTCTGAAGTTCTCTTTTTTTCTCTAATTTATTTCTGTTTTCTCTAGAGAGAGTTTTTCTATTTTATTCTCTTGGTTTTCTCTATCATGCTGTGGGATTTCCTGAAATATCTATAGCAATTCTTGTGCTTTCATCTATATTTAATAACCTATTAATGTAATCTGGATTTCCTCATTGATACAAAATTGAGTATTTTTTAACTGAAAGAGTTCTTTCTGTTGATGTTCTTTTGAACTGTTGAGTTTAACTCTTCATATTTAATTACTATTTGATTTCATTGATGTGAGGGACTGTGACATTTATAATTTTTGCCTTTGGAAATAAATTTACACGCACTTTGTGGTTTATATGATCAATTTTTATAAGTATTTTATGAATATTATATATACAGATAGCTTTATTCATAGTATATTCAAAATATTTACATTTCAGTTATTTTTGCCAGCTTGATCAGTCACGATTGAGAGATATCTATGAAATTATCCTTCTGCAACAGTATTAGCAGTGTTTTGTTTATTCTCCCATGTATTCCATTTTAATTAGTAAAATGTTAATGAAAGATCAAGAGTAATATTTCAAAACCCACATACACATCATCTAGAATAACATATAATAACATTTGTCATATTTGTTGCAGTTTTTTAAAAAATGAAAGTAATGTTTTATTTTGCTAGTTAATCTTTTAAAATAAAACCATACAATCCAGCAATACCACTGCTAGGTATATACCCAAAAGAAAGGAAATCGGTATATCAAAGACATATCTGCACTCCAATATTTATTGCAGCACTATTCACAAGACCTAAGATTTGGAAGCAAACCTAAGCATCCATCAAAAGAGGAATGGATTTTATCTTTTGCCATAAAAAAGCATGAAATCCTGTCATAAGCAAAAACATAGATGGAATTGGAGGCCATTATGTTAAGTGAAATAACCCAGGCAGAGAAAGACAAACTTCACATGATCTCACTTATTTGTGACAGCTAAAAATTAAAACAATTGAACTCATGGAGATAGAGAGCAGGATAATGGTTACCAGAGGCTGGGAAGGGTAATGGGGTGGAAATGGTTAATGGGTACAAAAATATACTTAGATAGAATAAATAAGATCTAGCATTTAATACAACAGAATGACTATAGTCAACAATAATTTATTGTAAATTTTGAAATAACTAAAAGAGTATAATTGGATTGTTGGTAACGGAAACAAAAAATAACTGCTTGAGGTGATGAATGTTCCATTTGCTCTAATGTGATTGTCACACGTTGCTATGCCTGTATCAAAATATCTCATATACCCCATAAAGATATACAGCTACTATGTGCCCACAAAAATTAAAAGTAAAAATGTTAAATAAATTAAATAAATAAATAAAATTGACATTCATTTGATCTTCAACGAAGCACTTTTCTCTTCTCTTTCCTCAAAGACAAGTATGAATTTGCTGTGTATTTCTCCAGTCCATGTACTTAATTATTAATTACTAAATATGCGTAGGTAGATAAAATATGTATACTACTTTGTGTTTCAAAAATTTATCTAAATTATATTATACTCTGTTTTTTTCTATAACATGTTTCTTCTCAGCTCAGCATTTTGTTTTAGAGACTTAATTCATTTATACATTTTTATTGTTTTCAATGGTGTTTCTCTAGAGTTGTTTTACCAGTTTGGGGGCCTTTCCACTTCTAGGTAAATTTCTGAATCAGATTTTTATTTATGAAATTGTGTTAAATTTAAAGATAAAATAAAGGCAATAACATACTGGAAGGATTTTAAAATGCCATCTAGAACATGTTATATTTAATCATTTATTTAGGTTATTATAATCTGAATGGGCCTCTTAGAAATATCAGCTACCTTGATATTGTATTGTATTATTTCGTTTCGTCTCAAACCTAAGAAATTTTCTTTTAAATGGTGAGTTTGCTCCAGTTGTATTATTTTTTGTTACAGATATGTTTGTATTTGTTTCTACCACATTACCTTATTTTCAATTTACCAAATTTCCCTTTTCTACATTTACTGAATCAACTAAGTTTTCTTATTCCTTTTATCCCCAAATAGTTGGCTACCCTTAAAAGTACATTGAACAATTCCTTCAATAAATGTCTGTGAGTGATAAACTTTCTAGTTTTTGAAAGAGATCAGTCTTTTCTCCCTCTTGAATAACACTTTATCTGACAGATATACTTTATCTGACTGTATCCTTTGAAGACATTCTTACATTACCTTCAGACATCTGCTTTTGCTACTGGGAAGTTTGCTATCAGTCTACCTATTGCTCCTTAAAAGACAATTTTGGGCTGGGCGTGGTTGCTCACACCTGTAAACCCAGCACTTTGGGAGGCCAAGACTGGTGGATCACCTGAGGTCAGGAGTTCAAGACCAGCCTGACCAACATGGAGAAACACCATCTCTACTAAAAATACAAAATTAGCTGGGCGTGGTGGTGCATGCCTGTAGTCCCAGCTACTCAGGAGGCTCAGGCAGGAGAATTTCTTGAACCCAGGAGGCAGAGGTTGCAGTAAGCCGAGATCACGCCATTGCACTCCAGCCTGGGCAACAAGAGCAAAACTCCATCTCAAAAAAAAAAAAAAATAGTTTCTTTTGAATTCTATTTAATAACTCCTTTCCCACTTATATGTGGAAATAAAATTCTCCCCTTTTATCTTCTATTAATCTGATTGCTTTACATTTCATGTTTAGGTATTTAATTGATGTGGACTCATCCTTGGTATATGCTATAAGAAAATATGTTTACCATTTCTTCTCTGATTTCTTGCTATTCAATTTTTTTATCTTAGACTTATTTTAATAATTTACTTTCCTCCAAACTATCTGCTTGAAATTTTCAACTTGATTACCATAAAATTGTATATAATTATTTCTATAATTTTGATGATCTTATCACCTGTTTTATATAGCCTTTCCTATTATAATTTTTGTATGTTTTCTTTCTTTTAAATTGGATTTGGAAGAAAAACTGTCTGTTTTTTTCTCACTGTCTTTTATTTTTGCTTTCCAAAATTCTGGCTGCTAAATTGACTTGTCATTTTGACTCTATTTCTGTTTTAAAATCTTCTTCATAATTATGACATAATTCTGTTTTAAAATTCGTTTCTTCTATTTTTTAAATTTTTTTAAATACTGGTTTTTTATTTTTCTTGACTTATTAAGTAAAACATTTGACTCCATAATTTTTTGTCTGTTTAATTTTTGAAAATATTTACAGATATAGATTTACCTCTGAATAAATCTTTAGCTATATCTAATATTTTTTTTAAAATTGGGTTCTCATTTTCATTATTTTATAATTGTTTCCAGCTTTGGATAAGGTGAATATTTGAACAAATATGTCTAAATTTCCTATTCTTGAAAGTTCCCACCGAAAGACTTACAGATCATAAAAATTGTATCTAAAAAGAAAACCAACAACAGAAACCAAAGATGAAAAATAACCATGTACTGGACACTTTGAGAAATTATGCTATGATAACCTATAGACAAATCAAAGTAAACAAAAGCGGACTCTAACACGTGACTTAGTTGATAAAGTTCATGAATTTCAAAGGTAAATAAAAAATCCTATGAGAGCAATGACAACAAATTGCTGGATGTTGCCAGAAGTTTCTTTCCCCTATTGGAGGTGAACGCTTGAAATCACCATTAGAAGCCGAGCACTTTGGTTTGGGACCAACAGTTTAGTGGGCCTTTGGGTTATGGTGAATCTCTTTTAGAAAGGAGATGTCAGTTAACATCCTAACTTCTAAGTTTATGTGCATACTAATACAGAATATTATCTTCACTGATATCTTCACTGAGTTCAAGGTGGTTCGTGTGTGGGGATGATGGTAAGAAATGTGTAGTCATTTCATTTCTTCTTCTTCCTGAGCCTAAAGCATACTTGGAAACCTAGGTTTAAAGTAGTGGAGATAGGATTGACAGCATTTCAATCCTTGGGAGATAAGCTGACCCATGCTATATGTGACTTAGGAGGGGTAGAGAAAAGTGCCACAAAGTAAATAACAACAGCAACTATTATTTACTGTTTTTTTAGTGTGTTCTAGCTATTATCTCCTGAGTGCTGCCAGTGAACTCTAGCAATACTGACATTTGCTAAGCATTTTGAGTTCACCTTTTTCAAACCTTTTAAAAAACTTAGTTAACACACATTCATATAGGAATTACTAGGTGCCAGGCACTATTGTAAGACTTTATTTATAATTCATGTAATCCTCATGATGGTATTATTATTTTTCCTATTTTAAAATTGAGAAAACAAGTAAAGCAAGATTAAATAACTTGTCCAGGGCCATAAACTAGTGAATTGTGGAGATGAAATTCTAACCCAAGCAGTGTGTCTACAGAGTCTATACTTTTAAACCCTGTACAATGTTCCATGTTAATTTTTCACACATATCCCCCACATTCAGCAAAACTTTGTTAAATACTGTAGACAGATATTTGCCTTACTTTGAGAATTTAGAAGAATGGCATGAGTATACACTTCAGTAAAAACATCAGGAGGAATCTACAGTAGCATGGACAAAGCAAGAGAGAGGACTAAGGGAAAGATGACAAGAGAAAATGCACAAGGAAGGCTGGAGTAGTGACCTATGGTAGCACAATGTGGTCAGTGACAACTGGAATCAAACTATGAGAAATTGAAACACTTAAAAATACTAAAGGAAGGGAACACAATGACACTCCAGGCTTCCTAGAGCTATGTCAGATGGGTCTTGAATATTTTAGCTGATTATTAAAGAACTAGGAACATCTATGTTAAATTTAGCCTCACCTAAAAATATTTTTGAAAGAAAAAAAGAGTTAATGTCTCCAGGGCATTGAGGGGTAAATGATGTGAATCAAAATTTATTTACTAGATTATCATTGACAAAAGAAGGAAAATAAAAGATTATCTCCAATACTCAGGACCTCATAACACTTTTCTGAAAAATCTACTTCAACATGCTATCCAGCAAACTTAAAAATGAATCAACACATTAACCCACAAATGGAGAACTCACAGTAAGAAAAATAAAATTGGCAGCAAGTTTTGAATCCACTTAAACACGCCATAACTATGGGTACAAAGCAAAGTAATCATTGTGATTCCTGAAATTAAACTTCATAATATAAAAATTACATTGTTTTGGATGCAGTAGTATAGAATTGAGCAAATATTTATGAAATAAAAAAATCTCAAAAATGAAAATGGGTTGGAGGAGAACTTGAGAAGATGAAACTAGTGAAAGAGAGATAATATAAAAACAGGAATATTCAGAGCAAGGAATCAAAACAAAAGATAAAATTTTATTTTTGAAGTATATACATTGAAATATATATTTTAATCCCATTCCTGAAAGATACAAAAGCCATTTTAAAAAGGTTTCAAAAATATAGGTGATATTTTCATTAAAGCAAATATTTACCAAGTTTTTTTTTAATTAAACATTGAGAAACTAATTTCAGGGGTCCTTTTTCAAATGCTTTTATTTAAGGCCATTTACATTTTTTATAAGACCGTATCAATTGCATTTGTGGACCCCAAGGATTCTATGTTCTCATGCTAGCCCAAATTTGGCCTTTAGAAATTTGTTAAAATTTTTACCTTAATTCTTCTTGCCAGCTTGAATATCTTTTCTTCCTGTGCTCTGCCAAAGGTGAATCAGTGTTTATCCCCACCCCTTGAAAAGAATTGTCTTGGCCAGGCGCAGTGGCTCACGCCTGTAATCCCAGCACTTTGGGAGGCCAGGGCAGGTGGATCACTTGAGGTCAGGAGTTCAAGACCAGCCTGGCCAACATAGTGAAACCCCGTCTCTACTAAAAATACAAAAATTCGCCAGGCATGGTGGGATGCCCCTGTGATCCCAGTTACTCAGGAGGCTGAGGCAGGAGAATTGCTTGAACTCAGAAGGCGGAGGTTGCAGTGAGCTGACATCACTCCACTGAGCTTCAGCCTGGGTTACGGAGAGAGAACCCACCTAAAAAAAAAGAAAAAGAAAAAGAAAATAATTGTCTTTCCTTAAATTTCAGGCTACTTGATTAACCTGAAACTTCAGTTCTCCAATGAATTCAAGGAAATTCATGATATAAAATGTTTATTTGGCTTTTTTCTTGTTGTTAGAATGGATACTACACTCCAGTTTTCTACATCCTAGGCAAAAACAGAGCTTTTTTTTTGCCATTATTTGTGGTGCTTTCTGTTTTAATATTTTCTTGCTGTTTCCTTTATCTTATCTTTCTTGATATTTATATTATTTCTGTTCCTATTTTAGTCTTATGTTTTAGTAGACATGTATATCCTGTTTGTTTTTGTTTGTTTGTTTTTTTAGTCCAGTGGTTCTCAGTAGAAGTGTACCATGTCTTAGAATTTTGAAAATTTGTTGGGGCAATTTTGCTTGTCTCAGTGACTCGGAAGGGCTATTATTCTTCTTTCCCAATTTTTTTATTATGGTAAAATATATATAACATAAAATTTATCATCCTAACCACTTTGAAGTATACAGTTCAGTAAAATTAAATACTTTCATAATGTTGTATGATCATTACCACCATCTAACTCCAGAACTTTTTTCATCTTGTAAAACTGAAACTCTCTACCTATTAAACAATAACTCTCCATTTTCTTCTCTACCCAGCCCCTGACAACCACCATTTAAGATTTTGTCTCTATGATTTTTGACTACTTTACGTACCTAGTATAAGTAGACTCATATGGTATTTATCTTTTTTTGACTGTCTTATCTCATTTAGCATCGTATCTTCAAGGTTCACCAATGTTGTAGCTTATGTCAGAACTGTCTTCCTTTTTAAGCTCGAATAATATTAGCAACCCAAGTGTCCATCGATGGAAGAATGGGTTATATATCTATATATCACATTTTGTTAATCCATTCGTGCATCGATGGACACTTGTGTTACTTCTACATTTTAGCTTTTATGAATAATGACTATCATTTCAAGACCTAGTTTCAATCCTTCTGGGTATATGCCCAGAAGTGGAATTGCTAGATTATATAGTGATTCTATTTTTAATCTTTTGAGGAACAGCTAACCTGTTTTCCATGAAGGCTGGGACTATTGTTTCTGAGTGTGTAGATTAGGAATACTAGATAATAGACATCCTAAAATGTGAAGAAAAGTTCCACACAATAAAGACTTTTCTCATGCCCACACAAGTTTAAACATCCTACTGGATGATCACATAAGTAAACACTATAGTTATGTTAGAACATATATTTATGTCATATAGAAGCATAATTTTTAAAATAATTGTAAGAAATACTGAATTTTATAGAATGCAACTGTTTTCTTTTGTTCAAAATTTGACCAAATGCTAGATTACTATTTTGGAAATAACTTCCTCATTCGCAATTCTTCTTGTAAAGCTTGAGCCACCAATATAACATACCTCTGTCAATCCATATTTGTAACTTTGGCACCCAGTTATTCCATGTAAAGTTATGAACAACTAACTACTTCATTATATCTTCTACTGTTGTTGTATATGGGCATTTATATGTTGAAACAGTTATTTGTTTTGTAAGCCACTGAGATTTTGGAATATTTTGTTACAGAACATAACCTAATATTGCTAATGCACATCACTTAGTTCCCTAGCACAATTTTTGTTTCTTAGCGAAAAGTTGTGAGTCAACTCTGTCTCCATCTGTCCTGTCCCACCTGCATTCTATTAATAGAAAATTGCTGATGCTTCTAGAATGTGAGTGACACCATTTTTCATTTCCAGGAGTGATGCAGGTGTATCTCTGGTTTTTTAAACTATTGACCATTACTCTTCTGGGAATCTTGGGAGAGGGAGAGTATGCTGTCTTCTCCAATTTATACAGAAGGCCTCCATATTCAATGGTATCAGTTACTTGGCTCATTGTAATTCAATTCTAGACTTCTTTGGGTGAAACTTAAGATGAAGGCAGGTAATAGAGACCTAGACCAATTTTCGTTTCCTATGAACATAGGAAAGATAAAAAGATGGAAATAAGAGATAAGGAAAGGCTCCTCTGGAAGACAAAATTGGCACTTTACAAGGCCTCACTTGTTTATTCATCACAAATCCATTTTTTAAATGTAGCTTCTTACTGAAAATAAAGCCCCATTCAAAGAAGCTGAAAAAAATTTCACACACTCTGAGGAGCCAGATGGTCTTTTATTCATAAAATTCTATCACTTCAGGATATTATAAAAGTTTTTAAACAAACAGAAGCCATGAAGTATACTGTTTCAACCTGAAAGAAGATATTTTTAAAATGTCAATACATAAACTATCACACACAATAGTCAATATGGATATGTTATTTTGAATTTAAACTGCTATAAGGAGGACTCTTGTTGCTTTTACAGTTAAGACTATTTCCTTTTCTGTTTTAATGACCAGGCAAAGGACAAATAACTGAAATGAGCTTACCAGAATTTAAAATTAAAAGGAACAAAGTAAGAGATGAATTTACTACCTTCAGGGATTTAACATTTTCTAGACATTTATGTATGACATTTGACATGGTAAGAGCCAGAGTTCTCAGAGATATAGGAGATTTTTAAGGTATGAAAGAACTATTTGTTTCAAAAGGGAAAAAGTAGAGTGAAAACTATAGTTAGGACAATAGAGAAGGGGGTGGCGAAAGGAAGGAAGGGAGGAAGGAAGGGAGAAGAGGGAGGGAGGGAGGGAGGAAGGAAGTCAGGAGAGGAGAGGAGAGGGGAAGGGAGGTGAGGGGAGGGGAGGGGTAAATAAAAAAAATAGGGCAGATTTTTGCGAGACAAGCTTATCTAAACTCTTACGACAACTATATTTTCCAGTTACAAAGAGGTTGTTCTAAAAGTAAGCATCGGCAAAATGATATTTTATTAAATGTTGGTGTTGCTTTTATAAATAGAGTTAGTATACAATAGAGCTCTTATGCAGTGATTGAAATGGCTTAAATGGGAACAGTGTAAATTGGAATGTTTGATAGGATGTCTGACAATCATAACTTGCAGTCATCATGTGATGAAAACCTTGGTTCCAAGTGCCTTATTTTAAATTTTAATATAGAAATTCATAGTAATACACAAATTTTCATTTCCAATTTGACTGTTGATGAATTATGCTTTTTGTGGCTTAATTCTGTGGAATGACTCAGCTCATGTCTCAAGGAATGCTGGAGTGTTATTTTTATTAGATTCAAAATACAAAGGCAGTGTCATCTCTCTACTCTCCACTCTCTCAAGCTCTGTTTCAGTCATTATGAACTTCTTATGCTCCCTAAATGCATTGTCATCTCTTTTGACTCTGGACCTTTGCCCATTCTTCTTCCTTTGACTGAAATGCTCCCCTCCCTTCCCACTCCCTGATCGCCATTACACATACCTTAACCGAGTAACTAATATTCATTTTACAGGATTCAGTTAAAGCAACATATTCTCTGGGGTGATTTTCTTGCCTAGGTTTTCTTGGATGAAAAATAATGTCCCTGTCTTGGCCATTAATACACTGAAGTCACTGTTTGTTACATTTGTCTCTCTACCTTGCTGATAATCTATTTGAAAGCCAGGGATAGTTTGTTCCTTTACAGTGTCTGGCATATAGTAAACAAGTTTTTGTAGGCACTGTTGTTTGGCTACATAAAAGTCTCTTCATACTTGTCTTCCCTTACTGTATTCAACTTCCCAATGGTGGCCATTACTCCACACATCTGGTCAACCAGATGTAGGTAGAAGTTCCTATGGATGGTTTCCCATCCCAAATGAATAGCATAGGAATGAATGTGTCCCCTTTCAATCATTCAGCGTTTTAGTGACCTTGTTAGCAGAGTGAGTGGTATAATTTGGATGTTCGTCTCCTCCAAATCTCATGTTGAAATGTAACTCCCAGTGTTGGAGGTGGGGTCTACTGAGAAGTGTTTGGTTCATGGGGAAAGATCCTTCATGAATGGCTTGGTGCCACTCCATGTGGCTAAGGAAAAGATGGCCATACATCTTTTGATACTTCTTCCATTAAATGGGGTGTTGTACGTCCTCTTCCCTTTAAATCTAGGCTCACCTGTGACTGTTTTGACCCAAAAAATATGATGGAAGTGATGATAGCCCCTTTATTTAATGAAAGTCTTTATTGTAGTTATCCTATGCTTGTCTAACCATTGTATGCTGGAGTATGATGGACAAAGAACTTGTCTCTTTATCTCATAGGTCTTAAGCTAAAAAGGCACCATATTGGTGGAACTAGAAGAAGGAGCCACACCCAAGAAGTCTTACCTATCTCTGAATATGATATATATCATGAGACCCTAGACTTTGAGCCTAAGCCTGGTGCCATAATGAAAGGAGGTTTTCTGGGTCTTGGGAGGAGGCAAGTGTGCTTTTGCATGTGGAAGGAATGTAAATAATTTATAGCAAGAGTACAGACTGTGGTAAAGATGGAAGTAAATTCTTTGACACTCCTATTGAGAGTGGAAGGAGAAGATGGAGGGTCTCTATATCTTTTCGCTTCCTTCTTTTTGGAGTCCTGAGCCACCATACAAAACATCTGATTATTCTCAGGGAACCATGCTGTGAGGAAGCCCAACCTAGCCATATAGAGAGGCTTTATAGAGTGGAAGATGCCTGCCCAATCCCCAACTATAACCACCAGCTTTTTCAACTTCTTGCCCTACAGAATCAGGACATACGGTATTTTAAACTTGTTTAAAACTATAAGTTGTGAGGTAGTTTGTTATGCAGTAATAGATAATTGGAACATTAGGTAAAAGCATAATTTTTGTTTCTATGTTCTTCTGTCCTCTTCCTTTCTGGATGCGCACACAAGACAGGGATCTAAGAAAACTCCTGAGATTGTGAGACAAAAAAATTCTTTAAAATAATTTTTTAAAAACCACCTACAGATTAATGATGTCAGAATGGAAAGACAGAAAGAGTCTGGGTCCTTGCTGACACTATTGAGCCATCCATACCAGACAGCCCTAGACTGGTTCATCTGGTCAATGTTATTCTGGCTTTCTGTTATTTGCCAATAAGTACATTCAGAGCTGATACAACTATCAACAGACATTTGTTAACTGATTTGTTCAATTTTATTAAGTCCCTTCTTCTTCAGCCACATCTTTTCTGAAAATGTTTACCTTCAACAATGTGACCTTTTTGGGATGTGTAGATAGTACCTAAAGAGCAAGCTTTCATGGTAGGTACATTTCTCAGAGATGGTCAATTGTATTCAATCTCCACTCATCCAACTCTGTTCATTTTCCCAGCCTTTATTAGAAAAGTGTTTTGTTTTCCAAGCACCCCTTTGAATCTTCATTTCCAACTCTGTGACCCCAAGATGTAGGGTCATTTTACCTTAAAACCCTACCTGGTTTTGCCTCAGTTGTAAGATGGAACAAGATGCCTCTGAAAGGAGAGGACTTTCCAGCAGTCAGAAGTTTTCATTGCCTTTACTCTCTGGCTTTTAAGTTCTTAAATTTATTATAGTTTTTCTTAGCAAACATAAAAAAGAAATCATAAAAGATTTCTGTATGTAACCAGCTCTCTTAAGTTTCCAGACACTGATGTCTATGAAACAGTAATGAGAAAAAAAAAAAAATGGCATTCACACCAGAGACCTTCTCAGTACTGACTTCCTAAAATGCGTCTCCTTTCAGTCATTCAATGTTCTGGTGACCTGTGTTAGCAGAGTGAGTGATATAATTTGGATGTTTGTCTCCTCCAAATCTCATATTGAAATATAATCCCCAGTGTTGGAGGTGGGGCCTGGTGGAGGTGTTTGAGTCATGGCGGGAGATCCTTCATGAATGCCTTGGTGCCATCCTCACAGTAATGAGTAAGTTCTCACTCTGAGTTCTGGTTGTTTAAAAGAGTGTGGAATCTCCCACCTCTCTCTCTTTTGCTCCTGCTCTCACCATGTAATGTGCCTGCTCCCACTTTGCCTTCCACCATGATTGTAAGCTTCCTGAGGCCCCACCAGAAGCCAAGTCGATTTTAGTACCATCCTTGTATAACCTGCAGAACTGTGAGTCAATTAATCTCTTTTCTTTATAAATTGCCCAGTCTCAGGTATTCCTTTATAATAACACGAAAGTGGACTAACACAATGAGTATAAAATGAGTAATAAAAAAATGCTCTAGTTTCTGTTGCCTAAAATTTTAATATCTCAGCATGGAGGGAGAGGGTGCATTAGGGTATAGGGACAGAGCACAAGCATTGGAGTTGTCTGGGTTTACATTTCTTTGTCACTTATTGACTGTATAATTCTGTGAAAATCCTTTTAAAACATGCTTCCTCTACTTCAGCTGAGGTCTTAGAAAGCAGGCTTGTTATGAAGATTAAATGAGACAATCTATGTAAAGCATATATTTTAGGGCTTAGCACATAGGAAAGAAATGACAACTGCTGACTCTGCTATAAAAGAAAGTAAAGTACTTAAAAGTCAGCCACTACATTACCTCTGCAGTATTCTCTTTTAAAAATGACTTTTGGGGATTACTATATATAAATTCTTCATTTCCCTAAAAATCTATTCTCTGCCTTTAAAACATGAATGAAATAATTACAAAACAATAATAAATAATGCTAAAACACTAAGGTGCCAACATTTGATATAATTTCTGTCTAAAGTCTCCTAAATAGAGTATTTGAAGAAGAAGTAAAAACTACTTTGGAAATATTGTATCAGATAAAAGCGAAGAGTTGCCAAATGTGGAGCTGAAGATAAATGTAGTAGCAAGTAATATGATATAAAGAAGCAATCTAAAAATTATGATATCTCAACAAATAAATAACTAATGAATCCCGGTGGCTAAAGGATTGAGTAACCATTGTAACTTACTCAGTTTCTTCAGTACAGTCCTTAAATATTTGAACTTAAAGAAAATATTTTATGAAAAATAGCATATTCTCTTGAACTGCACTTTTATGTGGAGTAAAATAAAATGTACACTGTATATTTAATAATAGACTACAGATGACCCTCTAAAATGACGTTTTGTTCCTCACCTTAATGTTTATTTGGACCTGTTCACCTATGCAATATGCTAAGGATTTTCTACTTCACAGAAACTACCTTTTGAGTTTCTGTAGGTATTTTGTTACTTTTGTTTTCCTATAATTGTGTACTGTAATGATATACAATGGGGCTGGCACAAAGATATTCTTGTCCTACTAAAGAACTACTCTCAAAGCCTGAAACTGATACGCCACTAAAAAATATCACTTGATGAATAATGAGGCTAAGAAGGCCTTTTAACCCGGTAAAATGAGGAGGGATCAATCAGTACACTATATTTTAGGTGCATTTTTGCCTATAAAACCATTTCTTGGGGTGGATTACCTGAGATTAGGAGTTTGAGACCAGCCTGGCCAACATAGTGAAATTCTGTCTCTACTAAAAATACAAAAATTAGCTGAGTGTGGTGGTGCACACCTGTAATCCCAGCTACTCGGGAGGCTGAGGCAGGAGAATCACTTGAACCCAGGAGGCAGAGGTTGCAGTGAGCGGAGACCATGCCACTGCACTCCAGCCTGAGTGACAGAGTGAGATTCCATCTCAAAAAAAAAAAAAACTTTATTCAAAAGGAAGAATTTTAAACAGTACATGTCTATTATGTGCAGATGATTTTGCCTTTTTCCACTTGTTATTTCTGAAATAATCTCTCAAAAAGTCACTTTGAAGATAACTGTCTTGTAAGCCATCCTATTCAGTGTTAACTTTTCTGGTTCTGCAAAACCTGAAGGAATGAGGTTAATACTCATCTCCTTTTCCAAAAGGTATAAACATCAGTAGATTTTGTCATTATATAAAACAAATGTTCCAACTATGATAGAATAATGCAGATTTGGTTCTGAAGCAAATAATTAGATCTCAGAATATCATGTATGCCCCAAAGAAAGAGATTGGTATACATTATTAGACAGAATTGTCAAGATAAATAAAAGAAAAAAGGAATGAGATATATTTTGGAGCCCTGCCAAACAACAGAACATCCTGATGTCTATAAAAGAGACCAAAATATGTCACCCCAAAGTATGACTTTTGGAGACTAGGGTATGCCACCCCCAAAATGCCTCTGTGGCATGAGGATTATTTTGAGCTGATTATTTTGAGAAACTGCGGCGATGGGAGAAGCTCTGAAAGCAGAAGTTATCTTTTATAAGAGAAATTGACATCTATAAGGGAAATCTCCATTTGTAAACATGTCTCCCTCTTTATACCATGAAGAGAAGGATGACTTTAAATCACTAGAGACTCATAAACAGAGAAGGCACTGACATAAATCTGCAAGCAAGCCTTACCCTTGTTTATAGTGCTTTTTCTGGCCACTTCCCCATAACCTTGCCTTCCCTACATTCTTCTTTGTTTCAGCAGAGGATGTTATTTAAGCCTGAACTCAAAACCACCTGTTTGAGATTTACTCATTTCTCTGGGTATCTCCCAGGTATATGATGCTATCCTCACAGGGTTAACAAGATTTCTGGACTGAAATATTGTTATAATGAAGCATTACTCAGGCTACATTTGACCCACAGCCTTGTAACTGTAAGTCACATAGTACTCGATACTGACCATCTGCATCCGCATTATTCTATAGATAGGATTTATGACATTAGAATCATAAGACTTTTGTTTAAGAATTCCTTAAGCAGATCCTGAGCTGGGGTGGAACAACTGATGCCAAGCAGTTTAAAGACCTCCACAGAGGAACCGAATCAGCATGAATACAATTTCTTCAGCTCCCTGTCCCATGACTTCTCCTTGCACTCTTTGACCTGTGAACGATCTCCACACGTCAGCCCACTCCAAAATCCTTAAAACTGTAGCCCCAGACTCCTCAGGAAAATGGATTTGAGGTGTCCTCCCATCTGCTCATTCACCAGCCCTACCATTAAACGTCTTTGCTGCAACCCATTGTCTTGGTGTATTGACCTGCTGTGCATATTGCCCAACAGACTTATTACAATTACAAATATATGACATACACATGTTAATAAACATGTTTGTTTTTCTCTTGTTAATCTGTCTTGCTCTGTAGGGGCCCATCTCAACTAAGAACTATGAAGGCTAAAGAAAACATTATCTTTTCTCCCCTACGCTTACCTGAGTCACACACAAACAGAAGCTTTAAAAGTAAAGCATTTGTCCCATTGGGGCCAGGCCTGCCACCTCCAGTCTCTGTAGACAGTGTGAACCCTGAAAATTTGAGACAGGTCTCAGTTAATTTAGAAAGTTTACTTTGCCACGGTTAAGGATGTGTGTCTGTCACACAGCCTCAGGAAGTCCTGTTCACATGTGCCCAAGGTGGTCAGAGCACAGCTTGATTTTATACATTTTAGGGAGACATGACACCAATCAATATATGTGAAATGAACATTGGTTCAGTCCGGAAGGCAGGACAACTTGAAGGGAGGAGGCTTCCAGGTCACAGGTAGGTGAGAGACAAAAGGTTGCATTCTTTGGAGTTTCTGATTAGCCTTTCCAAAGGACGCAATCAGATTTATCTCAGTGAGCAGAGGGATGACTTTCAACAGAATGGGAGGCAGGTTTGCCCTGAGCAGCTCCCAGCTTGAATTTTCCTTTTAGCTTAGTGATTTTGGGTATCAAAGATATTTTTCTTTCACAACAGTAAAGGGACACTAACAACATTATTTACCTCTGTCCATTACCCCTCAGTGTTAGAGGTGTAGGGTTGAAAGGAACTTTCTTTCCATTCCCTGAAGATCTGGTAATTTGAGTGGACAAAGAAACTGACAATAGACAGATTAACGGGAGAAAAAGCATACAAATATATTAATGTGCAAGTACACCACGTCAACAAAGTATGGAAATCAAAGAAAGACCAGTTGATTGAGGGTAAAATATCCTCTTCATAGGGGAGAGGGAAGTGGGGGTTGTAGGCAATTTTAAAGGAAGAGTAAATTATGTTTAGGGGTGAAGAATGGGCCTGAAGAACAGACAATAGCCTGGGACAAATTTTATCTGGGCTCCAGGTGTGGTGTCAACTGTAATCTTCCCTTCCTCGAGTTAATCTTCTATGTTTGATGAGATTATATATAGGGACAGTGTCCAAGAAAACTGCATTTCTTCTGGAGGAACCTCCTTCAGTCAGGTAAGGGAACTTCAGAGAAAGTTTCTTCCTGTGCTTTGGGAGAGGTAGAGGGGTGAGAGATGGATGTGGGAGAGGGCCAGAGAGACTGATTCTGAGGCTGCTTCTTAAAAGCTCAAAGTCCTCAGCATGTGAAAGTGCCCTACTCTGGCGTATCATTTTCTAAGCTCCAGCAGGGGTGAGATAGGTGCTGCTCTGCAAGTCACATTACTACATTTGTACTTTCTACATCAAACTGTGGAGTGGATCAGTTTCAAATATCCACAAAATTGTGGACTATACAGGTGGAAGGATGTAGCTTCCCATTATGTTTGGATCAAACTCTGTTAGAGGCACCCTTTATTTCCATCAGGCCTGCAGAGAGGAAGTAACCTATGGTGAAGTACTTCTCAGTAACAAAACAATCCACACAATATGTAGTATAGTGAGCTAATTGACACCAGGCTTTTGAAGAGCTTGTTTACAGGAGTGGGCTAAAATTAACACAAGCCTGGGGAGTTTACCTACAGCTTAAGTAAACAAATAAGATTCCTTATATCAATACATTACATAAGATTTATGGTTATTCAAGCCTCACAATTAGGTATTTTTTCCTAAGATATTTTGTAAACTTTGTAGTTAAACAGTGGAATATCCCAGAGAGCTTCTTGTTCTTCTTAAGTATGGAAAAAAAGAGAAACTGTGATCATGGTAACAAGAAACAAGATAAATAGTTTTAAAATTGCATAAGATATTTGCCACAATTATCTAGCCTCAAAGAATCTCTTCATTCTTTGTAGTTTTATGGTCCTGGAAATGTTAATATTTATTATTCTTTTTTTTTTTTTATCTTGCTACAAAGGGCAGTAAAGCTCTAGAATTTTCAGACTTATTTTTTGTCAACAAGATTATTTTTTTCCAAGGGTTTCTCATCAAATCCCATTATTATCTATAAGTAATTTTAATTTTAACCACAGCTAATTCCATTTTTGGTTCTTACAACTTTGATTCCAAAATGGAAAATTATTTGATAACAGGTAAGTAAAAGAAAAATCTGTAGATGGCTAACAGCAAACATGAAGAGTCCCTCAAGTGAAAACTAAAGTGACTCCTGGACAAATGTCTTTTGGACACTTTAGGGAAAAAAAAGTTAAAGTTTTATTTATTGAAAAATTGTCAGAGCTTTTCATATGGTAATGTTCATTATGAATCTCTAAAAGAAGATTAAATCATATAAGCTTTTCAAGGTTATATGATTAAAAATATTCTTTTTTTTTGTCCGGGCGCGGTGGCTCACGCCTGTAATCCCAGCACTTTGGGAGGCCGAGACCATCTTGGCTAACACGGTGAAACCCCGTTCCTACTAAAAATACAAAGAATTAGCCGGGCGTGTTGGCGGGTGCCTGTAGTCCCAGCTACTCGGGAGGCTGAGGCAGGAGAATGGCGTGAACCCGGGAGGCGGAGCTTGCAGTGAGCTAAGATCGCGCCACTGCACTCCAACCTGGGGGACACAGCGAGACTCCGTCTCAAAAAAAAAAAAAAAAAAAATTCTTTTTTTTTCTTCTTTTCCTTAGAAGATTTTTCTCAACTTTTTTCCTGGATAGTAAACAGAGAGAAATCATCAGTTACCTTGCTATCAAATGTGGTACATGGACCAGTGAGAAAGGAGAGCGGAAGGAGCAAGTTAGGCAGATATTTAGGCCAAGTCCTCAGAAGAATTATTTTCTAACAAAAAGAGCAGCCTGGAAGATCAAGCTACAAGCACAGATAAAAAAGCAAGGTCCAACATTAAAAAAAAAAAAAAAAAAAAAAGCCTTCTGTGAAGCCAGTAAGTTTCACGATATACACGGTGGGCTTCAGTGTGCATATCCCTTTCCTTTTTGGGGCATACTCAGATAAGGAAACTTGTACAGGGGGTTTTGCCTAAAACATGCCTGCAGATGCACAGATAAGATATACAGAACCAGGCATGTCCACAATTAAAAATTCCGCCTCCTGACACATGCACAGTAAGTGAAGTTAAACAACATGGAGTAACTCAGGCTAAGAGCCCGCATGTGCACTAGAGGGACAGGGTGGAACTGTCAGGAATTTACACCCTATACAAATGAAACACTTAGTCCTGACGAGGTTTTTTTTTTGCCTTATGCAAATGAAGCATCTTGCCCCACCAGCCTGTTTATAAAAGTCCTTGTAGTCAACTGTAAAATGGCAACCCTCTTTCTAGCCCCCTCTCTGCAGTGGAGAACTTTCTCCTTTCTCTTATTAAACTTTCACTCCAACCTCACCCTTGGTGTCCATGCTCCTTAAATTTCTTGGTCGTGAGACAAAGAACTCCAGGTGATACCTCAAACCATGAGAGACTGCCACATTGCGGTGCATTGACAAGACTGTAACAGCAGCAGCACTAGCATCACTCACTATCTTAGAAAGGCTTAGTATCAGGCCCCACCCAGATCTACTGACCAGCATCTGCAAGATTTCCAAGATGACCCTTTGCATATTCAAGTTCGAGAAGACTTGGACTAAAAGATAATTCTGAAACCAAAGTGACAACACTTATGTTTAGATACGTGTATTGCATAAATATCTTTCTGGAATGTAACTTTCATGACAATAGAAATTATGTTGCTCACAAATGTATCCCATGTACCAGAACAGTGTTTGTGGAACATTATAGGTATTATGTGCTCTATAGTATTAATGAAACATTACATTGATTTGATGCCTCACGGATTGGGACATGGGCTTGGGGAGAAGAAATGATGGTCTTTCCAGAAAGCATCACTTCAGAGTAACTTTCAGCCTCCAAGATAGACAACAGATTCATTGCAGACATTATGGAGGATAGTTGAAAAATCTGGCTATGGAAAAATAACTAAAAAATATTCATTTTATAGGTGATGGAAGTAATATTTTTTGCAAGTATTTTATAATTCTAATACCTAGAATGACTGTGTTTTAAACACTCAGAAGTGTTCTAGCAACTTCCGAGTTCTCCAAAATCAGTTTTCTCTTACTCATTGAGGTTGTCTTTCTGAAATGGTTTCTTTGGTGTGTGATTTTCACTCTGGGCCTCTTTTTTTTAAATCTCAGAGTCACATTATTGTATATAGAAAGACTTAAACTTCCACATGGCCTCTAACACTAATGTGATTTGCAATTAAGCTTCTAATGATCTTTGTAAATTGAGATCACTGATTTAACTCCTATTAAGGGTAATTTTGGAACAGCTTTGATATAGAATTATATAATATGGACACACTTCCTGACTTAATAATGTGGAGCTTTAATAGCTAAAAATACTATAAACTATAATTCAATATAGATGTATAGTTAATGGAATCGAGGGCATCTTCATAGGATGCAAATGTGGTATTGCTTAGATAGTTCTGAGGACACAGTGAAGAACCTTCTTCCCTCTGCCATCACCACAAAACAGTTGCTTATAATTTTAATAGACTCAAACTTGGCCATTAATAACTACTAAAGAAACCCAACCTTTTACCTCTGGCCTTACATTCTCTTCCAGTGTCTGTCTTTTCCAGTTACTCCCTCAATACTCTATGGTCTGTCCTTCTGGCTGCTTGACATTTCTCAGAAGTATTTCATTCCTGTGGACCTTCTCTCAACTTATTCCCCTGGAATACTCTGCCCACTTTTCTCTCTGCTTTCTTCTCTGTCTGGTGAATTCCTATAAGCCCTTCAGAGCATAGGTCAACCATAACTCTAGAAAGACTTCCTTGACTTCTCAGGCTAAACTACTACTACTGCACTATGTAGTTATCTCTCTTCCAGATAAATCATTTATTATGTCTGTTTGAGAATGTGTTGGATTCTTGTCTCACTACATATACCAAAGTAGGTCTTGCTAGATTATTAACTGTTCAGGGATGGGTGTGTCAGATTTTTTATCTACATATTTCTAACAGTTAGCATAATAGAATTCAGTTATTCAACAATAAGCATCTTAAAGAGTTCAGTGAATGAAAGGCAGTGAATGAATGAATAATCTAAACCTAACAGAATGTGAGCAATGCAGTTTTTCTAAGCAAGGCATATTCAAATGCAAATTCATATGTCATTGCTTTCTTCCTTCAGTGTTTAAATTCTTTAAGTGGTCTAATATAATAATAATTGTCATGCGCGTCCGTATGAAGAGACCACCAAACAGGCTTTGTGTGAGCAATAAAGCTGTTTATTTTACCTGGGTGCAGGCGGGCTGTCCGAAAAAAGAGTCAGCAAGAGGTGGTGGGATTATCATTAGTTCTTATAGGTTTGGGATAGGCATACAAAGTACATTCTTAAGGGCGGGGGAGAATATATGGTATTAATTAGGGTGGGGCAGGAACAAATCACAATGGTGGAATGTCATCAGTTAAGGCTATTTTCACTTCTTTTGTGGATCTTCAGTTGCTTCAAGCCATCTGGATGTATACGTGCAGGTCACAGGGGATATGATGGCTTGGCTTGGGCTCAGAGAACTGACAGTAATAACCACAATTTATCAAGCATACATCACGAAGCAGGCACTATGCTAGGTAGTTTGATGCAGATACAAATTCCTTTTTCTGTAGTACTTATGGCTGTCTCTAATTAAAAAACAAAAACAAAAAAATTAAAAGCTTCCTTGAGTACATAAGCAGTCCTCTGTCTCACTTATCACCCCTTTCTTTGATTCACACACACTCTTTTTTCACAATTTAAAACATGACAACAGTTTGTCTTCTACAGCTCTTTTCGTATGTATTAATTTTCTTTCTGTAATTACACTGGGAACCCTCTCAGAAGCAATATCTTGTACATTTTTGATGTTCTATTTCTTTCCCCATCCTGCTCCAATCTCCATCAGAATATTAATCACTAAGGAGGGATTTAACACATATTTGAGCTTTGAGATACTTTGTTCCTCTTTTCCTCACTCCTCTTTTTTTTCCTTTTATTTTCTCCCTTGGAATCATACTTAATACTTAACTGCCTTTAAGTATTGCAACATTGAAGCAGTCACGTAGGGATGTGCTCACTGTTGGTTGCTGCACTTCAACACCATGATTTTCACCTGTTGTCCTGCTATAATAATTATTAATGGTGCATCCTTTCATACTCAAAGATGTCCCCATTGGGATGATAAATTATATGGTCATCCTAACGATAGGAATAAAAATGCTGCAGAAAATTGAACAGAAAATCACAGGCTAGAAAAGTGTTGTATCACCTAGGTAACTACACAAGAGGATGCAATGTAGACATAGCAGTTCTGAGATTATTTTTATGTAATATAAACTGTTCCACAGCACAGAAAAAGATGACAATTTTCAACTCATATTATACATAATGCAAAAAACTGGCAAGAATAGCACAAAAAAAGAAAAATATGGGTCATTTTCACCTACATCTATAGATCCAGAATTATATAAAATAATAACTAAACTATGACAAAATAATATTTTATGCTTAAGGAATTATTCAAGATTGAAAGAATGATCTAATATTAAGGTGTCTATTAAAGTAATTCACTACTTCAATATGTTAAGGATATTAAGCACTTAACAGTCTACCTACTCTTGGTAACAATTCTCTTTTAAATGGACATCTTAAGGACACTTGAGAAAAACTTACTAGTAAAATATTTTTAAACTATTGTGGTGTAGAGCTGGGGAGGAAAAAATATATATAACTGGATCTTTCCTCATGTTTCTACTACAGAATGAAAGCCTTAATCTGATTAAAAGGCAACAAGCACCCTGCTCTTAGGACATTGTTAAACATTGTTAGATATGAGTTCTAAATTTCTCTTCAAAGAATCAATATGTCAATATGTTCAATTCTTTGCCTTCTTTTAAACTTAACTTCCTCATAAAGCAACCTTTTTCGATTACCTGCTCCACACTGACTCATTCCGATCACCTGCTCATTCTCCACCCTGACTCATTCCTATTTCCTGCTCTGCCATAACCATTTTTCCCACCAAACCACTCACCCTGTCACTCTTTAAATTAGCCAATTAGAATTAGTTTAGCCTGTGCAGTCTAACCCTAGCCAATAGGGGAACGACACAGCAGCAGGGGCCATGTGTGTCAGGGATAAGAACCCCTTCCCTTCCCTTGTCCAAAGTGCATGCTCACCATTGCTCCATCTGTAAGGGCACACCCTTCTATAGAAGTACATTGCCTTGCTGAGAATTACATCTGTAAGGGCGCACCCTTCTATACAAGTACATTGCCTTGCTGAGAATTAAAAAGAAGATTTTATATTCAAGTGCTATTTCTTTTGTGGCACCGAAACTTTATTTATAACAACGCTCATTACAGCTGGGGAAAGGGAATGGGAGAGTAAAACCTGTTTCTGGAGTAGGGACAAGATAATGTCCCAAACTCACAAATACTGCCAGAGGAGAGACAAGAGAATTGAGAAGTCATACCCCCAAGACTTAGTGACATCAGGCAATACTAAAACTGAGGGTTATTCAGATAAACAGAGACTGTACCCTCTCACAACCATCACTGCCCAATGTCAGCTAAACAAGCTTAGAAAAATGAGTAACAGCAGAGAAATACTGCAAGAGGAACAAAAGGGCATGCAAAGTTACCCTCTCTGAGGCAAAGTACAAAGGGAAGACTTAAAACTTAGACTCAATAAGACATTCCTCTGGTAATCCAGTCCACACCCTGACACAAAGTACAGTTCACCTTTGAACAGTGTGGGGGATAGAGACGTTAACTCCCTCGCCCCCATGCAATTGAAAATCTGCATATAACTTTTGACTCCCCAAAAACTTAACAACTAATAGCTTACTGTTAATAAGAAACCTTACCAATAACATAAACAGTCAATTAATACATATTTTATGTATTACACTGTATTCCTGCAATGAAGCCACAGAAAAGAAAATGTTATTAAGAAAATCATAAGGAACTGTAAATATATTTATTATTTATTAAGTGGAAGTGGGTCCTCGTGTTGTAGGATTTGTTAAGAACTTATTTTAGACAGATAGAAAAATGGGTCCTTAGGAAGTTTTCATTTTTAAAGCTGCTCCAGAAAAGTTTCCTGTAAAGCCCCGGCTCTTAGAGCCAACCTGGCAACCTTTGATATACAAATGCAAGCCATTAGAAACTGGGTCCACCCAACATGGTGATTCCCATGGCCTTCTTGCCCTTGCCCCACATGTTCCTGGCAACATGGCCACCCCCACATATCGCCACGTGGGTAGAACATCATGGCGCCCTGAATTTGCTTTTTTTTGGGGGGGTGTGGGGGATGAATCTCACTCTGTTGCCAGGCTGGAGTGCAGTGGCACCATCTTGGCTCACTGCAACTGCCGCCTTCTGGGTTCAAGTGAGTCTCCTGCCTCAGCCTACCGAGTAGCTGGGACTACAGGCAGGCGCCACCACCCCCTGCTAATTTTTGTATTTTTAGTAGAGATGGGGTTTCACCATGTTGGCCAGGATGGTCTCAATCTCTTGACCTTGTAATCTGCCCACCTCAGCCTCCCAAGCATTTGCATGTTAAAAGGCTGTGGTGGGAGGTGCCAGCTTTTTCACGGGCTATGCGAATGACATGCCTAGTCAAACCAATCCCCTGAGCCCTATACAACTCAGACACTCCCTCCTCCAGCCTCTGTGTATATACCTGGCTGGTATCCCTGGCAGGTGGGGACCTCCTCTTTAAGCTTTGGAAACCCCCTCCCTCTGTCTCTGTACAGGGGAGCTTCTTCCTTCTTTCTTCTCTCTTCTGCCTTGCCTATTAAACTCTCCACTCCTTAAAACCACTTCACATGTTTCTGTGTCATTTTATCTAAACTGGCATGAGGACCAAGAATCTGGTGTTCCTCCACTCATTGGAGCCGTATCACTCATCAATGTCTTCATCCTTGTCTCATCACACTGACTAGGCTGAGGAAGAAAAGGAAGAGGAGGGGTTGGTCTTGCTCTCTCAGGGGCAGAGGCAGAAGAGGTGGAGGAAGTGAAAAGGGAGGCAGAAGAGGCAGGCGTACTTGGTGTCGCCTTTGAGGAAATACATTGTAATTTCTGTCTTAATTGTTACTTTTTAATTTCTCTAAAAATGTTTCTATATGCAACCAATCCTTCCTCACCATCTGCTTTAGTTTCAGCACCCATATTACAGAAGGGTCAATGTCTTAAAAGTCAAAGTCAGTCCTTAATAATTGAAACCTTCTTCCAGATTGATTAATGTTGAATATTTTTTCTGGCACTGCTTCTTCTATGTCTTCTTTCTCATCATCTGGCACTGGTTTGGAAGCATTCACCTCCATCAAGTTTTCTTCTGTTAATTCCTCTGGTATGGTGTCTATTAGCTCTTAACTTTCTCCATATCTTGAAACACTTCACCTCCACAAACTTTTTCTTTCCATATCCACAATCTCTTTCATGATTTTCTTGATTGGCTCTGTTGTAAATTCTGTGAAGTCATGCACCATATTTGGACACAACTTTCTGCAGCAGGAATTTATTATGTGGGGAACGATGGCTTTTATGGCTTTTTCCATAACAATGATGGCATTTTCAAGGTGTAATCCTTCCAGATATTCATGATGTTCTCTCTATCAGAGTTCTCTTCCATAGCATTAACAATCCTTTCCAAAGAGTACTGTATACAATGAGTCTAAAAGGTTCTTATAAACCCCTGATTTAGAGGCTGAGTTAGAGGTGTTGTGTTTGAGGGCAAGTAGACAACTTCAACATCTTTGGTGTTGAACTCATGGGGTTCTGGGTGACAAGAGTATTGCCCAATATCAAAAGAACTTTAAAAGCCAGTCCCTTACTGGCAAGATACTTCCTGACTTCAGGGACAAAGCATCAATAAAACCAATTCAGGAAAAAAGACTGTCATTTTTCAGGCCTTCTTGTTATACTACCAAAAGACTGGCAGCTGGTATTTATCTTTTTCCTTTAAGGTTCATGGGTTAGCAGCTTTATACATAAGGGCAGTCTTGATTATAAACCTGACTGCATTTTCACAAAACAGTAGAGTTAGTCTATTCCTTTCTGCCATAAATCCAGGTGCTTTCTTCTCTTCTTTGATAATAAATGTCCTTTATGGCTTTTCTTTTTTCCCAGAATAGGGCACTTTCATCTGCATTAAAAACCTGTTCAAGCAGACATTCTTTCTCCTTAATGATTTTCTTAATAATGTCTGGGAACTCATTTGCTCCCTCTTGGTCAGCAGAAGCTTCTTCTCTTGTTATCTTGACGTTTTCTAAAATTATCAAACCATCCTTTGCTGGCATTAAATTTTCCAGCCTTAAATCCTTCACCTTCCTTTCCCTTAAGTTGCCATTTAATGACTTCACTTTGTCTCAAATGATATTATTCTGTAGGTATGTGTTTCTTATGGCACTCCTGCACTCACATAAAAGCTGCATTTTCAATACACAATAAAACGTTTACAAGTAGTGCACAGTTTTCAAGCCTCCTGGCATAGCTGTAGAGATGGCTTCATGAATTTTCTCTTCTTGTCTTTTTTTTTTCAATAACATTCCTTATACTGGATTCACTTATCTTGAAATGGCAGGTAACTGCAGCTGCAAACCTCAATATATGGTATATCATGCAGTTCAACTTTTTCTTATAATGTCATGAGATTTTTCTGTTTGTTGAGAGCACTTCTAGCATCACCAATGGCACTTTGTATGGGTCCCATGATGTTATTCAAGGTTTACAACATTGTGCTATACATGATGAAAAATATGTGAAAAGCATGAGAGGTCACTTTTTACTGGAATATGCTGTTTCCTGGAGAAATGGACTGCTCACAAGGAGATGATTAGCATCACATGACATTTTAAGCAAATATAATACAAGCTCATCACAATGGCAACAGGAGATGGCTACAAAATTATTACAGTTGTAGAGTATGTATTACAATTAATACATACTGTATATATATTAATTATAATATGTATTATAACTGTATTATAATGCAGTTATGATTTAATACTGTATTTTTACATTTGTTTACATTTCTTTCAAGTGCAAATAACACCATATATGGTTTGTGTTTGTGTGCATATGTTTTGATAGGTTTTAACATTTTAAAACAAATTTGTGTGTATCTCATGGCAGTCAATGATAAAATAAATGAGTATCTACATATGTATTATGCATTGATGACATACCTAAATTTTCCTTAATTTTTAAAATACTTCTAGACTATGCAGTTTAATGTTTTTCCAAATTTTCACAAATCTCCAAATAATTTTCCAATATATTTATTGAAAAAAAAAACTGCATATAAGTGAACTCACACAGTCCAAACCCATGTTTCTTCAAAGGTCAAATCTATATGGGAAATTTGAAGCCTATGGTGCATTGGAGATAGCCATAACAACAAAAATATCTCAAGCCTAGCAAACTGCTACTTGAATAACTACAATCAAGCCCTAGAAGGAAAAAAAGAAATGCCAGTTTTCAGATATAAGAACCTTTTACTGCAGTCTCTATCATCCTACACAAGATGTTTAGCTTTCAAAAGAATTGTGAAGCATACAAAACAACAACAACAAAAATATGTATTTGGCAAAAACAAAGAAATCACTAGCACCAACCTGAGATATAACATAGATGTTAGAATTATCTAATAGAGAATTTTAAATAATTGTGAATATATGAAAGAAATTTCTGGAAATGATAGGTAATATGAAAGATCAGAGAGGTAATTTCAGCCAGGGAATAGAAATAATCTTTAAAAATCAATGACAATGCTGGAAATGAACATTTAAACCAAGAATAAGAATCTTTTTTGATGAGTTTATCAGACTCAACACTAGCTAAAGAAAAAAATCAGACTTGAAGATAGATCAATAGAAATTGACCAAACTGAAATACAAAGAGAAAAAAGGAGTCACAAAAGCGGAAGAGAACATCCAAGAACTGGGCAAAAAAAAAATCAGCCATTCTAACATATGCAAAACTGGAACTCGAGAAGGAGAATAGAGAGAAATGAGCAGAAGAAATAGTTGAAATAACATCTGAAAATTTTTCACAGTTAATGACAGACAACAAATCAATAATTCAAACAGCTTAGAGAATACTAAATAGGATGAATACAAAATATTAATTAGTCAACTAATTAATTTAAACCACTAAAACACAATATATAACATATTTGTAACTGCTGAAAATAAAAAGCAAAGAGATCTTCAAAGCAACCATAGATGAAAGAAATAAGTGGGAGAAAACAGAAAAAGAGCAAGACAACAAGCAAGAGTTATGTAGCTTAGGAATGATAGAAACAAAGGTAAGAATTACAGCAGATTTCTCATTAGAACCATGCAAGCCAAAAGACAGTGGAATGACATCTTTCATAAGCTGAAAGAAATAAACTGTCAAACCAGAATTCTATACTTACTGAATATCTCTTTCAAAAATAAAGAAGAAATAAAGATGTTATCAGACAAACAAAAACTAATGAGCATTACCAGCAGAGCTAGTCTACAAGAAAAATGTTAAAGGAATTTCTTCAAGCAGGAAGAATATACTATCAGACTGAAACATGGATATACACATGGAAATAAGGACCACTAGAAGTGGAATCAGTGAAGATTTTCTTTTAATTGCTCTAAAAGGTAACTGACTTTAAGCAAAAATTGAAGGAATTTAGCATGTGTTTATAGCATAGGTAAAAGTTAAAGGTATGGCAACAATAACCCAAAGTGGAGGAGGGAATAATTGCAGATATACTTTTGTAGGTTCCTATAATTACAACTTAAAGTGGTACTAGTATTATTTGAAGATAGACTCTGATTAATTAAAGATGTATATTGTTACCCTTAGAGCAATTACTGAAAAAAAAATTAAAGTACAAATAGTAAGTCGTAGAGTAGATGAGATGGTGTATTAGTTTGTTTTCATTCTGCTAATAAAGATATATCCAAGACTGGGTAATTTATAAGGGAAAGAGGTTTAATTGACTCGCAGTTCAGCATAGCTGGCGAGGCCTCAGGAAACTTACAATCATGGCAGAATGGAAAGCAAACACATCCTTCTTCACCTTATGGCAGAAAGGAGAAGAATGAGCAAATGTGGGGAAGTCCCATTATAAAACCATCAGATCTTGTGAGAACTCATTGACTATCATGAGAACAGCAGCATGGGCATAACTGCCCCCATGATTCAATTATCTCCACCTGATCCCTCCCACAACACTTGGGGATTATGGGAACTACAATTCAAGATGAGATTTGGGTGGGGGGCACAGTCAAACCATATCAGATGGTATCATAAAAGATATTCAATTATTACATGAGAAGGCAGAAAAGAGGAAAGAAGCAAAGAACCAATGGAATAAAAGAAAACAGCAAAATGTTATATTTGTTATTAACTACAACATTAATCTCATTAAATGTGAGTGATCTAAATACACCAGTTAAAAGATAGAAATTTTCAATACTTAATAACTATATATTGTATATATAAAAGTTACTAAGAGAGCAGAAAGTGTTAGGCCAGAATTATAAGTACACAAGGTTATACATATGTAATTAGCTTGATTTGGCCATTCCACAATGTTTACTTATATCAAAATGTCATTTTGCAAATCATAAATATATACTATTTTTGTCAATTAAAAAATAAAATTTTAGGAGACAGATTTTCAGATACAATTTAAAAAGCAAGTCCCAATTACAATGCTGCCTATATAAGAAAGCTGTTTAAAGTTCAAATACAATACATAAGTTAAAATAAAAGGATGAGATGAGATATATCAAACCCTAACCAAAAGAAAGCTTGAGTAGTTAGACTAAACTAAAACAAACTAGATTTCAGAACAAAAGATATGATTATTATCAGAGATAAAGAACACTATTATATACCAAGAAAAGGGTCAATTTTCCAAGCAAATATAATAGTTCTAAATGTGGATGCACAAAAAACAAAACAAACAAAAAAGGCACATTGGCCAGGCACAGTGGCTCACACCTGTAATCCCAGCACTTTAGGAGGCTGAGGCGGGCGGATCACCTGAGGTCAGGAGTTCAAGACCAGCCTGGCCAACATGGTAAAACCCCATCTCTACTAAAAATACAAAAAATTAGCTGGGCACAGTGGTGGGTGCCTGTAATCCCAGCTACTCGGGAGGCTGAGGCAGGAGAATTGTTTGAACCTGGGAGACAGAAGTTGCAGTGAGCCAAGATCGCACCACTGCACTCCAGCTTGGGTGACAGAACAAGACTCCATCTCAAAACAAAAGCAAAACAAAACAGGCACAGGCAAAAACTAATGGAAATAAAAAGACAAATAGACATCCACAGTTACAGTTGGAGACTTAAACATCTCTCTCAGTAATCAATAGAGAATTGTCAAGGATAAAGAAGACCTAAGTAATACTATTAACCAAATGGATTTAATTGACATCTGCAGAACTACTAATACCAAAGGTAGCAGAATACATTTATTTTCAAATTTAAATGGATCATTCACTAATACAGTCCATATTCTGGGACATAAAACAATCCTTAACAATTTTAACAGAATAGAAATCATACGAAGTATGCTCTAAGACCATAAAGGAAATAAACCAAAAATCAATAACAGAAAGAAATCTGGAAACCACTCCCCACCTTCTGCCAAGTATTTGGAAATTTAACAACACACTTCTAAATAACCCATGAGTAAAAAAGTATTTATCAATGGAATTCTTAATAGAAGTTTAAAAATATTTTGAGCTGAATGCAAATGAAAATGCAACATAACAAAAGTTGTGGCATGCAACTAAATCAGTGCTTAGAGAAAAGTTTATATCATTAAATGCTATTAGAAGAAGAAGAAAGTGTAAATGATTTACACTTCCACATAAGAAATAGAAAAAGAAGAGCAAATGAAATCCAAAGCAAGCAAAAGGATTGAAATAAAGAACAAAGCAGAAGTAAGTGAAATTAAGAATAGAGTAACAATAGTGAAAAATTAATAAAATCCAAAGCTGATCTTTTAGAAAAATCAGTAAAATTGTTAAATACTGACCAAAATGTTAAACAAGAAAAAAATGATACAAATTACCAATATCAGGAACAAAAGAGAGAATATGACTAAAGACCCCATAGCTAAAACCATAAAAACCCTAGAAGAAAAGCTAGGCAGTACCATTCAGGACATAGGCATGGGCAAGGACTTCATGTCTAAAACTCCAAAAGCAATGGCAACAAAAGCCAAAATTGACAAATGGGATCTAATTAAACTAAAGAGCTTCTGCACAGCAAAAGGAACTACCATCAGAGTGAACAGGCAACCTACAGAATGGGAGAAAATTTTTGCAATCTACCCATCTGACAAAGGGCTGATATCCAGAATCTACAAAGAACTTAAACAAATTTACAATAAAAAAATCAAACAACCCCAACTACAAGTAGGCGAAGGATATGAACAGACACTTCTCAAAAGAAGACATTTATGCAGCCAACAGACACGTGAAAAAATGCTCATCATCACTGGCCATCAGAGAAATGCAAATCAAAACCACAAATGAGATGCCGTCTCACACCAGTTAGAATGGCGATCATTAAAAAGTCAGGAAACAACAGGTGCTAGAGAGGATGTGGAGAAATAGGAACACTTTTACACTGTTGGTAGGACTGTAAACTAGTTCAACTATTGTGGAAGACAGTATGACGATTCCTCAAGCATCTAGAAGTAGAAATACCATTTGAACCAGCCATCCCATTACTGGGTATATACCCAAAGGATTATAAATCATGCTGCTATAAAGACTCACGCACACGTATGTTTATTGCGGCACTATTCACAATAGCAAAGACTTGGAACCAACCCAAATATCCATCAATGATAGACTGGATTAAGAAAATGTGGCACATATACACCATGGAATACTATGCAGCCTTAAAGAAGGATGAGTTCATGTCCTTTGTAGGGACATGGATGAAGCTGGAAACCATCATTCTGAGCAAACTATCACAAGGACAGAAAACCAAACACCGCATGTTCTCACTCATAGGTGGGAATTGAACAATGAGAACACTTGGACACAGGTTGGGGAACATCACACACTGGGGCCTATTGTGGGGTGGGGGGAGGGGGGAGGGATAGCATTAGGAGATATACCTAATGTAAACAACGAGTTAATGGGTGCAGCAAACCAACATGGCACATGTATACATATGTAACAAACCTGCACGTTGTGCACATGTACCCTAGAACTTAAAGTATAATTTAAAAAAAGATTAAAAAAAAGGCCCCGTCGCCATTAGGAAAAATCAGTAAGAGAATACTTATGCCCATAAATTCAACAACTTAGATTAAATGGACGTGGTGTTTGAAAGAATCTAACTATCAATGCTCATTCAAGAAGAAACAGATAACCTCAATAATGCTATATCTATTAAAAAAGTTTAATTCATAGTTTAAAACCATGGAGGAAAGAAAACTGCAACCCAGTTGGTTGTACTGTTAAATTCTATCATTTAAGGAGAAATATTTAAGAAAGAAAAGTAATTCTACATAATATCTTCCAAAGAATAAAAATGGAGGAAACATTTTCCAACACATTTTATGAGGCCAGCATTGGGAATATTAATAGCTCCTACTTCATAGTTAAGTCCAGAGGCTAAATTGAGCAATTCATATAAATGCATTTTTAGAGTTCCTAGCCCATGTTTCCTGGCTCTTGATAAGAACTATCCATAGCTCATGCCAATAATCCTAGCACTTTAGGAGGCTGAGGTGGGCAGATCACTTGAGGTCAGGAGTTCGAGACCAGCCTAGCCAACATGGTGAAATCTTGTCTGTACTAAAAATACAAAAATTAACTGGGCATCATGGTGTGTGCCTGCAGTCCCAGCTACTTGGGAGACTGAGGCACAAGAATCACTGGAACCCAGGAGGCAGAGGTTGCAGTGAGCTGAGATTGCGCCACTGCACTCCAGCCTGGGTGAGAGAGAGAGACTGTGTCGCAAAAAAAAAAAAAAACCTATCCGTAGCCAACAGTTACCAACTAATAAGAAAAGAAAGACAAACCAAATAGAAGATAGGCAAGATATTAAATAAACAATTCACAGAAGAAATATAAATGGTTAACATGAGAGTTAACATTATAAATAATCAGGGCAATGCATATTAAAATCTTAATAAAATAGTTTTCACCTATTAGATAAGCAAAAATGTAGATGATAAATAGTATACAGTTGGCAAGTTCTTCATAACCATGCAAGGAATATAAATTGGTACAATATTTTTGAAGGGAGATAATAGTTTTGATCAATATTTTAAATTTGCATATTCTAATATTCAACAATTGTTTCTAAGCATTTATTTGATATATGTTAAAGGATGCTTACTGCTATATCATTTTAATAGTAAACTATTAAAAACCAAATATAATCATCAATAGAGGAAATTCTTAAATTATCAGTTGTTTATACTATGGAATACTATGTAACAGTTGAAAATAATAAATTATATATGTACTGTCATGGAAATCTTATAGATATATTGGTAAGTGAAAAAAATTACAGAAAAATATGTATCCTATGATCCCATTCCTATCACAAATTACTGACAAACAAACCATATATCTGCATATATATACATGGTTAGTTTCTGGGTGGTGGTAAAGGGAAGCTTTCCCTACATCCTACATACGTTATTTTTTCCAAAAATGTGTTCCTATATTGTACATATAATTACATTTTATTTTTAGAATCGATGGAATGCAAGCACTTGTGTGCTTTTAGAGGTAAAATTTTTAAATAAGGGAACAGAAGGTTCAGAGGCTCTGAAAACTCAGAGTATGCATTTTGGAACTGAGAAATGCTGAAAGAAGGCTTCAGTAAAATTCTGCAGTGAGAAGTCTGTCCATGGTCTTTCCTCATCTCAATATAAAAGAGGCTCCCCAAGGCTTTGGTGGACTTCCTTTTCGTGTGTGTGTGTGTGTGTGTGTGTGTGTGTGTGTGTGTGTGTGTGTGTGTGTGTGTGTTTTCTCCCTCACTCTCTGTTTGTCCCAGAACACTAGATTAAGAATGAGTTAGGCCTCTGTTCAGATCTAGATTTCCAAGAAAAAGTGGAAACTAATTTTTTAAAAAGAATGAGATAGACCTAGGAGGGGATTCTTCTTCCAAAACAATGAAAGTCTCCCACAATTCTTCCTCATCCCAATTCCTGCCCCTCCAACACCAAGCTCTACTTAGCATCGCAGCACAGGGGTCCCTGACATGGCAGCCACACCACGCTGTGCGGGACAGTGTGGGGTCCCTGACATGGCAGCCACACCACGCTGTGCGGGACAGTGTGGGGTCCCTGACATGGCAGCCACACCATGCTGTGCGGGACAGTGTGGGGTCCCTGACATGGCAGCCACATCATGCTGTGGGGGAGAGTGTGGGGTCCCTGACATGGCAGCCACACCACGCTGTGGGGGAGAGTGTGGCGTCCTTGACATGCGGTCACACCACGCTGTGGGGGAGAGTGTGGGGTCCCTGACATGGCAGCCACACCACGCTGTGGGGGACAGTGTGGGGTCCTTGACATGCAGCCACACCAGGCTGTGCGGGAGAGTGTGGCATCCTTGACATGCGGTCACACCATGCTGTGGGGGACAGTGTGGGGTCCCTGACATGGCAGCGACACCACGCTGTGGGGGACAGTGTGGGGTCCTTGACATGGCAGCCACACCATGCTGTTGGGGAGAGCTCTGCAGCTTGACACAACACTCCTGTTTCTCATCAATTATAAAAAGCAGCTGGTCGTTGAATTTCCCCATGGAGGCTCTGAATTCACCGGGTGATTTCTGAAGCCTTCTCATCTATTTTGGTAGGTTTCCTGTAAAGGATTCTTTATCAGAAGTGGTGAAGATTAGATAGATATCATTATTTAAGATGAATATTTCTTATCAAGAGCCAGGAACCACAGGCCAGGAACTGTAGAAATACATTTACATGCATTGCTCAATTTAGCCTCTGGACTTTATGAGGTAACAGCTATTGATATCACCATTTTACAGATGAGGAAACTGTAGCTTAGAAGTGTAGAGTAATTATCCAAGTTCACGTGGTTGGTGAGTAGGAGGAGTTAGGACTTAAACCTAAATTCAAACCCAATCAGTCTAATTCCCTGTAAACTTAACTACCACATGAGAACTAGTGTGGGCTGAACAAGAAAAAAACTGTTCCTTGACAAAATGGAACCTATACCTTAGAACTTTTTAAGACAAGCTGTTTGCTTAATTCTGGGGTTATTTATATGACAAGAGTTACATGAAATAGCAGGGTGAGTCCCAACCTGGTGTACATTTCTCCCAGCAGCATGGAGGGACTGTATTGATTTTATCCTCTAAAAACCTGACAGCAGGACAATGTCATCGTTTCTTTTTTACAGATAACATCAGCCAGCAGTTTTCAAACCAACTTTGAGCATATCCATTTAGGATTCATTACCCTGGAAAATGTCCCTCTTATATCCATCAATGAAAATAAGCTGTTCTTGAAGGAGTCCTCAGAAAAGTCTACACCGAAAAAATGGACCTCAGAGTATATTCAGATTTGAAACACCTCACAGCTGGGAATAGATAACCTTTTCCTATCATCAACAAGAAAGCTGTAAGCACAGGGACTGGTATGCACCTTTCCAGAATCCTATCAGGAAAACGCATTCCTTTACATTCACTCCAGGCTGGAGATCTGAGAGGAGCAAAGAAGTGCTTTGCCAGAGCCCAATGCAAGGAAGCATATGGATCTGCTGCCCAGACATCCTCTCTCTGCACCTTCATCCACATAAAACATGGATTTAATGAGAAGAAGAAGCTGGCATAAATGAGAGAAGTCTCCAAATTTTAATGACTTAATACTTTTACTTCAGAACCCATAAACAACTACCATCTGGCCTCATTTTATTTTTTATCACACCGGAGAAAATCTCAGCCTACTACATGATAAAAAAAAAAATCAGAATCAAATTCCTGTTTTCTCTCAACCCCCACTTCCAGCTCTGAGCACAGAGTTTTGCAAAGCAAATCTTCACTATTATTCTTATGGAGAAAGAATTCTTGCAAGGATGAAAAAGAACCCATAGGAAGACAAGCACAAAAGGTGTTTTGTTTCTTTCAAATCAGTGTAATTGATACAGCTGTGTATGAGAGCAAAGCTGTTTCACTGAAACAGATCTAAGCCCCGGTAGGGACTTGCAGGCCTTGGCGCCATTTCCCTCAGAGCTGTTCTCAGATTACCTTACCTCAGTCTACCTTTAGTGTCTCCCGTCAAAACACCAAAAAATATGTAAATAAAAAGTTAAAATAAAGAGAATTCTCAATAAAGAGCTCTGAATTAGACAACAAAGACAGTTATTCTGTATTCTTTTTAGAAACTACCTCACTTTAAAAACATTTTTTAAAATAAATGAGTGGTACACAGTAATGAGTTTAATAAAAGCAAACTGGCTCAAGCTTTATAAAGTTCAGCCCTCTGTTCACGGTTCTGACACACCTTGGGATTTTCAGATGGGGGCAACTCTTACCCAGGGGTGAATTTGACCCATAATTTCATATTCTTCAGGAGAAAGAAGCAAATGGATGAGTTGAATCTGTTGCATGAGTGAATGAATAGGTCTAAGATGTCCTTCCATCATTATTGCTTGTGTTCAGATTGAATAGCATATGGCAACAAGGTTTGATTTGTGGGTCATAGCTCCTTTTAACCCCCTTTCTTTTAAGTTATCAATGAAGCTGTTTACTGTCTCTAAGCCAATTCAATCATGTATTACAGTGGTAGTTTTCTTGACTCCCCAACTCTCCATGCCTTAACCTCCATAAAGAGGGTCTACTTGGCAAGGTAAAACAGCTGAAACTTACTGAGTACTGTGATGGGCCATGCAGAGAGTTAAGGACTCTCTGTGTATTCACTCATTGAATCCCCACAATGGCCTTCCTATATGTTTATTATTGTTTTATACATGAGGAATCTGAGCTTCAGAAATGTTGAATTTACACAGCCACAAAGTGGCAATGCATGAGTTTAAAAGCACATGTCTGCTTTTTGAAATTGTACTCTTATGATACATTGCATTAGAAGGGGCACAGTCTTTAGAGCTGCCAGAACTCTAGACTCTATGCCCAGTTTGGTTATTTACTGGCTGGGTGACATCAGGAAAATTGCTTCACTGCTGTAAGGCTCAGATTCCTCAAATGTAAATAGGTATAAGAAGGCTGTCTGATACGGTTACTTGTAGGTTTAGAAACATTTTAGCACAAACTCTGATTCATAAGATATTCTCAATACATTAAGGCTATTGTCTTAGTTTTTATTAGTAACATTGAAGAGTCCACTAATTAAGAACCCACTCCATTCCAGCAGCTTGCTGACCATTTGGAAGATACGATGTAATAGCTTTCTTCTCAGGCCTGCCTTTTTAGAGCCAATGAATTTTTGAAGAACATTTTGATGCTAAATAGGTCAAATTACCTTTCTATTAATATCTTTTCAAAAGAAAAAAAATCCATCACGTGTATTTCCCGCTTACATTCTTAAGGGCTAGAATAAAAAGCTGCCATATCAGCAGAGATTGTATTAGGCTAGAATGTTTTGTCCTAGAACTTTGAAGAATGCACTATTCTCTTGGAATTCTATTTCCCTTCCGTTTTGAGAGCTCGAAGGCAATCGTGTCAGCTACTGCAGGGCTGCAGAAATGTTCTTCATTTCTATCCTGTACATGAAAATTAAATTTAATTATTCCCCAACATGTCAAAGGCACTCATCAAGTTAGGCTGGTTTATGCTGAGCAGAAACTGCGAATAAGATTTAATTTGGAAATACTTGTTTCCGCAAATCTTCCTGAACTCTGAGGAAGAATTACTATTTGTGGCAATACATATGGGAAACCTACTGTGCTGACTGAGAAATGTCATTTGAGGTGGCAAAGCTGTGAAACGCACTGCGCTTAATTCCACCACATAGTAAATCCTTCACTGAAAAGTTATGGAAGAGGAAGCTTTGTCCCTAGGAACCAGCCTCCAGGAAGCAATGATTACATTAAAAGAGGCAGCAGGGGTTTACAGAACATATCAAGCTTACCAAATTTGATAGGATCCTCTCAGAATTAAAAAAAAAATGCTGAAATGCTGACAGGCAAAAATTGTCATTATGTGTATTTGGGCTGTTTTGAAAATGTTGAGTATATCACCAGAGGAAGCCAGATACTCAGGGTTTAATAAAATCTGTACCTGTAGGAAGAAAGAAAGGGGACAGGGGAGCAGGAGATATTCTGGTTGTTGAGCCCACACAGACTTTGCTATTAAGTGTCTCTGAATTCAATTCTTAGTTCCACTGTTTACTATGTATCCTTCAGGAAGTTACTTACCCTTTATAAGCCACAGTTTTCTTTTCTGTAAAATGAGAAACTAACATCAGCATTGTTGGATAGTCATAAGAAAGAAATGAAGTAAAATATGTAAGCATCCCATAGGTCGGAGGTCAATGCATGGAGGCTCTTATGCTTGTTGCTTTGGCTGTTGCGTTGTTGGCAGAGTGAATGGAAGCCATAAGAAAGCAACATCTTGAAGTGATTTCAATGAAGGTAAATGTGATTCTGATAGTACAAGCAGAGAATATCTGTGAGGTGAGGTTTGGCATCAGTTTTGAACACATAAAGCCACATATACATTTTTTTTTTTTTTTTGAGATGGAGTCTCACTCTGTCACCAGGCTGGAGTGCTGTGGTGCGATCTCTGCTCACTGCAACCTCCGACTCCCTGGTTCAAGCAGTTCTCCTGCCTCAGCCTTCCGAGTAGCTGGGATTATGGGCATGTGCCACCACACCCAGCTAATTTTTGTATTTTTGGTAGAGACAGGGTTTCACCATATTGGCCAGGATGGTCTCGATCTCCTGACTTTGTGATCTGCCCGCCTCGGCCTCCCAAAGTGCTGGGATTACAGGCGTGAACCACTGCACCTGGCCCACATATACATTTTAAGACTAACAAACTGGACGCACATTCCGTTGGTCTTCAAGATGAAAGGTATTTTCAGTAGTTGCGTAAAGCAGGTCTTTAAAATCATCCAAATACTTTTGAATCAGGAGAAGAACTATAGTGTATTTAAGCCATTCTCTTTAAAATATTTAGAAAATATGGAGGAATTGTATGTAGAATCCAGGGGAATTGTGTGACTTGTGAAGTTAGAGTTCACATTTCATGAACAGACATTAGGACAAGGGAATTTGGCTTTTCTAAACACTTCCGTGGCTGTGATGATAAGAACTATCAATAACATACGTTTCTTGATAATAATGAGAAAGAATCCTTTGTATCAGTTATTTGCTTTACCACAAGCAAACGTGTTCTCATGTCCTATATCTTGTTGGAGCCCCTAATATCCCTGTGGGGTAGACAAATCCAGTCATATTACCCTCAACTTACAGATGAGAAAAACGAAGCTCAGAGAGGTAGAAAGGTTTGCCCAAGCTCACACAGCTTGAAGTGAGGAAGCACAAAATAGGTAAAAGTTCTTCTGATTCTCAGCCCAGCATTCTCAAAACTATACCACACTGCCTCTTATTCCTAAATTTTTAAAAAGTTACACTGCAATTTTTTGTGTGATTCTCTATCTATAGTAAAACGAAATTTTAAATAGCAATTTAAACAAATATCCTATCCCTCCAATACATCATTTGGTGACTTTCTAACAAGATAGATTTTCTCGTAAACAACATGCCGAAGTCTTTATACCTAAAGTAATTACATACCATATCAATCACCCTCTCTCACTTTTTGTTGATACCACTCCCACTTTAACTACACAACTTTGCAGGGACTGAAAACAGAGTTAAGTCATGTCACAAGACTTTGAAGATAAAATTATGATGTGCCAAAAGGAGGTAGCAGGTTATAAATGAGTGTCATTTATTCATATCTAAGGACCATATCTGCAGACTCTAGGAATTCTGATGCCAATCTCTTGAGGCTATGTATTAGCAACAGAATCTGGATTTGTGTAGTTTGTGTTCCTGACTGCTGACTTGTAACAGGAGGATTAAAAACACATGCACACACACATATGCATACAAATAATCACATATGATTACAATTAATTTTGGTGGCTGACAAACCAAAGTGCCTGCCAACCCTCTAAAGAAAGAGTAGCAACTAATTACAAATATATAAATGAGTAGTAATGTGGTTATTATTGTTCAGAGAAGTTCATACTGGTAAAATGACCTTTACAATTAAAAGTTGTGTAGCTTTATATCTTAGAAGATCTTGTTCATACACAATACTTAAAATTTTAATTCATTTTCTATCTTTCATAGCTCTTAAATTGGACCATTTAATGAACTTCAGTGAAAACAAAAAGCAAAGAACACTCTCTGTTTCTTTTTCTTTCTCTCTCTCGCTGTATCATTTCACATAATAGTAGGTACTCCAAATTCTCAAAATTATTATTCATTGACTTCCCTGCATGTCTATGTGCCATTTCAAATCCTTATATAATTTACTCACATACATTATAGAGCCTAAATTCACATGACAGAGCTAAAAAAAAAAAAAAACTTTAAAGACCACCCAACTGAGCCTTGGCCCAACCCCCTCATTTTAGAAGTATGAAAACTTAGGCTCAAAGTGTCAGGTGACTTTCCTGAAGTCACACAACTGGCCAGTCAGAATTTACACTAGAACTTAGCTTTCAATACTTAGCTAAGGCATTTTATATAAATGAAGTGATGCCATAAGTGTGGATGTTAGTATTTTATTTTTTATTAATTAAAATAAGCAACAAATGCAAAAGGCCATAATTCTTCTCTCAATATAAGTTGGAAGAGTTCCTTTTAGGAAATAATGACTTGTCTTGCATATCATTCAGCAACTGAGCATTTATGTGATGGGTAAAGGCCAAATCTCACCCAGATTTGTAACATATAGGCAGGTCAGCATTTCATTTTGAGGTGGTTTCCTAGGGCCTACCATTACAAGGCTGCATCTTCTGTCTGGATAAACCATAATGTGGCTTTTATGATTAAAAAATGAGACAGAGAGAATTTTGCTGTCTTTATTATTAGTCACGTATCATGTAAGCACTATCTGGATATTTTCCACAATGATTGTAGCTCTCTCCTCAATTCCTGTCTGATAGTCCAAACAGCATGATCCTGGACAATATATAGCTGGTGTTAGTAAAAGAAACATGCATAGGACACGGCCATCAACATCCAGACAAGCCCCTAAGAGAAAAACTGGGACAGTTCCAGGTAAAAGAGGGGGGTAACGTTGATTTATTTTATACCTTGACTGGGGCAGAAATTGTGGTCCAGGTCCAATAATATTCATTTTCACCTTATTTGTGATGTAAAGGATGCATTTCCCTCTGATTTATTTGCATATACACATGCATATACACGTCTATCACCACAAGGAGCAAGCAGGATTTCTAAACAAAGAGGTTTTAAGCAGAGATCTGTGACTGTTACGCATTCTTCTTTCCCATTGCAGATTTGCCGTCTTTCTTTTTCAAAGGGGTACCTTGGCTGGCAGTACTTTGCTTCAGGCAGTAAATCATGGCCACAGTCTTCTATCAATCTTCTTCCTATGAGAAGCAAAAACAAAAACAAAAACAAAAAATCATTGTCTAGGAGCTCTTGAGTCCTACAGAGAGGATTTTTTTCACTGTTCTATTAACAGAAGAATAATAACACATATCCATTTAGTGCTTGTGCAAATTTAAGCTTGCATTTTGTTTAACCCTTGCATCCTTTTCTTTGAGCTTTTTGTTTGCTCATTATTTACTGAATTATTTCCTAATATGTTCTAGGCACTTTTCAAGACATATTAAGATGAAGACAGCCTCCATCTTTAAGCAGCTCACTGTCTTATAATGGTGACAGGCTGGTAAACAAATATTTTTCTTTGTGTGTCTAGTGTAAACAACCCAAACTCCAAAAGGCCTGCAGCCTCAGCCCCTCTCACATTACTCCGTGTTACATTCCACTTCTGGTCAATTGAAGTATTTATCTTGTTTTAAAGCAGGGATGTCTTTTAAACGTTGTCTTTATGAATTATCTATCCTGATGTGCAGTTAGAGCAGTGCAGTGCTTGTCAGCATAAACTTGAAACTCAAACTAATTGGGATAACACATCCTAATATTTGCTATGGTTTTAAATATTTTATAAGTATGGGAATTAGCTGTTAAAATTACAAACAAAAAACATGAGACGTAAAAGCATTTTGTAAACAAAATTATTTTAAATTGTTCATTAGAAGAAATGTCATACAAAAAAATAATAAAATGAGTTCTCATATTTAGTCCACGCAACTACAACAGTTATAACCAGTCCGCTGTTCTTGTTTAATTTCTACCCATTACAAAACTCTTTTTTTCTTCTTTTAATAGAAAGGAGATACTAGGGCATTTTAAAGCAAATTCATGCATTATATTATTTCTCCTATAAAGACTTCATACCTATGAAAAAGGGATTTTTCTTAAAACACACACAAAACAACATTATCACATTCAACACAATTAACAATAATTGTTGAATATCATCTAATGACTTGTCTGTGTCTAATTTGCCGTAGTTCTCCCAAGAACTATCTTTTTCCTGTTGATAAGGGCCACACTTTACAATGATTGATTGCTGTTTTAATGATTATTAGTGTGTTCTCCCCATTTCTTTCCAATATCATTTATTTTGGGGAACAATTAAAACTTCCCACATTCTGGATTTTGCTTATTGTTCTTTTTGTGTAAATTAGCATATTCTCCTGTCTCTCTTTTTTCTTTGAATTAGTAGTTATACTTGCAGGCTTAATTAGATAAAGTCTTTTTTCAGGAATATTTTATAAGAGGTGCTGTATAATTTCTGTGGCTTTACATTATGTGCACATAATATCTGGTCTACTTTTGGTGATATTAAGATTAATTAGGGGGCTCAGGTGGTCAACTGGGATCTGTCCATTATAATTTTCCATTAACCATTCACTTAATGGTGTTAGCAGCCACTGTTGATTGCAACCTAGATCCATTATTCCATTGGTATTGCAAAATTGCAATTTTCTAATTCTGTCATTTGTCCTGCATATATTAGCTATGATAATTTTATTAAAGAATAATATTCCTTCAATAGCTATTTGGTTACCCTGAAATGCTGGAAATACCCTGAAATACAGGAAAGGGAAAATAAATGCTTGATCCTTTACCTTTTTGATCAGTTTTCAGAGTAACGAGTTAGTGCCTTATTTTGCTCTTCTGCTGAGTTTTCATGGTGCTTTAAAATATAGCAATATTATTTTTCATCTCCACATAGCACTTCTTTATTTTACATGGTTGCTTTTCTGTGGTATCCCAAACTGATTTGAAAAAAGTACATTCTCTTACATCTTCAATCTCCTTGAATCCAAAAATCATGAATCTCCTAAATATTATTCTGCTTTGTATGTAAGTCAGTAAGGAAAAGAAATTATGCTAGGTTTTCAATCAATGGAAATTTAATATAGGACATTGGTTACAAAAACGATAGTAGGGTTAAATAATTTTTTTAAAAAGGAGGATATTATTAGTAACTCAGGAAGCCACTGCCCACTTAAGCTAAAGTACAAATGGGGAAACAGTATATAGTGCCCACAATAACTTCATCACTAAGGCTACAGGAGCATCTGCTACCACCATTATCACCACTGTTGCTGCTTCTATGGCAGAAGCCTGGAACTCACATTTCCACTGATGCTGCAGGATCTCAAATACTTCTAATACAGCTGCTGCCGGAGCCAGAGCACCTGAGCACTATGTTGATGGGGATGATAGAGCACTCACGTTGCACTGCTGCTGAAACTACGTCTGAAGAACCCAGGAGCCTGCATTTTTCCTGTGCAGCTGTCACTGCTGGAGAAGCCACCAAAAACCTAAAATAGGAAGAAAGATTACTTCTCTCTTCCTCATGCCTTTCAGTCTAATTTCCAACAGTGCTTTTCACTGATAGACCCTACCCAGAAGAACCATACTAGTAAGGGAGTCGGTGAAAGGTAGCTTTCAGACTTCCATTTCCCTGTAATATATAGCAAAGCTTGAAAGGGCAAGATGAAGCTAAGAGTAGTCAGATAAATGGCCACATATACTACTTTTATTATTGCAGAGGGAGTCAACTCCTATAAGTCTTCCTGTAAGTCTTCACGGTATCTCAAGCCACAGAGTTTTTTATAAGTTCTATGATTTTCCTTGTTTACTAATCCATAAGGAGGAAGTTTTGTGTCTGTCCATAGTGATCCTGAAGTCAAATTGGAGTTAAATTTAACTCAAATATTCCAAAGAGGGCTTTGCTTTCAGATCAGTGGCATAACATTTAAAAATATATAAATATTGACATCTGACCATTTTGGAGATCAAACTATCTGGGCAGTAAAATGAACCAAAGTCATGGCCTTTACTAGAAGCTTCATATCTGTAAGATAACACGGACAGCATCCCTGAGGAAAGGCCCCTCACTGAACTGGAACTCTGTTAAGTGACAGTTGTTGCTTGGATCCAGGTTGGGGTCTTTCCAGGTACTTTTATTGCAGCCAATCTATAACATGAGGGGAAGCCAAAGAGACACCACTAAAGAATCCCTCAGATTGTCCTTGCTCTCCATATACAGGTCAGAAAACCTTTGTCTCTTAGAAAGCTGTGCCATGTAGATGGGGCTTTTTCCTGTTTGGCTACCAGGAACAAGACCATAGATCTCCCATCTTTTCCCATCAATCGAATCAATATTTTACCTTATAGATGTTTTTCAAATGCCTGGTAAATAGTGATATTTAGCCTTGGTTTCTGAGGCAGCTAAAAAAATTCATTTGTATACTTTTTTTACCTCTTAAATAGGAATTTAAGAGGATAAAAAGAAGGTGAGGTCTGTGCTTATCGAATAACATTGCTGAAAAACATATTTATTCTAAAATTATTTCAGCACTCCCCTTAACACGTTTTATCAATCATAAACTCATATAAAATCTATTTTTAAATGTAGCCATATATATGGAGGATTAATGCTTATTTTTTTATTTTACATTTCATTTATTTGTTGATAAGGTAGCACTTTCATATGGTTAAAAATGCAAAATATAAAAATGGTCAAGTGTGATAAGCTTCCTTTCCATCCATGTTCTCTGGCCACTATAGAACTTTCCCTATGTTCAGTTCTCATGTATTTTTCTAAATATATTTTATGTATGATGGTGTACCCATATATCCTGTCTTGCACCTTGCTTTTTTCACTTAAGAAGTATATATTGGAGTTTATATATATATACTATATATATAATATGACATCTGACAATTTTGGAGATCAAACTATCTGGGCAACAAAATGAACTGAAGTCATGGTCTTTACTGGGAGCTTCATATCTGTCAGATAACATGGACAGCTTTTGTTAAAATACATGAGAACTGAATATAGGGAAAGGAACTGAGTGGCCAGAGAACATGGAAGGGAAGGAGCCTTTTCACTCTTGACCATTTTTATATTTTGTATTTTTAACCATATGAAAGTACTACGATAGATAGATGATAGATGATAGATAGATAACTCCATATCAATTCCCTCATGTATAGGATACGTTCCTACAAGTGGAATTGTTGGATCAAAGGATATATGTCATTTGTAATTTTGATGGATATTGCCAAGCTGTCCTCCATAGGACAATTTACACTTACACCATCAATGTAATGAGAGTGTCTGTTTCCCCACATTCTCACCATCACAGTGCGTCATCAAAATTTTGTTCTTTGCTAAGTGAAAAATCTGTCATATAATATAAATGTAATATAAATACCATGTAAATGATGACAAACACTTTTATATTAAAGTATTATTTATATTTCCCTTTTTGTGACCTCCTAATTCATATTCTTTGTCTGATTATTCCAATTGGGTTAGTGTCCTTCTTTTTTTAATTAATTTGTGGGAGTGCTTTATATTTTAGGAAAACTGGCTCTTTATTTGTTACTTTAGTTGCAAATATCTTCCTATTATATATTTTGTCATTTGTCTTAGAATATGTTCAATCTTTGCAATTTAAAACATAGAAGAAAGTAAATTTATCAATCTTTATCTTTATGGTTTTTGAGTTTTATGTCATAGCTAGAAAGGCCTTCCCCAATCTTGGATTATTTGATCATTCTCCTCGTCTTAAACATTTAAATTTTTAAAAAAATATTCTTCAACTTTCATTTTAAGTTTAGGGGTACTTGTCCAGGATGTGCAGGTTTGTTACATGGGTAAATGTGTGCCATGGTGGTTTCCTGCACAGATCATCCTGCCACCTAGGTATTAAGCCCAGAATCCATACTATTCTTCCTGATGCTTCCTGTTGGGACCCCTTCCAACAACCCCAGTGTGAGGTTTTTCTCCTCATGTGTCCATGTGTTCTCATCATTTGGATCCAACTTATATGTGAGAACAGGCAGTGTTTGGTTGTCTGTCCTTGCATTAGTTTGCTGAGGATAATGGCTTCCAATTCCATCCGTGTCCCTGCAAAGGACATGATCTCATTCCTTTTTATGGCTTCATAGTAATCCATGGTGTGTATGTGCCACTTTTTCTTTATCCAGTCTATCATTGGTGGGCATTTATGTTGATTCCATGTCTTTGCTATTGTGAATAGTGCTGCAATGAACATATGTATGCATGAATCTTTATAATAGAATGATTTCTATTCCTTTGAGTATACACCTAGTAATGGGATTGCTGGGTCAAATGGTGTTTCTACCTCTAGGTCTTTGAGGAATCGCCATACTGTCTTTCACAGTGGTTGAACGAATTTACACTTCTACCATCAGTGTGAAAGCATTCCTTTTTCTCTGCAACCTCACCAGAGTCTATTGTTTTTTACTTTTTAATAATAGCCATTCTGACTAGTGTGAGATGGTATCTCATTGTGATTTTGATTTGCATTTCTCTAATGATCAGTGATATTGAGCTTTTTTTCATATGTTGGTTGCATGTATGTCTTCTTTTGAGAAGTGTTTGTTTATGTCCTTTGCTCACTTTTTAATGGGGTTGTTTGTTTTCTTCTTGTAAGTTCATTTAGGTTCCTTGGAGACTCTGGATATTAGGCCTTTGTCAGATAAAAAGATCAGAAAAATTATCTCCCATTCTGTAGATTGTTCATTCTGATGATAGTTTATTTTACTGTGCAGAAGCTCTTTAGTTTAATTAGATCCCATTTATCAATTCGTGCTTTGGTTGCAATTGCTTTCGGCATTTTCATCATGATATCTTTGCCCATGCCTATGTCCTGAACAGTATTGCCTAGATTTTCTTCTAGTTTTTATAGTTTGGGGTTTTACATTTAAGTCTTTAATCCATCTTGAGTTAATTTTTGTCTTTAATCCATCCTGAGTTGATTTTAGTATATAGTGTAAAGAAGGGGTCCAGTTTCAATTTTCTGCATATGGCTAGCCAGTTCTCCCAGCACCATTTATTAAATAGGGAATCTTTTCTTCATTGCTTGTTTTTGTCAGGTTTGCCCAAGAGTAGATGACTGTAGATGTGCAGTCTTATTTCTGAGTTCTCTATTCTATTCCATTGGTCTATGTGTCTGTTCTGGTACCAGTACCATGCTGTTTTGATTACTGTAGCCTTGTAGTATAGTTTGAAATCAGGTAGTGTGATGCTTCCAGCTTTGTTCTTTTTTGCTTAGGATTGTCTTGGCTATACAGGCTCTTTTTTGGTTCCATGTGAATTTTAAAATAGTTTTTTTCTAATTCTGTGAAGAATGTCAATGGTAGTTTGATAGGAATAGCATTGAATCTATAAATTACTATGGGCAGTATGGCCATTTTCACAATACTGGTTCTTCCTATCCATGAGCATTAAATGTTTTTCCATTTGTTTGTGTCTTCTCTGATTTCTTTGAGCAGTGGTTTGTAGTTCTCCTTGAAGAGGTTATTCACATCCCTTGTTAGCTGTATTTCTAGGTATTTTATTCTTTTTGTAGCAATTGTGAATGGGGGGAGTTCATTCATGATTTGGCTCTCTGCTTGCAAGTTGTTGGTATGTAGGAATGCTAACAATATTTGCACATTGATTTTGTATCCTGAGACTTTGCTGAAGTTACATATCAGCTTAAGAAGCTTTAGGGCTGAGACAGTGGGGTTTTCTAGATATAGGATCATGTCATCTGCAAACAAAGATAATTTGGCTTCCTCTCTTCCTATTTGAATACCCTTTCTTGCTCTCTCTTACCTGATTACCCTGGTCAGAACTTCCAATACTATGTTGAATAGGAGTGGTGAGAGAGGGCATCCTTGTCTTGTGCCAGGTTTCAAGGGGAATGCTTCCAGCTTTTGCCCATTCAGTATTATATTGGCTGTGGGTTTGTCATAGATGATTCTTATTGTTTTGAGGTATGTTCCTTCAATACCTAGTTTGTTGAGAGTTTTTAACATGAAGGGATGTTGAACTTTATCGAAGGCCTTTTCTGCATCCACTGAGATAATCACGTGGTTTTTGTCTTTAGTTCTCCTGGATGATATCCTGAAGTATGTTTTCCATCTTGGTTCCATTCTCCCCATCTTGTTCAGGTACCCCAATCAGTCGTAGGTTTGGTCTGTTTATATAATTCCATATTTTTCTAAGTTTTTCTTCATTCCTTTTTATTCTTTTTTCTCTATTCTTATCTGCCTGTCTCATTTCAGAAAGATATTCTTCAAGCTCTGAGATTATTTCCTTCACTTGGTCTATTCTGCTATTGATACTTGTGACTGCATTGTGAGGTTTTCATGTTGTGTTTTTCAGCTCCATCAGGTTGGTTATTTTCCTTTCTAAACTGGTTATTCTGGCTATCAGCTCCTGTACTGTTTTATCATGATTCTTAGCTTCTTTGCATTGGGTTACAACATGCTCCTTTAGCTCAGCAAAGTTCATTATCACCCACCTTCTGAAGCCTACTTCTGTCAATTTATCCATCTCAGCCTTATCTCAGTTCCGTGCCCTTGCTGAAGAGGTGTTGTGGTCATTTGGAAGAAAAGAGGCACTCTGGCTATTTGAATTTTAAGTGTTTTTGCATTGATTCTTTCTCATTTTTGTGGGCTTATCTACATTTTATATTTGAGGTTGCTGACCTTTGAATGGGGTTTTTAATGGGGTTTTTTTGGTTGATGTTTTCTGTTTGTTTGTTTGTTTTTCTTTAACAGTCAGGCCACTCTTCTGTAGGGTTGCTGCAGTGTGCTGGGGGTCTGCTCCAGACCCTAGTTGCCTTGGCTTTTTCTGTACTTGGAAGTATCACCAGTGAAGTCTGTGAAACAGCAAAGATAGTAGCCCACTCCTTCCTCTGGAAGCTCTGTCTCATGGAGCCACCAACCTGCTGCCAGCCCGAATGCACCTATAGGAGGTGGCTGGAGAGCCCTATTGGGAGGTCTTGCCCAATCAGCAGGAATGGGATCAGGGACCTGCTTAAAGAAGCAGTCTGGCTGCTTTTTTGAAGAGCAGTTGTGCTGCAATGTAGGGGACCGACCCTTCCTCATCTGAACCATTTGTGTTCTCCAAAGCCTGCAGGCTGGAACAGCTGAGTCTACCAAACAAGTGATATGGTGGTCACCCCTCCCTCCAGGAGCTTCATCCCAGGAAGAGATCACGGCTCTGTCCGTAGAACCCTGGCTAGAGTGGCTGAAGCCCCCACAAGGAGGTCCTGCCCAGTGAGGAGGAATGGATCAGGGTCCCACTTAAAGAAGCAGCCTGTCCGCAATCTGGCAAGGCAGCTGGATTGTGTTGTCGGGGACCCTTCTTCTTCCAGATCATCTGTATTATTCAAAGCTGGCAGGCTGGAATGGCTCAGTCTACCAACCTGCAGATATAGCAACTGCCCCTCCCCTCAGGAATTTAGTCCTGACTCGGCAGACTCCAGCCTGTTGACTTTGGTTACCTGAAATTCCAAGTTAGTGGGTCTTAACCCGTGAGGTGTCATGGAAGTGGGACCTGCAGAACGATGCTCTTTGGCTCCCTGGATTCAGCCCCCTTCCTAGAGATATGTACGCATGGATCTCCCAGCTTGCCACAGATCCCAGAGCTGGAGTATGTAAAACTCCTCGGTCTCTATGTGTGCCTAAGTGGCTGCTCTGCCAAGACTCCACACAGTTCTGTGTATGGGACCGAAGGCCCTGGTGGCGTGGGCTCACAAGGGGATGTCCTGATCCGTGGGCTGCAAAGATCTGTGGGAGATGGCTGGTTTCTTGGGCAGGGTCGCACAATCACTCACTGCTTCCCTTGGCTTGGTGTGGGGGTTGCTTTCACTTTATGTAGCTCTCAGGTGGGCCATTGCCCCACCCTGCTTTTCTTCATTCTCCACCGGTTGAGTTATTTGCCTAATCATTCCCAATACAAGAACTTGGATATTTCAGTTGAAGGTGCTGAATTCACTGGCTCCTTTCATTCCTCTCTGTAAGTGCCATGGACTGCAGCTGCTTCTAATCAGCCATCTTGGCCCTTCCTTAAATTTTTACATTTAAAATTTTGGTATTTTTGGAATTTATCTAGGCATGAGACTTAGGATATGATTTCAATTTTATTGTCTTACATGGCTACTTATTTCCCCTGAAAGTATTTATTGAGTAAGTCATCTTTTCCCTATGGATTTAAGTACCTTTACGATATACTAGATTATTTGCTGTATTTGTACCTGGGCTTCAGGTTCTGTTCCATTGTTCTGTCTATTCCTATGCCCTACCATACTAGTTTAAGTATTATTATTTTATGTTTTAATATTTGGTAAAGGTTGCCTCTGTCTTCTTAATCTTCTCTTTAATAGTTTAAAGACTTCAGGACCTCGAGAAGTTATACAACAAAAGATTATCTAGGCCATCTTTTAAATATTTATGCAGTAGGAAAGGCATCGTATGAACCAGAGTCCATGTAGGCATGAAGTCAGTGCCCAAATTTCAGGCTCTTTTTGCTGGATGTGACAAAATCTCAGTAAATTGATGATTTAAGGTGGTGCCTGCTGCAGGCATCACAGTTTAAGAAACTTGGAGAATGTTACATAGATGCTGCTGCATAAATTCATTCATCATTCTGCTTCAAACTGTAGAGGCAGGAGATAAGGGAGCTACTATTTTAGATAGGGAAAGAAGCCAGCATGGATAGAGGAAAAAAAATAGACCCAGCATTAGATCTAGAGCAAGGCACCTAGATCTTGAATTAACACTACATTTGTGAAAATGAAGCCATGGACAAGTCACCTCTCTGCTATATTTTATTCCCATTTGGGTAACCCCGTTCATCTTCCGCAGTGTCAATGTGCACATGGTTTGATGTCAACTTACATACATATATTAAGTTTTTGCTATCTGTTCTGGGAGAAAACCAATACAGAGAAACTTAAAATCCTGGCAGAATTCTAGAGTAGACTACTTCAGTGAAAAACCTGTTTTGTCACTTCCTAGCTGTGCAACTTAGGCAAAGTGCATGAACTGTGTGACACCCCATGCCCACTCTATTTTTCTTGCCTGTAAAATACAAATAATAGTACCCCTACTTCATTGGGTTTTCCTGAGAATTTAATGAGACCATCCACTGGCCACTTAGGACAGTGGTTGGCCCATGTTAGATACTAAATTAAGTTAATGTTAACCATAACAATGTTCATCATATAATTTATTTTAACAACTAAGCAATGATAAGATGCAAAAATTATTTTTATTTCCATGTTACAAAAACCAAGGTTTTATGTCTTTCTCAACTTCCAAAAGGTGGAGGTGACGGGGGGTTATAAGAAGGGTGAGATTCAAATCCTGTTTTGGGTACATTCCAATGGAGCTGACTATGTTTGTAGCTCTAAATTCTAAAATTATATAATGTTTTCTAAATTTATGCTGACCGATGTAGAGATCTTCCTCCCTTTTCTTGTGGCTCATCTATTGATTACGTCTCTAAGCAAGACTGATTGACTTCACTGACCCAAAATCCCTTGTCGCATTTAAACTGACTTGTATTTTCTTCCCTCAGCTCTTGATTATATCTCCTCAGTCAGTCCTTTCAAGTAGTGAAACAAATACCACGATTTGTAATTGTATCCTAGAATATACAGCTAATTTTCAGGCAAAGTCCTGAGGCTCTTCACCAAAGTCTCCAGTATTTTGTTCTCCAGTATTATTTTATACAAAAATAATAAAAATAAAACCACCACTGAAGCTTTACCACCAAAAATTCTGCCTTATTCAATCTTCTTTTCTTTGCTATACATATAGCAGATAAATCTTTCCCCTTTATTGATGAGGAAACTCAGCATCAAAAATGACTTATTTCTCAAACCTATAAAGTGGAGATGAGAAAAACCCTGGGAAATGTCAACCTTCCATTCTCTAGCCTGTAAAATACGTAACTTGACTTGTTGACCTAGATATGCTGGGCCCATGAATTGTAACCCTCTGAAGTAGTTCAAGAAGCTGATTAACTATTTCAGTGCCATGTTGAACACAAGAAGATAACCTGGCCTCCAAAAGCTCTGTGCGGGATGATGGATACGGGAGCATTTGGCTAAATAATCAATTATTTTCAGGCCTGTGAATCACATCTTTTTGCAGATTATCCCTTCATCTATTTATATATCAACTTAGTTATCCATTTGTTTGTTTATTTATTCATTTGATAAATACCAAATTTCTGGAGTGTTGGAGAATGGCTAAGGCCAATTAGCCCATGCTGACTATTCTAGCATCATAGGGTGTCATTGGAATCTAATCTGAAAGATTTTTTAAACCTTAGTAAAAACAGTACAGGAGTCAAAGACACAAACTCAAGTCAAACTGGTCAAGTAATTGGGAAATTATTAGCTCACATAAATGAGAAGCCTAAAGCAGAGCCGGTATTGGTGCCCAGCTGCATTCATCTAGAGTCTCTCTTTTCCAATTTTGCTTCTCTTTGTTATAGACTATGTATGCATTTTGTGTTCCCCCAAAATGTATATGTTGAAACTCTAATCCCCAGTGTGACGGTATTTGAAGACGAGGTCATTGGGAAGTAATTAGTTTGTGGGAGTAAAGCCCTTATGATGGAATTAGTGCCCTTATAAGAAGAGACTCAGGAGAGCTTGCTCTCCCTCTCTGCTTTTTGCCAGGATACAGCAAGAAAGTGGCCTTCTGTCAATCAGGAAGTGGACCCTTTCCTGAACCCTATATGGGCACCCTAATCTCAGATTTTCCAGCCTTCAGAACTGCGAGAAAGAAATTTCTGCAATTTGGGCCACTCATTCTATAGTGTCTTGTTATGTAGCCCCAGCTGATTAAGACGTCATTCTACACTGGCTTCATTCTTGACTATTCTTCTTCCATGTGGTTCTGTTATTACCACCAAGCACTCTATGATTAGTTCTATTATTTCACCATCTGAAAATAAAGAGAGTAACTCTTTTCCAGTGAACCCAGCAAAAGTCCCAAGATTCACTCCATTTGAACCAATTTTACTTATATGCCTATCTGTGAATCACTGAGCCAAAGGAAGGGAATATATAGTTTTGCCATGTCTGGGATTAATGTTAAAGTTATTTTTCCACCCCACCCCACCCCATCCCATTTCCAAACTATGTGCATTGAGAGTGAGGAAGGAGTGATTTTCCATAGGATAATGGAAGTGGCATTGCCAGAAGAAGAAGGAAATGATGCCAGGCTGGCAAAAGCAAATGTTTATTATTCATGATTGAAAATGTGATGATACATATTCCATTATTTCATTCATTCAAATATTAATAAAACAAAAAATATTAAATCACAGTCCCTGCCCTCAAGGAAATTATAGCTTTTTGAGATAATCATATCAATATATTTTTGTGATATATTAGCTCTCATTAAAGGTCAAAATACAAAATAAGCAATGGAAATATAGAGTAGGCATATCAATTATATTTATAGAGTCTTTGGCTATGATATTATTAATAAGTTTCACATTAATATCCACCAATAATATGCTAGTACACAAAAATGCAGGGAAAACCATAACAGAGACCTCACTCATAATTCTTGCTAAGATGATTAGCCTTACTTTAGATACCTCTACAGTCTGCCATGGAATCAAGAGCCAAGGTAGTACCTTTTTCATGATTTGTCACTGCTTGACACCTCTAGGAAAGAATAAGCTAGCAGCATCTAGACCAAGAATTTGTTAACTTCATATACTGTAGTTTACTTTTTGTTATACAATGCCACAACTACTGTTAAATTTCATACCATGGCACGTAGTTATTTGTTAGCAGAAAACTGCTCTCTTAAAAAAAAAAAAAAAAAAAAAGCCTTTCACTCTTTCACCACTTTGAAAGCACTGAAGTTTAATTGAAAATTGGTCTAGGCAATCTGCTGTGGGCTTCTGAGAAATAATTTGTGTGAATAACTACCAGCAAGAGCTTCCCCAAGGAAAAGCTTTTATTAGGGCTGAGAACACTTTCTGATGATTCTTGTAATTACCTTTCTCTGAGTTACTGGCTCACCAGGATGGTTGTCATAAAGTGCTTTGCTGATATTCTTTCATGCCTCTTGCCTTTATAGCTCAAGTTCCCGTAACAGAAGAAGAAAATTGTTTGGTCAGGACATGAATGTTTATTAAGACCTGCTTCACATGCAAATGTTTTATTGAAATGTTTATAAAATAAATCCTGAAAAATATTCTTCTAGAATGTAATGGGACATGGCCTCAATTCATTCTTCTGAGTCCCAGAAGAATTTTCTCTGATATGGTTGTTATTTTTACTGAAGTAAGGCTATGAGAGTGTGAAGAAAGAACTTACAGAATTAAGACAGAAGATCCGGGTCTGAGTTCTGTCTTTACCTCAACTATAAGGTTAAGTACAGTTAAATAAATCCTATGCCTTCCCATGGATCATTAAGAAGATTTAACAAGATACTGTAGAGGGAAATACCAAGCACCATGCATGGGCCATTGAATGTGATCATCCATGTTAGTTGAATCAATAAACAGTAAAGCAGTTGAGTTGGATCTTCTAATTTTTGTATATTTGCTATTTGAATGGCAAGAGCTCATTAACACTATATTTGTTCATTCAGTCACTGAATTCAACATTGGAGCACCTCCATTTACATGATGTTATAGTAGGTGCTTGCATTGTTAATAAAAAAAGACTTTAGTCTTTGAACTGATTTGAGGAGAAGTGAGGGCATAAATATTTACATCACGTTGAATATAGCAACAGAGGTGGGAACAAGAATGCCTGAAAGCATGAAAAAGGATCCTTTAAATTTCCTGGAGACATTTCTTTTTAAAAAGTCAGAGAAGACAACATTTGAACTGAGGCATAAATAATAAGCAAGAGCTTATGAGATAAAGTTGAAGCAAAATGAGTAGAGGCCTATAGGCAGAGGACAGAGCATATGCTAAGCATGAGTAAAAACGGCATGGTGAGAGAATGAAAAACAAGTCAGTATGACTGGGAAAAGGTAGCATGAGGAAGAAAGCCAGGACATGTGGACATAATGATCACATCATACAGGCTCTGTTGTGCCTTTCTAGAAGCTTGAACTTTATCTTCTAGGCAGTATATCTGCTTCCCAGATACACTGAATATCAGAATCACTTTTATTTTTAAAAAAACATAGATTCCATAGAGCTACTTTGCAAATGTTTGGAATTAGTAAGCCTAGAGTTGAGCAAAGATAAATAAAAAATATATACACACATGTATTTGTTTATATCCATATATATATATATATACACACATACATATGCACACATATCTGTGTGTGTATGTGTGCATGCATGCATGTGTGTGTGTCTATTTTAAGCTCCCCAGGTGATTTTGATGAAGATTCAGCTCTGGAATTCCTATTTTGGTAATGGAAGGTCACAAAGATATTTAGCAAGAAGGGGCATGATTGGATTTTTTTTTTTTTTAACAAAGACCACTCCTGCATCAGAGTGGAGATTAGATGAGGACTAGACTGGAAGAGGAAGTTTAAAGAAGGTTGTAACAATCCAAATAATAGTTGATGAAGGCCCAAATTAGAGCAGTGGCAAGAGAGTGAGGAAGCATATTTGGGTGAAAGGTAGGAAATTGAATTAACAACCCTTGTGGATTAGATTTAAGCTTGGTTGATTATTTTGCTTTGTGGTTAGCATGTCCAGAGTAGTGTTTTTTTGTATTTGGTTGGGGAGGGTAAGTTTTAAAGTTTTCATATGCACAGAAAGCATAGGGTCTAATTCTTATTGTTGCTGTTGAATGTTTAATAAATTTTTCAGCTCTGTGGATCCTTTAAAGCCAGTAGAGTAGGTGTCATGTTGAATGAGCAACTCAGTACACCCTTTATTAGCAGTGCTACCAAGAAGTTATATTGGTGTTTCTAGGGCCTTCTAAAATAATTCTATAGCTCACAGGGCAAAATGAACACTTGTTTTGGGAGCAAATATTTATGGAGTAAAACAATTGACAGTACAAACTTTCAAATGCTCATCCACAAAAAGCTAGAAAATTGGAATTTTATTTGAAATGAAATTCAGCTCCACCATAGTGTTTAAAATTTTGTTGTACCTTTAGTGATGTAAATGTTGGGTTTGTTTATTAGGATATTTTAAAGCACATTGTTGAACAATTCACTTAAATAAAACTTTTTGTACCAAAGATAAAATTATTCACAGGCATATCAAATAACCTCAAGGACCCAAAATAAAAAAATTAAAACTGTGTAATCTTTTATCTTTGACCTCTTATCTCACACAGACAACTACCTATATTTGGTGGGATTGTAGAAAATTGCCATTTTTGTAGGTGAAAACAGTTCATTATCAACAATTTCATATAGTTCAACCTAACGGTTATAATACACAAAAGAAACTTAGAGGAGGAGGTGGAGTGAGATAACCAAATAGAAACCTCCAGTGATTGCCACTCCCCCTCCACATGAACACCAAATTGAACAACTATCCGTACAAAAAAAGTACTTTCATAAGAACCAAAAGTCAGATGAATGATCACAGTACCTGGTTATAACATCATGTTAAGGAAAGAGGCACTGATAGGGTAGAAAAGACAGTCTTGAATCACCTGCACCACCCCTCCCCCATCCCCTGGCAGTGGCCGTGGAAGCGTGGCACAGAGAGAGAATCTGTACACAGGGGAGGGAGAACACGGTGATTGTGGGATTTTGCATTGAAACTCAGTGCTTCCCTGTCACAGGAGAAAGTAACACTGGGCAGAACTCAGTGGGTACCCATGAAGGGAGCATTTAGATCAGCTCTATCCAGAGGGGAATTGCATCCTAGTGGTCACAACCTGAGTTCCAGCAGGCCCTGCCACTATGGGCAAGGTGCTCTGTGATCCTAAATAAACTTGAAGTGCAGTCTCGGCCATAAGAACTACAATTCCTGGGCAAGTCCTGGTGCTGTGCTGGGCTCTGAGCCAGTGGACTTGGGGGGTCATGCAACCGTGTGTGTGTGTGCGTGTGTGTGTGTGTGTGTGTGTGTCTATTTTAAGCTCCCCAGGTAATTTTGATGAAGATTCAGCTCTGGAATTCCTATTTTGGTAATGGAAGGTTACAAAGATATTTAGCAAAGAGGGGCATAATTGGGAATTTTTTTTTTTTTTTTTTTTTTTTACAAAGACCACTCCTGCATCAGAGTGGGGGTTAGATGAGGACTAGACTGGAAAAGGAGGTTTAAAGAAGGTTGTAACCATCCAAGTGATTGCCGGGGTGGCCAAAGGAGTGCTTATGTTACCCCTCTTCCAACCCCAGACAGCACAGCTCACAGTTCCAGGAGCGACTACTTCCTTCTGCTTGAGGAGAGGAGAAGGGAGGAGAGGAGAGGAGAGGGGAGGGGAGGGGAGGAGAGGGGAGGGGAGGGGAGGGAATGGGAGACTAAAGAAAACTTTGTTTCACAACTTGGATACCAGCTCAGACACAGTAGAATAGGGTACCAGGTAGAGTTCTGACACCTGCATTTTAGGCCCTAGATCCTGGAAGACTGTTTTTCTAAATACACCCTGGGCCAAAATGGAGCCCACTGACTTGAAGGGAAGAACAGAGTCCTAGCATAATTTATCACCTGCTGACTAAAGAGTTTTTAGTTCCCAAACAGTCAGCTATAGTATACAGGCTGTACTTGCCACAGGCGTTGGGTAAGACTCAGAGCTGTGCTGGCTTCAGGTGTGATGCAGCACATTCCCAGCTATGGTGGCTATGGGGAGAGACATCTTCCACTAGAGGAAAGGAGAGGGAAAAATAAAGGGGACTTTCTCTTTCAGCTTGAGTACCGGCTCAGCCACAGTAGGGTAGAGGACCAAGTAGGCACTTTGGGTCCCTGATACTAAGCCATGGCTGTTGAACAGCATTTCTGGACCTGCCCTGGGCCAGAGGGGAGCCCACTTCCCTAAAGAGAGAGTCCCAGGCCTAGCAGTCACCACAAACTGACTGTAGAGACCTTGGACCTTGAGTAAACATTGGCAATACTCAGGCAGTATTCATCATGGGCCTGAAGTGGTGGTAGTCATGAGGAGAACCTCTTCTGTTTGTGTAAAAGGGAGGGAAGAGTGGAAAGGACTTTGCATTGTGTCTTGGGTGCCAACTCAGCCACAGCAGAATAGATCACAAGGTAGATTCCTAAATTTCCCAAATCGAGGCACTGGATCCCACACAGCATCTTCAGACCCACCCAGGGCCAGGGGGAGCTTGCTGCCCTGAAAAGAAGGATATAACTCTGTCTGGATTTGCCACCTGCTGATGGGAGAGCCCTTGGCCCTTGAGTGAACATAGATGGCAGCCAGGTACTGTTTACTATGGGCCATGGGTGAGACCCAGTGCTGTGTTGGCTTGAGATTTGACCCAGTGCAGTGCCATTGGGGGTAGCCACAGAAGTATCTATGTCACCCCTCCCCCAGCTCCAGAAAGCTCAGCACAGAGAGACTCCACTTTTGATGGGGAAAGTAAAGGAAGAGAATAAGAGTCTCTGCCTGGTAATCCAGAGAATTTTCCTGAATTTTACCCAAGAGCACTAAAAGGCTACGCCTCTGAATCTTCAATAGCCACAGTGCTACTGGGCTTGGGCTTCCCCTAAATTTAATATGGCTTATGGCTTCAGTGACCAAAGACTTAGATCATAACACCAAAGTTTCTTTGAATAACTAAAAAGCCTTTCCAGAAATGATGGGTACAAACAAGCCCAGACTGCAAAGACTAAAATAAATACCTAACACTTCAATGTCCAGACACCAATAAAAATTCATGAGCATTGAGACTATCCAGGAAAACATGACCTCACCAAACAAACTGAATAAAGCACTAGTGAACAATTCCAGAGAGACAGCAATATGTGACCTTTCAGACACAGAATTCAAAACAGCTGTTTGAGGAAGCGCAATGAAACATACTATAACTCAGAGAAGGAATTCAGAATCCTATCAGATAAATTTAACAAAGAGATTGAAATAATTAAAAGGAACCAAGCAGGAATCCTGGAGCTGAAAAATAAAATTGACATGCTGAAGTATACGTCAGAGTCTCCCACAGAAGAATTGATCAAGCAGAAGAAAGAATTAATGAGTTTGAAGGCAAGCTATTTGAAAATACACAGAGGAGAGAAAAAAAGAATAAAAAATGATGAAACACATCAAAAGATCTAGAATAAAGCATCAAAAGAGTAAATCTTGGTAAAGACACAAAAACAAAAAGAAAACTTCAGGCCAATATTCTTGATAAACACAGATGCAAAAATCATTTTAAAAAACTTGAAAACTGAATCCAGCAGCACATTAAAAAGTTAATCTGCCATGATCAAGTTGGCTTCATCCCCAGGATGCAAGGTTGGTTCAATATATGCAAATCAATAAATGTGATTCATCATATAAAAAGAGAACTAAGGACAAATACCAAATGATTTTCTCAATAGATGCAGAAAAGGCTTTCAATAAAATTTAACACTGCTTCATGTTAAATTCTCTCAATAAACTAGGTACTGAGGAAACTTACCTCAAATAATAAAAGCCATCTATTACAAACCCACAGCCCACATTATACTCAATGGGCAAAAGCTAGAAGCATTCTCCTTGAAAACCAGCACAAGACAAGGATGCCCTCTCTCATGACTTCTATTCAACATAGTATTGGAAGTCCTACCCGAGCAATCAGGCAAGAGAAAGAAATAAATGGCATCCAAATAGGAAGAGAGGAAGTCAAACTGTCTCTGTTTGCAGACAACATTATTCTATATCGGCAAACCCCATAGTCTCAGCTCAAAAGCTCCTTCAGCTGATAAACAACTTCAGCAAAGTTTCCAGATATAAAATCAATGTACAAAAGTCACTAATATTTCTATACACCAACAGTCAAACTGAGAGCCAAATCAGAAAGGCAATCCCATTCGCAACTGCCACAAAAAGAATAAAATACCTAGGAATACAGCTAATCAGGGAGGTGAAAGATCTCTATAATGAGAATTACAAAACGTTGCTCAAAGAAATCAAAGAAGACACAAATGAAAAAACAGTCCATGCTCATAAATAGGAAAAATCAATATCATTAAAATGGCTAGGCTGGGTGTGGTGGCTCATGCCTGTAATGCCAGCACTTTGGGAGGCTGAGGCAGGCAGATCATGAGGTCAGCAGTTCGAGACCAGCCTGGCCAACATGGTGAAACCCTGTCTCTATTCAAAATACAAAAATTAGCTGGGCGTGGTGGCAGGCGCCTGCAATCCCAGTTACTCCAGGAGAATCATTTGAACCCGGGAGGCGGAGGTTGCAGTGAGCCAAGATTGCACAATTGCACTCCAGCCTGGTGACAGGGCAAAACCCCATCTCAAGAAAAAAAAAAAAAAAAAAAAAAAAGGCTATACTGTCCAAAGCAATTTAAAGTTTCAATGCTATTTCTATCAAACTACCAACAACATTCTTCACAGAACTGGAAAAAAAACTATTAAAAAAAATTTAGAAAAACAAAAAAGAGCCCACATAGCCAAGGCAATCCTAAGCAAAAAGAGCAAAGCTGGAGGCATTATGTTACCCAACTTCAAACTATGCTATAGGGCTGCAGTAAGTGAAACAGCAAGGTACTAGTACAAAAATAGAGCCACAGACCAGTGGAACAGAATGGAGAGCCCAGAAATCAGGCCACAGACCTATGACCATCTGATCTTTGACACAGCTGACAAAAGCAAGCAATGGGGAAAAGACTCCCTATTCAATAAAAGGTGTTCGGATAACTGGCTAGCCATATGCAGAAGATTGAAGCTGGACCCTTTTTTATACCATATATGAAAATCAACTCAAGATGGGTTAAAGACTTAACTGTAAAACCTAAAACTATAAAAACCCTTGAAGATAACCTAGGCAATACTATCCTTGACATAGAAACGGGCAAAGATTTTATGACAAAGACACCAAAAGCATTCGCAACAAAAGCAAAAAATGACAAGTGAGATCTAATTAAACTGAAGAGATCTGAACAGCAAAAGAAATCATCAACAGACTACACAGACAACCTACAGAATTGGAGATAATTTTTGCTAACTATGCATCTGACAAGGTCTGATATCCAGCATCTATAAAGAACTTAAACACATTTACAAGAGCAAAACAAACAATCCTACTAAAAAGTGGGCAAAGGACATAAACAGACACTTCTCAAAAGAAAGCATACAGGCAGCCAACAAGCATATGGGAGAACACTGAATATCACTGATCATCAGAGGAATGTAAATCAAAACCACAATGAGATACCATCTCAGACCAATCAGAATGATTATTATTCAAAAGTCAAAAAATAACAGATGCTAGCAAGGTTGCAGAGAAAATGGGAACACTTATATACTGTTGGTGGGAGTGTAAATTAGTTCAACCACTGTGGAAGGCAGCATGGTTATTTCTCAAAGGGCTAAAAGCAGAACTGTTCAACTCAACAATCCCATAACTGGATACATACCCAGAGGAATATAAATCATTCTATCATAAAGACATATGCATGAGAACGTTCACTGAAGCACTATTCACAATAGCAAAGACATGGTATCAACCTAAATGCCCATCATGGTAGACTAGATAAAGATAAGGTGGTTACATGTACACTATGGAATACTATGCAACTACAAAAAAGGGTGAGATCATATCTTTTGCTGGAACATGGATGGAGCTAGAGGTTATTATCCTTAGCAAACTATTGCAGGGACAGAAAATCAAATATAACATGTTCTCATTTATAAGTGGGAGCTAAATGATCACTTACAAATGCAAAGAGGAAAACAACAGACACTGGGGTCTACCTGAGGGTGGAGGGTGGGAGAAGGGACAGGAGTGGGAAAGGTAACTATTGATTACTGGGCTTAATACCTGAGTGATTAAATAATCTGTACAGCAAGACATGAGTTTACCTGTGTAATAAACCTTCTCATGTACCCCTGACCCTAAAATAGAAGTTAAAAGAGAGTAAATCTGAAAGTTATTGGCCTTAAAGAAGACACAAAGACAGAGATAGGAGTAGAAAGTTTTAGTCAAAGGGATAATAATGGAGAACTTCCCAAACCTACAGAAAGAAAATGAATATTCAAGTACAGCAAGGTTATAGAACACCAATCAGATTTAACTCAAATGAGGCTACCTCAAGACATTTAATAATCAAATTCCCAAGAGTCAAGTATAGAGGAAGAATCCTAAAAGAGAAAGGAAAAAGCATAAAAAGAAGCTCCAATACATCTTACAGCCGACTTTTCATTGGAGAACTTACAGGCCAGGAAAAGTGGCATGACATATTTAAAGTGCTAACAAAAAAAGAAAACAACCCTTTTCCTTTTTTTATATACTTTAAGTTCTGGGATACATGTGCAGAATGTGCAGGTTTGTTACATTCCATGTACACATGCCATGGTGGTTTGCTGCACTCATCAACCCATCATCTACATTAGGTATTTCTCCTAATGCTATCCCTTCCCTAGGCCCCCACCCCTGACAGGCCCCAGTGTGTGATGTTCCCCTCCTGGTGTCCATGTGTTATCATTGTTCAACTCCCACTTATGAGTAAGAAACTGCGGTGTTTGGTTTTCTGTTCCTGTGTTAGTTTGCTGAGAACAATGGTTTCCAGCTTCATCCATGTCCCTGCAAAGGACATGAACTCATTCTTTTTTATGGCTGCATAGTATTCCATAGTGTATATGTGCCACATTTTCTTTATCCAGTCTATCATTGATGGGCATTTGGGTTGTTTCCAAGTATTTGCTATTGTGAATAGTGCTGCAATAAACATATGTGTGCATGTGTCTTTATAGTAGAATGATTTATAATCCTTTGGGTATATACCCAGTAATGGGATGGCTGGGTCAAATGGTATTTCTGGTTCTAGATCCTTGAGGAATCGCCGCACTGTCTTCCACAACAGTTGAACTAACTTACACTCCCACCAACAGTGTAAAAGTGTTCCTATTTCTCCACATCCTCTACAACATCTGTTGTTTCCTGACTTTTTAATGATTGCCATTCTAACTGGTGTGAGATGGTATCTCAAAAGAAGACACTTATGTGACCAACAAACATATGAAAGAAAAAGCTCATCATCACTGGTTATTAGAGAAAACAACCCTTTGATCCTAGAATAGTATATTCAGTGAAAATATCCTTCAAACATGAAGAAATATACTTTCCCAGAAAAAACAAAAGCGAAGGAATTCTATCAACACCAGACCTATCCTACAAGAAATGCTAAGGAGAGGTCTTTAATCTGAAAGAAAAGGACCTATGAGCAATAAGAAATTATCTGAAGGTGCAAAATCACTGGTAATAGTACGTACACAGAAAAACACAGAATAATGTAACACTGTAACTGTGAGTTTTAAACTACTCATGTTAAGTAGAAAAACTAAAAGATGAATTGGTAAAAAATAATAACTACAGCTTCTCAAGACATAGTACCATAACATGTAAATAGGAACCACAAGAAGTTTTAAAGCAGAAGAACAAAGTTAAAATGTAGTTTTTATTAATTCTCTCTTTGCTTGTTAGTTTATGCAATCAGTGTTAAGTTGTCATCAGTTTCAAATAATGATTATAAGATATTATTTGCAAGCTCCATAGTAAACCTCAAATCAAAAAACATACAACAGACACACACACAAAAAGCAGGAGATTAAAACATACCACCAGAGAAAACCTCCTTCACTAAAAGAAAGACAGAAAGAAATAAAAGAAGGAAGAGAAGACCACAAAACAGCCAGAAAATAAATAACAAAATGGTAAGAGTAAGCCCTTACTTATCAATAAGAACATTGAATGTAAATAGACTAAACTCTCCAATCAAATGACAGAGAATGGCAGAATGGAGTAAAAAAACAAGGCCCAATGATCTGTTGCCTATAAGTAACATATTTCACCTATAAAGAGACACATAGACTGAAAATAAGGGATGAAAAAGGATGTTACATGCAAATGGAAACCAAAAAAGAGCAGGAAGAGCTATACTTATTTGATATAAGCTATACTTATTAGATTGCATGACAAAAACTGTAAAAAGAGACAGAGAATGTCATTACATAATGATAAAGGAGTTAATTTAGCAAGAGGATATAACAATTGCATATAAAAATGCTATATATATTAGTCATATATATATATATATATACACACATATATATATGTATATGCAACACTATATATGCTCTTGAATGACCACTGGATCAATGAAAAAATTAAGAGGAAATTTTAAATTTTCTTGAAACAAATGAAGATTTTAACACAACATACCAAAACCTATGGGTTAAAGTGAAAGCAGTACTAAGAGGGAAGTTTATAGTAATAACCACATACATCAAAAAAGGATAAAAACTAAATAAACAACATAACAGCACTTTTTTATTACTTGTCTTCTCATTTTTTTCTGTCGTCTATGGTTTTGATTGAGTATTTTACATGATTTCATTTTCTCTACTTGTTTAGCCTGTAAATAGCATATCATAAATTTTTTTAGTGGTTGCTCTAGAGTTTACAATATACATTAACAACTAATTTATTCAAATAATACTGTACCACTTCAAGCTGAAGTACAGATACCTCATAACAGAGTATTCTCAAATTCTTCCTCTCATTCTTTACATTATCATCATTCAGTTCATTTATTCATATGCTATAATCAACCAAAACATTATTATTATTATTATTGCTTTGAATAAACAAAATGCATTGGATCAATTAAGAATTTTAAAAATAAAAGATTTTACTTTATTTTAGTCCATTTGTGCTGCTATGAAAGAATAACATAGACTGGGTAATTTATAAATAACAGGAATTATTTTCTCACAGTTCTAGAGGCTGGGAAGTCCAAGATCAGTGTACCTACAGGTTAGACTGTCTGGTGAGCACTCCATCCTCTGGGGGAGAGAAATGCTATGTTCTCAAATGGCAGAAACTGGAAGGTCAAATGAGCCAAGTGTTGTGTAAAGCCTCTTTTATAAGGGCATTAATCTCATTTATGAAGGAGGAGCCCTTCTGGCCTAAACACCACATAAAGGCCCATCTCCTAATACTAACATTGGCAACAACTGAATTTTGGAGGGGACACACTCAAACCATGAAATTCTGCCCCTGGCCCCTAAAATTTAAGTCTTTCTCACATAAAAAATATATCCATTTCATTCCATCTCAATAGCCCCAAAAGTCTTAACTAATTCCAGCAACAACTTTAAATTCTAATGTCCAGAGTTTCATCTAGCTATCACCTAAATCAGATAGGGGTGAGATTCAAGGCACAATTAATCCCCAGACAAATTTCCCCCCAGCTGTGAGCCTGTGAAATCAAATAAGTTATGTGTTGCCAAAATACAGTGCTAGTGCAGGAAAAGGACAAACATTCTCATTCCAAAAGGGAGAACTAGAAAAGAAGAAAGGGTAACAGGTCCCAAGTAAATCCAAAATCCAACAGGGCAAACAACATTAAATCTTAAGGCTTAATGATAATCTGCTTTGATTTCATGTTTTGCCTCCTGGACACACTGGGGCAGGGGTTGATGCCCAAGGACTTGGGCAGTCCCATCCCCACAGCTTTGTTGGGTGCAGCACACCCCTTAGCTCTCGTGCATTAAAGTCACATGTCTGTGATTTTCCCAGGCTGGTGCTGCATGTTTGTGGCTGTACAGTTCTGAGGTCTTGGGGGCAGCCCTGACCCCATAACTCCACTAGACATTGCTCTAGTGCAGGCTCTGTGAGGCACCTCCACTGCAGCATGTCTCTGCCTGGGCCCTGAGGCTGTCTGAGACATTATTGGAAATCTAGGTAGAGGATACCATACCTTGACAGCTCTTGCAGTCTGTATTTATCTGTTCTCATGCTGTTAATAAAAACGTACCCAAGACTGGGTAATTTATGAAGGAAAGAGTTTTAATTGACTCACAGCTCTGTGTGGCGGGGGTGGCCTCGCAATCATGGTGGAAGGCAAATGATGAGCAAAGTCACAACTTACATGGTGGCAAGCAAGAGAGCTTGTTTAGGGGAACTCCTGTTTATAAAACCATCAGATCTCATGAGACTTATTCACTACCATGAGAACAGTACAGAGGAAACCAGCCCCATGATTCAATTATCTCCACTTGGTGCCGCCCTTGACACATGGGGATTATTACAGTTCAAGGTGGGATTTGAGTGGGGACACAGCCAAACCATATCACACTGTGCACCTGCAGATAAACCCACGTGGATGCCACTAAGGTTCACCACTGGCACCCTTCAGAGCAGCACCTGAGTTGCACCTGGGCCCACTTGAGGTATGGCTAGAGTAGCCAAAGAGTGCTGCACCAGAATGCAAGAAGCAGAGACCTGAGACAGCCATGGCAGCAAGCCTCAAGGTCCAACAGGAACCCTAGACCCATCCTCCAAAACCATTCTGCCCCCAAGTCACTGGCACTCTGGGCCTCTGATGGGAGGGGAAGCTGTGAAGACCTCTGAAATGCCTTGACCATCATTCTCCCATTGTCTTGATGACTAGCACCTGGATTTTCTTTACCCATATTAATCTCCTTATCAAATGGTTGCCGGACCACAACTTGAGTTTTATCTCTTAAACATGTTTATTTTTATTCTTTACATGGCCAGGCTGAGACTTTTCTGGATCTTTGCATTTTGCTTCCCTTTAAATTATAAATTTCATCTTTGAATCGTGTCTCTCTTATTTCATTTTACTACAAGGAGTAAAGAGAAGCCATGCAGCATCCTGGATACTTTAGAGTTTAGAGATTTCTTCTGCCGAATATCACAGTTCGTTGCTCTTAACTTCTGCCTTTCATTAAGCCCTAGGATACAGACATAATTCAGCTGGGTTATTTGCCAATTTATAGTAAGACTGACCTTTCCTTCAGTTTTCATAAGATATACTTCATTTTCATCTGAGACCTCATCAGAATAATCTCCACAGTCACAACTTAAGTCATCTCTAAGAAAATTAAGGTTTTCTTTAAAGCTCTTCTCTTCTTTTGAGCCCTCACCAGGATTGCCCTTAATGCTCTTTTTATGGCAATACAGACTTTTGTTTGTATTTGCTTCAAAACTGTTTCAGTCTTTGCCCATTACCCAGTTCCAAAGGCACTTTCACGTTTTTAGATATTTGTTATATTAACAGCCCACTTCTGGTGCCAATTTCTGTCTCAGCCAATTTGTGCTGCTATGAAAGAATACCACAGTCTGGGTAATTTATAAAATAAAAATTTACTTTCTCATACTTCTGGAGGCTTCAAGATTAAGACACTAATAGGTTCAGTTGTCTGATGATGGCTGCATCCTCTGGAGGAGAGGAATGCAGCAACATGTATAAAGGCAAGCTAGCTAAATGTTGCAGTAAACCTCTTTTATAAAAGTCTTCATCTCATTCATAAAGGAGGGCCTCTCATAGCCTAATTACCTTTTAAATTTTCCACCTCCTAATAGTATTACGTGGGCAACACCTGATTTTTAGAGGGAACATTCAAACCATGACAATCTTTTTTTTTTTTTTTTTGAGACGGAGTCTCACACTCTTGCCCAGGCTGGACTGCAGTGGCGCGATCTCGGCTCACTGCAAGCTCCGCCTCCCGGGTTCACGCCATTCTCCTGCCTCAGCCTCCTGAGTAGCTGGGACTACAGGCGCCCGCCACCATGCCCGGCTAATTTTTTGTATTTTTAGTAGAGACGGGGTTTCACCGTGTTAGACAGGATGGTCTCGATCTCCTGACCTCGTGATCCACCCACCTCGGCCTCCCAAAGTGCTGGGATTACAGGCGTGAGCCACCGCGCCCGGCCGACAATCTTTTTTTATACCTTCTCGGATGTTCTTCCTTTCTTTATGTGGATCTGAGTTTCTAACACATATCATTTTGCTTCTCTCTGAAGAACTTCTCCTAACAAGTATTTCAGGGAAGATGTACTGGTTCATCAGTTTTTCTTTGAGAAAGTCTATTTCTCCTTTACTTTTGAAATATGATTTCTCTGGATACAGATTTCTAGACTGGTAGTTCTTTTTTTCTTTCAACACTTTAAATATCCATTCTCATCTTGTTTGTGTGGTTCCTGACTAGAAGTATGATGTAACCTTTATACTTGTTCTTCTCGAGTAAGGCTTTAATTTTGTTCTGGCTTCTTTTAAGAGTTTCTCTTTGTTTTTGATTTTCTAAAGTTTGAATACTACATGCCTAGGTTTTGATTTTTCTCTCTTTTTTATATTTGTCTTGCTTGGCACTCTGTGAGCTTCCTGGAACTGTGGTTTCATGTCTGTCATTAATTTTGGAATGTTTTCAGATGTTATCACTTTTTTTTCTATTCCTTTTTCTTCCCTTTTCTCTTCATTTTCTCATTGCGTCTATTTTACCCCTTTTGTAATTTTTTCACAGTTCATTGATATTCTGTTCTATATTTTTAATAGGTGTTATTCTCTAGATAGTTTCAGGTCTACAGCAAAATAGAGCAGAAGGTACAGAGATTTCCCACATGTCCCCTGCACCCACACATGTATAGCCTCCCCTGTTGTCCTATCTACCACCCAAGTGGTTTGTTTATTACAGTCGATGAACCTACATTAAAACATCATTTCCAGACAGAGTCCATAGTTTACATAAAGTTTACTCTTGGTCTTGCATATTCTGTAGGTATGGACAAATTACAGTGACACATATTCACCATTATAATATCATAAAGAGAAGTTTCACTGCACCAAAGATCCTCTATACTTTGGCTATTCATCTTTCCTTCCCCAGTAACCCTTAGCAACCACTGATATTTTTACCGTCTCCATAGATTTACCCTTTCCAGAGTGTTACATAGTATGCAGTCTTTCAGACTGGCTTTTTTTCCACATAGAAATGTGCATTTAACTTTCTTCTATGTCTTTTCATTTCTTGATAAATTATTCATTTTTATTCCCGAATAATGTTCCATTGTCTGGATAAAACACAGTTTATTCATTCAGCTCCTAAATCACATATAGGTTGCTTCCAAATATGGGCAATTATAAGTAAAGCTGCTATAAACATCTGTGTGTGGGTTTCTGTGTGGGCATAAGTTTTCAACTCCTTTGAGTAAATAACAAGGAGCATGGTTGCTGGATCACATGGTAAAAGTATATTTAGTTTTGTAAGAAACCACCAAACTCTCTTTCAAAGTGGCTATATCATTTTGCATTCTTACCAGTAATGAATGAGAGTTCCTGTTGCTCTACATCCTCATAAGAATTTGGTGTTCTCAGTACTCTGGACGTTAGCCATTCTAATAAGTGTGTAATGCTATTCATTGTTGCTTTAATGCGTATTTTCCTAATAACATATGATGTGGAACATCTTACTATATACTTATTTGCCATCTATATGGTTTTCGGTGAGCTATTTGCCCAATTTTTAATTGAATCCTGTTTCCATTGAGTTTTAAGAGTTCTTTGTATATTTTAGAGGTGTGTTTTATCTGATATAAATTTTGAATTATTTTTTCCTAGTCTATGATTTGTCTTCTCAGTCTCTTAACAGTGTCATTTGCAGAGCAGAAATTATTAATTTTATTGAAGTCCAGATTATCAATACTTTCTTTCATGGAGTGTGTCTTGGGTATTGTATCAACAAAGTCATTGCCAACCCCAAGGTTATCTAGGTTTTCTTCTATTTTATCTTATAAGATTTTTATAGTTTGTATTTTATATTTAGGTCTATTATCCAAGTTTTATAGTTTGTATTTTATATTTAGGTCTATTACGCATTTTGAGTCAATTTTTGTTAAGGGTTAAAATCTGTGCTATGGTTTGGATATGGTTTGTTTGACTCTGCCACATCTCATGTTTAAATTTCATACCCAATGTTTGATGTGGTGCCTGCTGAGAGGTGTTTGGGTTATGGAGGCAAATCTCTCATGAATGGCTTGGTGCCCATTCTTGAGGGGATATGTTCTCACGCTTAGTTCCCAAAAGAACTGATTGTTAAAAAGAGTCTGGAAACTCCCACACACGGACCTTGCTTCCTCTCTCACCATGTGACAAGTGGCTCCCTTTACCTTCCACCATGAAGACCTCATCAGAAGCAGATGTTGGTGACAGGCTTCTTGTACAGTTTGCAGAATGATGAGCCAAATAACTTTTTTTTTCTTTAGATTACCCGGCCTCAGGTATTTCTTTATAGTGACACAAATGAACTAAGAGAGTCTGTGTCTACAGTTATTTTATTTAATTGCATTGCATTTGAATGTCTAGTTGTTTGCTCCTTTGTCAAATGTCAGTTGACTATATTTATGTGGGTCTTTGTCAAAGATCAGTTGACTATATTAATGTGGGTCTATTTTTGAGCCCTCTATTCTGTTCCATTGATCTGTGTGTCTGTTATTTCATCAGTACCACACTGTCTTGGTTACTGTGGCTTTATGGTAAGTCTTGAAATTAGGTAGTGTCAATTTTCAAACTTTGTTATCCTCCTTCAATATTGTGTTGGATATTCTGGATTTTTTGCCTCTCCATATAAAATTTAGAATCAGATTGTCAGCATCAGCAGAAAAACCTGCTGAGACTTTATTGCTATTGCATTGAACCCATAAATCAAGTTTGGAAAAACTGATTTATTGACAATATTGAGTCTTCCTATCTATGAACATGAACTATCTCTTCATTTATTTAGTTCTTTGATTTCTTTTAGCAGACTTTTCTACTTTTCCTAATATAGATCTTATATATATTTTGTTAAATTTCTACCCAGTTATTTCATTTTTTGGAGTGCTAATGTAAATGCTATTGTATTTTTAAATTTCAAATTCTTGTTGTTCACTGCTGGTATATAGAAAAGCAATTGACTTGTGTGTATTAACTTTATAATCTGCAACCCTGCTATAATCACTTATTTTTTCTAGGAGTTGGGTGTTTTTTCAACTCTTGAATTTTCTGCATAGATGATCATGAAAATTGTGAACAAACAGTTTCATTTTTTCCTTCCCAATCTGTATACCTTTTTTTCTGTTTCCTGTCTTATTACATTAGCTAAAACTTCCAGTATGATGCTAAAATCACAGTGGTAAAAGGGGATGTTGTTTCTTGGTGGGAAAGCTTTGAGTTTCTCATCATTATGATATTTGCTATAGATTTTTTATAGCTATTTTTAATCAAGTTGAAAATGTTCTCCAGTATTCCTAGTTTATTAAGATATTCATATTTGTTCTTTTTAAAAGATGTTAACATTTCAGTTTGGGAAGTTTTTATTAACATATCTCAAGTTTATTGATTCTTGCCTTGGCAATGTCTAGTCTGCTGATAAGCTCATTAATGGCATTCTTCATTTCTTTTACAAGATTTTAGTTCTTCGCATTTCTTTTAATTCCCAAAGTTTCCATCTCTTTGCTTATATTCTTCACCGTTCTTGTATGTTGTCAACTTTTTCTTCAAGTTCTTTATTAATCATAGTTATTTTAAATTCACCATCTGATAATTCCAGAATCTGTGCTATATCTAAGTCTATTTCTGATGCTTACTTTGTCTTTTCAGACTATATTTTTTCTTGGCTTCGAGCATGCCTTGTAACTTTTTGTTGAAAGCCAGACATAATGTATTGGGTAATAGGAACAGGGGTGATTAGGCTTTTGGTGTGAGGTTTTATGATAATCTAACTAGGCACTCCGCTGTGTTTAATGTTTATTTACTGTGGCTGTAGATGCCAAAGATTTTCGTTGCCTCTAGTTTTTGTGTGTGTGTTTTACTCCCCTCTTGTCTTTGTGGTTACCTAAGGATTCCTTCTTAAGTTGAGTTTGTGTATTGTACCTCTCTTCATTGTAATCCACTGATAGTCTACTGCAGCTTTGCTGATGTGATAGTGATATGGGTTCGCCCTGTGTTCCCACCCAAATCCCATGTTGAATTGTAATTTCCCATGTTGAAGGAGGGGCCTGGTGAGAGGTGATAGAATTATGAGGGTAAACTTCTCCCTTGCTGTTTTCATGATAGAATTCTCACAAGATATGGTTGTTTTAAAGTGTGTAGCACTTTCCTCTTCATGCTCTCTCTCTTTTCTGCCACCATGTGAAGATATACTTGCTTCCCCTCCACCCTTCCACCATGATTCTAAGTTTCCTGAGGCCTCCCAGCCATGCTTCCCATACAGCATGTGGAAGTGTGAGTGAATTAAACCTCTTTTCTTTATAAATTACCCAGTCTCAGGTACTTCTTTGTAGCAGTGTGAGAATGGACTAATATAGAAAATTGGTATAAGAGAAGTGAGGCATTGCTATAAAGATACCTGAAAATGTGACATCAACTTTGAACTGGGTAATAGGCAGAGGCTGGAACAGTTTGGAGGGGTCAGAAGAAGATAGGAAGATGTGGGAAAGTTTGGAACTTCCCAGAGATGTGTTGAATGATTGTGACCAAAATGTTGATAGTGATATGAACACTGAAGTCCAGGCCGGGTGGTACCAGATGGAGATGAAAAACTTATTGGGAACTAGAGCAAAGGTCACACTTGCTATGCTTTAGCAAAGAGACTGACAGTATTGTGCCCCTGCTCCAGGGATCTCTAAAATTTTGAACATAAGAGAGATGATTTAGGGTACCTGGCAGAAGAAATTTCTAAGTAGCAAAGCGTTCAAGATGTGGCCTGGTTGCTCTAAAAGCCTAGCTCATTTGCATAAGCAAAGAGAACCTATATTTAAAATGGAAGCAGAATATAAAAGTTTGGAAAATTTGCTGCCTGGCCATGTGGTAGAAAAGAAAAACCCATTTTCTGGGGAGAAAGTCGAGCTTGCTGAAGAAATTTGCATAAATAAAGAGGAGCCAAATGTTAATAGTGAAGACATGGGGAAAATGTCTCCAGGGCATTTCAGAGACCTTCACAGCAGCCCCTCCCATCACAGGCCTAGAGGCCTAGGAGGGAAAATATGGTTTCAGGGGCCAGGCCCAGGACTCAGCTGCTCTGCACAGCCTCAGGACATGATGTCCTGCATCTCAGCTGCTCCAGCTCCAGCCATGGCTAAAAGAGGCCAAGGTACAGCTCAGGCCATGGCTTCAGAGGGTGAAAGCCCCAAGCCTTGGCAGCTTTGATGTGGTGCTGGGCCTGCAGGTGTGCAAAAGGCAAGAGGTGAGGTGTGGGAACCTCTGCCTAGATTTCAGAGGATGTATGGAAATGCCTAGATGTACAGGCAGAAGTCTGCTGCAGGGGCAGAGCCCTCATGGAAAACCTCTTCTAGGGCACTGCAGAGGGGAAATAGAGGGTTGAAGCCCCCACACAATTTCCCACTGGGGTCTGGGCCTGCCTAGTGGAGCTGTGAGAAGAGGGCTACCATCCTTCAGATCCCAGAATAGTAGATCCGCTGACGTCTTGCAATGTGCACCTGAAAAAACTGCAGGCACTCAACACCAGCCCATGAAAGCAGTCACGAAGGCTGTACCCTGCAGAGCTACAGGGGTGAAGCTGCCCAAGGCCTTGGGAGCCCACCGTTTGTGTCAATGTGACTTGGATGTGAGACACTGAGTCAAAGGAGATTATTTTGGAGCTCTAAGATTTAATAACTGCCCTGCCAGGTTTCAGACTTGCATGGGACCTGTAGCCCCTTTGTTTTGGCCAATTTCTCCCTTTTGGTCTTACCTAGTGCCTATACCCTCATTGTATCTTGGAAGTAACCAACTTGTTTTTGATTTTACAGATTCATTGGCAGAAGGGACTTGCCTTGTCTCAAATGAGACTTTGGACTTGGTCTTTTGAGTTAATGATAGAATGACTTAAGACTTTAGGAGACTGTTGGGAAGGCATGATTGTGTTTTGAAATGTGAGAGGGACATGAGATTTGGGAGGGGCCGGGGTGGAATGATGTGGTTTGGCTCTGTGACCCCACCCAAATCTTATGTCAAATTTTGTAATTCCTAGTGTTGAAGGAGGGGGCTGGTGGGAGGTGATAGAATCATGGGGGCAGAATTCCCCCTTGGAATTCTCAAAATAGAGTTCTTATGAGATCTGGTTGTTTGAAATTGTATAGCACTTGCCCCTTTGCTCTCTTGGTCTCTGTCTCTCTCTGTCTCTCTCTCTCTCTCCTGCCACCATGTGAAGACGTGCTTGCTTCCCCTCCACCCTTCCATCATGATTGTAAGTTTCCTGAGGGCTCTCAGCCATGCTTCCTGTACAGCCTGTAGAAGTGTGAGTCAATTAAACTTCTGTTCTTTATAAATTACCCAGTCTTAGGTAGTTCTTTATAGCAATGTGAGAATAGACTAATACAGATAGTAAAGTGTTATTGATGGGAAGCTTTCTATAATCTTATGATAAGGTCTCATTTTTGGTGTTCAGCTTGAGTTCCTGGGCTGTGACCTTCAGCAGTACAGTTGGCCCTCTGCAGTCACAGGTTCTGTATCTGTAGAGTCAACCAATTTTCAATTGAAATATTCAAAATAATTTAAAATAATACAAATTTATAAACAAGCCAGATGCAGTGGCACATGACTGCAGTTCCAGCTACTCAGGACCCAAAGGCAGGAGGAAAACTTGAGCCCAGGAGTCCAAGGCTAACCTTGGCAACATAGCAAGATTTATCTCAAAGAGAAATACACTATAACAACTATATTTACATAGCATTTACATTGTGTTCAGTATTGTAAGTAATCTAGAAATGATTTAAAATATACAGGAAGAAGTACATAGGTTATATGCAAATACAATACAATTTTATATTTTAAAGAACTCAAGTGTCCCTGGATTTTGGTATCCACAGATGAAAAGGTTCTAGGAACTAATCACCTGTTAATACTGAATGACAGCTGTCTTTTCTTAGTGTTAAGTTTTCTCAGGGACTAGTCTTTTTTCTTCCCCTTTGTTCTCTTATCTGTGGCAGGGAGGATAGAGAGGGCTAGATTTGGCCAATTGCCCCTCCCCTACATCAGGTAAGACTCTGGTAATGTAGTTCCCCTTGCATGGCAGGATATTTTTTTCTTTTCATAATTTTTTATTTTTTTAAATACGTAGTAGGTATATATATTTATGGGGTACATGAGATGGTTGATACAGGCATGTAATGAGTAATAATCACATCATGGAGAATGGGGTATCCATCTTCTCAAGCATTTATCCTTTGGGTTACAAACAATCCGATTATACTCTTTTAGTTATTTTTAAATGTACAATGAAATTATTATTGACTATAGTCACCCTGTTTTGCTATCAAATAGTAGGCTTTATTTATTCTTTCTAACTATATTTTTGTATTCATTAACCATCACCACCTCCCCCAACACCCCCCGACTATCCTTCCCAGGCTCTAGGAACAAACTTCCTAATGTCTGTCTTCGTAATTCCAATCATTTTTATTTTTAGATCCCACAAATTGGTAAGAATATGTGATGTTTGTCTTTATGTGCCTGGCTTATTTCACTTAACACAATGACCTTCAGTTCCATTCATATTGTTGCAAATGACAGGATCTTATTCTTTTTGTGGCCGAATAGTATTCCACTGTGTATATGTATCAGATTTTCTTTATCCATTCATCTGTTGATGGACACTTAGATTATTTCCAAATCTTGGCTGTTGTGAACAGTGCTGTAACAAACATTAGAGTGCAGATATCCCTTCAATATACTGATTTCCTTTCTTTTAGGTATATACTCAATAATGAGATGGTTGGATCATATGGATCTATTTTTATTTTTATTTTTTGAGGAATCTCCAAACTGTTGTCCATAGTGGTTGCACTAATTTACATTCCCACCAACAGTGTGCAAGGGCTCCCTTTTCTCCACATCCTCATCAGCATTGGTAATTGGCTATTTCTGGATATAAGCCATTATAACTTGATAATATCTCATTGTGGTTTTGACTTGTATTTCTCTGATGATCAGTAATTTGGGAACTTTTTCATATATCTGTTTGCTATTTGTATGCCTTCTTTTGAGAAATGTCTATCTAAATCTTTTGTCCATTTTTTTATTAGATTATCAGGTTTTTTTTCTATAGAGTTATTTGAACTCCTTAAATATTCTGGTTATTGATCCTTTGTCAGAAGGGTATTTTGCAAATATTGTCTCTCATTTTGTGGATTGTCTCTTCACTTTGTTGATTGTTTCCTTTACTGTGCAGAAGCTTTTCCACTTGATGTGAACCCATTTGTCCAGTTTTGCTTTGGTAGCCTGTGCTTGTGGGGTATAACTCAAGAAATCTGTTCAGACCAACATACTGAAGATATCTGCCAGTGATTTCTTATAGTAGTTTCATAGTTTGAGGTATTAGATATAAGTCTTTAATCCATTTTCATTTGATTTTTGTATAGAGTGAGAGATGGGGGTCTAGGTTCATTTTTCTGCATATCCTTTTGTTTGTTTATTTCTTTTCTTTTTTTTTTTTTTTTTTTTTTGAGGCGGTGTCTCACTCCGTCCCTCGGGCTGGAGTGCAGTGGCGCAATCTTGGCTCACTGCAAGCTCCGCCTCCTGGGTTCACGCCATTCTCCTGCCTCAGCCTCCCGAGTAGCTGGGACTACAGGCGCCCTCCACCATGCCCACACCCAGCTAGTTTTTTTTGTATTTTTAGTAGAGACGGGGCTTCACGGTGTTAGCTAGGATGGTCTCGATCTCCTGACCTCGTGATCCGCCCGTCTCGACCTCCCAAAGTGCTGGGATCCTTTTCTTTCTGATTGAAGTATTCCTTTTAGCATTTCTTGTAGGATAGGTCTAGTGTTGATGAAATCCCTCAGCATTTTTTTTTTTCTTGTCTGGGAAAGTATTTTTTCTTCATGTTTGAAGAGCATTTTTGCTGAATATACTACTGTAGGGTAAATTATTTTTTTCCTCCAGTGCTTTAAATATGTCATGCCACTCTCTTCTGGCCTGTAAGGTTTCCACTGAAAAGTCTGTTGTTTACGTGTATTGGAGCTCCATTCACATGTTATTTGTTTTCTCTTGCTGCTGTTAGGATTCTTTTTTTATCCTTGATCTTTAGGAGTTTGATTATTAAATGTCTTGAGGTAGTCTTATTTGGTTTAAATTTGCTTGGTGTTTTTTAGTCTTTTTGTACTTGGATATTTGTATCTTTATTTATGTTTGGGAAGGTCTCTGTTATTATCCCTTTGAATGAATTCTCTACTCCCATCTCTTTTTCTACCTCTTATTTAAGGTCAATAACTCTTAGATTCGCCCTTTTGAAGCTATTTTCTAGATCCTTAAGCATGCTTCATTAGTTTGTATTATCTTTTCTTTTGTCTTCTCTGATGGCATATTTTCAAATAGCCTGTCTTGACACTCACTAAGTCTTTCTTCTGCTTGATCAATTCTACTATTAAAAGGCCCTGATGCATTATTCAGTATGTCAGTTGCATTTTTCAGCTCCAGAATTTCTGCTTGATTCTTTTTAGTTATTTCACTCTCTTTATTAAATTTACCTGGTAGAATTTTGAATTTCCTGTGTGTTATCTTGAGTTTCTATGAGTTTCCTCAGCACAGCCATTTTGAATTCTGTGTCTGAAATGTCACATATCTCTGTTTCTCCAGGACTGGTCCCTGGTTCCTTATTTATTTTATTTGGTAAGGTGATGTTTTCCTGGATTGCCTTGAAACTTTTAGAACTTCATCTGCATCGAAGCATTAAAGAGTTAGGTATTTATTATTGCTCGCAGTCTGGGCTCGTTTGTGCCCATCCTTCTTGGGAAGGCTTTCAAGGTATTCAAAAGGAATTGGGTGTTGTGATCTAAGCTGTATCTACTGTGGTGGGGAAGCCCAAACCTAGTAATGTTGTGGTTCTTACAGACTGATAAAGGTACCACCTTGATGGTCTTGGACAAAATCTGAGAGAATTCTCTGGGTTTCCAGACTGAGACTCTTGTTCTTTTCCCCTTGCTTTTTCCCAAATATACAAGAGTCTCTCTCTCACTGTTCTGAGCTGTCTGAAGCTGGGAGTGAAGTGACACAAGCACCCCAAGACCACCACCACTATAACTGTACTGGGTCAGACCTGAAGCCAGCAGAGTACTGGGTCTCACCCAAGGCCTGCTGTAACCATCCCCTGGCTACTGCCTATGTTTGCTCAAGGCCCTGGGCCTCTAAAATCAGCAGGTAGTAAAGCCAGCCAGCCCTATGTCCTTCCTTTCAGGGCAATGTGTTCCTCCAGGCTCCAGGCAGATCCAGAGGTGCTGTCAGGGAGCCAGGAACTAGCGTCAAAAACCTTAGAAGTCTACCTGGTGTTCTATTGTACTGCGGCTAAGCTGGCATTCAAACCACAAAATGCAGTCTTTCTCACTATTCCCTCCCCTTTCCAAAGGCAGAGGAACCTCATTACATAGCTGCTGCCACCACAGGCTCATTGGAAATACTGCCAGACTTCTGCCAATGTTCCCTTAAGGCCCATGGGCTCTTCAGTCAGCTTGTGGCAAATGCTGCTTGGCCTGGGACCCACCCTTCCGGGCAATACACTCCCCTCTGGTCCAGGGCAGGTATATAAATGCCATCCAAGAGCCAAATATTGGAATCAGGGACCCTAAGAGCCCACTTGGTACTCTACATCCTTGTGGCCAAGGTGGTACCTAAAGTGTAAGACAAAGTCCTCTTTACTTTTCTTTCTGCTTTTCTCAAGCAGAAGGGGGCTTGCCCTGTAGCCACCACAGCTTGGAATGTGCATAGTCTCACCTGAAGCCAGCAAGTCTGAGTCTTATCCAAGGCATTTGATGTGGGTATCACTGCTAATTATTCCAGGCCCAAGAGCTCTTCAGTTAGCAGGTAATTAATTCTGCAAGAACTAGATCCTTCAAAGCAGTGTGTTCCCTTCTGGCCCAGAATGTGTCTAGAAAAGTTGTCTGGGAGTTAAAGCCTCATGTCTTTGACTCATCCCCTAACATGCTGTGACTCAGCTGGTATCCAAGATGGAAGAACAAGTTCTTCCCACTCTTCCCTCTCCTCCCCTCAAGGAGAAGGAAGAATTCTCTTTTGGAGCCACTGGCTATGCAGCCCGAGGTTAGGGGAGGGGTGATGCCAGCACTCCCTTAGCCACTCCAACTGGTGTTTCAGTAGGTCATATGCCCCCACCAGTCCACTATCTCTGGGCCCAGTTCAGAACTAGGACTCACGTAAGAGTTGCAGTCCTTGTGGCCTGGACTGCCTTTCAAGTTCATTTTGGGCCCCATAGCACTTTAGCCCATGGTGGCGAGGCTTGTGGGAACTCAAGTTCCAACAGCTGAATGGGCAGTTCCCCTCTGGCTTGGGCTAGTTTAAGTGCTTCCTCCGTGGGCAGGTGTTAGCTGAATTTGTTCCAGTTTTTCTTTCTGCTATAACAAGACAGTACTGAGTTCAATGTCTCACAATTGCTGTGCTCTCCCTCCCCCAGCACCCAGAAATGCTGTCCATACCACGCCACCACTGCTAGGATGTGGGGGGCAGTGTCATCAGCAATTTAAGACTGTTAATGCTTCCTCTTCAGTGCCTCTTTCAGCAATATCAAGTTAAAACCAGGTACTTTGAGTGGTCCCAGTTTTTTTTTCTTATGAGGGTGCTTTTTTGTGTGTGAACAGTTCTTAAATTATGTCTTTGTGATGAGTGGGGGATGATTGCTGGAGCCCTTCTATTCCACCATATTGCTCCACCTCCTCCCCTGGGAGGGTAGGCTTTTGTTATGGAGGAATTCTGAGTATATTCAAAATGGTTACTCTTCCCCTCCCTCTTCTCCAAATACAGATAGAAATTTTTCTCTGATCCTCAAGAAAAGAACCTGGTGAAGCTCCGGGAGGTAAATCTGCAAAGTATTGGCTTCCATAGGGACTAGACCTTTAAGAGTTTAAACCTCAAGCTAGTACACTCAGCTTCCAGAAATTCCTCAAAATTACCATACAAGTGTTTCTACCCATTTATCGTTCTGGTGGCTTCGGCTACAGGTAAACTGATCTTGGCTCTGATTCTTTGTATTTGCCAGTCTTTCCAGATTTAGAGGGCAGTGGGGAGGTAGTTTGCCCTGTAACCTTACTTCTTTGATGGACTTAAGAAATGTCATTGATTTTCAGTTTGTTCAATGTTTTTACCATTTTGAGTGTGGGAGTGATGACTTCCAAGCTTTTTACATGTCACAGCTAAAAAAAATATTTTAACAGCTTTATTGAGTTACATTTTACATATTATAAAATTCATCTATTTTAAGTGTCCAATTTGATGATTTTTGGCAACTTTACTGAGTAGTGCTAACATCACCATAATTAGTTTTAGAGTATTTTTAACCCAAAAGGAAGAGAGTGTGTTTTTGATATCTCCTACCCCCTCACTGAAACCCTCCCCCATGTCCAGGCCTAAGTGTCTTTGCTAATAAACTCTTCCCCCAGAGTTTTATTCTATCTTTTAAAATACCGTCTGCTAGATCTCTCCTAATTCTCAACCTTGTTTACCTCAAAGATTGGGTTTAGAGTTAGAAGACCACACACTGCCACTTGCTGTTTTTATCACATTAGGTAATTCACTTCAATGTTGGAGATTTGCTTGAGGAAAGCAAGGAAGAATAGTTTATCTTGCAACTAGCAATCAGTTCCCTGCAACTAGCAAAATACTGGGCACATAGGCAGTGATCAATAAATATTTGTGAATGAATGAATCTGGAAGATTCATGAAATATTAATAATGGGGTATATGCAATCAAGGAGTTCGTGGACCTATGTATATAAATCTAAGAGGTAAGGAATGGCCTTCCCAACTCAGGATTTTTATAAGCCAGATGTTATGTTATTGAGAGCCTTTTCAGTGATATTCTTCCTCTTTTAATAAGTACGGAGGTATGCAGTAGTGATTGACATCCCCTCATACTCTTTGTTTTTAAAATCGTTTGGCTATTCTTGGCTCTTCTATCTTCTCCATATTTATTTTAGAAACTGCTCTAGAAGCTCTGTGAAAAATCATACCATTTTATTCAAGGTAATGATCCCAGTCTTTGCTCATACTTATACTGGCTGTTATAACTTTACATTTATCCACAAACTCTAATACAGTAGTTCTGAGGTCTTACTTCTTCATTGTATCTTAGTTGGGATTAACTAAAGATTCTGGGCCAGAAATATTCAACTTGCCTAGACAAACCCAATGAAATAAAGAGATATGTGGGCAACTATATTTCACTATAGAGCCTTTTCCAAGTTTTATTTTTTGGAATTCTTCCCATACTATCCTTTTTGAGGGGAAGAGTGCATTTGATTCTAGTTATTAGTGTGATTTCCTATTATACTACAGAACTAAATTCATACAAGCACTGGTAGAAGGTAGATTCCACACTACTTAGAGGCTCAAGGACTAAAAGGTGTTAGTTCCTCCAAATCTAAATCCTGGGATCTTACCACATCTAACTGATCATGAAACAGAAGGAAGTTGAAGGGGTAAAGGTCCAGCTTACCTTATCCAAATAACTAAATGTATGGAAGAGACAGGAAGAAATGTTAGAGTTAATTTGCCTGGCTAGTTTCAAAGAGTCAAACTCTGTTTTGACCTCGTTTTCACTTTAAAGTAGGAAACAGGAAGTAGAATGCAGGTTCATTTCTTAAAAGACCACCATGAAGCAAGTTGCCACTGTTCATCTTTTAGAGGGCAAGCAAGTAAGTGAGTGAAGAAAAGGGTGGAAAGCGGGGCAGATCTGATGTGGAAAGAAGGGAGCTAAATATTTCCCTCCCTCCTACCCTGGATATTGAAACTTACTTTGATTGACAGGTTGTCATTCATGGCTCAAGCATAATTTCCCCTTGAACATGAATTCAATTTAATAAGTCCTTTGTTGTTCAAATAGTCTTTCTGTATATAACCTTTCTTTAGACCAACTTCTATAACATTTCCACAGACCCGGCTTATGTCCTTACTCAGCCACGCAGCTGCTGCTACCATCTAGAGTCTCAATACATTGGATTTATACTTACTCATCTTTTTACTCACTCATCCAAAAATATATATTATCTTTCATACAAATATTATAAAACAAAATTAAATCTATTTTACTAGTAGGTGGCTAATATTTATCAAATGAATGAATAAATACATAAATGAATCATTGCTAGCTTAAAGTATTTAGCTTGATGCACTGACTAATAGTTTGTTGTGTATTTATATGTCTGAACAAATCATTTTTTTCTCCCTTGCCCCAATTCACACCTGGTAAGAAGTAATAGGGGGACAGGGCAAAAGACAGATACAATTAGGGATGTAAGAAGCCGGGATCATAAGGAGAAATTTTCATTGCCTGCATGCTGAAATGCCAGGAACATAAACCATGATGAGGTATTATCTCATGGATTTTACAATAGCCTGATGAAATAGGTAGGGTATGATTATATTTATTTTCCAGAGGAGCTAAAACCAAGTGAAAGTGATGGACTTGCGCAAAGTCAAAGAGCCAGTAAGTGATAGGGCCAAGTGGTGAATCTAATGCCAACCCCACTTTAGCACACAGCCAGACTTCATTTTTCCCAGACTCTGCTCAGACTTTGAAACCAGGGCTCAATCCACAGAGTAAGTCCAGGTTGGCCCACAGAAATAAGCCAGAGAAAAGATGTTCTTTCATTCCTGGCTGCATTAGAGGTCATCTCTGAGGGCTTAGCTGAGCTATGGTGGTGGTAAAGACTTCTGACCCAAGTAGTTTATGCTAAAGAGTCCTGCTTTAAAACAGCTAAGAGTTTATTCTCATTAGTAAGAGCAGCACTTAGCTGCTGAACCCACAACTGCTCCTCATTAATGTTTCATATTCTTAATTAGGATTAATTTACTAGTAATCTCTAAAGAAGGCAGTAAATAAGGGGTATGTTCTGAAATAATCTTACTCCTAAATAGATAAGCCATGAGTATTCTAGGACAGCCTTCTACCCATCTTGGGATGGGAGGACCAGGGCACAGTTCTGAATTAGTGAGAATCCCTTCCCCAGCAACAAAACAAAACGAAACAAAAAACATGGTTTATTTTCCTTAATAAATCAGAATCGTATGCCTAAATCACTGCTTTAAAATGTACATTTCACGTAACCCTCCTTAGAGAGTCTAATTGCATAGTCCATGTGTACAGATCAAAAAAATCTGCATCTTTAACGAGCCCTGCAATTGATTCTGTTCTAGGTGCTTGAGCCATACTGTATAAGCATAGGTCAAATCTATAAAAAGGGAAGCTAACATTCATATACATAACAACACATCTATATATAATATGGAACTATATTTAACAGAGATAATATAGTTGCAACCATATTAATAGCTATAAAGCCCTATATTTAACAGAACTACAGTGATGAAACAAAGGCAGAGCCAACTTTGACCTGAAAAATTCAGGGAGGAACCATAAGCTTTCCTTTTTCAACAATGTTTTTACAATTTTATTTCCACAGTTCCGTGCAAGTCGATTAGTTAAATACTTCTCCAGCATCTACCACAAGCTGGTACCTAGATCTCTGCCGTCTCGTTCATTGAGTCTCATAAAGGAGACAGATGCAGATCTATACAAATAACTCCAATACAAAGGTGAATATAATCACAGAAAACCAATATGATAATAGACTAAAGAACATGCCTGAAATTTTCATTTGTTAGAAATAAGTGCTTGAAATCTATTACAGAAATGTGATCCCTGAAATAACTAACACAAATTGGCATTGTCCTTGATATCCATATGTTCATCAAATATTAAATGGATAAACATAGTTGACTGTCGAATTAGCTGTATAACTTATCACAAAGTGTCTTGGTTAGTTGGTTTTCAATTTTTATTTGCGATGCACTCTTTTTGCAAACAATATATTTTATAAGACTACCTACCTACGTATACACATCTCTTATACACACTGCCAAAAGTAGTCTTGAGCAATTCCTGAAGAAAAGTCTGAAAAACACTATCAAGAAAGGAGGAAAAACAGAACAAAGAGAAAGAGTAGAAAGCACAGAATAAGTTCATAGAAATAAATCCCCGCATATTAGTAATTATGTTAAATATAAATGGACTTACTTCTGCTTCCAGCCAAGATGGAGTAAGAGGGCCACCAGGTATACTCTATCTGCTTTAAACAACTAGAAAACCATAAAAAATACATGAAACTGGTTTTCAGATAATGGGAAAGAAATAGCACAGGACTGTGATACAGGGAGAAGGAAAACAAACACTATTGTACCAGATTACTACCTAGAGGCAGTTTCCGTGCTGTAAGTTGCAGAACAAGAGGAAATCCAAACAGAGCCCTTTAATCTTGATTAGGTGGGGAGACAGAAGTTGAAGTTCAGAGAGGTCACAGTTACTAGAAATTATGAGGAAGAGTACTGTAGAGAAGAGAGGCTGGACAGAAGAGAGAGAGCTCCAAAGATCTGCAGAGGGACACCCTTGAGTCTTTGGCTGAGTACTGATATGTACATATATGAGACAAAAGAAAATATGGTAATAGGACCCGATGTGAGGCATTTGGTAATATGTAGAAGGAGTCACAAAACGTCACACACTTTGACCCAGGGAAACCTTACTTCTGAAAAATGTTATGTACATCCACACGTCCAGAGCTGCACTGCACTATTTATAATGGGGAAACCTTGGAAGAAGTCTGTCTAAAAATTATGTAATAATTACATACACCAGATTACACAAACTAGATGATAACTCAGGGTTCTTAAAACCAAAGAATTTATGAACCCCACTGCTGTACATAGATTTTACAGGCATATATATTTGGGGGGTGCAGGCTGTATCAGTTGTTCTTAATCCTGGGCACATTAGAATCATCTTTTTTTTTTCCGCTGGTGCCTGGGCCCCATTCCTGACTGACTAAATGTGAATTTCTGAGGATGAGGCCTGGACAGTGATCTTTTTAAAGCTCTCATGTTATTCTGAAGCACGCTGAGGGATAAGAATCACTGGTGTAGAAGTTTCATTATATTTCTCAAAGAGATTTTTATCTAAAACATAAGAATTATTTTTGTAGATAAAAATAGTATATAATAATTTAAAACGTTTGTTACAAAAGTTATGTAAACACATGGTGAATTGCTTATAATGTTTTAAAAAGTACAATGCTAAACTTTTTGTATATAGTAATAACAACTACTTAAAGAACATATTTAAAGGTAAAAATACTAGAAGGAAATATGACAAAACATCGCAAAGAAAGGTTTTACTCACTCATGAGTATTCTCTTTATTTTCCAAATTTTCTGATTCATATGTTGGGGGAGGTGGGCGTCTTTGAAGGACATACAGCAAGTATTGGTTTAAGAGACCCTACTGCATTGCCCTCCTGTAAAGCCCTCCAGGATTCTTAGCCTCCTGGCATTTCCCTTTCAGACTCAGGATGCCACTGAGTTATTGCTTGGCCTGCCTCAATCTGAGTGCTATCTTGTTAAAATGAAAAAATAGGATGGTCTAACTCAAGGGTTCCCTGTAGGATGTCTGCCTTTAACCTCTGCCCTGCCAGTGTGACTTGTAATCTTTCAGATGTCTCGATCAGAGATTTCATATCCAATATTTCTTTGCGGTCAATATTACAGACTAGCTATTTTTCTTCCCTGAAGAAACCTAAATTGAAAGATGAACATTTTGGATCCTAAACTCTTTTCCCAGAAAACATGGAAAGTCTCCTTGTGTGGAAGCTAGAAAATAGCTGATGCTAACCATAGCAAGGCACAAAGCATGCAACTTTTAACTACTGTAAGACTAATGGACTGATTATAACCTTCTTTCCTGCTGGGCCCCAAGAACCTGCATACATTCTTCTTTTTCAGAAGCTGGGTAATAGCCCCTATTGTTTCGTCTTTTAATTTCATAAAATGGCAAATCCCTGTAGTCTTTAATGATTTAGCCAAGTAAGCAATTATAGGAGATTGCTAGATCCATCTGCTTTTCCCCAATAGATTTGAGAATAAGAATGAGCATGTTCAGTTTTCATTCTTCCAAAAAGTCAATCAAACTCCTACTATTTTGTAAGGTCATTGAATACCTCCTTCAGGCTCCTTCTAGAACTCTCTGTGGAAAGTTTCTTAAAACAGCAGTCCTAGGCTAGCAGTATTAATCAGGTCTCCTTTGGTTGCAAATGGCAGATGCTTCTCCAACTAGCAGAAGCCTCTCAAACTAGCTTATGCAACAACAACAAAAAGGAGGAAACACTATTTAATTGCTCACATAACTCAAATGTCTACAAGCAGGCTGGATCCAAGAGGTCATCAGACATCTCTCTTGTTCTCTCAGCATTACTTTCCTCTGTGTTGATTTCACTCACCACAGGCTCACCCAAGTGGAGGCAAAGATGGCTGCCCACACCCAGCTGCTCCAGATCATGTCTTCCCTACATGTGATCTCAGAAGGAAATAGGTTCTCTCCCTCCAACATCTGCATCAGTTTTTGCAGAAATATTTGTCTGTACTTAGATCACACACAGACTGTGTGGTAAAGGCTTAGCAGATACTCTCATATTTGGCCAACCTAGATCAAACACCTCTCAAAAGAAATAAGATATTATGGCTAATGATCTCACCAGGTGGAGGGAACACTTGTCCACCATACAAGGTGGAGGGTGTACTTGACACCATACTGTACATCTAAACAATAGATATCCATTTAAACTTAACAAAAACAAAATGGAGACAGACTGAATTTTAGCTGAAAAAAAGAATTTTAGTAATAACTTGTCTGAATAATAGACATAATACAATCAAGGAAAAGACTCAAAAAGAAATGTAAGGAACAACAAAAACTGAGATTAAATAAACAAATGATCAGATTTCAATTCCCTTTATCCTTTACATTCTTCTCTGAGTTAGTATTTTATAATGGTTTGCAATATTGTATAGTACTTCAGTATGTCTTTAAAATTTTTGACTTCTCAGTGCATTGGGTGTTAACCAGTGCCAATAAAGAGTTACCTTGTCTAATTTGTACACTTCTATAGTTTTTTATGTCAGAAGGGAAAGTCCAAAACCAATATTGTAGTAATAGCTGGACATGAATGTCTTGTTAAACATTTTGAAATGAATAAAGAAATAAATCTTGCCCAAACTGGGAACTATTATTTTTAAAGTATGCTTTATTAATCAGCCTCCTGGCAACTTCCTATGTGCTCATTACCTATCATGTGTCTCATTCCCTAGAAAAACTCCTATTAACATATTAGGATAGTTGCATTTTCAAAAATTATTCTTTAAAGAGAAAAGCCTTAAAAATCAAAAGAATAAATATTTAAGCTCTCATGCACCTCTATTAACTTATTTTTAAAAACCTAATGGACAAAGAGTGCTCCTTTTGATCCTCAAATTGCCCCCTCTCCATTTTGCCACACATTTTGCCTATAGTGAAGACATCTCTGATATCAAATACATACTTACCATCTTAGTACTGCACTTATAACACAAAAGAGCAAGTCTACACAGCTAACATCCTTTCTAACTTCATCATCATCTTCTTCAAATGATGGCTTTTTTCTTTTGCTTTTATAGTTATGTTCTTTTTTTTCCTTATTACTACTAATAATTAACAGAGAATATAGGAAGAGTTACAAGAAGTTAACAATACTTATATTTCATAAAAGCATTTTCACCATGTGATTATAATCTTTTCCTTCTGAGTTATGACACCTCCTCATTTGCATTCATACACTATATTCATCCAACAAGCAGGTGAAGAGCACCAGGTATAAGAGAAACATATGAAGAATAGAAGATTTTGCCTATAATCCTCTGTCTTTCACTAACTAGCTGTGAGACCATATGTGATTTCATTTAACATCTTTGGTGCCTTGGTTTCACCCGTATGATGGTGAGGGTGGACTAAAGAATTACAGTATCTAACACTTACTGAAGATTTGTTCTGTACCTAATACTATGCCAAGAATATAGTTAATGTCATTTAATCTTCACAGTAAGTCTAGGGAAGGAGTATTATTATTATCCCATTGATGCTCAAAAACTGAGTTTCAGCATCATTAAGGTTCTTGGCCAAGCGGTAAATAGAAGAGCCAGTATTAGACTTAACCTTTGTTTGACTCCTAAGCCTAAGCTGGTAACCCCCATAATTTCAAGTGCAACAGATTTCTAAACAGTCTTCTCCATACTAATAAATTTAACATCCTATTGAGAAAAAGCTTACATGCAATCTGGAGAACCTCATAGCTCCTCCTTCTGTTGAGCATAATTAAGGCTTGTACTGTGTTTGCATGTTGTCTGTCAAATTTAGTTCCCAAGCAGAAACTTCATCTAACACAACATTCTGCCTAGAGGTTCACACATCTGTTTAATGATAGGAACTTTGCCATTAATATTTATTTGTCATGAGTTCAATATATATTTAACAATCCTGAATGCTAAAAAAATTTCCATATTGCTTAATGCTATTATATATGGATTTAAAACATTGTGTGTATATATATATATATATATATATATATATGCCCACAAAAGCCTCATTTTGGCGTAGTCTAATTTCTATATAGACTTTGCTCACAGTATATATCTCTAGCAAAGTTCTACTCCAGTTCATTCATTCATTCAGTGAGTGAGTGGTTGGCATTTAGTGAATATTAGGCATTTTATTTGCCTAGCATTGTGTTGAATGCTAGGGAAATAAAACAAAGATGATCTCAGCCTTCTGGAATGTATGGTATAGTATACTGGGGTTTGGCATATAGGAAAATAAATAGACAATTACAATGTGTTATAAGTAGTATGGGTTAAGTACACCAGAGGGAGCATCTAAGTCAGGATTGGAGATCAGAAAAGACATTCTAAGCAAGTGATATCACAATGAGAGCTGAAGTGTTCTCATAAATTAGCCAGGTGAAGAGCAAATGAAAGAGAATTTCAGAGAGACAATGATGTTCAAAGACTTAAAGATTAAGGAAACAGAGAAAGGCATTATTTCAAAAACTGAATATAATTCAGAGTGATCAGATTACCAAAGAAGAGTGGTGAGAAATGAGATTTAAAGGTCGGTAGGTATCATTTTAAAGGGCTTTACAATACATGGCAAGGCATTTGGGACCTTTACCAGGAGACAACTGAAAAGATTTAAGTAGTGTCATGAGATGATCAGATTTGCATCATAGAAAGGTCATGTTGGCTTCAGTGTAGACAGCAAATTACATGCGGCAAGAATGGGCTGAGGGAGAACATTTTTGTCAAAAATGGCCTTCAACTACTGAAAAGGTAAAGATGGGAAATGAAGATTACTTATCTCAAACGACACTGTTCCTAAAGAAGATAGTGATGGAACATACCTCACTGGTGGAACCAGATCCTGTGAGGGAAATTACCATTCTGGACTAGTCAGTAAAATTTATACAATCTTATATGGTGACCTGGGCACATATGCCACAATACTACTTCTGTGCAAAATAACCGGGAAAGAGGGGCCCTGAAAGGTGGTAAGCTAATCTCAGCTGATACAACGTTTCTGAAAAAGCTACTTTCATTAAAATGGACCAGAGACCTGGTGATACACTCTTAATTTAATGTTCCAATCTAGTAGCTTTCACTGCCCACAGCACAGAATCCCCCCAAAGTCTGGACTTATTGGTTGAGTGAAACAATTAGAGAGACTGTCCACCAAATTTCCTAACTGCAAAAAATGGAGATTATTCCAAGGAATTCTGATTCCCCATTCAAGAAAGAGGCACTTGGATGTTGGCCAAAGCACATCATTGTGATGTTGCAAGATTGTCTGGTACAGATGTAGAAGAGAAAGGACATTTCATTGAGAGCCTTAAACATCTGGCAATTAACGTTATCAGTGCCTCAAACAATATTTTAGACCCAGTGGCATTTAAGGGTGTTGTGAACCACAAGACTATGCAGGTCAAATTTGTAACCAACTTTCAAAGGAAGGAAAAAAAATCTAAGGTGTTAAAGCTGAAGACTTTCTTACAGAAGATCACAGTAAAAAAAATAAAAATAAAAATAAATTTTTAAAAAAAGGAAGTAAGTAAATAATGAGTATCTTCTTTCTTCCAATGAGGTCTAAACAATTGGGGAAAAAATTGAGAGAAGTTGAGGTTTTAGTCTTCAGCAAGATCTGGAGTCCAGGAAGTCTAATTCCCAGGTAAGGGCTGATCGTTACCACTTTACTAATGAGCAAAGCAAAATATAGAGTCGATTTCCTCTTAGGAAAATAAAAAATACTGACTAAACTAGAACAAAGCCAAAAATGGCCCAAGAAAGTACAAATTTTAATCATTTTATATGTTGAAGCAGAAGGTGGGATAAATTGTGCAGGGAAAGGAGTGAGGATAGTAGGCTAAAATTTTCCCCAGTAAAGGTTCCGGCATAGCTACCAGGCTGAAGAAGAAAGGAAGGGTCACCAAAGTAACTTCCTCCACTAAAGACAAAAGATAACAAATAGTCAGTGAACCAGATATGACTTATAGACACGTTTCCTTTGACCTACAAAACATCTTCTTAAACATTAAGTCAATATTTAAAAATGGGGGGCTTTAATACACTCACACACACACACAGACACACACACACACACACACACACACACACACACCAGTCCTAGAGCAATATAAAGGTTTAGAAACCCTGAGTCTGTGTTCCAGCATGGCGGTGCTTATTCAGAGCTCTTGAGATAGGTTCTATGCTACCCCAGCTGACGACATTTTCCACCCAGGCTGCTCTACTCGATTACCTTACCTCTCTAGTACCTGTATATGTCTGTGACTTCACCACAGGACAGGGCTATATGACTTCAGCCTAGTCATTTTTCAGATAAAGTGTTAAAACCATAGACCTATAATTGAACTGCTAATGAAATCCTTCCACATAAACTAGCTGCGAGTATCTTAATGAGTTAATGTGATGGAGGATGTCTGCCAAGAAAGATGACTTTGGCTTGGGAGCAACGGATTTTAAATCCTTTTTTCTGAAAATAAGTATGTCTTGTTGGCTATTGTCTATTCAGGGAATTCCTAGTTTATGACAATACAATCACGTTCTCAATTTAAAAGGGAAAGCTTCTGTTTCTGTAATTTATAGCAAGGAGCATTTATAATTCATGCAAAAGTGGTTTAAAGTTATTAAGATAAAAGTTAAAGAGAAAAATGAAGATGCCTGAAAAAATTCCCTGTTTTATGCTGCTTTGCCTTGTCATCTTAAAATGATTACTTTATCCTATCTGAATTCTCAAGGTGGTGTTATAAATAATGTGAAGAACACCTTTGTAATCATCTCCTTAAATTTCTAAAAGTAGGATAATATCCTGGGTCAAATAGTTTGCTCACTTTACAATTTGATATATAGACTAAATTACTTAAAGAAAGAACTACCCATGTAACTCCCATCAATAAATCATGACTTATTATTTCCGTACCCCTTCATTAATAATGAATTTTGTCAATATTTTTAACCTATACTCATTCAAAAGTGAAAGTATATTTTATCATGCATTCTGCACTGATGGAATTACTAATGCAGTTAGATATATTTTTCATGTTTCCTGGAAATTTGTATTTTTTTCTGTTCATCACCTTTGTACGACCATTGTCCATTCTTCAATGGGGATATTAATTTTTTTTCTCATTGTAGGTCTCACTTTTTTCTCCTGATTCATGAATCTGTAATGTTTGTAACATTAATATTTTGCCACTTTTATTGCCTAGAAATCAACTTTGTTTGATATGAATATCATTACCTCCTACTTTCTTGTTGCTTGTATTTGTCTGATACCCATTTGTCATACCTATCTAGCTATAAGTTCCTCCAACAAACACGGTTTTTCTATTCTCTTAAATAAGGTAAGCCCTTCTTTTACCCTTCTTCTCCCAATGTTTCCTGGTTTTGTTAACTAGGTTCTTTTGCTCCGCTTTAAGAGTAGCACTCATATAAATTTTTTTTTTACATTTAGTTGCTAATTGCATATGCCAATATGTTTCACCAATTTCTGAACTCACTGTAGGTCCTTGAATCCTACTTTTTCACTTTCTCTATTCCATTTTAGCAGGTTTTTATGTAAGAATCTATGAGTGGTAAACTTTCTTGGTCTTCATGTGTTGAAAACAATGATTTATTTGGCGTTTAGTCTGGAAGGATATTTTAATAGGATATAGAATTCTAGCCTAACCGTTATTTTCCCTGAACTATTTGAAGACATTCCTTTGTCTTCTGAGAACTCTGGCTGCTGATGAGAATTTTTGCTCTTCTTTCTGGTTATCTTGCTCTTTGATTTCCTGAGGTCTCACTCTACTTTTCCTATTAAATGACTGGTGAGTGTTATGGTTGGAATTGTGTCTGCCTCAAAAAGATACGTTAAAGTCTGAACCTCCTAGTACCTCAGAATGTGACTTTGTTTGGAAGCAGGGTCTTTACGGGAGTGACCAAGTTAAAATGAGGTCATTGGGATAGATCCTAACCCAATATGACTGATGTCCTTATTAAAAGGAGAAAATTGGACAAAAAGGCAGACATGCATAGGAGAACAACAACATAAAGAGATAGGAGACAATGCCGTATGAAGATCAAGGCAGAGATCAGGGTGGTGCATCTACAAGTCAAAGAGCACCACGATTATCAGCAAACTCCACTTGTTCTAGGGTCTCCTTTCAAGTACCGGTATTTATTCAATAAGTAAGTGGGTGGATTGGCCCAGTTCCTAGATTCGAATCTGTGCCTGCTTCTGGTAATTCTGTCTCTCAAAATACTCAGCTCTGTGCAATCTGTAACCCAGGAAATCATTGGCTTCGGCTTTTTACAACCTCCTTTCATAAATTATGAAGCTCCAACACAGCCTCTGTTTTTAAGCAGTAAGCCTGGCCCCAGTTTCCTGCTTTACATGGGCCACCATTAGTCCCTGTTACTCCATCCCAGCTTTGCCTAATTCTGGTCCCAAAATTTAGCAGGCTTATAATTTACTATTTTTAGTTTTCTCTTACAATTTCAGATGCCTAGATAAATTTTTAGTTCAGCCATGTCTTTTCAATTTTTTCATTTTAGAGTTTATCATTGCTATATATTTAGAATGGCAAGTGAGGACTCAAACATGAAATCATAACCACATCTTGAACAGAAGCTGTGGATTACTTTCCAACTCTAATCCTTTATGAGTCATTCTGAGTTAACTACTGTTAACACTGTTCCCAGAGCCCAGTGCAGAGAACTCTGTTGGCCTGGAATGGCCCATCTGAACCATTCCTAGGCTATAAGTAAATTAGGCTTACACAGCTTTTGAAAACTAAGGCTAAGATAGGCTCTATCTTTTTCCCAGGTTGATGAAATATACACATTCCAGCACCAAGTGCAGTATAAACAAACAAACATAGATAATAATTTTTCCTTAATTCTGAATGCTGATCTGGATTATTTTACTTCCATAATGCTGAAACAAAGTTCTTTGTCTTTACCACCTCAACATTACAGACAGGAAACAAGAAAAAAGAGACATATCCATTAGCAATAATCTTTTAACTTTTATTATACATGACATGCCTAACTAGCAAGCCTACTTGTTGCTGTGGTATCTGACTAAACAAGATCAACTCTCCTCTTTCCTGGAGTGGAAGAAGTAATGAAGAGAAGCTTTAAACTCCTTCCTTGAAGACTAATGCCTGTTTTCTTCAAAACCTTCTAGTGTTATTCCATTATCTTCTAACTTCTGGTAAAGCTGAAAAGACTTGGGTCATACTCATTTGTTCCCCATGATAGATGTCTACTTCCAATGTCAAGATAGCTATAGAATGCTTTATTTTTCGTTGAACTTCACTAAGGTTGTATTCCTTGTTTACCTTGGTATGGCTTGTATTTTTCCTTATGCTATGAGCTAGAAACCTAGTGTTGAAGCCCATAGTTCTTAATTAATCATTCACTTGCTGGAGGTTGTGTGAAGAGTATCTCTGGGGAAATTTTTATCTACCTACTTGTATGTAAATTTGTTGAGCACCTTGCTCTGAGAGCTTTCCATAATCTCTAAAGAAAGGACACTTTATACCATATTTTCTGTTCCCCAGCTTTGGACTCCCTAATCAGCCTTTTACAGATTTCACTAAGTAGCTACAAATCTATTTCCCTCCTCCACTGAGTATTATTCACAGTTATCTTTTTAAGCTTAATCTTGCCTCCAATCATGCATCAGATTCCCATTAAAACCCCATCTAGGCAGTTAAAATGGTAGCATAATATAGTTTTTCTATTAGATTTGTATCTCTTGTGTTCTGTGGGAGAAGGATGAGTCTCAAGTGAGCCATTTCCTTTTGTTCTCCCATGGCTCTCTTTCACCACTGGAACTTCCATACTCACTTACCAATTCAAAGCTTAGCATCCTCAGCTGTCTTATCTGACAGATTTGTAATATGACTCTATAGCCATGCACCTAGGGTATTCCTAAAGCTGAAGTTTGGCCTCTGTTTATGTTTTTGATATTTTTGTTATTCACTTCCATTAATTCTAGGCAAAGGCACACATTATGCAAATGTGTCCTGACTCTATACTCTTTTTCATAAATTTATGAATAAAGTGAGGTTTAATTTAGCAATTTATAATAAGAAGTGAGAACTAGTAGGCAGCCAGCTGAAGAACAGGGGAAGTATGAAGAGCAGTCAGTGACTCTGGGGAGGACTCCAAGAAGTTCAGTTTGGCTAAAACATAGATTATATCTAACAGTGCCATACTGACTTCTTAGATTCTTATCAGAAGGTATCATAGGTTAAAATAATAAATATTAATACTATTCAGATATTTTATTGCTCCTTTTACTATCATAGGACAATGCATTTGAAAAAGTAGAACTGATTCTGTAGGAATAAAAAGAGCAAAGGAGTGGGAGTCACGGGAACTTTTTTGAAAAACGAGAAACAGCTGCTGTTAGCCAGCTGTGTGTGCTTGGATGTGGCCCCTAACATCTCTAGGGCTCATTTGCTACCACTGTCACATATGAGAGTAAAACTCTCTATTCTTTAGAATCACTTCATGATGCATTTATTTATGTACAAACGGTAGTAGAAAGATGACTATTTATCTGTAAGTGAAGTCACATACATACAGAAAATATATTTTGATTCCTGCCAACCTACTTCCTTCAGAGTTTTGGTATCCCTGACATCACAATCAACTATCATAAAAATAATTGTGGTACCTTAATTAAACACATCCAAGACTCTTGAAGCAGAACCTAGAAAAACAGATTACAAAATTGCACACAGATGAAATGTTTTTCTTTTTAAAATTTCTGCTTAAATGCATTTTGAAGCAAAACTGTATTTTTAATTCAAAAATAGAGTCAAGATAGTCATAATTAGTATTGTTTGGGGAATAATTTATTATAATATTGTTCAAGCTCAAAATATGCCTTCAGAAGACTCTTAAAGACTCTTTCGAATTATTTTCACCTGCCTCTGAAGTGAAGGACATTTTACAAAAGCACAAAGTGGAAAAAATTATAAATAACTATGGTTATTAAAAGGAAGGCAGGTGGCATTGATTAGAAGAAAATAGTAAAAGATTATCATTTGGAAGTAATTTCACAATTACGTGCTATGGATTTATCTAGTCTGGAAACTACTGTGTGAGAGTAATGCGAATTTTGCTGAGCTTCATAATTATGAAGCATTTAAGATGAAAAATTAGCAGCCTAATCACATTATCCTCTACACAGGAGCACATGGTTAGATATTTTTGCATCTGAAATTCTCTCCAATCACAGATCATTACTATATACTATCTTCGAAGCAGTGGAGACTAGAAGAGGGAAATAGCTGTGTTATTTGACATCCTGTTCTATTTTTCAATACCTAATACATAACAAACACTCAAAAAATACTGATCAATAATGTCTTTAATGAGAATTCAGATTAAAATAAATGTTTATTACAAATAGTCTTTGGGCACAATGCAGTTACTAGGATCATCTTGACATAATTTCACATAAATCACAAACTGGGCAAGTCTGGGCAATGAGCTCACATAACTACTTATTATTTTCAATGTTATATGAACTCTTCTTAGATCATAATGGAGCCAGCCTTCAGTGCAGAGTAATCTTCTCTGACATATCACAATTTACATATGCAACGCATACGTGAAAATACTTTCAAGTTTTTAGGCAATATCACCTGTGACCATGAAAATGACTTTGATTAGCAAAGAGAACAAACTTCTCCCCATTTTGCTCTTCTTTTGTAAGGAGTTTCCCTTTGCAACCTTATGCACTGCCTAGTTCTCAAAATCAGCTGTGAACAAGAATAAACTAAGGATGTTGAAAAAAATTCAAATTCCTGAATCTAACCCAAAGAGATTCTAAGGAAGTAGGAAATAATGATGGCTGCCTTGACTGCTGCATGGGATAATGAGACAGCAGATTTGAAAGACTTCTTTTTAATTTTTATTTTTATGGAGTTGAAATTATTATTGTTATAATTAATGCATTTAAGAAACCACATAGGAAAAGGTTTTTTTGTTTGTTTGTTTGTTTATTTTTTTTTTAATTTTATTATTATACTTTAAGTTTTAGGGTACATGTGCACAATGTGCAGGTTTGTTACATATGTATACATGTGCCATGTTGGTGTGCTGCACCCATTAAGTCGTCATTTAGCATTAGTTGTATCTACTAATGCTATCCCTCCCCCCTGCCCCCACCCTACAACAGTCCCCGGTGTGTGATGTTCCCCTTCCTGTGCCCCTGTGTTCTCATTGCTCAATTCCCACCTATGAGTGAGAACATGTGGTGTTTGGTTTTTTGTCCTTGTGATAGTTTGCTGAGAATGATGGTTTCCAGTTTCATTGTTAGTTTTTTTGAGACACAGTCTCATTCTGTTGCCCAGACTGGAGCCACATCATGGCTCACTGCAGCCTTGTTCTCCCCAAGTAACTGGGGTTTCACTATGTTACCCAGGCTAGACTTAAACTCCTGGGCTCAAGTGATACACCCGCCTCAGCCTCCCAAAGTGCTAAGATTACAGGCATGAGGACCACACTCAGCTGGAAAAGATTCTTTTCAGTAACTTTTTTCTAATTATAGGAGTATTACATGTTCATTATATAAAATTTGGAAGACAATGAAAGGTATAAATAAGAATCTGCTCATATCCCAGAAAGAAAAGTTAATGCTTTTCTTTCTTTTATGGAACTTTTAAATTATTAAAACACAAAGAAAATTTCAATAACCACACGTTTAGATCAGTTGACTATTCACAAACAACTCACCTGTGTAACCAGCGTCCAGCTCCCAAATCCAGAAATAGTATGTTATCAGCATCTCAGAATCTTTCCCATTTCATGCCTCCTTTTGTTACAACACTCCACCAAAAATATGTCTTGACTTCCAATGCCATAGGTAAGTTTTAAGTTTTGTGTGCTTTTGACTTATCTGTGTGTGTCTGTGTATATATATATTTGTAAAATATATATTTTTGTATATATGTAAATATATGTGTGTATATATATACATATATACGTATACTTATGTATACTCAAGTCTAGCCTAGGCAACACAGTGAGACCTTGTCTCATATATATATATATGTATATGTATATGTATATATATGTATATGTATATGTCTCATATATGAGATATACGTATATATATGAGACAAGGTCTCATATATGTGTGTGTCATATACATATATATGTATATGACACATATACGTATATGTGTCATGTACATATATGTATATGTCTCATATATACATATATATGTATATGTATATGTCTCATATATGAGATATACATACATATATAAATATATATGTATATGTGTATGTCTCATATATGAGATATACATATGTAAATATATATGTATATGTCTCATATATGAGATATATATACATATATATATATATAAATATATATATGTGAGACAAGGTCTCACCGTGTTGCCTAGGCTAGATTTGAGTAGCTGAGATTACAGGCATGTACCACTGTGCCTGGCTCTATACATTTTTATATATACATCTTCATTTTCTTAACATTAAATTAAGCGAATATGGGCATTTGTGAAATTTATTCATATTGTTCTGTATAGTTATATTTTACTCATTCTTTTAGCTGTGAATATGCCACAGTTTGGGGCAATTACAAATAGTTCTACTGTAGACATTCTTGTACATGTTTTGTGGTGAACATATATATATACATTTATGTTGGAGATATAATTAGGAGTAGAATTGCTGGGTCACAGGATATCCATACATTCACTTTAGTATATGGCCAAATGGTTTTTCAAAGTGGTTGGACCAATTTACACTTGCACTAGATGAGTATGAGAGCTCTAGTTGCTCTACATCTCACCAAAATTTGGTGGGCTCTTTTACGCTTTAGCCATTTCAATAGACAGAATGTTGTCATTACTGTGGTTTTAATTTATATTTGCCTAATGACTAATAAAGTTGAACTCCTATTATTAACATTGTGATATATTTTTCTGTCTTTTTTCTATATGTATGTGTATAATGTACATACAGTATTTTAAAATTAAGATTATATTTCTTATACAGTTTCACATGTACCTAAAGTTATCATATGAAATTTCCATATTTATAAATGTTATTCAGAAATGTTAATATGACTTTTAGAATATCATTCTGCTAATGTACTTGAGTGTAATTTTATATACACCCAAGCAGATTAGAAAAATATATTCACCAGAGTCTAGTATGTGGGATAATTTATTATTTTCATTTTCTTCCATCTCATCAACAATAATTAATTTATGTGCTGATATATTTATGCTCAGATATTAATTAAAATCTGAATAAAAATAGGCCAATAAAAACAATACTGAAATTTTAATTGAACAACTAATATTACTGGTTTGGTTTCTAGCTCCCCTTTTTCTCTTGTTTAAGTCCTGGATATTAAATTGATTAAACTGATTATTTTATCCCAGGATGAGAAGCAGTGGAGTGGAGCTGTAGTAGTTAAGTCACCCGAACATACTGGCATATTCCCTGGCTGTGTTGGGAGGTTTTTGTGCAGATCAAGTGAGAGTCATTTAAATCTGAAAACAGTTTGTACTATGTAAGGCATTATGATAAATTAGGGATTATTATTATAATTCTAGCACAGCAGCTTGTAAATATAAAGTTCTCAATAAATATTTGCCCAAAGTCAAAAGTACAGGTGGCCAGTCCACAAATAAAGGCTATTCTGAGATATTCCGCAGTTGCGAAATTAAAAATGCCAGACTCTCATAATGAGAGATGCCATTAGGATTAATTTCACTTTTAATCATTGTAGATAAATGTAATACTGAACATAAAGTTACCCCATTAGAACAGACATAAAAGATTACAATATTTTTTAAAAAATAAGAATGCTGCTATTAGTCAGAGTTTAGGTTTAACTTATAAATATTCATCTAACAAAAGGCAATCTATTACTTATATATTTCCCTGTATAACTGATTTAGTACATTATATTTTCAAGACAATTCTTAGCATTAGACTGTCAGTAATATTCTGGGTATGTTAGAGTGTAATTTAATGTATTTATCACAGTTAGGCACAGCTGACTCGGTAACCAGATATAGCAGTTACTTATGTGCTTTATATGTTAGAACAATGTAGCAGAGATCTTTGGCAGGTGTGGGGGATTGCTTTTAAAAAAAGGTTAGAAAAAAAGAGTGATTACTCATTGAACATAAACCACGTTCTACAAACTTCACCAGGTAGTTTAAGTGATAAGCATTTCATTTAACCAGAAATCAATAGCTTACTTTCTGTCACTGTGTTATGATGGGTAAGGCTTAAAACTGTGAGCATTTTTAAAAAATGAGTTAAGTTATACTGAGAACATATTTAAGAAGGACAAGTCTGAATTCAGCACATATTTCCTATTCTCATTGGCTTATATCATGAGGTTACGTGTAACACACTGCACTTTTTCACGTATGCCTAGGCCCATCCAGCAACAACCTGCATTTCTCAGATAGTGAGCACTGCTTCCTTTTCTCTTTCTCCTATTTATTTGTAGATGTCTGTGTAATTTTAAAATTCATGTCACTTATTGCCTCTAAGCCACTTGGAGGCAATATAGGGAGCACCCAAGTCCACATAGTGACATTTCCAGAGCTAATGATATATGCTGTATGTCACAACTCACCCAGAACTTACAAGAAAAAAAATAAGGCTACCAGACCAAAATCCAAAATACAAGCATTTCTGAATTTGTAACAAGGATCACATTTGCAGCATTGCTAATTCCAACCCTTCGAAAATCTTCTGACACAGTAGTATGTAGATTATTAGGGTGATAGAGAACATAAACAATGTGTAGTCAAAATATCATTTGAGAACTTCCTGCATCACAAGGACCTGAAATGATTACTGAAAAATGCCCCACTCACACCCTCAGAGTCCAAATCCCTGAGCCTAAGCCAATTAGTCTAGATTTTTATTACGTTCGCTTGGTGATTCTTATACATGATAAAGTTTGAGCATCTCTGCTATAACATATCAGAGTATTTATCAGAGATAATTCTATGAAGCTAGGCTTCAGACAGCAGCTGACCTGCTAGCGTAATAAGCAGGGGCATCAGGAACACAGGTTATGGCTAGGCATGGGCATCAGCCATTTAAAGTCAGGCAAGCATAACAGTCCTAGGCACTGGTTGTGGTTAGATTCTACATGGAGGAAGAAATACTGGTTTGTATCAGCAGATATCAAAATTGGGTGGGAAAGTAAGCAGAGCAAGAGGTCATGTGAAGAAGCTGCTTCACAGAGAAACGGCCCAATCTCTGGATACGTCCATAGGTAAATGTAACTTAGACCTAGTTGAAGGTCCTCTGAATTGTAATCTATTCAACAAAAATATAAATATACATACAAATATGTACATATGTATGTTTATGTACATATATGTATGTGTATACATATTATATGTGTATATATGGATTAAATATGTGTGTATATATTTAAAGATGTGGCAGTAATTAGACAAATTAGTCTCTGCTCTTAGGGAATTAGTATTGCAGTAAGAGAAAACAAAAAATAAATAGAAAAATATACTGAAGCCAACTGGTGACAATAATATAAAAAAATTAAAGCAAGACAAAGGGCGTGGAGAGTAACAGTGTTATTTTAGGTAAGATCATCACAGAGGTATCTTTGATAATGACTTTTGAGGAAAGACTTAAAGGAAGTGAGAAAGCAAGCCATGCAGATATCTGAAGGAAGATGCTTCTAGGTAAAAATTTCCAAGGTTGGAACATTCTTGGGAGGTCAAGGAGCAGCAAGAAGGCTAGTGTGCCTGATGCCAACTGTCCAAAAGGGCATGTAAGAGGGGCTGAGGTCAAAGTAGTTACTGTGGGCAGATCTTGGAATATTGCAGGCCCGAGGACTTGAGTTTTACTGTGAGATGTGGAGATTTGAACAGAATAGTGTTTGAAAACGATCATTCTGGCTGTTGTGGAGAAAAGTCTGCAGATGGGCAAGGACAGAAACAGAAAGACCAGTTAAGAGGTTCTGGCATGTCCAGGTGAAAGATAATGAAAACCCAGACCAGAGTGGTAGTTGGAGAGGTGGAGAGAAGTAATCTGCCTATTTCAAAGGTAGATCTGACAGAATTTTCTAATAGATTGGATCTAGAGTATGAGAGAAGGACAGGAGTCAAAGATGTTTAAATGTTTTCTGCCAACAACTGCAAGAATGGAGTTGCCATTTACCGAGGGGAAAAGCAGCGGGAAGAACAGACTTAGAGGGAAGTAGGAAATAAGAGTTTGATTTGGTGGGGGCTTGTTAGGTTTGAAATGTTTATTAGGCATTTAAGTGGAAATGTCAGGTAAGCAGTTGAAAATATGAGTCTGAAGTTCAGGGGTGAGAATAGGGCTGGACATAAAAATGTCATCAGTGTAGAGAGGCCAGGGAACTGGGTCAGGTCCTCTAGAGAATGCATGGAGATAAAGACGGGGCCCAAGGACTGAGCCCCAAAGCACAACAAAGTTCAGCTGAGAAAAAGCCAGCCAACGAGAGGAAGCAGGGTCAGACAGCAAAATTGGAGGAAGCCAAGGAGAGTGATGTCCATGGGGTAACACGAAGAAAGCGTTTTAAGGAGGGAGTGACAGTCTGTGACAAATGCTGACAATAGGTTGAGTATGATGGGAACTGAAAATTGACCACTAAATTTGATGACATAAAAGTCATTATTGACTTTGACAAAAGCAGTTTTAGTGATGCAGGATGAACAAAGGCCTGAATAGATTTGATATCATAGAAATTGAGGAGGGAAAGTAAAGACAGCTGAAATAGTCAAGTCGCAAGGAGTTTAGCTATAAAGGATCAGAGAAAAGGCTTGGTAGATGGGGAATATCGAGAAGGCATGGAAGTATGTTGTTGTTTTGAGGTGGGAGATATTGCACGTTTTTAGGCTAATGGAAATGAGCCAGTAGAGAGGGGACAAATTACAATGCAAAATGAAGATGAAAAGTGCAGGCATGAAGTTCCTGAGGAGATAAAAGAGGGTGGCATCCAGTTCACAACAGGAAGGGTTGGCCTTGGGAGAAGAAAGTTTGTCATTTAAAACAAATGGAAAAGTAAAATACTCAGGTCAAAATACAAGTAGATTAATAAATGTGGTAGAAGGATAAGGAAATTATATTCTTGATTTTCCTTCTTTACCCAGTGAAATTTAAAAAAGCTGAGGGTGAAGAGGGGGAAGGAGGTGCTTAGGATCAGTAGAGTGTAAGAGTGGATTGACTAAAGAAATGTAGCAAGATTTGCTGGGCAGCATCAGTAATGTACTCGAATTTTGTGGTTTTCTTTTTTCTTTTCTTTTCTTTTTTTTTTTTCTTTTTGAGAGGAAGTCTCCCTCTGTCACCCAGGCTGGAGTGCAGTGGCACGATCTCGCTCACACAACCTCTGGGTTCAAGACACTCTCCTGCCTCAGCCTGCAGAGTAGCTGGGATTATAGGCGCGCACCACCGCGCCTGGCTAATTTTTGTATTTTAGTAATTTTTGTATTTAGTATTTTGTATTTAGTAGGTTTCACCATGTTGGCCATGTTGGCCCGTCTCGATCTTCTGACCTCAGGTGATCCGCCTGTCTTGGCCTCCCAGAGTGCTGGGATTATAGGCGTGAGCCACCACGGCTTGTGGTTTTCAATGTCAGATGAGGCCAGCAATGTTTTGCAGGTGTGAAAACAGTAGAAAGTTGAATCTAATCAAAGTTGAGTTTTTGCCAGGTGATTGTGACAGAGGGAAAGAGGAGCAAGAAAGGTGAAGATGTAATCCTCATCATATAGTCACAATAGCTATAATTTATTCATTATCTGTGATGTGCAAGACACCATGCCCAGCAATTTATGGAACTGATCTACAATCTTTGCAATAAACCTTAAGGGTAAGTATTATCTCCATTTTTCAGGTGAAGAAACTAAGGCTGAATGAGATTCAGTGACTTACAAAAGCCACATATATCTAGTAGGTATAAGAGCTGGGATTCAGTGACATTTTGCATATTTTACATTGGTAATAATGACTGTGATATTATTAATTCTGATTTTCCATCTATGGCTCATTAGAAATGTAACAGGGAGAAATGAAAACGTGACTGCTGGAGTCAGCTTTGGAAAATACCTCTCACATACACTCCAACCAATCATGGCATGCTAATTTAAGTGCTTGAGGAAATTTTCTGTTTGCAAAACCTTTTGATAAGAGCAGAATAGGCTGAGTAACCAGATATTTGAACTTGAGCCAAGCCCAAGGAATTGATTCTAAGAGCTTTGAAACTTTTTGAAACTTTTTTTTTTTGTAATGTCAAAGTTTCTACAGTTCTTTCTGTTGCTCATGGTGGTTGCTTGATTTCACCCTTACGGCTCAGGACTCCTATTTGAGAAAAAAACAATTCAATAACTTTAGCAAGACAGCTATCACACTAAGATCCTAATCTCAAATGGACAATGAGGAGCTAAACTGCACTGCATTACAAATAAAGGGCCTCTTCATTGAGTGCTGTTTCTGAAAACCATAAATTGTCCAATTTTAGGGGTTCTGAACCCAAGAACAGAGAGTATTTGGTCAATGCCACCTCTAAATGATGGGGAAGAACACGCTTCTCTAACATGGCATTGGCCAAGGAAAATGGGAGAATGGCCAGTGGGGAATAGCAACATCTAATCTCCAGTTGGTTTTCTCCTGCATCGTAAACCCCATTCTGTTAGCCTCAAGCCTTTCATAAAGTTTTATTTAAAACCACAGCCTGCTCTTACAGGTCTGGGGGATTTAGAATGGGACCTAGGTCCACACATGGAACAACGTGTTGTGTGAATTGCTGCAGAAGCCTTAAGAAATGGTTATGAGAAACCGAGAAACCTAAAGAAACTGTCCAGATGAGAAGACATATATTACTGGAGAGTCTCAAAAAGAGGAAGAAGGTAACAAACAGGACTTCCTCCTAGTCAAGCGAGATGAGGAACCATCACTGCTGTTAACATAGGAAACTTAGGAACAGCTGAATTACAGAAACTCTGTATCTCTCTACCACACATTTTCAGCAGTACTTGTCAATATTCATGTTAGCTCCTTACAGATAATATAAATACAAGGTATCCAGCCTAATGTTAAATGCCTTTGTGATTGTCCCCTAGAGTTTCTGAGTCCTACCCTCTGACTTGCACTGGTGTTCAAAAGACACAAAATTATATGAATGTTTCAGATACAAAAGAGCAACACAGAAGAATCTACTAAGTAGCTATTCACTCCTTTCTCAGAACCCATGTCATATGCTCTAGGTTTTCATCATGTTTTCACCAAAAACACATTCTTGCCACACCCCTTTTACAAATAGCACTCAATTTCTTCCCGCCTCACTGAAGTCACTGAAATGAAGTCTGGGACCCTCATTTATCTATCTTCCTTTTTAGTTTGTTTGCTTTATTGGCAAAACTTCATGGCAAACCTCACTTTGCAAAACTTAGAAAATACAGAATTACAATGCAAAACTCAACATAAACTCACAGAGTAGGCATCACTACTAGCATCCCAGAGGTATTTGATTCTAGAACAAATATTGAAAACATACACTTACACACATATATAAGCATCTCTCATTATCTTCATTATCTGAAAATAATCTGCTTCTTAAAAAATGTTGAAATAGTAAATTTTCAGTTAACAGGAGCCTGTATCTCATCACTTTAATATGAAAAAAATTTTCAACCCATCAAAACCCTCCAAATAATTTCCTCAAATATCATTAAAACACTCTTAAACACCAATATAACAAGTCGCCAAGAATTTCTGCATAATATAAAGCAGATAAAACGCCAATTACCTAATTATTAAACTCTTAATGAACTCATTAGTAGGCATGTTTGCATGCAGTACACATGGAGATTGTACATTAGCAAATGTAAATTACATTTTCCTTCTACACTACAGAAAGTGTGCCTGTAATGCAAACAATAAAATAATGAATCAGATAATTAAAGTAACATCTGAATTAAACCTGGGCTGGTAGACCCCTTCGGGTGCCTCACAGAAGCAATCACTGGTACCCTTGAATATCTAGATCCACAGGGAAGGTGCAATAAGACTGCAGTGGTCAGTACACCTTCTTGCTTTCACATTACTAGTTTTCCCTAGCTAGTGTTGGCAAATTCCTCATAAGTTTTTTTTTTAAGATAATGAATTTGTATGGTGAATTGTTTTGTCAATTTTTGGTAATTGTTTTCAAAAATAATTATAGTGAATGTTCCTTTAGAGAGAGTCAGACAGCAAGAGATTATATTATATATATATATGCATATATATGTACACATGCACATCCATATGCCCTTTGTATATATATACACACATATACTGCTATATATATTATAATAGAAATCACTTTTTTCATCAATATTTACTAACATATTTTCCATGCCATTAGTTTCTAAATCACTCTTTTTAGATGATGAATGGTATTGTATCATACTCAAATGAATAAATTACCATTTTCCTATTGTTGGTCATTTAAGTTGTTTCCAATTTCCCATTATTAAAAAGCAATTCTTTATACATAAATCTTAGTGGAAATTCATGATTATTTAAAAATTTTTGAAAGTGGAAATATTGTCACTGGACATTACTATTTTTGAAGCTCTTGATCCGTATTGCCAAACCATCCTCCAGAAAAGTTGCACTAAGGACAATGCCCCCTGCAGTGTAGAAAAGGGTCAGTTTCAAGCACATCTCCAATACTGAGCATCTTCTCAAAAAAAAAAAAAAGAAAGAGAGAGAGAGAGAACTTTGCCAACTCAATAAGCAACAATGACACTGCTATGTTTAAGTAACCATTCCTTTCATTACTATTTTTGCTAACTTCTTTATTTATTAATCATTTATTATTTTGAACATTTAAATTTCTTTATTTAGTGAATTTTTATTTTATATTTTGCCCTTGTTCCTATTGGATTTTTTATCTTTCAAAAATGTATTCATAAAAGGTATTTGCAATATAATTGCCCATTTTCTGTCATTTATGTTGTGAATAATTTTTCTTCTCGAAGTCTGAGAAATTTCAAAGCTCAAGTATATTTTCATTTACCAAACTGAATCAATTTCCTTAGGAGTATTTGCTGGCATACAATGAGCCTCATCCATTCATTAGAGCAGAGAATCTACCAAATTTTCACCCCCCCGCCCCCCAACTCAAATCCTTATCTTTCTTCACATTGGTTAGAAGAACCACATCTTCAACACTGGCCTAGGTGTCCCTGATTTTCAGGAAGGTCTGATAGGCTGGTCAAGTGGTTCTCACATTCCTTTTCCTGGGATTCCAGCTCTTTTGAGGTGGACAAAGAGGACTGGCCAGAGCTGAGACCTTGATCTGATCAGTCCCTTAACTTGTCCAGCTCTCAATTTCTTCAGCAGTAAAGTGATTACCATAATCCATTTTAGTTTTATCTCTGATACAGTTAATAGTACATGTGCCTGAAAATAACTTTTCATTAGAGGGCTTAAAAGACTTCGTTGATTTTCAATGCTGAATTCCTTATTTTGCCAAATGAGTAAAATTCATAATTTTTTTTGATTAACATTCACTTTTTTGCATATTTACTGACAAAAAATTGACTGCATCACTTTGGAAAACTGAAAAGACTATTAATGGAAAGATGGAAATGTATTCATTCAATAATGCTGGGCACTGTGCTCAGCCCTGAGGAAACAGTAGTGTATAAGAACAATCTCTGCTTGCTAGGATGTACAGCATAGTGGAGAAGGCAGGTCTGCAAATAAACAATTACACTCTTGTGAGATAACACTGATGAGGAGTGCATGCAACCACTATGTAATCACGAATAAAGCATGCAGAGTAAAGGAAAACATCATGGTGGAGCTGACACTTGAACAAAGGCCTGAAGCAAACATATGTATCTCCCAGCACTTGAAGGAGAAGAAGGAAGGGAGCAAGTTGCAAGTAGAGGGAACATCAAATGCTCAGGCATGGAGGTATGACCCACTGTGGCATATGCAGGGGACTGCAATCAGCTGAAGAAGTCTAGACTATAATTGGGGACTTGTAGGAAAAGAAGTTTGGAAGGAATAATAGTGAACAGCTTTGCTTGCTCTAAAATAAAATGTGGGTTTTATCCTCCTGCTAATGGAGAAAGTTAATTTATTTCAAATATATATATATTTAAAAGTAATTTACATTTATTTTTGAATGTTGACTTTCATTACTTCATAGAGAATAGACTAGAATGAAGAAAAAGAGGAGGACAAAAAATGTAGGAGGCTTTCACAAATAGTCCAGGAGAGATACAAGTCGCAACTAAGACACTATGAATGTTTATTACAATAATATATAATATTCTAGTGATTCACTCTTTTTGGAATTAAAAAACCTAAGCTCTACCATCCAGTTGCAAAATGCCATAGGCTGTAACAAATACCAAGATTATCTTGTTTTAAAACATTTTAATTTTACAAGCATTTACACATAGGCATTATATATCACATCAAAATCTTAGTTCTTTTTTCAAAAGTAGCCTTAAGATTTCATTTTCCTGCTGACAACTGTCTGTTGTAAAAGAGGTAAATCAGAATAGGATACTCAAGGAAAGATAATTACTTTAACCAGGATTAGAAACTATAATTCCCAATTCCTTATAAGATTTTATCACCTCTATAGTTGTTTTAATCTTGCTTATCTCTTTCTGCAGCATGAACTCTTTTAAAAATCAAATCCCTTCTTTTTGTGAGTAACAAAACCAACGTCATTTTCACTGATATAAAGTAGAGCTTTGGTTCAATAATATTCCTGAAATGCCTTTCTGCAAATGTTCATAAGGATAGCTACCTTTTCCTAAGTCTAACTATTCATCCACTATATTTTCTCCCTAATGTACTAATTCATCAAAAATATTTTTTCAGATATCAGTATTTTGTGGCATGAATTGAATTTGGTCATTACTAGTGTACTTTGAGTTAATTATACCCCCAAATTCCTTTATTTATTCATAAATAGAATTATTTATTTCACATTAAAAAATCACTTTAGGAATTAGGCACTTGGCTTTGTTGGTCCTGACATTCTTTACTTGAAAAAGCAGGGAATCAGTCCACAGAGCTATAAGCTTTTTCTCCCCAGCCTTAATATTGTGTGATTCTACATAAAATCAATGACAGTTTCATTAATATTTTATTCAAAAGAATTATATTTTAAATTCATATTCAGAATAAATTATTTTAGAATTATTTTATTTTCTTGGTTTTCATACTGTTTCAATACTTCTAATTTATTTTCTACAATTATTAGAATTTTCTTTTTTTTATTTTTTTGTTTTTTTTATTTTATTATTATTATACTTTAAGTTTTAGGGTACACGTGCACAATGTGCAGGTTAGTTACATATGTATACCTGTGCCATGCTGGTGTGCTGCACCCATTAACTCATCATTTAGCATTAGGTATATCTCCTAAAGCTATCCCTCCCCCCTCCCCCCACCCACAACAGTCCCCAGAGTGTGATGTTCCCCTTCCTGTGTCCATGTGTTCTCATTGTTCAATTCCCACCTATGAGTAAGAATATATGGTGTTTGGTTTTTTGTTCTTGCGATAGTTTACTGAGAATGATGATTTCCAATTTCATCCATGTCCCTACAAAGGACACGAACTCATCATTTTTTATGGCTGCATAGTATTCCATGGTGTATATGTGCCACATTTTCTTAATCCAGTCTATCATTGTTGGACATTTGGGTTGGTTCCAAGTCTTTGCTATTGTGAATAGTGCCGCAATAAACATACATGTGCATGTGTCTTTATAGCAGCATGATTTATAGTCCTTTGGGTATATACCCAGTAATGGGATGGCTGGGTCCAGTGGTATTTCTAGTTCTAGATCCCTGAGGAATTGCCACACTGACTTCCACAATGGTTGAACTAGTTTACAGTCCCACCAACAGTATAAAAGTGTTCCTATTTCTCCACATCTTCTCCAGCACCTCTTGTTTCCTGACCTTTTAGTGATTGCCATTCTAACTGGTGTGAGATGGTATCTCATTGTGGTTTTGATTTGCATTTCTCTGATGGCCAGTGATGGTGAGCATTTTTTCATGTGTTTTTTGGCTGCATAAATGTCTTCTTTTGAGAAGTGTCTGTTCATGTCCTTCGCCCACTTTTTGATGGGGTTGTTTGTTTTTTTCTTGTAAATTTGTTGGAGTTCTTTGTAGATTCTGGATATTAGCCCTTTGTCAGATGAGTAGGTTGCAAAAATTTTCTCCCATTCTGTAGGTTGCCTGTTCACTCTGATGGTAGTTTCTTTTGCTGTGCAGAAGCTCTTTAGTTAAATTAGATCCCATTTGTCAATTTTGTCTTTTGTTGCCATTGCTTTTGGTGTTTTAGTCATGAAGTCCTTGCCCATGCCTATGTCCTGAATGGTAATGCCTAGGTTTTCTTCTAGGGTTTTTATGGTTTTAGGTCTAATGTTTAAGTCTTTAATCCCTCTTGAATTAATTTTTGTATAAGGTGTAAGGAAGGGATCCAGTTTCAGCTTTCTACATATGGCTAGCCAGTTTTCCCAGCACCATTTATTAAATACGGAATCCTTTCCCCATTGCTTGTTTTTCTCAGGTTTGTCAAAGATCAGATAGTTGTAGATATGTGGCATTACTTCTGAGGGCTCTGTTCTGTTCCATTGATCTGTATCTCTGTTTTGGTACCAGTACCATGCTGTTTTGGTTACTGTAGCCTTGTAGCATAGTTTGAAGTCAGGTAGCGTGATGCCTCCAGCTTTGTTCTTTTGGCTTAGGATTGACTTGGCGATGCGGGCTCTTTTTTGGTTCCATATGAACTTTCAAGTAGTTTTTTCCAATTCTGTGAAGAAAGTCATTGGTAGCTTGATGGGGATGGCATTGAATCTATAAATTACCTTGGGCGGTATTTCTACATACATGATATCATAAGTTATTTAAGAATAAAAAGGAATAAAACAAGGTTCTTGTCTCTACATCTGCCTATGTCTAATAGAGAGTTTAAAAGCACAGAAATAACTAAACAAAAGAAAAATTTGGGGGGCCTGGTGTAGTGGCTTACACGTGTAATTCCAGCACTTTGGGAGGATGAGTCACAAGGCTCCCTTGAGGCCAGGAGTTCAAGACTACCCTCAGCAACATAAAAAGACCCTAACTCTACAAAAAAGGTTTTTAAAAAAATTAGCCAGGCATGGTGGTGCATGCCTATAGTTTCAGCAACTCAGGAAGCTGAGGCAGGAGGATCACTTGAGCCAAGGAGTTTGAGGCTACAGTGAACTATGATCATGCCACCGCACTGCCATCTAAACAATAGAGCAAGACCCTGTCTCCAAAACAACAAAAAAAGAAAAACTATAATTTAAAAAAAATGTCATTTGGCGTATCATAAAGAAGTTCCCAGCAAAGAGAAGTATTCAGTTAGAAGATGAAGAAAGGCTTCAGGAAGGAAATGGAATTTGAAACCAAATTTGATAAATGAATGAGCTTTTATTCAAGAGGAGTGGGGAGAGAGAGTACATTCCAAGAAGAGGCAAGAGTATGAGTATAACTTGGGCTGACTTTGGGGAATAATTAAAAAGCAGGGTTATTGCGAAAGGTAGAGAACATAGAGAACTGAAAAAAGACAGGGTCAGTCTATGGAAAGCCACTGTATTCATAAGTATTCTTTTGGTTGCAAGTGACCAAAAATCCAGTAAACCAGAAAAGAGATGGCACTAGCTGAAATAACTTAAAGATTACTTTAGACTAGCTTTTAAGTGTGGTTTATTTAGTGGCTCAAATTTTGTCTCCTGGAGCCTGCCTGGATTATTTTTCCCCCAGGTTGGTTTTCTTTTCAGGATTGGTGTGCTGGATTCTGGCAGTTCCAAGCTAACATCAGTAGAACATCCAGTCCAGAGGAAGAATCAATCTGCTCCCGAGTAGTCCTGGAGCTGAGTTCATTTCCCTGATTGACTGATGTGGGTAATATGCCCATCTCCAACTGTGACCAGTGGGGACGGAATGCACTGGTTGGCTCAGCCTGGGTGCTATGTTGCACCCTCAAAGCCTAGTAGTAAAATGTTTCCTACCACACAAGTGGACCAGAGTGAGGAAGAGATGGTTATTCAAAGCAAAGAGCCTTGAGAAAAGAGGCTTCCTGCCACTAGAAGAGGATGTTGCTCTGGGCAGCAAATGATATTCCATGACTATGAATAAAAAGCTGAAGTTTTGGGACATTAGTGGGCAATGGAAAGCCACTAAAGATTTCTGAACTGAGCAGCATTGTGATTAATGCTGACCTTTATAAAATTAATCTGGCTGCGATGTATATGATAGGTTGACGTAGGAGATGAACGGAGGTGATAAAACTAGCTTTAAGTGATAAGAGGTTTAGGGAATCTGGGCTAGGATAGCAGTGGCAACAGTAGAAAGGAGTAGTCAAAAGCAAGAAATATTTTTGTTCACAAATGTTTTCTCACCAGGAATAAGAAACTCTAGAAAGTACACTTAATATTAAAAGCAATATTGGATCACTGAAAAAACATTGTCCTAAAGAGTAAACAAATATAGTGTAATTTCTTAAATTGGTTTAATAGGAGGCCCAGCTCTGAAGCATCCAGCTTGTTTGTTCATTTGGAAGAACATTGCTGCCATCTCCTCGTCATCAGAGTCCACATACTCTTATTATTCATAATTCTTCCTGGCAGCCTGGGGTTCCCAAATTTTTTCCAGATCAAATGCCCTGAAACACCAGCTAATCTCATTCTATGTGTCGAAGAGACAAAAAGGGTAAGTGGGCAAACTTTAACAAAATGTTCCTCCTTCTGATTGAACAACAAATACCAATTAGTCATTTTAATTTTGGTCTACAATTATTTTGACTTTTGTTCTCTCCTGCACCATCTTTCAGCATCAGAGTTTGAATTATACAGATTATGAAAGAATGATTGAATCATCAAAAGACTCTTATCTCTGATTTTTAAGTCCACAAGAACACTAACCTCATCATTTTTACTAAGCTTTTTCAAAGATTTAATAAATCCTGAATTTTCAATACCTATTTGAAATGCAGGAGGATTCGCTTACTAATAAGCAAAATTAAATTTTGTCAATACAAAATAGATTCTACTGCTACCTCTCAATTATTTAATTGTATTACAGTGATTAAAATTGCAGTGGTACTAAGCACATTTCTTGCTGTAAGAAAGCTGAATGTGCTATGATTTTATGCCAAGTCCACTGACCACTCAAAATACAGTGAGATTATTTTATAAATGGAGTGCAATATGCATTCTTCTTCTCTTGTGGTACTGAGGTTGCTCATGTGTTATCACTGCAAAAGGCAAGAGCTAGCTTTGCCACATATTTACATGAATAAATAAACCTTCTAGGCCACAGTGCTGGTCAAATTTTATGGTGCATACAAGCACGTGGGGATCTTGTTGAAACGCATATTCTAATTCAGTAGGTCAGAAATGGCACCCAAGAGTCTGCATTTCTTACAAGCTCCCAGGACATGCTGATGTTGCTGGTCCACACACCACGTTTTGAGTAACAAGGGTCTTCAAATTTAATTACAAAATAAATCTTTTGTAAAATATTTTTCTGGACCTAGGTTATTAGACATGCATTGTTCTGAGTAAAATAAAGATAATTCAAATCTCATTCCTAGTCTAAGAAATATTCTAGGAAAGTGAAAGTTAAGCTTAACCAATCAGAAACCACAAACTAACCTCTAACTATGGACTTTCCATTAGAATGATCCAAATAAATCCAGTATTCCTCTTTAACCAAATAATTTCTTTGCTCTGCTTCCACATTTACCCTATAAAATCTTTCCCTTCAACGACTTCCGACAGAGTCCCTAACTGCTTTCGGTCTGCTGCTGCCTGATGCATGAATGGCTATTTGCTCAAAAAACCCTTTAAAATTTTAATGTGCCTTAGTTTATCTTCTAACAGAAGGAATAAGTGTGAAGAGGAATTCTTCACAAAGGAAAGCTTTCACTCCTGAGATTTTGAGAATGTAGGCAGTAACGAAATAAGTGACTCAGGTTTAAGAAGAGAATATATTGAGTTCTAGCTTCAACTCTAGGCAGTTGCCATTCTGATCCAAATGCTTTTATGGTTGTTGGCTCCTTGAACCTGCCGTTAGATAATAACAAGCATATAATGGATTGGAAAACTTTGACCCTATTGTTACTTCACAGATTTCTAGTACTTTTAAATCAAAGCACTATACTTTTCCCAGTTTTTATATAACATGATAGTATTATATGATAATTAGTCCCATTTTAAAATCTGCAGTACTTGAGGTCTCAGAAAATCAGTCCTCATCTTTTCTGAACTGGGAAAAAAATGTCTGTTTGCATATTCATATATCATGGTTGGTAATTTACAACTTCCTTTGCATACATTCAGTCCTCGGCAGCTCTGTGCAGCACACTAGGTAGATATTTGTCTTATTTCAAAATTGAGGAAATAGAGAGTTGGTACACTTGCCCAAGAGAGCAGTGAGGTAGTGAGATGGAACTAGCACCTCTTGCTGCTGACTCCAAGTCCTGTGCTTTGTCTTATAAAGAACAATAAAATAAGAACTGGATGGCATTTTACAGTTTACAGTGCTTATAAACATATCTCAATTTTCAGGGTAAAAAAAATAAGTTTTTTATACAGAGTTTAGACATGAAAAAACTGATGTCCAAAGTAGTAAAAGGAAATTGTCCAAGGGTAACTACTAGTGAAATCTAATAGGAATCCATGTCTCCTTCTTACAAGTCTTAGTCCTTTTGTGTTTGTTTGGTTGGTTGTTTTAGGACCTCAGATGCATTGAATTGGTTCATTTCACATCCTTTTGTTCATTTCACATTCTCCTCATTAGTCCATACATGGTTCTATTTTATTTAGTTACACAGTAATTTTTAATAGGATATTAGGTGTCCTATGAATCACTACCCGGCATAGAAGATAAGACATTAACATCTAACCTTCAAGTGAAATGCTTCCCCATCTCTTTCCCTGCCTCCCCTCACCCAGGGTCACCAACATTCTGAACACTATATTCATTGTTCCACTGCTTTCCTTTTTATATTGTTGTATATGAATATATGAATACACATTGATGTTTCTAGGGTTTTTTAAACTTTATAAAAAGCATATTAAGCTATATGCAATATTTTGGGGATATCATGCTGTACATAATATGAGGGCCCTGTAGAATTGGAGATGTTTTTACCAACAAAATTAGGTAATCACAGTATACACCACCCCGTGGTGTGTGTGTATATATGAACATTTATTGTGTAGACACATCAAACTACCCAGTCTCAACTTGAGACATATTTAAATGCACTCTTCATATATGTGTGTATGTGTAAGTGTATAGTAGTAAAGGTCTATTCATTAAACAAATATTTATTGTGTGCCTGCCATGTGTCAGGAAGTACTAAATACCTTACTGTGCACACACGTGCAAAACCAAGTGCAACACTCCACCCCCCTAAAAAAAAGTCCCTGATCTCATGGAAATAACATTGTACAGAGGGAGAGACAGACAATACATAAAATAAATATGGAAAATATAAAGGATGTTAGGTGATGTTACGTGCTAGGGAAGAAAATAAAGCATGCCAGATCCTTAGGGACTAGGGTTTGCCGTTTTAAATAGAATGCTCGGCGATGAACTGGGGATGAGGGGAGCGGGGAGTCTTTATTTAACGGGTGATAAGGAGGTAACTTTCGAGAGCTGAATCAGAACCGAAGTAAACTCTTCGGCAACACCTGCACTCAGCCTATAATGTCTGTAGGATAACAGGCTCAGTCGCGGTGGATGGCCCCCGGAGAGACGATGCATGTCTTCCCGCCTTTCTTCCAGCCGGCCATCCCCTCCGCTAGAATCGCCCTGCTCGCCGACGCCGCACCTGAACGCCGCGCTGCGGGCGTTGTACACCAGCGCGACCACCGCCCGCCGGCACCTCGCCTTGCCGCCGCGCGCGCGCGCAGCCCCGAGGACGCGCTCGGGGAGCGCGCACCGCCCGGGGCCGCCCTCGGGCCGCTCCCAGGCCCCTGGGAACGCGCGCGCGTGCCCGGTCCCGCGGCCTCTCGGCAGGCACGCGGCCGGGAGGACGGCGCGCGCCCCGCTCGGCAGCTGCGGCGGCGGCTGGTGTAGGCGCTCACGTCAGGGCTGGGAGGAGGGGGTTCGCAGCTCAGAGAGTGAGAGAGACATGAGGCAACCTGGCAGGAAGCGAGAAAGAGTTCGGCGAAGAAGGAGTGAGTTCTAGAGACGCCCCGCGAGCAGGACCCGCGCCTGCAGGAGAGCCTGGCCGACCCGGCTCCTCGCCTTCTCTGCGCGCTCTCCCGCGTCCGCTTTCAGCACCCCGAGCGGAGAACAGTTCCCGGCAGCCCGCAGCGCTGCCGAGTGGCCGCCGGCCGGCCGAGTACCCGGAGCTCCAGGGGGCTCAGGAGCACCCTCTGAGAACCCGCTGTGCACCCACCTTTTCCCCTCTTTTGGTGGGCAAGTAAGCACGGGGGAAAAGCATCCGGTGGCCTCAGGGAGCCCTGAAGAAACCGAAGCAGAATGTACCAGGGACACATGCAGGTAAGACATTTCTATAGGGCTGGAGAGAATTCTTGGGGGCTAATTTAAGAGCAAGGCGGTTCAGCAAGTTTCTGTGGTCAAGTGCTGCCTTCGCACAACTCAACAAGTGAAGTGATGCAACATGACCGTGACATTTCTGTCCGGTGCTGCCGGGAAAACTAGACCGGTTTCCGAGGGTGGGAGAAGGGGAGGGAAGACCTCAGAACTTCGATTGGGGAAGTTTGTTTTCTGTGCATTCCCTGAGCCTGTTTCTTTAAACAGGATCAAGGAATCGAAACAGAGGAAACCCTAGAGATGACCGTGTTTCCGTTGTAATCCTATTGATGCATCTCAGCATGTATGTCAACTGAAGGGCAAACAATAATAGGAAAGACAAAGCTTTTCCTTTACCGTCTGAAAAGGTTGCTTGACTTAGAACACTCTGTCACTTTCGTTTCATTTTTTAAAGTGTTATACTTAAAAAACGATTTATACTGTATTTTCCCCCTTCACATTATGGGACATTGCCATCTACTCCAATAGTCACAGGATGACTTGGGAGGATGAATTTCAAACACATGTCCAAGGAGCTCTAATGTTTTTCAGGGGAGGTGCTGCCTCCGGTTGTTATTAATATTCATCTGAGCTGAGCCGCTGCTTCTTTCCGATGCAAACACACTCTACTCTCTTGGGCAAGATTACTTTAACCTTGACTCCAGTTCTCATTCATACTGTTGGTTCTTTCTTATAAAGGCAGATATATGCTTTGGGAGAAAAATAAAATACTAACTCAGCTTTCTAAAGTATGAACTGGACTCTTTATTGCACCTAAATGGTTTAGTCATCAGGTTTGATGTTTGGGCTTCCTTTCCATTCCAAAGATGGTCAAATACAATCATTATGTGTGATGCCTTTATCCTGGTGTATAACATTTATGAATACTGAGGATTTTGCTTCTGTGTCTTTTAGAGCAATTGGAAATAGATAAATATGTTGTTATATTTATGACTTAGTACTACCCAGATTTAATAACTTAGGGAAATTCTTTTGGACTATAATCCATTTTTAAATAAAACACAATATTTCATCATAGTCTCAATTTTTATAAGAATTCTCAATATATAGTGCCAGAATTCCAAAAGATTTCCCGTATGACTAACATCATCCTGTTTTGAAAATTATTAATGTAATTATATCACATTTGATAGACAAAAAGTAGTGAATGAAGTATATTTTTAAATGTTATATATGATCAATGTGATCTGCATGTTTCTTATAAAAGCTACACCAATTGAAAAGTTAAGTAACATAGAAGAATTCAAATAATGACTGCTGAAAAAATTAACAAAGAATTATTACTATAGTTTTATGCTTCATCTTCACCCAAGAATGATAATTACAATTTTATATATTATCTGTTTTTTAAACAGTTTATTCACAAGGGTAAAACAGGAAGATTTTAATAGAGTCAACCCTCAAAAAATTGTTCATTTACACAAAATTGACAATTGACCACTAAGGGGAAATTAACAAAAACTTTGCACAGTATTTTTTTTGTTGCTTAAAAAATATGTTACTGTGAATGAAGAATCGAAGCAACAATATGGTAAATTCATGCACCCAAAAACAATTTTAACTCAATTTTCTCAATATCTCAAAGGAGAATGTTATTGAAACTTGAGTTGCCTGGAACAATGTCTGAGGGTTTAATTTCACTTAGAAAGAATAAACAAAATATAAGACTCTGCATATTCTCCCAACTTAATGTCTTTTGCTTGTGCACTGCTGTAACAGCAAATATGATGACTTGCAGTAAAACTCACAAATCTTTGCTGCCAAGCTTAAATTAAAACATTACTAAATAAAGACTGTAATCAGTACATCCACCAAAATTTCAGAGCATAACACTTTTTTCCTACTTACTATTAACCATTAATGTTAAACATAAAACTTCCGAGGCCTTAGTAGGTACGTTTAGTAGTTATTCAATAGTATGATCTGAATGGGCATCTGCTCCCCCCAACAAAAAAATACCTATTACAGATTGATTTATAATATATTGTTGGCTTACATTTTAAACTCATATCTCTTCCCCCAAAGAATATTGTTTAGCCTATAGACAAAATAACATTTCCTTATCAGAGATACTATCATCTTCCTGTGTGTACCTGACTCTAATCACAGATAAGAAGAAACACATTCCAAACACTCCAAAATGTGTATAATTAAAATCTGAATCCATATTTGGTAAAGTGGACCAGGGATAAGCAGATTTACTAACATTTCTGCCAGCTTTGGAGTTAATTTGAAACATAATGTTACTTGACTGATACCTTAAAACAAGAGTGAAACAGAAATGTTTGCAATCTTTTGCTATGTATTCTAATTCTTCTCTTTTCTGTATCCAAGAGACTTTAAAATAAAGTGCTTTGTAAATTAGCAGTTTGAAGTAGGGGCAGGTGTTCTCAGGAAGACTTAAAAATAGTCTAATTTAAAACTCCTGTGGTGCCTTTGTTTTTGCAACTTAATGATTTTGCAGATAAAGTCTATTAATTCTCATACATATGGCTAATTCATCTGGTTTATGGTAGAATCTGAATTCATTTTAGAAACCACAGACTTTTAAAAACACATTTGGTTTGCTCTGCTAGTTCATTAGAAAATAAAAGTTGGCATCTATTACAGATAGAGCATAGAGTAACAGATATTTCTTGGTTTCATAGTAAAAGCTGCAGGTATATTTCTTAGGAGCAGGGTCCTGGAGCTATGTTTTTATCCAGCTGCCTTACCAATTATTTCCAAGGGGAGTTAGTCACCCCAGTAAATGAAGCAAAGGTTGCTTCTTTTGTGACTGTTTTAGATTTACTTATTTTTTCTTTTGACCAAGGGCACTGATGATGATTGAATATACTTTAGCATCGGTTCTGACAAAACTCTGTTGTTCATTGAGGGCCTATGGTCTTAATTCCACCAATACCTCTGTATGTTCAGGGCTGAGGTGATTATTTGCCTAAGTGCATTTGAGTTAACATTTCCAGTTAGAGGAAATTATTACATGTCTCTCAATATTTTCTTAACCTAGCTGTTTTATTTCTGAGGTGGTATAAATACAGAGAAATATAATTTCAATTTTCTACTAAGATTTTTTGAATTGTTATTGAAGAATCCACAGCAATGGGTCTTTTTAATAAAAGAAAGTTATTTCAGAAGGCAATCAAACAAAAAATCTATTTGTAATTGTAGCTGATCTTTATTTTAGGCATTCAAAGCAGACTTTTTGACTTATTCAAACTGTCTGGGGAATCATTCCACACCCTCTAGCTTCACAAGACGTAAACTAAGGAAAATTTAAATGACAAAAATTGTAAGATTATTAACAGCTCAAAAAGTAGCCATTTGTTTTCCCCCAGGGGAGTTTTGCATTTGTTTTTCTATATGACTTTACTTAAGATTTTTCTTAAAATCTCCACAAAGGGGAATAGCTTAGGTAATTTAAGTTATGTTAGTACATTAGATCTCGCCCCTGGTGATTTATTTAGGTTCACTAGAAACAAAATACATAAGAAACCAATTGAAGGTAAGACTGTAGAATGTTGTTTTCAATACTCTAAACAGTAGGTTATCATAATTGAGGCCCTCAGCAAAACTGTAAAGCAGATGATATTTATCATGGGTACTTCCAGCTCTCTAACAGATCCACTTTTTTCCCTCCTGGTACCACCTTTTTTAATTCTTGAGACAGGGTCTTTCTCTGTCCCCCAGGCTAGAGTGCAGTGGCCCAATCTCGGCTCACTGCTTGCTATGCCTCCCTGGCTGAAGCAATTCTCCCACCTCAGTCTCCCAAGTAGCTGGGACTACAGGTGCATGCCACCATGCCCAGATAATTTTTGTATTTTTTGTAGAGACAGGGTTTCGCCATGTTGTCCAGGCTGGTCTTGAACTCCTGAGTTGAAGCGATCCACGCGCCTTTGCCTCCCACAGTGCTAGGATTACAGGCATGAACCGCAGCTCCCGGCTCACCCTTTTCCATCCTGTGTTCTTTCTTTCTTAACCCTTTGCTAAGGCATTAACTGCTAGCAAAGATATGACTAATAGCAATAAACCACCTGCATGCACACACATACACACATTTTCAGAGGCGAGTCTTTGAGATTAGTTTAGAGTTGGAACAGGGGTGGCATTTTCAGGAGAGTGAGCAGTGCTGGGGTTTGTTGTGTTGTTTTGGTCAGTGGTTGCTGCTGCCTTCCTCTCCCCCTTTGTTATCTCAGTTCAAGTGGCACCTGGTCTTCTTCCTCAAATGTCATCTTATAGGTAATGATGAGCATAAGTATGATGAAATATTAACTAGAACTCCGTTGAAGCAAATTCATGTACATTTAAGCTGTTGATCAAAATTATGACACAAGCTCCAGCAAGATTCTGAAGTGTCTTCCTGTATATTCACATGCAAATCATGTTTGGTATGGATGTAGTGTTGAGCTTTTAACACTTGAAAGTTATAATAGTTGTGGTATGCATTAGCAGAATACTTGATTAATCTGAAAATTTCATTCCCCAGCCATACTGGCCAACAGTTTATATACTTACTATAAGAAACACAATATAGTCTTTGTAGATTTTATTTGTGGTTTATAAATATTCCTCCTAAAAACATGTGTTTGAAAGTAAAAATTTCATCATATAAATGTTTTTATTATAAAACATTTTTTAAAGTAAAGAATAAGAAAAGGTTAAAACACAACTTGTTAACTCTACAATTTTGAATCTCTAGTATTACCACTGCCAATCCTGGAAACATTAAGATGCGATACACCATGTAGTCAAAACATCTGGCAGGCTGCTTTTTTACACTTTTCATTGAGATCACATGTTTCCAACATAAGCTAAAGCTGTTAAAAGGTTTTATATTTTAAAATTACCTTCTTGATACATTTATAGGATAACCAGTGTGCAATTCTAACGCTAAATGTAAAGGTAAACTCCAGCCTAGTGTGTCCTTATTAAGAGACCTAAATCCAATCTGAATGTTTGGGACATCTAAAAATATAATTTCAAATATGCTGACAGAGAAAACTAGTTACCAAGTTCCTGAAACATTTTTCACCTTTTTATAATTCAGAACATATAAAACACAAATCATCTTGAACTATTGCATGAATCCAAGGCCAGAGTGCTATGAAGTGGGGGTTATGTTTCTTTCAGTGACCTTTTCCTTACCCCCCACCTCATCCACTTCTACCTCACCTCACCTATACCATCCCCTTTAGTAGGGATATCAAATGAGACTTTCTTTCCCAGTCTGCTCAGAAAAATTATTATAGCTTATATATTACTATATTATAGAGTATAAACAGGAAGATAGTTAATACTCTATTCATTAACTATCAAGACAATTGCTCAAGGCGTAATAATACAACACACTGCCAATGTTATCTTATAATGTCATGCTGACTGATTCTTACTAGTTAGTAACCAATATACTATTTTTTTATTAAAACCCCATTAGATAAATATCCATTGTCATACTCCATGTAAGATTTCACTAAATGGATCAAACTTTTGGATTGCTTTTTAGACACCACTGTAAGAAATAGCACAGATGAAAAATAATGAGCTCATTTAGATAGGAAGAGGCTGTTTTGCCATTTCATTGAAAAAAAAAAAAAAAGACAAAAATCCCCGCCAGCAGCTCCAAAATGGGGTTAACCTGACCCAAGTGAAATAGTTTGAATTTCAGGTGCATGCCCAACTCCCCAAAGTTTCTACTCATGTGCACGTACCTCTGGAAAACCAGATAAACCCTGCAAGTGAGACTTGATGTAGCAAGTTATTTTCCCCAAACAGAATGCCATATGGTGATCTATGAATCATGGAAATTCCAGGAGAAGAACGGTGTTGTTGTGATGCCAGAAATCTACCTAGGGAGTCACAAAATCCCCACTCCCACACACCCTCTTAAAAATCATGTGGTTCTTAAAACAACTGGTATGGTGGAGGAATTCATAACCATGTCATATGAATAGTGATTGAAAGAACTGGGGATATTTGGCTGGGAAAGTAAAGACTCAAGGAGACCATGATGACTCTATATAAAGTATTTGAAGGGCTGGCTATTTAGGAAAGGGATAACATTGTTCTATACAGCCTTGAGGGTTAAAACTGGTGTTAAGTTAGGGTAAGGTAAAAAGTTTCCTCAAGGTGGAGACAATAAGAATGTACCGGATATAGCACCCAGTTTGGCAAGATGCCCTCTTGGAGATGGAAGAGGCGTAGGGTGAAGGGAGAGATATGGGTGAGCAGATCACAGCGACACTGTGCACACATAGGCCCCTATTCCAAGACATTATGCCCTGTGGAGAAACCCAGTGAGAAGCACCATGGGAAAGACCCTCACACTAGGTATATGTGAGTTTGTGTCCCTATCGAAATGGTTGTAGTCGACTAAAGTGATGACCAGCAAAATCCAACATTTCCTGGGAAAATATTCCCTGTTTGTCAGTATTTGGGTGAGCCTCTGACAGAGCCCTGCCAGTACTGTCATGAAAAGTGATCAGAAACAGTGAAAGGTCAGAAAATATGGAAGCTCCTTAAGAAAGTAAGAAAGAAGAAAAATTAAAACACCATGAGCAACTGAACCTGCTAGAGCTGCAAAGCACCCCTTCACCTCCCTTCACATGGGTGTTAACTGTAACGTGCATGCCCATCCTCAGTGATCTGCTGATCATGTAGGGATATAACATTTGATTCGGCAGGGGATTATGTACACATGAGATACATGGGAGCTTATTGGAAATGCAGAATCTCAAGTCCAACTCCAGACCTACTGAATCAGGAACTGATTTTTTTCAAGGAACCCAGTGATTTATATGCACACTAACATTTGAGAAGCACAGGTCCGAGAAAACTGTAGGTAAAAAACAGTGTGTGATCTATTGAGCTGAGACCCTAGCAGAAAGCTTAATTCCTAGGTAGCTTTCTGACATCACAGAGGCAAGACGAAGTCCCTGAAAGAGGAGCTGGAAAGAGCAGCTATCACAACTATACTTGAATAAAAATGTCTTCATTATATTGACTCCATAACGACCAGCCAATTTGTTGTAGTTTTTCCTTCTGGAAAAATGCACAACAAACCTATGATGCTTCACCTAACACATTTATTTATTTTATTTACAAATAAATAAATACGTAGTTTTATTTATTTGTAATTTATTTTAAGGGAGTGGGGACATAATAGTTCTCTAAACAATTTGTTTGGAGAACAAACAAACAGAGGTGGCTCATGCCTCTAATCCCAGCACTTTGGGAGGCCGAGTCAGGCGGATCACTTGAGGTCAGGAGTTCGAGACCAGCCTGGCCAACATGGTGAAACCCCATCTCTATTAAAAAATAACAAAACAAACTATTTGTTTAGAGGACTATTATGTCCCCATTCCCTTAAATCTTTTCTCCTCGAAGATAAACAGTGCACTCAAGCATTTCTCATAATGATATTTCTGATGTTTTAAAGGCTGCATGAAAATATGGCCCTCCAAACAAGACACACTGCTAGAGATGTGATCAGGTGAATTCCAACCACTGCGAGATTATCTGTCTCTTGGGAAAGATACCTATTCAGACAGCCTAAAAGTGCATTAGCTTCTTTATATTAAATTGTTCTATAAAGTGTTCTGATGTTTCTATTCTCTAAATCACTTGAGAGTTATTTCACAGGTATTTGGTCTTTATACCAAAATAATCTTAAATCTAAATGTGATGATTAAAATATTCTAGGTTAACAGTTCCTTATGTCTCCAACGATGGTGCTAATGTTCAATTTTGAGGTCACAGAATCCTTTGTTTAAAGAACCTTTGAAAAAGTTTTCTTCAACCTTCTCATCTCACAGATGGGGAAACTGAGGCCCAGAAAGGTTAGAAGACTTGCTCAGAAAGTCCCACACTGGTTAGTTAACAGAGCTAGTGCTGAAGTGAAATCTGCCTTACCCTGGTGTATTATTTTCATTACACCATAATTCTCTATTTTAAGACTTATTACATTCAAAAATCAACATGAAAATAAATATTACAATAAACCACTAACAGTTTCCAAATATCTAGATGTTTGGCGTTTAGTCATTAAAATTGATATTTTTCTGCTTTTCAGTTGTAGTATAACTATTTGATATTTTATATGTTGCTTTAGCAGTCATTTGGCTAACAATGGAAGAAAATACGGCCTGTAAGCATGTTTTACAAGTGAAATAAAGTGCCCTGAAAAATTGAATTAGAAATTTAGAACATTTCTTGTTCTAAAGGTGTTCACCACTGTTTCTCCTTGGACTGACTAGACTGGCCATTTGAATAAGCATAGAAAGAATGATGAAGATTTAAAAATTAACCATTTTGCAATCTCCAGAGTAAAAAGTGACTCAAATAAGAATGATCAATGGATGTTAAATCTGAGGAGGAAGGCAGTATGGGAATAAGGTATTTACATAGCATCAAAATGTCATCCATAAATTACAAAAGAAAAAAAGGAACTTTTCAATGGCTAAATTGGATAACACCTTAACTAAGTCATCAAAATCAACATCACCAATAATGGACAGATGGAGCATGTGCCTCTGGATATGATGCTGTGAAAAGGAGACAGCGTCACTCAGGTAATAATCGTGCCAAAAATGTACAACCTGAGTCTAATTATGAGAAAACAGACAAACCCAAAATAAAGGCTACTCTATAAAATAAGCAGATTGTGTTTTTCCAAAATATCAATGTCATGAAAAAACAAGAAAAAGCTGAGAAGCTGTTACAAATTAAAAGGAGACCAAAGAGATATGACAACTAAATGCAATATATAATCCAGACTGGATCTTGGGCTAGGAAGGAAATTGCTGTAAGGACACCCTTGGCACACACTATTGACCAGAACTCATATATGGACTTTTGATCAGTATTATTTTTGTTTTTACATTTTTGAACTGGATGACTATACTGTGGCTATGTTAAAAAGAAATCCTTGTTCATAGGACATACACATACTGTATGAAGTGATAAAAAGCATGGTGTGTATATTTAATAATCTTATGTGTATGTATGTGTGTGTGTATAGATACAAAGAGAGAGAGGGAGGGAGAAGGAATGAAAGATAATGATAAAGCAATACAGCAAAATATTAAAAACTGCTAAATTTGGGGAAAGGGTTTATGGGAGTCCATTGTACTCTTTTTGTAATTTTTCTGTAAGCTTAAGAGACTATGTCAAAATAAATAATGTGTTGGAAAAAAAGTACATTGGGGCACTGGCAGACTTCTAGATCTAGGCTAGGGGTGAAGGGTCCAGGGAACAGGCAGGGGCAGAGCCCAAGTCAAGCCCTGAACAGGTCAGTGTGGACCCCACTGCTGCCTTCACAGTACAAAGAACAGCAGAGCTTGCACCCTGACTCAGCAGGCCTGAGACACTGGTTCCGCAACTACCCTGCTGCTGCTGCTGCTGCCCACAGAAACCCCATGTTACAGCTTCAATGGCTGCCGTTACTGCCAGGATGGACTCTCTACCATGGCTACTTGTCTGTGTCCAAAATCCTATTTCAAAATGGAGGGCAGATATGGCTGATTGGTGGAGATGAGCCACACGTTCATACCGGGGCTCCAAGATAGTCTGTAAAAGTGCGTATTGGCTTCTCACCAAGACTGAGGGTGTGGGCAATTTCCCAAATGTAGAAAGAGAGTTTAGATTTGGGGAAGTTTTTTTTAAGTGAATGTCCACCGTAACATGTTCAGATATTGCTTGAATGTAAAATAGACACCTTGGTCTCTATCTTGATTGACTAGAGTCCAGCCTGGCTTAAGAGATAAGAGTTGAAAGGAAATAATTCTCTTTAAGCCTGCATTTATTTAGTACTACCTGCCATTAGAGACAGGACTGTAAGAGAATATGGTAGAACCAGCTTATATTGGCTTATTAAATCATGTAGCAGAGAAGAGCAGAATGGTTCCTCTATCATTGATCAATGTCCATCTACTGCTCACTCCTTTTTGAGATATTAGAAAGAGCCATATAAAGAGTTTAGTAATTAATTAGGGAATTAAAATACATATCATATACCTTAATGATAAGAACATCTTTTTCCTCCATGTGCGGGAATTTACTGTGAAATATTGGGCACATTCATGTTTCATATTCATGCAAAAGATGATGATAATCAAGATGCCCTGTGCATTTGAGTCATTAATATTGATATACAGTCTCTTATATAACCCTTTAGGAAGATTTATGTAAGACAAAAGAAAGTCTTCTTAAGCTTGAGGAAAGATTAAATTAAAATGGAATCTTGGAGGTATAAAGGTCTTTAGAGTTCACATAGCACAACTTGGTCATTTCACATGTGAGGAAACTGAGGGCTAGGTCTTGATGGCTCAGATTTCTTCAATTAATTGCCTATTCCCAAAATGCAAAAAAAAAAAAAAAGAAAGAATGCTGAAAGGCTTTTGATGACATTCATCATACATCGCTTAATAATTCCTCACATTTGAAGAGGGAACAAAACATAGTGCTTGAGAGCTTCTGCTCCAGCATAACAGCCCCAAGTTCAAACCATGGCTTCACCACATAGTGTCTATGATTTTGCTCGAACTTATCCTCCCTAACCCCCACTTTCCTCACCTGTGACAGGGAGATAAGAAAAGTACCCACACATTGTGATGACTTCGTAAGGACTAGATGAGATAATGAAGGTATAAGGGTCTTAGAATATAATAATTTATCAATTATACTAGCTCTTATGTTTTTATAGAGCTACCAAAATGTTTCTTACATACTATCTGTGGAATAAAGAGTTTAGCCACGGCGTGCCTGTTATACCTGTTGTTCACAATAGTGGCAGATGCTTACTTTTCTTGTTTTATCACAGTTCTAGATTTTTTTTATTTCCTCGTCCTCAATTCCTTGCCTTACATACGCTCTGAATGTTTACTCATCCGTCACTATTCCCTTCAAATGTTACCCCCTCAGTGAGTGCTGCTCTGCACCACCACCCCTCTCCCAGCAATGCAGAATTAAGGATGTTTTTCTTGATGCTTCTTTAGCAGCTTATATGCATTGATAATACAATACCATAATTAACATATAGCTTTAATTATTTATTTTTGTCAGTCTCCCCAACTTCTTGTAAGCTCATCTGTGGCAGTGACTTTATCCAATACATCTTTATATTCTTGGAGACTAGTAGTGCAAAGTATATACTCTTTACATAGTACTTATTGAATGAATAGATGACTTGATGATTAAATGAATGAACGTGAAATACTCAGAAGGTCCTTACTGTCCTGAGTAAGGACTCCAAAGTGCAGTTGAGATGGTCTCCGTGATGCCAAGATACACACAGCCTCAGGATCTGGTCTATTCCCATGAGCTGTGGAAACAAATGCCTATCAAGTGAAGTTTCTACACACTTGAAATCAATTACAGGGAAACCTTATAAACCTTATAATTAGATTGCCACTGTAATTAACCAACACTCCACTGTCAAAGCAGTCTACGCAGTTTAATGGGTTCAACCTCTTTAAATCTGGAGGACAATTTAGGACTGCAGACTTACAAATATAATAGATTCTTCTAATGGTTTCTAACTGTATCTCTAACCAGCCAAGGTCATGTGGAATTAGAAGCCATTCCTCTAAAGTTCTGGACACCTCTTCACCACTTCAGCTGGTTGTCAACAACAATTTTGATAATAATGCTAACACACACACCCCTGAGACAACTGAGACTATGACAGAACGTTATGATGTTGGAACTGCTGTCGGAGGCTGTCATTTGCTTATACCCTGTTGTAAGGGTTGCTTATACCCCCAGCCCTGACCTCCCCAGTTACACATGCATGCACATGTGAGTTCTCTCTCTGTCTCTCTCACACACACACATGCAGCTTTTCACATCAGATCCAAGGAAGGAGCTGTACTCACAATGGTCATACAATGGTCATCCAGTGGACTTGTCTATTTTGTGCACCTATCTGAACCATGGGATCTTATTATATCTCACACAGTTCCTTTTATTCTTTTTTTTTTTTTTTTTTTTTTTTTTGAAACGGAGTCTCGCTCCATCTCCCAGGCTGGAGTGCAGTGGCATGATCTCAGCTCACTGCAAGCTCCGCCTCCTGGGTTCACGCCATTCTCCTGCCTCAGCCTCCTGAGTATCTGGGACTACAGGCACCCGCCACCACGCACGGCTAATTTTTTGTATATACATATATATATATATATATATATATATATATATATATTTTTTTTTTTTAGTAGAGACGGGGTTTCACAGTGTTAGCCAGGATGGTCTCAATCTCCTGACCTCGTGATCCACCCACCTCGGCCTCCCAAAGTGCCGGGCACAGTTACTCTTATATGTGAGCCCGAAATACGGAGGAGTAATTCTTCCCATTCAGTTACAGCCTAAGAAGATTCAAAAATCACATGTCAACACAGAGGTCTTTCTAAAAGGAGACAAGAAATACCAGTGCCAGTGACATGTACTACCTTTGTGCAAATAATAAAAATGTACCCTTTCTGGGTGAACCAAACATACAAAGACTGTGTTTTTTCCTGGGGAACACAATCCCACACCCAGGCACATACTTGGTATGTGAGGTAGAGGGTTGGATTTCAGACCTGAGTAGTGCCCCCTCACCCAGACATCTTTGCACAGCCAATCTGCACAACCATAGGCATGGCTTTGAAGGGGATCTCCTCTACCAAGGAGCTAGTCTCTCCCTCTCTCTCTCTCTCTCTCTCTCTCTCTGTGTGTGTGTGTGTGTGTGTAGATGAGTGGTGAAAGGTGAATAAATTAGCTCTATTTTACCAAATATATTCAAACACAAATTGGATGTGTTTGCTAAGGCTTTTATAGAGGATGGTCTCTTTAAAGGCTTACTGGCTTTCCTTCCAGCTCTAGGATTCTATTATTATCAGGCCTGTAATTAGTGATACAATACATCTGTGAGTGCTTGGTCAGGGCCGATTCCCCCAGTTTACTACTAACCATATAATGGAAAATACATTTTAAAATTTTGCTAACATCGAGATGCTTGATATTTCTTACGAAGCCAAAGATCAGCCTCTCCTAATTCTTCAGAGGACATGCTGTTTGGGAGCATGCTGCCGTGTCTCCTCATTCTGCAAATAAGACATTTTCCTGTAAAGCTATCCCTGATATAGCAGATTATTTGTGATATAATACTGATATCTCTGCTACAATAGTCACTTTTTGTGAGAGTGAGATGTTCGTAAAAGTTAATCTTTAGAGTGCCTCAGTGAGGTTGGCAAAAGATAGATATTTTATCTCTGTCATGCTGATAAAGAGAATGCAGCATACAGGTTTGACCACCTCCCCCAAACTTCCTTGTCAAATCAGTTGGGGACTGAGGAGTAGAATCTGGGTCTTCTGTTTTTCACTCTATTGCTTGCGCCTGCATAGCAAATTCAGGCCATATCTCCATGTCGGTACCTCAGCCGCTGCAAAATGACTCAACTGACAGGAGATAAAATGATTTTGCAAGTTTTCTGGGACATTGCGGTGGCCTTGGAGGGTAGAAATCACTGATGCATTCTTTCTACCACTTACTCAACACAGATGTAGAATCCAAATAGCTTTACCGATACTCTGCACTCAACACCTGTAACATTTATACATGTAATACTCTGAGAGCACCTTTGTGTAGGATGGGGTGCACTTGCTTAGTGGAGTACAGAACAGTCACAAAACACCCATCTTTTATGCAGAAATCCCCCCTAGAATCAGAAATGCCCAGAAGACCAGAATAATATTGAGGCTATGGGATTAACCGGAGCTCAGAAGCCCAGTGTGGAGACACTTTTCAAGAACCTCAATATTATCTTGATTGTATGTATAAACCACGCTGAAATATCCCCACTCAAAATTCTATTACTTACCTAAATATTTTTATGTTTTATTTTGTACTTTGCTCTTGTAAAACATTCAACATTAATAAGGTAGTTAACCAAGTGTTTCATGTATTACTTTAATGTTTTAACCTCCTTTAAATTAACCCCTCTTTTAAATACAAGACTTTACTTGAGAAAAATCCGTTGCTATTTATTTGAGGGAGTTCTCTTAATTTCTTATGATCTTAGACATCCATTTATGCAGGAAGAGAAAATACCAGCTTTGTTGAAAGGAAACTACTTCTAAATGGCAGGATCAAAATTATTGTGGAGGACATATGCACAGCTCTTATTTTATTAATCTCAATTCATATTAAAATATCTATTTTAAATGGAACATTTGTTCCCTAATGTCTTAAAATTAATTTTAAACTTTCAATTAATTTAGGAGTATGGAAGGACTAAGAAGTAACATTATAAAAATCAGAATGTGATAGCATTGATCAAATTATTCAATGTAAAATTAAAATACCAAAATAAAAATCATGTTTTCTTTCATAGCTGATTTTGTTAAAATTAATATTTTAGAAATCAACTTCTAGCGCATTCATGTGATTATATTCTGGTTTCAGAATCAATAAATAATAGAAATTAAATGTTCTGTGTTATATCAAGGAAGCATTACTCCCCTCTTCTATTTTAAGAGTTAAAATACATGTGTTTTTGGGCCTCATTTGTCCAAAATTGTTATTTTACCTGTGGCTTATACTGCACGTTATTCTAGTGTTTTAATAAATGCTTAAACAGATAAAGAAATGTTAAAGTAACTAAGCCAAAAACATAATCTGGCATCTATGCTCATCCTCAGTATTTGTCTACAAACCAGTTACATCTCCCCAACTTAACACCAGTCTCACTAACTGACTACCTCTACCTGTTCCAACTTAAAGTCAACATGTTCAGATATGGACTCATTGTCACCACCACCAACTGTACCAACTTCTGTAAGGCCTACCTCTTCCCCTATTTTTCTGGATTGTGTAATAGCACCACCATCCACTCAATTACCTAAGTCAGAAACGTGGGAGTCATCCGCTCCTCTCTCATATCATCCTTTTATTTGAAGTCCTTTCATGTTAATCATCCTCTATAATAGTGTTTCTAAGTGCAATCATCTTTAGAATCATTGTCTAGAATGCTCGTTAGAAATGTAGATTCCTGGACCCCACTGCAGCCCTGTTGAATAAGGCTCCCTGAGAACGAGGCCTGGGACTCTGATTCCACAGTTGAACTTAATGCACACTGAAGTATGAAAAACACTGGCCTCCACAATAACATAGGACTTATAAGCCCTACTTTGCTGTTTTCTCATCTACAGTGTCCTCATAAGAACTCCTAACTCTAACCTTACTAGATTTTGAACATGTCCCCAAATTGGACTTGTGCCTCCATGCCTCTGGCCTTCTCTAGTGATGTTCTCTCTGACCAGGTCACCCACATTCTCACCTACCTGACCGATCCTTGCTTATCCTTCAAAATCCAGTTGAAGGTTATCACTTCCTATAAGGAGTCTTCCGTAAACCATCTCTAACCTCCTGGGTTAGATGCCTTCCTCATGTTCTCATAGCACCCTGAGCCTGTGCAGAACTCTGTCTCAGCTCCCCTTACCCTACTTCTTGGTGGGGTGGTTCTCTTGGCTGTATCTTGTTCATCTTTTCAACCCTGGTACCTAGCACAGAGCCTAGTCATGGTGGGCAAGCAATACATGTTGGATTAAATAAAGGATTGTTGAACGAATTCATCTTTTAATTAGCCTTAATTAGTCTGCTTGGTTTGATTTAAACTTCTGAAGAGTCCCATAGACTAATATAGATTAAGCATTTTATCTAGCATCTTTGAAAATGAAATTAAATTATTATGAAAATGAACTATTCCCTTTAAAAAATCAATTATTCTTGAGTAATGCATTCAAATTCCTGTCTGATTTTTTTAAGGCAAGTATGAAGAACAAAAGAAAGAATATAAGCCAACAGGCAAAACACTTGGATCCCAGGCCTGTTTCTGCTCTAACTAGTATAGGACTTGGGAAACATCACTTTATCTCTGTGGGTTTCAGTTTTCTCATTCACATCACAAAAGGACTAGGTAGAATCTGAAGCTTTTCCCAGTAAAATAATTTTATTATTCTAAACTAAACTTTAATAAATTAACATTTTGAGATAGTACTTAATGTAATAAAAAAGCAATTTAAATAGTATCTAGAGTTTATCATGTGTATAAATGTTATATATAAGATATATGTAAAATAGGATATATGTGTAAAATTAGATTTTATTGGGGGAGAAGCTGTTGATCTAACTTTATGATAAAAATTAGACCAATGTTATATTTATTCTACTTTTTCTACTTAGTTGTAATATTTTGTTGTATTGGTTTAAATTTTTATTTTATCAATTAATTGCATGATTTGCTCATTATATGAAATGATAATCATCTGTTGTTTATCCCCATGGATTATATAATTGTAAGCGAAATGAATATCATGGCGTTATTTGACTGAGAAGATTATTTTCATATTTTTCTTCTGGTTTTTAAGACATGGGGGAAATTTTCGATGAGATGTTAATCCAAGTTGTAGCAATTCCTACCTGTGTGACCTTAGACAAGTTTCTTAATCTCTCTGACCATCTCAAATTTGAAAATTGAAATGTACATTAATTCGTTAAGAAACCTAATTGTTTGATTTCTGACTCTTGTCGATAAGAACATTCACAGATTTGTTGCCAAGTTTTAATACTGGATTCTCTGCTTTAGAAATGTCCTTATATTATTGAGGGGGGACATTATCCAGTTGATAAAGATTATCTCATTAAAACAGAGACCACTACTTCCCATCATTTAAAATTCTACAATAAGGTGATCATATGGAAATTATACCCTCAAACTAATTAATGGAATAAGTTAGTTGCAGTGGGAAGTATTTCTGTTTCCTTTTATCTCTCTGATTTCCTCAGTCCCAAGGAAATACAAATATTTTCATTGACAGTTATATTAGATGCAGAATTGTGAATTGCCTTTGGTATACCCACTTAGAGAGAATTGAAGGAGGAAATATGATGATAAATAAAAATGGGAAACTAGAACCTCAAGGTATGCTTCTACCTTAAATCACTGAAATTGCCTGTTTGCACATTTAAAATGAGGTATCCTCATAAGTCAGAAGTAGAAACCAGAGGCTAAAATTCCAACCAGAGCCAGGAGCACACTTTTATAGAATGTTAGCAAATTGAATACCTTGGGGCAGTGAAAGTTCTTGGCAAACATTGATTTACTGGAGATCAGAAAAAGTTGGTTGACTGGGAGGAACATTTATGCATTTATATATGCATTCTTTAAGTAAGCACGATTATATGAGTAAATTACAGTCTACAGAGAAACATAACATCCCAGAGACCTGGAGTTCAAATTATTGACTTTATTTCCAACTGTGACCCTATATGGCCTTAAACTAACCTGTATGGTCTATTTCATGGCCCTAAACACAGCCTGCAAGATGTTACCCTACTGAGCAATGGAGAAGATTGTTTGGCACACTTCCTTCTCACGTTCCACTCCTTTATGCACACAATTAAAATAGACACCAGTACACGGAGCTAGAAGAAATGGATTTCTGCATATTGACCATTCACACCTGATTGTGAAATACAGTTGATTGTATTGATTTCTGTGGCTCTATAATGCCTTTAATAGAGTGGCCCAAAAACTCTAGCCTTGCTGTTCTGGATCTTAACAAACAAACAAACAACAACAACAACAAAAAGACAACTTGAACAAATTGAATCTGCAACAACCTTAGAGAGCCATCTCAGAGGCAGGGGGAGCCCTTTGAGAAGCATAGCAACTGGATGTCACCCGGTAAGACAGGCAGGCCTGGGTGAAAGGCTTCGTGTGAGCTGTCTAAATGTTTACCTCAAGCTTTCTGCAAATTCGTGTGTGTCATTTTTCATTTCAGAGCAGCACCCACTCTCCTATTAGAATGAACAAGGTTCCCAGGCCAACAGAAGCTCTTCTCCTCTCTAAAAACAAATAAAATGAAAGGCAGGTTTGGAAATGACTTGCACAGCCATAAATATTGGCACTATCTTTAACATGATTTTCACTTCAAAAAATATGTTTTCATTTATAACATAGTTTATATTCATAACTGCATTGTCAAGTCAGAAGGACTGGCCATATCACCAACCAAGGCACCAATTGTTAGTTACTTGTCATCAACCAGTTAGTGGTAAAGCAAGACTATGTTGCATTCTGTGTTATTTCTTTTAGAATATTCTTACGTGAGATATTCACTGGCTAAAATGGTTCCAGCCCATTCAATAGAAAGGTTAACACAGACCTACCAAATGATGGAAAAATTGCAAATATAAAACTAATCGTGACATAATATATATGTATAAAAATATTATATGAAACAACATATGTTTTACTTTTGTTCGTATGAGGTATATGGTATATATTAATAGACGAGGAACCAGGACACTGCCTTTGGTGGGAAAGGATGTTCTAATGTAACGTATATGTTCCATTCAGTTCCTGACACACTGTACAACCATAATAAATAGAAATTGCTGAAATCCACTTTGCCTTTTGGCTATACTCCCAGGAAAGCTTATCTGATTTCCAAACTGTGGGTGCTAAAATAAAATCTGAGAAACACAGAGCAGAATAAGAAATAGATCCCTTCAGCATATCTGATATCCACCTACCCTGAGTCCTCATTCTTCATCTTAATTTTTCTTTATTTTGAATCGTGATGCCTTTCTCTGAACCTCAACCTTTTCTCAGAAGTGCTTATCCAAGTCATGTTTATAGAAGTAAATACTTATTCATTCATTCATTATCAAATATTTTTTAGCATCTTATCTTCTTACAGAAACAAAGCTTTATGATATTCCCTCTCATTTGGGAACTTAAAAGTTAGCTGAAAAGACACAATCAAACTTATGTAGGAAGATCAGATTTAAATAAAATAAAGAAATAAAGAATTTTTATAAGGAAATATAATTATATATAAAGTATATGGAAAATGGGTATTTGAAAATATGGCTCAGTTGTACATGAGTGACAGAAGTACACACTCAGTTTGAGAGTAAATTAATGGGTCATATGTATAGTGTTTTGAATTAAATATTGAAAGATAGTCCCCAATCAAATAGAATGGTTTTTAAAATCTCTATTAAAAATGGCAACTTTTCACATAGTTCACACTGATAACGGCTTTAAAATACATTTTAGGAATGTATAAGAGAGAGAAACTTGCAAAGGCATCCTGGGGCTTGAATCTGTAATCCATATATTCTTTTTTCCAGTGTTATTTCAAAACCTAGATGTTATGTGAGGAAAATGTCCCTTTCCCAAAACAGCAGAGAGAAAATCATAAAAGATATTTCCGTCTGGGGATGTGTAAACATTTAAGTTTGGTAAACAGCCATTTCAAGCTATTCATAAGTCAAAAATATGGTGGCGTAGTGGTTCTCCCGATTTCCTTTAGACCAAAATTTAGACTCAAATCTGTAAACAGATCTTTTTTTATTTTATCATGACACAGCAATTTACCCACTAGAGAAAATCTTGTATAGATGTTAAGCTAGTATAAAATTTCATCATGAAAATATAACTTCATAAATAAATATGATGTGTTAATGAACATTACTCTTTTTACATAAAAAGTTAGCAATAAAATATGAAATTAAATACTTGGATTCATGAATCTATAATGCTCTGTTCTTTAGGATTCCTGTGGAATTAAGTATGTTTATTGACAAAGCAAATGATCAAGAGCATAAATGGAAAGCTATTTACATTTGTAAGAAATGTTCAAATATAAATGCAAATAAATCAGCTAAATTAATAAGTAGGAACATTTAAGAATAACACTTTACAACTAAGTATAGATTTACATCAGAAAGGTGATAAAATCCATCTGCAACCCTGTCTGAGTTCTTGGAAGTTCAGCATCATTCACTTCATGGGTGAAGGTCAAGGTCAGGCATTTATTGAGAGCACTGTCACCTCTGGAGCCCCTCTGGCTCCAGCTGCACTGCTGGTACATGTCTACTTCTTTTGCGATAAAAACCAGCAAGAATTTTCTGTATTGTTCATTCCTGCGCGATAATTGAACCAGGTATATTCAAGGGCAAATTAAACAACCAAATTAAAGGTCAGTTGCAGAGATAGGTGAACTGTGTTAGTACCTTGTGAATCTCATCTGTTTTAAATTAGAAATTTCTTAAAGACAAGGGCATGATTTTAAACATTCACATATATAGAGAGATAGATATATAAAAATATTTCATAGCATTGAGCTGACATCCAATTAATAGGAGGCTAACTTAAACATTAGAGATAGCAGTAAGGATTTAATAAAACTTTAAGTATTATGATATAATCATTGATCAAAGTCATCCTTCTCCATGGTATGACCTAGCCACATTTTTCTGGAGATAAGATTAACACATTAGAATAAAATTAAGGATAGAAATAAAAACAGAAAGATAAGATATTGAGTGTTGGTGGTGGTGGTGGTGGTGTTGTTACAGCACTTACTTCTCTTTGTGGAAAAGAATGTTTTTTCCCCAAATCAGTCATGCTCACTTGTTGTGACCTAAATCACTATCAGCCATTATTTCTCTGTCTCTATAGTTTAAACCCAAATATCCCATTATGCCTTTTCATAATTTCATGTGTTGATTATTCATCCTACTTTTACCCTTTTATTTATTATACATTATATATAATATATTAAATATTAAATACTATATGTTATATATTATTATATTCTATGAAGTACCTCCTATGTATCAAGACAAAAGTCAAGAAAATGAGTTTCAAATCTCTTCTATCATTGCCCTTCATTCTTCTGACTTAAGTCTTCTCTATAGCTTGGCTTCCTCACCAGTAATGAGGAGATTAATATATAGAATGGTCTGAGGCCTTCTCCAACTCTGAAATTCTAGTTCATGAATAACCATGGCCATCCTCTCAGTTTGTTTATTTTGTGAATTCCCAGAAGTCCATGAAAACACTAAGGAACAATTCACTATAATTAGACATCAGGGATACTGCTTTGTTTTAGATTTTAATAATACACAATGATGATAATTTTAAAGACTCTCTCACCACGTAAGACAATTATGGATGTTTCTATCATGAATGGAGTCCTCAATAGGAAATATTTTTCTTCTGTTATACTAAGAGCATGACATTAGAATTAAAACACACACACACCTCGTTTTGGAGAAAACAAGTTTTCTATAAAATATAATTAAAATTCAGTAGCTCATTCACTAACTTGGCAGAGGTGGGATTTGAACCAGAAAATTTGGCTCCAGAGTCAACTCCCTTGTATACAATATTATTTAAAAAATGTGTTATAAGCATTCATCAAATGTTAGCAGGAAGGGATACAAAGATGAATGAGGTGTGGCTCCTGTCCTCAAGGGGTTTACGAGCCAACCCATCTTGTAGCAAAACATTTCTCTAAGGCTCTGCTAAGGAATGAGACAGAGCCCTTTCTGCTGGTAATCCCCACAGCACTTCATCTGTTTCTTTCTCAGAGCACTTTTACAAGTATGTTGTTGCTATTTGTGTTTACCTCTCACGTTTCTTGCTTGAAAAGCATATACCTTATTCATGTTTATGCTCTATGTCAGTGCTGAATAAAATGGTTCTGCGATAACAGAAATAGGTACTGATGTTTACATGTAGCAAGCATCTTATGGTAAGTACAGTGCAAGGATGAAATAAAAGCCTTTGGTGAAATAGCTGCAATTGCAAGATCAAAATCACCATAATAATCCCAATTCAGGTTTCGGGGTTTGTTTGTGGTTTTTCTTTGTTCCTCTACTAGAAAAAAAGAAAAAAATTTAGTGGAAAGAGACTTGCCTTATTTTTTTTCCAGTAGTATTATACATATAAAATAGAACACACACTTTTTATAATGAATTTTAAAACTGTTTTTATATGACTTAAAAGTTTAGCTTCTTTTAAGTCACACTACTTTCTGTGGTTTATTTTGTTTTTCCGAACAATTTTCCAGATTTAAACTTTAGACATGCTTTATAGAGACTAAAACTCTAAGCTTATCTTTTAAGTTTTAATAAAAGTAATAGCCCTACTTTCCTGTAACCTGGGAGTTTTGCGTCTGCATTCTTTTTTTTTTTTTTTTTTTTTTTTTTTTTTTTTTTTTTTTTTGAGTCGGAGTCTCACTCTGTCGCCCAGGCTGGAGTGCAGTGGCGCGATCTTGGCTCGCTGCGAGCTCCGCCTCCCGGGTTCACGCCATTCTCCTGCCTCAGCCTCCCGAGTAGCTGGGACTACAGGCGCCCGCCACCACGCCCAGCTAAATTTTTGTATTTTTAGTAGAGACGGGGTTTCACCGTGTTAGCCAGGATGGTCTCGATCTCCTGTGTCTGCAATCTTTAATCTCTTCTTGGTATTAAGGTGATGTGCATTAGACATTGTCGCTTAATTTAAGCACAGAATTCAGAAGGATAGTTCCTTCCTCAACCAATAAGTTTCTAAGAGAAACTAGTGACATGACATAGAAAACATAAAACACATTTCATTAATTTTCATTCTGCTTTCATACTTTTCAAGGGCATGAGCATGGATGCATTACTCCCTTTCCCACCCAATGGTGCCAAGACTTCTCATTGCCTTCAGTCCATACTTGTAGTTATTGCAGTTTGCAATGGAATACGACAAACAGACATGCTAAAGAGGTTCAACAAAATTTAAAGGGCAATGAAAAAATTAAAATTTGATTTTTTATTATGAAAGTCACACGTGTTCCTTGTAGAAAATTTGGACAAAAAGAAAGGTAGAAAAAAGTTAAAAATCATTCATAATACAATCATTATTATTTTCTTCCAGTTGTTTTTCCTGTATTCTTTCTACAAGTGGAGGTGAATACCCTCAGGGAACTATGAAATACATATTACATTTTATCCCTATTGTTTGAATAGTAATTACAATAGCTAAATTGTCTCGAATGCTTACATATACCAGGCGTTCTACTAAGCATATCACATACAAACTTCAATCCTCTCTGGCAATGCCATCAATTCTAAAGAAATATTTTGTAGTTCCAAGCCATAGTTGAAGACACCAGATAGAGTCACAACCAATTTGGATCACTTGTGACTATGGAGCCCTTAGTCACAAGTGATCCAAATATTATAGAAAATAAGTATTTAAATGACAAATTAAAGATTAAAACATTGGTTTAAGGAATTTGTTTTGTTTTGTAAGAAAAGTAAGAATTTTAAGCATGGTAAACTTGTATATTGCTGTTGCCCAAATATATTCTTTGCCATCATTTTGATTTACTGAGACCTAATCTGGGTATGAGAAAAATGAAGTATTGAGAATTTTAAACATACACTTGTGTGCACACACATGAAGACTTATATGTGTTGCATTTAATGCTTTAACATTACAAAAAGTGTCATGGATAATACATTGTTAGGGCATATTATTAAGAACCAATTGTTTATAGTTTTGTACTTGTATAAAATAATCTGTGCATGTTCAGTTTTATAAATGTAAATGCTGATTTACTCAAGACAGCAAAACTGATCATTTTTCCTAAAATGAATTCAATCCGGAAAGAAATACTGCTACCAAAACTACAGAAAGCTCAATTGAGGACCATTGCAGTTTCTTACGGAAGATTGCTGAATAATTTTTTAAAAAATCACTTTGTAACATAATTATGAATAGAATTTTATTCTTTTAAGCTCCATGTTATGAATACTTGATTTTTTTCAGTGTGATTCAGAGATGTATTTTTTTAATTAACTCTGCATCCCAAAGAACAGTTTGATCGTATAAAATTAGGTCAACAACCTAATAAGATATAGGTATTAAAAATGGATTATCATAGGTAATTTAATTTATTCTTCAAATGTATGCTATATATTTCACATACTGGAATTTATTATTCTCTTGTATAATATATTTCATAAAATAAGTATCATTCGCCTTTATATTTTGTTGTTGTTATTGAAATCCTTTATCTATTACCTTACATACTTGCCTTATTAAGTTGAACTCTTTTTTGTAGTACCTAGACCAGGGTCAATATTTTTACATCAATTCTCCTTGCTGAGTGCTATAATCATGTAATTCTTCTAAAGAAGACAATGAGTTTAAATTGCACTGACTCCAAAACAAAACCTACCAGTTTGTTTCTTTCCTTTTTTTTTTTTTTTTTTTTTTTTTTTTTGAGACGGAGTCTGGCTCTGTCGCCCAGGCTGGAGTGCAGTGGCGCAATCTCAGCTCACTGCAAGCTCCGCCTCCCAGGTTCACGCCATTCTCCTGCCTCAGCCTCCCGAGTAGCTGGGACTACAGGCGCCCGCCACCACGCCCGGCTAATTTTTTGTATTTTTAGTAGAGACGGGGTTTCACCATGTTAGCCAGGGTGGTCTCGATCTCCTGACCTCGTGATCCGCCCACCTCGGCCTCCCAAAGTGCTGGGATTACAGGCGTGAGCCACCGCGCCCGGCCTTCTTTCCTTTTTTAAAAAATAAAATCTCTGTTATCATTTTGCTTTGATGGGAAGAGGGAGGGTTATTTGCCTCTTTCCCATAAAAAGCAAGAAGACAAAAATACTCTGCTTAAATCAATATTGTTTTATGCTAGTCTTCAAATAACCCTAAATAGATCATGGTTGACAGACAGCATTAACATATAGATAAGGCAAAATATCTGTCTATTATCATAAGATTTACAAATAAATTAAATTAGGAACCCTTTTCTTCTCTGTTCATCTCAGAGTAGTTTCTAAAAGCCTGATTAGAGATTGTATCACTGTTGTGTGATGGGCTATTTACCAAACCTGGGGCAGATGGAATTACGATAATATAAATCCATTTAAGGATTAAGTTATTTTAGGCCACACGTTTCCCTTCTACTAGACAAATTGCTGTGAGATGATAAGAGGAAAAAATCAAATTAAGAGGCAAGATTGTTTTCTTTCTATAAGAATACCAGCCGCCAAGTTGGATACTGAATTTTATGGCTTAATCTCAGATAGCCAGTGCTAAGAAGCTGTGTTCATGGTCGTTCTTCTTTCCAAAGTTCAGTGCCTGGTTGCTTTCTGCCTTTGAAAAACTCTTGCTCTTTTCAGTCTTTTTGAGTTTAAAAAATAGCCCTTTAAATGTGGTCTGTTGTCATTTCTTTGAAAAGGATAAAAAGGGAAGGGAGCAGGAGGAAGGGATGAAAGAGGGAGTGAGGGATAGCTCACTATCTAATGGAACCTCATAGTTCAGTTATGGGGGTAGAAGACTGCATTACCAAACTATATCTCGTTTTTATTCAAAATTAAAGATTCTATTTTATTTACAATCACTTAAGCAAATTATCACAAAGACCTACTAAAAATGCTCCTTTTTTCCACGTTTTTAAATTTTTTCTATAATGGTATAAGATGGAGAAGACGGATAAGGTTACATTAGTAAAATGCTTGGCAACTTCTGAATGATCAAGTATCTTAGTAACCGTAAGTCACATGCATTTTCTCAGTCTTCTTTTCCGGAGGAGCATGCTACTGTTTTCTTACGATATACAGTGGCTTGCACTGCCCTTTTTGGTAATGAGTGTAATTTAACACATTTTAACATAATGAAGCCACCTGCTCTGAGTAGCTAAATCATCGTTTACTGCCTAGAAGCTTTTCTCTTAGCAACAAAAAGATATGAAGGAACTTCTAATCCAACTTTGGTTCTGAAGTTTCATCTGCCAGAAAATTGTTAGACTCATGATTTGGATTTCAATAATACACTGTAATTGAGAGCTAACCTTGCTTTTAGGTGACGACCACTAAGGATATTTTTCAAGGTGTATTCAGTTTCATGTAATTCATAGAGTTTTGATAGAAAGGAAGGGAAAGTGGTGTGGATGGTGGTAGTCTTTCGCTATCTGGGCCGTGTGTGAGGTACTCTCACACTTACATCTCAATTAACCTGCTAATAAGTGGAAGACCCTGTATTTGAACACAGGTCTTCAATAGACCAGCACGCCTTCCACTTCCCCTTGCCAGTTCTCTTTTATAAATGTAACTCATTTCATAGGTGAGATTAAGAAGGAGTAATGTCAAGAAGCACGTTTTTAAAAAATACTTTAACAAATTACACAAAATTATTAACAATGCCACAAAACATATACAAGAAAAGCCAGTTGGGGCAATGGGATATGGCAAAGATGAAAAGAGAGGCCATTATTGAAGTCTTCTAATGAAATGTCAGTTTTCTATAGATAAATGGATGAGATTGATACTAGATGAGAAGGAAGTTACTGAAGAAGAGCAGTTTTAGATACCTTTTCATTTCATTTGCCTTAAAAGTAAGAAAACTAGGAGAAAACATTAGTTGTGTAGTCATTTGATAAACCACCCCTGTAATTATGCCTCTCCAGGCAAACGTGCTATATTTTCTCAGTGGTAATTTATGTAGCGGGTATGCCAGGGTTTCTCAACCTCAGCACTATTAAGACTTCAGGACACATAATTCTTTATTTTGGGGGACTGTCCTTTGGATTGTAGAGTGCCTTCGTGCCTGTTGTCTACCCACTAGATGCCACTAGCACCCTCCCAGTTATAATAATCAATACTATTTTTAGACACATTTGGGAGGCCAAGGCAGGAGAATGGCTTGAGCCCAGGAGTTCAAGGCCAGCCTAGGCAACATAGTAAGACCTCCATCTCTACAAAAAAAAAAAAAAAAAAAAAAAAAAAAGAGGCTGGGTGCAGTGGCTCACGCCTGTAATCCCATCACTTTGGAAGGCCGTGGCAGACAGATCACAAGATCAGGAGATTGAGACCATCCTGGCTAACATGGTGAAACCCCGTCTCTACTAAAAATACAAAAAAAATTAGCCAGACGTGGTGGCGGGCGCCTGTAGTCCCAGCTATTCGGGAGGCTGAGGCAGGAGAATGGCATGAACCCTAGAGGCGGAGCTTGCAGTGTGTCGAGATCGTGCCACTGCACTCCAACCTGGGCAACAGAGTGAGACTCTGTCTCAAAAAAATAAATAAATAAATAAAAGTCTTTACACACTACCAAATGTTTCTGGCAGGTAGAGGAGAGGGAAGAATCACCCAATATGGAGAACTACAGCTGTAAACAAGCATTTATTGAGCACTTTCTATAGGCCAGACACATAGAGGTGAACTAATTAAGCCCTTGAAGTTACATCCTGGTGATGAGACAGAGGAAAAAAACAACTATTTTAGCACAATGGCAAGTGTTGAAAAGAAAAATAGAGCTAGGCATGGAACTACAGGTGCCTATAGTTCCAGCTATTCAGGAGGCTGAGGCAGGAAGATTGCTTGAACCCAAGAGTTCCTGTCCAGGCTGGACAACATAGTGAGACCCTGTCACCTTGTTTCTAAAAACAAAAAAAAAAAGAAAAGAAAAAAAATTTTTTAAGTAACTTATGCTGAGTTCCTACAAACTTCTGCTTCCTTGATCATTTTTACTGACTTTCCTCTGTTTTTATTTTTTAAATTTTTGTTTGCTTGTTTTATTGCTTACATTTGTAAAACTGCTTCACATGCTTTTTGGAGGAAGTCTGAATATAATCTAATACGTGATAAGAGAGTACATAGGCATACCTCTGTTAATTCCTGATTGGGATAAAGTAATTAATTACTCTATTGTGCCTTATGAGGACGTGTAACAAGATAGAACCAAATATTGAAAAATATAAGAAAAGTTAAGGAATGTGATCTGAAAACAACCCCTACAAGCAACCCTTGTATAGTAGTTATTAATTATCTGTTTAGTGAGTGAATCCATAAAGAAATGCAGACTCTCTCAATTTTGTAACCAAGAATATTAGGAAGAAGAGAGCATAACACATGAAGGTCAAACTCCAATGAGTGGGAAAAATAAGTCGTTTTAAAACTGGCCTTTAACCAATTAGATATAGCAATGATGAGTAAAATCTTCATTTATTCATCAACACTATGTTTATACACAATGAAATGAGGTTAAACCTTAGCAATTATTTGGTTAATCTGAAGTATGCAAACATATTAATCAAAACATTTTATTCTAAAATCAACTGTTTGAGCTGAATGAAAAAGCAAGATGATATGGTTTGGCTGTCTCCCCACCCATATTCTCTTCGTGAATTGTATCTCCCAGAATTCCCATGTGTTGTGGGAGGGGCCCAGTGGGGAGGTAATTGAATCACAGGAGCCAGTCTTTCCCATGCTAGTCTCATGATAGTGAATAAGTCTCATGAGATCTAATGGGTTTATCAGGGGTTTCTGCTTTTGCTTCTTCCTCATTTTCTCTTGCTGCCACCTTTTGCCTCCTGCCATGATTCTGAGGCCTCCCCAGCCATGTGGAACTGTAAGTCCAATTAAATCTCATTTTCTTCCCAGTCTTGGGTATGTCTTTATCAGCAGCATCAAAACGAACTAATACAGTAAGTTGGTACAAGAAGTGGGGTGTTTCTGAAAAGATACCCGAAAATGTGGAAGCAACTTTGGAACTTGGAAGCAGGCAGAGGTTGGAACAGCTTGGAGGGCTCAAAAGGAGACAGGAAAATGTGGGAAAATTTGGGTCTTCCTAGAGACTTGTTGAATGGCTTTGCCCAAAATGCCGATAGCAATATGGACAGTAAGGTCCAGGCTGAGGTGGTCTCAGATGGAGAAGAGATGAGGCACTTGTTGGGAACTGGAGTAAAGATGAGTCTTGTTATGTTTTAGCAAAGAGACTGGCAGCATTTGCCCCTGCCCTAGAGATTTGTGGAATTTCTAACTTGAGAAAGATGATTTAGGGTATCTGGTGGAAGAAATTTCTAAGCAGCAAAGCATTCAATAGGTAACTTGGGTTCTGTTAAAGTCATCAAGTTTTATAAGGGAAGCCAAGCATAAAAGTTTGGAAAATTTGCTGCCTGACTATGTGATAGAAAAGAAAAAGGCATTTTCTGGGGAGAAATTTGAGCCAGCTGCAGAAATTTGAATAAGTAGCAAGGAGCCTAATGTTAATCCCCAAGACCATGAGGAAAAGTCTCCAGGCCATGTCAGAGACCTTCATGGCAGTCCCTCCCATCATAGGCCCAGAGGCCCAGGAAGAAAAAGTGGCCTCATGGGCCAGGCCCAGGGTTCCTGCACTGTGTGAAGCCTAGGGACTTGGTGCCTATGTCCCAACCACTCCAGCCATGGCTGGAAGAGGTCAATGTACAGCTCGGGCTGTGGCTTCAGAGAGTACAAGCCACAAACCTTGGCAGCTTCCATGTGGTATTTAGCCTGCAGGTGCACAAAAGTCAAGAATTGAGGTTTGGGAACCTCTGCCTAGATTTGAAAAGATGTATGGAAATGCCTGGATGCCCAGGCAAAAGTTTGCTGCAGGGGCAGGGCCTTCATGGAGAACTTCTGCTAGGGCAGTGTGGAAGGGAAATGTGGGGTGGGAGCTCCCACACTAGGGACTCCCACACTAGGAGTCCCTACTGGGGCACTTCCTAGTGGAGCTGCGAGAAGAGGACTACTGTCCTCCAGACTCCAGAATGGTAGATCCACTGACAGCTTGCACTGTGTGCCTGGAAAAGCCGCAGACATGCAATGCCAGCCTGTGAAAGCAGCCAGGAGGGAGGCTGTACCCTGCAAAGTCACAGGGGTGGAGCTGCCCAAGACCACGGGAACCCAACTCTTGCATCAGCATGACCTGGATGTGAGACCTGGAGTCAAAGGAGATCATTTTGGAGCTTTAAAATTTGACTGCCCCACTGGATTTTGGACTTGCGTGGGTCCTGTTACCCATTCGTTTTGGCCAGTTTCTCCCATTTGGAGGCTGTATTTAACCAATGCCTATACCCCCATTGTATCTAGGAAGTAACTAGCTTGCTTTTGATTTTACAGGCTCATAGGCAGAAAGGACTTGCCTTGTCTCAGATGAGACTTTGGACTGTGGACTTTTGGGTTAATGCCAAAATGAGTTAAGACTTTGGGGTATTGTTGGGAAGACATGATCGATTTGATTTGATTGATTTTGAAATGTAAGGCATGAGATTTTTAGGGGTAAGGGGTGGAATCGTATGGTTTGGCTGTGTCCTCACCCAAATCTCATCTTTAATTGTATCTCCCAGAATTCCCACATGTTGTGGGAGGGACCCAAGGGGGGGTAATTGAATCTTGAGGGCCTGTCTTTCCCATGCTAGTCTCATGATAGTGAATAAGTCTCACAAGATCTGAAGGGTTTATCAGGGGTTTCCACTTTTGCTTCTTCCTCATTTTCTCTTGCTGCCAAAATGTAAGAAGTGCCTTTCACCTCCTGCCATGATTTTGAGGCCTCCCCAGCCATGTGGAACTGTAAGTCCAATTAAACCTCTTTTTCTTCCCAGTCTCGGGTATGCCACTGCTCAGCAGTGTCAAAACGGACTAATTCACAAGAAATGGTACCAAAAGATGGGATTTGAGAGTTTGTTTCCACTTTCTGTATTCTCCTTCCCAGAAGCCCTCACCTCAACTTCATCTAACTTTGACACTTTTAAAAGCAATAGGTGTGTTTCTCTTGCACAGGTTAGGGCGTGCTTTTGACCTTGTAGAATGTCAATGACCTTATATATTTTTTGTAAAAATGAAAAAAAAAATAATGAAAACTTTTAAAACTTTTTTTTTCACTCCTTCAGGGATTAGGTTTTGTGTACATTTATAGCAAAAAAAAATAATAATAAAGAAGGAAGTGGCGAAGGGAATATAAGGCCTGGTATGAGTGGAAATAAGGTTGCTGAAGCAATTAATTAAAAATGTCATAGACTGCCATCAAGGGAGGGATCAGCAATTAATACAGAGAGGTTTTGTTAATTACTCAAGGTTGAAGCACAGAACAACCTGAGAACAATGAATACATTAAAGAGTACTATTCCAGTGGAAAACTGGGTACTTTTTTGTGTCACTTGATTGAGGTAGTATTGAAAAAGTTTGAATTAATAACAATAGCAGGAGACTTCTAAAAGATAAACATGGTAAAAATGGATGTTCTAATGCCTAGATATTTCATGTCTAATAATGATATATCACATTTGTAAAAATTTCTATTTTGAAAAGATAAGAAAGAAAGGCATACCTTTTTGAGAAATAAATTAAGACTCACCTAGCTGAGCACAATGGCTCATGCCTGTAATCTCAACAGTTTGAGAGGCCAAGGATCACTTGAGACCAGGAGTTTGAGACTAGCCTGGGAAATACAGTGAGACCTTGGTCTCTACAAAAATAATTTTTTTTTTTTTTTTTGAGACAGAGTCTCGCTCTGTCACCCAGGCTGGAGTGCAGTGGCGCTATCTCGGCTCACTGCAAGCTCCACCTCCCGGGTTCACACCATTCTCCTGCCTCAGCGTCCCGAGTAGCTCAGACTACAGGCACCCACCACCATGCCCGGCCGATTTTTTTGTGTTTTTAGTAGAGACAGGGTTTCACCATGTTAGCCAGAATGGTCTCGATCTCTTGACCTCGTGATCCGCCCGCCTTGGCCTCCCGAAGTGCTGGGATTACAGGCGTGAGCCACCGCGCCCAGCCTACAAAAATATTTTTTTAATTAGCCAGGTGTGTTGGCATATGATTGTAGTCATAGCTACTCAGGAGGCTGAGGTGGGAGGATCCCTTGAGCACAGGATTTTGAGGCTACAGTAAGATATGATTGTACCACTGTACTTCAGCCTGGGTGACAGGAAAACCCTATCTCTAAAAACAAACAAAAAAAAATAAAAACTTTTTAAAAGCCCCGCTCATCAATCCATTTACACTTAGCTATTTTCAGAAGTAGCAATTTGATGCAGAGTAATTCATTATAATTTTACCATTCTGTATGCTATTTTTAATACATTATTTCTCTCTCAGTCAGAAAGATTACACATTCCTGCTATATGTTGTAAGAAAAAAAGTTACTCTCTTATGCTTAAACATTAACACAATAATAGAAAGTGTTCACGAGCTAAGTTTTCAATTTTTAAATATATTTAAAACCTCTGACATATTTTGTGAAGTTACTTTAATGTATTCTAGACACCGCATTTACAAAAATACTAAGCAAAATTTTACCTAAGATCAATATGAGATGCTCAATTTTTAACTAATTCTAGTATGCATTTCACGTTTCTTTTATTTAAATTCTTATAGCATGATTCAGATTAAACAGTTGGTGAAGGCAACTAGATATTCTGCTTGGTCTAAATTAGTGATGTTCAAATTTGACTGCGTAAATAGTCCAATGGGGCTGCTTTTGGAAGTGCAGCTTCCTGGGCCCCTCCCAGAGGTTTAACTTCAGTATATCTTGGGTGGAGCCCAGGGATGTCATTTTTTAACATAAATCCAGGTAGCTCTGATTTATATAGCAAGACTTTGAACTTCAGCAAAAAACAAAACAAAACAAAACAAAAACAATAAATTAGATAGTTCGTACCAAGTTTCTATTTCATTTTGTTTGGTATGGGTTTGGGTCCCACTGTAGAACTGGAACCATTTCATTCATATTAGTATGCCCAGCTGTTTGGACATTTTTTCAGTACTTTGTGAAACACATATAGTTTCCATTAGCTTGACCAAAAAGATTTATCTGCAGTTTGAGTCTCCTTTCCATCTTATTTCCAAACTTTACCAAATGCTTACCATAAAATAAATATTCTTCACTAATAACTAAAAACAAATTTGGCTTGCCTGTTTTGAATATGAAACTGTGAAAATATAATCTGATGTGTCTTACTAAATTTGACCATCAATGTAGCTAGCATCAGTGGTCCCTAAACATTACGTTTGAGGACCATAGAAATCTACTGGTAAGATATTCAGGATTTAATTTCCCAGCCAGGGGTCTTTTTAGTCAGTTCAAGGGCAAAAAATAAATTTGTAGGATGACCTTTCTAAACTCTTACTATTCAAATAACATTGCTTCCAAATTGAAAAGGCTATTCCAAATATCACTCTCTCTTCATAACTGAAATTGTCACACCTCTTGGGGGGGGACAAACATAAGACGTCCTGTATAAATAGTCAATGAAGATATTGATTGGGATAAAAGCAGTGGTCAGTAGAAGCTGCTAGAGCATTTCTTCACATGGCTCATTTGTAAGTTCAAATCACTATTGTGTGAATTCCCTTCACTTATTTGTCCAACAGATGTCTACCAGATATTAAGAAATTTATTTATTCTTTAATATCACCTTAGTAGCCAATGGAAACCAAAAGTAGCCTTTTAAGGAGCAGTAAGATGTCATTATTATTTAGTTGCCTTTTGTTCTTATTAAAAAATTTAGATTAAATTCATGACACTTTCTTATAAAATAATATTTTCTAAATTGAAAAACGGTTGTATCATACTTGAGCTTGAATCAAAGATCTGAGGACTCTGAAGCATTTAGATATGTGAGATTAAACCATTTTTATTTTATATTAAATTGTTGAAATAAGAAAGACCTATATATATCATTTTCCAGTTTGCATATGTTTGTGGCATTTTATTTAAAAAATTAAAATATCACTAATACAAATTTGGTCAAATAAATATATTTTGGCTCTCTGCAATTTGGTATTAAAATCTATGGCAGGTTACTTTTTCTTTTTTTTTCTTTTTTTTAGTGCCCAGTCTGAGCCCACATAAATTAGACAGTCTTTTACAAAACCTAATATGCTCCTCATTCAGAAACACATAAGCATGGAGCATAATACAGATTGTTGTAATAATGGATTAAATCCCAGATGTTTTCCATGTTTCACATGATAGGATAGAATGAGCTAAGCTCCCTTTGGAGACTGAGTTTTCTGAATCACCTTGTTTACAGAGCTGCTAATACTTCAGGCTTTATTTAGAAAAGTCTCAATAGGGTATTTGAAGTCAGGCTCTAAATCCTCACCTGATTTGTGTCAGTTTACATCTCCGTTAATAACACAGAATGAATTCGATTTTTATCATTCTTTTCTCTGTTTGAAAAGAGAAACTCCTTGGTCTCATCTATAATCGTTTCCTACCCTGTGAAATGAGAATTTATGTGAAGATAAAATACCCTCCAAATTTAACAAGCTATGAAAATGTAAGATAATTTAGATCTTTATGGGACAATTTGTGTTACTGCAATTGTTTCCTGATTTAGCAAGATTATTTACTATACTTCCTAACTTTTTCTGCAAGGAAGAGGTTTATTATATTTGCCATTATCTCAGTCTTCTCTTGTGAAATACTGTTTGTTAGGTAGTCTTCACACAATTCTAGGGCGGCTGAATTTCTAGCTATAGTTAAAACTGAAGAAAATATATTTCTTGATGGAAAAATTAATATGCCCCCCAAAAGGATTATATTGATAGAAAAATACAGGTTTGGACAAATATTTACAACACATTTGACAAAGAGTAAATGGATATACTATACAAAAAGTTCTCACAAATTGCCCATAAACAGACCCAAAACACAATTTACAACTGGGGATAATATACAAATGGGAATTTTCTAGGAGAGAACCTTCAGATGATCAACACATATAACAAGATGATCAAATTAACTAATAGTTAGGGAAATGCAATGAAAGATATCACTTTACACTCATCAGACTTAAAAATATTTTTAAAGTAATAATACCTGTTTCTGTCAAGAATAGGAGAAAAGGCATAACTAAGAAAGGCTTGTGTGGCAGTCAGCAAGCTTGTAACCTGGCAACATCGTAAAACAATTTTTAAATAAAAAATACACTCTTCTAATCAGCAATCTCATCTCTAGGAATCTATTACGTGGCACTAAAGCAACCAGAACTTAAGGAAATATGCACAAAGATACTAAATGCAGCATTGTTCAGAGTTAGGAGAAAAAGGAAACCAAAGGAATGCTCGTATTTTTAAAAAAGTTGAGAAGTTCATGGTACATTCATACCTAGAATAACATGCAGGCATTAAAAAGAATGAAATAGAGCTATGAAGATGGATTTAGGTGGTTGTTCTTGAAGTATAGTTGAGAGATGAAAAACAGGTACAAAGAAGTAAGTGCAATATCATACTACTTGTAAAATAACGACAACCCCAGCTAACGTCTATATGTATATGGTTAAATATATTTACCTACAAATATGTGTGTTTGGCTATGACTATGGATAATATAGATAAAATAAACATTATCTTGTTGATTATTCATGGATGGATAAGTGTGTATTTGATGATGTAAATGTATTGGGAAGCAGGAAGGGTAGGTAAGCAAAAAAGAAAAGACTAAACTATAAAAATAGCACATATGATATTACCCCAGTAAAGCATTTATGTCAAGTTGCATATGTGTATAAAACATATGCATAAAATAGTTTATTAAAAATGATTAAAACTTAATGGCTTCAAATAAAATTCACAGGTTATTACTTGAAAGCACAATGAAAAATAAATGTAGTGAACACTGTTTATCAACCCTCTGTCCAAAAGATGTGTACATAGGTTTAGCTACAAATATATGGTTTGAAGCGTTCCTCTATGAGCAATGACAACAAAAAAAAATTTGTTTTCTTTTAACATGTGCACAAAGAGTTTATTTACCAAGTTGGTTTTTATCAGAGAGACGGTGGGTGTATAAGTCAGGGTTCTCTAGAGAAACAGAACTAATATGATATATATATATACTATATATCCATATATATTATATATTTTATTTTATATATATATATATATAAAGGGGAGTTTATTAAGTATTAACTCACACGATTATAAGGTCCCACAATTGGCCGTCTGCAAGCTGAGGAGCAAGGAGAGCCAGTGCAAGTCCGAAAACAGAAGAACTTGGAGTCCGATGTTCAAGGGCAGGAAGCATCCAGAACGGGAGAAAGATGCAGTTTGAGGGCTAGGCCAGTCAAGTCTTTTCACATTTTTCTGCCTGCTTTGTATTCTAGCCAAGCTGGCAGCTGATTAGATGGTGCCCACCCAGATTAAGGGTGGGTCTGCCTTTCCCAGCCCACTGACTCAAATGTTAATCTCCTTTGGCAACACCCTCATAGACACACCCAGGATCAATACTTTGCATCCTTCAATTCAATCTAGTTGATACTCAATATTAACCATCGCAAGTCCACCCCTTGTCAACTCAAACCCATACACATCTCCTGAGATCACACATAATCTTCGATAAAGACAATAATAAGGTCATAATTACACCTAACATAATACAACTATCCTCGTACAACCAGAAATGCACCAATCCCCAACCTAAATACTACTACATAAAGTTAACAATACTTAAATGCTGATATGAAATCAATAAATCTGATGTCACGTGATAAGGGAAAAAGGAAATAAAATCAACATATCTTCTTAGTACAAGTATATACATGCACAAACATGTTTTTAACAAAAGAAGGAGGAAATATGTCAATTACAGTCCTTGTTTCTGCAGCTAGTCATGTGGTCATAGCTGGTATTGATGACTACCTCCTTCTACTACCCATTCTGTATTCCCTTTGATTCACCTAGCACCTCAGCAGGTCGTGGTTTTTTTTCCTGGAAGAGTGACACAAACCTTCATTCCTAAAGGGTCTGGGCCATGTGTAGTCCTGCCTGGATTGGGCTGTTGTAGTTTCCCATTGACCTTAATCACAGGGCATGATAATACTAAGAGACACCCTAATGGATCTCCTGTATTCCATGCATACTCTTCCTTACCTCCATTGTGGCGTAGTAGACTGATTTCATCTTGATAGCCTGGTCAATCACCCCAGCCAACACTGTAACTCCATTCTTAGCCTGTTGACTTAAAGGTAGGAGGAGCTCAAAGTGTCCAGGTAGCAATCCTAACTTACAGTTTAATGAAATTGTGTATCTCCTGGTGGCAGCGTTCCTCCCTCTGGAACTAAGACCTCTAGGCCAGAAGAACGTAATGTCATGGAAACAAGAAGCAAAAATTTTGCTAGTGGATCACTAGAGGTGATGGTGAATGGTGCCACTTCCACTTCTATCCCTTGATTCCTGGACCCGTGACTCCTGGCTGTGGGAAAAACCGTACCATATGTTGGACGCTGATTCAGAGCATACATGGCCTTCTGGAGAACTTTGCCCCAGCCTTGCGAAGTATTGTCACCTAGTTGGCGTTGTAATTGTGACTTCAAAAAGCCACTCCACAGTTCTGTCAATCCGGCTGCTTCAGGATGATGGGGAACATGATAAGACCAGTGAGTTCCATGAGCATGAGCCCACTGCCACACTCCTTTAGCCATAAAGTGAGTGACTTGGTCAGAGGCAATGCCGTGTGGAATACCATGATGGTGGATAAGGCATTCCGTGATTCCATGGATGGTAGTCTTGGCAGAAGCATTGCATGCAGAATAGGCAAACCCATATCCAGAGTAAGTGTCTATTCCAGTGGGGACAAACCTCTGTCCTTTCCATGATGGAAGAGGTCCAATACAGTCAATCTGCCACCAGGTAGCTGGCTGATCACCCCGAGGAATGGTGCCATATTGAGAGCTCAGTGTTGGCCTCTGCTGCTGGCAAATTGGGCACTCAGCAGTGGCTGTAGCCAGGTCAGTCTTGGTGAGTAGAAGTCCATGTTGCTGAGCCCATGTGTAACACCATCTCTGCCATTATGGCCACTTTGTTCATGGGCCCATTGGGCGATGACAGGGGTGGCTGGGGGAAGAGGCTGAGTGGTGTCCATAGAACAGGTCATCCTATCCACTTGATTATTAAAATCCTCCTCTGCTGAGGTCACCCATTGGTGAGCACTCACATGGGATACAAATGTCTTCACAGTTTTTGACCATTCAGAGAGGTCCATCCACATACCTTTTTCCCAAATTTCTTTGTCACCAATTTTCCAATCATGCTTCTTCCAAATTCCTGACCATCCAGCCAAACCATTGGCTACAGCCCATGAATCAGTATATAATCAAGCATCTGGCCATTTATCCTTCCATGTAAAGTGCACAACCAGGTACATAGCTTGAAGTTCTGCCCACTGGGAAGATTTCCCTTCACTGCTGTCTTTCAGAGATGTCCTAAAAAGAGGCTGTAGTGCTGCAGCTGTCCACTTTTGGGTGGTGCCTGCATATCCTGCAGAACCATCTGTGAACCAGGCCCTAGTCTTCTCTTCCTCTGTCAACTGACCACAGGGAACTCCCCCTGAGGCCATTGGTGCAGGCTGGAGGAGAGAAGGCAGGGTGGAAGGAGTGGAGATCATGGGCATTTGAGTCACTTCTTCATGTAACTTATTTATGCCTTCAGGACCTGTTCCAGCCTGATCATGTATATACCACTTTCATTTGATGATGGAATGCTGCTGTCCATGGCCCACTTTATCGCTAGATGGATCAGAAAGCACCCAGTTCATGATAGACAGTTCAGGCCACATAGGGACTTGATGACCCATTGTCAAACATTCAGTTTCCACCAAAGCCCGGTAACAGGCCAAGAGCTGTCTCTCAAAGGGAGAGTAGTTATCTGCAGAAGATGGCAGGGCCTTGCTCCAAAATCCTAGAGGCCTCCGCTGTGATTCACCTATGGAGGTCTGCCGAAGGCTCCAAATAGCATCCCTATCTGCCACTGACACCTAAAACACCATTGGATCTGCTGGGTCACATGGCCCAAGTGGCAGAGCAACTTGCACGGCAGCCTGGACCTGTTGCAAAGCCTTTTCCTGTTCTGGACCCCACTCCAAACTGGCAGACTTTCGGGTTACTCAATAAATGGGCCTGAGTAACACACCCAAATGAGGAATGTGTTGCCTCCAAAATCCAGATAGGCCCACTAGGCATTGTGCCTCTTTCTTGGTTGTAGGAGGGGCCAAATGCAGCAATTTATCCTTTACCTTAGAAGGAATATCTCGACAGGCCCCACACCACTGGACCCCTAGAAATTTTACTGAGGTAGAAGGTCCCTGAATTTTAGTCAGATTTATTTCCCATCCTGTGGCACACAAATGTTTCACCAATAAGTCCAGTGTGTTTTCTACTTCTTACTCACTGAATCCAATCAGCATAATGTCCTCAATGTAATGGACCAGTGTGATATCTTCTGGAAGCGAAAAGCGATCAATGTCTCTTTGAATAAGATTATGACACAAAGCCAGAGAGTTGATATACCCCTGAGGTAGGACAATAAAGGTATATTGCTTGTCTTGCCAGCTGAAGACAAATTGCTTCTGGTGGGCCTTATGGACAGGAATAGAGAAAAAGGCATTTGCCAAGTCAGTGGCTGCATACCAGGTACCAGGAGATGTGTTAATTTGCTCCCGCAATGAAATCACATCTGGTACAGCACCTGCAATTGGAGTCACCACTTGGTTAAGCTTATAATAATCCACTGTCATTCTCTAAGATCTATCCATCTGTTTACTGCACAGGCCAAATGGGAGAGATGAATGGGGATGTGGTGGGAATTACCACCCCTGCATCTTTCAAATCCTCGATGGTGGCACTAATCTCTGCAACTCCTCCAGGGATGTGATATTGTTTTTGATTTGCTATTTTTCTAGGTAGAGGCAGCTCTAATGGCTTCCATTTGACCTTTCCCACCATAATAGCCCTCACCTTACCAGTCAGGGAGCCAATGTGGGGGTTCTGCCAGCTGCTAAGTATGTCTATGCCAATTATGCATTCTGGCACTAGGGAAATGACCACAAGATGAGTCAGGGAACCCACTGGACCCACTGTAAGTCAGACCTGAGCTAAAACTCCATTAATTACCTGACCTCCATAAGCCCCTACTTTAACTGGAGGACCACAATGATGTTTTGGGTCCCCTGGAATCAACATCAGCTCAGAGCCAGTGTCCAGTAGTCCCTGAAATGTCTGATCACTTCCCTTTCCCCAATGCACAGTTACCCCGATAAAAGGCTGGAGGTCTCCTTGGGGAAGGATAGGAGAAAGATTAACAGCATAAATTGTTGGTGATGTAGTGGGATCCTTCCTCAGGGGGACCCAGCCTCCCCTTCATTCACGGGGTCTGGGTCTGTAAACTGGCTCAAGTCTGAAAATTGATTGAGGAGCTATGATTCTCTGTTTTTATAATTCAAATTAGTCTTTTGTCCATTCAACCTGGAATTTTTCTGCTTATATAAATTAAGTAGGAATGCGGTAGACTTCCTATCAATTTCACTTTTAGGAACACCATGATTAATTAGCCAATGACAGAGCTCTACATGAGTCAGACTATTCTGATTGCTGCTTTGCCTCTGCTGTCCATTACAGTAGCTACGCCCACCTTGCCTTTGTTGGTTGAAAGCTGCCACTTGGCTCCTGCCACCTTGCAATCCAATTATTCCCATTGTATTTAAATTTTGTAGTTGAGTGACTGCAGTTCCCATGGTTAGATGTGACATACAGAGAAGAGCAATTACAGGGCTTTTCAAAGATGCAGGTGCTGCCCTCACAAATCTATTTCACAAGGCATTGGTCAAGGATGTATCTTCTGGACCCTCCTAGCTGGGATGAGTAGGCCTAAAGTGACTTATCCATTCTACCATCCCAATCTCCCTAAGCTTTTGGATCCCTTCCTCTACATTAAGCCAAGGGAAATCAGGCATTTCCAGCTCACTCGCAGTGGGCCATCTTTTAATCCATATTTCAGCTAACCAAGCAAATAAACTATTAGAACCCTTTTTAACTCCCTAAGCTGCAACATTAAATGCAGAGTCCCTACTTAGTGGGCCCAAATCAATAAAATCAGCCTGATCCAACTCTATGTTCCTTCCCCCATTATCCCACACCCTTAATATCCATTCCCATGCCTGCTGTCCAGATTTCTGCATATATAAATTAGAAAACTCAAGCAGCTCTTTTCGAGTGTAGCACACCTCCTCACCCTCACCTCTAGGGCCCTGCTGGGGCATTAGCCTTGTTATAGGTCTAGAAGCTAACAGGAGTGTTGGGGGTGGCTCCTGATGAGAATCAACATTATCTTGCTTGGCAACTACCTCAAGGGAGGCCACCACTCTTACCTCAGGCAGCACAGAGTTTATCTCCTCAGTCAAAGGTGGAAAGGCTGATGGCAGTGTGGGTCGGAAAGGGGATGTTGCCACTTTACGGGGATGGGGAAGCTGTTTCTTCTGGCAAAAAAGATTCATCAGAATTTACACACTCAGTGTCTCCAGCTTCATCAGGGTCCTCCCACACATCCCCATTCCAAGTTGCAGGGTCCCATTCTTTTCCAATCAATGCTCTCACTTGAACAGTAGACACCTGGAGAGGCTGTGCATGCACCTTTTGTTGCAGGTCAGCCACTTGCTTGATAAGAGCTTGTGTCTGTTTTTTTACAATTTCAGCTCATTCTCTACAGGAGATAAGACTCTCAGTCAGGGCAATCTTACTAGATATGAGTCTTATTTGCTTCTGAAGCCGGGAGTTAGAATCCCGGAGTTCATCAGTTTCTTTCATCACTTTGTCTACTGAACTAAGGAGCAACCAACCAGCTTCATCATGTTCTTTGGTTCTCCACATATGGTCAGAGGTATTATGTACAGAGTCACTAAACAGCTTGCCTCTCACAAGCAGTGAATCAGGAGTGTCAAATGCATTTATTTTGCATAACTCTGTAAACAGTTCACACTAAGGACTATCAGTGTTCTCCATATTATTAGAAGTAGAGTCCTTGGCATTTTGGGGTCTAATCATATTAAGCAGCCAACTCCAGAAACCCCAAAACCAACCAAAGAACCCCATCCTTAATATTCTGTTCCTCTAGAACCACTCCTGTTACCAAGATCTGTATTTGTCAGAGTTCCCCAGAGGGAGAGAACTATATACATATATAAAAAATATATATACTATATATATACACACTATATAGTGTGTGTATATATATACACACTATATATAGTATATAGTGTATATACATATATAGTATATATAGTATGTATATAGTGTGTATATATATAGTGTATATATATAGTATAGTGTGTGTGTATATATATATATAGTGTGTGTATATATATATACACTATATATACATATACACTATATGTATATATATACACTATATATACATATACACTATATGTATATATATACACTATATATACACACACTATATATATATACACACACTGTATATATATACTATATATATACTCTCTATATATATGCTCTCTATATATGCTATATATATAACTACATATATATATAGGGGAGTTTATTAAGTATTAACTCACACTAACTACATATATATAGATGGGAGTTTATTAAGTATTAACTCACACAATCAAAAGGTTTCACAATAGGCCATCTGGAAGCTGAGGAGCAAGGAGAGCCAGTCCGAGTCCCAAAACAGAAGAACTTGGGGTCCGATGTCCAAGGACAGGAAGCATCCAGCACGGGAGAAAGATGTAGGCTAGGGGCTAAGCCAGTATAGTCTTTTCACATTTTTCTGCCTGCTTATATTCTAGTCACGCTGGCAGCTGATTAGATGATGCCCACCCAGATAAAGAGTGGGTCTGCCTTTCCCAGCCCACTGACTCACATGTTAATCTCCTTTGGCAACACCCTCACAGACACACCCAGGATCAATACTTTGCATCCTTCAATCAAGTTGACACTCAGTATTAACCATCACATTTATGTACATGGTTTTTCCAGCCAGTGGATGATGACTCCCTTCACTTGCCCAGGCCCTCTGGCCCTATCCAGGGGTGTCAAGTGTGCCCTAAACACTTTACTCTGGGATAAGGGGTGTCTGAGGGGTTGAGGGACAAAAGATAGCCCAGGAGGAGGAGCTGGATAAAAATGGAGGGCTAACAAAGAGGCCATGGAAAAATATTTGGAGCACTTCGCTAGAAGATTTGAGTGAGTGGATTCCCACAACCAGAAGACATCACACACTAGAAGCTGGCAAAGGTTAATCTGAAGGTCAGAATTCACATTCATTAACTTTTAATGTATAAAAAACCTTCCAAAAATGTAGCAGCTTAAACTTCAAACATTTGTTATTTCCAATTTATCTATGGGATGGCTGGGTGATTCTTCTGGTCTGGGATGGCTCGGCTTGTGATAGCTTTCCTTGGGTGGCAGTTGGCAAGCTGGATAACAGCAAACTGATCTAAAAACCTGAATGTCCACCATTAGAGATAAACTATGTAACACTACACAGACATTGAAAGTGACATTGTGGAACTACACATATTTACAGGAAGAAGGCTCATAATATATTAAATTTTAAAAGCAATTATAAAATGATTTATAGTAAGCCTTTGGTATCCATGGGTTCTGCATCTGTAGACTTAAGCAACTGCAGGTTGAAAATATTTGAAAAAAAAAGTGTGTGCATTGAATATGTACAGACTTATTTTCCTGTGTTTCTGTATTATTTAGGGAATAATGACTATTATTAGATACAAGTAATCTAGAGATCATTTAAAGTATATGGGAAAGCTGGGTGCGGTGGCTCATGCCTGTAATCCCAGCACTTTGGGAGGTCAAGGCGGGCAGATCACTTGAGCTCAGGAGCTAGAGACTAGCCTGGCAAACATAGTGAAACACCATCTCTACTAAAAATACAAAAAAAATTAGCTGGGTGTGGTGGTGTGTGCCTGTAATCCCAGCTACTCAGGAGGCTGAGGTAGGAGAATCATTTGAACATGGGAGGTGGAGGCTGCAGTGAGCTGAGATCATGCCACTGCACTCCAACCTGGGTGACAGAGTGAGACCCCATCTCAAAAAATAAAAATAAAATAAAATAAATAAAGTATATGGGAGGTTGTGCATAGGTTATATGCAAATACTACAGCATTTTGTATAAGGTACTTGGGCATCCTCAGGTTTTGGTATCTATGAGGAGTCCTGGAACCAATTTTCTGTGGATACCAAGGGACAATTGTACACACTATGATCCCTTTTTAAGAAAATCATTTCTATATCTATCAAAAACTCAATAGGAAAATGGGCAAAAGATATGAGTAGGCATTTTGCCAAAGAACTTGTGCAAATTGATGAAAAACTTATTAATTACGTGCTCAAATTGACTAGTAATCAGATAAATGGAAATCAAAGAAACAGACAATTATATAAACTCTGGAAGAGCATACACCAAAATGTGAACAGTGAACTCTTGCTGGTGGTTATATTAATTTTTCTTTCTTTCTTTCTTTTTCTTATCTATATTTTCTATAGTGAACATGTTACTCTTTTAATAACAGGGGGGAGTTATTTTTTTAAGTGTTATCCACACCCAGTAAATATGATTATACAATCTTTTAACTAAATCTTATTTTCATCACCTAAAAACTAGGTTATAGACTGTGCGTTCTGCAAGGAAAAATACATACGTATGTACATACATACATACATACATACATACATACATACATAGACACATACATACATACATACATGCAAAGAACCAGGTCAAAAATCAAATACTTTATGAAGTCTTCTTCACAAAGTCTTATGAATTCCCTCTGAAGTCTTCTTGTGTTATGATTTTATCTCACATACTTCTTAACCATCTTGAAATTCGTGTGCACTGCTCCACATAATTTAATACTTGTTCTTTAATTGCTCCATTTCTGGAAATTTTATTTATTCCACAAATAATTATTGAGGACTTACATGCTACACACAGTACGTTTTTCTGAGTGGGAGCCATCTGTTACGTTTCCACTGCATCTCTGTTTTACCTACTCCAGCTCTGGCATAAAATTCAGTGTTTAAAAAACACACAGTGATTGATTTTTCTCATCTGCATTACAAACATTTGTGAGCACCTACCATGCATCATAATTATGCTAACCGCTAAAATGAAGCTTTGAAGAGATTTTTTAATCCTGATAAAATAAAAAGAGCACTATAGATTAGATTAGCACCAACTCTGTCATTAATAAGTTGTGTGACGTTAAGTAAGTCATTCAACCTTTCTTGAGCCTCCTTTTTTCTCTTATCTGTAACATGGGGGAATGAAAGTCAGACTAAATATTCTTAAGATTCCTTTTGGCTTTCAAAATTAAATAATATACCTGGCATGACTAAATCTTAAACAATCTAACAATTTGGACACTTCTATGAGGCTGGGAAGAATATATTGCATATAGTGTCACATCAGGGTATATCTGCTTTCTATGTCTCTACTCTGTCTTCATTTTGATGATTAGACTATTTGTTCTCTGGGGTCTGATTCATGGCTATGACTCACAGACCCTCACACCTAAGTAGGGCTCAGGAGATAACATCAGTATTATCTCCTTCTATGTTTTAAGAACAAAAACAAATGTCTAATATGCTACTTTTATAAATAAGCGCCATGGGAATTAAATATCTAGGAACTAGGAATGAGCCTAGATTTGATTTTTTGTATCAAATAAATAACTAAAGCTAAGAAAATATACTTTGTTATGTCTACCTATGATTTATCTTCTTGAAAAGTTAACAGAAAAGGAACATCATGTCTTCTAAAGAGAAAAGAGAGACAGGGAGAAAGAGAATGGATGGTATAGTGTTAGAAATTATTTAGACAGAAGAAGAGCTATGCCTGTTTATACACAGAGGGAAAGAACTGAGGGAGAGTCAGAGATGGAAGACTCAGGTGAATGAATAGCTGGTGAAGCAAAGTGGCAAAATCAATGTGAGGGCAATGAGATCTGGACCACAGGTAAAGAGCTTCATCCTGCCAGACAATGCTTTCTCCTAAAACATAGACAAAAAAGAAAGAACCAGAGGGTAAAGACCCAGAGATGAGTAGAGGGGAAAAAAAAAGGATACTGAGACCTTGGGCAGCTCAGGAAAGCAGCCAGGTCATCCTGAAGAAGAAAGAGCTCTGGTTGGCAAAAGGGGTCAATCTTTGTAGCAGTGATGATAAGAAATTGCCCAGCAGCTGTGAGGATCCAGCTATTATAAAACAGCATGAGTCTGCAGTAGATATAGTCACCTTGGCCTTGCGACTTTGCTTGTAAAACCTGATGAGCTGGAGTGACAGTGCATCCAGGATGCAATAAGCACATACTTGAAATTATTTGTGGCCTGCCCCAGTGCTATACAATCAACAGATACCAGAGGTCAAATGGGCAAGCATCCGGGAGCTCCAAGTCAGGTTAAAGACAGTAAGTCGGTTTGGTGCTATCTCCGTGGAGGTGAGGAAGCAGGCTGCCAGGAGTCTCCAGAGTTTTCAGCTACACTCAGGAATACATGTAGAATGCAAGGAGTGTGGTGGTTCCTAAGTGTTAGGCATGTCCCCAGATTTTTTCAGGGATCATGGGCTGCACATCCTGTATCCATTGGGAGTATTATAGAGTTGTTTATACATGGGGATAGGAATTATATAAACAGGTTTTAATCATAGCTTCAAAGCAGACTAGCCAAGTGAGCTAATGGAAATATACCCAGCACATTTACATTTCAGTTGCCTCATCAATAAAATAAGAATAATAAGACTACTTACCTCAGGAGTCTGTGAAAATTAAACAAAATAATGTAAGTAAAATGCTGAGCAATGTTCCTGGGACAAGGTAAGCTCTCAAGGAATTATGGGTACTAACAACCAACAGTAAAGATATCAGAATGGGCTGGGGGCAGTGGTTCATGTCTGCAACTCTAGCACTTTGGGAGGCAGGGGTGGGAGGATCACCTGAGGCCAGGAGTTCAAGACCAGCCTGGGAAACATATTGAGACCTTATCTCTACAAAATATTTTTTTAAAAAATAGCTTGGTGTGGTGCTGTGCACTTGTAGTCTCAGCTAGTTGGGAGGCTGAGGCAGAAGGATCACATGAACCTGGGAGGTTGAGGCTACAGTGAACGTTGATCATGTCACTGCACTCTAGGCTGGGCAACAGAGCAAGACCCTGTCACTGAAAGAAAAAAAAAAGATATCAGAATGACATACCGTGAGGAGAAATAGAAGCTAATGAAAGGAATTTCGTGTTACTTTAAAATATGGGGGAAATACGTAAGAAAGACATGGGCCAAGATCTTTTCTCTAGTGCAAATGATTAAAGTACCTATGTGAAATTTCTAAATGTGACCAAAGAAACATGCTTTTATAAGCATAGATGCATAGAATAGTGGGACTGGAAGACACTAGAAATAATCTCATCTGATCCATTCACCTTACATATGAGGAAATGAAGGTTTAAATGTATTAAGTAACTGGCACAAGATCCAATGGTACTGATTGCCCATGGCAGCACTGAAATAAAGATGTACTGACTTTTATCAACTAAGCACTATCATCTGTACCTATAAGTAATTTTCAGCTCAACTATGCAACATTTAATGCTATAATTTAATAAGTGCCCTCCATGTGAATGTTGGGAAATATGTGGTAAGGAGTTTATCGGAAAGTGGCAAAACCTGAATGTGATTTTATGGTATAAAATAACATATTCTTAACTTCAGGGCACCTCTATATTGATAAACAAATCACACTTTTATCATTTGAATTGATATATGCTGTGGAAACAGCCAAACTTGATTTTTTATGTAATTCTTTTAGGTGACTACTCTTTTGATAAACAATATTCATGGAATAATTGTGTCAAAGTTGATTGAATAAGCCACTATTCTCAATCAATCATTTTCATATCTAAGTGCATAAGGCCAAGTTTATGGGAAATAAAAATTGCTTTATATCATTACAAATGATATAAATTACAATTGCTTTATATCATTACATTGAGATATAAATATGTCAATTATGTCATTAAGGAAAATAATACTTTTAAGCATCTCATAACATAGCTAGTATGGTAGGAATTTAATGTATAAATGGATAAATTTTGTAAACTAGTTATCTGACATTTCTGTTTTTATTTTTCTACTAAAAATAAAAGAGGAAATCCCATATCTATTACATATGTCATGAGAGGTTTTTAAGTAGAAGGTTGAATATGTAAACTAAGCATGGTGAGCATTTCTGAAAAAGTTATACCTAAGTATAGGAACTCTGTTCAAAACAGTCAATCATTAGTAGAGATAGTCTCATTTTAAAGTATTATCATGCTCTCCTAGATCGTGGTGATACTTCTTAATTCTATGAAGCATCTAAACTTTCCTAGATATGCTGAAGAATACATATAAGATGCCAGACCATGGTCCCTGTCTGCCTATAGTGGGTAGAACCAGACAACTTAGCTCTGTTCCATGGCCTCAGAATTATCCCTACCACGGATTTCTGTTTCCTTGAAGGTCTATGCAAGATATTGCTAATGAAGTCAGTCAATTCCAAGACCAATGCTAGAATCAGCATTCCAAGTCCATCCCCCATTCTTTGTGAGACAATATGTATACTTGCATTTCGAAGTTTTATCTTGATAATGGCATTTTACTGATTTTTCAGAAAATAATCTCCAAAAATGGCACTTGAATATATATCCAAGTTTATTTCTTTACAATGCCCAACTTGCCAAAACCTGGCAATTCCATTCTTTGTGCTGCTACCTTCTTTCAGGGTTGTTACCTATGATTTAACTCCTAACTACATTTGTGTCTCCACAAATGTATCTTCAGTGAATTCTACATCTTGTTGTCTGCTTAGTTTTTCTAAAGCAGGTGTTTACATACACACTTAAAGACAACTGAGCACCAGCAAGTTCCTTCTTGAGAAACATATTTACACATCCAATTTCAACTACTTTTATTTGTTGCATTAGAATGGAGACTTGGGTTTGTTGCCGCCATTTCAGTTGGTTATTATGAAATATTAAGTTTAACAGATGTGGGGGAAGTGTACATAACAGCTGGTAGAAGACACTAAATCCTCCTGAGTATTTGGGTTAATGGTATATTTTTATCAGGGTTAGCTTCTTGCTTTAATTAATAATGGACCGCTTCTTTCTTTTTTTATTTTTTATTTTTATTTATTTATTTATTTATTTATTTATTTATTTATTTATTGAGGCAGATTTTCACTCTGTTGCCCAGTGGCATGATCTCAGTTCACTGCAACCTCTGCCTCCCGGGTTCAAGCAATTCTCCTGCCTCAGCCTCCCTAGTAGCTGGGATTACAGGCACTTATGACCACACCCGGCTAATTTTTTGTATTTTTAGTAGAGATGGGGTTTTATCATGTTGGCCAGGCTGGTCACAAACTCCTGACCTTAGGTGATCCACCCACCTTGGCCTCCTAAAGTGCTGGGATTACAGGCGTGAGCCACCATGCCCAGCCCTCTTTTTTAATCACTACAAAATTACTAATGAACTGACTTTCCAATAGCTAAAAAATGAAATCATAGGATTAACAATGTGAAAGATCGTCTGGTCTTCAGGTACCTCAAAGGTACAAGCCTTTGAATATGGGAAAAACTGAGCTCAAAAGAGTTGAAATGGCAAGCCCTATAAGAAAAAAGTGATCAAAACAAGGCTAGAACCCAGATTTGACACAAACCAAAGTTCTTCTCTACCCACTTTCCAAATCCACCATCTGCAGTCATTCTTTTTCTGTATCCTTAATATTTTGCATCATCCCTGAAATATACTATAAAAAATCCAGTCTGTGTTAAAAGAAGATTTAACAAAGAGGTGGACTTCAAAATGGTTGGCAGTGAAGGTTCACAGCTGGGGTTCTGCTCCAGTTACTTAGCAGCACCTGAGTTTGGTTCAGTTGGTTTTTTGAAAGGTTGGGGGTAGGAGGATTGGTCAGGCCAGAACTAGAACTCTTCATGCTGCTTGATTTTAAGTTCACAAGAAAGTGAACCATCAAGGGAATGTTCTGATGTATCCATGAACTGCAGCTAAGCCATTCAGAGTTTGCTTAAAATAAAGCTTTTCTGGATTTTCTTAATACAGAATTCTAAGAGTTGACACAGCAAGACTGCTTCTTACCAGGTTCTATTTTTAAATCCCAGCACCCCCAAAACTTCAATATTGAGTTTCTGAGCCATCTTTAGTGCATTTTTCTAACTTGCTAGAAAGATTGTTTAGTTGTTTACACATTGTTAATTCAACCTGTTAAATGGGGAGAGGGAGAGAGGGAGGAAGGGAAGAGAAAGGGAGGAATGAAGGAAGAGGGAAGGAAGAAAGGAAGGAAGGAAGGGAGGGAAATGAAGGGAGGGAGGGAGGAAAAGATATCAGCTAATAATATTTAATGAGTGCTATTAAATATGTCAAGCAGTGTTCTAAGCAGTTGACATGTATTAATTATTTTTTTTTCTTAACAACTGAAGGAGCTGGGTTTTGTTATTATTCCCAAATGAGGAAACTTAGGCACAGAAAGGTAAACAATTTGCTCAAAGCCATACAACTGGTACATAGCAGAGCTGGCTTTGAACCAAGCAACATGACCTCAGAGACTGACCTCTTACTTATTCCATTACATGTCTCAAGTTCTTGAGTTGAAAGTTTGTCTAAAAAAGTAATAAAGAGCTGTTGACCTTTTGATATTTTTCTTTTTATTTAATCAAATATGTATTTTTGCATTATGTTATTCAAACTTTCAATGAAATGGAAATATGCTGGGGGCACGGGGCTGAGCTGAAAAGAATCTAACCTTTAGTGTCAGAAAATCTTAAGTTCTAATTTTGCTCTGCCATTTATAGGTTGTGTGACCTTTCAAACGATCCTGAAACAAAATTACTAAATGTTGGCCCGGCGCGGTGGCTCACGCCTGTAATCCCAGCACTTTGGGAGGCCGAGACGGGCGGATCACGAGGTCAGGAGATAAAGACTATCCTGTCTAACACGGTGAAACCCCGTCTCTACTAAAAATACAAAAAATTAGCCGGGCGTGGTGGCGGGCGCCTGTAGTCCCAGCTACTCAGGAGGCTGAGGCAGGAGAATGGCGTGAACCCGGGAGGCGGAGCTTGCAGTGAGCCGAGATTCCGCCACTGCACTCCAGCCTGGGTGACAGAGCCAGACTCCGTCTCAAAAAAAAAAAAAAAAATTACTAAATGTTTAGGACTTTCCATTTCCTCATTTGGAAACCAAGGAAAATACAAACAAACTCAAGGAATTATTCTAAGAATGAAATGTGATAAAATATGCAAACTTTTCATCCTAGCACATAGCAAAGCATCCTCCCCAGGGTAAATTTACTATAACAAACCACAATGTTTAGTGGATCATTCTCATTTTATTATTATTGCATAAACATAAAGTTTTATATATATATATATTTTAAATCACATGAGATTGTTCCTATCAATGTCAGTTATTATTATCATTATTATCTTATTAGGTATCAATATGTACATATACTACATTGGGATCAATGTGCAGAGAGAGCCAGATCAATACCGTTAATATTCCTCCACTAACCAATTACTTCCTGCAGAAACATCCACATCCAGCCACATCTTACCAGTATAGCCCCTGAATGCCAAGCAGTTGAAGGACTCTGCATGGGCCACCAGGAAGCCTCACTCACTGCTTGCACACTGTAAACCTCTTTAGCCGTAGTGCGGCCTCCACAAGAGTGGACTGGAAGCCTGGGTCAGAAGCAGTTTCCTCGTGCGCAACCAAAATGGGACTGAGGGGAGGCAGAAAGGCCCCCAGAGAGGTATTAATCAAGATCCATCTGGACCATTCAAATGGCACATTATTCTGAAGGTACTGGGCAGAGAGAGGCTTCAGATGTGAAGCCAACAGGACCCAAACTAGGAAAATAAGGGGAAAGGTGGTTTTAAGCTAAGGTGGGCTGGCTTTGCTTGGATTCTCAAGGGTTTTTATATGGCTCCAGCAGCCTCAGCTCAGGACAGGGAAGAAGTGATTAAAGGTGGTGATATCCAGCAGCTACTCAAAGCTGGTTTGAACCAGTCCTGGCAATCAGAAGAGTGACCTTTTGACCTATCTGGTCACCCCTAAATTTGAACATAGAGCTGAGGTGTAGATCAATAGCATATACAGAATGAGCTTTGGCTTCCAGCCTGGAAAAGCCTGCATTTTGGTTATTGTTCAGATCTGGAATTGTTCTGAAGCTTTTGCATATGCCATTCTTCTATTTCTGTCTTAGTCACCGAGATGACCTTTCATGCTTGAATTGGATGAAGCCAAAGCTACCCTGGTCATGTACAGAGTTATGTTGTTATGCTAATCATGAAAAACAATAATAACAGAGACCATTATATATTAGGCACTATTCTAGAGGCCTTGGAATATATTATTTCCTGTAATCCTTGTAAGAGGAAATGGCCTAGGAGAAAAGAAGTCAGGAGCTGTGCCCAAATCCAAAAGGTGTCTCAATACTCAGCCCTTGCTTTGATTGTACAAGAGCAGAAGTGCATAGTCTACGTTGATAATAACCAAAAAGGTATTTTTTTCCATCCAAAGGTAAAAAAAGAGCACGGGAACACAAGGTTAGCAGACTTGCATTTCATTTTGTGTTCAAGCATTTTCTAGATAGACAAAGCACTTTTTCTCTCTTAAAATTCATTTCCTCAGTATAAATGGGGAGAAAAATACCTACTACCTTCCTGGAATCGCCTATGAAGATTAAAGGATATAACTCAAATATAAGTATTTGTAAGCACTAAAGCTAGTATCATTAAATACAATTCAGATATATACTAAGCAACAGAGAGCTATTTATCATAAGGTTAATGAGATAATTTTTGGCATAGTCTATTATGGAATTTTCCATGAGAATCTAAAAAAGACAAATTGACTTTATAATTATTAGAGAAAGGAAAAACAAAAATTAATTTTCCAAAGGCTAATTGTTCTACCAACTCAGAAAAAGTTTACATTATTTCTAGAATAGCAGTGGTTCAAACACTTGTCTCCATGCCTCTATATCCTTCTGAAAATTATTGAATACCCCAAAGATCTTTTGTCTATGTGGCTTTTATCTGTTCACGCTTACTGGATTAGAAAAAAATTAAGAAAAGTTTTAACTATTTACTTATACAATCATTGAAAAAGAGCAGTAACCAACTCATTACATGTATACACACATACACAATTTTTTTAAAAACTTCATTTCCAAAAAAAAATTTTAGTGAGATGCATGACATTGTTTTATATTTTTGCAAATCTCTTTAATAAAAGAGCTTAATAGAAGAAAATTAGACTATCATATCTGCTTCTGCATTTAATCTTTTGCAGTAGATTTTTCCATTGAAATATAGGAATAAAAAAAAATCTTTACACAAATATACAGTTGAGAAAGGAAATCGTAGTTTAAAAGCCTTTTTAAATAACTGTGGATATTCTTTCATACTACACCAAAACTTGAGAAATGTAATTTCTTGAGGTTTAGTAGCACTGTAAAATCTGAAGTCATATTAATAAATTTGGTACACTTTTTATGTTAACATCCATTGGTCTCCCTTACACTTTGAATGGATCTTTAACTCATGCATGATTTTGGTAACATTCTAGTGTTGGTCATTTGAAAAATATTGGTTCACTGAGATTGGTTCATTGGTTCATATCTTCCAATGTTGTCATACTTCATTATACAATATCAAAAAACACTTCATTCATGTCACTACTGATCTCATCAGAAACGTCTTTAACTATTGAGAAGCTATTGAGCTCACAGTGGCTGATTCAAGTTTCTAAATCTCTAATTTTCATTCATCTATTTAATTTTGGCAACAAACATTATTGGTTGTTTTCTTTGAAATTAATGACTGCTTTCATTAATTTTCAGGAAAAAAGAAAAAAAGCCAGGGTCCCAAGTTTGAGTAATCATAGCTTGTCATACTTTTAAGTAAAAATGGTGGAGTTTTTTTTAAGTGGCTAATTTATTTCCCAACTAGTATTGTTTGGTGCCAGTATCTTGATTCATGCCAAGGTGCTAACAAGATTGCTTTTATACCGTCAGTGCAAATTTCAACACAATGAAAATGACAAATAATTTCTTAGTACTATTTAGAAAATAGTTCTCACTTCACAGTTCCCTTCAAAGTTTCTGAAGAACCATCAGGGTTCTGCAGACAATACTTATGTGCTATTGTCTCTTAAGTGTTAAGTAGATTCTTTATTCTGATGGTTTCTAGGATTTCTTGAATTTTCTTAATAAAAATTATTAATTTAAGGTAGATTTGGATGTGTAAGGTGGATATGAATATGTGTATTAATGTGAAAAGGTAGTCGCAATTTATTTTTTATTAAAAAGTAGTATTTATACTATAGTCATGTTCATGTCATTAAATACATATGTATATATTGGTATACTTACATATAAATATGTATATTTATGCATGCATACATGTATCTATGCATGAAAATAGATTGAAAGTAGTTTTACAACTTTTTTGTAATAGCATCAGCAAGAAACAGTAAGGGAGATTAAGAGTAGTAAAAATAATATTTTCCTTTTTGTTATAAAGCAAATGCTTTCATTCAAAAAAACTTACTAAATACCTACAATGTAATAGGTACACTTGTATACATGATTAAGATTTTTAGCGTTTTTTTTAAAAAGAAAAATCATACTTTGATCATTTAAAAAGGCTTTTCTCTATTTAGGACGTGGTACCATCCATGGCATTTTAGCTGCTCCTTACTAAAGCCTTGCTTCATCTGTCCTTAAAATCCCCACACTCACCTACCCAAGACAATTTTATAAGAATGCAGTTTGTAAAAGACTTTTCGTTAAACCCTGTGTCTACTTCTAAAGATGCACTTATAGTCCTTAAGTATCAGTCATTCTTCTGTCTCTCAGTATATTACCAATACATTTTTCACTGTGGGATATTAATCAGAGATTGCAAGAAGAGTCATCAAAGGAACTCTTACAGTGCTCTCAAGTTAATACTAGCTTCATGCTCCTCATCACTGAAATTTTTCTGGTCTGCGTTGTTCAAGAAATCTTTCCCATTGTCTCTGTAAAATTTTCTGGCAACTTCCCTAATTGAAGCACCTAAGATTTGGGATTTGATTTCTAAAGAAGAAAGACAGGAAAGATGCAAAGATTAAAAGTGCAAATGGAAGAAGATCGTCAGTGGTCATCTATATTCACTGGGATACTGTGATCTTGTAGATATAAGTCCATTCTGTAACTCTGAGGTATGCTTACATGTAATTGAACATACTTCAATATTTTGCACGTAACACGTTATTATTTTTAAATATTAAGAACAAAAGTGCGACTAAGAAGCAAGAATCAAACTTTGAGTAAGCAGATAACATTGAGTAAGAGGATTACAAACTTTGAATAAGAGGATAAACGTTATGATCAAGTGTCCCTTACTTTACCTTACCTTGCCAATCTTTCCCCATTATAAGGTTTTGTCCTCTGATACGTTAAAAACAAGTGAAATGCAAGGGAATCAACTAGTTCTTTAAACACACTTTAAATATGCCATCTCAATTCTCTTAAAAACACATTAGCTTTGATGATATCCTCAAATACATTTAAGTAAATATATTTCTTTTCAATATTTTATACTCCCTGGGCAGTTAGTTCTTAGATTTGCATAAATAGTTCCTGTTGTTGCTGTCCAAAAAAACACAATAAATCCTGTCAGATGTTCTACAGCACTGAACAATTTCACATTGTATCTTTTTAAACAGACTCCCTTTGTTTTTTTTTCAAATAGCATGAAACAACAAGAACAGTTTAGATACTGTTTACCGAATGGAAAAATACGTATCCTTCACTAAGCACAAAATTTTTTCCTGTTAGCCCAAGTTTTTTTCTCTCTTTCTCTCATTATTTGTTTCACTGAATTTTTTCGAAAATAATTTTTCATATTACTAAGTTGAGTGCCTAGGATATGTCTGTTGTAGGCCCATACTCTGCTAATTTAATTCTTCACTACAGAAAAATATAGATGCTTTTATCACCTAGAGAAGCTGGTGTTGAAAAAGTAATCTCATGATACACAAAGTGATGAATGAAGCATGTCATTATAAAATTGGTGTGGGGTCAGCTGTCAACCAGCGTCTAAACAGGCTCCAGGCTGTCATGCGCTGACCACTTCAATGGCTCTCAATTTCTCTCTTTGACTCCAGCCTTCCTTCCTCCAATCCATTCCTCACCCTTTAGCCAGAGTGGGCTTCTTACAGCACATATCTGATAATGTCACTCTCTTGCTTAAAACCCCGCAATGGCTCCACATTGCTCTTAACATAAAGAACAAACACCTTAATGTGATTTTCAAGACTTGGCCTTCCTCTCCAGCCTTGTCTGGATCAACCCCCACAACCCTGGGCAACTCTGTTCCAGCCACCCCATCCTCCTCATTAGCAGTAATAATTTTTATATCAAGCAAGGCATTAGTTGGTGTTGGTGATAAAGTGGTGGATATGATGTGGATTTGGCTGTGCATCCTTGAGACTCTGCTGTTTTAATTTTTTTTTTTTTTTTTGAGAAGGAGTCTTACTCTGTCACCCAGACTAGAGTACAGTGGTACAGTCTCGGCTCACTGCAACCTCCGCCTGCAGGTTTCAAGCAATTTTCCTGCTTCAGTCTCCTGAGTAGCTGGGATTACAGGTGCTCGCCACTACACCCAGCTAATTTTTGTGTTTTTAGTAGAGACAGGGTTTCACCATGTTGGCCAGGCTGGTCTTGAACTCCTGACCTCAGCCTCCCAAAGTGCTGGGATTACAGGTGTGAGCTACCGCTCCTGGCCAACTCTGCTGTTTTAATTTCTTAACTGATTGTCACATGTCCAGTGGATGAACCACCTGTCTGTGGCCCCAGATCTTTCTTGTTCCTACATATCTTGTAGCTCAGAAGAGTATAGAATTCTTTATTCATGAAGGATATTCATGAAGAATATGGTAGGCACGCCTACCCTCTAGAAATTGTCACATCTTATCTATAATGTTGTTATAGTGAATATATAAGCCATTGGAGAAAAAGGATGAGCAAAAGAAGCCATAAGGAGACTGATCGAGAAATGACAAGAATTGTGATGTTAACTTAGGATGCCTGCAGTTATCAAGGCCATGGAATCTAGGGGTGAGAGTAATGAGTTATACCTCCAGGAAGTGTTTTCACTCTCAGGAACAGGAAAGATTTATTCTAAGATGTCATGACTGTGTGTAGATCCATATAACATCTAAATAATTATAATAATAACCCTCAAAAGTCATTTGAGCCATAATAGAAATGCTGATTATAAGCCATTCAGTCACATACATGTAGCTTAAAAATAAATAACTTTCTGCATGAATTTTATGGCTGAAGCACAAACTTTGGGTTGATTCTTGTCAGAAACAAAATTTCATAGGCAAATTTTTCTCAAGCATGTGTCAGAGTTTCCAGAAAAATATGCTGGTCTAGAGAAGGTATAAACATCGAGGGAAAATAAAGTGAGGATACAGAATGCCTATAGAAGCAGCTGGTTTTTTCTTTCTTCTTTATTAAAGTAAAGAGATCGCGTTTTAGTTTGCAAGGTCATAAAATCATGATGTCCAGATCAGTTGTTAAAAGAAAGTCAGTGGCAGGTGCAGGATGCCAGGTGTGCTGGCTGCCAGTGAGAAGGAAGAGGAGTCGCTGGAAAAGCCGATGATAAGTACACCTGTGTTTGAGATTGCTGTAACAAGGTTTCATCCCCATCTAATAGGGCCAATGCATACAAAAATAAAAAATAATGTCAACGGGGATCAGAAGCAGAACATCAAGCAATAAATTTTCACTTAAAATAGATTATTTGTTATTTTTCTCAGACTGCAGAGATAACAGAATACACAATTTACCTTTTTCCTGTTGGGGATGGGAGAGATTATTGTAGGATAGAAGTGTTCCCTTGCCACTGGGATCCAAGATAATACGTCAATTCTCTTAGACTCTGTACCATCTTCCACCAACAACCATTCCGGTCCTGTTGTGTCAGGGATGACAGGGTTAAAACCACCAAAAAGGAGTGCTTGCTAGTTTCATCTTGTTTTGGAAATAGCACCCAGACTGCTTAAGACTGCCAAGAGATTATCAGATTAAAATATACAATTTTTCAATCATCATTATCTTCAGCCCACAGAAAACAATTTTTTATATATTGGTCACTGCATCCTATGATTACATTTATAACTTCTAGAGACAAGTCTATAGGGAATGAGACAAGAACATGCCAGCTGAAAGAAAAACTGGACTCAATTTTCTGTTTAAAAGAACATTATCTTTGTTTTTTTTTTAATTTGAATTTGGTTTTGAGGGTGAAAGAGGATTAAAATGAATTTACTTATTGTCCTCCAAGTAATGTGGAACATTGCTGAATCTGACATAATTGAAATTTCAAGTTGAATTTTTTGTTTTCTGCCTACTTGATCTCAATATGCCAGCCAAGTACTGTCCCTTAAAGCAAATGTAACCCCTCTGAGAAGTCACTTGCCACTTTCGTTGCAGGTACCAGAGGTGATTACATACTATATAGCCCAGAGTATAGTGAGGTTGTTTGCTGTTTTTCATAGATGCAGGAAACATTGATGATCAAAGGACATAAACTTGAGGACGTGGTAATTAATATTATCTTGAACTGCCTATCATTCCATGGATTAATCCCAGAAAGCTGAGTTGTTTGCTCACTAGCTTTTGACTGAGAGCTATAAAAATCCTAACCCTTTGATCAGAAATCATTCCTCCTGATCCTAGTGATGGGACCTATACAACACTTAATGGTGAGAATATAGTTCACTGATTTGCTTTCCAAATAAAAGCAAAGATTTTCAGTAAAACAACTCCTAAACTTTAGTGCTCTGATCTTGGAAGCTTTTTGAAACAATAGTCTTACTTTTCTGAGTTTTTAAAAGTAAATTAGATAAAATAAAATTTGAAGGAAAGAATGTGTAGAAATGTGATAGTGTATATACTTTAAAAATATATCAAGTGGATGAAAAATTTGGGGCAAAAGCAAGTATAATAAAAGTTAGTAGAATCTAGGTAGTTGAGTACACAGGGTCTCTCTGTAAAAATTATTTTAACTTTGCAGTGTGTTTGAAACTTTCATGATAAAATACTAGAAAAGATATATTAAAAGGTACATACCTAAAGTTGAATTTGTATATTTAAGAAAATGTCACTGGACGATGATGTAAGATTGTGTAATCTTAATGGATATTTATGTTGAAACATTCTTATTTTTTGAAATCTTGGGAAATAGAAAATATTTTCAAGATGCTTCATAAACCCTTCAGGCTATTAATGTACAGACCAAAAGCCACCCTAAAGGTAGAAAAACCAGCATTAAGAGGGAACTGCCAGGCTGTAGTATTGTGATTCCCTGCCATCTTATTATCCCACTAGTTAGTAACTGGAATACCTATTTTCCAATTAGATTTAACCTTAAAATCCAAAAAATTACTAAATGTCTGGGCTTATGCATATGGCAAAACAGTTTAAAATGCTACAACATACTTGTTGTCCTTATATTTCTTTTCTCACCCAACAACGTACATTCAGAACTGAGTCTGATTGCCATATGTTTTGTTTGCCCATGCTTGACCCAAAACTAAAAAAGTGTACTGTGTGGCCACTCTCTTTTACCGTAACATGATCACAGTTAGAGAGGGGGAAAAAGCCCATGAGTGCCTTTTAAAAAGACAAGACAAAAATTGTTCTTTAAAAAATGCCAGACTTAACCAGCCCCTCTGTAAATGATTCTCTGTAAAAATAATAATCTCCCTTCAGAAAATTGATCTCCCCCATACCTAAGAAAAATTAAACATCTGAAAATTGCATTTTTAACTGGTAAGGCAATTACTCTCCATTCAAAAGGTCTATTCGAGCTTACGTCCTTGAAAGGCGATCACTCTCAAGCTCTACTTCCAGGCCTTTTGGGAAAAATGTATCCTTTTTCCTTACTTCCTGTTTTCTCTCTTCATTGCCTCTTTGGCTCCCACAGAAATGAGTTTGTGGCTGTGTTGACACTGTGGATATTTTTAAGAAGAAAGGACATGGAACCAAAATATTGTCAAAGAACTGAGAAGCTTTGTATTATAAGGGAGAGTCAAGAGGAAAGGGGCATATTAAATGCAATAAAGAAAGCATTCAGTTCACCATTTACCAGGCTTAGCGCAAGGGTCACAAGTAAAAACTGCAACACGTATCTCTACGAGCGTTTAAACACAAAACAAAAAACCTTCATTCCCAGGAACATCATAAAGGAAGGGTAAAGTCCTGGCCCCATCTTTTTTACTGCAAAGAAGTCTTTAAATGAGTATTTTCTGTGGCAATGTTATGGATCTCTCAAGGAATCACATTTTGTTTACTTTTCTTTAATTATAAAAAAATTCATTATTGTTTCAAAAAGCACTCCCAAGTATAAAGAAAAGCATAGATCATGCACAACCTCATCTCCAAGCGAAAAAGACTTTTAGTATTTGGTATACATCCTTCAAGATTTTTTTCTTACAAATATACAGCACAACATTGTATTAATAAATTTTAAAAGAGAACCAGTTTCTCTCCAAAGGATCGTTGCTGTTACTTTCTTGCTTCATGAATTATCCCCACTCATTCTCTGGTATCTATATTTTCACTTTTTTTTTCTAGTTCCTTCTTCATGAATTATAAACATGATCAGTATCTTTACACAAGGGAAGGAGGAAACAGTTATACATTTCCCAGTATTCTTTCCCTATACTTTCTATCTTTTAGCTAGCATTCTTACTCCTGCTTTCCATTTCCATTCCTTCAAGATTTCCTGGCTGGATGCAGTGGTTCACACCTGTAATCCCAGCACTTTGGGAGGCTGAGGTGGGTGGATCGCCTGATGTCAGGAGTTTGAGACCATCCTGGCCAACATGGCAAAACCCCGCCTCTACTAAAAATACAAAAATTAGCCAGGTGTGCTGGCACGTGCCTGTAATCCCAGCTCTACTAGGGAGGTTGAGGCAGGAGAATCGCTTGAACCCAGGAGGCGGAAGTTGCAGTGAGCCGAAATCACATCACAGCACTCCAGCCTGGGCGACAGAGCGAGACTCCTTCCCCCCACACCCCTCCAAAAAAAAAGAAAAGAAAGATTTCCTAAGGGAAGACAAGTCTTTTCTCACTATCTTCCTACGCTCACCACCAATGTATTCAATAATTTACTCTAATCTGGCTTCCATCTTCACCATTTCTGTTCCTGAAGTCGTTAATGACTTCCAAAATGCCAAATACATTGAAAGTTTTTAGTTCATATCCTTATGTAACCTCTCATCAGCATCTGACACTATCAGAACTCTGTTTCCTTTGACTGTATTCCACTAATTCACCACCTGCACCGTGACCACTCCTCTTCCTCATCATTTACTGAGTTCTTTCCTTTTGCCCATTACTTAAATGCGACTGTTCTCTAGGACTCTGGCCGTAGTCCTCATCTCTTCCTTCTCTGTGTTTTCTTCTTTGGTGAGCTTATCCACTCCTGCAATTTCAATTATCCCTAGTGATCTATACGTACTGCCCTTATCTCTCTTCTTAGATACAGACACCTACATCCAAATGGGTGACTGGATCTTTCCACTGGGATGAACTTTCCAAAGACACCACAAACTCAGCAAGTATCTTTTCAGCACATTTTCTTCTTTTTCAACCATTCTCCTCATTGACACTCAAGAGAGATTAGATCAAAGTCTTCAAGGAAAAGCAGATATGAGGAAATCACCTTTTAGGACAGGGAAAATCTGAGCAATTTTGCAGCTGTGGGAAGGAAAGTGGTAGAGAAAAGGCTGAAGACAGGTGAAAAAGAGGATAGGAACTGAATCCTGACAACCATGAAGAAAACAGTAAGAAGGTCTTTTCTTCTTGTAGCTATATTTTATATTGTATATGTGACATGTGCTTTAATGAATTCATGTCTACTATGTATCATTCATAGCAGCATTGATTTTTAAAAATTTGAATTATTTACATGCAAACCTTTATATTTATTTTGACATCTGTAGTTAGGCAAAAATTGCAATTAGGGCTGATTTGTACAATTAGCCAAATCAAGTGCTCCTTTTCCCTTTCAAAATGTTCTTTATATATTCCATTCCTAATGAGTATGAAGAGTCCTTTTAATTCAATTCATACACAACTAGTATTTTTCAATTAAAACCCTTACTTTTAAGAAATTCATATCCTGCAATGAACAGGAGTTACTTCATTTTTCAGATCTCTAGCCCATCAGATTTCATTGTTGTGTTACTTACTTGCAAAATGTTCCTATATGATACATCCCATATCTGTGGCCATTATATTGTTTTTCTTTTTTTAATTTTTCTTTATTTTAGAGACAGGGTCTCACTCTGTCACCCAGGCTGGAGTGCAATAGTGCATTCATGGCTTACTGCAGCCTCAAACTCTTGCACTCAAGCGATCCTCCCACCTCAGCCTCCTGAGTAGCTAGGTCTACAGTTGCACGCCACTACGTCCAGCTAATTTTTTATAGAGGCGAGGTTTTGCTATGTTGCCCAGGCTAGTCTTGGACTCCTGGCCTCAAGTGATCCTCCTGCCTCGGCCTCCCAAAGTGCTGGGATTACAGGCTTAAGCTACCATACCTGGCCTATATTTTTCTATAGATTTTCCAAGTTTAATGCGAGTTTATTTAATTAAAATAAACTCACCTTTCTGTTTTACTTTTGTGGAGGAGAGGACAAAGGGGTAGGAAACAGGAGGTAGGGTTAAGGAGAGATGGTGGAAGTCTGTAGAGAGGCAAGATTACCAGTTAGGCTCAATGTTCTTAAGAAAGTTACCCATCTAATGCAATAGTATCAAAAAAGTTATCAGCATTAACAAAGAACTAACAAAGATACGTCTCTTGAGGGTCAGAAAGGATTCAGAATGGTGTGGAAAGATAGGAGATACTGTGTTTGGGGTTTCAGAAGTTGGACACATTATCCTGAGCTGAAAGCTTCTTATGGGGGTGAAGCACTGTCAGCAAAGAAAGACTATGTCCTTTCGCTCTTTCCTCCCCTTTCCCGCCTTAGGTCCTCACCATTTTAGCTCCACTGCACTAATGCTCCCTCCTCGGCTGCACCTAGGGGAACAGTGCACAAAGTCGTCCATAAATGGGCAGCATGCTAAGGCCAGGGAGACAGGGGCCTAACCTTACTGCCTCAGTGGAAATCCTCAGCTCCAGTGTCTTGCCACTGAAGGTGGGAGGAGCACAGGAAGTGATTGCCCTGTGGCTTCTCCTCCCACAGAAGCCCTGCCCCCTCACACTTGGAAGGTGGAGAGATTAGCTTTCTTTTTCCTTCTAGTTCAGTCCTTTGGCTACTGTGAAAGACCACGCAGAAGCTGTGGACTTGCTTTTTGTGCTTGACAAAAGTGCATAGATAGAAGACAGGGATTCCCGGCTGGGAGGAGGGAGGAGAGCTGAAGATCCCTGCCTGGGCTGGCTGAGCTAAGCAGTCAAAGTGGGAAGCTGAGTGCTTGAAAGAGGATTATGCTCGCACTAGAAATAAGCAGTAAGTGAGTGAATACCATTATGGCTTAGAAAAGGATTAATCCCCCCGGGGTTATGGGGTGAACTAGAAAATATTGCTTAATTCTAGAGTAAAACTGTAAGGCTCCGGCTTTGTGTACTGTTGTGTGCTGTTTGGAGACTAGAGGTTTAAGTACAAAACCAGAGCTCTAAATGCCTCCTCCCACTCTTGGAAAATGCCAGCTTCTATTTAGATTGGTTGGGGGACATAATTTCCTTCCCTGAACTAGCCTCTTCCCAGGAAAATTTACTACTAAATTAGATAAGGAGTTGAGATTGGAGAGGCGGACTTTGGTATTTGTAGAAGTTGCAGTTTCGAATGATGTTCTGTGAGTGCTGACATTCTATCTGTTAGCAGTGATTGTCAAGAAAGTTTAGAACAGGAGATTAAAAAGGGGAAATCAAGAGCTTTTATGATGAGGCTGAAGAGTCCATATGCAGAGAAGTAAATACAAAAATTATATAATTTAAAATAGGTAGATTGTTTAAAACATTAAATGGGAACAACAGTCAAAGAGCATAGAAGTGCATGGATAAAAATTAGTTAGAAAAAGAAATTTTCATTTCAGTGAGTTTTTTGTGCTAGCCAAAAATTTCACAATGTTTACAAAGTCAAGACAATGATTCAGGAATACTTCAATTATTGTTGTACATTATTAATGCTGTTCCTGGGCAAGATCTGTGGTTCTCTGGTCAGCAAGTTCTGGCAAGGAAGCCACTGCCACTGGCATAAAGAATTCTGGGATGTCTGACAGTGAAATGGATGGAAGGACCCACATTCCATCTCTACTTAATGTCCTTTTGTCCAGAAACCGGGTCATGCAAATGAGCTACTTGGTACGTATACAGATCAATATTTGGAAAGGCATTTCTAAGTGTTTTGCATTAGAGACACTCTAGACAAAATCTTATGGCAACCAGTGAACAAAAAGAATACAAAAGCAAAATGATAGGAAGGAAGTCAGCTTGACTGAAACCAACCTTGTTCTTTTTGTTTTCCATCAATCTTGAAATGGAACCTCAAATGAGGACAAGAATAATAATAGGGAGAAATGCTGTGGCCATCTGTTCTGTTCTGAGTGGCTAAGTTCATTAATATATAAATGAGAATTTGGGTTTTATTTATGCATCCTAATACTTGGAAGATTCAGAAATCTCTTTATTACAGTAAAAAAACCCCACAAAAATTGGAGATATGTTTTTGCGGGAAAAAAAAATGTGTAAATCTGGTTTTTGAATGTTATGGGGAAAAAATAAGAATTGTGCTCACAGTGTGAAGATTTATATCATGTTCACTGAAGGATATATCTCTTCCCTGAATGAGATGAGGACCCTAATATGACACAGTAGATGCCAACATAAGTATTTTTAATTCCCTTAATTCAAGTTGATGTAGTTAATAACTAAAGCAAGAATCTTTAAAATAAATAAATAACCTTGAACTACAGCTAACTATGTAGTGTTTTTTATTTTTCATTTGTTACTGGTATGAAGAGACAACATGACATTTCTAGTATTCTCATCAACCATTGCGTTGGGAGAAAAAAGGCTCAGACGTATTATCTTTCTCCTGTAGCACAAGTGTAAAATGATTGTCATTATCTATGTCCTTTTCTAACTTTAGAATTTATAGATTTTGCAATGGAGGAAATAGATGGAGAGTGGTCATTGGGACAAAATAAATGATGACAAAATGCCAAAAAAAAAGTGCATTTAAATAAACTCTTAAAATAGTCTGTCCTCCAACTTTTCAAATACCTAATTTTGTAAATTATTTTATCTCTTTAAAATTATTTCTGAGTTGGTTTTTCCAATGTCAGTATTCATCTGACTTGTGAGCAAATGTTGAAAATCTGAAGATTCATTATCTGAGTTGCATAATACTTCTATTATTCTTAAAAATATGTAAGACATTAAAACAAAACATTGAATAGTTGGAAGTCTTGAGTGTAAAACTAAATGAACTTTCAATCTTTAAGAAAAATGTGCTAAGACTCTTCAAAGAATTGCTTATTTATCCCAAAGTGTTAAAGAATCTTTTCTGATACTATAGAACTAAAAAGAGAAGCATAAGAATATTGAGAAAAAGATTAAAGGTATAAGTTGGGTAGTGGAGGCTAAGCAAATATTGTTAATGAATAATTATAAGACAGCAGTTTAACAATAAAAACATTTGCTGTTGTACATGAGCAATTTATATAAAGAATGATGCATTATGACTAGTGAACAAGGCTAAGACTTTTATCTTTAAAAATATTAAGTAGAATTAAGATTGTTAATGGATAGAAACTAAATGATCATTTAAAATTATTCTTTCACAAGAAAAGTAAAGAACAAGGATATGGAAAACTAAGCAGTGATGAAGACCTCGAAATAATTGTTGATCAAAAGCAGGTAAGTGAATACTTACATACATTTTCTACTGTTCTACTGTATATTTTGATGACTAAAGCCTTTTAAGTGTTCAGCCCTTCTCTGGCAGCTGTGTTAGCCTGTCTGACTAAAGCCTACATAACAAGATTTTGAGAGCAGCTAAGCCGCTCCATATGATGCCTCTGATCCACTGACTTTTGCATGATGCCAACATGCATATTTTGTATGTAAGAATGATGGAAATAAAGCTAGAACAAAAGAACTTTTGGAAAATTAAAGACATCTCTTGATAAAATGAGTCAAAACAACAATGATAATTTGGGAAAAAGATAAACAAGAACAATAAAATATATTATCTTGAAAATGAGAAACACTGCCATTATTCTATCTTGTAAAACAATGGATATAATTTAGAGAGAGAGAGAGAGAAAACTGAAAACCTTAAGACATATATATTGCCCAATTTAATTTTCCAGATTGTCTGCAATATATGTAAAGATGATTCTGAAAACAAAAAGAAGAGGCTATTTAATAAAATCTGTAGTACCACCTGTAATTTGAGAAACCACTAGCTTGGATGTTATATGGGCCCATAAGGTGAAATGAAAACTGCTTAATAGAGCATAAACAATGACATACCAGGTAATGGAAGGTTTCCAGCCCATGCCACTGAATTGGTACTAGCCCTTAACATCTCTGTTAATTATCAAGGAGACAAGATAACTGCACATCTATTTAATGCCTAGGTGGCACAGCATCTGAGAGCGACGCAAAAGCTGTAGAGAGAGAAATAATTCAAAGAGATCTGAGTAGATTAAGAGATTAGAAAGAAAGCAGTTAGTAATTTACAGAAAGGCACCTGAATTTGCTCAATTTCCTAATCATGCAGTTTGTTTTGCATCATAACAGTTGCATTCAGGGAGCTGTTGTACATATTTCTGGAAAAAGGAAAAATGACCATCAGAAGGTAGCAACCAGAAATAACTGACTTAGAGACTTGCTTGTTAGTCTTGGAATAACTGAGGTAACTGAGGTGGTCTTCTGGAAAAACTTGCCAAAACATCTCTCTACCGAGGTGCAGAATATATTGATTTTACAGCATTCACTCAAAATGCTTCCGAGTTTTTCTTATCATTGCTCTCCTGCTCCTGCTTAAACAGGGTAGGGGATGTGTGGAGTGCCAAGTTATCAGTTTAGTTAATAAGGTGGGTGGAGCTGTAGCCCATGTGATCTACTGGGCTATTAACTATCACTTTATGCCAGATTCAATTCTTGGGGCATGCAATCTATGTCTGACCCCACCCATAGACTGGGATTCTGATCAAAGGACTGGACCCACCTGGCAAATGAACTAGTAAAATACACCTGGGTATATTATGAGAATACAGATATGTGTACATTTCTCTAATAAAATGAAAAATTAGTTATTTTCTTCCTTAATCATATAGAAGTTAAATTCTTTTTTCTTCTTATTTACTATCTTCCTACCCCAAAGCTTTTCTTTTCTTTCTTTCTTTTTTTGCCTAAATCTTTGCATTTTAACTGAGTTTTGATGTTCAGAAAACTGTAGTTATATTTTGAGATCCTTGTGGTGAAAAGCCAAAGGAAGCCATTGTTCTTTTTTTCTCATGATACCTTTGACAAAATTTCTATTGTTGTGACTAAACGCATTTTACTAATTGTTAAGGAATCTTAAAGAAAAAAGAGAAAAAATAAGAGAACAAAACCTTCCTGCTTCTTCAGAAAATAGCACTTTTATTACCTGGATCAAATGAGGGTGGATTCAATTTTCTCAGAGTCACTGTTTGCCTCTGTAGTTATCACATTTCTTCCAGTGCCGTTGCACAAGTTGGTACTGTTTGGCAGTGACTCAGCTTTGCTGAGTTATTCATGTCAAAACATGTTTCAAAAGATGAGTAATTATGAATATGAGTTGGCTTTGGTGTTTGCTGTTGGCAGAAAGAGTAGTCCTTCCTTTTTTTGAGAGATTTATTTGGTGTTGATGTTGTGAGCAAATCCTAGGTTGAAACAACGACAATGTTGATATCTCAAAGTAAAATATTTGGGGAAACACTGTAACTGGTCTTTATAAAGCTATAAGAAATTATCCCAAAGTTTAAGAGGTCAACAAATCAAGCATGTGTATATGTATATGTACATTTGTTTTCCAGAAAATGAATATTGCCTCATCTCGTAGATATGAGTTATACATATATGATGACATTATACATATATATGTATTTTATATGTATAATAAAATTAAAACTCTGTAGCATTATATGCCATTTTATCAGGAATCTTTATGTTCAGTTTATTCTTCCTATATCTTTTCAAAAACATGGTAGAAATATGTTATAGTTAATCTTCATGTAACTGCAAGTAGATTTTTCAGTAAGTGGTGCCAAAAGAAAATCTAAAGAGGATAAATAAAATAATTGGAATGCTGCAATGGGCAGAAGTCTCCTAATTTCTTTAAAGCTGTCATTCAGAAGCTGTCACTCTACAAATGCTGTGTATGCTATATGCCATTTTATCAGTCATGTGATTTGCAAATCTTGTACTTCCACGGAAAGCCTACAGTCTTGCTTATATAAGCAAATTAATAACAGAAGCAGCACCATGTATGTGGATTTTGTTCTCCCTGGCTGCCTTCACTCAAGGAGGTAAAAGATGATTTCTGTGTTATTTCAACATGGAAAAAAAAGTGTATTTCGGAAATGTGTAAGGTTCTATTCTTTAAAGACAATGTTGTGTTTCTCTCTTTGTGAAATCGTATTGACAAAATTTATTTGGGATATGTATAAAAACATTTCAGAGAACACTTAAATGAGTGTTGATGTCTTATGGTAATAGGTGCCATATGATACACAGACACACAGACACACACACACACACACACACACACACACACACACACACACACAGTCATTTAAATAGAAATGTATCACACTGGGGTCAGAGTCCATATTTTCCACCAGAAATCTCCAAGGTTTTCAAACTTTAAGCGTAGAAGGTAATCAAAGGGAATGTATTGGATTAAAATCTTAATGCCTCCAAAACCCAAACATTTGACATAAAAATAATATAACTAATTAGTAAATGCTATATTTGGCTTTGTAAAATAAATATTAAAAGATAAATTTTAAACATCCATTATGGCATATTTTTATTATTTGTGAAGCTATTCCTTCCTAAATGGAGGAAAGGAGGGTCTTGTTTAGGTTTCATGTGCACAATAATTTCCTTCTGGAGTTACTGATATTTCAAGTGTGGGAGTAGATAGTCAAGTGCCTTGACTTAAGGGATTAAAAACATTAACCACTTTTAGTGAATTCATTCTATTATAAATTACTATTTTTAGTTAGAGCCAACTTAACTCAAGGTTTATGTTAAGCTGGACCTAGATAACAATTTTTTAAAATGTTTTCAAATTCCAAGTAGACTTAAAGGAGGTAACAAAGACTGATAAATTTATAGACTATTTTGATTATATGATGGATACAGTTACAGGTTCATGTATTGTAAAAATGAGTTTAACAGCATGTTGTGGATTTATTTGGTTATAGGACTCAAAGTTGCAGTTTCATAGCCTTTAGTGCAAGTAGGTTGGGAAATGTCAAATTTCAGCCAGTTACAAGGGGAACAAGTATATCCAGGTCATAGCAATAGTTCTCAAGCTTTAGCTGTTTCAGCATCCCCAGGAGGGCTTGATATAACGTAGATTACTGGACCCCACCCCCGGGGTTTCTGATTCTTCAGGTCTGAGATGCGTGCGGCCTGAGAATTTGCATTTCTAAGTATTCAGCTACCGCTGCTGGTTCCAGACCACACTTTGTGAATCACCGGGTCAGAGAAAACAACTAATGCAGTTTTAAAGGAGGAAAAAATATGTAACTTGTGATAAATTTAACATTCTTCAACCTGGCATTACCCAGGGATCTAAAAACTGGAATTCATCAGCATTTAACGTAATAACAAGACCAGAAAACAAGAAAACCACAGCCATTTACAACCAAAGGTACCTTTAAAGAACCACGTTTGCAGTCTGGCTAAATCCACATGGAAACCTGGTAATCTTGAACCTCTCTGAGCTCAGTTTTCTCATTTTCAAATAAGTTTTCTGATATTATTTGTAAAATGATACTGTGCTTTTCCCACCTCCTAGAGTTTCTCTGAGTTAAAATATGTAAAAGTGCTCTGTAAAGTGTATATCATTTATGTCATTTTAATTAGCTAGGCATCACCACTTCACTCCCCACCTCCCTTCATCCCCAGTTTAGCAAATGAGAACTTTGAGATCCAGAAAAGTGAATGAAGTTGCCCAACTCCCTGATTAGGTGCAGAAGAGCCCTAGAAGCCAGCTCTCCCTCCTGCCATCCAGTCCCATGCTCTTTCTGTCACCTCACATAGCACTGTACCATTGCTCATTACTGATCATGCTATGAATGGATTAAGAAGCTGTTTTGCCTCAGTGCTCTAATTATGTAAAATAACCATGTACTAGGAATTATCGTAATTGGTCAACATTTATTTATTGAACCCTCACGGGAATAAACTTCCCTACAAACCCTCCTTAACTGTTTACTTCCCTCTTGAGCCCTATGGCTTTGTCAGGAGAGAAATGCCCCTTAAAGCAAATGTAAATAAAACTAGAGCTAAAAGGTAGTTGTGAAGACCACTTGCCTTTCCTCTCACAATCTCCTCAAGGAGAACCTCTACCAGGCATGAGAAGGGGCCCTGGGAAGAGACAACACATACTCATCTTAGCTTACAACCTTTTTGAGAGTCTCATTTTCACCTTGTAAAGGAAGCCTGAGCAGAAAGCAATGGACGCTAGAACTTCTGTGATCTTTTTCTAAAGAAAAAGAAGAGATAAATTATAACCTCACCCTTGTGTCTCCAATAGCTCATAAGCATTCAAGTTGGATTGCAATTCTGTCCTACTGGTTGTTGTGAAAATGGATCCTCAAGAGGAAAATATAGGCCAACATGAAATTAAAATGGAAGAACAAGAAAAACAGATTAATGGAGAAGATACCCAGCTTATCTGGTGCTAATAGATAGTCCTACCAACATCTAAGCAACTAACTTTGGTCTCAGACTCACAAATAGTAAAAAGGATGAGGGTAGTATGTGTTCCTGCCTTGTTGTTGTTGTGGTCGCCAGCCCCATCTGGCCAATGCTTTCTTGGTCATATCAATGTGGTGACTTAATTTAAATGTAATTCAGATCCCATTTACCCCTGAGGACACTTACAAAGTATGATACCCTGTCTCTTGGTATTAGGTGTAACACTGTCCCTGGGTACCTTCTTAGAACTCTGTATTTGGTCAGAAGAACAGAAACCTCCACTAGAGTTGCAGAAAGGAGACCACCTGCTCAGCCTGCAGATTCTGAAGCATGAAACTCTGAGACATTCGAAGGACGCAGCACATTATGCAGTTGTAGTTACCTTAATTACACTCACAGCAGACATAGGCTCATTAGTGTTTTCCTCAGGAAAGATTGATCGATGAAAAATAATTGAATGAAAAGAAGCCAGATTTATTTGGAATGAGAGAGACTATTCAAATTTGCTATCTATCTGAAATCAGCATTGGAGTAAACAAAGATTCACTGTTGCAGTCCAATCAATCCCATCTTGTCTGCAAACTATTTATCATCAATAAATATTGTACACGGAAGGGGGAAATTTCTTCCATTAGGTTAAATAGAAAAGTTACTAGAGTGAAAGCATAATCACCCTGTGTTTTATTCCTAAATATTCTCTATTTGTATCAAGTAATATAAAAATAATTCTGAGTTACTGATAATTTGGAGGGCAAAATAACAGTAATGCAAATTATCTAACTTTGTATTTTCCTTGTAAACTCACGATGCTCAGTTTATTTTTTTGTTTGTTTGTTTAGCTTCATGCATTTCAATTTAATGTACTGATTCTCCTAAGCATCACCAGACTCTAGGAAAAACACAAAGGGCAAATCTAATATCCTTCATTTTAGAATCTTATGACCGATTGTTAAAGTCTGGTGGTATAAAGCCAGAAAATACAGAGAGTCACGTGTCATAGAGCGGCACAGAGGCAGGTAAGATAGCTGAGGAAAGAATCCATTGCCCTGGTTCCTAGTCTTGGCCCTGCCGCTTACTAACCAGAAGACTTTGGAGTAAGCAGTTTAAGTTCTCTGAGTTTACGTTTTTTCATCTGTACAATGCAATAATAGCATCTGCTCAGATGACTGCTGTGAGGCTCAAATGAGGATGCTCCCTTGTAGAGCCATGTGTCCAGCTTGGCCTCCTTTGGTCAGTCCCAAGTCTAGAATCCAGGGCCACCACTCCTTTGTTTTGGGACTTTTTCCTCTGTAACTCATGCCTCCTGAATGGTGAGTTGGAGATGGTTGTGGTATCATGACATTTTCACTTTGGTTATTTCCACTGGTTTACTATTAGACATTCTGCATGCCTTCTGTGGAACAGTGTCAGATACTCTAGTCTAGCACATTTTCAGTGGTGCCAGCTCTTCTGCCATGCCATGTGCTTGGCATTGTGAATATAACACAGAATGTGTGTGTGTCACTGTTACACAGTGGTTAAGAGCAGGGCCTTTACAGTCACAAATCTGAGTGAAAACAGGCTATGGCCATGTCATAACTGTTTGGGAAAATTAACCAGCTCTGTGAGCCACAGGCTGCTCTGCTATAAAATGAGGAAAATATGTACTTCATAAAGTTTTTGGGATTCTTTTATATAAATGCCTAGCAAAGTACATAGCGTGCGGTAAGTGCTTTATAAATGGCAGGTACTGAGGTGAAAGCATGGTGGTAGTTGGTAGATAGTTAGACTAAATAGCTGTGAGATCCCCTTGTTATCTCATTGTGGTTTGGGTATGCATTTATCTAGTGATTAGTGATGTTGAGCATTTTTTCATATGCTTGTTGACTGTGTGTATGTCTTCTTTTAAAAAGTGTCTATTCATGTCCTTTTCCCACTTTTTAATGGAGTTGTTTGGTTTTTGCTTGTGAATTTGTTTAAGTGCCTTAAAGATTCTGGGTATTAGACCTTCGTGAGATGCATACTTTGCAAGCGTCTTCTCGCATTCTATGGGTTGTCTGCTTAATCTGTTGACAGTTTCTTTTGCTGTGCAGAACCTCTTTAGTTTAATTAGGTCCCATTTGTCAACTTTTGTTTTTGTTGCAATCGCTTTTGGCATCTTCGTCATGAACTCTTTGCCCAGTCCTATGTCCAGAATGGTATTTCCTAGGTTATCTTCCTGGGTTTTTACAAGATCATGTCCTTTGCAGCAACGTGGATGGAACTGGAGGTCATTTTCCTAAGCAAACTAACAAGGAAACAGAAAAGGAAATACCACGTGTTCTCATTTACAAGTGGGAGCTAAACATCAATTACATATGGACATTAAGATGGGAACAACAGACGCCAGGGCCTGCTTGAAGGTGGAGGGTGGGAGAAGGGTGAGGACCAAAAAACTGCCTATCAGGTAATATGTTTATTACCTGATTATTAAGTTTATTCACAGGAATAATGAAATAATGAATTAATGGATAATGAAATAATCTGCACAGCATATCCCCGTGACATGCAATTTACCCATATAACAAACCTGTACATGTACCCCTGAACCTAAATTAAGAGTTAAAAAAAAAAAGATGTCCTTGGAATTTGGGGACATTGAATTATAATTATTTTCAACAATAAAGTCTAGTCTGGGGTCATGGATGCAAATGCCTTTTCCAATCATCCGGGTCCAGAAATGAGGTTAGTAGACTGCGCATAAGAAACATAGGGAGTGAGGGAGTCAGTGGCTACTTGGTGGGAGCTGGCCCCAGTAGAGGTGGCAGCACCTATCAGCTTCAGCGGATTGCCACCTTGTTGGAAATGGGCTCAGTGTCACCACACATAGGAATTTTTCAAAAAAGGCATTAATCTCTGCTTTTTTACATGTTTATAATCTTTTTTAAAATTTTAAACAGTATATAATCAGACAAAATAGTCTGTGTATACAACCCATGGGGTCCAGTTTATGACTTACTCTATTCATGAGTCTCTAAGATCCAAGAAGAGTCCTATGTGCTCTCCTCTGTTTCTCTCCCATTTTACACTTTCCCCATTGAAAATTAACCTAACCTAGTTGTTGATCTGATTAAATTAATGGACATTAAGTTATCATTGACGCTGGCCTTATGTTCCTTGGGAAATTGAAGTACTTCCAAAGAAAACTGGCCAATTTAAAATGTAAAAAATCCCCATTTGATAAAATGAGTAGGGCAGTTATTTATGAGCAGGAGGCATTGCTGATGTCTCTGCCTATGCAGGACTGTGTTTACTGTCTTCTGCTCTCGCCAGCCTAGCCATCTCTGTGAGTAAACAAGGTTCTAGCATTGTTGAGTAACAAGCACACACCTAGCTCTCCTCTACCAGTCCATCTTCCCCAGTTTTCCAAGCAGTAATGCAACTAACTCACAGGGCTCAGTTAAAAACTGTAATCACCAAGAGAGACATCGTGAGTCACCATCTCAGGTTCAACAAATATCTGAAATGCTATCAGGTATCTTTACTTTAAGATATTAATATTCAGCCTATGTTCATTACATGCAGCATAAAAGAAAAATACTAGACTTTCAAGCTGGAAAAATGTATCGCTGTTAAGTCATTTTCAAATAGCCCATGTTTTCTTTCTTTTTAATCTAATAGGGAGAAGTGCTGGCACAATGTTTAGTCAGTGAGAAAACAAATGCATAATTGAAATGACATGAGCTGACAGGTTGAGTGTAAAAATGATGTGATATATGAAAGTAACAGTCAGAGACAGTAGTACTTAAAATTAGACTCAGCCATTTGGTAGAGAAATTGAAAAGAAACCTATTCAGCCTTTTATTGTGGAAGGAGTGTTGCCGTACTTATTTATTTTTGCTGTTGATTTTTAAGTAGGTTCATCTGATCAAAATGAGAACTGTAAATATTAGATCTGGAAGGAATTTCAGAAGATAATCTAATCCAGTGGATTAAAAAATTAAAAATTCCATCCCATGGAACCCATTTCTAGTCACCTTAATAGGGGAAGGAGTGTGTATGTATATGGTGATAGCACTTAAGGAACAACTTAGGTATATAGATAAACTTTGATGAAAAGATATTGTTCTAAGAAGCTTAATCATATTACTTGTTATAATCAAAATAAGTTAAGCAAGTCTTGGAGTAAAAAGGGTAACTTGACTGGGTTCACCAGGTTACTTCACATCACAGGCAATATTTGAACTTGGGATCTGCAGCCTCTAGTCTTGAGTTCATTCAGCCACTCCTGTAACTGCCTTTCTAAATTATGATACTTCCTCTCCTTTCTTCCAAATGTCCCATGTTGGTAAGATAAGCATAGTAATCAAACCAGAGTAGTCATTTGAGAAAAGTGTGTATTTCAAGTGCACAGCTAAAAGTCTATTTGTCTGATAGATTTTTATAAAAAGATGTTTATATTAGATACCTCCTAACTCTTCATAAAATGGTTCTCACAAACTTTGTGACATCTTCCCAGTATCCATCAGGGTATAGATATTAAAGATTTTTAAAGTGAACTTTGAAATCTCCTGAACTACTCTGGGATTAACAAAGTGTTTCCTCCCTGTTGACACAGATGGTTTTTCTACAGCTCATCTCTCAGGGCCTCTCCACCTGGTTCAGTTTATCACCTCCCCCTCAACTGGCCATGGTGATTGTGAACCGTATCCACAGTTCAGCTTTCAGGTCCATCCGTTCTGAAGTCAGCTGCCAGTGCTTTTGTCTAATGAACCATGCAGGTGAACCCGGTGATTACTGATTGAATCAGCGTCTATTGTCAGAAGGGCTTTGAAAACCAGTTGTGAGTGGAAATATTTGTACCTCAATGATTTATGTTATAAATTCAATTTTATCACTTATAATAAAAATGACAAAGGATCAGGAAGACCATACAAAATATTTTTCTTATTTTCATATTTAAACAACAGGGAGAGTTTACAGAGTAAAGTTCCCTTTTTCTCTTCTGACTTTGGACTGAGATGCCCACGCTCTGCCATTGCCCCGACCTTGTCATTCTGTGGTTGCGCTTTTACTTCTCTCCATCCAGACTTTACAGTGCATGTCTTTTCTTCTCTCCTCAGCACCACTCTCTGATCCCTGCCTCTGGAACGTGTCTCTTATTCTGACACTGCATATATAAGGTTTGACAGAAATGCAGTTCTTGCAAACCTGTTTTTTTTATGCTCCATTGCTTTCTTCCTTTTCTCCAAAACAACTCTAGAATTCTGTCATTTCCATTTTTGGTTTAATTTTTCACATGGTTTACCCCCAGTTGAAATGGGTACCACTTCCTTCCTGTCTTGTGATCTAGGAAACACACACACACACACACACACACACACACACACACACACACACACATACACAAGTGATCATTCAATACGATTGTTATTTATTCCTCACCATATTTTTTGGCCAAATGATCTCATTCTTGAAATATGTGAATAAGTGACTTATTAAAGAAATGGTGAGAGAATGTACCATCCAGGCTTTGTGCTGGATGTTCTGAATAGAAAAAACATTCATTCATCACTTTGTTTTCTAACAAAATTATCTCATTTGTATAATTTGTGAATAATTAATTAATTTTGTTGTAGAAAAACACTAAGCATAGAAGTTGTTTTCTTCCAGTCAAGGGTTGTTCAGTTATCACTTCCCTGCATTCTCAGCTTCTCTCTTTAAACTTTAAATGTGTCCCCAAAATTGACACATGAAATTTTATGAACTATTGGAGTAGTCCCTGAAAAAAATGAGCTATGTTGCATAAGTTGATGGATTTCATTAATCAAATCATTTACTACAAGATAAAACTTATTCAGCTCATAAACAGGTTAGATATTGTTAAATTTTTAAGCTAAAAATGTAAAACCTTGTAAATTTTGCATTTTTTAAAAAAGGAAGCAACTTGTTTTTGTCTAGATGAATGAGCCATTTTAATTTTGCATCCAGACTCCAAGGAACTTGATTTAAAATTATACCCTTGGATCAGGACTTTTATGAACAACAGTAGCAATACCCCATGGACCCCAACACTGCTTAGCTTACTGGTGAGCACCCAATACATAGTGAGAACTAATGTTTCCCACTGTCTCCCAAATAAAATGCAAACTCCTCCACTGGGCTTACAGGCTGTCCATTGTCATCCAGCCCCTAACTACCTCATAGTGCTTATCTAATGCCCCCTCAACTTCATGCCCCATTCATACTGAACACCTTGAAGCATCGAGTGTTTGATGTTCTTCCTCCCTTCACACTTTGCTCTTGCTCTTCCTTCTGCCTATGTGTAAGAATGTAACATATATCACAAATATTTTGACATATCTGCTAGAAGTAGAGGATATAGATTGCAAGGAAGGAGACCTCCTCATAGTTCTGACCAAGGCTGGCCCCTTGGAGAATCCAAATGGCAAGAGAACAAAGAGGGAAAGAGCAAGTCCCCCTAGGTTCTGTAGATGGACAGACTTCTTCAGCTTTACAAATATAAGGGAGAAATGAGAAAAAAAATAAACAAAACATAAAGCCTGCTCTTGAAAAGAAGAGGCAGAAAATGGAGAAACAGAAAAATCTAAGAATCTATTACTTGGAGAAATTTATTATGTAAACAATTTTGCTATATATATTCTAGGCATAGTTTTGGAGGAAAACACATAGTTACACCGAGTACAGTAATACCTGCTGTAGTTCTAAAAAATAATTGGTCCTTATTCTGCTCTGCTTCCACGGTGGTTCTTCCCATGTGGTGAGTGAGGAGGAACAGTGGAGAAACAGCAGAGCCAGGTCAGGGAATGCTGGTGACATTTAGCCTCAGTGTTCAGGGCGAGAGAACTAAATAGGGAATCATATTTTTTTGATACTGATCCTGAGAGAAGCTATATGAACAAAAATAATTTTTCATTTTCTTTATTATGAAATAACTTCAGGAGGAAGATAGAATGCTGCTTTTGAAAAAAATACATTATTTCCCATCTCAAAAAAAAGAAAAAATACATTATTTTGATGGAAATGATTTAATCTATTTTACTTATTTTACACAAACTTATTTACAGCCTAATTTTTTGGTAGGTGTTTGCTAGGTGCTGGAACACAGAGATAACATAGCCATAGTCACGGCCTTTAAGAAGCCAGTGTGGTTGGACTTAACAGTCAACAGACAGTTACAGTGCCTGTGCCGCAGTAGTTGGAACCAAGGGTTCCCAGGAGCATTTGGGAGCCTCAGAACTCTAAGAACTAAGATGTGCATTATTTCCTCCTTCCCTAATCATAGTCCAGAAAAAGTTACAAGGTTTTCCAGTGCTCCACGTGTTCCCAGGGGGAGACTCGGGCTTTGGGAACAATTACCAAAGATGTTTTTTAGAACCTGTCTACTCAAAGAGTGGTTCATGGACCACAGCATCAGCATCACCTGGCCCTTGCTAGAAATTTATACTCTGAGCTTCAGACTCTGGAGGTGGGGCCCAGGAATCTGATTTTTTTTTTTTTTTTTGGTTTTGTTTTTGTTTGTTTTGTTTTGTTTTGTTTTTTGATATGGAGTCTCGCTCTGTCATCCAGGCTGGAATGCAGTAGCGCGATCTCGGCTCACTGTAAGCTCCGCCTCTAGGGTTCACGCCATTCTCCTGCCTCAGCCTCGGGAATCTGTTTTAATAAGCCCTGCAGAAGAATCCTGTACACACTGCGGCTCCTAAGAAGCATTGGTTTATGTTATTCCAATTTTTGGTGTCAGGAAAGGATCATTTATACTTTGATAAAGACATTAATTTTTTATTTTGATTTTCTAGGCCTACAAAGAAGAATAAAGACAAGTTAAGTATCTTAAATCCTTTATCTGAATGTCCCTAACCTTGCAAATATTCCTTCCCTGCCTCGTCATTAAAGCAAATCTACTCAGTAATCAGTCCTGTAAAACAAATTGTAACAAAAAGAAAGCATAAATGAGGGAGACCAAGAGGTAAAACTTGTTAATCCAATATTTGTCTTAAGCTCTTCTGGTCTTAGACCACATTTATTAAAAGGCTAATGATAACAAGACACACTTACATAGCATTTAGTATGTGCTACACTCTGTTCCAAAGACTTTTTATATATTACTCATTTAATCCTCCCAACAACTTCACCATGTAGGTTACTATCATACCCATTTTACAATACACAATGGGGCAAAGGGAATTTTACACAGGGCTGCTGCGTTGCACAACCCCAGAAGGCTATGCTGTCTACACAGCCTGTGCGGCAGTACATGGCAGTGCTGGGTCAAGTGAGTTCACGTTTAAAAACTTCCTTTCATCATACCTCCCTCACTTATTAAGGAAATTTCTTGCAATTTTGACTGTTAGGAAATAACATAAGATGGTAAAATCTGAAAAAGCCTTCCTATTTTTAAAGGAAAGATATGCCATATATGATAAAGAAGAGCATAAATACATTAAGATGGGGAAACTGGAAAATATGCTTTTTCCTTCCCCAAAAAAAGTATTCTTGAGAGTGTGTATGTATATATGTGTGCAGTGTATGTGTGTGAGAGAGAGAGAAGAAATAGAGAAAAGGAGAATGTGTGGCTACATAGCCATAAACATGCATAATCAAAAGCAAAGCTGCAAAAAAGAGCAGATGCCTAATTCTTAAATACGTGCCCATTCTGAGGCCACTAGGGCAGTACACAATACTGAATGGCCAGGACCAGGTGACCAGATGGCCCTGTAATATAACCAATAACAACCATGTATTGCATTGAGGTTGCTACATATGTTTCAAGTGCTTGTATCTGAGGTGATACTTATGATAAATTAAATCCTTACTTTGCATTAGAATTACCTCTGTACCCACCACATTTGAAAAATTCTACACCTGGCACAAAACCAGAAAGCCTGTCACTTCAGTATTTGTTGAGCAGCTTTCTGTTATGGGAGTATATTTCTGTGCTCTGAAAATGTCACTCCACCAGCTGCCCTACAGGGGCTGACCTTTCTTCTCAGGCTGAAGTTCCTGCTGAACTGTTCAGTAGAGCTAGTTTATCCCAAGTTGTTGGCACATGTCCAGTGTCACTGCATGCCCATCTACAGAAGTGGTCTGAGAGTTGATATTTAGCCACCCCTTTAGACTTTCACCTGACATGACTCTGCCCCTCCCAGCTCCTTGTGATTCCTTCTGTGATCCTCCCAAAAGCAGCGCCCCAGCCTTCTTCCCTGAGCCTTACCTGTTATGCTAGACTACTGGCAATCACCCTTGGGTCCCTTCTCCCCAGCTACATTATGCTTATGATGTATATATAAAACCTTTCTCCAGAAATTTTGGACACGAGAGAAAGTATCACCCATGGTCCTGAGAACTCTTCATTTTGCATACTCTCATTTTTGCAAGATAATTTTAATTTTTTATATAGTCGCAGTCGGTGTGCATTCAATTTTGTGCCTGCTTCTTTATGTAACATTATGTTACGCTCATTTTTCCACATTGCTACATAGTTTTATAAATGTCATTTTAGTGGTTTCCTTATATTGAATCAAGGTGATCCTTAGGCATTTTTTTTCCAGGATTTTCACTGGCTCATGCAGTGACCATTCAACCTTTCTCATCTTTTAAGATGCAAGTTATCAAATTAAAGAGGAAAAGAAGGGATTGCAAAAAAAAATGTACATTACTATGATTAGACATATACGTACTGACTTACCATGAATTATGCATGATGTTTGTGGGAATTTGCAGTGTCATCTTTTCATATCCCGGATGCACCATTAAGCATCACTGGAGATGGCACCGTGCATGTTGCATCGCTCCATAAAACCTCAGGTTTAAACTATATTCTATGTGGCAGTTATACAGCATTTCTGTTTTGTGAGGCTGACCACAGCCAAACCACAAACACAGATTTGCATAAATTCAGTTTGCATGAATTTTTAAGTTAGCTGAGAAAAGAAACTAACTAAATATTTTTACAGCCACATGAAACTTAGGAGATAATTTACTCTGGTACCTCATTCATTGAGGACACAGATATATATATCCACTAGGGTATTCTTAGGCCAAAAAAATACACTCTAGAAACCCATGTTGAAGTCTAAGCAACTTGTATGAAGTGGTTACCACTAAAGGGGATATAGAATTCAGACCTAAGACTGCTTCATGTTGAAAGGCAGTGATGAAAAGAAATAATCGTGAATTCGTTTTAGAATGTATTATTTTATAAGCATTCTAGATTTTACAATTTTTCCTAGGGTTCCAAAATGCAAAACTCTTAAACTGATAAAGAACCAAAGGTACAGAAAGTTATTAAGATCTATAAGGCAGAGCTGAAATACAAGTGAGGGTGCTAAAATTCAAGTTCCTGACACTGCCAATGACTTTCTATTTGACCTTGAACACATCTCAAAGCCTTGGCTTCCCTATCAGCAAAATGATAATAGTTTCCCTACTTCTATCTCCCAAGAATTCTGGAAGAATTTCTTAAGGAAAACTATAAAAATAATCATTTGAGCCACTCGAGAGGATTACTTCCTGTGAATAAATCCAAGATGGTATCATCTGTAAGGAAGCCACTAATGCCCTAGGGTTATGAATCACTTTCTTGTGTTAAAGAGCAATTTAAAAATTAAATCCCGTATAGAAAAATGAACACATCCATAATGATTACTTTTACATCGGTAGTACTTTGGGAGGGGGTAAAGTATGGCATGATTTTATGAATTTATAACTCATCGAATTAATTACATTGGGTTTTTTGAGTGATTATATAGATAACTTTCTAATCATAATAAGAAAAAAATGAATACTCATATTTATGTTTTTCAACTGCCCCAAAAGATTATGTTATAATACATAGTTCTAAAGAAATAATGGTACTTTAATCACTATAGATTCTATTTTTCTGAAATGAACACAATATTTTTCCTAGAACAGCAAAAATTATGCTGAGGCTCCCAGACTTTATTTAGCAGTCAAGAAATTACATAGCCCACATGAAAACATATTTGTCCTCGGAGACTAGAAAAACACTTCCCAGATGAATTTCGTTAACACCTGAGCCTTCTTTTTGAAAAAAAAAAAAAAAATGAAGAGCATAGCAGAACTCATAATGAGTCTTTAGCAAAAAAAAAAAAAGTCACATAACATCGCTCAAAACACAAAGAAACCCAATTAGCTTCAGCAAGGTGCCAAAGAAAACGAGAACTTTCTCTCACGAAGTAAGTTGACATTTAGAACCACTCTGTATAGTTTTGAAGGGAATTAGGCCCTCTATCAACAAACTGTCTTTGGAACAATTATTTCAGGCTGTACTTGTACCAAAGGTTAGTAACCACAAATTAGTTCTTATTATTCTTCCTTATTTAGAAATATGCTTCTGTGACATGAGGAAGGCCTGCCTCTAGCTTCCTCAGAACTTCCAGCCTATCAGGAAGAAGAAATTATCTAAAAAAAATAAAATAAATGTATGTGTCAGATTTAAAGTTCATGGGGAAGCCAGATTATAGGACAGGAGTTAGGGAAAGTGGGAGTGAAGAGAAATTTTGGTGAATCAGCTTGTGCGGAGGTCATTTAAAACACAAATATAGACACTGTAGATGAGACTGAAGAGTTGAATGGGTCATACTTTATGCCCTAACTGTCCAATTTAGTCACTTTGTAAGTGGGGTAAGGGGGAGGGAAGAACAAAGGGAATTCATGTTGTTGAGCACCTGCTATGTGCCAGACAGCATCCTGAGAGGCATAATTATGACAGTTTTTCAGAATGATGAAAATAAAAAAATAAATAAAACAAAGCTTAGAAGGGCTGAGAAACCCGAAAAGAGTCACATAGCTAGTCAAGCAGCAAACATAGAATTGAAATCAGGTCTGTCTGCCTCCAAAGCCCGCGCTCCACCTCTGTCAATCACCTTCCCACCAGCCATCAAGAAAACGAAACTGCATTGCATTTTCTTGAATTTACAGTTACAGTCAGTAGTTACTGCACAATGCCTAGTACCCACTAGGAGTTTAAATAAAAGGGCCTTCTTTACATTAACAAACAAACAAAAAAAAGGTCCCAGAAATCCCCTGCCGGTCACCTGCTGCTACTTGCCAGTTCTTCTGTGGTGATTCTTTGGAAGAAGCCCAGTACTGAATCATGGAATAGGGCAAGCAGAGGGTTCTCTTGAAACATAAGAAACACATGAAAATAAAGACTGTTTTGTTCTGTTTCCTAGTTTGCACACAAATATGTCTGTATTTTACTCATAATTGGCCTGAAGATACATTGTACTAGAAAAATCAAATGGCTTATTTCACCAGGCTTTTCTCCCATTCTGAGAGTGCTGAAGCCCTTTTACTCATGGCTGACTTTTTTTCCTCCCCACTAATGGTTAATTTCTGGGCTTGTTCTTGTGGAACTTAAATAGTAAATGTATCCAAGGCAGGTACAAAAGAAAAAAAAAAGAAATCTCTGGACCTTAAGAAGCTGCAATTTCCTGTAGCCAGATGAAACCATGCCTCACATCCCTCCTTAGATTTATAGAATTAACAACATTGAGAGACACAAGGTTAAAATTATAATCTTTCTAGAAGACTCAAGTAGATAAAAGGAAGCAAAATAGTTTGCCTTTGGGGATATTGATAATACCTTGCTAACTTTTAGCTTCATTAGTTGCTAAGCATTTTCTTTCTCACTGTATTCATTTCAGTTGGTCATCATTTCCCTTTTCAGCTCTTTCACTCCTTCCATTATGATTTACTGCATGTCAACCTTTGAGCCTCCTATTTCATCCCTCGGCGAGGCTGTTTGCTCCTTTGCTTTGGTGGGTTAGCTTATCTAACATCACTACTCCATTTCCATCCTGAGTCATAGTGAGGCCCCAGACTTAACAGTCTTTCCATCACTGACGATGGATCATTTAGAGATGTTCCCTACAGCATCATGGAAACCAACTTAAAGGCACTTATGAATGATACAGCCCTCCTGCTTCTCAAAACAAAATGAAATCTTTTAATGTTAAATTGATCAAGATTTTTTACTGAACAATGTAAACCTCCCTGGTTACACCTGCATGCAATAGATTTGAATGGCATCAGCAGCAGAATCTTTAAATTAAAAAAAAACTTTTGAGAAGTGTCTGTTCATATCCTTCACCCACTTTTTGATGGGTTGTTTTTTTCTTGTAAATTTGTTTAAGTTCCTTGTAGATTCTGGATATTAGCCCTTTGTCAGATGGATAGATTGCAAAAATGTTCTCCCATTCTGTAGGTTGCTTCTTCACTCTGATGATAGTTTCTTTTGATGTGCAGAAGCTCTTTAGTTTAATTAGATCCCATTTGTCAATTTTGGCTTTTGTTGCCATTGCTTTTGGTGTTTTAGTCATGAAGTCTTTGCCCATGCCTATGTCCTGAATGGTATTGCCTTGGTTTTCTTCTAGGGTTTTTAGGGTTTTCAGTCTTATGTTTAAGTCTTTAATCCATCTTGAGTTGATTTTTGTATAAGGGGTAAGGAAGGGGTTCAGTTTCAGTTTTCTGCATATGGCTAGCCAGTTTTCTCAACACCATTTATTAAATAGGGAATCCTTTCCCCATTGCTTGTTTTTGTCAGGTTTGTCAAAGATTAGATGGTTGTAGATGTGTGGCATTATTTCTGAGGCCTCTGTTCTGTTCCATTGGTCTATATATCTGTTTTGGTACCAGTACCATGCTGTTTTGGCACCAGTACCATGCTGTTTTGGCTACTGTAGCTCTGTAGCATAGTTTGAAGTCAGGTAGCATGATGCCTCCAGCTTTGTTCTTTTTGCTTAGAATTGTCTTGGCTATACGGGCTCTTTTTTTGTTCCATATGAAATTTAAAGTAGTTTTTTCTAATTCTGTGAAGAAAGTCAATGATAGCTTGATGGGGATAGCATTGAATCTATAAATTACTTTGGGCAGTATGGCCATTTTCACAATATTGATTCTTCCTATCCATGAGCATGGAATGTTTTTCTATTTGTTTATGTCCTCTCTTATTTCCTTGAGCAGTGGTTTGTGGTTCTCCCTAAAGAGGAGATCATCGTTGAATAGATATGATGTATGCTGTTTTCAAAAGGGTCATTGAAAAGTAAATGATTAGATGAACTTACAAATTGTTAACTATCCTCAACAGTCTCATTGTCATTCTGCTATATACACATTTTTCCCTTCTTCCCACACCCCCCACCTTTTCTTTCTGCTACAGGTACAGAGTATTAGCAAAGGCGGTAGACCCTTTCTGAAATATACAGTTTTAAAAAAAAATCCAAAAATGTTTCTTTCTCAACATTTGAAACAAAGCTAGAATAGAAATAAAATTCAGTGGGTATATTGTTTCCTAAAGAGACAAGAGTATGCCTTTCGTCTGTTGTTATGCCAGATTGTTTGATATTACACAATCCAGATTAAATTCAGCTAAACAGGGCTGCCTTTGCTTTGGAAATCTGCCTTATTAGATCCAAGAAGCTTTCTTGCAAATCTGTAATATAAGCAAAGTATAGTAGCAGAAGCAAGCATTACTTTTGCACTCAAAGACCATGAGTTTAAGAGGAAAAAGTCACTATTGTAACAATTGCTTTGTAATTGTAAATGACCACAAATTTATCATTGATAAAGATCTATTCCACTATTGGAAATATGTTGGAAGGAGCTGGGATGTGGAAATAAAGAAGAGAAATATAAAGAAAATACATAGTTATTTAAGCCATTTTGTTTTCTTGGCTTTCATTTCATCGTCATCACCTCCATCATCAACATTGAACACTCCCCGTGGACTACATGGCATGAACGTTGCTCCTCTTTTTGAGAGTATACACTCTATGTACTTACAAAATTCATATATAAAAAAAGTGGCTTGAACAAAACAGCAGTTTATTTCTGCCTCACAAAAAGGAAATCTGGTAGTGTATCATGTGGGGTTGGTATAAGAGCTCCTAAGTGGTCAGAAATGCAAGCCTCTTCCAGCTCTTTGCTCTGCTATTCCTTAGAAGAGGACCTAGTCCTCATATTCTAAAATAGCTGCTGAATCCTCATTCATCATCTCTGAGTTCGAGGCAGCAAGCAGGAAGAAAAGTGGGGCTAGAAAGGTAAAAAATAATCTACTTTTCCTTTTTTTCTTTTTTTTTTGAGGAGTCTTTGTAGAAGTTTCATAGAGACCATTTGCTTATACTTCGTTGCCCAGAATTTAATCAAGTAGTCAAAACTGGCTACTGGAGATGGGTTCCCCTAGGAAATGGACTCATTTATTCTGCATGGTAATATATCTACCTGAAAACCATGTTACTAAGGAAGAAAGACACGGGAGTAGAAATCTAGTAATCTCAACTCTAATGATCACACTAAAACTGACAAAAATAAATGTCTTCTCTAAAGTCAGTGACCAAGGAAAATAAGCATCTATCACCCATTTTTCAGAATTTTCTTAATTCAGTCTTATAAAGTCACAAAGCTCGATATTATTTCATTGAGGTGGGAGGAAGAGGAAGCAAGAATAACATTTTTTATGGAATATGCAAAGTATCCGTTGTAATAGCCTTCAGCATTTCCCTGACAAAAGAGAACAGACTATGCATATTCTAAAGTGAGAAAAGGCCAACAGGACTTACATCTTGTAGGGTTCATTGTTTCAGTGCAATCTGGTACCCTTTGCCATTGGGCACCACACATATGCCTACTCCAACACACATTTTGCTCCCTGCCTCCTCTTACGTCTCCGTTTCGGAATACTTACCAATTTCCTCTCAGCCTTTCCTCATCCATCACTCGCTTAGCCAGGAGACCCTTAATCTCCCCTGCACTACTATTGTTTTACTTGCTTTGACCTCTTGGGACTTACGTGCAGTGCCACTGAGGGGCATGTTATCATGATCTTACCTTTGTTTCCACATGCTCATTGAATATTTTCAACTAGACTGTAAGTGCCTCAGCAGCTCAGTCCAGTCTTTACACCTGCATTGGACGGCATGTGCTTGCTGGGGATAGTGTATGCAAGGGGCCCTGAATAGATGCTATTAGATCAAACTAAAGATGTGAGAAGATGGGAAAGAGGCATTTTTTTTTACATTTTTTAAATTTTTTTATTATACTTTAAGTTCTAGGGTACATGTACACAATGTGCAGGTTTGTTACATATGTATACATGTGTCATGTTGGTGTGCTGCACCCATTAACTCGTAATTTACATTAGGTATATCTCCTAATGCTATCCCTCCCCACCCCCTCCCCTCACCCTACAGCAGTCCCCAGTGTGTGATGTTCCGCTTCCTATGTCCAAGTGTTCTCATTGTTCAATTCCCACCTATGAGTGAGAACATGCGGTGTTTGGTTTTTTGTCCTTGAAAGAGGTATTTTCTAAGGCTGCACCAATTGCCTAGCAAGTGTGACTATAAGACATGCTAGGACCAAGCACCACAGGGCAGTGGGAAAGACTAAAAGCTGACCTGATCATCAATGAGCCTGCAGTGTAAAGCCACTGTCACTGACCAAGAAAATTCAGGTGGCAGTGCCAGAGAGCACACAGTCCTTCAACCACAGTTTCACAGTACCAATAGGCCGATCCTTTTACAGCAGACCCTCAGCAAAGGCTGATGGTGAGGGAAGAAGGCTCAGAAGTGGTAGGTGAGATGTCAGGGTCCAGCCAAGATAAGGACAGAGTTCCAGAGAAACTAAAGTTGAACCCAGGTGTGCAGACTGGGCCAATGTTGCCAGCCCTCTTAAGGTAGAAACTGCATCTTATTCATTTTTATATTCCCAGCACCTAGCACTCTCCTGCTTATAGCAGGTTTTTAATAAATGCCTGTCCCTCTAGGTAACCTGTCCATAATCACGAGATTATTTCAGACTTCACCTGCTTGTCAGATGAGGCTCCCTATTCCTCCTACCCTTGAGGGTTTGGTTAGACTTACTTTGCATGAAAAAGGCAGCAGCTGGGGCAAGAAGGCCACCTGTCTCCACTCAGTGTCTTTGTTTTGCTTGGAAACAAAGTATGATACTCTGTAAGGCAATCCAGTGTGAACACAGGCAATTTAGTGTGTAGTCCTACCAGATGTTTTATATAAAGTAATACTTAATGGGTTCTAAATTAAAGGGAGCAGTTGCTTGGTCTTACTTTTTAAGGGAAATAATTTCTAGTGCTTACATATTATGGAATACTAGGGGCAATTTAAAATCATGCTGACAGTTTATACTGACATGCAACAATGCTTGAAACATACTAAGCAAAAACAAAGGCAAGACAAAAACTTGGAAAGATCCACTGTGTTAAGATGCTTAACAAAAAGGACTCTAAGGAAACATTCTAAAATATTAGTAGTAATTTTCTCTGGATGCTGGAATAATAAGTGGTTTTTAAAACTACTTATTTTTTTTAAAAAAAAACTACTCTTCAGTTCTGTACTTTACCATTTATTAATCCTTCCCAAAACAATTTTTTAAAATAGAATATTGCAACACGGACTAAACTATGAGAAAGACCTGTACAATTAATCAGACTGGAAATAATGCCATTCCAAACCTCAGCTACAAATACGGCCACGTGTTTCATCTAAATAGAAGAGACACAACGGCACCGTCACTGGGAAAGCCAGTCATGGGATCTGCTCACTGTTGGTATAATGTAATATTAACTAAATATTGTTAAAGTCTCTTTGCACGAATGTAGATATACTGATTGCTTGTGTTTAAAATCAACATCAGCAAAAATGCTCTAAAAAACTTCTTAGTTGCCAGTTTATACAATTCTGTTAAAATTGCATTTTAACAATGAACATTAATAGCTTTAGAAGCTTCAGATTAATAAACAAGTCTACTGCCTCCACAGAGAGAAAATCCAAGGTAGGCATTCTTTTTGTTTATCTAGTACTTTGTTTTTTCAGCAGCTGGTGGGGATTGGAGATTGGGTAGAAGTGAAGAAATACAGTATGCACCTACCCAGTTTTGAAAGTGATAGCATCATTTACAATTTTACGGAATTGAATTGGTAGCTCCTGCAGGGAGGGAATTTTGCTGAATTCTAATTATCTCCGTGGATCCACACGTCTAATTGTATTTCTCCCATGCTGCCTTCCTATTTGTCTTCTCATTCATCTTCTCTGGTCAGATGACAACTCGGTCAGTGCCCACTTCCAAATTCTAATTTTCCCCCTCATAATTTCTCATCTTGCTGACCACAGCCAAACAGGAGAAAGTTAAGCTGAGCTGTTTTTGGAAGATACTTTAGATAAAGACCAAACAGATGCTGAAATCCTTCAAGAAGGAAGACAGCTTGCTAGGTGAGAATTGCTCAGGATTTTGTTTGCTGCTTCTTTGGGGAAGATTGATCATTTAATAACTTTAGGGGATATCTGCCTCAAATGCAAAGACTGCAATATGAAAATGCCAACTGAACTTCCAGTCCCTTTACTATGAATTATAAATTTATGAAATTTATTTATAATTATGGAAAGTCAAACACATTTTATTTATTCCTAGATGGTAATGCTTTTAACTAAGAAAAAGCATCTGATTAATAACAATGTTCTAAATAGTAAATCCAATCCCTGTTCTTATTCTTCACTTTTCTTCTCCTTTAAAAGTAACTTTTTTGGCCAGGCACGGTAGCTCACATCTGTAATCCCAGCACTTTGGGAGGCCGAGGCGGGCAGATCATGAGGTCAGGAGATCGAGACCATCCTGGCTAACACGGTGAAACACTGTCTCTACTAAAAATACAAAAAATTAGCCAGGCGTGGTGGCGGGTGCCTGTAGTCCCAGCTACTCAGGAGGCTGAGGCAGGAGAATAGCGTGAACCCGGGAGGCAGAGCTTGCAGTGAGTGGAGATCACGCCACTGCACTCCAGCCTAGGCAACAGAGTGAGACTCCGTCTCAAAAAAAAAAAGAAAGTAACTTTTTTGATTATTACATTTAAAATATGGTTATTATTTTTAAAATTTGGCAACTACAAAGTTAAAAAATGCTATTTACTTTGTGTCAGTACTATCTTTATATTGTTTTTGCTTTGTTTGGGAATGTTAAGGTACTATAGTAGAATAAGCCTGTGTTATTCTACTACTGTAATAGAAAAAGACCTGGGTTTTAATCCTGATTCTACCACTTCCTAGCTGAGATTATGGTTAAGTTCCTTAAGCTCCCTGAAACCCTTTTCTTTGGCTGAAAAACAAAGATAGTCATATCTGCCTCCATAATTGGTGTAAGAGTTTGAAATAATGTATTCTTAGCACATAGTAGGTGTTCAATTAATGGTAACGATAATTATTGTGTAATATTTATTATAATAAAAATATAATTTTTATTCAATTAATGATAACTGTATTATCATTTTGCTTTCTATCTTTTAAGTTTCAGAATCTAATTACACTCTTTGCAGAATTTTTTAGTGTTTGGGAATTTCAATCCTGCTTCTAATTGATTGATAAACACATAGTCTGTGGAACTGAGAAAGGCCACTACCAATTTCTCAGATGAGCATACTTTCACAATACCTCAGTGAGAGATTTTCCATGTCTGCTGTGCTCATTAATGTGTGTGAGCCTCCACTCAGTTGAAAATTACCCAAGTAGGGCGTCCATGTTTCATATACTATGAAACCCCTTGTAGCCAGGCTACTCAATACATACCCACTGTTACTGACAGAGTTAATAATATATATCAAATATTGCTCATTGATTCTTCTCTTTTTGTCAATGCAAAAAATCCATGTATAGTGCAGCTCTATTTGACACCATTTAGAGGTGGACTATTGGTCCACCCAATCTGGAAAAAGCTGCCTCCACTAACTGAAAGCTTTTCTCACATTATAGCTGTGTGCTGTTATTAATGAGAGAGCCTCTAGCTCCTGGTTCTCAGTCACAGATGCACACTGGAATAATGTGAAGATTTTTTCCAAATACTGATGCCTTCCTAGGTTTCACACCCAGGGATTCTGATTTAATCAGTACCTCACTAGAGCTTCTGCTTTTTGAGTAGCCATTGAAACCCTGTTAGTGACTCTACTTAGAGTTAAGAATTTGTATGTGCTTTGTGAATTGGTTGTTTTATCTTCTCACTTTCTTCTTCTTGTCATTATCCCCTCTATTCTAACACAGTTTCTCATCTGACTTCTCTGTTGCATATGTTTTTTCTTTCTTCAGTGTCTGTGTTTGACGTGTAAACAAGGAATTTCAGTTGGGAGATAAGGGATGGTGTCTAGTGAGTTTAGATTTCTTTAGACCCTGCCCTGTGTCCTGCACTTTTCTAGGCTCTTTATTTCCTTTATTCTTCACAGCAATCTTGAAAGGCAAGTGAGAGCACCTCATCTACCATTAAGAAAGCTGTAATTCACCAAAATTAGTTCACTTACTCTATATTATACAGCCAGCAAGAGCCTGAATTCAAGCTCAAGATTATTCTGATTTCAAAACTCTTTCCACTCACTGTGAATTACAAAATCAGAGCCCTTGGATAAGGCTAGGGCATGGTAGAGGTGGTCACATAGCAGAGTGAAGCTGGCCAAGTACAGAGCAATGAGGAGAGGTAAGGACAGTGGCAAATAAAGAATGAATACCCCTAGAACATTCAGATGCAAAAAAAAAAAACTTTCAGTACTGCAGATCAACACATCTATCTGTACACTCAATTTGGCTCGCAAGTCACCAGCTTTTACCCTTTCTTTTTCCAACTTTGCAAAATAACATTCACGCCATTTCCCTCTGCAACCACACACAAGAGGCATGAAATATACTGCGTGACCTCGAGTGGGAGAACTGAGACTAGTGGATAGAAGTAAAAGGAGGTGAATTTAGATTGGATATGTTTCATAGACTTTCCTGTCAGAGCTGTCCAGCAAAGGAACTGGCTGCCATGAAGCAGAAAGCTCCACGCCAAGAGGACAGAGCTGAATAAACCTCTGTAGCACTCCCAAGGAAAGGTGTCTTCCCGTGGACGGAAGATACAATTCTGTTAAATGTTTATTGACCTTTCAAGCGTGTGTCATGCCCTGTACTAGCCTCCGTGGGAACTGTTCAGATACAAAACCTCCCATGGAGACCGCAGTCTTATTAGATAGCCTGGCATCATGCTAACAAGTCTTTAACTATGTCTTTAGCCCTTATCACAACCTCAAGTGGTAGATGCCATTAACCTGAGTTAAGAGATGAGGAAATTCAGACTTAGAGAGATTTAGAAAGTTATTTAATGGCACACAGTATTAAGTGACAGGGAAAGGATCTCAGCCAGGAAGTAAAGTCTGTGCTCTTAATGACTGTTCCAAATACCCTCCCTCGGTAGGGACACCAGCTCAGAAACCTGAGTCATCATTCAGGAAATCTGTCCCAGCCCTGGTGTCCCAATACTTAAAATTTAGGTGATTTCACCCTGTCCCAACCATTCCAAAAAGGAGCAAGCTGAGAATCCCCATTCTGCAAGCTTCTTCTGGTTGCTAGAGATGTGATATGAAGACCACAGTAAACTTGGCTCCATATGATTAAATAACAAGGGAACCAATTGCAAATTGGCTTCAATTTTTCACTCTGTTATGTCCAAAGAAGACTATAAAACAGAAGTTCTGAGCGCAAGCATTGCACAGCTTTTCTCATTTCAAATGTAACTTTGAAATCAGCATGACAACCTGCTATCAAGAAATAAACATATTGACAGGCAACCTTGCCTTGTGAAGCGGACACAGAGGGAGATGTTAAGAGACCTGAGTGAACGTCCTGATTCTGCCCGCTTACTAGTTTTGTAATCTTGCATTTCACTTCATTTTAGTGATTTCTATTTCTGTATGTGTAGAGATAGAGTTTGCACATTGTTATGGGGAAACCCTTCAATGTATTGTAGGTGCTCAACAAATGTTTGCAATCCTTCCTTGAACATCAATTGAAAACTGTTGAAAACGGCCTTAAAATTGGCATAAATTGGAATCTTACAAGATTTACCAGAATTGGTTTATAAACTCAGTATAGCAGTAACATGTGATAAGGTCATGTAAAAGAACATAATTCTGTTTTTCAAAAAAGACATTTACTGAACTGGAGGAAAAGGAAGGGATGAGAATGGGAAACTGACATTTATTAAGCTCCTGGTCTCTGCCAGGCCATGTTAGACCTTTCCAGGCATTTCGTTTATTCCTCGTAACAGTCTTGTGAGATAGCCATTTTTATCCCCATTATCATAAATGGTGAGCTGTAAGACTGAGAGGTTAAGGAAACTGCTTGAGTGTCCAAGACTGGATTTGAACTCAAGTCCCCAGACTACCTGAGCCTTTCTAGTGGGGACCATAGTGTCTATTGATTTTTGTTAAGCAAAAGTCTCTTCTTAGAAGGCTGGATTGAGTGTAAACCTCCCATCTTTTATGCATCTCTGAAAGTAGCAGTCTGCTATCATCTGAGTTAATAGTTGCTCTTCCAACAGAGATTTGTGGACACAAAATTTCTAAAATTTCTGATATATTCCCTCCATTCCCTAAAATTTGTAATGGCTCCTGATGAAATACCCGGACATCATGATGACCTGTTTCTATATTAAAAAGTAGCCTTTGAATTCATAAATTGTTCTAACTGTAATTTGAGTGGAATATAAGTTTATAACCTATTTTTTTGGGGGGAGGGCATATTCTTCTGGCAAGTTTGTTGAGAGAGCCCCATTGAGAGTAAGCATCACTTGTCCTCAATGTGTGAGTTACCCAGTTTTACCAGGAAGCCTTATCTGGTCCTGCTTCCTTCGGCTTTACCCAGGGAATTTGAATAGCTGATGTGGAAAGGAAAAAGGAGATGGAGCACAATTGGTAGAATTAAGCATTGTGTTGAGAATTGTTACTGAGTCCTTCAAGAGACCTTTGTCTGACTTAAGCATCTAAGAATTCAAGCCTTGTTTTTCTCTCTCATATATAATGACAGCAGCGGGCCACAGATGTCACGCGCTTAGTGCTCACCGCCTCTGCTGTCTTATTGTGATTCTCCACGTGGTGGAATAAAACATTGCACACAGAATGCAGACCACATTCAGCTTCCCAGAAAGTTAGCTTCCAGTGAGCAGAAACTGAATTTCCATACCTAAATTCTATAGGAAAGGATTTGACTAATTGGACATGAGTTTCTGTTCTCCTCACAATAATTTACTGCAGGCTAATTATTACACATTTAAATACTTTGGATAAATGAATTAAAAGCCAGTTTTCCTCTTTATTCATCCAATTCATTAGATGATTTCATTTTAGGAAATGAGGAAGTAGATGTGATTAATTGTGCAACAAATGAGCAATTCACTCACTTATACAAGGAATAAGAATCTCTGTGCTAAGAGATGGAATGATTTGTTTCCCCACTGCCAAGGTGGCTGCTGGCCATACAGGGCATAGTGTTCATACAGTGCAAATGCTGATGATAGCGCTAACCTAATATAAAGATGCTTGCTTGAAATCCAGAGCAATCTTCATCTACCATAAATAGGAAAGTAAGCAGGATTCTAAAAGTAAATATAGTAAATAATAATAGCAACAATAATATTCAGCTCATATAGTTCATTACTTTTGCAAGTGCTTTGGTATATGTTACATCATTTGATTGTCACACAATGACACTGGATGTTAGTATTGTTACTATCCCCATTTTACAGATAAGGAAACAGGTTCAGAGGACATTACTGCATTGCTGGAGGACACATAGCCCATAAGTAGCAGAGCCAGAATTGGAACGCAGGCCTCCTGATGCCAAAGTAATATGGCCTTTCCATTATGTCTACTATATGTAACCTAAGAGGACAAAATGGAGAGAGGAAGAAAAGATCAATCTGAAAGCTGCGTCCTTTGGTTGTTCTAGCTCAGGTCACCACACATGCTAACTCCCTGTTCCCATCAAAAGGCAGCTGGCCTTGAAGGGCTGGAGCAGGGTCGAGTATACAGGAGACTCAGTTGACAGGTGAACTCTGTCCCAGTCCACTGTCTTCCATGTGTGCGTCCCAGTGAAGGCAGAGTCCTGGGAAGAAACCATCCGTCTCATGCGCCTGGGTCGAGAGAGGGAATCCGGGTGCAGTGGGAGGGAGGTGAGGACCAAAGAATTCAAGATAAATGAGATTCCGCGCCTCCGAGTGCCTACCGGTGCCACCGCCCTGCAGAAGCGCTGGGGCCTTGGGCATGCGCGCAGCGGGCGCGGTCACAGGCTCCAGCCCCGCCCAGCCGCCTCCGCGGTCCCACAGTGTTGTCATTGCTCTGGCAACTGCGGACACATCCCACGCCAGAACAGCCGCGAGAGGGACATCGGGTTCGGAGTGGCCCTCCTCAGGCTCCAGGTGCAAAGTGCTCCAAAACAAAGCAGCAGAAATAGCAGCCACGAAAAGGAGCCCTCGGAGGAGAAATGAGGCCCAGGCTTCTTGGGAGAAGATGCAGAAAGGGCTGTCACAATTAATTTCAGTCCGGAGGCCAGTTTCTGGAAGGGTTCAATAGACTAGAAGTACATACAGACGGCAACAGCTTTTCCTCCAGTGGTAAAAAGCAGAGTGAACTTTAAATCCAGATCCTCTTCCTCCAATCAACCTTTTCTTTGAAAAGCTGATAATCTTTTCTTTTCTTCTTCTTTTTTTTTTTTTTTTTTTTTTTTTGAGGAGTCTCACTCTGTCGCCCAGGTTGGAGTGCAGTGGCGCGATCTGGGCTCACTGCAACCTCCGCCTCCCGGGTTCAAGCGATTCTCCTGCCTCAGCCTCCCAAGTAGCTGGGATTACAGGCGCCCACCACCACGCCTAGCTAGTTTTTGTATTTTTAGTAGAGACGGGTTTTCACTGTGTTGGCCAGGCTGGTCTCGAACTCCTGACCTCGTGATCCGCCCACCTCTGCCTCACAAAATCCTGGGATTACAAGCGTAAGCCACTGGGCCTGGCCAAATAATCTCATTTTCAAAGTGAGAAATATTCTATTCTTATAACTAGTATGAGCTGTGTTGGAAAGTTTTCTACTCACTCTTTTCTACCAGGTTAATCAATGTTGTGGGTAGGAGCTTGGATCTTGGCATCACACAGACTGGCGTTCAAATTCACACTATGCTATTTATTGACTGTGACTTTTGAACAAATACCTTCCCTGATTCTCAGTCCCTTCATCTGTGAAATGGGGGAAATGCCACCAACCTGATAAAGTTATTTTGAGAATTACATGAAGTACTGAATGTTGAATGCTTACTATAACATCATGGTGAATGAAATAATGCAGACACAAAAGGAAAAATACTGTATGGTTCCATATATATGAAGTACCTCGTAGAGAATTTTGAGCTGAGGGGAAGGGCAAGAGTTCTTGTTTAATGGCTGCAGAATTCCAGTTGGGGGAAAGGTGTGGAGATGGTCACACAACAATGTGAACGTATAAATGCCGATGAACTGTACATGTTTAAATCGGCAAAATGGTAAATGTATATTATGTATATTTTAACACAATAAAATAAACAAATTTTAAAATGTTTACAGTAGAGCTTGGCGCACAATAAATGGCTCTAATCTTGTGCCCCACCCTTCACATACTTCTATCACTTGCTATTATTTGCACTGTATTTTATCCACTGTGTCTGCCACTACTGTTACATTTCAATCTTCTTGAAAGTAAAAGACCACTGGTTATATCTTATTCATCTTTTCTACCTCTGGCCTACCATGACGCCTGGCACATGTTAAGCACTCATTAAACGATTTGGGGAAAAAGAGGTTGCTCAAGACTCTTCCCCTCCTGTTTCTTACATTTTTAAAACCTCTCAACATTGTAAAAGGTCACTTATTTCTCTTTTCGTGCTAGAAGATCCTTATTTTGGACTAAAATGGTAAGTTCACACTATTGTACCAATGTATTATTTAAGCTTCAGTAAATGAAGGAGACATTTCTCTAAATTAGGCCTCTGAGGATTGGATCCATGTTGTTCTTAAGGAGTTACATCTTGCTCTAAATATACAGGCAGAGCAAAAGTGGAGCATGGGTTGCTGTTCCTTTAGAGGGAAATTAATGCTGTATAGAGTATTCTATATCCAATATATAACTGGAGCCCCACATGGTTCTCTCTTCATGCAGTACCATTTCAAAGAAACAGTAGCCAGATGGCATAAGCTTTGAAGAAACCATAGACCATTAATGAAGTTTCCTGATAGTGGCAACTAAGGGGATCCCATAGCACTTCATGCAGAAAGTCTCTCAAAAGCCTTCTGTAGGTCTCTTTCCATCTCATTAAGCGTCTCCACATCCCCCAGCCCCCCACACACACAGTAACTGCTCAATTCAATTTCACTCTTCTCTCTCTCTCACCGCCTCTTTCTTTCTCTTCCCAGCTTTCTCTCTCTTCCCACCTCTCCATCTCTTTCTTTCTCTTTACCCATTCCTCTCCTCCAAGCTTCATTCTCATCCACCCCTTCCTCATCCATGCCATGCTGCCATGCCCACTTCCCTGTCTGCAAAGTCCAGGCTCCTTGTGTCTGACTGTTCCCTCTGCACACAGTCCCTAGGAAGCATAATCAGGTCACCTGCACTGACTAGTACCCAACAAGAACCAGCACATAGTCCATCCCTCTTCCTGAAATTCTGGTAAAAAAATAAATTAAAATTTTGCATCTCATGTAATGCTGAGGAGCCCCTATGTCAGCATTTCTAGGATGTGCTCATGGAGAACTATTTGGCTGTCATCATATAACTTTCATTTTATTTTTATCCACCCTCATTTATAGGACCATAAGTTGATCAAAATGATACCAACTCTTTTTTTCTCTGGCTTTCCTCTGGGTTCATGTCTTCCAACTTTGCATGATGTACACCACCAGACCTGCTCTTCTCAGGACACTCACCAAGGGGACCTGGCTATTCACACCTGTCTGCTCACTCAGTGGGGGGGGCCTGAGTGCACAGCTGTAACCTCTTTATGGCTTATGAACATGCTAATTGAGGCACTTGGCTCTAGGTAATGAAGAAGTCTAGGAATGTGAATTGGCGAATCATTTGACTTTGCCCCTTTGTAAATGAGGGGCCTAACTGGGCTATATGTTCTAAGTTCTCCTCTGGGCCCAGAAGTCTATGTATCTGTAGTTAACACATACATTACCCCTAAAGCCCAGTTTCCACTTGCTTCAGACTTTCTTTGAAGCTTTAATTCCCAAGACCTATTTTATTTCCTCTCTTCTGAACCCTCTGAACATCTTGCTTTAGTTTAAGGCTTCAAGAATATCCATCAATACAAATTACAGAGCCCACCCCCTAGAGTTTTAGATTCAGTAGAGAAATTGCACTTCTGACAAGTTATCGAGGTATGTGGGTGCTTCTGGTCTAGGAACCATACTTTGAGAGCCACTGGACTAAGAATTTTGAGAAGGCTTTACCAGCACTGTCTTATAAGAGGTATCAATCCTATTTTTCAGAGCTGATCACTCCTGGTTTCTTCAGTAAACATCTTCATTTGAAAGGATGCCTACTCAATCAAAAATGAAGACCATGTAGAAAGTCTAATTTTCAGGACAAGGATACTGAAGTGTAATTTTTAGGTGCAGTGAATTTCCCAAAGGAATTCAAATGGCATAAATTTGTGAGGCATAGTTTCAGCAGCACGATGCAGTCTTTTCCCGGCCCCTGAGCCATTTACTAGACCAGGTCATCCTTTCAGGGCTCGTGTTTTATGCTCCTTGTGAAGAAAATACTTCTGACAATTGCTGCCTCAGAACTTAACCTCTAATGCAGTAAGTGACGGTGCACTGAACTCCAGAAGAGATTTAAGACTGGGGTCTAATGGCTTAAGACAATCCAGCACTGGTCTCACACCCTGCAGGAAGCAGCAGCTGCAGGTCTTAAAGCATTTACAAAATGCAGCATGCCCCAAAGTCAGTTTCCAAAATGAAGCAATGTCATCCATAAATTTGGAACACTTTAAGAAAGGAATTTACAGGTTATAGCCAACATTCACATCCTCTCCTTGAGGCATGTCTATGTTGAGAGTTCCTTTGCCTCACTTAAAATAGTTATCTTTTTCATTGTGTTCCTCTGTGGTATTTTTCCCGTAAACACTTATTTTGTGTGGATATGTTAATGAACCTTATAATGCCAACCCCAGTGGATGGATGCAGACAGTTTTGTTAAACACGCTATTTCCCTTGCCCACCATAGTGTTAAATGATAGTTTAGAGGTTTGTATTCATCATGCTGATCTAATTATACTAAACAGCTCTTGTTAAATCTCCAGAGTAACCAGATTTCAAGGCCTTTTGTGCAGATGCACAATTTTGAAGGGATTAACAGATTAAATACCTTCTAACCTCTCATCTATGTAAGTTAGTAATGGACAAGGTGCCTTCATTAGCATCTCAACTCCATTGAACCTAGTGGGAAAAAGGGTGATCAGCCAGCCCACATTTTAATAGATGAAAGGAAGAATTTCTTGCCTAGATGACATGAGCAATTTTATCTCTATGAATCTCCATTTGAGAGGGTGTGCCCCATTTTGTATGTTCACCTCTGCAGAGTTTACCTTTAAGATGTTTACCTCATCAGAATCCATTTTTATAATATTTAGTATGCCTTCTGGTTCCATAATTGTATGGTGTTAGAGTGATGTTGGAGGTGGTGAAGGTAGTGGTAACAGTGGTGGTGGAGGTAGAGATGCAGGAGGTGGTGGATTGATGGAAGCGCTGGAAGGAGAGGTGGAGATGGTAGAGGTGGTGCTGCCAAGCAATGCTAGAACTGGTGGATCCCACCCCACTTTCCAGATGAGGAAACTGAAGCCCAGAGAGGAGACAACATTATCATTTCACACAGGAGAAACATTTCTCTGCCTCTTTTCTGTCCCACTTGCACAAAACCTGGTTAATATTGGGTAGTCCTAACAAATAATACCAAAACTCTTGAACTAAGGTTCCAGAGTTACCAAATCCTTACAACCAGGTACTCAGAAAAAATTAGGACATTCTGCTTTCCCCAAGCCAAAGAACTGACCTGACTTCTACCTCATGAGGCTACATGTGTCCTATATACACTGCAAGGGAAACCCCAAAGCCTAGGTTCTGTGTAGTTGGAACTAGGGAACACACTGGTCTTTCCTGGAGAAATAAAATTAAGATGATTGGTCATTATATTATTATGGTTACATGAAAGGAGGCCAGAGTTGAAAGATGATAAGTGTGCTTGCAGGCAAAAATGTCCAGTGCTTCTCAGAGGCTATTTTTTTCAATAAACTTTTTTTTTTTATTTTGGAGTAGTTTTAGATTTACAGAAAAGTACAAAGATAATACACAGAGTTCCCATGTACCCCGCATGCTGTCTCTCCTACTGTTAACATCTTACATTACTGTGGTACATTTGTTACAACTAATGAACCAACCTTGGTCCTTTGGTACTTACTATTAACTAGACTCCACACTTTGTTTGGATTTCATCCGCAGTTCCCTAAATATAAAACAATATGAACTTTTTACTTTTGTAACATGGTAAACTCCATCACACAAGATGGCCTGAAGCTCCTTCAGGGTAGGCTCTAATTATATACATTTGTTCTTATTTCTTTTAGCACCTTGTATATGTGTGTATATATATATATATATATATGAGGGGCACAATAAACGTATTGACTGATTATGCTACTCTAATACCCCATTGATTCTGTTTTAGTACAAGATAATTCACCAACCTCACTCAGTTTAGTAATAGTTTTATATACCTAGAATATAAACGAGTAGCAAAGGTTACTCATGCTCTCATGTAAGCTGTCAAGTGTATTCCTCTTACTTTTCTTTTCAGAAAGCCCAGCCTAAATCTCAGAGCTGAAGATAGTGGTGATAGCCATGGAGTAAAGGGTTAAGCTTTTCAAGGTGATGCTAAAGAGAGCTCAACAGAGAAAGGCTGGTGGCTCAAGACCCCATAAATCCCTGCTCTGCTTGACTCTTCTCCTTGGTGACTAGGCTCTTGGAGAGGTACATGGCACCCTGTCCCTTCTCTCTAGGGTACCTACACATAATTGTGTCCAGCCCTTCTAGCAAAGGCCTCATTTTTTCAGAACTCAGCTTCCTTTACAAATTGAAGGTTTATCTGGAAAGTTAACAGGGCAGAATTAAGTTACTCAGAACCAACATAAAGGAGAAAATCATAAGACCCAGAGCTTAAGTTTAAAATGAAAAGCAGCTCCTTTTGATGAAATAACAATAGCTAACATTTCCTAAATGCCAGGCACTATTTTACTGGGTTTATTAACTCACTTTATTTTCTAAGAATCCAAGAGATAGGTTTTCTCTTACATATGTAGAAACTTCTTTTATTCCTTTGTCTTCCACATGTTCAAGTACATAGATGAATCCCATCTGACATATATTAGTATATTGCATCTTGAAAAATAAAGTACATTGACAGCATATGAACCTGATTCCAGAACCCTTGAAAATAATGACAGGAGAAAAATATAATCAATAAGGAATCATTTGGCTCAACTCCACCACTCTCACTACCCTATCCCCATCTCCTTCTTACCCACACCAACAGAAACACACATACAACATACAGTGGACTGCCATGACAGCTACTGTCTTGATTCGTTTTGTGTTGCTATAACAAGATACCTGAGACTGGATAATTTATAAAGAAAAGAGAGTTATTTGGCTTACAACTCTGGTGGCTGGGAAGTCCAAGAAACGTGGTGCTGGCATCTGCTCAGCTTCTGGTGAGGGCCTCATGCAGCTGGCAGAGAAGCAGAAGGAAAAGTGGGTATGCCAAAAAAAGAAAGAGCCAAAATGAGGAGGAACTTCACTTTATAGCAACCCATTTTCACACTAACTAATCCAGTCCCATGTGTGAGAATTCACTATCACAAGAATAGCATCAAGCTCCCCATGATGGTGGAGGCCCCATGGTTCAGATGCCTCCCATCAGGCTCCACCTCTTAAAAGTTCCACCTGCAACATTGCTGCCCTGGGAATCAAGGTTCCAACGTGAGTTTTGGTGGGGACACTCAAACCATGCAACTACCAAAATAATTGTGACTACCTGCAAATTTTTATAGATAGGAAAAGAATTACTTGGTTAACTCTAAAAAACATGTATTTCTCATTATTAAAGTGATATATGCTCATAGTAGAAAATAAACAACAGAAAAATACAAGTTTTGAAAAGAAAGCGAAAATAACCCAAAAGCACATCCCGCATGGGGTGGAGGCCCCAGTGGCCCAGATGCTAATGGTAGAAAATAAATAACAGAAATATATACGCTCATGGTAGAAAATAAGCAACAGGAAAATACTTACAAGTTTTGAAAAGAAAGCAAAAATGATCCATAAGCACATCCCACAATGCAGTCATTTCTACTATTTTGTTGTAGCTCCTACAAATCTTTTTTTCTTTGTGTATATGGTTTTCTTTCATTGAAGTCACACTGCATGTACACTTTAATTCTGAAACTTTTTTACATAGCATTACACAGTATTTTTTCCCATGTTATTATAAATTATTCAAAAGTATCATTTTTGTGACTAGGGTAGCATGTTTCGTATTGTAAGTCAGGACTCGAGTAAGTCTGCCCCTCTGCCCCTTTGCCACTACACTGCATGCAACTCTTTTTTTTTTTAATTCTCATATAATGAAAAGATCATACAGGCCTTCATAAGCTTGGTTTCACTTCTGGGTTTATTCATGGCCAAGTTATTTCTGCCAAAATCAGGTCCTTTGCTATCCAAAATGCTTTAATATTGACATCTGACCATTTATAACAGGAAGGCACATAAACACAGTGACTCTCTAATTTATGATACTGAACTAGTAAAAAGAAAATGCTTTTTAAAATACATTAATACAATCAAATGCTACCACATAAGAAAATCAATATTTTTGAGATGATAGTTTCCAAACAATTAGAGTATTAGTATTGAGCCCTTTTGTGTGTTCAGCAAAAACCCAAACAAGGAGAGTAATAAACGGCATAGGGAATACAAATTGATATTAGATTCATAATAATATTTTCTGGTTAGATAATTTTTATTTGCTTGATGTTATGTCAGTGGAAATAAAGTGGAGAGAGTATAGACTTTGAAAACAATAACTGAATTCAAATTCCAGGTTTGCCATTCTGTAATTTCATTTTTTACTAGGCAAGTTGTTTAACCTCTGAGACTCAGAGACCTCACCCACAAAATAAGGTTCACAGTGTCCACCTTATCGTGTCATTTGTGCTAAGGATTAATTGAGACAATGTGCATGAAGGTTCTTAGTGCATGGTACATAACAGAGGCTTCATAAATGATAGTTCTCACTACCATTTCTTTTCCCTAAATAGCCTGGTTTATTCAACAGACATTTAGCTTAATCCCTGGTTCAGTACACATAATCTTTCCAATCCTCCTTCCTTCCATATGTATACATAGATCTTGCCATATCCACTTGTGCAGAAATGTGCTATATGTAAATGCAAATTTTACTCTATGAAAATACATATAAGATATCCTCCAGAGTAGCAGCTATTCATATGCATGAATTGTATGCCAACCTGCTTGATCTGGATAGAGTTGGTGCAGGCTGGACGTAACAGCAAGCTGGCCGGAGCATTTGCTCTGCTCATCAATCGCCGAGCCAAATTCGGCAGATCTGCCTGGCTTGTCAGAGAGGATATCCCTTTCTTCTTTTGTGTCCCATTGGGTCTTCTGAGTCCTGGCACAACCTTCCCAGCTAGAGAAGTGTTCTGCCATCAGGCATGTCAGAGTGGGTCACAATTCAAACATAGGGAACAGACTGCAATCTAAAGCAGTGCTACTCAAGGTGGTCCTAAGACCAGCAGATCAGCACCACCTACAAGCAAATATGGGGACTCTGCAAAGGCCTACTGAATCAGAATATCTGAGGGTGAGGCTCTTCAGGTGAGCCCGATGCTTGCAAAATTTTAATTTAAAGTGAAACTTCATTCATTCAACAAATGTTAATGGAGCTCCTGCCTCTCTCCCCATCACTCACTTGTCACCAAAAACACTAGCTTCCTTGCTGAACCTTGAAACAGGAAGAGGAAAAGTAAAGATTTTTGATGTAACTACCCAGAACAGTTAAAATTCCATTTGTATTTCATCAATGTTCCTAGTTCCAATTTTCAGACTAGTTTCCAATGTCTTTTAGAATTTTAAAAATTCAGTTAAAGTGCTTCTTTTTAGCAATAGAAATTTCACTGGTATTGAAATTAGTTTTCTCAAAAAAAAAAAGAGAATTGTATATGGCTCCATTATCTCCAGTCACTTCATCTAGGACAAGCTTCCCCAGAAAATGCCAGCATTAGCAGCATGAGCTGGTGCTGTGGATGATAGCTTTGGCACAGAAGGCACACGTGCATATAGCACTTACGCAGCAGGTGGCCATAATCATTTCCATGACTGGCTGTCGATTTCCTGGTAACAAGAGTCGCTTGGGTACATGGGCAGGACAAACACACATGGTCCAGAGCAGCCATCAGTGCTAAAAACAATTCAAAATATATGTGGATCAAAGTCAGGGGTCATTCATTATGTTAACTGAAATAGGCCAGGTGCAGAAAGGCAAATACCATGTGCTCTCACTTATATGGGGAATCTAAAAAAATTGAACTCATAGAAGCAGAGAGCAGGGTGGTGGTTACCAGAGGCTGTGGGTGTGGGCTGGGGGGAGTTGGGGATATGTTGGTCAGAGGATACAAAATTTCAGTTATTTAGGAGATCGGGAGATCTATTGTATACCATGAGGACTATAGTTACAACAATGTATTGTATTCTCAAAAATCTCTAAGAGAGTAGATTTTTAAGTGTTCTAACCACAAAAATGCTAATATATGAGGTAATGCATATGTTAACTAACTTAAGCTATTCCACAATGCATGCATATTTCAAAACATCATATTGTACATGATAAATATATGTAATTTTTGTCAATTTAAATAATTATTAATTTTTTTAAGTCTGGGGTCGTGAATTACTTCATCAAAGGTATCTTTAAAAAAGTTAAGAACATGAATAGAGCTTAAATTAACTTTTATTTTTCCAATTTTAAATAAGAATCAAATCAAATAATATTTGAAATCCTATCTCTTGTGGCTTTTCAAATGTCTTATATGCATTCCTCAGAATATCATGAAGCAGAATTTGGCAATACTAAAACATTATTTACCTTTATTTTGTTTAAAACATGAAGATAGATCTTTTCTGGGGAGGTAGGGTTGTTTTGTTTGGGACTTTTTTGGTCTAATTTTAAACTTATCCCTGCTCATATATGAAACTCAAGCAAACGTAAACAGCAAAATAAAAAGCAGCTCAAATTCACCATAGGTAATTGCTGTCAATATTTTAAAAGGTATTCTTACATATATCTCTTTATAATCACACATACACACACACACACACACACACACACAAACTTTATGTAAAAAGGACTATACTATACCTGAGATTTTGAACCCTATTTTTCCCCTGCTCCCTATGTCCTGGAGATCTTCCAGTCTCAGTAAATATAAATATAATTTATCTTTTTAAATAGCTGCATAATGTTTTGTTTACTGGGTTATAATGTATGTATATGATATGTTACCTATTTATAGACAGGTATGTTGCTTCTAGTTTTTATAACTCTAAATAAGATTAGGATAAACATATCCTTGTACATGGAAATATTTTCACATTTCTAATTGTATCACTAATAGAAATAACTAGCAGTGAAATTAGTGATAGAAGGCCATATGCATTTAGAAGTTTGGTTCCATCAGCAATCTGCCATCCAAAAACACTGTCACACTTTTTAATCTTTGCCAATCTGATAGACAAAAATTGATAACTCGTGTTTATTTCTATTTCTTTCATTATAAATGAAGTTAAAGAAAATTGAGTTTAGATACATGTGAACTTAACTGATCATCTCAGGAACCCTCTGGTTAACATTTGAGTTAATTGGGCTGTGCTGTATCCAATGAATTTTTCATTTGTAAGCTTGGAAACATTGCCTCTTTGAACCTCTTTAGAAAAAAAATTATAGCAAGTTTCTCTTAAAAGAAACAGATAAGAATAATTTAAATACATCAGAACATACGGCTTCAGGCATCTTGTCATTTTTCTAAGATATTTATAATCTTGAAAAAAGTATTTGGGAAAAAGTCAAACTTTCCAATGTGGTTCTATCATTATAAATAATTGCAAAAAGCTATTTCGAAGGCAGACTGTGAAGAGATTAAAAGTCAGGAATCCTGGGCGCTCTGTTCCAAGTCTGCCCCCAACCAACTCAGTGACCTTATGAAATCGACTTCACCTCTGTGGTCCTCAGTTTCCTCCTTCAAAAAAAATGGAATGGATTGAATAGATGGCCTTTGAGGCCTTTGCCTCCTGAGATGTGATGATGATCTGCATTCTTAGGACAGTAGCTTTGCCAGGTCCATTATTGACAGAGGTCCCAATCCTGGCACCAATTCGACTCTAGCCTTCTATCTTGAACACAACAATAGACACTCAGCTTAAATCTTGGTCAAATGCAATGAATTCATTTTTTATTTGAAAAACATTTAATAATCTAGACAAGTTGGAGAAATGTATCATTTATTTCTGTATGTGAGTGGGTTTGTGTATTTGTGTGTGTTTTTTAATTTATTCATTTCTTAAACATTTCTTAGGTATGTACTGTCTTATAGGTTACTGCTGGAAATACAAGGCTGAACAGGACAAATATTTCCTTCCTCAAGGAACTCAATATCCAGTGGAGAAATGGACAAATAAGCAAACAGGGATTGTCTGAAAAAAACTGTGCTTAAATAGTAGCGTTTCTTTCTCAAAATTTACATTTGTATGAGGTGGCATTTTCCTTTACCTCAATGTTGCTACAGAGATAAAAATGATGAAAGGTTTAAGCAAGCATAAAATGTCTTTAGAAAAAGCACCAAATATTTGGACCTTTTTTAGAGTAAAATTATCCACTTTGAATGACAGATCCTAACATTTCCTCTTATTTTAACTGCTCAAATAGGATTTCAACAACCAGGAAAGCATGAGGCATATTTAAAGCCCAAACATGGTTATTTTGTCCTAGTAAGTTAGAGAAAGACCAGACATAGTACAGGACAAGTCTCAGGGGTAGTGCCAATCAATAAGAGACTTCTGTGGGTAGGCAAAGCACCATATTCACGGAGCACCACAAACTTCAGTTGTACTGACACCATTGGCCAGTTTCATGGATTCCAGCATGTGGGCAGAGGCTAGCACTGCAGAAGCCAGACTGGGTGATATCAGCATCCTAGGAAGTTGGAATTTTGCTACTAGGAAGTTATTCCATATATAACAGGAGTGCAGCTACTAATCTAGGATTAAGCTGAACTTTAAGCCTCTGGAAAGGAAGTTAGACACTGTCTAGAAAAAAGAATAAGGTATACAAAGCAGTTGATAACAGAAAACAAAAATCAAAAGAGAAACAGTTTTATGACCTAATGCAGTTATTCTCAAACTTCTGCATGCATCAGAATCACCAGAACAGCTTGTTAAAGCTCATATTGCTAGACTCCCACATCTAGAATGTCTGATTCAGTAGGTTTGAGTGGGGCCGAAGAATTTGTTTTCAAAAAGGTTCCTAGGTGATATTGATGCTTCTGGTCCAGGAACCACACTTTGAAAAATACTTACAAAACAGACCAAGAGCTCACTCAGGCTTGGCAACTCAGACATAAAAACCTTGTTTTCAAAATTGGGAGTGTGAAAGGAAGGGGAATATGTGGAAGCCCGTGGTTTTAGCCCCAGCTATGTCCCGGTCTGATAAACAACAAGAGAACCAGAAAGAGCAAGATAGGTCTACGCAGACAGATTTACGGGACAGATTTAAAAAACATGGGTGGGGACAGAGTGACTGACACTGGAGATGTGATTGGTTTGGGAAAAGATGTCATGGGAGTTGAAGGTTATCCATGATCCCAGTTTTAGGGAGCAGGAAGAGGCAGGGGCAGGGGCATTAGGCAGGAACTGATCTTAACGTCCACAGGGACTCATAATCATCTCTCTGAACCAGGGGCGGTTGCTAAATGCAAACATGTGCCTGTTCTTTGTGTATACTTAAAGAGTAGTTCTATATCTAAATTCTGCTCCAAACTATAAGGTTTAATCCTATGAAATTACCAATATTTAACAGCTTCTGACTTACCAAAAAAAAAAAAAAATGGCAACTTCACAAGATGCAACCTAGTGCAATATGAACTGTAAAATAAATGTAATATAGAATATGGACTGAAAATAAATGCAAAATTCTTTATACTTAGCTCTACTCTTTTGTCAAATAAATTTTAAATGAGGAATCAACTTTTAGGTTTTCTATATTTAGATTTAAGTACTTTGAGGATTTTTCCATCACAGATTTTCCATCCTTGAAACCACTTGCACAGAACTGACTCTGATCTGCTGCCCCCTGCTGTCAGCTAGGGAAGCAACCTGATTTTTAACTGTTAAGGAGGCTAGAGCTAATCCTTTAAAAAAAAATCAGGGTTTCTAAACATGTCACTTAGGATTATCCCTTGGTTTAGGTAATCCTTGCCAGTACTTTTCTTCATTAGAAGATTATTGAGACTTGATGGAATAAGTCATTATCATGTGAGCCCTACTGGCCTGACATGTTTCCCTTTTTGGATATAACTTAACAGAGCTAGAAAAGAAGAATAGAATTACAGCTGGATTCTCAGTAACTCACACTAATGACAGGGACAGCTGTTTACAAATTTCAGTCATCAGACTAAGGAGAATGTATGGAAAGGTAATGGCATGGAGGGGCTTCAAGCCTGGATCTTGATGATTTTGCTGGAATGGGTTAGGATTTAATTGCCTTCAGCAAAAACTGGGGCTTGTGCTCCAGTAGTTTTGTTCTTTATGTGATAAAATGGAATGAGTATAAGCCAACTCTAGGTCTTTGCCCTCAATATTTCTCTGTCACATCAAAAGGCACTGCTGGGTTTTTATAAGAATCACTGAGTTTTAGATCTAACACAGAACTGTGCTGCCGGTGGTAAGTGATGGTTGCTTGCAGGAAATGATGGAAAATGCTTAAAATTCAATCCAGAATCAGTTGGAGAGTTGAGATTGTAACTCAGATACACAACTGTTTAAATGCTGTCCACTGCCTACCCACCATTTGTTGTAAATGGTTTTTAAAGGCCCCTCGACACATTGTTTGAAGCTTAAGCTGGGAAGGAAGGGTGTGTGTCCCCAAGAGGCCCTAGCACTGTCTCAGTCCCCACCCTCAGCCATTTGTAAATGGCTCTTTGTCTCCTGGAACCTCCTCCAAAAGGGATGGGTACAGGTGTTCCCGGTTGGATCACAGGCTGAAAATGTTGAGAATGGCTATTCTGAATTATGGTTGTAATTTAATCTGGCAAATATTATTGAGCTTCTCTCTGTAATAAAGTAGGCTCTGGTGATGCAGGAGCATATAAGCCCACCCAAAGGCTCACAATCTGGCTTCCTGTAAGTGCGTGCAAACTGGTTTTACTCAACTATTCCTGAAGTAAAGAGAATTGTTGGCAAATGTTAAACAATTATATGAAAGGAACAGGCAGATAGTCCCTGGACCCACTGATCAACCTTAACATAAATAAAAGTGGGGAAACAAGACCTGTGCATTCAAATGCATTGCCTGAATTGGGATGTGCTGGAAGCTTAACATACAGAGTGAGTTTGAAAGATTTAGTCCCAGAAATATATACTTCATTAATAATATTGTATGATCACATATTGAAATGATAATTTTTGATATATTAGGTTAAATAAATAATTACAATAGAAAAGAAAATTATTGGCTAAAACTCCCCCCATTTAAACAGCAAACTAGTGTGCTAGTGACGTGAGCATTTGCTACAGTTTACACTATTTCTCATAAGATGAAAACCAAAATCTTTAACTTAGCTCACAAGGTTACACAAACAATGGCGAAGGGCAGGTTTTGTTTTTTTAATGTCCAATTCCTTGCAGATTGATGATTTTATAAAGACAATAACAATTAATTTTTCAAATAAATGAAATGAAAAAAGTCACACAAAATGCAAGCCCAATTTTATTATTAGTTTAACAAACATAAAATTACTTTGTGAAATGGCTACAAAAATTTCTACAATGTAGACTTCCAATTTTTATACTTGCCTCATCCCCAGTAAGGTAGCAAACAGTTCACAGTCCACATACCACTCTCTGAGTGACACAGGCTAGCCCCTGCCTACCTCTCTCTCCCTATCACTCTCTGCAGGCAGCCACACTGGCCTGTTTCCCTTCTTAGAACATGCCTCTCCCCTTACACTGGCAGGACTCCCAACCCCTCTGTGCCTAGTTAATCGTAACTATCTTTCAGATCTCAAGCCACAGCCTCTGTCTTTACCCTGAGAGCCTACACTTAGTCAGGGTCCCTGTCTGTGCTCCATTGTACCATGTGCCTCTCTTTATCACACGTTTCACCATTTGGAAGAACCTGAGTCCTTCACTAAGCTGTAAACTTACAGTGATGGCATCAGTCTTGTTCACCAGCGATCCCAAATGCCTAGGACATACTACATGCTCAGTAAATACTTGTTTAATTAATAGATAATTAAAATATAATTTGAGCTCACAAAATTCAAACTTTCATTTTTTAACTGAGAAAACTAACTTCCAGAGAGTTTAAACAATTTGCTTAAAAATTCCAAGGACATATATATTCAAAACTAAGACCCGGATCTGCCTAAGTCCACACCATTACTTTTTTCCTAAACACACTAAAATGGGGCATTACCCAGAAATCATAAAAATTGTTTTGGATGGTGACCATTTCTATGAGTTGAAGCCATTTCCAAAATTACCCGGAAAGTTTACACGGTTAAACAATATTTTATTTTGTATCTACTCATTCATTTCACAGATATTTGTTGAACACCTACCATGTGACAGGCATTACTCTAAATGTTGTGAATGTGGCAGTTGTGGAGAAAGCCCAGGGTTTCCTGAACAGCCTCATTCTAGTTGGAGAGACAACAGCAAACATAGAAAAATACCCATAATTGGCAATAAGTCCTTTGCACAGAATTAGCACGAGATAAAGGGATGGAGGGACTTTGAACAGAATTAGCACAAGATAAAGCAAAGGAGGGCCTATTTTGGATGATGTAATCAGGAGGCCCATCTGAGGAGGTGATGCTTGAATTGACACCTGAATATGAAAAGAGGCCGAGGAGTTCTGGTGGAAGGCAGAAGGGACAGCAACTGCAAAGCTGTGAGGTGGGAACAAGCCTTAGTAAGTTCCAAGAACAGCAAGTGTGGCTGGGCAGGAGGAGGTTCTGACTCCAGGATGAATGAGAAAGTAGGATCCAATCTTGGCTGGCTGGTCCGAGGGCACTGATGTAATCGGATTTGCCTTTTCCTCTGGTTGTTAAGGAGAGCACTGTGGGGTCAGATGGAAACAGTCCAGCAGCAAGAGGACCAGTTCAGGAGTCCAGCTGAGAGATGAGGGCAGGGTAGCAGCAGTGGTGGTGGCGAGAAGTGGTCGCATTCAAGATTTATTGACTCTGCTGATGGATTGGATATTGCAGGTGAGGAAAAAAGAGAACTTGGGATAATTGCCAGGCTTTTTGACTTGAGCAATTGAGTGAATATTAGTGCCAAAAACAGAAATATTGGAAGACTCAGGAGACACATTTGGAGGGGGGAGATTGGTTTTAAATCAAGAGTAAAGCCATGTGTGGAGTAAATAGCACACAGAGTAGACCACAGAGAGAAAAAAATTTTCAATATGGTCCATCAGAAACCTTGTGATGCTGACATTTTCTCTAATAATTTTACCTGCACTTGTATGTTGTGGTATATTAAGTACGTGAATAAGAAGATTTGGGCAGAGTATTAGAATAATTAAATCAAGTAATTGAAACATTAATACTGGCATAGAATATTGGTATCATTTTTCTTTGTTTTGCATAATATCAAGTTAATTTTCCTAAATTTAGAGATAGCGAGTTAAAACTGTTCCTTCATAATATGTAGCACTATTTACAAAATTATTTATTACAGCAATGATTCCGTGTCAAAATAGGAAATAATCTAAATTGTCATCAATAAAGAAAATATAATCTTATAACTGAATATTATTATGCAGATATAACAAAAATAAATTCTTTATGCACTGATGTTGGAAAATCTTTAAGATGTATCCAGTAATAAAGGCAAAGTATACAATAATTGGTACCGTATGTTACTTCTTGTCATTAGAAGGATAGGATAAAAATATGTGTAGTATCTGTGCTCACTTGCATGGACATAAAGAAACTCTGGAAGGACATATAAAAAAAACTAACCACAGTGTTTATGGACAGGGCATGATGGACGGGTGAGCTAGGCAGATGGGGAGAAGGGGCGTGAGGAAGATTTTCTACTGGATGCCTTTTTAAAATTTTTGAACGCTATCAATGTAACACCTATTCAAAAAATTAAGAAAAATAACATTAGGCAGAGTTGAAAGAATGACCAGAATTATTACTGAAAACACACTGTGCTGCCAATAGAAACTTTTTAAGCAAGGCACTTCCACTGGCCTCTGAGCAACCTCCCTGGGAAAGGGAAGATGAGTTTCTGATGTGAACTCTTTCCTCCTTAGGACTTTCTAATTCTTACCTCTCAGATTCTGCACACAGCCTCCCAACTTGGGTAAGAAAGAGAGCTGAAATGTCTAGAATCTAAGATGAAAGTGATAAATAAATAATCTTATTATATTTGCTTGATTGCTTTCTTCTTACTTTGCCAAGTTAAGTGCTTTGCAGTACTTTTTAAAAATTCATTTACTCAAAAAAAAATTATCTCTTATGTGCAACATACTGCTCTATACCCTAAAATATAAAAATTAATGTAATTTCTGTTGACTCTCTTAATACACTTAAGGTATAAGGAGGCAAGGAAATGCCATCCTTTTTGCAGGTAAGTATATTTCCATGGTCCTAAGAGATTATTAGGATCATGGAAATGCAGGTAAGTATATTTCCATGGTCCTGGCCTGAAATGGCTCAGGGCTTAATAAGAACAGCACATGCAGTTTGCCAATTTAGGAGGTGAAATCCACTTGCTTCCATTGCCTTTCTAGGTCATGATAAGGATCAAATTTCACTTTTAGAAAAGACAGCTTGTCTCTCTTCTTACCGTGAGTGTTTGCCGTGGTAAGAGTATGAATTAAATTATTTCAGCTTTACGTTTAGATTTAAAAACATGCTTTCTCTCGTTTATTCATTCCAAAAACATCAATCCTCTCCCAGGGACTCGACATTGATCATAGGAGAGAGGGAGATATGAAGATGACTCCGCTTTGAACCCCGTCCCAAGAAGGTGGCATCTAGCTGGGGAGTAATGGCATGCCCATAAATAACTACAGTACATGGCAGAGATGATCAGTGTCTTAGGAAAGGTTCAGATAAAGAGCCCTAAGGAGACAGGTATCAGCTGAGCTAGCAAAGCAACAAAATCTCATCTCAAGTCCCAGGCAAATGTCACAGAAGTGGTCTAGGTCAAACCTATCCCCGATACTGAAGCCTGAAAACCTAGTCTGAGAGCGGCTTTTCAACCCAGTGTTCCCAGTGTGGCAGCTGAAGGATATCTCTTGATTATATATCTTAGTTTTGAGGTTTTTCTAAGTCTGTGAAGTACATTGCTCACTCTGATGCCTGAGTAGGTTTTGATATTCACTGCCGACGTAAACATGATTTCACCTTATTAGAAACAAATTTAGTTCCATTTTTTCCTGCAAGTAAACAAGGTCAATAACTCTCGTTAGTCCAGTCACATAGATGAAACTCAGCTAAAACTTCTTAAAAGTAACTGCTGATACTTTTTAAACACTTACTGTGCTTACTTTATAAACATTGCTTCATCTAGTTCTTATGTCAGACTTAGAAGTTAGACGGTTATTACTGTGCTCATATTACAGATGAGGAAATAGAGACATAAAGAAATTATCTATAGTCATACTGCTACTAAGTGGGAGAGCTAGGAGTTCAATTTTGATCTGTGTGATTTCAAAACCGTGATCTTAAGCCTTATGCCCGTGATTTTCAAACGTTAGCATGCATAGAATCACTTGAAGGGGTTATTGAAACACAGCTTGATGGCTTCACCCCTAGTTTCTAATTCAATTGTTTGAGAGTGGGCTATAAGTATTTGCATTTCTAACAAGTTCTCCTATGATGCTGATGCTGAGGCTGCTGATGCAGGTGCTGCACTTTGAGAAACTTCTACCAGTGGTAATTTCCCCAGTGTTCTTTGGAGGAACTTGAACCCAATCTCACCGGATAAAATATTTATGCCAATTCTCCCTTTATTAGAATAATCAAGAATTCACCTGAGGGTTTTTTTTTTTTTTTTTTTTTTTTTTTTGAGATGGAGTCTCGCTCTGTCGCCCAGGCTGGAGTGCAGTGGCGCGATCTCGACTCAGTGCAAGCTCTGCCTCCCGGGTTCACGCCATTCTCCCGCCTCAGCCTCCCGAGTAACTGGGACTACAGGCGCCCGCCACCAAGCCCGACTAATTTTTTTGTATTTTTAATAGAGACAGGTTTTCACTGTGTTAGCCAGGATGGTCTTGATCTCCTGACCTCGTGATCTGCCCGCCTCGGCCTCCCAAAGTGCTGGGATTACAGGCGTGAGCCACTGTGCCTGGCACACTTGAGGTTTTTGAACAGACTGACTCACAGAGAATTTAAAGCAAATATCCAAAATATTAAAATTCCCAATTAAATAATTCATTTTCTATGAAATGAATATGAAATTCTTTTTCATGAAAGGCAAGGCCGATCTTTCTACATGAATTATGAAGATTTTTAAATTAGTTGAATAACATTCTGATCACAGCTTATAATAGTTTCAGTGAATATTTTGTCCTTCAAACAGACATATGACATGAGAATTAAGAAAAGGGCTGGGCACAGTGGCTCACGGCTGTAATCCCAGCACTTTGGGAGGCCGAAGTGGGCAGATCACTTGAGACCAGGAGTTCGAGACCAGCCTGGTCAACATGGTGAGACCCCCCATCTCTACTAAAAATACAAAAAAGTAGCCAGCCAGGCATGGGGGCCCGTGCCTGTAATCCCAGCTACTGGGGAGGCTGAGGTGGGAGAATCACTTGAACTCAGGAGGCAGAGGTTGCGATGAGCCGAGACCGCGCCACTGCACTCCAGCCTGGGCAACAGAGCAAGACTCCTTCTAAAAAAAAAAAAAGAAGAAAAGAAAAGGAAGCACTGAAATTCTAAAAACAGCACTGGACAATCAGGAGAAAGCTATCTTCCTGGCACATTTAAATAAAGGAAGAGGTGTTTATCTTACATCCTGCTGTTGTCTCTTCCCATAGCATCTTGTGCTTTCTCCTTAATGGCATTTACCATGCTTGAAATTATTTGCGTAATATCTCTCATCTCTTCCAAATCCTAAACTCCACAAGGATTACATCTGTCTGTCTTGTTTGCCACATTCCCCCAGCCTGGGACAGTGCTTGGCAATATTTGTTGACTGGCTGATTTACTGCTCCGTGATCCATAATTTACAAGCAACAAACCATAATCCCAGCAGTTACAAGTCGGTCTAGTGAGCTCCAGAGAGAACTTTTTACAGAATATACATTATGTGTTGGGGGTGGAGGGGTGAGGAGAGGAGAGGTAATTATGTGAATGCAATATGTTTTTGTGTCCCATTCGTAAGCCTTTTCTGAAGCACATCTCTGAGATGCCTTCTTCCTGTTAAATGATTTCTGGGCTGGAATATAAAGAAAACACACATTGCTTGAGAGAAACTAGTTTAATGAGGCAAAAAATAAAAACATCTTGTGATTCCAATCCAGCTGTGTGGATATATCCTGCCAAAAGGTGTAGGAGTTGGAGTAGTAGGGGATGCGCATGAATGCAAATGCAAATGAATGTCTAGAGGCCCAGATGGACTGCAGGCTATATCAGGACGATCCAGTGTCTGTGTTCTCATTGTCATGCTCCAGATGACACAGTAGCTGTCCCTACCATTGTACACCAAGAGAGAGGATGCTGACTGAGTCATCTCTCTCAGATTCTTAGATAACGTATGTCTCTCTTCACTTTCATAGCTCTTGTGATGATACTTGGTAGATTGCAAAGTACTGGAAGAATAGTCATAAAGATCAAGAGGTTAGATACGAAAAACTTCAGATGAACTCCAAGCAAATAATTGAACAGAACACATTTGTGATTTAGTTCAAATGTGAGTTGCCAGCATCAGAAAGATAGGAACTACTTGCGCAGACTGATTCTTTAAGGAAAAGCCTTCATTCTGCGAGTTCCTTAAGCACCTGTTTGATTTACATGATGCTGTTTGTTGTATTGTGCTCTAGTGTGACATGCTATTGGCTAATGTGGAAAGAGATACTTTTGGCTGATGTGATGCTTTTGGCTTACTGTGTCTTTCCACATTACCCAATGTGGAAAGTCCAAATTTTTAGGACTAGAGTCCTAAAAAATCCCATTTATTACCATGCCTCCCTTAAAGATATTTTTAGGACTTCATCCATTATGTTACCAAGTACCACCTTTTAGGGTACAATTTCCTAGAAGATTTATTTCTGGAAGAGCTGTATGTGTCTTGAGCAATTGGTTTGCTTCCTATCTTAAGAAAACCAAAAAACTGTGTAATTGATTAGGGTTCAGTGTCCCTAGTTAGTAGTAAGGGGCTTAGGAAAATGGGACTTCATTGTTTTCTCCTTTGATTTTATACTGTGTAAAAAATACTGTGTATATATTATACTGTGTATACATTGTGTTTCCTTTTTCTATTTTATTAATTTTTAAAGTTAACTATATCCATTATGTAGCAAGGTACAATTAAATTCATTCAAAAATACTTTCTGAGCATTTATTAAGTGCCAAGGATTCTTTTAGATGATGGGGATTCCATATTGAACAAAATTAATATGGCTTCTGTACTTATGGAGCTTAAGTTTGTAAAGATGTGAAAAGTTTACTAAGGCATGTCTTGAGAATAGATATGTATTCTACTGGTGATCTTGGGAATATAGTTTAACCTCTCTGAACAGATCTCCTTTTTCTAAAATAGAACAGGATAATACCTTTATTTTGTAAGATTTTTGCGAGGAGATCAAACACATAAGGTTCACCTGTTAACCTGTTATATAACAGGTTATCTGTTAATGCCTATCCCTTTTCCCACTTAATAACATAAAATATTTTTTTCAAATGCTTCTGATTTAAACTCTGCATCACAAAAATAGATGTTTCAGATCCTCACTTAGAGCTGAGGTATGGATGCTTACACACAAATTTGATTTTATAAAAGGCCCAACCCAACTCAATCAAGAAGAAATTGAGAAGGGAAAGAAAGAAACTTGAGTAAATTTCCCTCTAAAAAGAGCAGGATGAAGAAAGGAGAAACCACCTGGAGGGGAGCACGCTGGTTCTGATTGGGAAGAGAGATGACAGACAGACATAATGGAGGTTCCACTCAGATCAGAACTGTGAGGCTCCCTCTTTCCACTCCACTTGGTTTTGCCTCCAGAGAATACATGTGAGAGCAGGGAGCCTGAAGGAACACCTCCTTCTTGTTGTTTTTCTAATGGACATTTTGCCAGGTGTCTCTGCACAGAGTTAAGAAAGGCAAGCACTTCTAAACTTAACTACTATCTTTAAAAAGTTGGCCAAGCTTAGTGGCTCATGCCTGTAATCTCAACACTTTGGGAGTCTGAGGCAGGTGCATCACTTGAGGTCAGGAGTTCGAGACCAGCTTGGCCAACATGGTGAAACCCCATCTCTACTAAAAATACAAAAATTAGCTGAGCATGTTGGCACACACCTATAATCCCAGCTACTCGGGAGGCTGAGGCAGTAGAATCGCTTGAACCCGGGAGGCAGAGGTTGCAGTGAGCTGAGATCACGCCACTGCACTCCAGCCTGGGTGACAGTGCAAGACTTCATCTCAGAAAAAACAGTTACTTGTTTTTATTTGTTTTGGGTTTTTCTCTTCTTACCGCAAAGATAGAGTTGAGTGTGGAAGTGCCTGCTTGTATGTCCAGCTCATGACCACCTACTCAAGGCACATCGACTGCTGACCCAATGGCAGCCTAACCTATTTGCAGACAAATTACTCAAGGGGGAAGAAAAAATTCTACTAAACTCTGACCCTGCATTCCTAAGCAGAATGGAGCCAGAGTTCCATCAAGCGTGACCCAGCGATGCCTGTGAAAGAGCCCCTAATCATTTGCCGAAATGCAAGACCAAGCCCCTAACAAGGAGTAAGTCTGGGAAAGGTTTTCACAAGCCTAAAAGTGATTTCTATTTAGCTCATACATACTTATCAAGTACCTAGAGAGAGGCAGCTTGCTGTGGTAGTGGGAAGATCTCCAGCTTCAAAGTTAAGCAAACCCAGATTCAAATCCCACCACTGCCACTTTAACCTTAAGTATTATTAAAGGAAGTATTAGAACCTACTTTGCTGGAGTGTTTCAAGGATTCTATTTGATCTCCCACGTAAAGAGTTTGGCAGTGTCTTGTTACTTCCCTGACCTTGCTTTTCCATTTTACTGGTAACTGATGTACACAAAAAACAACCCAGGATGTACAGATGTGAAGCCACTAGAGCATAGAATGAGATAGTACTTGACCAAGCCCTGGAATCTGTGGAATGTTCTTCCAAATCCACAGCTGTCCTTAAGCTGGCCTGAGATATACAGTACATTGGAGAATTGAGTAGAACTTGAGGACTCTGAAAAAATCTCATGTTTTCATTCCGTAAGAACCCTTTTCTTTTATTCTCTACTGTCTGTGGATGTGTCACAGGAGTGTCCACAAATACACACCAATTGTAGCGTAGCACTTATACCATTGAAAATTCATGGTATTTGCTGTCTTGCCCAAGATGAGGGAGAGATGAGGGAGAAAGAAGAAAAAAAGGAGAAAGAAGAAGAAATTAATGATTCTCAAATGCCCACAATATTAACTTCCTGCACTGGGTTATTTAGCTACAACACTGTGAAATGGGTGTCATTATTCCCATTTTAACAGATAAGAACAGAGAAGCTCAGAAAGGCAACCTTGCCACACCCTTCTAAGTGGAAGTACTAGGACTGAAACTTAGGCTTTTTGCCCCCTTGGTCCAGAGGGAGGTAGAAAGGGAGTTTTACTGATGAGCCACTTCAGTGACGCTTAAAAAAGCTACTGCACCACAATGTCTTCAAGAATTTTATTTTAACATAAAGCTATCACAGTGCCTTCTAGAAGAAAGAGCATAAATTTGAAAGTCAAACGTACCTATCCCCAAATCCTGGATTTTACTATACCCACCAAATGTGTGACCTGTATAAAAATATGAATGTATCCTGATTTTGCTACTTGGAATCTGTATGCTTTTGCTCAAGGAGAAAATAGATGACAGTGGAAATTATGAAGTACCGCCAAGTAGAACCTAGCAATAGTAGAGGGTCATGGCTGACAACATGGGCCCAAGAATGCACAAACTTGGCTTCTAATCCAGCTCTAATGAGAGGCAATAAAACATAGTAGTTAAAAGCACAGACCCTGAGGCCAGACCCTGGACTTTGTCCCCACTCTAACGCTTACTAGTTCTTCCCAGGTAACCTCTCCGTGTCTCAGTTTCTGCATCTTTAAAATGGTCATAATGAAAGCATATACCTCAAAGAGTTGTAATTTAGGTCCAGTCATGCTCCACATAAAGACATTTCAAGGCCAGGCGCAGTGGCTCACACCTTTAATCCCAGCACTTTGGGAGGCCGAGGCAGGTGGATCACCTGAGGTCGGGAGTTCAAGACCAGTCTGACCAACATGGAGAAGCCCTGTCTCTACTAAAAATACAAAATTAGCCAAGAGTGGTGGCCCATGCCTGTAATCCCAGCTACTCAGGAGACGGAGGCAGGAGAATCGCTTGAACCCAGGAGGCGGATGTTGCGGTGAGCCGAGATCACGCCATTGCACTCCAGCCTGGGCAACAAAAGCAAAACTCCGTCTCAAAAAAAAAAAAGACGTTTCAGTCAACAACAGACCACATATACGACAGTGGTCCCATGAGATTTTAATGGAACTGAAAAATTCCTATCACCTAGTGACATCATAGCAGTGCTAATGTCATAGCTCAATGCATTACTCCCTTGTCTGTGGTGATGCCGGTGAAGACAAATTACTGTGCTGCCAGATGTACAAGTATAGCACCTGCAATAATGTACAGCACGTAATACCTGATCATGATAATAAACAGATATGTTGCTGGTTTATATATTTACTTAACTATACATTTTATCATTATTTTAGAGTATACTCCTTCTGCTTATTTAAAAAAAAAAAAAGTTAGCTGTAAAACAGCCTCAGGCAGGTCTGTCAGGAAGGATTCCCGAAGAAGACATTTTTATCATAGATGACAGATCCATACATGTTATTGCCCCAGAAGACTTTCCAGTGGGACAAGATGTGGAGGTGGAAGAGAGTGACACCGAAGATCCTGACCCTGTGTAGGCCTAGGCTAATGAATGTGTTTGTGTCTTAGTTTTTAACAAGATTTTTAAAAAGAAAAAGAAAGAAATCTAAAAATAGAAAAAAACTTTATAGAATAAGGATACACAGAAAATATATTTTTTTACAGCCATACAATGTGTTTGTATTTTAAGCTAAGTGTTATTACAAAAGGATCAAAAAGGGTTTTTTTAGTTCGGGCGTGGTGGTTCACTCCTGTAATCCCAGCACTTTAGGAGGCCGAGGCGGGTGGATCACCTGAGGTCAGAAGTTCGAGACCAACCTGGCCAACATGGTGAAACCCCATCTCAACTAAAAATACAAAAATTCACCGGGAGTGGTGGTGTGCACCTGTAATCCTAGCTGCTCAGGAGGCTGAGGTGGGAGAATCACTTGAACTTAGGAGGCAGAGGTTGCAGTGAGCCAAGATCATGTCACTGCACTCCAGCCTCAGTGACAAAACGAGACACTGTCTCAAAAACAAAGGGGGAGTGGTTAATTTAAAAACGTATAAAGTACAGCAGTTACAGTAAGCTAAGCTTAATTTAATTATTGAGGAAAGAAAAATTTTTTGTATAAATTTAGTGTAGCCTAGGCGTACAGTGTTTACAGAGTCTACAGTAGTATACAGTAATGTCTCAGGCCTTCAGACTCATTGAGTCACCCAGAGCAGCTTGCAATCCTGCAAGTTTCATTCATTGTAAGTACCCTATATTGGTGTACCATTTTTTTATTTTTTGTATTGTATTTTTACTCTACATTTTCTACGTTTAGATATGTTTGGATACACAAATGCTTAACCATTGTGTTATAATTGCATGCAGTATTCAGTACAGTTACATGCTATATGAGTTTGGAGTCTAACAGCAATAGGTTATACCATATAGCTTAGATGTGTATGAGGCTATATCATCTGGGTTTTGGTAAGTACACTCTATAGTGTCCACACGACAATCAAATTGTTTAATAGTGCTTTTCTCAAACTGTATCCCTGTCATAAAGCAATGCATGACTGTACTATCAAAATATATATGTATGAAGTATATGGCACAACACCTGGCATATTTTAGATGCTCGATAAGTGATTATTATTACTACTACCATTACTACTACTGCTGCTATTACTAGGCTACTGGCTTTGATTTAAGTTATTCTCTCTGAGCTTCAAGTATCTCTTTTGTGAAATGAGGATATAATTGTATCCACTTCAAAGAGGTGTTTGTGAGATTCAACTGGAAACTTTGTAACATGCTGAATACTATTTTGGTAGTTATTTTTATTAACTGGATGCTCTGATGCCCATCTCTTCTTTGGACCATCACACTCTTCAAATAAGTTTGCAGTTCTGAGTAGTTTCTTTAGAAGCAGAAATTGTTATATTCACTGTCACACACCACATAAAGAAGTGCTCTATTCCTGGAGGCTTCAAAGTAGAGAATGCATCTCATACACAGCCATCTTCTCCAGGGGTGACCTTTATAAACACCCTCCCTGTGCCTCCTTTATTCTCAGATTGTTCAGGAAATTGTTTAATTCAGAAAGTCAGAAAATGCTCTCTACCTTCCTCCTGGCAGAACTCATAAGCACTCTATTTTCACATAATACATCACTGCAATTTTCAACTTTTTCCAGTAATCTTCAAAATTGAGTGACTTTTCTGCACATCTCTCATCACTAAGGTAATTTGTGTTGGTTTCAATATCACTGAACACGAATGTACTAGTTCTTCCTTAAGGCATGTTCGATTAAAGTTATAGTTTCTTCTCTTTTATTTTATTTAATCTCTATGCCAGCTAGGTCTCCCCAGATCTTCAGATCCAGACAAGATTGACTCAAAGCACTACTGCACGGTAAAATTCAAAACCTCCCATCCCAGCACTGCCTCACAAGATTTCTATGGATTCTGGGGATGCTAACTTCTCTGGTTCTGAGCTCCTGCTTCTGCTATATCAAAGTTTTTTGTGGATTTTTTAAAAATCATTCAACAAATATTTGAGTACCTACTCTGTGTCAGGTGCTTTTCTTGGCTTTATATGTATGACACTGAGCGAAGCATACAAAGGAATCACTTCCTTGTCTTCTTATTCCACACCTTGTCAATCTGAGTGCAAAACTTGGCTCCATTCTCAATCACAAGCAAAAAGGCTGCATCTTATAGAAGGTGTTTAAATTAAATTATTTCATTTAATTAGATAATGTAGAGGATTTTTTTAGCCAATCTTCTTTCTTTCCTTTCTCCCTGTCTAAACTGCTACTATATTCTAATTTAAAGTAAATATGATTTTCACTATCACTGCAAAGGCTTTGCAGAAATTTTAAAAATGTCCCATGGCTGAGCCATAAACTCATAACAACCTTTCTTTTAGCTACAGAGATCAAAAGTTTTGAAATTATCACTGAGGAGAACTCCTTTAAATTCTTAGCCAGGAGCCATCACCATCCCTTGTCTTTGCCTCGGATGTTGGTGGAGAGGTTTGGGAAAGAGATGGTTTTATCATTCTGTAACCTGACTTTGGAAGAAACCTCAAAGAGTCTTAGGCAGATATATCACCTATCAATCCATTCATGCCTTCATTCATCCATCCAGTAAGCCTTCATTTAACACCTTTGTGCCCACATGACTGTTTGTGGCAACACAAAACAGAATGAGAACCAATATCCAACTTTAAGAAAATCATAGTGTAGACTTCCATTAAAAAAAAGTGGTGATTGTGCTGAATCTAGAAGAATACATGGAATTCACCAGGTAAAGATGACGAGAAGGGAATTCCAAGTGAAGGAAACAGCCTCTGCAGACAGAGCACAGTAACTTGGACCTCTAGAGACTTAATGTGTAATGGTGAGTAGTGTAGTATAGCTGGCTAGTGTAGTGCTGTCGGGGAGGAAGTGATGGAAGAAGAGCCTGCACATCAAAGCAGAGAAAAGGGCTCCAAGAGTCCCTTTCCTCAAGAACATTCCATGATGCCAGGCAACTCTTACAGTTTGGACTATCCTCTGTGGAACTTTGGCACCCTGTAATAAGACTGACATTCTAAGAGCCATGTTTGCACCTAAGGAGATGTCTGCTATCTAAAACATCAATCTCTGTTAGTCAAAGAAAAATTCAGTTGGTGTATTTTTATCAGTCCTTCCTCTTGCCTGTGCAGTCACAAATATCATATACAGAGAAATCATATTTATAAAAGATCCTAGAGTTCTAAAGTATATAATTTCATGGCTCATTTTAGAAAAGGAGAAAGAGATAAAAATGTTAACATGATATGATATAACTTAAAAATAAAATCATCAACATTCACAGACTCTAAGCTGAAAAAAATTAATAAAATTCTATGGTACTAATTAAGAGTCCTAGCTAGACAATGAATTCTGTAATACACGAATCCAAGTTAAGTTCTTGCAAAAACTGTCAGTCACTTTCTTTGCTTACTGTGACATAGTTTTTGTTTTATTCTTGTAGCAAAGAACACTATGATATTAAAATATCCAAATGCAAGAAATACATTTCTATTTCCAATTAAATATTCTCTAAGAAAATAAGCAACTTTTAATGAGGAAAAATGCAAACATCTTTATTTTCACTTTTCAAAGAAAAGCTCAAACTCTAAGCCTACTGAGCAAATTGTTTTAAGTTCTTGAGAAAAAAAGAAAAAACATGTCTGCAATTTTTAAATCTTGATGACTTAAATATAAAAAGCCCTACAACAGATTAGGTTAAGTTTTTACTGAAACTTAAAATCTCTTAAAATAATTTGCAATAAGATCTTTAAAGAAGTTTATTATAAATGGAAACAAAACCAGAAAATGTGTCTATGTTTTTATATCATTGAATAAATTACCTGTAGACATATAATTTATACCTAAAGTAACTGTGATGGCCTAAGGAAAAGTAAGCCTTTGAAATAACTTCCTTCCATGACCTTGGTGGCAACATTCTGAGAAAATCAGCTGTTAAGTATAAGAAATTAAAAGCAAGTCTCTGTGTTTTGAAGTCTAGCAGAAGAAATATCATACAATTTTGATTAATGAGAACACTCAAAGGCATTTGGCTATTCTAATTAGCTGAAAATTTTCATCTCTTCAAGACTGACTAAAGGGAACAAAACACCTTTTCTTACTAGCAAGTCTTTCTAACATGTGTGAATACTTCATTCTACATTACTAAATACAATATGCTAAACCTAATTTTTTCTTTGAAGGATGAGGATATGACAGGCCTGAGGGCTGTCACCCACTTATCTTTCCTTAATGGATGTCTCCTTAGATATAGTTATCAGAGTTGGGGCTGAATATATATTGACTGTGGACCATAACTTGGAATCTTTAGAATCCTTTAAACGAGCTGGTTTGCTTGTCATTTTTTCCTAAACATGAAATTTTTTGGAAAAAATAATTGGGAATGCTAGTTAATCAGGTTTTTTGTCTTATTGCACTTGAACAGGTTATATGTGACTAAAAGAAAATATTGTGATATTGTTAATAGGGGAGTGGAGATTCGACCAATTCTAAATTTTCAAACATAAATTCTAATAGGCTAAAACCATTCTGAGCTTTCTTCAATTCAGTGTTTATAGGAATAGCTTCAGTGGAGGACATAAAACCTCTTCTACTTTCTGAGAACCTTTTAAAAGTTTAAATAAATAGCATATGCTTATGTAAGAATAACTAGGATCTTAAACTTAAAAGGATTAATTTTTTGTACATATAACATCTACCTAGAATTAGTATCAATTTCAACCTGTCTCATAAAATATCAGTATCATGTAGTTGCTTTTATCTTTGGACCTAAAATGCCATAATTCATTATTTAGCAGATTGAACTGAGTTCAGGCCAAATCACTTTTAAATGTTAATTTAGTCTCTTTTGATATATATCTGAGAGTTAGAAAGAAGAAAATGTAGGGGTTAGTGGGGAGTCCATTTATAGCAGATTGAGAAAAACTTTTAAGCAACTTGAAACCAATATTATCAAATTACTCTTCCATTAACAATGGCTTGAGACACAGAGTATGGGCATATTTCCAGTATAGGAGATAGAGAGATACAGTCAATCATGTTTCATGCCCAATAAAGAGTAGAAATGATCCAATACCTTTATGAACTAAACAGTCCACCAAAGTGTTCTAGTCTTTCCAAATTGGAAACAAGATATGTGATGCCTATTTATAATTCATCAGACAAACCAGTGTACTAATTAGTAAAAATATATAGTTTTGGAATTGCTTGAACTATTCCAGCAGTCTTAAAGTCTTCTATTTTGAATCCTTTCTTAGACTTTGAAAGGTGAAAGTCATCTTTTTTGTTGTGATTATATAACTGTGGTTGGATAGATTTCCTAACATGGTTCTATATTTGTCAATCCTAGAGCACATAAAACAGTCTGTGAATTCATTAGCAATCTTACGGTACCTTGGAGTCTTGCAACTGCAACTATAATGGGCCAGATCCAGACTTGCTTTGGATTTCTATTGTTAGGAGAAGTCCATTAACTTTTTCATTATAGTGTAGCATTATCAAGTTACTATTTCAAATTATAAATAGTCCTTTCAGATTCTATGGACTCCCAAATACACATGGAAAATAATTTACTCAGCTAATAGGATTTTGCTGATTTATAATATTATTAGAGCATATTGAATTCTTACTTTTACATATATTACCTAGTTTATCCTCACAAAAACTCTGCCATGTCAGTAAGGCAGTTATTAGTATCATTGGCACTCTCCAACTTAGAGAAAAAAAAGATCTCTGCCCATGATCACACAAGAAAGTATTATTGTTTCTGAGTCTCAAACTCTTTGTTTCCCTGCACCATGTCCCATGTTCTATCAACAGAAACCCCGCCTAACCTCAGCAAGCACACATATAAAGCTATGTTGCCACATTCCACTGGCTAGGGTATCCCTCAGCAGCTTGGAATTGATAAGCAAACAGAATAACACACGAGAAAAGGCAGGCACTTGACAACTGTTTTCTTCCCCTTCTGTTTTGTCAGTTAAAGCAAACCTCTAAGAACAGAAATATGGAATATAGATTGTGGGACTTGAGTCTAAGCACAGCCCAGACACTGGCTTCAAAACCACTGGAATTTTTCTGTCTAGGGTGCGCTACCTGGTTGTACTCCTAGGCTAGCCTCTCATCTTCGTGAATGTCAATAAGTATGGTGGGGAAGAGAATTGAGAGGGTTTTTTTTCTTTTAATGGGTACTTAAATGGTAGCTCCAAGAGCAAACTTCATACGTGTATTGACATTTATAAGAGGTGTTCTACATTTGAAATGAATCAATACTGTGATTATAACCAGAAAGTTTGATAGAAAAGTAAAATGAACTTGTACATCATCTGCATACCCATAGAAAGGTGAATTATACATTTATGGTGATTAGAAAAAGGGAAACTGGCTTTATTAAAATATTCTGCCACTCCCAGGGTTCTAACTCATCTAAAGTCCCCCATGGATATCATCTAAGCTAATGTCTTCATTTATAAGTTGAAACGAGTCAGGCTGTGTCTGACAGCAGAGACAAGGTGTAAGCTCTACCCCAGAATATGCTACAGAGATACTGGCAAGAGCTTTCTTCAAATAAAATTTAAAAACTATCAGTGGTACAGGATTATTTTCCAAATGTTCTTTTTTTAATTTGTTTTCTGTTTACATACATATCAACTATATATCTTGACTAATGTCTATATTAACTAATAGAAGCCTCTAAGTGTATATAATTTAATAAACTTTTAGCTGGAAACAAATAGCTTCCTTGGAGCATTCACATTTAGAAATCAAAAGAAATTTGCTTTTTCACAAGAAAATTGTTTTCAAGCAGTTCAAAACTGTAATTTGAGGTCATGTGACTAAAGCCTCCCTTTAGTGAGAGAAAGCACAGCTCTGCTGGCACTGAATGACCACTTGAGGCACAATCTTCATTTACATTTATTTTGGGCAATTCTCCTTGACAATTAGGTCATGGCATGTTGCAGGAGGCCAAGGCTTCCACATTTCTGGTTTTCAATACCTATGAAGTCCTTTTGAACAGACTAGAAACCACAAAAGGAATTAGCTAAGAAGGCTTAAAGTAACATTGTTAGTGAATTCTTTCTGGATTTTTCTAAACAGAGATGTAAGAGTAAGACCGCTTTGTAGTCATTCATGGGTGGTTGTTCTATTACTGTTTAGTTTACTAGGGCTTCCATAACAAAGTACCACAGATTGGTGGCTTAAGCCATAGAAATTTATTTTATTTTCTCCCATTTCTGGAGGCTGGAGGCTTGAGATCAAGGAGTGGGCAGGGTTGGTTTCTTCAGAGGCCTCCCTCCTTGGCTGTCAGTGGATGTCTTCTCCCTGTGTCTTCACATGGTCTTCCCTCTGTGAATGTCTGTGTCTTAATTTCCTTTTCTTATAAGAATACCAGTCATATTGGATTAGGGCCCACTCCAATGACTTCCTTTTAACTTAATTACCTCTTTAACAACCCTGTTTCCAAACACAGTCACAGTCTTAAATACTGGGGCTTAGTATCTGTGAGACAGGAAAACCTATGATTTTGGGAGTACACAACTCAGCTCCTGACAGTTATTAATCCCAAATCATTAGAAACTGGTTTGTTATTATCTGCTTGTGGCTAGATTCAGCATCCTGGTCTTGCTTCTGCTCCTTGATCTCTGTACCCTATTAGTCTCTTTTAATTTAAGTCATCTCAACACTTGTCTTTGCTTTGACTTAAGTCATCTCAACTTGGCTACAGAGACTCAGACTTCCTCTTAATTTGCTCATAGATAAGACATTTTCTCTGTACATTCATTATTTGCTGCTTCTATTGCTGATATTTAAGTCTCTCTGCTCTTTTCACATCTATTTTTCAGTTTCTTTTATTTGGTCTTCTTATGTCCCCTGTGGCTTCTAAATTCAAGTTCATTGCAGTGTTCTCTATAATTGCCCTAAACTGGAAGAACTCAAATATCCATCAACAGTTAAATGGGTAAATTGTGGTACATTCAGATGATAGAATACTCTGCAACAGTAAGACTAGGAGAACCATTGCCACTTATTCCACGGATGAATACAAGCAAAAGATTGCATACTTTGCCACCTGTCTCATAGAGACAATTAAGCCAACAGAGCCCATGAGCTTAGCAGTCATAGTTCATAGTCAATTCATAGTTCAGTACCTACTATGTGCTGGGCATTATGGAAGGTGCTTTCATGTGTACTATTTCATGTAATTCTCAAAAATCTATGAAGTAGACAGTAATGCCATCCTATTTTCAAAAGATAAAACAGCCAACCCAAATGTCCAACAATGATAGACTGGATAAAGAAAATGTGGCACATATACACCATGGAATACTATGCAGCCATAAAAAATGATGAGTTCATGTCCTTTGTAGGGACATGGATGAAGCTGGAAATCATCATTCTCAGCAAACTATCGCAAGGACAAAAAACCAAACACCACATGTTCTCACTCATAGGTGGGAATTGAACAATGAGAACACATGGACACAGGAAGGGGAACATCACACACTGGGGCCTGTCATGGAGTAGGGGGAGGGGGGAGGGATAGCATTAGGAGATATATCTAATGTAAATGATGAGTTAATGGGTGCAGCACACCAACATGGCACATGTATACATATGTGACAAACCTGCACGTTGTGCACATGTACCCTAAAACTTAAAGTACAATAATAATAAAATAAAATAAAAAAAGATAAAACAGAAGTTTAGAGAGAAGAGTTTATAGAAGGCAGAGCTGGGATTGAAACTCCTCTCTTCTGACTCCAGTCTGGGTGTTGGTGCCAACATGCCACGTGGCCTTCCTACTTTCTCCTCCACTGACCACTTAGGCTCCAATGGCTCCATTAGCTGGTCATCACCTTGACCACCCCCAGCTACACGCTGACTGTGGCTTGCAGCTTTAAGATCTTTCTATACTTTTCCTAACTCTTCTCCACAAAGTGAGAGACTATTATTCATCTGCTTTTAAGGAACCCAACAGCATTATGAGGAGCCAACCCACACATTGCCAATGACCCCCAGAGAAATGTGGATAAGCAGAGGTGCCAGAGTCAGTTCCACAATTTTAGAATAGGAATTCCCAAAGTCTCAGCTTCTCTCTTGGAGCTGTTTCAGGGAAGTCAGGCAGATGGAGTACCTTAGCTGCAGATCTTCTTGGCTAGTAGCTTGTAAACTTGGCCTAGTTTCTGTAGTTTACTTTTCTTAAGTTATATCAACAAAACTGGGACATTTGGTGACTGGGGAACCAGCTGATAAAAACACTCGCACCTGCCAGAAAATGGGGAAAGCCACAGAGAAGGCTACTGAATAGTCAGGCTTCAAGTCTACAATTCTGGCTCAGCAATTAGCAGTAGAATGTGCCTTAAACATTCATAAAGGGGGTGAATTCCAATTCACTAGTTAATTGCCTTCCTCTGGAATAAAAATGATATAGTATAATTCTACCTTATGACATCTGGATAAGTTTGCTCTTAGATTCAATAATTTAGTAACAATATTTAACATACAGTTTTTTTCATCTTTAAAAAAAGGAGAGAAGACGAGACATGACGGCTCATGCCTGTAATCTCAGCACAATGAGAGGCCAAGACAGGAGGATCACTTGAGGCCAGGAGTTTGAGACCAGCCTGGGCAACATAGCGAGACTCCACCTCTACCAAAAAAATTAAAAATCAGCCACACATGGTGGTGCACACCTGTAGTCATAGCTACTCAGAAGGCTGAGGCAGGAAGATCACTTGAGTACAAGAGCTCAAGTTTACAGTGAGCTATGATTGCACCACTGAACTTCAGCCTGGGCAACAGAGACCCCATCTCAAAACTAAAACGAAGAAAAAAAGGAGAATTTAATCTTCTTGCTCCAAGATAATGACCTTCAACATTTAATGGCCTCCAATTTAGTAGGAGGATGAAATTCTTCCTTGTGACTTTTTTTTTAATTTGGTATATATGTTTTATTTACTAGAGGCGAGAAATTGGGGAAATACATCTAATCCCTGATAAGTAAAAGAATTCCAAAGGTAATCATATGAATCCAAGGGAACATTTTCATTGTCTTGACCCCATATTTACCTGCAGAGAATCTTGTTTATTATATTTACTTTGGAATACTTTCCAATCATAAAATACACTGAGAAACCAGGCCTCAAGACCTCTTTCCCTGCTTCCTTTCCAAAAGAGGCTATGTCTCACCTCCCTCTATGCCCAAAACACCATTGCTTCAGCATAGTCTAAGCAACTACCTATGTTGATGATGAATGATTCTCATGCTTTACTTTCTCTTGAATGTTAAGATGTCCCTCCATTTGTGCAAGTAAGGTACAAACAGTCTAGAGTTCTTATATGTGGGGAGGCAGGGCAGAATTTTTAGAAAAAGTAATTTTTATATCTTTGTATTTTAGTCATTTTCCTTTACTTAAAAATAACACCAAAAAAATTCCTGTTTGCAAATGATCTGAGATATTTGACAAGGAATTGAAAAATAATACCAATAACCCTTTAATTGGGATTACATTTTTTGTTACATATTTCACACAATCCTCAAAGACCTCTCAAAATATAACAAATTTGGGATTTATCATACAAAAAATAAAACAACATATCTTTCTACATTTACTTATTAATTATGAAATATGTATTATTTATGCCAGCCTCAATGTAAGGCCAAAGGCAAAAGAAAAAAATGTTTTTAAGGCAGACCACCCTAGATAGGAAAAGTTGCTTGCAGGTGTATAATAGAGATGCTCATCCTTAGGATAAAATAATCTCTAGTAACTTAGAACCACATTCATCAGAGGAAGCCTGATATTAAAACTTTACTGATTCAAAACCAGCTATACATGAATGAAGATCAAGTGCTATTACCTTGACCATTGTGGTAAGATTGCTTGGAAAACAAAGAGGGTAAATAAGTCCTGGGACATGGTAAGAGTGAGATGGGGGAATGTTTAATCCTCTCAAAAGACCAAACAAATGGTAAATTGTTTGTGGACAAAAGGATATTATTAATTAAAAATAAAGCCTTATCTGTCCTTCGGAGCAAGTTTTAAGCATCTTTACCCGGCAACATCTTATTAATTTTAATGAATTTTTATTTAGGTGCTTGAAACTATTTTATTTCCTTAAAAGTCTAATTAAAACTTTTCATCTAATTCAAAATCACCTCCTATCAAAGTTGGCCATATAATGTAATTTCAGTATGAAATAATTTGAAAAAGATATCCAGTACATATATTTATTGAGTGCACTTGAGCGTTTATGTGCCCATAGAGGACTATACCAAACAATGTGGAAATGGTTCAGAAGATATTAACACAATCTTTGCTCTCATAAGGCAGTTTCATTAGTGAGACACAGCCAAGGAATAGTTTACAAAATAAAAGATAATAACAAGGTCCCAAGGAGGAGCTTAGTCTGCAGGCACAACTCAGAAATTTGGGGTATCAGACAGTTCTGTTCCTCAAGTGACCAACTGCATAGTCAGGAAAAAAAAAATGGCAAGAACTTCTTTGGAGTCAATCAGTGACTCTGGTTTTTAAAGACTAATAGACTAAATTTTTAACAACAACAACAAAAAAAGGACACAGATTGGCGGGGCGCGGTGGCTCACGCCTGTAATCCCAGCACTTTGGGAGGTCGAGGCGAGCGGATCACGAGACCATCCTGGCTAACACGGTGAAACCCCGTCTCTACTAAAAATACAAAAAAATTAGCCGGGCATGGTGGCGGGCGCCTGTAGTTCCAGCTACTCGGTAGACTGAGGCAAGAGAATGGCTTGAACCTGGGAGGCAGAGCTTGCAGTGAGCCGAGATCGCGCCACTGCACTCCAGCCTGGGTGACAGAGCGAGACTCCATCTCAAAAAAAAAAAAAAAAAAAGGACACAGATTGACTCAACTTCCTCAGAAGTGCCCCTGGATGGTCAGGAGTCCACCCTGAGGCAGGCTGAGGCCTGTTGTCTGGTGGAGGGGTTACATTTAGAGTAAGCATGGATATTACTTGCCAATGCTTTCTGCCTCAGGTCTAAAGGGTCCAGGCTTTTAGAGAGTGTGTTTTGTGTTTTTTTTTTTTTTTTTTTTTTTTGAGACGGAGTCTTGCTTTGTCGCCCAGGCTGGAGTGCAGTGGCGCGATCTCGGCTCACTGCAAGTTCCACCTCCCGGGTTCACGCCATTCTCCTGCCTCAGCCTCCCGAGTAGCTGGGACTACAGGCGCCCACTACCACGCCCGGCTAATTTTTTTTTTTTGTATTTTTAGTAGAGACGGGGTTTCACCGTGTTAGCCAGGATGGCCTCGATCTCCTGACCTCGTGATCCGCCCGCCTCGGCCTCCCAAAGTGCTGGGATTACAGGCGTGAGCCACCGCGCCCGGCCAGAGAGTGTGTTTTAAGAACTACAAGATGAAAGCTGCTGTTTGAGCACATGCAATTATTGTTTGTCAATTTAAAAAAAATTGTTTCAAAGGCTTGTGAGTACTGCTAGGAAAGATTTCCTTAACAAAAACAGTGAGGCCAGCAGCAGTAGCCAAAGGGGCTGTTAGGGCAGGAACAGCCATGATGGGCATGCAGGAGGGTGGAAGCAGCATAGATCACCCAGAGACAACCAGGACAGCCACTCCAGGGACAGCACAGCAGCAGTAGGGAAAGCACACTGACTGTCGAGGAGACGACCCCAACTCAGAAGGAGAAGGGCCAATTTATCCACTTGGCACAGTGGACACAGTGCATAGGGCCCATAATACTGTTAAGCACCCACGAAAATGATTTAACTTCACTCTCCCTTAAAATCAGAACCCCCCAAAATGGACTATTTTGTAACAATATGTAATAATAAGTACAGTCTGGATTATTTTTGTCTTTATACCAATGTAGTAATAGAATATGATTTTTTTAAGGCAGTAGCTCGTGAAGCCAAAAGTGCCTAGGGCCCATGAAAGTCATAATCTCACCCTGCTCCAATCATTCAGACCAAGGAAAGTGAGTATACATATGGTGGCCATGGAATTCCAGTAATGTTCATAAGTGGAGGCTTAGACTCAAAGACCGTAGAGATTGGTATCCGTGACTTTCTCCCACCTTCTCCCTTCCCCCACTTGATCACATTCCCAGTCTGGGTAAAACAAATAGTGTCAATTAACACGAAACACAAATGGAAGGTCCAGGAGTTATATCATAGAATGTAATTAGTGTAACTCCTCATTAATCCCAGAGGACTTCCTAGAAAAGATGATGGCTGAAGAAATGTGCACCTGCTGCATGGAGAAAGCAATGTTGGAGGGGAAAAAGAGACAGTGAGGGAGAAATACATAAAGGGTCAACTGGAAATCTTTCTTTTCAATACCCTGTGTCATTATATTAAATAGATAGGCACCAATTTCTTTTCTGCAACTTGACCACCCTGATTAAGGAATTGTAAATCACATTTTCCAGCTGCAAACAGATCACTGAACCAATGGTAAATTCATCATGGATTGTAAATTCCACATATGAATCTCTATTTAAGACAAGCAAATTCTGTCCATGCTTCCCAATTGTTTACACCTAGATCTGTGCTTCTTTCAGAATGTTTAGAAACAAGGATTGACCAGTATGTCAAAATTTAGCTATTTGTACCACTTTTAAAACTTACAAAACATTCTGTTGGGAAGGAAATAAGACAGAACCAACATGTCCTGAACCCTGATCTGTGTTGGAAGAAATCTACAGGAGCACACTTTACTGGGAAAGGACACTGCAAAATATTGCCCTGACCTTTTCCTGTGTTGGGAGTTTGAAGAGAGCATGACACTCACGACACTAACTTTGACATTTAGCTCGCCAAGTGAAAGAAGATTATCCTGCTTCTGTGCATGACAGACAAGAACAACCATCAAAAATTAGCCTTTTGGTGGCTAGTTTTTTGCAGGTGCTTAATCCAGGGTCCAGAATTTTTTAGTATATGCAAAACTAAAGACCGTGCCAGGTATGGTGACTCACACCTGTAATCCCAGAACCCTGGAAGGCTAAGGCAGGAAGATTGCTTGAGCCCAGGAGTTTGAGGCCAGCCTGGGCAGCATAGTAAAACTCCATTTCTAAGAAAAAAAATTTGTTTAATTAATTAGCAGAGTGTGGTGGCACACACCTGTAGTCTCAGCTACTTAGGAAGCTGAGGTGGGAGGATCCACTTGAGCCGAGGAGGTTGAGGTTGCAGTGAACCGAGATCACACCACTGCACTCCAGCCTGGGTGACAGAGCGAGACACTGTCTCAAAAACAAACAAACAAACAAAAATATATAGATGGCAGGAGTTTGTTTACATGTATGTATACATAAAGAAATATATTCAATATATTCATACTTGTAGGCTTGATCTTAATAGGTCTATTCTTTAAATATTCAGCCTAAAAAATTGTTTAATTGCTGGTATTATAAAATAAAGTAATTTTTTAAAAAAATTCATGAAAATATTAGAGTTGTTAATTTTGTTTTCTTAGTTCTGTTTTTTATCAATTTTTGGCAAGAAGTATATTAATTTTTATAATCAGAACAAAAGGAGGGCTATTTTGAAAATTCATATGTTAGATAATTTTGGGTTGGCAGAGATGTCTAGTATTGTAGTCTTTTACTTTTCCTCTAATCTAACCTATCTCAATTTCTTCTGTTTAATATCTCTGATAAAGAAACTCTGGATAATTGTTGAGAGTTTTAAAAATAATGAAAATAAGTTTTAAATTACAAATTCCTTGGTAGCAGTAATAGAATCTGCAACTAAACCGGTGGCCTGTGTAACTGTGGAATTGCATACTTTAAGTATTTTATGCACCAAAACGGATCTCAAGAAAGTCTTAGTAAAAGTGGCATTTAATGGCTTTTAGCTAGCATTTAATAAGAATTAGAGAGATGCTAAAGCTTATAAACCTACTAAGATCTACAGAATAAAAAAGAAGTTTGTATATATATGAAATACTTAGGTTACTTTTCTGTGAAGATAAAAGCAGCAAAAGCATTTTGTTAGAAACCTGCTTGCGAGTGAAGTTATTGACCATTCCAGACTAGAGAAAGAAGATATTTCTCAGAAAATGTTTGCCTATGTGATTATAGTGAGAAGTGGCTGCCGCCCCAAATCTGAGCGAGATCATGAACAACGGACATTTATGGCAGTCAGAGAGGGCAGCAGGGAGAGCCCTCCAGCCTCACTAAGCCACGTGAACAGACACCGGTATGGTAGAGATGAAGCAGGAAAGCCTGGAAAACAGGTCTGGGTTCCTGTCCTGGCTCGGCCACAGAATGGCTTTGAAGCCTTGGCCACATCATACTGTCTCTGGGCTTCAGTGTCCTCAACTATCTATGGAAGATGATATCTACCCCACAGAGTTATCACAGGATCAAATAAATGAAATTATGTCAAACATTTACCAGAGTGCCCAGCGCGTGGTCGCTTCTTGAAATAGTTTAGCCCCTTCCCTGTGAAACAGATCCAGCCTTTCTCATATGAAGCATCTGGTGGTTCCACAGCCTGGTATCCAGCTGGAGAGGGTCCCGTGATGTCCCGTATTGTGTATGCTGTTTCTTATGTTCTGTATTTTAAAAACGGAAATAAGTGGACCATGACTTGGTTTTCTTAATAAATGTTAATGGCACTGCTAGACTCCCTGTGTTTCATTCATTTGTGCCTGCTCTTATAATAGAACCTAATGAAAAGATTATTCTCTAGAATTATTATTTGGTAGGAAAGCTGTCATTCTGTATATTTCCTAAGTGAAGAAACAAATGACGGAAGAAATAAAAATATCAAATAATTTTCCACAGGAAAGCATTGAGAAAAATGTTTCCCCTTAATGTTGTTATTGTTTTTCCAGTCAACATTATTTCCAGAAATTAAACCAGGAAGTGGGAAAAAGTGATTTTGAAATATTACTTGAAAAGAAATAGGCTGAAATTATTGCTGGAGGATACCACAATGTGATAATCAACTTCCAAAATGTCACTATTCTTTTCCATTGTTGCTGAGTGGCATAGAAGCATATAGACTTAATGTTATCTAAAGTTTATAAACCGCTTATATGCTTGAATGTATATTCAGTGTATATTTTATTTTGTCTGTCTTCATGTTGTCTCACATAATAGATGAAAACCGACCCTTTGGTGTGGTTATATTTTGAAAACTGAGTTTGAAGTCTGAACAATTACATATATATCTTACAATGTTTTTGAAAATTGAGTTTGAAGTCTGAACAATTACATATATATCTTACAATGTTTTAAGCTACTGCCTTCAAAAAAGAAAGAAACCTGCACAGTTATATTGTCATCAGCCCTGCAGAGCTGCTGATAAGCAAATTTGTAAAGTTCCATGAATTGCCAAGCCAATTATCAGTCAGGTTCTGATTTCTGGAAGCATTATCCCATGAGATAAATAGACAAGTCAGAAATAACACAGCTTGATTTTAAGATAACAGGTGGAGGAGGCAATTTGATTTGGGGGAAATCTTGCATTGATACATGGTGTATTCACTTGATTTGGCAGTGGTTTTAGACACTGTATCTGGTACCATGGAGATGTCATTGTGGCAGACCTTCCCATTCTGTCCTCAGACTGTACCGCACTTGTAAAACAGTGACGCTCATGGGGTATTATCGCAAAAGCCAAAAAAGGCTGTAAAGAAAAAAGTTGCTAGCAGGCACTAACATGGGTGTGTCATGACTCTTTTCAGGTAGTAGGTGTAACCTTGAAGAAAAAGTGGCACTGTCTTCAAAAAAGTGACCTGACCCTGGCTTTGGTGGGTTTTTTCTGCAAGAAATAAAAAGCACCGCATGTATTTATTGTACATCCTTTCTAGCTGACCACTGCTTTGTTCTAGAGTTCAGCATGAAAGGACTAATTTTTGTTTTGTTTTTGTTTTTGTTTTAGTGAAATGGCATGTCCCTTGCTAACTCTAGCTATTATAGTTGCACATGTAAAGAAATATCTCTATGTAGTTTATGGATTGGTAGCATTTCAAATAAATAATGTACTGAAAAATTGACCTGAAATTTTTTGAGATGCTTATCAATTGACATTTTTTCTTAGCCCAAGAAAAGAATCTAAATTATTATTTTCTTAAATTAAATTATACCTTGTAACATTAGATTTGTTATTTTAAATATAATAGGAATTGAAATATAAGCATGCCACTTTGTTTATTGCTATATTACTAGAACTTACTGAAGCATGGAAAGAATTCTTCACAAATGACTTTGCTCTCTTGAAAAACGTAAGCTGCAAAAATATTTGTTATAAACCATATTTAGTCTGTAAATGAGTGTAGCTTATAAAGATGTACTAAGTTTATAGCGTGTGATGTTTCACCCAAATAATTTTTATATTTTGATAAAATGTAAACAAGTTATAGTGCCATAATAAATCTTTTCCCAGAATTCAGAATTATTTGCATCTCCATTTTAGGAAGTTCACATTGCTTCATTAAAGAAGAAACCTGGAATCATTGTGCACCTCAATTTGTTATGCAATGAATCAAGTTATCCTTTATTCTTCCAGAAGTCAGTTGTTCTATGAATTGTGGCCATATAAACTTTTCAAAACACATACATATATGAAAATTACTACTGACATATCTGCTGAATAAAATCTCTAGTATTTGATATTCCATCTTGGAAATAACACATTATAATTCAATAATGCTAGTTATAAAGTCAAAACAAAACAAAGAAACAAACTTTCAGCATTGTAAACAGATACACACATTTAAAAATCTATTAGCTATACAAAAACTTTTTCTTTGTTCTCATAAAGAAAAGCTGCCTCTGGCTACATTTTAGAAAGTCAGTGCCTGAGAAAATGGATAATGTTTTGATCCCTAGAGTAAACCTACCTTCTAAATACTTAAAGCCCTTTGAAAGCACAAGATAATGATGTAATTGTATCCTTTTTGTTGCATGGAAACGATCAAGCTTTATTAAGTTCTGAGTTAATATCAACCCTGGCTCTTAATTCCCTTTTCCAATATTAGACCCCCATATGTCGGTTTTCGTTTCTCTGCCTGTGATAGGTCTGTCTGCTACATTTGTATTTTAAGTAGATTTACAACACAAATATTCATATCTTTTCTTAGTATAAAATTATTTTCTTCAGGGAGGCTCTATCCAGAGACCTGAGAAAATTGAAGTTTTTGTTTTTAAAGTATTTAAGGATTATTTAATTTTTACATAGTATGAAATTTTTCTAATTGGGATGGAAAGGTAATATTTTGGGGGGCTTTCCCATTATACCATATCTAGTCTCAAAAAATGTAATAATCTGGTAAACTCAAATAACAGAAAGCCACCACATCCCTTTACAGTTTATAATTCTACTTCTTTGAGACAAATAACATAGGGATATGTATGTGTTTGTATACATATTATCTATATATATACATATACATACGTATCTATAGATATATGGAGAGATATAGATTAGTGCCACAATATTAATTATCCTTTACGTCAGTTATGGATTATCCTTTACGTATTAATTATCCTTTACGTCTGTATTTATGGGGTTCTTCAGTTAAAAGACACTTCTAAAACTCTATTAAAATTATTTGGTCTCAAAAACATTGAAAGTTGCAAAATGTTTTTTTCATGAAGTTTATACCATCTCCACAAAACAGACTGGGTGAATTACTGTTATGTCAATCCACTGGAGGATTTTTAGATATTTTGCAACATTTTTACTCTTTTTATCCCAATCCACTCAAAAATGGCAAAGACTCCAGAGATCACCCAGCAAAAGCCCTCTGTGGGAGTTGGATCCTGCTTCTAATCTCTATCCCAAACTCCTGTCATTCAAAATATTTAGGAATTATGTAGTAATAATTTATAAATGAACGTAGCAGGCAACCCATAGTGTTTTTAAATTGATATTACAAAAAATTCATGTCATGTTAATTTCCTTAAAACATATTATACATATAAAATACTATGTTAAAATTAAATGTAATATGTCAGCTGTAAAGGGGAAAAAGTAGCTAACTAAAAGTTCACAAATAATCTTTTTTCAGATTTTGTGTGTTTTCTCCTCAGCCAAAAGCCTCAAGATTCACTTGCAGCAGCAGCCTACCTCTTCATTTATGTTGGATTGCTCTTTAAACATTAGAATATCTTGTAATAAATAATAAGTTAAAGATCTCTCCTGACACAGTCATTGTTGATTTCACTGTTATAGGGAAAAGGCTCTAGGGCGGCAGATAAGGCTGTTGCCATGGTGATGAAGGAGATACCGAGGGAGGAGTCTGCTGAAGAAAAGCCCCTCCTTACTATGACATCACAGGTGGGCAGACCCATAGGGTTTCTGTAGGAAGCTGACATATGTTAATATATCAGACATTGTGATTTTTAACTAGAAAAAAAAAACTTTAACTCTTGAACCAATTTTTTTAACGACAGTTTCAATGAAACAATTATACAAATATAGATGAAAACCAAAATTGCTAAAAAAAGAAAAATTCACCATCTAGTTATTTATTTGTGAATATTAATTTCATTACTCAACTTTAGTTAAGACAAAAGAGAAAGAAAATATATGTGCAAGTAAAACATGTTGCTTCTTTATAAAGGAGTCTTGTTAAAAACTTTGGGAAAGAAATAACAATTAAGCTAACAGTACATTTGAACAAAAAAAATCAAATTCCTATGAATAAATACAAGTTATATTGTATACATATGTCAGTTTGCCAGTAGAATATCTAAATTTTCTTAAATGTTAAATATATTTATGTTGTGACTATGCATACTACATATATGTCTATACATATTTATGTGGATGACTAATTTACAGGAATGAGCCAGAAGTCCCTGAGTCCCCATGCAGAAAATGGCATTTGTGACCCCTCTTATGCAAAGTGACCTTGAGAACAAAAATGTCATCTCTATTATAAGCACATGAGAGCCATTTTCAGCATTTATTATAACAAGTATAGAAAAAAGTCTGCATTTGTATGCAAAGACATGTGGAGACTGTGAATCCTATATGTCCTCGGGGACTTTTGAAACACCCTGTAAAATCTACATAAATATGTATAATGTACTCATCACCACTCTGTGGAACTACCAGTTTTAAAATCGCAAATGAGAAATATTTTTACTTGCATTTATCTTATAATTTAGATTAGATTATTTTAAACATTTCATTTTTTCCGTTCAGTTCCGATTATATGATTCAGTTCCGATTATATGAACATGCCTAGAATTCGAAAAATGTCCATTTACAGTCCTCATGAAAGACATTTATATCAAAAGCTAAATTATGGCAACTTATTTTTAGAATATCAGCAGATCTCATCCCCAGCTGCTGCCAACATGTGTGGTTTTACTTTATTCTAAATACTATGTTGTAAGTTATAAAAATTATAACATATAACATCAAAATTAAATAATTTTTAAAGCTATTAAAGATTCCCAAGACTTTGGGATACATTTTATGTTTTCAGCTTTTTTTATCCCAAAAGAAGAGATGCTACTTCCTAATAACACATGGTAATCATTGGAAAGAAATTTGCTTGATATTTACCAAATTCCTCATTCTTTACTCAATATACACAGTAAAACATATACAGTTTTACACTGAATCAGAGTCAGACCTCTGTAGACTCCCATGTCCAAAGTATTAAGTCCACAGTCCCTCAGGTGAATGCTATGGAAGGTGAGAACTACTTGAAGTTCTTGCTTAAAGGCAGAGACATACAACGGTAGATAAGACCTAACCAAATTTGCAATTGGCACAGTTGTACTGTAACATATCATCTCAGGACTTCACAATCTAGGGCAGGTTCCAGTACCCAAGATTCTTTTTTCACAAAATCACGCATTGCTATGTACTTTCTGATAATCTTTTCACATGTCCAAAATTACCATTATAACCTAGGCTTGCATTTAAAATTTAATGCAAAATAACCTTTTTGATTTTTTAATTTAGAAAAGAAATTGTGATTATTACCATTTTTTCATATCCAGGACATTTGTACCAAGTTCTTCCTTTAATCCCTGTCTAATGTTGCATTAACTGTTTTTGAGGTATTAGTTACACTTTACTGCATGAAGATTACAGAATGCTTTATCTGATGCATCATATTCTTGTTGCATACTGGCCAGTTTATGAATCAGCAAACAGAGTTCTGATTTAAAAAATTTAATGCACCTGTTGTGTTGATAGTATTACAGAATTAATTTAGTGACAGCTGTAATACAATTATTTCTCAGTCAAATGCAGTTTTATTAGTTGATATACTTTTTCCACTATACACAAGTGGCTTCTTCCCTGCTATGCACCAGTGGCATGCACAAACCAAAAAGAAGCAGAATGATCTGAAAAAGTGAGTACTTCCCATGACAACCATAGTATCTAGTCCGTGTATCGTACCACATTCTTACTTGTTATCTTGTGTGAATGTACTACTACTGTCTTGACACGTTTGTCCCAGTGTCTCCTGTAAAGCCCCTTATAACATAGTGCCACATACTGCTGAATACATTGATTCATCTTCATCACTGGTATGTCAATGCCAGATGCTCATGTGATAGATTCCAGATATGTCTGAAGATAATTACTACTCTATAAATAATGTCATTGGGATAATTATGATACATAAAATAGAAAATAACTCACTGAAACACTGAGCTTTTATCTTATTTCATAACTTTTCACTCAACAGACTGCAAGTGTAGAATAATCCCATATTCTAGAACTTTTTTGTATTATGTGATTATTACTGTGTGTTCCTCAACTTTTAGAGGAATTAAGCCAAACATACTCCAGTGGAGCTGTCTATATTACACCAAACAAATTGAATAATGCAGAAGTGTTGGCAAGATGACCTGAACTCAGAAATTGCTGGACCACTGACAGCTGCTGTTTTTTGCTTAAAATAATCATTCATTCCATATTAAGCAAACAATATGCAAGGACTTCATAGAAGCTCAAGTTCATGCAGTCCAAGACTAACACTTAAATCAAATAGTATGTAAAAAAGCCTGTGTTGATGAAAGGTTTGAAGAAAATATGTGAATCAAGTCTTTGAGGAAAAAAAGTTTCTCTGGACCTGTGCCGTCCAGTACAGTAGCCATGAGCTACTGAGCTTTATGTGGCTCCTGAACCGTGGCTGCTCCAAATTGAGATGTGCTGCAAGTATAAAATACACACCAGATTTCAGAGAGTAATCAAAAAAATAGTGTAAACTATCACATTAACGATTTTTATAATGATCATATGTTGAAATGGTAATATTTTGGATTTTTTGATATATTGGCTAAATCAAATATCTTATTTAAATTAATTTCACTTGTTTCTTTTACTTTTTTAAAAGTAGCAACTAAAAATTTTTAAATCATGAGGCCCTCATCATAATTCTGTTGAACAGAATATTCTATTCTAAAGGGTAATAGTATAAACAAATTCAATTTGAGAATAGAAGGGAAAGCCGCTTGCCAGAAGATTGATTATATCATAGAAATAAATGTATTCTCTTTATGAGAATGAAATGACTTTGGTGAATACTTTTCTCTCTTGAGGAACTTTCAGAAGTTTTGTTTTTGACCATATCTCCTAGATACTTTTTTAGCAAGGTATAGCCCTTTATCTTTGCCTGTTGAACACAGTGTCTTAAAACTGTGTTGCAGTTCTCTTCTTAAGGGACTTTTTTTTCCAAACCCAGCCTTTGTTTTTCTATCTGTCATCACCCATTATATCTCAGTATTAATTTAATCTTTGTTTCTGATAAAGATTAAAAAAAAGTAATGTCCTCGATTGGAAGAATATTTTCAAGGCTGCTAGTAAGTACAGCCTTGTTTGGGTTTCCATTTCTAACTTTAAAAATTGTCTTAATTACATTCTCCTGCCTGCCTTAATTTATTGTTGGCACTAACCAAGCTGTGATCTGTTCATTTCCCTGGGAATAGATTCACATTTTACAAAAGTCTAGCTATCCTGTCAGGAAAATATTTGTAGCTAGCTTGTTGAGATTTAGATCAAGTCAAAGAGTTGAAAGTTATCACTTGATTATCCGTTACCAGAAGACTAATAGGAAGTGGGGGGTGGGGCAGTCCATTAGTACTATAAGCTCAGAAGAAATGAATTCTGTCAGCCATCAGAGTTACCATCACAGAGCTCTAAAAATCTGGAATTTTAGCGGTTGCATGGTAATGATTTAGTTGTCTTATCTTTTCAATTGATATAGTCAGTTGACTTGGCTTTGATATTAATGAATCACTCACAGTATGGTCACTATATTGACAGACACCGAATAAATTTCTAAACTTGGATAGGGCTAATAAAACCGTAAACAAGTAGTTCAATTATAAAATTATGACTAAAAGCCTATTTAACAAATGACTTTAAATTAACAATGTCACAGAGTCGGGTGAAGTGGTTGGCACCTGTAGTCCCAGCTACTCAGGAGGCTAATATGGGAGTATCACTTGAGGCCAGGGGTTTGAGACCAGCTTGGGCAACATAGCAAGACCCCATCTCAAAAAAAACCATATCACAAATAATAGAGGAATTTCAAAACTCACAAAGATATTTGTGTTTCATTCATATATAAACAAAACAATTCTAAAATTTTTCTATTATTTAAATGAGGTAAAAAGACATGCCATAGTATTATAAATATTCTAAATCAACATTACAAATATGAGATATTTGTCAGCTGTTTTAAACTTATTAGCTTCAATGTTTTAACTTTAAAAATTATTATTGAAGTACCAAATGCTTAAATATAAAAACAGAATATTTTACTTTAAAACAATTCAAGATCATCAATCTGAAATGTGAAACTACAGAATAATGGATTATTGTCCTTTACAGACATTGTTTTATCATCTACAATGTATTGTACTTTAGGGTTAATTCTTAGTAATATGTTATCAGAAACCTTGAGCTCTATATTTTTGAATGAAACATCTAAGCAATATATCTCTTTAAAGACAAACACAAAGATTCAAGTCACGAAACAAGATTTAAGTCACAAAACAAACAATATAAACATGCACTGTAGTTTAAGTAACAAACAATATTTAAAAGCAAAACATATTTTCATCTTATTAGTTTCTTATAGCTTAGATTATTTAATAGTTTAATTTTAAAACATTGAAATTGAGAAATTCAAGTGGAGCTAAAGCAAATGTAGTTTCAGATAAAGTTTTAAGAGCTGGGTGATATAATCTGCCTTTGTTCCACACAAAGAAAACACTGTATTGATATATGAAGCAATTTGGTGATATGGTAGCTAATATTAATTACATCAGCTGGCCAGTCTGAGTAAGTCATAATTCAAGTGAAATCATTTGATTGAATATTTGATTACAAAGAAGGTGTAATGGTTCAATAGTCTTTTGCATTCTGATTGACAGCAAGCCCCTACATGCAAGTTCTCGCCTATCTTCTTACTTCTAAACAAAAGAGTTTTCCTTTGTTTCTGTGTCAGTTGACCACTTAAGGGTTTTCCCTCAAAATCTCCAGATTTGAATCTGTGATTTAAAATCAGCGTGGAGGGAATAGGATTGTGATGAAGTGTTGCTGGCTTCTCATTCACGTTGGTCCAAGTCCTTCTTCCAAGTGTTGAATGGTATGGGGTAGGCTTAGACCTTTATTTTAATTTTTTTTCATTAGGCATTCTCTCTTCGCACTTTGACTTCTTGGTAGAAGCCTTAACATTCTTGGTAGAAGCTTTGTATTTGGAAACATTTTCTTAGGTATCAGTAGGACTCCAAACATTTAAAAGATGTGACTGGGAGGAAATGGGCTCAAGTGTGTGGTTTAAAACCGGCAAAGAAATTGGCAAACATTTCTGAGGACCACTGACCTCTCTGTGAATTGATCAAATCCAGTAGGAAATTGAGGACACCCATGCAATAATTCTTTTCTACAGTTTGCCATTCAGTTAGACTGTATAAAATCAGTCAACATTGATTAAACTGCTACTATTGAATACAAAAAAAACTCTTGGATGAGATCTCTACTCTAAAGGAAGTCACAGTCTAGTTGGCAGTTGGAGAGGGACAGATAAAACTAAGATTATGACACTGGGGAAGACATGGGAACATGCAGGTGCTATAAAGAGGCACTCAATGGTTGGCACTAAAGAAGGTTCCTAGACAATGTGCCAGTTGAATGGGATCCTGAAAGAGAAATAAGAATCTGTCACCATTGTAGAAGGTTCTTTGAACTGATCCAAATATTGAGAAGAGGAAAAGGGAGAATAAGAAATGAAAATTTAAAATGTGGACAAACTGAGACAAAGGCCTTAGCAACTAATGAAGTGGGTCATTTTAACTCAGCTATGATAATCTGACTAGACCAAAATTGCAATCACTTCACCTCAGTTATTTTTAAAAATTAGAAACCTTTGGGTTACTTTTTATTATTTGTATAACATCAATATACTCCATACCCAAAAGACAAAATAAGGGAAGTTCATAAAGTTATTTTCAAACTAAAAGAAAGTCAAGAAACCTTATCCTACTAATGCATAAGGAAAGAATAAATGTTATACAACTTGGAAATTAAGCTTAAAGGGAATAATTGGGAGATTCAATTCAGTTTGAAATTTTCTTTTATGATCTAAAACATGTATTTGTTGTCAAGTCACCAAAGGAAATATCATAAACTTGTTCAAAGTGAAGAGGAAGGCATGGAAAAAGCTATTCTTAATCTATGCAAATATAAATAAAATGGGACTTCCTATGACTAAAATAATCATTCCTAAATTCCTGCAACTGAAGATGCAATTTAAAATTGGACCATTTTAGATAGGTATTTTTACATCTTCAGTTTCTGCAAAGTCACTTCCTCATTTAATAGCCATTTATCGAACCCCTTTTAGATGTAGACATTCTATTTGAAGTTGTGAAGGATATAAATATAAGTAAGATATTCTCTGGCTTCAGAGCTTATAAGGAAAGATTTCCGTATCTTCATAATATCTCCTGTTTCATCTTCCGTATCTCCCATCAAAACCAAAAAACTTTCTGTTCAGTTTCAGTTACCTTTCCATGCTATCTGTAATCTGGTCTTTCACGCTTGAGCCCTGCTATTATCCCCCACTTCAGCCCAAGCATTTCTCAATAGCTAAATTGTGCTGCAGCTTGAAAAACACTGACTCAGAAGGTAGTTTGTTACTCCTTCTTTGATTTGAATTTGTGGAAGAAAGCCACAGGAGTAGCTTAGTTGTAGAAGTCAGGCAGTTATAACAGTTCCATCAGTCCAGGTGTGAACTATGGTCAGAAACAAGACAGTAGGTGTGGAAAGACACAGACTTCCTGAGGCAGAGGTGTAGAAGACTGGAGATGCCACGCCTTTGTCCTGGGCTTCCTGAAGTCTCTCAGAACAGCCTCTCCTTTGGTATCCCTTTATTTGTATGCTGAGTAAATCTGAGAGTGCTAGTGTGCTTTCTCCAGAAAATTTGTCCAAAGTTTGAATAAAGAGACAGACTCCAAAAAAAAAAAAAAAATTATTACCTTTGGTAAAGCAGACAGGCCCAAAAGGACAGGGCTCTCGTTGAATTGTGCCTTTTCCTTTGCCTTCCATTTAGATGTTAACAAAAATTTTACTTTTAGAATTACTTTATCAAATTTAGACTATAGTTTTTATGCATTTGCAACTAAAACTATCTGAAGAAATCTAACACCCTGGTCTTCCAAAACTATAGGTAATGTAGGCCTATTTCACTATTCCACACATATATGTACACAGAACTGTGATTTAGGGATAAACTCTTAGTTTTTGTTTGTTTGTTTGTTTGTTTTTTTACTAAGGCATTTAACTGTATCCAAAGTAAAGAAAGAGTACAGGGGATTTTCCACGTAATATAGCTCATACTTATCTACATAACATTGATATTTCTCAAAATTATGAATAAGAGAACTCAGTTATTCTTAGCCATCTGTCAATGAAATTAAACTTTTTTTCAAAGAAATAATGACTATCAAAGAGATAGTTATGACATTGTCCTTACATATTCATACTTTGAAAGTCACAGTTGTATTGGTTGAGTTTAGTCTTTGCACTTTATACAATTTAGCCAATGGGTAAATAAGACCTAGACCCAGAGGCCAGTCATCAGAATGCACTGCTTAGTAAATGCAACCCTGTTACAATAATTTCTATGCGTATAGGGTGGTGCCATATTTGATGGTAACCTTCATCCTCTGTGAATGCGTATAACACAGTGGAATTCAGATCGCACTTCACAGCCATGAGAAGGCCACAGTGTGGAGGTGGGCATTGTTTGTGAAAGTAGGACCTCATCACTGTGTTGATCACACTAGATGAGTTCATTACATTAAGCACATATGGTTAAAAGAGCAAGTCCTACCAGGAAATATGTATCAATGTACAGGTCCTTTGGAAACTGTTACATATGTACAGTTTGGACATGCACTAACTACAAATGAGATACAGATTCTGGGACACTAATCATATTTTTAGATGAGCTCACCGGATCACTGATGTTTAGCTATTTCATCATTTTCTAGTATATTATATTCTATACCAGTGCTTTCAACTACATTTCCAGATAATAAAATTGACTTTCATGCCAGAAAGTATTACAAATCATTCCTAAACTCAAATAGACCATAGCATTTACAAAAATTCAAATATATTTTATTCCTGAAACATAGGCAGCTCATAGTCCCTCAACATTTAAAAATATTTTAATATAAATAGAATGGGTGATACCCAGGAATGTTCAAATTCAGAAAAAATGAAAAGCACTGGGGCTCAGAGTTTCACTCATGAGTCAAAGCAGCATCCTAAAATAAAGATTAATACCAAAAGAGGCCTTGGATTTGATTCCTAGCAAAATCTGCGAGGTTTTATACATAGTAATACCAAAGCTTACAATAATTGAAGAAAGATCTATCCCTGTAACTTGAACGTTAAAAAAAGAAAAGCGTTCTCAAAGCCCATCCCTCAATAACAAATTAATATGTATAAAAATCTAATTACCAACTCTATATTGAAATCTTAAACTCTAATGGACGTCTGAGATTTACACATGTTTAAATGAGATTTATCCATGTTTAAATAGCATGCATATGAGTACTAAATGTGTCTCTTGGCTTCCAGTCTCCAAATGACCACTAAGTGCTTCCATATTGCCCTTTCAGAAATAAAAGAAGTGCACTTTCTCCCCATAGTTACGATTACTCAGGTCCCCTGCCACCTTCCATCAGCTCTAAACTATGAGACTGCTGACACTGTGCCAGAGAAACAATGTAGAGAAGGTGAGTAGAGTAATATAAAATATTTTGATTTGGTAATACTCCAAAGCACTCCGTTTGTTATTTTATGCCTCTTAAAATGCAACTTAACAAATAAGTTCTTAAAAATCTAGAAATTGGCCAGGCACAGTGGCTCACACATGTAATCTCAACACTTTAGGAGGTCGAGGTGGGAGAATTGCTTGAGCCCAGGAGTTCAAGACCAGCCTAGGCAAGATGGTGGGACCTTGTCTCTATAAAAATAAATTTAAAATTTTTTAAAATTAGCCGGCCATAGTGGTGCACACCTGTAGTCACAGCTATTTGGGATACTGAGATGGGAGGATAGCTTGAGCCCAGGAGTTCAAGGATGCAGTGAGTTACGATCATGCCACTGCACTCCAGCCTGGGTGACAGACATCCTGTCCCTATTTAAAAAACAAAAAACAAAACAAAACAAAAAAACCTAAAGATTATGAGGTGTGTCTTTTTCTTAAGCAAAAAACTAGATGATTATGCCTGTTTTATGAAAGGCAAATATAAAAGCTCCCCCACCCAAAAAAAAAACAGTTAATTTAGGGATCAACCACCTGAGTATCAAAAGTGTGTTTTCTCCCTTAACCATAGAAACATAACTCGGCAAGACGGGATTCAAAGAGGTGCAGAATAATTGAAAGTAAATAGTGGTTGCCACTGATAATTAGAGATCCACTAAAAAATCAAACTGAAAGATTGGGGAAATTAGAAAATGAGCTAATGGGAAAACACAATTGAATCGACCGAGATCTATTTTACAAATAGATTTTATAAACGCATGTACTAGATACCTACACAGTTAATATAACAATATTTTCTACTCTCCCAAAATAATATTTGTTATGTAATACAAAAGCAGTCCAAGGAAATGTAGAGGGTGTGTTTTTAGGTGACCTGAGCTTTTTAAGAGAGGGAGACAAGGCAGGCATTTATCCACCCACACTGATCCGTGTGTTTGCACTCCCCACATAAACACTGACTGAGCAGTGCTAACCAGAACATGTCATCTTTGAGTCTGAAGCCACTGTTCCAGGTCTCAGTAGGAGCTTTTGTCCAGGTGAGGAGTGGGATTGGCCCTTAGCAACTATGATTCAATACGTGTCATTTTCTATATATTGAAATTAGAGAATAATTATATTTCAGGAGGGGGGAGAAAAGGCTTGAGCTTTAAACATTGAAGTTGGCTGCATCAAAAATATGTTGACAGTGCTAAAAGGCTCATTCCCCACCTCTTGATATTTTTTCTTTCTTGCCCCCACCCCATTATTTATGTATGTATTTATTTATTTTTGGTAGGCTTGCTATTCTCATTTTGTTGCAAGGCTGCATTTTAATTCATCTGACTCTGCAGTTTAACAAAGCCCTTTGACACCTCTGTTCATTTGTTCTCAGCTGGTGAATGAGCAACAAGAAAGCAGACCCCTCCTGAGTCCCTCCATCGATGACTTTCTCTGTGAAACCAAATCGGAAGCAATAGCAAGGCCAGTAACATCCAATACAGCTGGTAATTCTTTCACTTTTAACCGTTCCTCAACTAGAGTTAATTTTAACTATAGTAAAATGCACATTTTTTCCATAATACATTTTAAGTGAGGAAAGAACGTTTGCAACGAAATGAAACTTTAGAATGTATACTATTTAGCATAAACCAATAAATCACAGAAATTGCAATGTATATTACCCAACCAATTTTGCAGAACATAAGTATACCACTATTAGCAATGAATCATGTTTTCATGTATATTTTCATATTTGCATATTTATATCTAAAGTCTCATCACATTAGAAAATCTTTAAAACAAAAACATCTATTTCAGAGTAAGGTTTTCAAGTTCTGGCTGATGGTCCAATTATTTCTGGAAATATTTTGTATAACGGAAGTCCAGTAAATAAAAATGTGGCAACGTTTTCAAGTGGATTTAAATGACAAAATATCCTGCAGCTTTGGGATAGTATAGAGCCAGTTTCATTTTCTGTCATGTAAATGTGTTACTTGCTCCTCGTTACAACAATCTATTTGAATGTTCTCCTGGAATTAAACATTCTCAAATAGTAAACTGTCCCCTGCTCGGTGCCTGTCACATATAGGAATAGGCACTCAATAAGTATTAATCCAATGAGTGAGTACAGGATGCCACTGGCATAAATTACACTTCCCTTGTAGAGGCAGTCTTTCTGCATTGATTTCATTTGGTCAGCATTCACATTCAAAGTCATGTCATTCAAATAAGAATGAAAAAATGATGTTCAGAATCAAAGAACAAAGGTTATGTTGGATGTGCAGAGCAGAATTTAATGGAAAAAGAAAAGGATAATCACATACTGTCTTGTTAAATTTGTTCCGTTTTGTCGTCTTGGCCTCAGTTTGCTGTTGGCTTGCATATTTTCATTATATTTCTAAGTGAATAAAATCACAGGAGAAGGAAATCGTGATTTTTCCAAAATGCCAAAAATTACAAGAAGAGTAACTAGCATGAGATAGACAGGCTCGTTATGTGACGTCATATTTTACAGTTTCTGGGTTCAAACTCCATGAATTCCAACCCCAGCTCTGTATCCAGGGGCATGTTGCTTATCTAAGCCTCAGTTTCTTCATTTGTCTGATAATAGTAAGATCTGCATCTCGTAAGTTCATTGGAAAGATTAAGGGAAGCAATCCATGAAAAAGCTTAACACCATGTAAACTCTAACTGGTGTAAAAATTTCTGTTAGATTTTAGGTGAGAACAATATGTATTCCCTACACTTTCATTTTCAATTGCGTTGACTTTTTTATATCACGTCACAGCAATCATTTTCTAAATTCAGCTGTCGCTTTCAGTAATCAAGAAATTAAATGGTACTTGGCAAATTCTAGGTAGGAAATTAAACAAGTTCACATACTATCAGATGAGATTCATTCCTCTGATCCATGAAACCAGAGCTGGCCCCTTCAAAACTCGAGAACTACCCCAGGAAAATACAGAGAACCTTGTATGTCCAGTTGCAGGTGAATCCGTGAGAATTGTATGCCCTGCAAACTTCCTCTTCATGCTCCAATTCTCACTGATGGGAAAACTAAGTCATTTAGAAAGGATCCACCCTGAGAGAGCAATATAAGATTTGATTCAAAAGCTTCTTTTCAGCTTGATTGTTCTAACATATAAAAGAGAGACCTGTGAAATACTGTAGGAAAAAAATCAAAAGAATGTGTAATTTCTTGCAATCCCAATATCTACAATGTTGCCCTCTGTATTAGTCCTAGGGCTGCTGTGACAAAGTACCACCCACTGAGTTGATTCAACAATGGAAACTTACCATCTCAGTTCTGAGGGCTAGAAGCCCAAAATCATGCTTTCAGCTGCGCCACGCACCCCATGAACGTGCTTAGTGAGGCTCTATTCCAGGCCTGTCTTCTAATTTCTGGTACTGCCTTGGTTTATGGCAGCATAACTCCAATATTCACGTGGTGTTTTCTCTGCATGTATGCTTCCCAGTGTGCATGTCTGTCTCTGTGTCCAAATTTCCCCCCCTCCTTTTTTTTTTTTTTTTTTTTTTTGAGACGGAGTCTCGCTCTGTCACCCAGGCTGGAGTGCAGTGGCACCATCTCGGCTCACTGCAACCTCCGCCTCCTGGGTTCAAGCGATTTTCCTGCCTCAGCCTCCCAAGTAGCTGGGACTATAGGCACCTGCCACCACGCCCAGCTGATTTTTTTTTTTTTTTTTTTTTTTTTTGAGACGGGGTTTCGCTCTGTCGCCCAGGCTGGAGTGCAGTGGCGCGATCTCGACTCACTGCAAGCTCCGCCTCCCGGGTTCACGCCATTCTCCTGCCTCAGCCTCCCGCGTAGCTGGGACTACAGGCGCGCGCCACCATGCCCGGCTAATTTTTGTATTTTTAGTAGAGACGGGGTTTCACCGTGTTAGCCAGGATGGTCTCGATCTCCTGACCTCGTGATCCACCCGTCTCGGCCTCCCAAAGTGCTGGGATTACAGGCGTGAGCCACCGCGCCCGGCCCCAGCTGATTTTTTGTATCTTTAGTAGAGACGGGGTTTCACCGTGTTAGCCAGGATGGTCTCGATCTCCTGACCTTGTGATCCGCCCACTTTGGCCTCCCAAGGTGCTGGAATTACAGGCGTGAACCACTGCGCCTGGCCCAAATTTCCCCTTTTTATAAGGACACCAGTCCTATTAAAGTAGGGGCCCACCCTATTCTAATATGACCTCATGTTTAATTATATCTTGAATGAAACTATTTCCAAATAAGGTAATATTCTCAGTACTCAGTGTTAGGACTTCTACATAGACCACTCAATCCATAATACTCTCCAACGTAGGGGGTCTGGAAAAATAGTGTTCTGAGACTGGGGATTTATTTTTTCCCACCTTCGTTATTCAGTGCACCTGGTTCACACGGATTTTTATCCTGAAGAAAGACTCTTGTTTGATAAGTGTTTTTAATATTAAGAGTATATCTCAAAGCAAAAATATTATATATTTTTTAATTCGTAAGAAATCTAGTTTTTATATAAATCAATACAAAATAAAAAAAATTTAGGAAATATTTACCTCTTCTGGAGGTCGGTCATTGATTTTTTTTCTCTATGAACCCTAAAAGAACATACCTTTTGCCTCATAGAAGTTCTAAATTATAATTTTTTTCCACCCAGTTCTATTAGATTATCTGAAGAACAAAAGTTTTTGAGTCTGCCAACTATTTAAATCATTTCTCGGAGTATCCAAACTGCCAAATAATTAGAAGCTAAACAAACAAATGAATCAAAGCCTTATCAATAAAGTCAGCACCCTGCCCTAAGGTTTAGATAAAGTCTAGAGAGGACTGTGCAAGAACACAGGCTATGGAGAGATGAGACCTGTATCCTGTATTTGAATCCTGGTGTAAACACTGACATACCAATTATATTAGTTTTCTATTGTCGCCTTAACAATTACCACAAATCTAATGGCTTAAAACAACACAAATTTATTATCCTAAAATCAAGATGTCAGTAGAACTACATTACTTCTGGAGGCTTCAGGACAGAATTCACTTCCTTGCTTTTTCCAGCTTCTAGAGGGCACCTACAATTTGGTGGCTTATGACTCCTGGCTCCATCTTCAAAACCAGCAGTTCTCTCTCTCACATTGGTCTCCATGTCCTTCTCTGGCTCTGACCCCCCTAACTGCACTTTATAAGAGCTCTTGTGATTACATTGGGCCCACAGGGATCATCCAGATTAATCTTTCAGTCTCCAAATCCTTAATTACATCTGCAAAGTCCCTTTTGCCATGTGACATGTCAAGGTAACATATTTACAGGTTCTGGGGATTAGAATGTGGCCATATTAGAGGGGGGCGTTTTTCTACCACACCAGCTGTGTGATTTTGGACAAGTTACTTAATATTGCCAAGCCTCAAGTTTCTCATATGTAAAATTAGAATACCTTTTTCACAGAAATGTTATGTAGACTAAGTAAGGAAACATTCATAAGCACTTACCATATTGTGTATTTTCAATAAATAGTTTTTGTAATCATTTCCAACCTCATATATCTACAGCTTATGTCAAGCATGAATGCTTTCAGTAGAGTCTTCTAGTAGCGATAAATATTTATTTGCATCATGACTATGCTTATAGTGCTGTTCCAAGAGCTGTAGATAAGCACTTCATCCAATACTTTATAAAGTAGTTTTATCCTTATTTTAGGTGGGCAGAGTTAAGGTTCAGAGAGACATTTTTTTTTGAGACAGAGTTTTGCTCTTGTTGCCCAAGCTGGAGTGCAACAGCATGATCTCGGCTCACGGCAACCTCCGCCTCCCAGGGTCAAGCAATTCTCCTGCCTCAGCCTCCAGAGTAGCTGAGATTACAGGCATGTGCCACCACGCCTAGCTAATTTTGTATTTTTAGTAGAGACAGGGTTTCTCCATGTTGGTCAGGCTGGCCTTGAACTCCCGACCTCAGGTGATCTGCCTGCCTCAGCCTCCCAAAGTGCTGGGATTACAGGCATGAGCCACTGCACTCAGTCAAACTCAGACAGTCTTAACCACTGTCCTGTGCTGCCTTATTTTATGCACAATATTCACGGAACATCAGGACACCAAAATAGATTAGCTGAACTAAAGTGAAGAAGACAGGACAAAGTGCTACAAGGGTGACTGGCAAAACATAGCCTGCTCAGAAGCAACTGAGCTGGAAATCCCACTGCTACAGCAAATAGAAGTGAAGTCAGCGACATTCTCTGGGCAATGGGATCCCACAGCCTATGAAGCTGTGAGTGGTGACTGACATGTGGTCCATGAGAAAAGTCTGCATATGTGACAATAAGATTACACCCAGAAGGTATTTTATTAGATCTACACTATCACACGCATACACACACATGTGCATACACACACGCACACACTTTTCACGTTCATTGTAAGAGGAGATTATCCTTTGTGCTCCTTTTTTTTAGAGACAGGGTCTTACTCTGTCACCCAGGCTGGCTCAAACTTCTGGGCTAAAGCAGTCCTCCCACCTAGTCTCCCGAGTAGCTGAGACTACAGGTGATAGCCATCACTCCTGGCTAATTTTTTTTTGTTTGTTTTTTTAATTGTTTTGTAGTGACCGAATCTTGTTATATTGCCTAGGCTGGTCTCAAACTCCTGGCTTCGAGCGATCCTCCTGCCTTGGCCTCCCAAAGCACTGGGATTACAAACGTGAGCCAACACACCTCACCGGTTGGTGCTCTTAATTTAAGCACACAGATACTGAAACCCAAAACTTCATGTGCCTGAAGGATCTTTAAAATAGGATTTAAGAAATCAGCAGAGCAGACACCGCCAACCATACCAGGGCTGTCTTTGTGTGGAGCAATAAGATTCTTACTTTTAAATCTTAGCTAAAGGACACACACATGCTAAAATGTGATTTGTCTTTCTCCAGAGAGTGAAAGGCTACACCCACCCTTCTCTCCTTTTGAAAACGTACTCTGCAGGGACTTTCCCAGCTTCAAAGCTGGCCATTCGACCTCCAAGCCACCTCCTTCATCAGCTGGGTAACCAATTAGGCTTTCTGTGTGTGCCAAGCATTTGTTTCACATTTGCAAGAAAAAGAACAAAGGGACAAAGAGCTCAGAACAAATACAGGAATTGCCCAGGACACTTTGGAGGGGGAAAGAACCTTACTGAGCCAAGTTTGAATTCACAGTTCACCCTTTTAGTAATTCATTTATTCTGAATGTGAGAAGAAGATATAGATTAAATTAGTACTTGCCAGCTGTTATTCCATAACAAATGTACTTCCTATGTTCAAGTAGACAATTTTATAATTTGCTTCTAAAAGTCTAGGAGCAAGTGACTAACTCTTAATTGTTTGTACAATTAGTAAAAAGATGTATATGGCATTCTATATTCTGCCATCAATTTCCTTTCCTCCATTATAAGGGCATCACATTGGGCCTAGACTCCTTGCCAACATAATAGTGGTCTGGAAATTTCTATTTGACCATTCAGTGGATATAAAATGTGAGGCATTCTAGCCTATTTTGGCTGTCTGCCATGCTTACATTTTAGACATAAAGCCAGGCAGCTTAGTTGTGAATGTCACTTCTTTCCCTCCACGTTCAAGTACTTCCTAGCCCCAAAACATCCCTCGTATCTCAGGGCATCTTAGCATTGGGAAGTGGTTCCTATTGCCTCAGGAAGATTCTGTTGAGATAAGCTGACACTTTCAGGCCACTTTATGATAAATTTACTTCATAGGATCCTCTGTAGAACCAATATCTTTGTCTCATCTTCAGTTTTATTCCCAGTAGCATTTTCTCTTTCTGTCAGGGTATGGATCTGATTCTTGTCTCAAATAAAAAGGAACAGTGAAAATAGGAGAACATCAACAACAACAACAAAAAGGATAGAAAAAATCACAAATTGGCTGTAAAAGAATGGAAATCACATTTATTGAGTACCTATTGTATGCCTGGCACTTTACGTACATTAGATCATTTAATCCTCATCTTATCCCTAAAAGACAATTAATTCCCCATTTTCAAATGAGGAAACTGAAACTCAGAGAGATCAAGAAACTTACTTCAAGTCACACACTAAGCCGTGACAGAGCCAGATGTTTCCACTTCACCAACAACATCCAACCACTGTGACTTGGAATTGGAATCAGAAAGCAAGATTATTAAGAGTAAAGTTTGACACACCATCCTAAAGATCCCATAGGAATGGTTAACTCATGAAGCCCTTGCACTACTAAAGAAATCCAGGTTGTGAGTTCAATGGAGCCCGGCCCCTGCCTTGAGTACAAGGGAGAAGCAGACAGAAGAGTATTGAGACATCAGCAAAAATCCATCCCCCACCTAGAGGAAAAGCTTGGAGATTAAAGAGGAGTGCTGCAGTCATTGTTGTAGACTGCCACAAAGGGTTAATGCAAGTGGTTTCTTTGTCTTTCTGTGGCTTTCCTAAGTGAGCTGGGTGAAGAGATTCCAGGCCAGGGAGCCACCGATCTTGCTCAGAAGCTAGACTCTCCAGTGCGGTGCCAGGGCCAGTGAAACAGCAGGGACTGGTGGAAAGGTAGAGCTGTAGGGACCTTCTCCAATTTGAATTTTCTATCTCTCACAATGAGCTAGTCAAACACTGGTTACGTGCACTGTAAAAGAAGGAAGAAGCTAAGGTTATAAAACTTGCTTTTTTAATTCTCATTTGCCTTATTTGCATTTGAACAAGTTATTATTTCTGCTTTCATTAGAGTATTTAATGCAATGTAATCAACCTGCTAGGAAGTAAAAGTGTAACAGTTTTATAGTTAGTTACATTGAAATTCAAATTTGCATACTAAACAGCAAAGGCATTAACATGTGTACCTATTCATCAACTATGGATTATAAAATACCTCTCTTGGGTGAACCCAAACAGGATGCCATTTTCTGATTGAACTGCTTAATTAAATAAAAGATGATTAACAGCATTGCTTTATACCCCATATACTTTATTGTTTAAAATTAAAACACAAAGACATTCAAAACCTTCACTAAATCTCTGAATATGGTAGATTGACTCCTCTCTGGGACATTGCAATCTAAAATAACCTTCAGTATAAATAAAGCAAAGCAATAAAGTAAATAGCACCTGAACTCAGATTCAGTTTGATCATTTTAATTTCATTCAAAGCTTCATCATTGCTGAGGCTGGTCTAAGTCCTTTCTTACCAATTTGTGCCATACCAAATATAAGAATAACATGCAGCAAACATCCCAGTCTAACAAGCTGTCTCTATAAATCAATGATGAGCTAACTTAATTTTATTCTAACCCATCCTACAAACATAAAATCTTTCTGTACCCAACTGAAACCTATTTTAAATAATTTCAGAGTAGTAAATGGGCTTATCTTAACCTCTTCCATTTCTGGTAGTATTGACCACTGGCTTAGATCTCCTCGACCTGAGTGAACCAGTCTCTCAAACCCAAACCAAAGCCAAGAAGTCAGAGCCCTCATCCAAAACCTCATCCCTCAAGAAAAAGGCCGATGGATCTGACCTCATCAGCACGGATGCTGAGCAGAGAGGCCAGCCTCTCAGAGTCCCGGAGACTTCATCCTTAGATCTAGGTAAGGCAATCGCTTGCAGCTATGGATGCTCAACCTTGCTCTGCTGATGTGGATACAAGAGGAAATTTCCACCAATGGCATTAAACAGAGAACAAAGGAGTAGAAAAGGCATTCCATGGTGGAAACTGGACAGGACATAGCTTCTTTTGAGCTTGAACTGTACAGCAATTGGGGAGCTCAACTTTGCATAACTGATTGATTCATTTATTTATTCGACCCACAAATATTGAGTTATAGATAGGTGCTGGGTGCCAGGTTAGGCACTAAAGTTACAAATAAAGATAAAATGTGCATCTTGCTCTGTAGGAGCACTCAGTCCAGGACGAGAAAGAGGGACTTGTGAGTAACCAACTCTAATGCAAGGCCCAGGGGCAGCCAGATGAAACAGTATGTAACAAACGTGTTTGGGAATACATGCCATACAATAATAACGGCTACCATTTGATGGTGGGTTACAATGCCTAGGAACCACAGTACATTACTTACATATATTATCTCATTAAATTATCACAACTCTTTGAAACATCTGAGGAACCAAGTTTCAAAATTTAAGCAATTTGCCCAAGATCTCACAGTTTATAAGAGGAAGAGTTGAAATTTGAGCCTAGTTCTAGTCAACCTCAAAGGCCATATGTTTTCCACTGTATTCTACCTCCTCTGAGAAAGGACAGCTTAATTCTTAGCTCCTGGAATCAGACACATTAAGCTCTCCTTTCTCAAGAGAAAGAACAGTGACAGGTATCTTAGAAAGCCAAGAGGAACATGAATCTTCCCTGGCTGTGACTGACTGCTGTGTGTGTATGTATATGTGTGGGGAGGTGAATATTGTATATACATTCATAAGGAGATCATATTCATAGCTTATCCATAAGGCTGTGAGGAATAAATGGGAATATATGAAATCACTTATTACTATGATATGTACATGTTAAATGGTCATGAATTAATTTATTCATTTGTTCAGCAAACATTTCTCTGAGTATCTACCATATTCCCAGCACAAACTATGTGCTAGGAATACAAAGATAAATAATATAAGCTCTCTGTGCCTTAGCAAATTTACAGTCTAGTAGGGAGATAGAAAAATGATTAAATGATTTTAATAAAATATTAACTATATGTAGCAATGAAAGAAAACCCACATCAGTTACTACATGAGCCTCCACATCATGCCATTGCTCCAGCCAGTGGGAGAAGGTGTCTTACAAGAGGTACTATGTGAGCTGAGGTTTGAGGAATGCATAGGAATTTGCCAGATTCAAGATAGATCAGGGGAAAGGTGGGGAGAACAGAGCAGGGTATCCCTGGTGCAGAAAGGAAAGGTATTCACACACAAATAGATAAACATGGAAAGATGTCTTTTTAAGTAAATATACATATTTCAATAGTACTCAAGGATGGTAGAATAGTGAGAGAAAAAGACTGAAAATCACTAGTGGTGAGATCATAGGAATCCTTGGATGTCATGCACTTAAGACTGGGGGAGGAGGGATGATGTTTGAAGGGTTCTGCTAAGAGGAATGACAGCAACAGTTCCTATTTTAGAAAAATCCTTCTCTGGTGGATTTATGGAGAAAGGAATAGAGGCAAGGAGACCAGTACAGAGATCCAATAGTGACAAGGGGGGTAATGAGAAAGAGAGAGACAGGTTCCAAAAAATATTAAAACAAGACTTGGAAACAAAGATAATATGTGTACGTGAGCAATGGGGACATGTAGAACATGCCAAGCTCCATGATAGAAGATGGAAGAGGGGCAGGAGTGAACTATTGAGTTCAGCTTTGAACCTGCTATATTTGAGGAAACTGTGGGACTTCTCTGTGGATACCTCCATTAGACTGTTAAGTATATAGGTCTAGAACTGGAGAAAAAGAACTGAGTAGGAAATGGAGATTTGTAAGTCAGAAGCCTGTGTATGAATGGATATTGGAACCATGGGTGTAGATGAGCTCTTCCAGGGATAGATTGTAAAGAAAGGAAAGAGAACCAAGCCATTGTTCAAATTAGTGGCCTACACAGGAACGCCTCTCCCCTGCCATCCCTCTTTGAGGTCTGTCTTTGGAGGGAAATTTTATAACTATCTCTACTATTTCCTCACCATCTAGGTTTATTCAGTTGTACAAATAAGTTAATAACATTTATAGATTTAGATTAAAATATATTAATACATTGATTGGGTGCAGTGGCTCATATCTGTAATCCCAGCACTTTGGAAGGCTGAGGCAGGAGGAGTGCTTGAGGCCAGGAGTTTGAGACCAGCTTGGACAACATAGTGAGATCCCATCTCTACAAAATTTTAAAAATTAGCCTGGCATAGTGGCATAAGCCTGTAGTCCCAGCTACTTGGGAGGCTGAGGCAGGAGGATGGCTTAAGCCCAAGAGATTGAGGCTGCAGTGAGCTGTGACTGCACCACAGCACTTCAGCCTGGGCAACAGAGACCTTGTCTTAAAAAAAAGAATATATTAATATATTACAATATAACACAATAAGCATGCAAATGATGAACATTTATTTCTCTGCTTCTGAGAAAATGTCCTATGAAAAAGTTGTAAAAGTACTTAGTTTAAAAGCACCTTTAAGAATAGTAGTGTTATTCACAATAGTACAAAGGTGAAAACAACTGCAACCCATCATGAGATGAATGGATAAACACAATGTGGTATATACAGACAATGAACTTATTCAGCCTTGGAAAGGAATAACTTACATGCTACAACATGGATGAACCTTGAAGATATTGTGCTAAGTGAAGTAAACCAGGCACAAAAGGACAAATACAGGTTGAGCGTCCCTAATTCGAAAATCTGAAATCTTCCAAAATCTGTAAGTGGAAAATTCCACACCTGACTTCGTGTGAGAAGTCACAGTCAGAACTTTGTTTCATGCATAAGATTATTTAAAATACTTTATAAAATTACCTTCAGGCTATGTGTGTAAGGTGTGTACGAAACATAATTGAATTTCATGTTTAAATTTGAGTCCCAGCCCCAAGATATCTCATTATGACATATGCAAATATTCCAAAAACCAAGAAAAAAAATCCCAAATTTGAAACACTCCTGGTCCCAAGCATTTTGCATAAGGAATAATCAACCTGGATTGGAGGATTCCACTTGTATGAGGTACCGACAATAGTCAAATTCATATAGACAGAAAGTAGAATAAAAGTTACCAGGGTTTGTGGGGGAGGGGGAATGAGGAGTTCATGTTTAATGAGTAGAGTTTCAGTTTGAAATGATGAGAAATTTTGGAGATGAATAGTGGTGATGGTTACACAACAGTGTGAATGTACTAATGCAAATACTGAATTATACACTAAAATATGGTTTAAATGGTCAATTTGTTATGTATTTTTTACCACAGTTTTTAAAAAGAAGGGGAAAAAAGACCTTAGAGAACATCAACTACAAACTGATCTTTTTTTTTTTTTTTTAGACAGAGTTTTGATCTATTGCCCAGGCTGGAGTGCAGTGGCGCAATCTGGGCCCACTGCAACCTCCACCTCCCAGGATCAAGCAATTCTCCTGCTTCAGCCTCCCAAGTAGCTGGGATTACAGGCATGCACCACCACACCCCATTCATTTTTTTTTTTTTATTTAGTAGAAACGGGGTTTCACCATGTTGGTCAGGCTGGTCTCGAACTCCTGACCTCAGATGATCCACCTGCCTCTGCCTCCCAATGTGCTGGGATTATAGGCGTGAGCCACCGCCACCTGGCCCGATCTTTTTATAAACTAAAAAACTGAACCCCAAGATTGTTTCAGTGGTTTATTCACAGCCACACACCTGTTAATGAGAGAATCCAGCCAGATTTTTTATCTGTAAGAACTAAGCCACAGGGATAAAATGGTTCCAGCATTCCGTTGGCTGTCCTCATTGCCTCCTTTCTCTCTCTCCCCCATTATAAATTCCCTCCTTTTGGTGAAAAATTACATGCTTTATTCAAAAGCTATGAAAGTTTTCTGATTTATTCCCACCTCCTTTTAACACTGAAGCTCATCTTTTTAAACAGAATTTCTTTCCGGAATCATGCCAGCAAAGCCCCCAAGCCCCCGCTTTAGCCAGAGACTGATAGAGTAGTGCTCCAGATGTACATTCTACACCAGATCGCACAGGATCATATACAAGATTCAGAATGTACACAGATTCAGAAATAAATTCAGGTCAAACAACTTGATCGCTTTAACTGTAAAAGCAATGCAATTTATCTTAATAGGAGATTTCTATTTAGCTGCACAAGTTTTAATTTGTATGCAACATTGGAAAGATAAAGGTTGATCTTGGGGCTTGGGAACATTGGTTCAATGAAGCTCCCTTGGATAAGATTTTTCAATCTTAATTAATCTTTTTCTCTCTGCACCACACGCTCCACCCTCACCCCACTCCCCCCCACCGCTCCCCCCACCGCCCTGCCACCACCTGCCTCACCTGCTTCCTCTGTACTTACTAGACATTCAAACACAACTGGAAAAATGGGACGATGTTAAGTTTCATGGAGATCGAAATACCAAGGGACATCCAATGGCAGAGAGAAAATCATCCTCATCTAGAACTGGATCAAAAGAGCTCTTATGGTAAGGTGTTTTAATACCAGAAAACGGCCATTTATGTATCAACTTTATGAGTGGCACTGAAATAGCCAATGAGTTAACTCGATCCAAATACTTGGCATCACATGTAACCCCTATATAACAATACCAATTATTGTGGCTTCTACCAACTCAAATTATTTCATTTCAGCTGTCAAAAATCAATGCAACTCAGTCAATAAGCGTTTTGAGAGATTCGTAATTCAACATTGCTAATAATGTTCTGAATGTGTAACTGTGCTGATTAGTAAAAATAGGTGTATATGTGTATATACATGATAATATTCAATATATTAAATAATAGTTAAATTTTTGCAGCTATACAGGTAACTTTTTTGGTTTGCTCCATCATCCACTATCATATAATCAAATAATTAAGAATAATGTATGGATGCTTATGAGAAAATCTGGCCACCTGAGTTGTACCATATTTTTGAAGCTTCCTAAAGGGCAGTGTCCAGCTTCCATCTCCTACTGCCCTCCCGCATCTCCACTTATCATGACATTGCAAATTCTATATAAAGATAAAATCTCTCCTGAGACACTTTTTGGGAAGTTTCTTCCCCTACCAAAAAAAAAAAAACCGTAATTTTTTTATGAAACAGAATTTTCTGTAACAAAAATGGTACTGCATTTATTTACTTTTTGCCCATAATCGAACTGAATTTTTTTAATCGAAGATAATAACACCTAGCACATTGTAGCCTCTTACATTCTGAAAGTGGCCATTATAATAGAAATACATGAAACTTATCTCTATCATCAGAATTTTGATGAAAGCTTTGACATCATGGCTTTCAATGATCCAAATTACCTAGTTTCTTGGCTGGATTTATAGCTTAATTTGTTTCTAGTGTACGTTTAATTTCCTTAATGCATCCCTTATAGGTCCTCAGAACACAGATCTCAACCAGAACTGAGTGGTGGAAAAAGCGCCCTCAACTCTGAGTCGGCTTCAGAATTGGAATTAGTGGCTCCAACTCAGGTAACAAAACTGATTATTCAATGAACACATCTTTCCCTATATATAGTGTATAGCATAAATGTTTTATTTTCATTTTGTACAAAAAGTTTGAAGTATTTTTTGTACATTGCGTTTCATGTGCTGTTTCATTCAGTAGCTATCTCAATACTTAAAATAGCTGAAATATAGGTGTGTGTATATATATATATGTATATCTACACATTTGGCTGGAAAATGTGTTAATGAATTCACTGTGTACTTAGCACTTTTTCCTTGTTCTACCATTTACTGTTCTATTATTTTGTAATACAAAATCTGTTCTACTCTATTATTAGCACTATTTACATAACAGAACTCGATGGAGAGGAAATTGCATCTTGAGTGTTCATTCACACCTATGCCCTGTGGAATATACTACACATTGGTACCCTGACTGTCACATTAAAATAAATGTCATGCTGAGAAATGTATTATTATAGTATTAGGAGTCATGATGATGATAATAAGAGCTACTGAGTGCTACTAAGTATCAGGGACTTTACGTATGTTTTTTAAGTGTTATATATAATACTCAAATAATCCTGCGAATTATTATTAACCTCACTTTAAAGATACTCTTTAGTCTCAGTGACGTCAAACACATTTTCCTGGGACACTCAGCTAAATCATTGGTGGAAGTAGGGTGTGAACCAGGTCTGTCTGTCCATTACTTGAACCTTAAGTCCAGTTTAACTAGCTGTTTTATAACTAGTTATCTCCTATGATTAAGAGCATATCTCCTATGGTTCTAATAAGGCCAAAGTCAGTCTCAATCTTTTCATTCCCTTGAACGCTTTTAAAGGCCTTGATCTAAAACCACGAAGATATCATAAGTTGTGTGCATCCAAATTCATGCATTCTACAATCTAGTTGAGATGAGACTCAGTGTTTAAGGAAAATAAGTGTAATAAAATAAGCAAGAGAAATTTTCCTGAGCTTACTAGATGTTGAAACCAAGAGGAAATATACTATCTGAGGTGAAATAAACAAATAATTATAATAATAGCAGATATTACTGAGTGCTATAAGGACTTCTTACGTATTAGCTCATTTTTTTCTGTTAAATCACTCCATCAGGTAAGTCCAATTTTATAGACAGTGAAACTAAGTTACAGTGAGCTGAAGAAACTTGTCTGCGGACCCACAACTAGTAAGTGGCAGAGAGAGGTAGGACACAGACAGAGAGGAAATCTTCAGCAAATAGAAGGCCTCTGGAAACTTTTCTAAGCCACCAGCAGCGCCCCTACAAACACCTGACCCTCCACAAGAGAGGACGATTACTGCTCCCAGATCTTAGCTGGGAAACAAGTCCACTAACTTCCTGAACAAACAGCCCTGCAAACCTCAATGAATTGTAAATGTAGCATGAAAATGTAGTTTTTTCCTTGGTGCTCACTCTAAATGTATTTTTAAAAGGAAATTTATAGCACTTACTATATCAGAAAAATATTTCATGATAAGTACAGTAGAGATTTAGGCTCAGCTAAAGTGATTGGTACTGTTTCTTAAACTGGAATACTTGGAACAATTTAATGTAGCAATAAAACGTTTGTTTCTAAAGTGGGTGAAACTTGGCACAGGTAGGCTGTTCTACAAGGAGCTGAGGTGGAAGATCAGCTGGTGTCCCTGGTTGCCATAGAGACCCAGGATGCATTTATCTTATTCCAGTGACTGCAACTCTCCTGCTGGTTGTCTGATTTCATCCCACCAAACTGTCCTTCGTCTTACCCATCAGTACACCTTACTTTAAACAAAGACAAAATACTTTAGAAAATTTTCTATATTGTCTCCAAAACATAGTTTAAAATGCACCTGAGAGTTTTCTATCTGGACAGATCTTAATGAATCCTTTTAGAGAGTTATCAATTATTTGTAAAGAATTTACTCTTATTTGTTTTTTTAAAAACATTACATGTTTACTTATGCAGATTTGCCTAAACTAAGGAAATTCATAATCTCCTAGTTTTAATTTCAGCCTATGGTTAAATTAGGAAAATTTCATGAATTTGGGACTTAATAGATCTGAAACACCAAGTCACTCAAACAGCAAGAGAATAACCTGATCAATCTACCTGTAATAAAAAACAAAAAGATGTTAAAAAAAATCTGGCTGAGCACAGTGGCTCACGCCTGTAATCCCAACACTTTGGTAGGCCGAGGCAGTAGATCACTTGAGCCCAGGAGTTTGAGATCAGCCTGGGATACATAGCAAAACCCTGTCTCTACAAAAAACACAAAAATTAGCCAGGCGTGATAGCACAAGCCTGTAGCCCAGCTCCTCAAGAGGCTAAGGTAGAAGGATGACTGTGCCTGGGAGGCAGAGGCTACAGTGAGCTAAGACTGAGCCACTGCACTCCAGCGTGGGAGACAGAGCAACACCCTGTCTCAAAAAAAGAAAGAAAAGAAAAACCTTAGCCAAATTAAATTTAACAGAGTTACTGAGCAAAGAACAATTCACGAATCAGGCAGCCTGCTGAGCCAGAGTAGGCTCAGAAAGACTCCAGTGAAGCTACGGGGAGGAAGATTTACAGAAAGTAAAAGGAAAGTGATGTCTAGAAAACTGAAGTGAGGAACAGAAACAGCCGTATTGGTTACAGCTTGGCATTTGCCTTATTTGAACACGATTTGAACAATTGCCCCCCTTTGATCAGGCACAACTGTGTGATTGGCACAGGAGTAGGTTACAGTTTGTTTACATCTCCATTTAGGTTATGGTTCACTATGTACAAAGAAATCTTTAGGCTGAACTTAAAATATGTAAGGAGTTGATTTAACAATATACTGTTAGAAGCATAAATAAATATTTTGTCTTTTAATCTATGAACCATTTATATAGATAAAATCATGAAGGTGGTATAAAGATTCACCTTAAAAGTATAACTCAGATGGGGCCAGGTGTGGTGGCTTATGCATGTAATCCCAGCATTTTGGGAGGCCGAGGTGGGTGGATTACTTAAGGTCAGGAGTTCGAAAGCAGCCTGGGTAACATGGTGAAACCCCATCTCTGCTAAAAATAAAAAAATTAGCCAGGCCTGGTGGCGCATGCCCGTAGTCCCAGCTACGCAGAAGGCTGAGGCATGAAAATTGCTTGAACCTGGGAGGCAGAGGTTGCAGTGAGCCAAGATTGTGCTACTGCATTCCAGTCTGGGTGACAGAGTGACACTCGGCCAAAAAAAAAAAAAAAAAGTATAACTCAAATGGTTCACAGGAAAATCAAGGAGATGTTTTCTTCTCTCTCAAGCCAACATAAATTATATGAGGCAGTGACCCAACAGGTGAAGACCTATTTACAAAATTCCTTTAAAAATTGTATTTCAGAATCACAAAGAAAATGGAAGCTCACAATGTGAAGAACTAATGTTTTCAAATTTTCTTTATAAGATGAGGAAAAGGAAAACATAGTCTAGCCTCTTTCAAATAGTGTTTTGAATGCTGTAGGGATAAAAGGAACTTTCTTTCCACCTCTGGAAGTTTTGAGAATTTGAGTCTACAAAACAAACTGATTAACAGGAGGAAAGGCATGCAAACGGATTGATGTGGAAGCATGTGGAGAGTCACACAAAGTATGAAACTCAGGGAAGGGCCAGATGATTGGAGCCTAAATATCCTCTTCACAGAGGAGAGGGAAGTAGGGAATGATGGTACTCTTAGAGGAAGAGTAAATTATTTTTAGGGGAAATGAAGGGGCCTGAAGAACAGACAATAGCCTTGTAACTGTAATAGGTTCATCACCCAATGCAAGTCCGTTAGCCAAGACACCAAGTTGCAACAGAGAAAGAGGTTTGATCACAGTGTCACCCAACAAGGAGATGGGAGGAAACCTCAAATCCATCTCCCCGAGGAGTTTGGGGCTAGGGTTTTTAAGGGTCTTGGAGTGGGCAGAAGTGTGGAGATCACTAACTGGTTGAAGAGTGCAGAGTGAAGCTATAGGACAGAGAGAGGAAGAAGCTGTGTTCTCATGCTGATCCCATTCATCTGTGGGGGTCTTCAAACTGGTTGCTGGAATTCAGGGTCTGAAAAACATCTTAATGATCCTTAAAAGCCTTATGATTTGAATGTCAGAGATCCTGTCTGTAGGAACAATGTGGATAGAAATTGGCAGTATCTACTGCTATGTTACTATTAGCCGCAAGGAAGTGGGACAAAGCGCAGCCTTATTTATGCTTAATTATCACCATATTTCTGTCCAGAACCTGGCATGCAATTCTTGTCAACCCTGTGGGGGCAGTTTCAGCCTGGTAAAGTTCATCTGAGTCCCCTTCGATCAGCCAAAACTCCATGATTGGCACAACAGTAGGTTACAGTCTGTTTACACTTCTATTTAGGTTATAGCTCACTATGTACAGAGAAATCTTTAGGCTGAACTTAAAATATGTAAGAAGTTGATTTATATAGATATCTATATATAACAAAAGCCATATTGGGAAGGCTGATCTTTACCATGTGTTATAATCCGTATTTCATTCTCAATCCTAAACCAGCAAGTCTGGGCACACAGCTAAATTGCAGAAAAGTTTCAGGATCTTTAACTGAGTTGGTGTGGTGTCAACTCTAGTGTTCCTTCCTGGGAGTTAATCTTTTCTAAGGAGATTGCATTTCTTCTGGGAACTTCAGAGAAAGTCCCTACCTGTGCTTCAGGGGAGGCAGAGGGGCGAGAGACAGGGTAATGGGAGAAGGTCAGAGACACCTTGGTTCTGAGGCTGCCTCTTTAGTTCAAAGTACCCGGCACGTCCAAGTGCCATGTTTTGGGGTACCATTTTTCTGAGCCCCAACAATACACTAATCAGAGTGACTGGAGGTGATAATAAATTATATAATCTCTGTGTTTTGAAGAATAAGGTTTCTTGACACTTACCCAAACTGTGTAACTAATATTCCCTGGAGTTAATTGTTTTTAAAAGTCATATATCCCGAAAAATTAGAAAACACTTGAAGAACTAAGAAAAACACAGAAAGTAATATAAAATTACCTTTCTCCACAAATAGGTTAAGATAGTGATTAGTGAGGCAAGAGACAATTCAGCTTCTGCTGGAGACTGATGGTTCAAGCCTTTTTGGATTTGGACACTTGGAAGGGGAGCTCCAAGACAGGCTTTTGCAGACCTCGGTTAGATTTTACTGGGATGTGCAGCAGCCAGCTCTCCAAGTGCCAAGTCACAATTTTGTAACTCACTGATTTTGCTGACTTTGGCACAGCAAATGCTGCCATTCACATAGTCTTAATTCCAAACCAGAACAATTTAAATGTTGGCAATATCCTGAGGGGACCAAAGCCCTTGGTCCCCTAAAGGTTCACTGAAAAACCACTGACATGAGGCAGGTTGATTAATAGGAGAAAAGGCATACAAATGTTCTTAACGTGTATACACAGGAGCCGTCGGAACGAAGACCCAACCCCCCAATGAGGTACAGAAGCTTATATACCATCTTGAGGTTGTGGAGAGAATATGGGCTCAGAGTATGGGCAAAAACAGGTTTTGGTTGCAGGACGCGTTATGGGAGGGAGAAAGGAAGAGGCTTGGCTAGCAAAGGGGGCCTTATCATATAGATGAAGCCTCTGGCAGGTAGGAGTCTCAGAGAGAATAGCTGGTAAATGTTTCCTTTCAGTCCTTTAAAGGTGTCAGACTCTCAGTTAATCTTTCCTAGATCTGGGCAAAGGAAGTGCTGGTTGCATTAATACAGATTCTCTACAGATCTATAGATGTGAATTTCCCCAACAAAAGACAGCTTTGCAGGGCCACTTCAGATTATGTCAAAGAAATATATTTTGGAGTAAAACATTTTGATTTCCTTCAATCCCAAACCAGAGCAATTTAAACCTTAAGGGCAGGTATGTTTTCTAAATTTCTAAAGGAGTAATGTAAAAGGAAATGCATGTTAGTAGCTGTTATTTATCGCATACCTACTTCCTATGTGTAATATGAGATTATATTTTTATATATTATTTGAAATTCTTACAATAACTTTGGGAGTTAATATAATCCCCATTTCACAGAAGAAAAATACATCTTAGAGAGCAAAATTTTCCCCAGGTGACACAGCTAAAGAGGAAAGGATCCAGGATTCAAATCAACCCATTAGCTCCTAAAGCCTTTGTTATTGGGCTGGGTGCGGTGACTCATGCCTGTAATCCTAGCACTTTTGGAGGCCAAGGCAGGCAGATCCTTGAGCCCTGAAGTTCAAGACCAGCCTGGGCAACATAGTGAAACCCCATCTCTAAAAAAAAAAAAAAAAAAAAAAAAAAAAAGAAGAAGAAGAAGAAATACATAAATAATAAAGCATTTGTTCTTAACTACAGACCACCTCCTTTCAGCCACATCATGCTTATCCACCAGAGATAATTCACAATTTCTCTTCTCACTGCAAACTCTGATTATTACTTACTTTTACAGGGTTGATATGATTAAGTAATTTTAAAGAATGTGTATCACTTTATTCCAGAATCTTTGTAAAACAAATTAGGATTGTCATCTGATTTCAGGCCATACACAATTTTGTGCCTTCCTCTTCCAAAATGATTCTCAAGCCCTTACTTTTAGAAGTATTGATGGCTTCCGTTTCATTCCATTCAATTCAACAAATGTGTTTGAATGTCTGCTCTCCGCAAGGCAAGGAAAACGTTGGAAAGAGGAGTTAGACTAAAGTTGAAATCTTTGTGTCTAACAGAAACAATTAGATACACTATCAATATTAATAATTTTGCTTGCTGGAATACAGTACAGGAACCACTTCAACATGGCTTTTTCCCTCCAGGCCACACACAGTGAGTGATTAATGAGGAGGGAATGAAACAAAGATGGAAGTCAGGAAGAAAGAAAGAAGGCAGGCAGGCAGGAAAGAAATCTGAAAGACCACTTCTAGCACAGTAGGAAATCTGTACACAGTACATTCTCAAATATTTGTGGAAGTGGAAAATAAGGGATCCTAACCAAAAAGGAAAACAACTAATCAAATTTAACAATGTGGAAGTAGCAGCTGAAGTTAATTAAAGGGCAGGAAAAAAACCCAAAATTTTATTCTGGATCATTTTTAAAACTAGTTTCAATAATAGTTTTTAGTTTTGGCCAATAATAGACTGTTCACAAATCAGCACTTATTTGCCTCAATGTTCTTCAACATAGAATTTGGTAGTTGAAGGGAGATGGGGACTATATGCTGCCATGCCTTGTACAAAGCTCTAGGAATTGGCTCCTTTACATACAAGGGACAGTTTTTGTGTGTATTTTCTTTTCTTTTTTTTTTTTTTTGAGATAGAGTCTTGCTCTGTTGCCCAGGCTGGAGTGCAGTGGCGCGATCTTGACTCACTGCAACATCTGCCTCCCAGGTTCAAGCAATTCTCCTGCCTCAGCCTCCCGAGTAGCTGGGATTACAGACACCAGCCACCACGCCCGGCTGATTTTTTGTGTTTTTAGTAGAGACAGGGTTTCGCGATGTTGCCCAGGCTGGTTTCAAACTCCCCAGCTCGGGCAATCCGCCCACCTCGGCCTCCCAAAGCACTGGGATTATAGGCGTGAGCCACCGCGCCTGGCCGTGTGTACTTTCAATGACAAATGTTTGTTAACTGTTTAAGAAAAAAAAATCCTGGGTATTTCAATGAGGAAAGTGTTTAAATGATCTATTCTAGTATAAGACTCCAACTAGTCTCCGCCAACCACTAAACAAAAGTACTCTAAAAGTCACACCTGATAGGCACTAACCAGAAAGATAATAATGAAAGCAAAGTTGTATTAAGCACGTACTATGTCCTATGTATGGCGTATTTACATGAATTGTTATAATCAGTCCTTATAGGGACTCAACATGTGAACGTACACTTTACAGATGAAAATAGTTTAAGTAATTTGTCCAAGGTCACCAGGTGGTAGTAAATGGTAAACCAGGATTTGGCCTCAGGCAATCTGATTCCAGCATATGCTTTCAATGACCATGTTATTCTGTCAGTCAAGGTCTGCTAGTTGTTATATTTTTCTTTTCTACAGTTAAACAGATTCCTTTTTCTCCTCCAGCAGTAATATATAGGCAATTGTATGAGAAGCTATTAACAACGGTCATTGTGGTTAGCCAACAGAGTTTTGCTAGAACAAAGAAAATAAAATACAACATTCCTTTTAAAAATCTATTAAATTCTTTCTTCTTCTCTCTCTTTACCTAGTGCTTATCATTCAGAACAATCAACAGGGGAACTTAATGCTTTCTTCTTTGGAGAGTGCAATATCCTACAATCCAATTAAGTTAAACCAATTAAAATGCCATTTGTAAACCCAAGATGTTTCCAGGAGCTTGCTATAGCTGTGGAGCATTTTTCAAAATCATGCAAAGGAGAAAAGAAATGCTTACATTAGAGTGCATTTGTGAACTCCATTACCTTTGTGAACTATATACACATAATGCCAATATCTAGATCAAAGGTTCTCTGTGTAGTTTCCTAGCCTAGCACTATCAGTATCACCTGAGAACTTGTTAGAAATGCAGATTCTGGGCCTTACCTGAGACCTACTGAATCGGAGTCCCCGGGGGTGGGGCCTAGCAATCTGCATTTTAACAAGGCCTTCCAATGATTCCAATGCCCACAAAGGTTTGGAAGTCACTGTGCTGTCAGAACAACTGCAACTCACATGTATGAGTGTAATGTGTAGTTGTTTTGTTTGCCATACCTTTATGTAAGTACTAAGCAATATAACCAGTTTATAAGCATTACTTTTATATATATATATATATATATATATATCCCTTCCCACAGCTTTTGCTTGCGATGAAATTTAAAAAAAAAAAAAGTTTGCATTGAAAGGAAGGCTGATCTTTACCATATGTTATAATCTGTATTTCATTCTGAATCCTAAACCTGTATGTCTGAGCACACCGCTAAGTTGCAGAAAAGTTTCAGGATCTTTAACTGCATACTAATCGCAATTCGAAAACTGCCTGTTTACCTTCAGTATTTACTAATCTTTGATGGCATTTATCTTATACTTTCTTGGGCAAAAGAAATGGTTTCAAAATGTGACATAGATAACACTCTTCTTAATGATAATCTAAGGCCTTCCTAAAAATGTGGAAAATAACACTTCCCTAAACAGTAATTGTACTATGAAAATAAAATTTCATTTACACAGTAAGATTCTATTTGCACTTGTTTTAAGTGGTAAAGAGAATATGAACTGTAAGCCTAGAATTCGGAGAGATTTGCCTCTTCTTCCAGTGCCCTTTGCATCCTGGGATGCGCGGTGCAGTTGGTGCATGAAACACTGACGAAGGGAAGAAGCCAAGGACAGTAATGGATCCTGTTAGGTCAGGCTTCACAGGAAAGTGAGGTTGTATCTTACTGGTGAGAAGTGCCTGCTAAGAAAAGGACTTGCCCTGGGAAAAAAATATTAGTGCTTTCACTTTCCTCTACTGCCATTCATGGGTCATTCATGACATTATATAAATGCACAAAGTTTTTTCCTTTTTCGTTAATTCATTTTTTACTGACAAATTACAATTTTATATATTTATCATGTAAAACATGATGTTTTGAAATATATATACTTTGTAAAATGGCTCAGTTGAGCTAATTAACGTATGCATTCACTCACATACTTATTTTTATAGTGAGAATACGTAAAATCTAGTTTCTTACCGAGTTTCAAAAATATAATACACTGTTATTAATGATAGTTACCATAATGTGCCATAGATCTCTTGAACTTTTTCCTCCTATCTAACTGAAATTTTATATCCTTTGACCAACATCTCCCAAACCCCTCAACCTTCACCTCCAGCCCCTGGTAACCACCATTCTACTCTGCTTCTATGAGTTCAAGTTTTTTCGATTCCACATGTAAGTGAGATCACGTGGTACTTGTCTTGCTGTGCTTGGCATATTTCACTTAACACACTGTCCTCTAGGTTCATTCATGTTGTCACAAATGAGTTTTTCTTTCTTGTATAAGGCTGAATAGCATTCCATCATCTATATATATCACATTCTCCTTACCCTTCCTTCCATCGATAGACAGACTGATTCTGTATCTTGGCTATTGTGAATAATGCTGCAGTGAACACAGGAATTAAAATATTGCTTAGACATACTGATTTCATTTCCTTTGGATATTGTATTAGTCTGTTTTCCCGCTGCTGATAAAAACATACCCGAGACTGGGTAATTTACAAAAGAAAGAGGTTTAATGGACTTAGAGTTCCACGTGGCTGGGGAGGCCACACAATCATGGTGAAAGGCAAGGAGGAGCAAGTCATATCTTACATGGATGGCAGCAGGCAAAGAAAGAGCTTGTGCAGGGAAACTCCCCATTATAATACCATCAGATCCCGTGAGACATATTCATTATCACAAGAGCAGCACGGGAAAGACCTGCCCCCATGATTCAATTACCTCCCACCAGGTCCCTCCCACAGCATGTGGGAATTCAAGATGAGATTTGGGTGGGGACACAGCCAAACCATATCAGATATATACCCAGTAGTGGAATTGCTGGATCATGTGGTAGCTCTACTTTTAGTGTATTGAGGACCCTCATCCTGTTTTCCATAATGGTTACACTAATTTGTATTTCCACAAACAGTTTACAAGGGTTCTTTTCTCTCCACATCCTCTCCAACACTTATCTTTCATCTTTTCCATAACAGACATCCTAATAGGTGTGAGGTGGTATCTCACTGTGGTTTTAATTTGCATTTCCCTATGATTAGTAATGTTGAATATTTTGTTCATATATCTATTGGCCATTTGTACATCTTCTTTTGAGAAATGTCCATTCAGGTCCTTTTCCCGTTTTTAAATCATGTTGTTTTCTTGCTATTGAGTTAAGTTCCTTATATATTTTAGATGTTAACCCCTTATCAGATGTATGGTTAGCAAATATTTTCTCCTATTCTGAGGGTTCTTTCTTTATCGTCTTGATTGTTTCCTTTGCTGTGTGGAAGTTTTTGAGTTTGATGTAATTCCACTTGCCTATTTTGCTTTTGTTGCCTATGTTTTTAGTGTCATATTTTTAAAATTCTTTGCCCAGACTAGTATCATGTAGCATTTCCCCAGTGTTTTCTTCTAGCAGTTTCATAGTTTCAGGTATTACATTTAAGTCTTCAATCCATTTTGAGTTGGTTTTTGTATATAATGTGAGAAAAGGGTGTAATTTCATTATTTTGCCTGTAGATATCCAGTTTTCCAAGAACCATTTATTGAAGACACTGTTCTTTCTCCATTGTGTATTCTTGGCAACTTTGTAGAAAAACAGTTAACCATAAATGCATGGGTTTATTTCTGGGCTCTCTATTCTGTTCCATTGGTCTATATGCCTGTTTTTATGCTGTTATCATGCCATTTTGATCACTATAGCTTTGTAATATATTTTGAAGGCAGGTAGTGTTATCCCTCCAATGTTGTTCTTTTTGCTCAAGATTGCTTTGGGTATTCAAGGTCTCTTGTGAGTCTGTCCAAATTTTATGATTTTTTTTTTGTTTCTGTGGAAAACATCATGGGAATTTTGATAAGAATTGGGCTGGATCTGTAGATTGCTTTAGGGAGTGTTTGGGAAATTTAACAATATTAATTCTTTCAATTCATGATCACGGGATATTTTTTCATTTATTTGCATTTTCTTCAGTTTCTCAGAAAATTTATTTCTTACCATGTGTCCACACTTGAAATTTTTATGTTTATTTTATTAATGAAGGAACCAACAGGAAGACAGTAAAGTTGGTTCCAAAAGCAAAACAATGAGGAACAGAGCTTTATATAGCCAGTTGGGAAATAAATGCCGAAATGAGTTTCCCTAGTTAGATACAAGATTGGCTAACTTTCTACAAGACAATAAGATATCACCGTTGGAGTTAACATCTCTACTAGGTTACAGCATCCTAACGACTTAATCCTGAAAGGTTATGAACTATCTTCCCCTTTATATTTGTTTATATTTGTTCATCGAATATACTGTGGCCCAAAAGTGTCAGATCAGGGTTGTAGTTGGCTGAATGGTGGCCAGATATAGCAAAATACATGATTAAATTACAGGACTCTGGAGAAGGAGGCTTTCCTGAACTATTTGGGTGGGCCCTAAATGCAACCACATGTACCTAAAAAGAATAAGGCAGATGGAGTTTTGAGAGAGAAGAGGAGGCAACATGGAGTGACGCAGTCATAAGCCAAAGAATGCCTGAAGCCACTAGGAACTGGGAGAGGTGTGATGCAGATTCTCCCCCAGAGCCTTCAGAGGGAGCGTGGCCCTGCTAATGCCTTGATTTTGGAATTCTAGTCTCCAGAACTTTGAGAGAATAAATTTCTGTCCTTTCAAGTCAACCAGTTTGTGGTAGTTTATATTTGTTACACTAGCCATAAGAAACTAATACAAGGGTCAAGAAGACTTAGAAAATTCTCTCACATGATATCAAGAAATCACGCAACCTCAATTTGCCTCTTTCAGTGTTGGGCATACATTTTTCTATCACAAGTTCTTTTGCTTTTGCAAAGAGTATAAATTGGCTGCCACAACCCTGGAGTACAAGAAACGTCTTATTATTTTTATTTACTGATATTAAATCTGGCTCTAAGACCCTACTTGCCAGGATGATATGATAGTTGGCTTCACTTTTATGTTTCAGGTCACCCTCCCTGTGTCAGGTGTCTGGGTTAGGAGGAGGTAGTAGCTTTCATGGGGCCTAGAGAAGGGAGGCTACTTGTTCATGGTGGCCCATGAGCCTGGCCCACCCAACAGTGAGGCGCTGATGCTCCTGCAAGCCCAGAGGTACTCCACCACCCTTCCCTCTTCTGACCACAGACACCCCTGTAGGCGCCTCACCCCTGTGCTGCCTGCGGGCCTTGCATTTTCCTAGGCAGCCCCCTCCGGCATTCAGCTGCCATTGCCCACTTCTAAAGCCCAGGCAGTAGGACCTTGCTAGCACAGACCTCTGCCACTCCAGATCCAGGACAAAAAACAAGACCCCTTTCAGTCTCCTATAACTTCCTCCTTAGCCTCCTGGATTGAACAGAGAACCTTGACTGAGAACACCTTCTGGGGCTAAGGAAAGAAAATATCTTTAATTCATTCATGCATCTATTCATTGACAGCGTATTTTCAACAACTATTTATTGACTACTTATGGAGCACCTACTGCCTGCTAGGAGATACTGAGGATACAGAAGTATTCCCAACAAAGAGGAGGAAACATAAATTAATGTTTAATAAATAAACGTTCCACATGTATTAAAGCAAAACACAGACTAACACTGTTGTTTACGGTCATAATTACTTCATTATTGCTTGCAATCCACAGTATTCTTAGGGCTTCGTTGTTGACTCCTCGCCTATGCAATGGCCCCCCAGGGGCAGCCTTTCTCTGTTTTCTGTCTTCCTGGCATGACTGGGTGAGCACAGCCGCCTGGGAGAAGCAGTGTAGAACAGTGGTTATGAGCATGGCCTTGAAGTACCAGCCCTGCCACTTACTAGCTGTATAACTTTGGGCAAGCGAATTAAGCTCTCTGTATCTCAACATCATCATCTTGAAAATGGAGTTGATAATACCTACCTCATGAAGTCGCCAAAAGAGCAAAATAAATTATAATGTCTAAATTACTTAGAGCGGTGTCTGGTAGTACTATCGTGTCACAATAGAAGAGGGGGTCCCCTTCAGGACCAACAATGGTAGAGAAATGAATGAAGAGCAGCTGAGCTATTTGAAGGGCAAGTGCTGTGTGAAGAGGGAAGTTTTGCTGTAGAACAGCGGTTTTCAAACCACGACTGCTTTTCAGAATTACCAGAGGCGCTGTTCAAACATCAAAGGCCCGGGCCCCACCCCCAGAGTTTCTTATTTAATTGGTTGGGGTGGGGCCCAGGCCTGTTCAAGTAATTCCCACGGAAAGCCAGGGTTGAGCATCACTGCTACAGAGCAATCTAACACACATACCATGAAGTCACCCTCCCTACCCCACCTCCACTCTATAATAAAAGGGACCGGGGAAATTCATTTCAAGCCCCTCTCCTCCTATTCCCCAAGGCCTCGCTGTGTCTCAGTGCATGCCTCATCCTGCAGCCCTTAGGCATATGTGGGCACTCATCCCTTGTCTGGCCCTGTGCTGGGCATGGGGAGTACAAAAGTAACCAAACAAGATTCTTACCCTCATGGATCCCCTGGTAGAGCACAGAGGTTGACCAAAAAAAACAAAAAACAAAAATGGAAACTCTCCAAGGTAAATTGTTGAGTGAAAAAATTGAAGAATTGCATGCCTTTTATGTTTCATATGTTTTTGAAACACATTACTGTACATATTACAATACACATTATGTGTTTAAATGTTTATGTAACTGCAGAGAAAAAAGGTCTAGTGGTCCACCTCTTATTTTCCATGATTAATTTTTTTTCGAGATAAGTATTCAATTTTTGTGAAATTAAAAATTAATAACATTTTAAAAACTACAGCGGACTCTTGGGGAAAGGTCTTCTGAAAATATTTGCATTTAGCTAAGTTAAGATGTGTAAATATTACATTGCCTATTAATTGTGGCAAAGCAGTTGGCCTTATCAGACATGATTTTATCTAAGTGATTCATTATTATTTAATAGAGAGCAATATCCTAAGAAATGAGACATAAGACAGTGCCAACAGAGGGAAAGCAAAAGGAAGAGAACTCTGCATGAGGATCTGCTGTGTACATACGGAGAAAGGCCTGGAAGCCACACTTTCATTTCTGCAGCTTTTATGTTTTTAACCGGAGGCTGATCTTCCTCACAAGCTGAAAGCTTGAATATCAATTTCTAAAGCTAGACTTGTAATGGAGATTGCCCATCCTAGCTGCGTATCAGAATCACTTGGAGAGGTTAACTAAAATATCAAGGCCTGGAATCGAGACCAATTAAAATAAGATCTTTGGGAGATGAGGCCTGAGGAGTGGTTTCAATATGTCCAGGGCTGAGACCCACTGTTGGAAGAATCACGCATGCATGCTCACACACATTTTGACAGCATCTCAGTTTAGGCAACATCATACCAGCACAGTACTCCAAAAATGTCATCAGTCACAGATGATTCTTGAACTCTAGGGAAGTGAAATGGGAAAATGAAAAGCACCTGTATATTTCTATAATAACATGTGATTCTAATATTATAACACTATGTGTATGATTGATTTCAGGCTCGACTGACCAAAGAACATCGCTGGGGAAGCGCATTACTTTCTAGAAACCACTCCTTAGAAGAAGAGTTTGAAAGGGCAAAAGCAGCAGTGGAGGTAACTTTTCTTAAAATTAGTTTTTTCTGTTTCATGCTCCTGAGAGTGGCATTTGAAAAATCAAACTTCAGCAAGATAGAAATGAAATGGGTCTTATATTATAGACGTGAAATAGCCATGATTATGATTGTCAAAATGAGACAATCATTTGGTACAGAATCTGGTATAATCAATGTACCAGAGAACATTTGATTTCCCACCATGGATGACAAATATATATTACCTCTTATGCCAATGCAGCGATAGATTAGCAATGACTGTCAGGAGTCCTGGGTCAGAAAGAACTCTGAGTCTAGTCTAGGTTCTATGGTGAGCCAATGCTATGGATTTGCTAGGTGTCTGTGAGGCCAAGGTTCATGCCTTATATTTTTATCTCTCTAGCATCTAGCACAATGTCTGAAACAGAAGATCTTGCTGCCCGTGTGATATATATGTTCCTAAATAGGCGAGAAAAGGGCATGGCTGGAATATTCTAGCTAATGGATTGTCCATCTTGACTTGAGCAAATTTTATTATTAAGAATGTCCAAAAATTGTTGATAATTCAAATGAATACCTGATTGGAACATTGATTTCTGTATTTAGCCTTCTAATAAGAAAGAGAGAGAGAGAAAAGGGAAGAGGGAAGAAAGGAGGGAGAAAAGAAGAAAGGGAAGAAAAAAAACCTAAATAAACAGAAAGCAACTTTTGCTGTTTTTTTAATGCATTTCCTTCCCGAGTAGACTCAAAAAGAGTGCATCACAGATGCTATCTCTGCTACTCATCAAAGCTTTGCTAGATTGCTATTTGAGTGTGGAGCTTTTCACTGAACTTACTTATGAACTTGTTGGAAACTCCGTTTCTATTATGGATATGAAATCTTGAAAATTGAAAGTATTTCTGGAATATGGTTCATTTATGTGACTTGTCTTCCTAGGATTTGCATGAAAGGATTACACTGAAAGGGTGGTCTTTCAGTGCCTCTATACCTGAAGCGCAATAAAATTATATTTGCAGTTTAATATTTAAAGGATTCTTTCAATTCTGGGAAAGACTTCCAGCCATAATTTCAGATTATTATTCAGAAAGCCAATAAGAGAACACTTTTATTTCACCACAATACCATCTACCCAAATTCCTTAATTTTATCCTTTTTTAATTAAAAAAAGCTAATGAATATTTAGTGCTCTTGAATGTGATCAACTGATTTATTTGGTTGAGACCAGCTGAGTTCAATCAAATTGTTCAAATGCATGGAGCCTGTAGCTCAATTTACTTTAAATGTAGGTTTTCCAAAGTTAAGAGCTAATTTAAATTTTATCTTTTGAACTCCTACTGTGTGTAGCACACTGAAATACCACTAAAACGATTATTTTAAACCCATGGAATCTTGGGTAAGTAAAGACATTTAAATGTATCTGTAATGAGAAAGATAATGAATTCACATTCAAAAGACTTAATTACAAAGTAACAGATCAACAAGGGAAGACTATCTATCTATCAAGATACATATATTCACAAATCATTTAATCTTCGCTTTGATAGAGACCTTAGAAGTCGTTTATCCCCACCAGACACACAAACCAAAAAAATTTTTTCTATTAAAACACTTCACAAATTATTACCCTGTTTTATTTGAACACTTCCAATTAGGGGCTACTCACTTCTTTTCAAGAAAATCCATTTCCATTTTGGACAGTACTAATTATCAAAAAGTTCTTTCTTATGCTGAAATTGGCCTACCAGCAACTTGCAGTTTTGGTTGGTCTTGGTTTTACCCCCTCTGGAGCAAGTCAGAATTAATCTTTCCTCTTCATGCCCATCTCAGCCCAGCAAGCCACATCTCCTGGCTTCTCCTTGTCTGTACTGGGACCTGAGTTGTTATCCCAACTTGTCACTAATGTTATATAACTACCTACATCTCATTAACCAATCTAGGCCTCAGTTTCCATGCCTCTATGATCCTTTCCAGTTACAAAATCCTAGGAGGCTTCAAGTTACTTCAAGTAGTTATTCATTCAGTAAACCATACTGGCTGTTTACGTGTACTGGCTGCTGATCCAGGTTCTAAAGATAAAGAAATGATCCAGCATTACTTAGCAGTCTAACAATAGCATGGTCCACAGGACCAATTTGGACAAACCACTTGTTCATTCTACTTTAGTTTCATATCACCTGTAAGTTGAGGGGCTTGGATTCCCAATATACTAAAACCCTGTAAGTTATGTCTTCAAGTAAAAAGAACGGTAAGTACAGAATTCCCAGCAAATCAGAAAACTATGAGCAGAGTTGCTTAACCAGAAGCCTGGTATTGGGAAGCCTCCCTAAGTAATGAAGGGAAATGGTGCCCACCAGAAGGTGTGAACAGGTGTGGAGAAAAAAGTGTGAATGCGTGGGGAAGGAGGAGATAGAGTATTTACATTAAGCTGATGGTAAATCATGCCTCCAAAACTTCACACATATTTACTTCCAGACATTATTCTTACCCAGGCTATATCTAAATTCATAGCGGAAGACATAATAATATGCCTCAGAAGAGTCTTGGAAATATTTATGCTCATCGACCCAGCCACTTCATAGAATTTATCCTAGAGACGTAACTTGAAAGTTGCAATATTTTATCTGTAGACTTTCATTAAATAGTGAAAATTTGGAAAAAGCCAAAGTATCCCATAACAGAGTTTAACTAAATTATATCATATCCTTATAGCAAAATACTATGTAACTATTAAAAATGTCTAGCGATAATTGAAATAGTAGTTTATATATGGAAAGTTTTACAGTATAATCCCAACTTTGTAAAATGATAACAGCATAATAGGTAACATGTTAAAGAATGTACTATGTGCGAGGTACTAAATCAGGAAAATTACATGGCTTATGTCCTTTAATCATCACAGCAGTGCTATGAAGAAAGTAAGATTACTATTCCATTTTTCAGAAGAGAAAACTGAGGCTTAAAGACCTTGCAGACAGTTATGTGGCATTTTATAAGCAATTAAGATAGACTGAAAGTCAACTAGCAAGTTGCAAAACAAGTTTAGCAAGTTGCAAAGCAACAATTCTCACCCAGACTCCAGAGTTTGTATTCTGAACCACTGCATTGTATGAACATAGAGTTTGTCTTAGTCCATTTGAGCTGCTATAACAAAATAACCTGAGATATGGTCATTTATAAGTAGTAGAAATGTATTGCTCACAGTTCTGGAGGCTGAAAAGCTCAAGATCAAGTTGCCAACAGATTTGGTGTCTGCTGAGGGCCCGTTCCTCATAGATGGCACCTTCTTGCTGGGTCCTCACATGGCAGAAGGGCAAAAAAGGCTAACAAATTCCCTCAGGCCTCTTGTATAAGGGCACTAATCCCATTCATGACAGCCCCGCCCTCGTGACCTAATCACCTCCCAAAGGCCCTACCTCTTAATACATCACCTTTGGAGTTAGGTTTCAACATATGAATTTGAGGGAACACATTCAGACCATAGCAGATTCTGTGCCCAAATGTTAGCAATAGTTATTCTTGGGTGGCTGGATTTGGAATGGATTTTTTCTTCTCCTGTTGGCTTATTTGTATTTTCCAAATGTTCTTTCATAAAGATGTATTATGTTGATAATCAAGGGGAAAGTTGTAAGTCATGGACACTACAGTGGGATATAAGATTCTTAAAAGGACTAAAAGTGTCTTATTCTTTATTTCAAGACAAAGAATGGTGATGCAGATTGCCTTCATCAGAGGCAATTTTAAATACTAGTAAGCTCCAGATGAAAATCATGCCTGGAGCAAGTTGAATTTTTCCAAAATCTCTGCCTTATGTTTTTATATCATCTGATTCCAACGTTCTTCCTATTTTACATTCTATTCCATTTTTTGTTATCATCCTGCCTCATGATCGGCACCTGGCCACCTCTCCACTCTTTCTTCTTCTTCTCAGTCCCCTTACTGAGCTCCAGGTGTTTTGGCTTCTGCCTTTCTCTCTGTTCCTCTCCCACACCCAAGTTTACTGCCCACTGTCCCCACCTTCTCTTCTGTCTATATGGAACACTCTTTCCTCCGATCTTCAGGTGGCAGGTTCCTTCTTGACATTCAAATTTTAGCTGGATTGCCAATGCCTCAGAAAAGCTGAACCTGATCACTCAATTGCCATTGCATCGCCTAGGCCTTTGTTTTTCATCCTAGTATTTATCACTGGGTCCTTTCTTGTTTGTTTTTATTTATTTATCTGTCTATAATCTGTCTTTCTACTTTAAAAATGCAGCCTCCATGAGAAAAGGGGCCTAGTCTCTTATTTACCACTGTACCCTAGTATCTAGAACAATGTCTGGTACCTACGAATAATCAATAAATATTTGTTGACTGAATGGATGGATGAATGAAATTCATTCATTAATTATGTTAATCACTCTGTATGGGTAACGCTTTTTTTCATCTATCTATTGTTGTATATAAAGTGCCATATAACCTTCCAACATAACTGTATCTCCATTTTAATAGTTGACATTAAACAATTCTGCCTGAAGCATACAGATTTCTGCCTGGGACTGGGCCGCAGTGTCCTCTGTAATTGTCTTGGTCTTGATGTCAGTCAGAGAGACACATTTATAAGAATGCAGGCTCCAACCAATCTTGCCAGTAACATTGGGCATATTTTGTATTTTAGATGGTATGAACTCATTTTTACTTATATTAATACCTGGAAATGTGCAAATTGACTAAGTTTTTGGCTGAAGTGCCCTAAAATACATTATCCACTGTTGGAGAAAAGACAACTAAAACCACATGAACATGTATTTTTTGTAGTAAATGACCTGGGAACCTGTTGATGTGCAAAGACTGTCATTCCTCAAGCTCACGTTGAACTCTTAGCTCTAGCTAAGCCTTATATGGGTGAGGATCTTTTCCTCCATATCTTAACATTGTATTGAAACATCAAGTCTGGCGTGGTGCCTCATGCCTGTAATCCTAGTCCTCTGGGAGGTGAAGTTTCACCATATTGCCAAGGCTGGTCTCAAACTCCTGGGCAGGCAGGTTGCCTGAGCCCAGGAGTTTGAGACCAGCCTGGGCAACAAGGTGAAACCTCATCTCTACAAAAAGACAGAAAAATTAGCCAGGCATGGTGGCACATACTTGTCATCCCAGATACTCAGGAGGCTGAGGTGGGAGGATCGCTTGAGCCCAGGATGTAGAGGCTACAGTGAACCCTGATCATGCCACTGCACTCCAGCCTGAATGACAGAATGAGACCCTACCTCCAAAAAGAAGAAGAAGAAGAAGAAGAAGAAGAGGAAGAGGAAGAAGAAGAAGAAGAAGAAGAAGAAGAAGAAGAAGAAGAAGAAGAAGAAGAAGAAGAAGAAGAAGAGGAAGAAGAGAAAAGAAAAATTATCTCTACCTAAAGTATTGTAATTTTAGGACAAAGAGATAGATACTCCCATTCTGGGCTTAAAAAATAAAATGCATCTTCCCTGAACAAAAGAGAGAGGAGCTTCCTCTATGCTTCCTCCTGGATTTTCCTTATAGCCAGCAGCCTAAATGCACTGTCCACTAGGTCCCTAGGAAGGATGCACAGGGAGGCACAGGAGTGACAAACTGCGAAGGAGCTCCCAGAGCTCAGTGAGGCCCAAAGCTGCCTCCCAGGAGTCGAGATTTCTACAGAGAATTATGCTTCATCTGCAGAGGAGAGAGAAGGTCATGTAAGAAGTCAGCACACTGCAACCACAAGCCAAAAATACCTCCTTCATCAACGTTAGCAGGAAGGGAAAGAGAGCCAGCCAGCATCTGGTATTGTGTTTAGCTAGTCTCTCTAAGTGCTGCAACATTTAGAATACATTGGATTTAGCAACACATTCATCACATATGCCTTAGCTGCTTCCATGGGCCAGGCACTGTGCTGGGTGCTAGTAATAGAGAATTGAATAAGATCAATTCTGTCCTTAAGGAGTAATTAAGGTGAAGAATCACAGACAAATACAAACCAGGTGATCACTCAAGTATAGCTTACCATGTGGTATAGTTATTACGGGTTTCATGTCGATCTCCCATACCAGATTGTGACTTCCTTCTTTATTCATCCTTCTTTATGTTCCCAGCACCTGCCATGGAGTCTGGTGCAAATTTTTACTGGATAAATAAGTGAACAAATTAACAATTTATTATTTTAATGCATCTATTTCATCTAAACATCTCTTCACTAGTGAGTGCTTAAGGTATATGACTAACTTACTGACCGACTAACAAAGGATGAACTTTTCCCCCTAGATTCAAAATCACGTTCTGCTTGACTCTAATATTATTATAATGCTTGTTTTATGCCTTTTAAGCAATGTTTTAACAGCTCTACTTTTACCCTGAGGAGGTATTCTTATGAGCAAATTTTTTTAAAGAATAATGAAATATGTAAATGAGAAAGAATGAGGATGTATGGACAAAGTAGAGTACAGTTCAGTCATCAGAGGCAAGAACAGGAAGCATATCCTTACATCCTTCTGGCAAATTAGTTGAGACTATTAAATTCTACTAAGACCTTTAATTTCTGGAACTCTGACTCTTCTCGTCCCCCACTTCTCTTTTCTTTAGCTTTACGTGAAACCTTACTTGTGATAGTTTAACATGTCCACAAATTATTTGATACTCCCTTCAAAATATGGGAGCTTAATTCTCTTCCTCTTGAGTGTGGGCTGGACTTAGTGACTCACTTCTCATAAATAGAATAAAGTGGAAGTCATGGTGTGTGATTTTTAAGATTAGATCATTGTATATACTGTGGCCTCCTCCCTGCTCTTTCTCTCAATCACTCACTCTGGGGTAAACCCAGCTACCACATCATGCAGACTGTTGGCAGCCCATATGAGGTCTCCTGTCCATACCACATGAGGGAGTTATCTTGTGAATGTATTCTCCAGACCCTACCTTGGGATGACTGCAGGCCCAGCCAGCAGCTTAATTCCACCTTCATAAAAGACCCCAGGTCAGGCCATCCAGCTAAGTTACTCCCTAATTCCTGACCCTCAGAAACAGTGTGACATAGTAAACGCGTGTTGCTTGAAGTTGCTAAGTGTATGGTGATTTGTTAAGCAGCATTCAATAACTACTCCTCACAGTCCCCAGCCTCATCCCATTCCACTACTCTCTTCCTCATCTCCATTCCTAACACCATTTAATACTCCCAAAATTGGAAGATTACCCTCGTAGCACAGAAACAATGTATTCATTCATTCTGGATGGGAATTTTTCAAACTATTCCCCTACTATCTAGCTGGTTCTAAGCTTGTCCTCTCTGATCCCCAAAGGAGAATGAATGAAAACCTTTTTTGTGACAGTCCATGTTCCTTAGGGGACATTCAGCCCTTCACCAAGGATCTGGTTGGGGACTTTTGCATTTTGTTCTGCAAAGCTCCTAGACCTCTCTTCATGACAATCTTCATTGAAAGCAGCTTTCTAACCTTCCATTTATATGTCCTATTGCAGAGGGCACAAACCTCAAGGCTTCAAGCTAACATTGCCTCCCACAGCATTTTATGAAAAATCATAGCAAATTGGTAATTACTGTTATAAGAACATGGGCAGTGAAAAAGTTTACTGCTAACTAGTAATTCCTTGTTCTAGAAATACAGGTGATTGCTATGGTATGAATGTTTTGTCCCTTTAGCATTCATAGGTTGAAGCCTAATCCCCAGTGAGATGGTATGAAGAGATGGTGCCTTTGGGAAGTGACTAGGTCATGAAGGTGGAAAATGCTCTTATAAAAGAGATCTGAGGGAGCTTGTTTGTCCTACAAACATGTAAGGATAGAGCAAGAAAGCAGTTTCAATGAGGACCAGGCCCTCACCAGACACCTAATCTGCCAGCTCCTTGATCTTGGACTTCTCAGCCTCCAGAACTGTGAGAAATAAATGTTTGCTGTTTATAAGCCACCCAGTTTATGGAATTTTTGTTATACCAGCCCAAACAGGCTGACAGTGACTTTCTTTATTTCTCTTTAACTAACAGATGCCATGCTCAAAACAACACAACAGCTAAACCCAGCTTCAGTGACATAAACTCAAAAGTGCTTTCCATATAGAAATTTTGTTTTTACCTGAAATTATTCCCAGTGTATATACTATAGGTCTGATAGGCATCTCAGAAATATCAAGTTATTGAACAAAATTGGAGACCATTCTTGAACTGCTTTTATTAATATAGGATTATATAAGAAACTGCTAACTTGGGTGTCCTCCTAGCAAGAAAATTATCCATCTCTAGCACCTCCTCAAATTTTCTTTTGCTTTCTGTGACAATATTACCTCTTTGAAGTGGAAAGAATTAATGCATTAAACATTCCTTAAACCATTCTAACTTAGATTCAGTATCCAAAAAGGAGAAAATCTTCTGATAATGTATGAAAACATTCTTTGGGCAATATTAAAGAAATCTTGAAGTTAACTGCTTAAAATAGAGATTTCCTAAAGATTGGTTTGTCATGTTAGCTAACATCCTTCACAAGTCAAATGTACATAAATCATATGTTGTGAGTTCATTGGGAAAATGGCAAAACTCCCTTTGCTCTCACATTGATTAGATTTTCTTCTGTTTTAAACAAATAAAATTTTACTTCCAAAAACAATATGAAGCAGAGTTAAGAATAATGGTAGAATCACTTGCAATGAATGCTGACAGATGGCAAGGATAAAAGTATAAGGCAAGATAAGGCCTGGCACAGTGGCTCACACCTATAATCCCAGCACTTTGGGAGGCTGAGGTGGGTGGATTACCTGAGGTCAGAGGTTTAAGACCAGCCTGACCAACATGGTGAAACCCCGTCTCTACTAAAAGTACAAAAATTAGCCAGGCATGATGGTGCATGCCTGTAATCCCAGCTACCTGGGAGGCTGAGTTAGGAGAATCACTTGAACCCAGGACACAGAGGTTGCAGTGAACCAAGATCACGCCACTGCACTCCAGCCTGGGCAACAAGAGCAAAACTCCATCAAAAAACCAAAAAAAAAAAAAAGTATAAGGCAAGATAGTCTTAGATAAATTTGTGGATAAGTGATCAGTTAAAAAAGAGGGATTTACAGTCTATGTCTAAATTTTTAAGGTCAGAATTATGGGTAGTTGCCATATCCTTTCACTTCTTTTTGATATCTACTATATAAATCCTAAAGTAATAAAAATATTTAATTTGACCCATTCTAACAAAACCTTAGTTATTCACAGATAAGTCTTCTAGACCATCAGATTTGTAGACTACCTCCAGACCAAAAAGTAGTTTGGAAAATTCCCTTAACTTCAAATCTGAGAAATCCACGATCTGCATTCTGGATGTGATCTCATCCATCCATACTTACCGAGCAAATAAATGGAGAAGAAAGTGAACATGAAAAGACATAGACTCTATGTGAGCCAGCCTTGAGGAGTTACAGACTATTCTGTGCTTCTGTTTGTCCATTGGCATGTCCAGGACAATAACTTTTACTCTTTTCTCTTCAAAGAGAGTCTCTAAACACCAATGGGACAGTAGCTTGCAAGTAGTTTGAATCATTTCTTGGAAGGCTTTGTGCCCAGGAATCACATGTTAAACTTACAAGAAAAAGGAAAGTAGCATAATAAGGTATGTGGAAAAAGTCTCAAACTAGATGTAGGTCCTCAGTCTAATTTTGAAAATATGGCATTTGGGCCACAGCTTTTTCATTAGTAAAATGCGTGGTTGAAATTAAATTGGATTTCATGTACTATGAGATCAGATGGAAAACAGATGAACATTTTATTTTAATAATTGTGCATTTATTTTCATATATACTTAAAAATATAATTAGCACTTCAAACTGGCGATTTCACAGACATGATTTAGGCAAGGCTTAAGTAGATTTTGCCTATATAAGTAAAAGAACTGTATTAATTACAAAATACATTGTATAAATAGCAAAAAAGTACAGAAATGACAAAAGTTATAAAGTTTAGGAAACTGGTATTGATGATTCTTGAGGTCCATTTATTACTTAGGGTAACACTAGTAGCTATAAAAGATTCCCCAAAATGGAATTGCCCAAACAAGATAGTTTATTTCTTTTGTGTGCAATTAAAGTCCCAAACTAGCAGGAAGATCTACCCCATGCCATTATCCAGGGTCCCCTGTTCCTTGTAACTTCTTTCTCCTCCATCCCCAAGGGTGTCATCCTCATCTGCATGGTCGATTCTTGCTCCATTCCATGCAGGGAAGAAAGAGCTTGAGGAGGCAGTTCCACTTTCCTAAAAGCTCTGACTCAGATCTCATCTCCTCACACGCCATTGGCAGGGACTTAGTCAAGCACACCACAGCACCACCATCCCCACTGACCCCTACCCCAAACTGCAAGGGAAGCTGAGAAATGGCCACCATTCAATTACCACAGTTTGAGGGCATTTTGATTGGCAATGAGCAGTTTCTGCCACAGGGCCCTTCCAGCTCTGATATTCTAAATAAACTTTGAGTTGTGGGAATATTAGAAACCATCACTCTTTCTGTTTCTCTGTCACATGCACACATTTATTTTACTGTTGAGAGAAGTTGCTATTAATTCTTCTTTTCTTTTCTTTTTTCTTTTTTTTTTTTTTTGAGAGAGAGATTTCACTCTGGCACCGAGGCTGGAGTTCAGTGGCATGATCTCAGTTCAATTCAGCCTCACCTCCTTCCGGGCTCAAGCAATTCTCACACCTCAGCCTCCTGAGTAGCTGGGACTATAGACATGTACCACCATGCCTGGCTAATTTTTATATTTTTTGTAGAGACAAAATGTTGCCATGTTGCCCAAGCCGGTCTTGAACTCCTGAGCTCAAGTGATCTGCCCACCTCAGCCTTCCAAAGTGCTGGGATTGCAGGTGTGAGCCACCACACCCAGCCAAATTTTTGTTTCTATAGGAAGAATAACATAATTTTATTTCTGTCGAATGCTCAAAATCCTATATTTTCTTAGCAGTGCTGCACTGTATAAATCAATCATCAGTATTCTATAAAATTTTCTGTAGCATTGAATACTGTTACTCGTTGTTTATTGAAAAGGAACAATAATGAGATCTGCAGGTTACACACTTTATTTTTGCCTTACAGTGAAGCCAGGGGTTAGAATAGTTTTGGTCTTTAGTTCTATATTCAAGTCAGCTGTCTGCTTATTCTGGTTTTTATTAAAAAAAAAAAAAATTTACCCAAACGTTGGAACACCAAGGCAGGAGAATCACTTGAGCCCAGGAGTTCAAGACCAGCCTGGGCAATATGGCAAGACCCTATCTCTACAAAAGATCTAAAAATTAGCCAGGCGTGGTGATGCAGATAGTCCCAGCTACTCGGGAGGTTGAGGTGGGAGAATCACTTGAGCCCAGGACGTCAAGGCTGCAGAGATTCCTGTTTGTTGCACCTGGGCAACAGAGAGAGAACCTGTCTCAAAAAAAACAAAACTTGTCTCAAAAAAAAACTTTTTATAAAGTAAAATCAAAATACTGAATGACTAAATATTCTTTCTGACCAAAAACACTTAAGCTGCTTATTGGTTTAATATGTAGAACATCAAATACACAACCATTCAGGATTCAATGGAAAGTTGGTAAACTCCCTGTGGGCAAAGAGACGTCTTGAATTTCCTTTATTCATTTGACTTTATTCATATGATATGCTTTAATATGCTGGGTATATAGCTGTTTAATAACTAAATACTTCCTATTGATTAAGAGAATAATCCTTTTCCATGAGGGCAACCCGTTATACCTCTTCTTCCCAGGTGATCAGTCATCAGTACCTTAGATCTTATATTAGTCGGGGTTCTCCAGTGAAACAGAACCAAGAGAAGATATAGCTGTATATCAATATCTGTATATCAATCAATATACAGATATCTATATATCAATCAATATACAGTTATCTGTATATCAATCAATATACAGATATCTATATATAAATACATATGCACATATATATCCACCCACCCCATCCAATATCACACTATATCACCAACAGGAGATATATCAATATATACAGACATATCTCCTATTGGTTGGGTGGGGTGGATGGATATACATATATATATATATATATACACACACATGGAGAAAGAGAGGGAGAGAGAGAGAGGGAGGCAGGGAGAGCGAGATCTTCATATGTAGATCTCTATATATATCTCCATATTTAGATTTATTATCAGGAATTGGCTCACACAATTGTGGAGGCTGAGATGTCTCAAGATCTGCCATTTGCATACTGGAGACTGGTGAGTTTGGGGTGTAGTTCCAGTCTGAGTCCAAAGGTCTGACTGAGTACCAGAAGAACCTTTGGTGTAAGCTCAGTCTAAATCTCCTGGTCCTGAGGACCAGGAGAGCTGATGGTGTAAGACCAAGTCTGAGGACAGGAGAAGACCAATGTCTCAGCTCAAGCAGCCAGGTAGAGAGAGTAAATTCTCCCTTTCTCTGTCTTTTGTTCTATTAAGGCCCTCAACAGGTTGAATGATGCTCTTCCAATTGGGGAGGGCAATCTGCTTTACTCAGTCTACTGATTCAAATGCTAGGCTCATTCAGAAATACCCTCATAAGCACACCCAGAAATAATGTTGAAGCAAATACCTCAGCACTCCATGGCCCAGTCAAGTTGACACATAAAGTTAACCATCACAGCTGGGGAGGTGGTGGGGGTGATGAAACGAGGTTGGTTGATGGGTGCAAAAGTATAGTAAGATAGAATAAGTTCTAGTGTTGAATGGCACAGTAGGGCAACTATAGTTAACAATAATTTATTGTATATTTCAAAATAGCTAGAAGATTTGAAATGTTCTCAACACAAAGAAATGGTAAGTGTGTGAGGTGTAGGATAGCCTAATTACCCTGATTTGATTGTTACACATTGTATACCTACGAAACATCACATATACCTCATAAATATGTACAACTCTTACGTATCAACAACAAATTTTAAAAACTAACTGTCATAGTTTTTTTTTTGTTTTTTTGAGACAGAGTCTCTCTCTGTCACCCAGGCTGGAGTGCAGTGGTGTGCCCTCAGCTCCCTGCAACCTCTGCCTCCAGGGTTCCAGTGATTCTGCTGCCTCAGCCTCCTGAGTAGCTGGGATTACAGGCACCCACCACCATGCCTGGCTAATTTTTGTATTTTTAGTAGAAACGGCATTTTACCATGTTGGCCAGGCTGGTCTCAAACTCCTGACCTCAGGTGATCTGCCCGTCTCAGCCTCCCAAAGTGCTGGCATTACAGGCGTGAGCCACCGCGCCTGGCCCATCATAGATATAAATGACATTCCCAGAGGTCTTCTCTGGAACCTCTGGTACTGTCCTGTGAAATGTCACAGGCCATGTTAAAGTTTGGGCCTAGTACCAGGGATTTATAGGGCCCAACCCATCATGGCGGAGAAGGAGCTGAAATCCAGAGATGTTAAGGGACTTGGAAACAAATATACATTGCTGATTATTGGCAGGCAGAACTAGAAACCACATTTGCACTTTTCCTTGGAGCTGTTGATAGAAGAAGGAAACTCTGAATTCAGATAGTAAACAGTACTAGAAATTATCTGAACTTGGAATTTGGTTGGAAATATATTTTTCTTTCCTTATCTCAGATTTTTCTTATTAATCTGTTTTAATTTATATTAAAATTACTTGATATTCTTGGAAATATCCAGCAGTCAGTGACAAGGGCAGAGCTACCTTTAATGGACTGAGAGAATTGGAGGCATGGAAAGAGACTAAGGAAAGTGCAGTGGAGTATTAAAACATACCCGGAAAGTATTCATACCATACATGAGCCACAAGCAAATAATTGGGTATGTATGTGATTTCCTGTAAAAAGCTGAGTTATATGGTAAAATCTGAGAATAAAACACTTATAGGGATATCCTATCTTAGTGACCTTGTATCAGAAGAGTAAAAAATGAATAAATAACCTCAAGTCAAGCCCCCAAAAATCAGAATATATTGGATTATTGGATTATTAGACACAAATTGTTTCCCACATCAAAAAGCTGGAGTAGCCATATAAAAGGGGTGAATCCCTGTCCTTCACATCGATGAAGTGGCTATGCAAATATGTACAGGATTAGATATCTGATCTGGCTACAGAAGAGAAATAGATAGATCACACGATTTTTAAACGTAAATGTGAAAAAAAGATTTAATTTTCACAGAATAAGTCTGACCAATCTGGGTGAGTTAAACTTAGGTATGTTTCTGTAATGATAGCAGGGTGTTTGTTAAAGATATTAATGTAGCCTCCAAAGTGAATAAAGAACACACTGGAGAAAGATGCATTTATTTATTTAATATTTTTTGTTTTGTTTTGTTTTTGAGACGGAGTCTCGCTCTGTCGCCCAGGCTGGAGTGCAGTGGCGCAATCTCGGCTCACTGCAAGCTCTGCCTCCCAGGTTCACGCCATTCTCCTGCCTCAGCCTCCCGAGTAGCTGGGACTACAGGTGCCTGCCACCAAGCCCAGCTAATTTTTTTTTTATTTTTAGTAGAGACAGGGTTTCACCGTGTTAGCCAGGATGGTCTCGATCTTCTGACCTCATGATCCGCCCGCCTCAGCCTCCCAAAGTGCTGGGATTACAGGCGTGAGCCGCCGCGCCCGGCCGAAAGATGCATTTGAAGTTAACCACTTCCTTGTCTATGACTCATTTGGTCTTCTAAAGACAGTCTTCCTTTCCAAAATGATCTATTTTTGATGCTAAAGCATTTGTTTCCCACCTATCATGAATAGACACTGAATTATAAGAATCAGAATTAAGAGTCACCTCATAAATTAGATTGAAGTTTTAACTAGCCAGGTGGCAATAATACAATATGGTCTTCAAAATTAGAGTTATTTCTATCATCAGGGAAGTTTCGTTTTACAGATCCACCAAATCACAGTGGTTATTTGGATCAAGTAATAAAGACATGACCCCATTCTAAATAACGGCTTTGCATCCTTCAGGTTGCCTGAAATGGGTGAGAACACACACACACATGCACACACGCACTCAAATATATACAGACCACTGTAAAGTTAGGGTTCTGGATTTATTTAGGCAAGGATCCGGAGCATAATGGAAGTGAAGTGGTCACATGAGCAGAAGCAGATGCAGCTTCTCAGTCTAGCTTCCTCTGGTTCCAGAGACCTGAATATGGGTGTACAATTTTGGTTGACACCACTTCTGCAAAGGAGGCCTTTCACACCTGGTCTCTGCCTCATTACTCAGGAAGAACTTGCATAATCCATCCTGAACCCATTCAATTATCAGGCTACATGCAGGTGTCAGGAAAGATGGGACCTCATGCTGTGTGTCCATGGGAGGAAGGGGAAGCAAAGGTAGATAGATATGTGGCCCAGTATCCCCAAGCACTGTCTGTACCTATAGCTTCCCAGAAAGCCTTTCCCATAAGGGCTGACCTTTTACAAAAATTAAAAAGTACATAAGAACCTTGGGAAAAGAGTAGAAGGAAATGCAAAAGTATCAACAGTGATTAATAATTTATCTCTGGATGGTGAGATTGAATAATTATTTTTCATTGACAATTTCCATATTTAAAAAAAATTACCTATAATGACAACATATTAATTTTATAAGGTATGTTGTTTGCTTGTTTTCTTAAAATATGCCTTGTGTATTAGATCAGGGTCAGGAGATAGGTTCTAGTTCTCCACTACTTGCTGCCCCAGCAGTCTTAGAAAAGTCCCTTTCTCTCTGCAGGCCTCAGTTTCTTCATCTATAACATGATACCATTAGATTACATCATGATACCCAAATTCGGCTGCCATTGGAACTACCTGCTGAGCTTCCAAAAATCTTGATGCCTGTGTCCCATCCCCAGAGATTGTGATTTAGTTGGGTCCTGGTTGTACCCAGGCTTTGGAATTCTGAAAAGATCTTCAGGTGATTTGATGTGCAGACAAGTTTGGGAATCTCTGGACTCAATGATTTCTAAGGCTGTCCTGCCGTGATGATCTGTGTCTATGATTCTTCATTTTTGCCTAGGGCCAGCCCTGAGTATCAGTTCTTTTTTTAGTAATCACTAAAAAAGAATATTCCAAAACTTTCCTGGGTAACCCATTTCGATGTCTTGCAATCGTTTCAATCAGAATATATTTTCTTTATGTCTACTCTAAATTTCTGCTCCAGTAATTTAAGCCATGATGGGAAAAGAGAACATCTAGTATGATTGGATTTGTGATTGAGTTCCTTGCATGAACTTACATCACCAGCTTCAGTTGTTTTTCACTCTTAACTAAATTCTGTCATTGCCAAATCTTTACCTAACAAGTCCCTTTCCAAGTAAGGGGGGAAATGCAGGATTTCTCATTACTATATTGCCCAGAGTATGTTTTCCAATTTCTGCCAAAAATCATTCCTTAATCTATGTCCTGTGAAGTTCTTGAGGACAATGTATTTTCATCCTCTAATTTTGTTGCTGTTGATGGTGCTTTCCTTAGTTTTCTCAGATTTTTCTCTATCACTCTTCAGTGGTCTTCCTGCCTTCTTTAGTATATTCATTGAAGTTAACACATCTCAACAAAACTAATTACAAGGGACATGTTACAAAGCATATTCTGGGTAGATGCTCAAAGTTCAATAAAATGACTCTACATACTGTTCTATTTATAAAAATATTTATAAAATATTTATTAAAATATGGTTTGATGTTCTTCAAATTGGACCAAGATTCAGGAAGGATGAATGACATAAACATAAGCCCTCTTTTAAAATTTTTATTAAATAGTTTCCTGTTTTAGCTCTTAACACTAGCTCTGGAGAGTGCTAAATTTGTTCTTCGTATATTTATGACCATTCGATGTGAACCCTTCTGAAGTCCTGCTGTGTCCATTCATTTGCAAATGAAACTAGAAACAGCTACCCGTCCTAGTTACAGAGCTTTGATGACAGAGCCCTGACTCAATCTGACTGCATGGGAAGACTTGGTTCCACATCACAGCTGTGTTACACCTGTACCTGAGCAGCAGCAGGCTAGAAGGCAGAAGCTTTGAAAAGTTGGTGCATGTATAATATTGCCCCATTGTTAAAATGAAATCAATTGAGCAGCATTGTGATCCAGCAAAATTATTCCAGTTTGTTGGACCACTTCATGATTTTTACAGGACCTTTGGAGTATTTTCAAAGGAACAGGAGCATTTTACATAAATCCACTGAAGTATGCTGACTGCCAAGGAACATTTATGACATGACGAACTATGCTGTATGCTATTTATCTCATCTATACCAGTGACATCTAATTTGTGGTGGTGAAATTGATACATTTCTAAAGCCCTGTCGAAGGAGGTTTTTCCTGTATGAAATATGTAGGTGACACATACAGAAGGCACCTCCTGTTTCAGTAAAATATGCACAAAATAGGAAGCTCTGATCATGTTGTGCCACCTTGTTCTGAGTTGATAAACAAGGCAGTAACCTGTTCATAGAATCTGAGTGTAATACATATGTGAGGGAAAACAACTTCAAGTACTTTAAGAAGTTGAATGAATTTAAATCTCCCAAAATTTAATCAGGCATTCATTTGTTTATATAGCATTATAGTTAAGTGACTATTTTCTATCAGACCCTATGTTAGGCATGAGAGATGTTGAAATAAGAGACACCATCTCTGCCTTCAACTTGCTCAGAATCTGGTAGAACATAAAGATAATTAAGAATCCTAATATAATATATTAAGTACTGTAACACAAGTAAGCCCCTGGTCCTCTGAGTGCCTATAGAAGGGATTCATCTGGCCTGGCAGAGACAGAAGGTTTCCCATAGGAGCCAATACTTGAGGGAAAAACAGGCATCACACACACATTTGGAACAGGGAGTGGAAGTGGAATGGAAAGAGAAGGCATTCGAAGCAGAGGGAAGAATACATGCAAATGTACAGAGGCGCAGATGAGTGTGTGGTTAGAAAGCAGGTTGGGGTGGGGGCTGGTGGGAGATCAGCTGAAGAAGCAGGCAGAGGAGGCAGAAACTGAATCATTCAAGCTTTCATCAGCAGACTGGTATGGAATGTGGGCTCTGTGCCAAGCAATGGGTTGTGGTAGATACTCGTTTTTCTCCCACCTCACTGGCGATGCGTTCCCAGTCTCCTTTTCTGTCTCCCCCACTTATATCTCTTTTCGGTCTACTTTTTCTTCTTAGCCATCTCTTTCAGTCCCATAGATTTAAATATCCTGATGGCTCTTAATCTGATTTTTCAATATTGACCTCTCCTCAGAGATCCCAAATTGAATGAATATCTAATTGCCTACCGATACTGCTACTTGGGTGTCCAACCTGGGAGACAAGAGAGTAACTCCATCTCAAAAAAAAAAACACACACACACACACACACACAAACAACTTGACGATAGTTTTCCATTACAAATAAAACAAGATGCAAAATTCTTACTTATGGCCCATGGGACCTGATCTGGCCCCTGCCGTCATTCCCTCTTGTCCCTCCTCCTCATTCCACAGGACATTCCAGCCACATTGGCCTCTCTACCCTTTCATCCCTCCAGGCTCATTCTCATCTCTGCATCTTCTGCCTAGAATGCTGTTACCCAAGTTATGTAGGTATCAGCTCAGATGTTACCTTCTTTGAGAGGTGTTTTTTGATCAACTTTTCTTAAAAACAAACAAAAACAAACAAAAAGAACTTCCATAATTATTCTAACAATTATTTATTTGCAGTGCTAATAACTATGTGAAATTATATTATTCATTTATTTGTGTATTTTTATTATCATATCCTTCCCCTGGACTGGAAACTCTTAAAAGCAAGAAGCCCTGTCTTACTGCTGTATCTCCATTCCCTAGAATGGTGCACGGATATATAATCACAAACTACTCAGTGCAAGTGAAGAAAAACTACAGAAGTTATGTGAGTTTCTATGGCATTGAAAAATAGAACTCAACCTTCTGTGAATGGAAGAATCCTGTTTCTTTTTCTCAGTATAAGACTTTGGCACAATAGCTACATTTGGTTAAGATTTAATAATCTAGCGCTCAATTGGACATTTCTGTCTTATTTCCTTTGGAAAAATTTAACCAAGTGACAATGTTTATTATTTTGGAATCCAGCAGTTACATCTGTAAAAGCCTGACTGCAAAGTGGGTCTCAACTCATCTTTAATGTAATTTTTAGCTAAAGAATACAATGGGTATTTTTGTCACCATTTGAAAAATATGATGCTGAATTACAGTGTATTTAAAGAAAACAGTATAAAACCCTAGGAACAATTAAGTCTTTAGTTGAAAACCTTTAATTTATGTCAGTTGCTTTTTAATCCGCACCTAATTTTGTAAACAAATTTCAATCATCTTCTTGGAACTGGAATTTTTCTTGAATCTCCTCATTTAGAGTGAAATCCTTATATTTCCTTACCTCAAGGCCAAGTGGAAAAGAAAATGAATAACATTGCATCTCATATATCACCTGCAAAATGTATCCCCTTGTCTTTCTACCGAAAAAAAAATAGATTTTTTTTTCTTTCTCAAATGAGAAAGCCTTTCTTTATCAGAGTCTGGATTTGCTGATTAGTTTAGAGATTGTGGTCTCCATAACAACGAATACATTTAACAGCCTGTGTTGGAAACTTTTTCTCCTTAAAAGCCTGTCATTGGAGAGCAAGCTATGTCAGAACACTGAGGATAAAAGATAACATTTTAAAATATATATATAAAGCGTTTCCTTCTTAAGTAAAAACAATCAATAGATGGCTAAATTATTTCTTTTTAAAATTCCTTAATTTGAGAAATATCTTTATTTGCTCTTATCCTACCATCTTCTACAAGTATCAAGCTTGTCAAGCTTGTACTGTTTTGCACACACATTTTCTATCTTACTTAATCTTCAAAATAATTCTAACAGTTATTAGTTAGACAACAGTCAAGATGCAAACCCAAGTCTTGCAGCAACAAGGATAGTGATGTTTTGTACATAACAATGTAAAAGTTCCCAGGCCTAATAAAAGACATAGGTTTACAATCTAAACGTTTTAATTCCTAGTCAAACTCACAGAACTTATCAGAAGCAAATGAATTTTTGGCTTTTAAAAAAGTGACTGTTGATGTTTGTTTAAGAGAAGCTATAGTAAAGGTCACCATTACTCTTTAATACTCTTGAAATTGAATGTATGTAGAGGCAGCCCAGTACAACCAAGTTAAATGCAACTTAAGGAAACTTTAATTTTCTGAAATCTGAATCACATGATATCTCTGATTTTTACCTGTTTTTAATTTCCTTTTCTCAAATTGTTATTGGAATAAACAGACAAAACACAAGTGGAAAAAAACATTATTAGTACTAGGTAATAAGAAGGAATGCCACTAAAAGGCCAGAAATTTTGAAGAATTTCAAAAACATTTTAAGATTATTCTTGAAAGAAAAGATACATAACGTCTTTATTAACAGTCTGTATCTAAAAATTTGATTTTTCAGCAAACACTGGAAGGCCAAGGTAGATATTTGATGGATGGCTACATGCAAACATTTAAAACTTTTGGGGGAATGCAACACACCAGGAAGACTACTCTATGGCCATCAGGAGGATAATACTGAGAGTTTGGACTGCACTCCTTAGCCAGGGTTCTCACGAACTAAATCAACTAAAATCTAATAGATCCAACAATGAACCAGATGAGGAGTCTACCTGTTTTAACCAAGCAGCCTGTTTATTAATTTTTACAACTGAGTTTTGACAATACCCAATGTATTTATCCATGTGCAACAAGAAATGCCAGCAACTGCACAGATTTCTCCATGATCAGCTAGTAGGTAGCAATTCCACTATTTAGCATCCCATGACTGGGTTAAATCAGAACAGATAGTGCGAACAAGTTAGTCTAAAAGTCTAACTCTATAAAAGGGACCACTTGTACAAATTGAGCAAACAGTTATGTAAGGGATGTTGCTAAAGTTAGCCACCGGGTGGACTAAAGGATCTCTTAGGCTGCGTAAAGATCTGGGTATGGCATGATGACATAATGGATCCAATGCTTCATCAAGTTATTCACAGAAGCTACTGATTGTGAAGTTACAGCATTATCCTGCCAAGTGAAAGAGGTAGGCATAAGTGAAGAAAAATTAAGAGAGTTAAGAGTCTCATCATGATGAGGAGTCTTGTTCCAATGTCTTGGGAAAAGCTGTTCACAGTAGGAAGTCAACAACTTCTCATTCTGAGTTGCAGTTTGAAGGTCTCAGTTACGGCATCAGGCACTTTGGTAAACTCAGTGTGGCCTACATATAAGGATGAGACTTGTTCCTTGAAATTTCTTTTGAATTGTTCACTTTCAGCTTATAGGGTTTCAGGAACAGAGCAATTCTTTTTCTTAGTTGAAAATTTGATAGCCAGATATTGAAAGAAACTAGAATTTAGGATCCAGTCCAGTCTACAGGTAGATAACAAAAACTCAAAAGAAATGAATAGGAATACAATCTAATAACAATGTATTATAACTTTTCTTCTAAAATATAATTTTTCTCTCTATAGTCACCCCGATTTCTGTCAAAGATAATCAAAGTAAGACTAATTTTTTGCAAAATAGTCTCATCAAACTTGGCCTGATTATTTACATAAGTGCAGCATGAATAGTGATTGACCACATAGGCTCTTTTTAAGTCTGCTTTGCTGGCATTTTTGATAAGGTATCTCAGATTAGACTTTTCAAAGTCTCTCAAGGCTAAGAAGCCCAAACCAAGGTAGACTTCAGACTTTAGTCTAAAATATACCACCTGAATAATCCCATGACTATTGTCAAAAGACAAAACCACAACAAATTTGGTTAAATGATCTAATTGATTTTTATTTGTGATTCATGAATAAGCATAGCATCTACCTAATTCTAAAAATTTAGAAAAGGTTATCTGATGAGCTGTGCAGAACAAGTTGACTTGTTCAAAGCAAAAAAGAGGCTAAAGAAAACAGAAACAGGGACCCAAAAGTGGCCTGTTTGGGGATCTGTCTCTTCTCTCTCTCCTGATTTCTCAAAAGGTCAAATAAATCACTTAGTTTTGGTGGCCTGTAACTTTAGCATGAGTGACTCCATTTTGATTTGGTCTCTTGGGCCTAGTATAGGAGTTCAATACAAATCAATGGCCTCTATTGATATGTAAATATATCCATAATAAAGGATTATAAAATTATGTGCACAGTAAAGTTCTACTTTCACAAAATAAGTATGCATCTAATGTTTGTTGAGCACTTATTATGTTCCAGCCACTCTGCCAAATATTTTATAAGTGTTATAAAATGTGCTCCTCCTGACTATCCTGTGAAGTAGGCATTTTAACTCCTTTTTATAGATGAGAAAACTAGAGCTCACAGAAGGAAATAACTGGCCCTTGGATTCAGAGTTGACGAGCAACGGTTTTTACATGTAAATGTAAGGGGAAAACCTAAAATAAGATATACTGAAGTGCTCTCAGTGATTACATCTAGATAGTAAAATTAGGAAGGTTATTTTTTCTTTTTGTTCATGTATTTGTCTAATTTGCCTACAATGAACTTGGCTTGCCTACATTATTTTCTAAAAATTTTCTGAAGTATTTGATCAAAAAATACCAATACAGATACCTAAATGAAATAAAAATCATTGTCTTCTCATATTTTGAGTGAATTTTAGGAAGTCTCTAAAATACTCTCCTAACACCCACTTAAATCTAAGTTTGAAGATTTCAGTGATCCCTAATTTAAATCTGCTTTAATCCCATTCCGGGCCATCTGGACAGTTAATGGGCTCTTTGGAGTTCCCCATATGAAAATAGAGCATGTTTATCGTTTATTTTCCTTAAATATTTAGTTAAAATGTGGGACTACAATTATCCCTGAAAACAATCTTTTAATTATTCAAATGTCATGACAGCATAACTTTAGATGCAACTATGACCTTCAATTCACATTTCTCTTGAGTCAGCAATGTTCTTCAGATTCTAAATATACTTTTAAAAAATAAATCACAAGCTCTGCCTCCCAGAGAAAAAAGACAAAGCCACTATTGCTGTTTTGTCCTCTCAGAACTTAGGATTGTTTTGTGCTGTGCTAGTTAGCAGCAACCATTACTGACTGATATATTGTCTCACATCTCTGTGAACATTCAAATGATATAAGAAAAGTGTTTTTATTTAAAAAAAAAAAAAAAGCAACAACAATAACATCACCTAACCCTGGTATAACTCTTCACAACTTACAGAAATATTTTCCAAACATTTGGATGTGAGGAAAGGTTATTTGATTTGGCTGAGATCAGATCTCTAGGGGAGTGGTAGCACCAGGACAAGAGTGTACGTTTTCTGACTTGGTGCAGAATACTTTTCAACACCCCAGCTGTTCCTTCCAAGTGATTGTGAGACCCTTGAGGTCAGGAACTGGCTTTTTCAGCTTCATAGCCTAAGAACATAGCTGCCTCCTCCAGCTTCTGTAGCCCCAGGAACCTGGTCCTCTTTAGTTTGTAGCCACACCACTCCAGTCTCTGCCTCCATCTTCACAGGCCATCTTCCTTCTATGTCTTCATGTGTCTTGAAATGGCATCTCCTCTCTTTGTTTACATGTTCTTCTTACGAGGAAATCAGCCATATTGGATTAAGAGCCCACCCTAAGAACCTCGTCTGAACTTGATTACATCTGCAAAGACCCAATTTCCAAGCAAGGTCATATTTATAAATTCTGGGTGTTAGAACCTAAAAATATCATTTTGAGGAACACAGTTCAACCCATAACAGTCCCATAGCTTTTCCAATCATTCTAAGATAATAAAAAGCTTCCAGACACTTTTGGTCTCAAGGACAGTATTGTTTCAATCACTAAAACATCCAGTCCTCTATAATAATTATATGACTCTTACATATTCACAATTTAGAGTTTCCCACTCCCCAAGCTAGGAGCACATTTAGGCCTAGTCCTCTGCCCAACCTTCTCTCTCCCAGCCCTACTCCTTCCCCCTCTGCTCACTAGCCACAGTCTCCAAGGCCTCCACGGCAGGGCCCAAAGCAGTGAGGGGCAGCAAAGGAGCCAGCCATGTGTGGTGGGTATAGTCATGAGCCAGCCTAGGTGCTCTCTGGGCTTGATGGATGTTTACCACAAGCACATTCTCTCATGTTCTGCTTCTGTGGGTCCCTCAGAGATTCCTGCAGGGAATATCCAACTGCAGTTTCAGTGAGACTGTCACCAATCCTCACCCTTCCAGGAAGGCACCTGGGTGGAATTCAAGATAGCTCCAGGAGGCCTCACTCCTTGGTGGCCCAGATCTGATCCATGAGAAACACATCCTTCACCGTTCTTTTCCTAGAAATGCTCTCCCTCGGCTCCTTCAACTTTAGCCATTTTATCAGAGTTATAGGTGAAATGTTGAAAACCTGTATTTGGACAGAGTGCAGTGGCTCACACCTATAATCCTAACACTTTGGGAAGCCAAGGAGAGAGGATCGCTTGAGCCCAGGAGTTCTAGACCAATCTGGGCAACATATGGAGACCGTGTCTCCACAAGAAAATAAAAATAAAATTTAGCCACGCATGTCGGTATGTGCCTGTGGCCCTAGATGCTTGGAAGGCTGAAGTGGAAGGACCGCTTGAGCCAGGGAGTTTGAGGCTGCAGTGAGCCATCATTGCACCACTGCACTCTAGCCTGGGCAAAAATAATAATAATAAGTAAAAAATTTATAAATGTTGTAAATGAAAAACCGTGTGTGTGTGTGAGAGAGAGACAGAGAGAGAGAGTTTACCATTCCTTTTGCAAGTGCAGCATAGGTAGACTAGGTAGTCAGGCACCTATTATTGCTTCATTCTTTTTTTCTTTTTTCGTTCTTTTGGAACCACAGCCAACACTGAAAGAGTCCCATTTTAACATCCCACTGTAGTTTCTTTCATTCCTGATAGAAAAGAGGCTGAGAGTGGAATCACTGACCTTCTATTTCTAAACAGAATGAACTTGGTTTGTCTCCGAAAATTAAGTGACAAGAGATAAACAGAAGGGCTCTGTTCTGCTCTTTTGTCCAACCTAGATAATATTTGCCAAGCTACAATATTGATTGATCCTTAAAGCAAAGAACAGGTTAGAGAGGCAGAGAGGGTTGAGGGGAAGCAAGGTTGCATTAATGAAAAGTGTGCAACAGTAAGAATTAAGAGATGTGGTTTCTGGCCCTGGTTATGTTATTAACTAGCTATTGACCTTGGACAAGTAACTTGCAAAGGTCAAATATGTTGAGACACTTGAAAGCTCTTTTAAAACTATACATATTCAATATTGTTTCTCTTTGTAAGAAGTAATGCAGTTTTGTCACTAAATCCTCTTATTTCTTCACTCAGAAAACCTCTTAGATTCACGCTTTCCTCTCCATTCCCACTGTAATCATTCAGGCTAAACCCAGATTACTGCAATTGCTTCCTAATTTATCTCTCTTTGGCCCTACTGCCCACAATCCATCCTCATAAGGAGGAGTTGGACTGGATGTCCTAAGGCCCAGATTCTATCAGACAATAAGCAAGAAAAGAAAACATAACTGTTCCTTTCCCCACTCCACTCCCATCCTTAGCCTAAGCTATGATTCAAAGAAGGCATTATTTAGTTTAACAGTTGAAGATTAGTTACAAAGCTAAATAGGTAAGTAGGTAGGTAGGTGGGTGGGTGGGTAAGTAAGTAAATAGGTAGGTGGGTAAGTAAGTAAGTAGGTAGGTAGGTAAGTAAGTAGGTAGATTGCTGGGTAGGTAGGTAGATGGGTGGGTGGGTAAGTAAGTAGGTAAGTAACTAGGTAGGTTGGTGGGTAGGTAGGTAGGTGGGTAGGGTAGGTAAGTAAGTAAGTAGGTTTGTGGGTAGATAGATAGGTAGATGGGCGGGTAAGTAGGTAGGTCGGTGGGTAGGTAGGTAGGTAGGTGGGTAGGTAGGTGGGTGGGTAGGTAGGTAGGTGAGGGGGTAGGTAAGTAAGTAGGAAGGTTGGTGGGTAGGTGGCTAGGTAGGTGGGTGGGTAAGTAGGTAGGTTGGTGGGTAGGTAGGTAGGTGAGTAGGTGTGTAAGTAAGTAGGAAGGTTGGTGGGTAGGTTGGTGGGTAGGTGAGGGGGTGGGTAAGTAAGTAGGAAAGTTGGTGGGTAGGTGGGTAGGTAGGTAGGTGGGTAAGTAAGTAGGAAAGTTGGTGGGTAGGTGGGTAGGTAGGTAGGTGGGTAAGTAAGTAGGAAGGTTAGTGGGTAGGCAGGTGGGTGGGTAAGTAAATACAAAGGTTGGTGGGTGGGTAAGTAGGTAGGTTGGTGGGTAGGTAGGCAGGTGGGTGGGTGGGTAAGTAAGCAGGAAGGTTTGTTGGTAGGTAGTTGGGGAATAGGATCCCCCAAGTGAGAAGCCTCCCTCTCTCTCTCTCTCTCTCTTTCTCTGTCTCTCTCTCTCTCTGTCGCTCTCCCCCCACCCTACCCCAACATCTAATTAAACACCAAGTCCTATTGATTCTGTTAAAGATCTCTCAAATCCACCTATTTCTCTCCTTCTCCACTGCCAGCACCCTACCCTAGTCACTATCATCTCTTATATAGACAACTGTAACAGCCTTATAAACATGTTGCTGCCTTCGGTGTGGAGAATAGAATGCCCTATGTATTCCATTCTCCTCATTTCAACCAGAGTAATCTTTCTAAAACACCGATCTAAACAATGGCTTTACACTTGTCCTTAGAACAAAGTCCAAGCTTATTCATCTAACTGTATAAGGTCTTTTCTGATCTTGAATATTCTATATCCTCACCTCTGACACCTTCTGCCTTCAGGTCTACACTGGCATCGTCATAATCAGTTCCCAGAATGGGTCCTGTAATCCTTCTCCTAGCTTTTACATATGCTGTTCCTCCTACTGGAAATTTTCTTTCCTCGTGCCATTACATGGCTGACATTTGTTCAACCTTAGAGTCTCAGTTATCTGCTTCCAAGAAGAATCCTGAACTCCTAAGTCTAGTTTGGGTTCTCTCCTCTCCCAGAGCACCTTTCCTCCTCCTTACCCCAGCCCTTATAATGCTGTATTGCATCTGTCTATGCCCCAGCAAATTGCACACTCCAGCAGCAGGGTGAGCATCTCTCTTGCTCACTGCTACACTCTGGTGACTAAAATACCGCCTCCCACATAGTAGGCTTAACCATAATGTTTCTGAATAAATTAATTTAATGTGAAAGTGTAATATGATTACTTTGAGAAGATGCTACCCTTCAAATTTTATGAATTACTTCAAAGAGATTCCATATTTTTAAAAAATCTATCATATAAAGACATTAGAAAAGCACTGCGGTCTTGTAGATTTTTTTTTTTTTTTAGACAGAGTCTCGCCCTGTCACCCAGGCTGGAGTTGGAGTGGACTGGTGCAATCTCAGCTCACTGCAACCTCTGCCTCCTGGGTTCAAGCAATTCTCTGCCTCAGCCTCCCGAGTAGCTGGGATTACAGGCACCCGCCACCATGCCCGGCTAATTTTTGTATTTTTAGTAGAGATGGGTTTCACTATCTTGGCCAGGCTGGTCTTGAACTCCTGACCTCATTATCCACCCGCCTCAGTCTCCCAAAGTGATGGGATTACAGGCGTGAGCCACCGCGCCCAGCCATATTTCTTTTTTAAAATGGTAGACATGCTTTCCAAATGTGATCTTACTTACATAATAGCCCCTAGATGAATGCAGATATATATCATTTGTTAAAGTCTAGCAAATCTTGCTAATACAGGCAAGTGACTGAAAATGGAGGAATGTCAGTCCATCTAGAGTCTCCTCCCCTTTGTCTGTCAGGATCTGTGGAAAAGAGTTCTCAGAGAGTGTTGTTTTTTCCCTGGCCGGTAGAGTCTCTGGCCTGGCATTTTTGGGGAGCCTCTCTTTGTTTTGATACCAGGAATGAGGCAGCTGCTGCCAAGAAGCTAGATCAAATGCCTAGTATCCTTGGCACAGAAAATATTTCTCTAGTCCTGTCCAAATTAATCCTCATAGGCCAATAAATCAATACAACAGGAAAATATGGGATGATTTTGGCCATCTGGAATTTTTTGAGGCATTGGTGGGTATAACAGAAACTACCTAGCTCCACATTAGCCACGAATAGCTGTATATTAGCTCAAGGTAACACAGACACGTTCACCTTCCCACGTGATGCCACCAGCACCAGATCCATGGCTGGAAGCTCCCTGCAGCTTTTCAGAATCCTTGCCTTGCTGTTGAGTCAGCCAGTTTGATTTCAGTGTCAAAGAAAGCAGCTTCAACCATTTTCCTACCCAATAGCCTCGTAAGATAACAAGCCAGATCCAGACTTTGTCTTTACATTTGGTCAACCATTTTGACAATCAGGTAGTCATAAAAAGGGGGGGGGGGGGGCGGGGGAGGAAATCAGAATATCAGGGCAATATGATCAATACAATATAAGTGATTTTTTAAATTGGACTTTCCCTGCCAAAATGAAACAGGTTTTTTTGCCCCCCTCCAAATATTCTGAAAGAATGAGAGGAAAATACTATTTCCACAAAGTAAAAGGTAGTATCTATATGGGCTTTAGATATAGCAAGTTTAAGGCCGGGCGGTGGCTCAAGCCTGTAATCCCAGCACTTTGGGAGGCCAAGGTGGGTGGATCACCTGAGGTCAGGAGTTCGAGATCAGCCTGGCCAACATGGTGAAACCCCATCTCTACTAAAAATACAAAAAAAAAAAAAATTAGCCAGGCCTGGTGGCAGGCTCCTGTAATTCCAGCTACTCAGGAGGTTGAGGCAGGAGAATCGCCTGAACCCGGGAGGTGGAGGTTGCAGTGAGCCAAGATCACGCCACTGCACTCTAGCCTTGGCAACGAGAGCAAAACTCCGCCTTAAAAAAAAAAAAAGATATAGCAAGTTTAAATTATTTATCACCAAGGAAAATATTACAAAGGAAAATGCTTCTAAACTAATCCCTCTGTTGACGTTTGCCTGCATCAAAGGAAAACGGGAGAAAAGAACCCGTTCACTCCTAGACATAAGGTTGCTTAGTTGTAGCTATAAATGCTGCCCCCGGGTGGGCACTTTCTGTGTTCTAAGCCAAGTACTTCACATTCCTTCATCTCACTCAGTGCTCACAACAGCCCTATCAGCAAAGTGTTACTCCCATTTTAAGGTGGAGAAACTGGGACATTGAGACATTCAGTAACTTGTCCAAGGTCACACCACCATTAAGTACTGAGATTCTAACCTGATCTAACTCCAAAATTCCTGCTCTTAATCACTGTTCCCAATATAAAGCAATGTTTGGTGCTATTAATTTTGCAGGCCCTGAACAAACCATAGAACTTAAAATTTTTTGGTCATCAGAAAACAATTTCTTTATCAGAGAATTTCTCTTACTTAAGAAGTTCTGAAAACAACTATAGTATGGCAGCATCAACTGAAACAGTCCAGAGAAAAGCAAAAATAGTAAAGGAAATTGGAAAAGGTTTGGAGAGGTCAGAAACTCCCCAGCAATCCCACTAGACTAATAAATTAACTGTTTTCATTTTTTCATGTTTCTTCCAGTCTTTGTCTATACTGTATACATAATTATATGCAGTTTCAAAGGTCATTTTAAATTACTGGTTAGTACTGAGAAGATGAATATGTCAAATGAGTGTTCTTCTCAAAAACACACCAAAAATTATTTTAATTCTTTTCTCCACATTCTGGGTTTCATTTCCCTTTCTAGAATAATAACAGCAACAAAATCTTGAAGAATTCTGATTCACACAGCAGATGTGAGGATGAGAAAACCTGCTGGCTAATTGGAGATGAGTTTCACTGGAAGCAATCACGTAAAACAAACTATGTCATAGACTCTTATTCCTGAAAGCTGGTCGCAGGATACACAAAAATTAGCCCACCAAAGGTCTCTGTTTTTGTGGAACTGTAGATGCTCATACACTAAGGCTTTATCTCAACATTTTCTAGAGAACCCTAAACACACACACACACACACACACACACACACACACACACACATAGTTCAAGGTAAAATACATTTAGGAGACTGCTGCTCACATACCCCTCTCAGAGATTTAAAATATACATTAACATATGAAGATCCTGGGAAGTCACACAGTAAGGAACCTGTTTCCGTATGTCCAGAAATTGCAAACTCAGTTGGCTACAGGGCCAGGCAGGTAAAGGTATGGACCTGGTGCTGACTGTGGCAGAGACTACATGCAGCATCTGAAAGTTGCTGCTTCTAGAAATGCGGGTCTTGTATTAACAGATCTTCACAAAATGTCTGAAATCTGGGTTTTCATGTGAAATTTCTCATCCAGGATGAGATGGGAGAAAAAGTGTATCTTGGCTAGATCTGCTAAGGAAAACCAGAGCCATACAGTCGTTAAAGCAGTAAAAGCAGATTTTATTCAGGAACTATTGCAGTGGGTGCCGAGGGGAGGAAGACCTCAGCATAGAACTGGGCTCAGTTCCGAATACAGCATGGACAAGGAGGGATCCAGCCAAAGAAGGATGGGTATCAGTGAATGGGAAATTACTAAGAAGAGACATCAGGGGTTGGGAGGATTCTGGCTGAACCCACCTTTTTAGGATTTTTGCTGAAGGCAGGCCTGGTGATCAGACATCACCTGTGGGATGGTGGGAATGAAAAATTTGGTCAGATGTAGAGGCAATCAGATATCAAGAGAGGAATTCTGTCTAGACTGATTTAGCAGGATTCTTGCTAAAACTAGACTTCGCAAGGACAGATATGGAAACCTGGGATTGAAGCCTAGTTGAGAAAAGGGCTGGGGGGAGATTGACTAAAGTTTGGTCACTGAATTTTCTGTCAGATCTGACCTGTAGGCTACCAATTTGCAGCCTTTAGCTTAACCTAAAGTAGCTGAAGCTCATTTGGCCACAGAACTCTGTTCCTAGAACAGTCTTTTGGGAGATACTAACACATTTCATTGGCCTACCAACCCTTCAAAGAAGCCTCCAGAGTAAAGTCCCTTCTCTAAGCCTCATCTTCCTCCGCTACTCCAGTCCTCTGGCCTAAAGTAGTAAAAGATGTTCCAATTACTGTGGCTGTGTAGCACATTACTCCAACACCTGTGGCTTAAAACAACAATTGCCCAAAACTCTGTAATTTGGGTAGGGCTCAGAGAGGATGGTTCATCTTTGTTCCACAAAGTGTCAGAGTGGCTTGAAGGCTGAAGATGAGGGTAGAAGGCTGGAATCATCTGAAGGCACACTCACTCACAAACAGATTCTTGGATGGATTATGCTTGTAGTTACTCGAGACATCCCTGAGACTGATGGCTGGAACACCTCCATGTGGCCTTTCTTTGAGGCTTGGGCTTCCTTGCAAGGTGATAGCTAGATTCCAAGGGTGAGTGTCCTCAGGAAGAGGTAAGCAGAAAGTGTATCACCTTTCAGGGCCTAGCCTCAAAAGTCACACCCGGGTATTCCCATTGTGTTCTATTTGTCAAGGCAGGCATTCAAAGACAGGGCAACAGACTAACTCTTAATGAAGTCAGACAAGGTTCTGAAGAGATGGGAGCCAGAAAAACTGCTGTAGCCATTTGGGGAAGAAGCAATCGACTGTCAAAGAAAATAATGAAGTATTTTGATTTCTGGTTGTATCATTTACCAATGATAGTGTGAGACTGAGCAAGTAACTTCATCTCTTTTTGCATTTTATTGTTCACCCTGTCCTGAATTACAGTTACCACTATTCTTATTTTATCATTAGGCACTGAGCTTCTTGAGGGTAGCATCCACATCTAGATATTTTTGTTCTGGCTTGTTTCATTTCCTAAATATTTTCATAATGCAATGCACAGTGACAAACATGTAGTTTAGGCTTAGTAAACATGTGTAATACTTTATTTTTTAAAACAAGTAGAGAGCTTCCTGGTGAGTTTTCATGACTTGTAAACATGTCTAAAGAAAAAGAAACCCATTCAGGAACTGACTCCCCCTCCTCTAGTTCACTGCTGGCTTTTTTCATCACATAACCTGTTATCATATGGAACACAGAAAAGATTCAAACCCCAAGACCCTCTGCCCATGTCTACATGTCCCCATCTCCTCGTGCCCATGGTAAAGGAGCCCTAGTCACCAGCCCCTACTTGCCTGCAATAAAAAACAGCCACTGAGAAACTGGCCCTGCAAAACCTTATGCCTGAAGCACAGAAAGCTTCAGCATATTCCATTGCACATTAACAGCAGTTCTTTTTTTGTGAAGGCAAATACCACAGGAGCCAAGAACACAGATACAATCATGTGAAATTCCAGTTCTGCAAAGACATTCGTTTGCTAATGAATATGCTAAAAGCCTTTCAAAAGTGACCCCTTCCTATTTAGACAACATACTTTGCTCTTTGTTCTTTAATATTCCATTTCTGTTTGCCCTCTTGCCGGGTAAGGAGGAAGAGAAAGGAAATAACAGAACACTATCTAGGATTTCATCTGTTAGAAATGGCTCTTGATTTCCTTCTACCAAACTTCTTGAACCTTATATTGTTTATTTCCAGCCTCCTGTGCTCATTCCTCCCCTTCCCATCATTTCCAGTCTTTCCTCCCCACATTTCTGCAGCTACCCTGCTGGCACATTGCTTGGTGAGAGCCTCGGGCTGTTTGCCCAGGTGCCTGCCAGCATCTGGAGTGATGGCTGACTCCATTGAAACAAGTAAGAAGCATGTCTATCCCAGAGGCAACTAGAAAAATCTGAGTGCTAGTACCAATATTTTTGTTTTGCAATACTTCTGAACCACACAATTCACATAGTTTATAAGATTGCATTCCCTCTGTATCCTGGGAAATATTATTTTTCATTTCCAAGCAATAAAATAGCATTAACTGCTGATTCCTTAGCTCTTAGATGTTACAAGTTCTAAGCACTTCACATACATTGTTTCGCTTAACCCTTACTCTTAAGAGATTTTTTACAATTTACAGATGAAGAAACTGAGTTAAAGAGGTAAACTAAGTTGCATAAGGTCACGTGACAAGGAGCCTAGCCAGAATTACAGCCTGTTTTACCTGAGGCCAAAGCCCATCTGTTTTCCTCCCTACACTGTTCATTCTTTTTAAAATTTAACTCCTTTTTTTTTTTTCAGCATACCCCCACCAATATTGAGACCTATACTGTTTAGATTGAGAAAGGGGAATGCATGACAGATCCATATTTATCTCACAGAGATTTGATTAATTTTGAGCCTTCCCGTTTGGCTCAGTAAATCAATTCATTAATAACTGCAACCAGAGACACTCACAGTTGTTAGAGACCAAAGAATTCTTTGGGTCAAACCTCCATCTGATTTGTGAATCATCTTTACAGCACTCCTCACATTGGTCATTCCATCCCTGAAGACTTCTAAGGTTGAGGAGCCCATTTCATTTTCAGGCAGTTTTGTATTGCATTTGATAAAAATTTGTCCCCCTGGAATTGCCTTTCATTTCTCCTGGTTCTGCCATTTGCAAAACAAAGCTGGGCTGGTTTGCTCAGCTCTCAGCATCCCCCTGATGATTGTGTTAGCAGGTGAGTTGCTCCTTTACCCATTCTTCATCAGCAGGGTTACTCCTGCCCAAGGTCACTCATGCCTGAAGAGATTCCAGTTTGTCAATGAGACCACTACATGGGACACCCAGCACCATACTAAGAGCTCAAACTAATTCTGACCAATTGAAATTCTATCCCATCCTCCATGAGAACACTGCACATCTGTGATGTAGCTCTGGGTTGAATATGTTCTTTGGGCAGCCACATAAAATCTTCAACTAGTATTGAGCTCTTACTCAACAGGAAATATGGTGAGTAGAAACACTCAGTTACCATTGGCCAGCCTGGACTACTGGACCCCAGGGCAGTGAAGCCCCACACTGATATGCACATAATTTCACTTCAGCAAAATTGTTTGTTGGGGCAAATTTTTAATCCAAACTTGCATAGTGGTTTTCATTCCTTGTCATGTAAAAGAAGTACTGCTTTTTTTTTTTTTTTTTTTTGAGATGGAGTTTCACTCTGATTGCCCAGGCTAGAGTGCAATGGCACGATCTCGGCTCATCGCAACCTCCGCCTGCCGAGTTCAAGTGATTCTCCTGCCTCAGCCTCCCGAGTAGCTGGGATTACAGGCATGCACCACCACGCCTGGCTAATTCTGTATTTTTTAGTACAGATGGGGTTTCTCCACGTTGGTCAGGCTGGTCTCAAACTCGCGACCTCAGGTGATCCACCTGCCTCAGTCTCCCAAAGTCTTGGGATTACAGGCGTGAGCCACCGCACCTGGCCTACTTTCTTTTCTTCTGCATAGGCAGAGCTGGTTGGGTTGGTTTGGTTTGGTTTGGTTTTCTCAAGTTTTGATCCAGTGACAGTTAATCAATGGAAGTCTAAAGAGGCAAAAAGAAATCCAGACTCCTCCCAGGAAGAATTGGCACTTAATCTCACATTGATTAGTTCCTTTACAGCACAACCCCAGGATCTTTCTAACTGACAATTACATTTGACCACAAAATCAAAAGTAGCTCTATGTTAACTAGATGACTAAAATAAACTGGTGAATTGGAATTGATAATATGCTGCCATCCCTTAAACTTTCCTGTTCTAAAATACATTGCTTCTTTTCTTATTCTTCATATCTTAATATAATTAATATTAAATTAATATTGCCCTGGTTCTTATAAAAAAATTTTGTTTTCCAGTTTTACAATCAAAAAAGTGAAGGAAAATAACATCCAATGTACTTTTGGGAAAACATTTTAAAGTATAATTTTTGGAGATTATTAAATAGACTAGAAGGCCCCTTTAAAAAAAAAAGTGATTCTGTGCTAAGATCTTCCTTCTGCCTTATTCTGATCTGAGTCAATCCATGTAGACAAAGAAGCCTGAGCTGCTATCTAATGAACCCAATCTTCTCACTTTACAAATGAGGAAAAATAACTTACAGATGAGTTAAAGTGACTTGCTCAAATTCTAGCACACATCTTTCTTCTTTCAAACCACTGACACAGAATATCAATGATGAAGGAATTCAGAGGCAAAAGATTGCTCTAGTGTGGGAATGTTGAAGAAAACATCATGGAGGAACTGAAATTGAAAAGAAGTAAGCATTTTTTTTAACCAAATCTTACTTTTCCACCGAAATAACGTATGCTAGCAATAGAAAATTTGGAAAATGGTAAAAAGTACATTAAAAACTGATGGGATAAATTACTAATAACCTCGTTCCATAAAAGAGTTATACAGCAGCTTTCTCTACAGTCTTTTCTCCCCCAAATCATTATTGTGGTTGTTTTTCTGTTATTGTGATTATACTACTTAGCAAGAAACATTATAACTCAAGAACTATTCAATATTGTAATAAATTATTCATAAACATCATTTTAATTGCTGCGTAACAGTCCATTATAGAGGTTTTACCATAATTTTCTTAACCTTGATCTTATTTTTGAGTAATTGCATGGAAGGGAAAGATTTAAATGAAGAGAAGGAAGATGTCTAGAAGAAGAATATGTTTTTACAGCAGATGAAAACACCAAACTATGCACAGCTTTTATATTTGAGCTTTGCGATTGTGCGTGATTTTTATTTTATTCTCTATATTTTTCTCAATACTACAAAGACACTAGCAAGAACACTTACTTTTTTTGAGCACCTACCATGAACTTTATGCCACAGATGCATTTTCTCATTTAGTTGTCATAACAACTAACCAAAATTGCTATTATATCTTCATTTTAAATATAAGGAAAATGAGACTTAGAAATATTAAGAGATTCACAAAAGGGCAATGACGGAACAAGAATTTGACCCAGGTCCATCCAAGGGGAAAGCTGCTATTCTTAACCACCATGCTGCATATCCCAATGTCTTTATGAGTATGTACTATATTTTATCATCAGAGAACTATTCTTAGACATGGATATGGATGGCAAATAATAGCTCATTTCTGATGTAAGCAGATAGCTTGTTACACAGAGTATAAACAACAATCTACCAAAATCCCAGAAGAGCTAAGAAAATCATCAATAAATAAAATCCCCTCAGTTACGTCCGAGGTCTTTAAAATTCAGATATGTTTCAGGTTTCTCTAAAATTCATTTAAAATAGTGAGAGGAAGCAGCGTTAATTGTAGCTACGTGAATGAAGTCTGGATTCTGCAACAGGATGAAAATTGATTATACTAAAAGTAGTCTTCTGTAATTAAATGAAAACTGTGCTCTGCACTTTAATTAGTCAGCAGTAACTCATTTTAAGTGGTAACAGTGAGTTCTGGTGTATCTCATTAAGTGAGAGCCCAGCAGCTCTACCTCAGCTGAGGTTCTCTCGGTTTTCCAAAGCAGCCTTATTTATGTATCTACTGCTCTAATTTCAAGCTGCAACAAAGGTAATGCATCCTTTGGTAACTCAGATGTACACATTATCAAATCCTTCTCTTTCATGCAGAAGACTTGTAATATGCTTTAAATTCCAAGGACTCTCACTAGATGAATGTATTTGCCTTGGAAAGTATATACAGTCATTGGCCTCTCGTATCACCCAATGGGAGTCTGGGAAAGTCAGCAAACATTGTAAAATTCACTTGATAGATTTGTCTTTCCTTCTACTGCAGACAGGTTAAACCTGCATCTTTGAAAAGCTATTTAAAAAATGAATTCCCCCAAATATTTTCCAAAGTTTTTAGTATCTAATAATTCAGGTTTTGTGGTATTAAAAAAAGGAAAGATATTTTTGTTTTGTTGTTTAACCTTATTTTTTAATTATAAAAGCAAAGTATGCTCATCATAGAAAATTCAGAAAGTAGGAAAAGTATGAAGAGGCAGGAAAAACATCCCTCATTATTTCTTCATTCAAAGGCACATTTTTATTAACATGGTGGCATATTTCTTCCTAGTCTTTTATCTAGCCATTGCTATTATATATTTGAGATCATTCTGTTTGCACAATGTGTTATTCTACTAGAAAAAGCCATTAAAAATAAATTTTGATTTTTATTTCTGAGCTGAACCTGGATACATAGTAGCCATTCCATGTGCTTCCAGCATCATGGACATAGATTATCAAGATGCCTGCTGCCTTGTTGAGAGGAGGTCTTTGCCAAAGGGGCGGAACCCGTTTCTGTGAGAGGAATGAGAATTCTGGACATAATAAAGCAAGAGCAAGAGCTACTATTTAGTAGCCTGGGATTATCACATTGGGCTGGTTCTTATTCCGTGAACATTTGTATCTAAAAGAAATAAGATTATAATTACCACTCAAAGCAACTCTGAAGAAGAGTTCTTGCTTCAGGGCAGCCACAGCCCAGGCAGACCAGAAGATTAAAAGGTGAAGGTTAACCTCAAGTCAGTGTGATGGTATATCAACAAGCCACAGGACTTCGAATCATAGACACTGAGATTTGCAATTTGTAAAAAGTATGAATTTCAGTCCCAGATTCAGGTGTTCAAGGAACACTCATTGTTTTGTTTGTTTGTTTAAAGAAAATAAAGTGGTTTCCAAGTGTCTCTCTTAGCAGGCTGGTAGGGAACTTACTCTAGGGCACGAAATATGAAATATGGAAGGCTTATGTAGTGTCAGAAAACAAGGACAGATGCCCCGCCGCTTCTGGCTGTCATGGTGACCACTAACAGCTATCCAAGGCCAAAGTGGTTCCTTGAAATTCACTTTCTATTTCCCGGCCGTGTGAGAACAGGGGTTCAAATGAGCCCTCTTTATATATCCACAGTCCTCCTCTCTGATATCAAGCTCGTTTGCCTGGGAAATAGCTAAAAACTGAGCACCAGTCTCCCACTAATCAGAACCTGCCACCCTCCATCTCTTTCCCTACCCCTGGAAAATTCCGTCTCTCTTAAATTCTTTAAGATGCTTGCTTCTTCCTCCTGCCCCTTGGGCCACCCAAAGAACTCTCTTCAGGCTTAATAAAATAGAAGTCAACCAGGGACGGCTCTTGCAGCAAAAATCTTCTTCAGTCTAGGAACACACACCCCCCTTGAAGTAAAGAAGAGTAAACAGCCTGATTTCCCTTACAGAAGATGTGTGGGGAAACTACAAGGAAACAAAAACAAAGTAGCATTTTTCAAAAAATCATCCTGCCACATAAAAGTCCTTGAAGAGGATTCAGTCAGGTTCACACCAGGGTCCCTCATTCTTTAGCACCAGCAGACCAAGTTTGCCGTAAGCTGACAAGTGTGGGCTTGGAAGGCAGATGAGGTTTGGATCCTGTGAGTCCTAGCTTTGGGACCAGAACCCTCCAGGCTCTGTTTTCTGCTGGCACGGTGCTTGACACAGAGTAGGATCAACTAACGTTTCATTCGCTTGTCCGTACCTGGCTGTCCTCCCAAGTCACTGCTCAGCCAGTCCCAAAGCAGTTGCTCTAATTCTTTATATGCTAGGAGCAATTCTGGGAGAGACTGCCCTTCCTAAAATGTAGCCTAGTGCCCACACATGAAACTGTATATAAGTAGTAGGTTTTTAGCTGAATTTGGCATATGTGGTCCTGGTCTTTCTGATGTTAGTTATTTTCCTGCTGGAGAATACCACAGCTAATCCACTTCAACACTCTGAACAGTGAGTACCCTCCAGAAGCTCTTCAGCCACGCCTATCAGTTGGATGTCATCAGCCATTTTATTCCTCCCCAGAAGCCTCTTTTATCTATTAGGGGGGGAAGAAAAACACAGATGATGTGGCATGTTCTTAAATCCATCTCCATTCATTTTTCCTGTCTCCCAGTCAGATACAGAGTTTTGGGATAAGATGCAAGCAGAATGGGAAGAAATGGCTCGGAGGAACTGGATATCTGAGAACCAAGAAGCCCAGAACCAAGTAACCATCTCGGCTAGTGAGAAGGTAACCAATTCTGTTCCTATACACGCTGACTACTTTTCTCCACCTTTTTGGATCATATTTTATAGATTAGTCAATAGCTATTCTGTCAAAAACACAGTAATTAAAAAGACAATTTAATGTCAATCTGACCTAGAAGAAATTCTGATAGAATGAGACAACGTAATTATCCAACGTGTGAAGGCAGCCAAGTTGGAATGAAACGCTCTTATTTTTATCAGTGTTCAGACAGACAGTTTGGCAGCTGACCAGAGCTTGGATCCTGACTGCTAGCCAGTTACTGAACTAGCTGACATTGAGGGTGGGTTGGAACAAGAATTGGTCTAATGTCACAATACTCTGTCAGCCAGTCATGTGAGTGCTGTTGATTTACCAACAACAGAAGTGATACCTGTGGCATGGGAATGAAGTGGAGACTTGGGGCTATATTTCACAGGTGGTCATTATATAGCCAGCAAAGAAACTCTGTGGAAAAGATGCTCTCACACAACCAGGTAAAGTCCCAAGAGGATTCCTTAGAGGTACTCCCCTGATAGGAGCCCCAGCAAATGCGCAAGTAGAGTGAACAACCAGCCAAATCACTCATGAAGTCCCAGTTGCTCTAGGATTTATGCATTTAAAAAACACTTGGTGGGGTTGGGGGGAACACTGAGGAATAAGTGTAAATGACTTGAAAGAAAAATGTGGAACTTTCTTACCTAAAAGAGTATATATCACAATAGCCAAGATATAGAAGCAACCTAACTGTCCATCAACAGACAAATAGATAAAAAACAATGTGAGCCTGAACAACAGAGTGAGACCCTGTCTCTACCAAAAAAAAAAAGAAAGAACTGTAGTTCTACAGTGCTACAGGAGACTACAGGGGACTACGCCTGTACTCAGCTACTCAGGAGGCTGAGGTGGGAGGATCACTTCAACCCCAGGAGGTCAAGGCTGCAGTGAGCTGTGATGGTATCACTACACAGCCTGGACAACAGAATGAGACCCTGTCTAAAAAAAAAAAAAAAAAGGAAAGGAAAATGTGGTACATATATACAATGGAGTACCGTTCAGCCATAAAAAAGAATGGCATCCTGTCATTTATAACAACATGGATGGAATTGGAGGTCATTATGTTAAGTAAAATAAGCCAGGCACAGAAAGACAGACTTCATATGTTCTCACTTGTTTGTGGGAGCTAAATTTAAAACAAATGAACTCATGTGAATGGAGAGTAGAATGACGGTTACCAGAGGCTGGGAAGGGTAATGGGCAGGGGAGGGGGGTAGGGAACTGGGGATGGTTAATGGGTACAAAAATATAGTTATATAGAATGAACAAAATCTAGTATTTTATAGCATATTGGGTGACTACACTCAACAATAATTTATTGTACCTTTTAAAATAACTAAAACAGTATGATTGGATTCTTTATAACACAAAAAAGGATACATGGTTGAGGTGATGATATCCCATTTACCCTGATGTGAGTGTTACAGGCATCACATACGTGTATGCCTGTATACCTGTATCAAAATATCTCATGTACCCCATAAATACATATACCTATTAGGTACCCACAAAAATTAAAAATTAATTAATTAAAAGAAAAGAAAAGCTATATATAGATAAGTATATATTATTATTTTGTGGTGGAGGAAGTCTCAATAATATTCAGTTCTGGATAGCATTCATGACATTTTGCTAATGCAACAAATATTTATTGAGTATCTACTCTTACACTAAGTACTGGGGATGTGATGACGAATAGTCTCCGATTTTAGTAGATCTGCAATCTACATAGTCATTAAAATGTCTCTCTCCTCCAAATACTCTGTCCCTCAATGGGCCAGGCAATCTCATAAAATTAGAACAACCATCTCATTAAAAGTAACTGTCTTTTCCACAAGGAAATCATAGCTAAGTGAGCACACAGGACATTGATTCAGATCATCAGACTCTGGGCTGTAACTCGTGCCCCCGAGGTCTGCCTGAGCTCCATAGCCCCTTACTCCCAGAACCCCATACCCACACTAACCCCACATAAGCCAGTCACACCCTGTGGCTTTTGATGGGGCATTTTGTCCTTCTAAGCACCTATGGAGACTGAAGGCCTCCACTTGATCTACTCTTAAGCCTTAGTAACATCATCAACACACTAGCTTATTTGTATCTATCAAATTTAAAAGATTTTATGACACTCTATGCAAGTAAAATTGCAACAAATAACATCTCTCAGCTACTTCAGATGAGAGTTTAAATTGGACAAATTTTTTCAAAAACAATTTAGCTACACATTTCAAGGGCTTAAAAATAGCTCATAACCTTTAACCTAATAAATCCCTCTGGGAGTCTATCCTAAGGTAATAAGTACATGCAGCAAAGATTTGTGCATGAGGCTTTCGCCATAGTTTTATTTATGATAACAAAAACTTTAAAATAACCTGAATGTTCATCAATAGGGGATTGAGTAAATAAATATAGCCTATCCACAGGAATAATTTTAATAACATAGAGAAATCACAATATAAAACTAAGCGAGGCCTAAGCTACAAGACTGCATATGTAATATGTGCCTATTTGTTTAATTTATATGCTCATAGAAAATACCAGTTATTTATACATCCTGTATTCTTTAAAGTTTTACAATTAAAAAAAATCTTTAACTTTAAAACATGCATGCTCAACAGGGGCAATATAGCCCCCAACAGGCAAAAACTGGTTCAGGGTGAAGGCAAAAAAGTTCTTAGCTATGACAGTGGTTTGTAGTTCTCCAAAGGGCCCTAGTAGGTAAACAGATATACAGTATGTGGGATTCATATTTCGGGGTATGGGTGGTAGCACTTAGCAAAAACATGTCTAAAGAGTCAGTATTTTTAAAATCTTGAGGGGAAATTGTTGAAACAAAAAGAACAAAAAATATCAGAAGAAAGCAAACTCAAAAATATTAGCAGTGGTCGTATCTCGGTTGTGGCATTATAGGTAACTTTTTGTATCTTTTTATATTATTTAGTATTATCTAAACTTTATACAATGAAAATGTACTATAGTCATAATAAGGAAAAGCAGAAATTTAAATTTAAAATAAAAAATTAAATAATAATTAATCAAAATAAATAAATTTAATTTAAAATTGTTTATTATGCTTTAAGTTCTGAGATACCTGTGCAGAACATGCAAGTTTGTTACATAGGTATACACGTGCCATGGTGGTTTGCTGCACCCATCAACCCATCATCTACATTAAGTATTTCTCCTATTGCTATCCCTCCCCTAGCCCCCCACCCCTCAACAGGCCCCAGTGTGTGATGTTCCCCTCCCTGTGTCCATGTGTTCTCATTGTTCAGCTCCCACTTATGAGTGAGAACATGCGGTGTTTGGTTTTCTGTTCCTGTGTTAGTTTGCTGAGAATGATGGTTTCCAGCTTCATCCACATCCCTGCAAAGGACATGAACTCATCCTTTTTATGGCTGCATAGTATTCCATGGTGTATATGTGCCACATTTTCTTTATCCAGTCTATCATTGATGGGCATTTGGTTTGGTTCCAAGTCTTTGCTATTGTGAATAGTGCTGCAGTAAACATATGTGTGCATTTGTCTTTATAGTAGAATGATCCTTTGGGTATATACTCAGTAATGGGATTGCTGGGCCAAATGATATTTCTGGTTCTAGATCCTTGAGGAATCACCACAGTGTCTTCCACAACGGCTGAACTAATTTACACTCCCACCAACAGTGTAAAAGCATTCCTGTTTCTCCACATTCTCTCCAGCATGTGTTGTTTCCTGACTTTTTAATGAGAACTTATTGAATGTGACAATGAGAAGAGAAATCAATGGCTCATGCACTGGCCTTTTTCTGTGTTGCAGGGATATTACTTTCACACTGAAAACCCCTTCAAGGACTGGCCTGGAGCATTTGAAGAAGGCTTAAAAAGGCTGAAGGAAGGGGATCTGCCAGTCACCATCCTGTTCATGGAAGCAGCAATTCTTCAGGACCCTGGAGATGCAGAGGTGTCATTCTCCCTTCATTCTGCCAGACTCGGAAAGGGCATGTGCTAACGAGGGACAGATAACACAGAACTCTGCTGGGTCACCTTTTCATCAAGTAAAGGTTCCCAGAGGAGTTAACCTAGCTTAGTCTACTTGTTTAAAAGTTATAAATAGGTACCCGTTTTCTAACCAAATTTCTAATTGGCAGTGTTTACAGTGCCTATAAATAAAGATTGGGGGCAGGAAAAGAAAAATCAAAATTACCAACCTGGAGGCTTATCAGTAGTTTTCTTTTTTTGAGACAAGTCTTGCTCTGTCAACCAGGCTGGTGTGAAATAGCGCAATCTCAGCTCACTGCAACCTCCACCTCCCAGGTTCAAGCGATTCCCCTGCCTCACCATCCCTAGTAGCTGAGATTACAGGTGCCTGTCACCATGCCCAGCTAATTTTTGTATTTCTAGTAGAGACAGAGTTTCACCATGTTGGTCAGGCTGGTCTCGAACTCCTGACCTCAAGTGATCCACCGGCCTTGGCCTCCCAAAGTGCTGGGATTACAGGCATGAGCCACCATGCCCAGCGGTAGATTTCGAGGGACAGTATATAGTGGTAGTTTCCAAGGGACAGTATATAGTGATGTCTGGCTCTTGTGTCACACTGTACATCACCCTTGGTTTACTCACGCCACATTTATTGAACACATACTATGTCCCAAAAATTAGACCAGATCCTGGCTTAAACTGTTGAAAGCTGGGAAAACATATCAGGTAAAAAACATGTTTATGGTCTATCTGGGAAAACAAGTAAAAACATCAATGTAGTGTAATAAATGCAATGTCAGAGTGTGCACAGGATGCTGAGAGACTAGAAAGCATCCAGCCTTTCTGCACAAGTGAAGCCAGGGTGGGGGCAGGAATTAAAGGCAATAGGGGAGTCAAGTTTTTGTTACAAGAGAGCGCTATGTGGGTAGGCAGAGGGGCATGAAGCATCCTGTTAAGAGGAAGAGGGGAGGAGAGAATGGTACAGGGAAGACAAGAAGAGATAGGCAAGAATTTGAAATTCATCTGAAAGCCATGGGAAACCACTAGGGGCCTGTACTCAGGAGAGGCATACCAACAGATTGCATGTTAGAAAAACCCCTTTCTCCGAGATGAGAAGAGTGATTAGAGACAGAGGCTGGGAGACCACCAAAAAGCTTCTGCAGTCGTAATCCCCTAGATTCCTAAACCTGTGAAGGCCTATCATAAGATAGTGTCAATATAATGGTTTCTTCTTTCATTTGTAATTTTCAGGAATCATCATATAAAGAATATTCCCAAGGGAATCTGCAGAAATTGTAGGGACCGGTATATATACTGGTGCTGAGAATGCAGTGTAGAATAGTGGTTAAGCATCTAGGCTGTGCTATCCCAACTGCATAGGTTCAGATCCCTGTTCTACCTGTTAGCCATGGGACCTGGGGCAAATCAGTTAAACCCGCTAAGTTTCAGTTTCCTCATCTGTAACATGGAAATCCTAATAGTAACTATCTCATTGGGTGTTGCGAGGATTAAATTAGTGCACACAAATAAAGTGCTCAGCTCAGTGCCTGGCACATCAATATTTAGCCTTCATTTTTATTATTGGTTGTACTTTATGTAGGAAGAATGAGTAAACTGATCACTACTTAAATCTTGTAATATCTTGTTGCTCAAAAGGCTTACAGTGAAATGGGGTTGAACTGAAAGCTGAAATTCTGAACCAAAATATTAGAATTTTTAAAAGATAGGCCAAGTGTGGTGCCTCATGCCTGTAATCTCAGCACTTTGGGAGGATAAGGCGGGAGGATCAGTTCAAGCCAGGAGTTCGAGACCAGCTTGGCCAACGTGGCGAAACCCTATCTCTACTAAAAATACAAAAAAAAAAAAAATTAGCTGAGTGGGATGGCTCATGCCTGTAATCCCAGCTACTCGGGAGGCTGAGGTGGGAGAATCACTTGAACCAGGAGGCGGAGGTTGCAGTGAGCCGAGATCGTGCCACTGCACTCCAGCCTCAGTGACAGAGCAAGACCCTGTCTCAAAAATAAATAAAATGAAAGATATATTCTCATTGTAGAAGAGGAAATTATTACACTAATATGAAACTATAGGCCACCCCCTAAAAATAATAATGTCATCTCACATAAATGCTATGTATTTTACAAGGCGTTTTCAAATATATTACATTATTTGACACAACAGCCCTGGAAGATTTTTTTAAGGACATATTACGATCTCAGATTCATAAATAAGAAAATGAGGGCCTGTGGTAACTAACAAATCCCAGACAAGGACCCAGGGCTTCTGAATCTATGGAGACCTCAAAGTTAAAGTAATAACACTGCAGACAGTGAAAATGACACCATGGCCAAAGCCTAGAAAAACGCCCCCAGAGAAAGACTATTTCATCAATCTTTTCTTAAGAAGCATTCTAAGATATATGAAAGGTGAAATCAAAATAGAGGTTGCTGTCTGTATGTTTAAGAGATTTAAAAGAATCAAGGATATTTGGAGGGGGGAATAATCAGTATTTTTATGAGTTTATAAGGTATATGTAATAATAACCCATGAGAGGAAAAGCCAGTACCATTCAAATGGCACTTTAAGATAACTGTGCTTTCCTAGAGTTTTGTTTTAAAACGGTATAATCTAAAATGATGTTTGGGGAGTGTGTAAGAGTCTTTGGGGAATGTGTAACTCTCCCAGCCTTGGGAAGGAGAGTTACACACTCCTCAAACATTTTTAAACCCTAAGACCCTAATATACCTCCACCCCCAGCAAATTTGAAGACAATGTGTGTAATGAGAGGTTTCTGCTTGTGTGTATTACTCTTATAACAGTGTGAGAGTTATTGTTCTTATGAGTATACAGAGAAAAATTTGCTGTGTTAAAAACTTTAATTCTAGATATAAAAATATAAGCTATCTGCTTGAAGATGTTCTTCATATTATTTACAATAGCAAACAATTGCAACCAACTTAAAGCAATAAGGGAATTGTTGAGTAAATAATGGAATATCCATTCAACAAAATCCAAATTAAAAATTACAAGGGTTTTGTAAAAACATGAAAAAGGGCTTAAGGTACGATGAAATGTATAAATGTAGACTATAAAATTATGTCTACATTATGATTGTGTTATATGTTTTGTGCATTTTAACAGTGATTACATTAGAGGAATGAACACATCATAGGAGATTTTGTTTGTTTTGCTTTTCCTAGTTCCTAAATCTCCTGTGAATTCTTCTAGTAAGTGACTTTCATTCATACAAGCTAAGTTAATATTGTACATCTTGAGATTCCTTATTATAAACTTCATGTAGCTACATTTCTGGGTTATATTTCCAACGCTTTTCCTCACAATTGTATAATTTTATATATTTATCTTTTGGTTTTAAGATACCTAATATAACGAAATCTCGGAAATCCAGAGGTTTCCATCGCACTGGGTTATAGGAAAGGATAAATACTGAACGAATTTGGAAATAATGACAGAGGATCTTGACCCAGGTGTCACAAGAGAGGTTGAATGAAGAAATGCATACAATATTTTTCCCTTTTATATAGCGCTCACATATGAGACAGCTTGCTCTGCATAGGGGATCCATCACAGGTCAACAAACCAACTGAAGCACATGAGTAATTCTGCTTCATCTTGCAATGTTAACATCAGTTGTCTTTCGTAGGCATGGCAGTTCCTCGGGATAACCCAGGCGGAGAATGAAAATGAACAAGCAGCTATTGTCGCCCTCCAGAGGTAAAGGAAGCTAAGTGCAAAATCATGGGCCTGGTGGACACTTGTTAATGAACTTCCTGTTTCAGATTTGTCTTTTGATCTTTACTGAAGTACAGTGTAAAGAGTTTGTAAAGGATAAGTGCTGAGATACCACATATCACTCACACTTAGCTCTGAAAAACAACTTAGAATGAAGTCATGTTCCTAATAATGTCTTACTATCTACAAATCAATGGATATTCACTGGCACCAGAGAAAGCCTGTGTTAAACCCAGTCATAAAGTAGACTCATTGAATAAATAGTTCCTTTTAACGTTTTAGCCTTCTGAAACATCTGAAAATATTCTTCAAAAAAAATAAGTGGAGTACTGACTAATGGTCTGCATGACGTTGGAGCAGGAGGGATGGGAACAGTGGGTGTGTGTGATATTACACCCTACTTGACTAGAGCTCCTATTTAAACCTTGGAAAAGTAGCCTCTGCCAGATAGACTTCCACTTTCCCTACCTTTTATTTTGAGTGCCTTTAATATAGTGCTATAGGAAGAGAATATATATGTGTGTGTATACATATGCACACACACACACACACATACATTCCATATGTTATATGTATGGTGTTTATATGAATGTACATACATAATGTATGTGTATAAATCCTATAGCTTTGGAATCTCAGATTGTAAGAATTCTAGACTCTTGCAATTCTAGGGCTTTACAATCTTGGCATCCTAGATTTCAAGATTCTGTTGGTATTTGATGAAGTAATGGTGCCTGGGGTGTGGCCCTGCCTTCAGAGCCTTTTCCTACAGATGAGAGAATTGGGGATCAGGAAAGGTCACGGTCACACAGAGAGTATGTAACAGAGACAGAACTTAAACCCTCATCTCCCAACTCCAAATCTGGAGCTCTGAGTCAGTGGTTCTTAACCCTGTATACACATGCACATTAGAATCGTTTGGAGGGGAAAAATAATGCCCAAGCACAGCCCGGAGATGATCATTTAATTGATCAGGGCTGGGAACCAAGCAGCAATAGTTTTAAAACTCCCAGGTGTTTGTAATGTGCATCCAGAATTAAGAACCTCTCTACCCAGTGCTGATAATCTGGGAGATTAGGCCCACCACAGAGTGGTATTATGTCCTGCCTAGGGCTTGCTCCTCAAAGTCTTATCCAGAGACCTCATCATCACCTGAGAACTTGTCAAACCTGCACAATCCCAGGCCCACCCCAGTAGACCTACTGGATGAGAATGAAGATTTTATAAGACCCCGCCAGATGATTCACATGCACTTCAGTTTGAAAATCCCTTGCTAGAGGCCAGTGGAATAGAATGAGGGGGAGTAGCTTTAGCCTGTGTCTCCTGTAAATCCACATCAGTAGTTCTGAAAACACAGGAATTTCCCTCTCCTTTGCAAAAGACTGTAAAATCTTTCATATCTAGATGTCTACATTCAAGTCAGTTCTCTTTGGGGATAATAGATATTTAATATATTGTAGTAGAGGTCAGGTGTGGTGGCTTACACCTGTAATCCCAGCATTTTGGGAGGCTGAGGCAGGTGGGTCACTTGAGGTCAGGAGTTTGAGACCAGCCTGGCCAACATGGAAACCCTGTCTCTACTAAAAATACAAAATTAGCCGGGTGTGGTGGGCATCTGTAATCCCAGCTATTCGGACGCTGAGGCAGGAAAATCGCCTGAGTCCAGGTGGCAGAGGTTGCAGTGAGCCAAGATCACACCACTGCACTCCAGCTTCAGTGACAGAGTGAGACTCCGTCTAAAAAAAAAAAAAAAAAGAGCAGCATTAAAATAATGATATCCCCTATTTCTCATTCAATCTCATTAGATTAAGCACTAATAAATCATGTGCAGGGATAAGCCACATAGTTTTAAAGCTACTTATTAAAATTACCAAACCTAGCAATCATTAGGGTAAGTTTTAACTTTCTTAAAAATATGCTGAGGTCTCCATTTTTATGTGGATAAATATGGTGCTTTCCAGGGACTTGACATAAGTAAGCTTACCAATGCTTTTGCAGTATTTAGTTAATAAAGACCCCCCACATTTTCTGAAGAACTGTTAGATTGTGGCTCAAAAAAAAATCTGAAATTGGCTTCTTTTTTTTTTTCAGGTGCTTGGAATTACAGCCCAACAACTTAAAAGCTTTGATGGCCTTGGCTGTGAGTTATACTAACACTGGCCATCAGCAGGATGCCTGTGACGCTCTGAAGAATTGGATTAAGCAAAATCCAAAGTACAAATACCTTGTGAAAAGCAAGAAGGGATCTCCAGGCCTCACCCGGCGGATGTCTAAGTCCCCAGTTGATAGGTATCCTTCTCGTTATATTACAGCTGGCAGTAAACACCCATATATACAATGAATCACCTAAAGGGCAACTAATGAGCCTCACACCCCAGACACCACCCACTCCAGAATGGTTTGCAGGACAGTATTCTGCTGGAGGAGCATCACTCGTTAGAAAGATTAATGCTTAGACCAGGGCCAAACTTCGGGCACATGATCTACATTGTGGGCACTCACAGACATTTATCTGAGTGCCACATTTTAAAGTCAAATGCTTTGGACACATAATTCACCCAAGGTGAAGTATAATAAATACTAATGCTCCAAGTTTCATCCAGCCTGAGAATTAGGAATGGGGAAAATGAAAGTCTCGTCTTATAGAAATTTTGTTTTTTTTGTTTTTTTTTTTTGAGACGGAGTCTCACTCTGTCGCCCAGGCTGGAGTGCAGTGGCACAATCTCGGCTCACTGCAAGCTCCGCCTTCCGGGTTCACGCCATTCTCCTGCCTCAGCCTCCCGAGCAGCTGGGACTACAAGGGCCCGCCACCACGCCCGGCTAATTTTTTGTATTTTTAGTAGAGACGGGGTTTCACCTTAGCGAGGATGGTCTTGATCCCCTGACCTCGTGATCCGCCCGCCTCGGCCTCCCAAAGTGCTGGGATTACAGGCGTGAGCCACTGTGCCCGGCCTAGAAATTTTGTTTTCCATCAGCAGTAAATCCTTATGTTAAATCCTTATTCACTGAGGCCTTGGGAAACTTAGCTGTGGGGTTTTCCACATTGGCACTCATAGAGTCAACAGAACTCCCCTCGTGAAGACCTTACTTAGCACAGTCTGTATCCGTGTACAACAAAATAGTTCATGAAATTCAACCATATTTTAAAACATTCAGCATTAATAGTCCTCTCATTGAATTAAGGTATTTTAAGCAAAATTTTCCAGTCTGTAACGAAGAGACTTCTTGAAATACAGTCAAGGGATTTAACAGTAAATCATTTATGTTCTGACTATTTGGATTACAAATCTAATTTTTTTTTTTTCTCTTGTAGCTCTGTTCTGGAAGGCGTGAAGGAATTATATCTGGAAGCTGCCCACCAAAATGGAGATATGATCGACCCAGACCTACAGACAGGTCTAGGGGTTCTGTTCCACCTGAGTGGAGAATTTAATAGAGCAATAGATGCATTTAACGCTGCCTTAACTGTTCGGCCAGAGGTAAGACAGCACAGCACAGCAAGAAACCACAGCGTTCTCTGTAACAAATAAGTTTTCACAGGCTACACCGTCTACATTTCTTCTGCACTTTATTTCCCTGACTCCCATTGTTTAAAGTGATGGGCACTAATAATGTGCTACTGTGGCTGTTAATATTGAAATACCTGAAATACAAACACTAATATTGAAATACCTAAAATAGAAACACTAATTGATGTTGTTGATGACAACATCAAATGGTAGCTGTTCGTTGACGAGTGAAAGTCATTTGACAAAACTGTCCGTGAAGATTTTTTAGTAATTCACCTGGCCATGGTCTCCATCCATGAGCACTGCATAAATTTTTAGCCATCTTCCTTTCTCTGCAGAGAAATACAGGAATGCTGTGTCATTGTGCCTTGTACTGGGTTGTTAGAAAGTTCTGATTTTGTCATCAGGACTATTCACTATGGAACCGCCTCGGGGCGACCTTGGCGAACGGAGACCGCAGCGAGGAAGCCGTGGAGGCCTACACGCGAGCACTGGAGATTCAACCAGGATTCATCCGGTCCAGATACAACCTAGGAATAAGCTGCATCAACCTGGGCGCCTACAGGTGAAGTATAGCAACAGGCCAAGGATGAAGGCCATGCCCAGGACTGAGGTCGAATAATCTGAAAGGTTGTTTCCAAGTAAAAATGCCTGCCTTGGTAGGAGTATTCCTCCTCCTGCCGTTAAGGGTGAATGTGGAGCCTTCAGATCCCAAGGCCTGTTTGAGCAGGAACCCTGTGCTTCTCTGGTTCTCAGTCTTTAGAGAGCAGCAGTTGGCTCCGCATCTTGGGAAATGCAGATTCCCGATTCCTGGCCGCTGAGATTTTGATTCAGTTGGCCTGGATTAGGACAAGTTATCAGCATTTTCAACACCCCCAAGGGCAACTCTTCAAGAAATAGTACCCGTCAATCTTTCATTTTCCACTTAAGGAAAAAAGAGCCTTGGAGGTGTGGGCAAGGGGACCTGGCAAAATGACTTCAGAAAGTCCCAGAACCAGTGTTTAGCAAAGCAAAACTAAGAGTCCAGGTTTTCTAAACCTAATATACCAATCAAGTTAGTTGGGAGAAAAAGAAAAAACACAACTGGGCTTATAGTTTAAAATGCCTTTCTCATTCTCGTCCTTCGTCGTTAAGGTCTGCGTCCTCTCTTTCTTTTTCCCATTACCAGGGCCTAGAAATGACCTTTATTTCTTTCAGATAATGAAAGTATGGGTAATCTTTTTTCTTCTTTCTTTTCCCATTTTTTTCTATTTTCTAAATAAACAGGTATTACTTTCATAATTTGGAAAAAGAACTAAATGTTAATTTTGAACCCCACAAAAGATGTAAACCCTTTCTCATTCTCTGAAAGGGCCAGGCTTTAATAATCAGACAAGCCTGTGTTAAAATCACAGCTCTGCCATGTACCGGTTTTGTGACTCTGGTCTATAATTTTTAGCCTCAATTTCTTCACTTGTTAAAAAAAGAGAGAGAAAGAGGTAATGATTATTTTTCAGGATTTTGTACAGGTTAAATGTAATTGCCTAGCACAGAGCAGATGCTCAGTGCCTAGCAGGCATTTATTATGATGATTATTATTTTTGCCATCATCATCCTTATTACTATTATTTATTTAGTAAGTCATCAGAGAACTGTATAACTAGAGTTCACTCTTTTGACATCTGAAGAATGACTGCTTCTGAACTGCATTGGTGCATTTTGCCACTGGCAAACATTGACATCCTAGAAAATAGTTGTTGCACTGTACGAAAAAACTCTTACAAAGAGCATTAGTCACTGGATTAACTGTGTCAAGAGAATTTTCTCAGATCAAAACCAGGAAGAGCTGAATGACTCCTTACCAAGCGGCTTGCTTTATTTTATGGACACTGTGAAATGTGCCACCGCAGAGGCCCTGTTTACATCAGCTGTGCAAAAGCCCAGAGCTGACTCTGTGCCACCCCCCTACACATCAGCTGTCCAAGCCCTGCGGATGTCTATTTTCTGTCCTAACTTCATTCCTGGCTTCATCTGATTTTCCCAGCCAGATTTCCTATTTACGTCTTTCATTCACTTTTTTTCTAGATATGTTGTGTATATGTATTTTATGAGACACCTTAGATTCCTTTTTTTTTTAGAACAAGGGAGATGTAAAAAAAAAACACATATATATAAAAAAACATATAATGTAATTGTTATAATTGTACTTACAAAAGAAATATATAAATATTACATACATTTTATATATATACTATATATATTTTATATATTTTTTTTCAATTAAAGGAGGCTTTTATAAAGCTCCTAGATGAGTTTTTCTTAATTGTAACTTCTTAGGGTTAGAAAACAATAATTGAGCGGCCAATAAAATACTTTCTTGGCATTCACAGATACAAAATTCAGCAGGGTTACTGTTTTCAGGAACCCATGAAGGCTCATGACAGGTAAAAATGGCCACCTCCGTTAAGGTGTAAATTTTAAATCCTCAAGCAGAAAGTCTCCCATACTGGAACAAGTCAATTTTAGGGTTGCCAGATAAAACACAGAATGCCCACTTAAATTTGAATTTCAGATAAACAACAAATAAGTTTTTAGTGTAAGTACTTTCCAAATATTGCATGGGATGTTACTGTACAATTGGCCCACCATATCCATGGGTTCCTCATCTGTGGGTTTAACCAACTGTGGATTGAATACATTTCTTAAAAAACACAACTTTTTAAAAAACAATATAGTATGACAAATACATAGCATTTACATTTTATTAGTTATAAGTAATCTGGAGATGATTTAAAGTATATGGGAGGTGTGTGCAGGCTATATGCAAATATTATGCTATTTTATACAAGGGACCTGAGCATTCTCAGATTTTGGTATTCTCAGGGGTTCATGAAACCAATCCCCTACGGATACCAAGGGATGTTTATCTGAAGTTCACATTTAACTATGCATTCTGTATTTTTATTTGCTAAATCTGGCAACACTACTCAGTTGGCTACTTTGGAACGTATCGACTAAGTTTTGTGGGTCTTTTATTGTCATGCCAGATGGGGGAAATCTGAGAAGTGGTAAGAATTTTGTGCTTTTTCCTGAAAAAAAAAAAAAAAAAAGAAGACCATTGAGTGAGACGTAATTTTTTTTTTTTTTTTTTGAGATGGAGGCTTCTGTCACCCAGGCTGGAGTGCAGTGGTGCAATCTCGGCTCACTGCAACTTCTGCCTCCCAGATTCAAGCAATTCTCCTGCCTCAGCCTCCAGAATAGCGGGGATTACAGGCGCCCACCACCATGCCTGGCTAATTTTTGTATTTTTAGTAGACACAGGGTTTCACCAGGTTGGCCAGACTTGTCTCAAACTCCTGACCTCAAGTGATCTGCCTGCCTCAGCCTCCCAAAGTGCGGGGATTACAAGCATGAGCCACTACGCCCGGCGAGAGAGAGACATAAATCTTAAATGAATTCTGAAAAGAAGTATAATTTGAGGTATAAGTGCATACTCAGGAAATAACAACCCTCAATAGAGAAAGAGCTCAAAAGAAGCGAGGAGCTGGTTTAAGTACTTTCAACTTCACAAAAGCCTTGGGACCGCTCCCTCAAGAACTGCAGGTGTCGGTGTATGTATCTGTAACACTTGCGGCTTGTCATCACATTTTCCATAAAGAGTCAAAGGCAAGCACTACCCTGGTACCATATACAATTAAAATAAGGAGAGGAAATTGTTGGTGTGAAACTTGGCTTTAGCTCAAAATGTTACACCTTTGTCAATAGAGCTCCAGACTACAGCTTAGACCAATGAGTCTTAGCCTTTTCAAAAATGAGGACTCCTTTGGATGAAAATTTCATCCTGCTTGATAGTAATATTTTTAGTATGAGTATAATGAGGGAAAGCTATAACGTGGTGCTTTTAAATGAATGGGCTTTTTATTAATCATGACAATATACACAAACATTTAAAATTATTTATACATACATGTGTGAAACATTTGAAAACTATTCACACATATATATGTACAACCTTCTGAGTCCCCCAGCAGGACTCTGAGTTCACAAGCAGGGGAGCAGGTTTAGACTAGCTTTATGGGGGGACAATAAAACTGGAGTTGTTTGATGAGGTGAGTAAGTTCCACTATTCTGTTTCTCTCCAAATCCCTCTGAAACCATTACCGCACACTTGGAGCTGGACGCAGCCAGTGAATGAGAGGCTTTCAAGATCTTCCTTTCCCTCGAGTTCTTGCAGGTCTGGGTCTATGAGAGAAAACTGGGAGACATCAGTAGAGCTGCCATCCTGTGAAGTGGGGGCAAAAAGGTCCTCTCAAGTAGGCTCCTTATGTCCATCCATTTCTAAATCTCCCTCTCTTGCTTGATTACAAGAAACCCAGAAGAGGGGGTGATTAGAACACCCACTGCATTCCATTATCCAGGTTGCTACATACACCATGACCATTTCTCACTTACCTTTTATTTTCAGGCAGATCTAACAATATAGATGAGCAAATCCCTGGATTAGGTGCATTAGAATTAGAAATCCAGTCTCATTTTCAAAGTTTCTTACCAGATGCTTATTACCTACCTTGCAGGATTAAATGACATCAAGGGTATGAAAAGTTTTTGAGAACAGTAAAGTGGATGCAAATTAAAGTGGCATGATTATTCTTCGGAAGGATCAGTTTGTCAGATATACTCAACAAGGTTGGGGTGAAATGGGGCTGCTGAAGAGGGCAGACCCAGCAGGTGCACCTGGCACCTGAGCAACAGAGTGGACTAGTGGGCTAGAGGAGCTAGAAGGACTTCAGACAGCATCTAACTTGGCTTGTCTCAGACTTGGTGTTCTCAGGACCCCTCTCCACTTTTAATAATTATTGAGAACCTAAAAGGGCTTTTGTTTATGTGGGTTATATCTATCAATATTTACCGTATTGGAAATTAAACTGAAAACATTGTTAAAGATTCATTTAAAAAGAATAAAACTCACTACATGTTATCATAAATAATATTTTTTACAAAAAATATTTTCCAAAACACAAACAGTCTAGTGGGAAAAGTGACATTGTTTCACATTTTTGCAAGTTTGTTTCATATCTTGCTTACTAGAAGACACACTCTCACACCTGCTTCTGCAGTCACTCTGTTGCGATATCATGCACCATGTAGTCTCTGGAAAATTCCACTGTAAGCATGTGAGAAAATGAAAGCAAAAAAGTCAAATAACATCTTAGCTTTATCATAAAAATAATTTTGACCTCATTGATTCCCAAGCTTCTCCAGACCACACTTTGAGGACTATTGATCTTACTCAGTGATAAGAGCTTTCATGTAGATTGATTCAACTGCACCTCACAAAGTTTGTAAATGTCTTTGATTATCCCTATTACACACTCAGGGAAAGTAATCCTTGGAAAAAAAAAAAAACAAGAAATTTGCCTACTGCTAAATAACTGGGATTCAAGACAGGTGCCCAGTAATAAACTCAATCTACTCTAGCTGTGTTCCATACATCTAGCACTAATGGGAAAAATTAGACCACTTTGTTTTTAAGTAGGGCTATATTATTCCTCTTAAACCTAGTTATAGGAATCAAATCTGCAAATGCATTAAGTGTTCAAATCATTCCTAGAGCAGGGGAAAATCGAATGCATTAATGAATTTGCATGGTTTTGCTATTATTCTTTCTCTCCCACGTGACATTCCTAAAATAAAATTTTCTTTTCTTTTCTTTACTTTTTTTTTTTTTGAGACAGTCTCACTCTGTTGCCCAGGCTGGAGGGCAGTGGTGTGATCTCGGCTCACTGCAACCTCTGTCTCCTGGGTTCAAGCGATTCTCCTGCCTCAGTCTCCCTAGTAGCTGGGATTACAGGGGCATGCCACTACACCTGGCTATTTTTTGTATTTTTAGTAGAGACAGGGTTTCACCATGTTGGCCAGGCTGATCTTGAACTCCTGACCTCAAGTGATCCACCTGCCCTGGCCTCCCAAAGTGCTGGGATTACAGGCTTGAGCCACCATGTCCAGCCTGCTTTTCTTTTTTCTTTCTGACCTCACTGTATTTAACAATGATTGCTCACTAAAGAATATAAGAGAATTAGAAAGTTGTTCATTTGATCATCCAGAACATGTAAGAGGTGATTTAAGATTTTAGATTAAAATCACTTAATCCAATTTTGTTTTGTTTTGTTTACATTTGCTAACTCTGAAATGTGATTCATTTTAAAATATGTTTTTCTACCTTCTTAGAGAAGCGGTCAGCAATTTTCTCACTGCCCTCAGTTTGCAAAGAAAGAGCAGGAATCAGCAGCAAGTTCCTCATCCTGCAATCTCTGGGAATATCTGGGCTGCCCTCAGAATTGCACTCTCTCTGATGGACCAACCAGAACTCTTCCAGGCGGCTAATCTTGGTGACCTGGATGTCCTCTTAAGAGCTTTCAACTTGGATCCTTGAAGAAAGAATAATACCAGTACTAATAATCCCTGATCTGTGTGATTGTACTGAAAAATCAAAAACTATTTTATTATGAATTTCAAAAGGATAAATCAAATATTCAAAAGGCCGTGGTCATATAGCCCAAGGAAATTAATTCCTGTGGACAATGCCCAGTCTCTGTTCAGATCCAAAAGCACAAAATGTTGTATATAGAGTCAAAGTCAGGCTCAAAAGAAGAATTAAGAGACTCAAGACAAACCAAGATAAAGTAACTGTGTGTTGAATACTCTTTCCACAAGTTGCAAGCATATTGCAACACATGTTCTTTGGGTTTTTTGTCTCCCCTTGCAGCTGATGACACATCTGAGGAACTTGTTCATGGGAAACATGGAAAAAGCACTGCCTCAGATTGGGAAATTCTGACGGTTTCTGAACTGTCTTCTTTTGCAAGACTGAACATAGTTTGGGCCATTGGTGCATGCACATATATTAACTCGTGACTAAAGACATTGCTTAAACTTGTTCCAATTCTAACTTTTACTGTAGCCCTTTGATTCCAGAGAGGGAGCTTTGCTGGCAAAAGCAGTTTTTGCACTAGAAATTTTTGCTGTTCCCAATCTAAACTTTTCTGGGATTGTATATATGCACTTTAATATCTTATTTATGCCTTGCTGGAGTTTTGTTTTGTTGCTCCAATTTTTAACTTGGGGGTGAAAGATTTAAGAACTCAGCCTCACTAGATCAACGGACCAAATAAACAATTCCTGAAGACAGGTTTTCATAGGGTAGGATTTTGAAGAAGTGTTTTTCTTAAAGCAGATACGATGACATAAGGCGTAAATATGGCAAACAGATCTTTTCATTCACATGTTTTCTGGGTCTGTATGAACATAAGTAAGACACAAGGTACTGTCTCTTCATGCATTCTCTGCAGGAAGAAAGTTTGATGGTATCGTGATTTCTATTGAGTTCAAATTAACTTGCTTAAGTGTCATACTTTACTGGCTTTGCCCTGCACACCAATATTCCTTTTAAACCATAAATATTTTAAATAATATTTCTTAAGAGTGATAAATAACATTTTTTTCTAAAAATTGTTTTCTTAGTTTCATAATAATCTGCACTGTTCATCCCCTTGCATTCTAAGTGATAGAAGAGCAACACTTTCAAACCAAATCTCACTGAATGCCAGTGATTTCATATGAAAGATGCATGCCTCTTTGGCTCTTTGAACATTTAGCAAGTATTGGGAATTTTCTATTAGCAGTGGTGTTTTAATTGGTTGAATTCCACTTAGTTCTCCACAGTGTTTTGTATGTGTTTGGGGCTTGGTGATTATTTTGAAAGATACATTTTTTAAAGAATTAGGAACATTTTTTGCAAAATGCTAATCAGAATATAATTTTCCCAATGTCAGGTATAGAAGTTATCCCATTCTTCTTTACCTGGTCTCCTTCCTTCATCTAGAACCTTCCCCACAGTAGTCTAATCCTAACAACTTTTTATGTTCTTTGATAATAATAGCTCATCCCGCTCATGATTATAGCTACCCACAAAAAAATAAAACAACAACAGCAAAAAAGACTCCACAGAATTGGGGTCAAAACAGTCTAATTGGCTGGGGAATAAGCTTCTCCTAAGGAGTAAATGTGCACACGTGCTTATCAATTGAATGCGAGGTACAGGAATAAAATCCTCTCCTCTGTTACATCTGAAGTCCTTGGGTTGTGAGAGGGCCTCAAGTTAACAGAAACCACAAGTCCTTGAGGCTTACATATGTTATAACCTATTCTAGTTTATAAAGACAAAAAGCTGAGGCCACTGTGAGGAGTGCCAGGTTTTGATATTCATTGTCAAAGTTCACTTGGGCCAGGTGGTAGCTCCAGCTGGTCAGCAGAAGGCAGAGGCATTCAGGCACTCATCATGGGTAGCAGCGACCACCCAGTCTCAGCCCATGCTTCTCTACAGTCTCAGCAGCAAAGTGAAGCTCAACAATGCTTTCAAGAATGGTATTCTAAGAATTGTAGAATTCGAGAAACCCAGTCTGGTAAGGACTCTTGGGGCCAGCCTCCAAGCCATGGCAGGGCCTGCTTGAATATGCCTGATGGAATAGCATCCTTTCCTTCCCTGCTCCTTCCTCCTGCCATCTCTGTACCTTGACCAGAAAGTCGGCATGAATAGTTCATGGACAAAGGATTGAATAGCCTCTGAACAAAGGATTCAAAGCAAACTTTGGAAGTGTTCTGTGATGCCATTCTATACTTTGAGCAGCAGCTGAATCTGCAGCCTGGATTTAAAGCCTGAAACTAGTATAAATGTCAAATAATTAATTTGTTGCTAAATGGTGGCAAACTTTGTGGCCCAAGTTTTATTTTGCTATTGGAACACAAACTCCAAGGAGCTGTTTTAGGGAAGACTAAACAATCTTCCATTCTTACCATTATCTGGCAATTTGCAGAGCATTTTTAGTAGTACTTTCTCCAGTATATGTAGTATCTGTCAGATCTAAGATTTTTATAGGCCGTCAAGAAGTCCAGAATTACGGCCCAAGAGGAAAAGAGTTGCATTTTTCAATAATATTTTTTATAAAATTAAGTTAAAACCATTATTAAAACATGAGTGACCGGCCGGGTGTGGTGGCTCACGCCTGTAATCCTAGCACTTTGGGAGGCAGAGGTGGGCAGACCACGAGGTCAGGAGTTCGAGACCAGCCTGACCAACATGGTGAAACCCCATCTTTACTAAAAATACAAAAATTAGCCGGGTGTAGTGGTACGCACCTGTAAAACCAGCTACTCAGGAGGCTGAGGCAGGAGAATCACTTGAACCAGGGAGGCGGAGGTTGCAGTGAGCCAAGATTGCACCGCTGCACTCCAGCCTGGGTGACAGAGCGAGACTCCGTCTCAAAAAAAAACAAAAAAGTGACAGTTTATAGGAATAGAGCACCACCAAGAAATCAGTAGCAAGACTTTAGAACAGTCTTTTTGTATAAATCATATGCAGTAAATGTTTGGTTTTTTAGAAGTGCATCTACTTTATTTTTTGGCAGAACAATTTTTGGCATCTTATCTTCATGGTGTGAAATTGTCATTTAAATTACTCTTTCCGTTTGAAAGGGGAGGGTATCCTTATTTCCCTTCTGAGGTACTCTGAGACGGTTTTGAGTTTCCTTTTTCATGTATTAATGTATAACAGCCTAACAGCTCCTAGAAGATGGTATTCTTACTAGAATGGCTACATACGCGTGAATTCAGTTACATACAGGTGACTTCCAGGGACTGACTTCGCCTGTAGATTGGATGAAAATAAAGAGAAAGCCAGTGATTATTGCTGAGTTTCAAAATATAACCATTTCTAGTAGGCTACTTCTACATGCTGTTGTACCTTCCTGGTGAGGAGGAGACAGAGGGATAGGGGAGAGGAGGAGAAATAAAAATCCCTCTCACTGGGCCAATCATACTGATTCATTCCCTTTACTTCCTCCAAAACTCACTCCCCATGACTCCTGAAAAATGGGCAGATCTTGTCCACCAGGAAATTTTAATAGAATACTATGCACCGTGCTTTCTCAGTCAATCTGGATTCCTACTAGAACAGAAAAGTAAGGAAACATAACTGGGTAGGAATGTCCACTTATGTTTCACAAACTCACTTTTAGAGTTTCATGCCACTTTCCTCATTCTTCTCTTTAAGATACTATTATATTGAACGTGGGACCCATGTCTAAATACTTGTATAGATAAATATTTCTGGCATATTCTTCCCATACAAGCAAGACTTGAATACAGTTGTAGCTAGTCCCACTTATAATAAAGGCTTCCAAACTCTTTATCATAAACTTTGTGAGCTTGGGACTATACAGAAAGCAAGTTGATCATTCTGAGACCCTTCCTCATTTGCCCTGAATCAGTTCCCCAAGATTGGACTGTACTTTAAGCTAGTTGTTGTAGCAGTGGTGGTTGTTGTTTTATATCTTGAGATACTTCTAGAACATTCTAGAAACAGGGTATTCTAAAGGCTTACTTTATATGCCATCCTTTTTGAACTCTCTTATTTTAGAAATTATCACACATGCACACTTATGATTTCAACCTTGTAAAATAATTTCAAATTCATTCCGTATCCACATTTTACTGCAGTTTCCCTATCATCTCAATAGTTATAGAACTGGTTGAAATTAAACTGTTTTGAACTAAGAAGTAGATACATATATATATATATTTTTCAAGAGTGTTCATAGGTAAACTCTGGCATAAAGTTTGTAAAAAAGCAATTTTTTAAAATCAAAACGTATAACCTCAGGTACAAAAATATTGCATGCATTAGTATTGCAAATTTGCCTACTCAAATATTAACCAAAGCATGCAAGATAACTTGACTGAATGTAAATTTACACAGTGCATGATTAAGTCTCATAGGTTAGCCTGTTGTTCCTTGCCTCTATACAAGGGAGCATTTTTATGAACTTTGTGTTACAGTTTTTCTATTTGCTTTTCTTATCCTATCCTTGAGATTGTTTTCATGCTGTCACACTGAACTTTACAGATATTCACCCATCTGGTTTCTACAGTGTTACCAGTGTCAAACTAATCCTCTGAAGAATCTGGGACGTCTAAACACTTTTTCAAAAACCAGTTGAGGCACAACAGATCCCAAACTTAAACAAATCCAAGTGTCTGAATGCTACTAAACTAAATCATGTTGACTGCCTCAGCACATAAAGGTTTTGACTTTAAATTCTTAATAATGCATTTCAAAATTTTTCTAAAAGTTTGGGAATAAATTAGAAAAACTGATATTCCAAATAAGGTGAGGAGGTTGGGGTAATGTCAGGCACATCAAAATCATCACATAACGAAGTAGATATGGGGCCTTAATTTTCATAAATGTCACATAGCAAGTGTGTGGGGTATCACAACATTGTTCTGATACAGCCCTATTTGTATGGTAGTTGAGCTGCTTGGGCTACATGTCCCTTGAGAAACTGGACTTGATCAACAGGTCTAAAAACACTGATATTTAGGGAGTGATGAGGTGATTTCATGGTCACTCAGAACCAACTCTGAAATCTTCCCACTGCCTTTTCCCATAACCCCTATTTTATGAGGAGACCAGAAAGGGAGAGAGCAAAGCTCAGTGAGACCATATGGTCTTACATTAGTAACAGCTTCGTTACTCACTCCATATACCCCGGTACCCTCACACACATACCATGAGCTCAAAGACAGAATTCTACACATAACACACATAGCAAAGACGATTGTGGGGAGGCATTAAACAGTTAAGAGGAAAAAAAAAAAAACACAGAAAATTAAACTGTGAGGTTTAACAAACTCTCATGTGGTATTTTGCCTTGAACGAAGTTTCCACTACCTGCAGCTTCTGCAGAAATACCAAAATAACACAGTCTAGAGACAAGTGTCCCAATGTCAGAACTGTTTTCTCAGGACCTTCTCTGTAAGAGAAAACTAACTTGCAATGCTGCAGAATGTCAGAGCAAAACCCTGATGAGCTCCGTGGGATACTTAATAGAAGCCTGCACTCAAAATAATATTAAGATGGAAACAACAACAACAATTAGGCAGTTCTTTGCTCAACTATAAAATGTGTATCATTAATTGGGGGAGGGGGAGGGGGGGTCATGTTCTTTGGATTTCTTGGAAAGGGAAATGGTATAACACAAAAAGACTAAGAGGTATACACAGTCAGCTCGGTAATTCGAGCATTTGGCATTTTCACTGAGATATATAGCATTTCTGCATGGATACCATACAAGAATTCTGCCATGTGAGAAATGTGTTCATGATGGACTACATTACCAGTAGTTAAGGGAAATACAGCAAACTTAAGTTTTTACCAACTTCCTTTCATGTTCCCTATATATCATCTAACCCAAACTTTCTTCAATTTACATTGCCCAAATTTGCTTACATTGGTTGAAAAAAACTGATTAATTTATTAAACTTTTTACAAACTGTAACAAACAACTATTTAGAAAAGACATTTCTACATATTTTATATATCTATGAATATTGCATCTCTAATCTAATCTAAAAATGTTGTTTTGAGACAATTCTTCTGTGATGCTTCCTCCTCATGCTCATAAATGTTTAAAGTCTTGGGATTTCATTTTCAGGCTGAAATAGATAACAAGAAAAAAATTTAAGTTTAAATGTTTACATTGCGTTACTAAATTAATACCAATTCAAATTCAGTGACCTATAGTAAATTAATGGCAATGGGGGGGAGGGGATTTTAAAGTGATTGGCATATTATGTGATACTGTATCAGTGATTTAGTGAAATAATATGTATCATAGCACAACTCTGTTGGGTATTAAGGCTTCATCTTAGTATTTCCCTGCGTTGCTCTTTGAAATAAAATTACTACCATAAAAATAACCTCTTATCATATTGATGTGTTTAATTTACTCAGTTGGCTTCTAATTTGCGTACCAAGATTAAGGTAGTATTTTTGTACTATTATTGGAAGCATGCCTTCCCTTTTTCACATTATTAAATTGTATTTATATTTGTGCAATTTTAAACTATGTTTTCAAATAAACTTTGCGGCTTCAAGGTCTTTTCAGGAATCTTTCAAAATGGGATTTGGGGATCAGAACTCCTTCTGATCAAATGGAATCCAATTTGTACTACTGGCTAAAGGTCCTTTTATTAAATATTGAATATCACTACATATGATTTTGCATGACCTATCTGGAAATCAGGAATGCATTTTTGGATATAAAACAAAACTTTAAAAATCTTCCTCCTTTGTTAATTTTTTAAGACTAAAATAGTATTTAACCTGAAATTGAATTTTGTGATTCTTTTTAGAATAAAAATATTAAAATAAATTTCAGTTTTAGGGTCTTTTGGTTTTCTGGTCAGTCAATAAATATTTAGATACAAATTATGTGCTGACACCATTCTGGGTGTAGGACACAGTAGTAAGTGAATGAAATCAAACTTGCCCTTGAAGAACTTAGATTTCTGTGAAAGGATGCCTACAAATACTTTAACAAATAAGAATGCCATGTGCTACAAAGTACTAGAACAAGGCAAATAAGTTATTATGAGAATGAGTGGAGGGGCTCCTTTATCTGTAGGTGGTCAGGAAAGTTTTCTCTTACATGACATTTGGACTGAGATTTGCTGACAAGTTGAGTTGGCACAACGCTACTGGCAGAGCCAATAGCTTGTGCAAGATCCCAAGGCAGCAGTGAGCTTAGTGTGCATTCAGGAAGAAGGGGGGCTGGGGTGGTGAGGGCTGTGAGCTGCACGACCTTAGTAGACGGCCTGGCAGGTGGAAGATCATGGGAGGCCTTCCCAGAGCAGATTCAAGGGCAAATTTGCTCCACGCAAAGATGACGGTGTTCAGACTGAGGTTTCTGCTCTTCCAAACCATTTTCAAAATAAAGTCCTTGAGTCAGGTTGGCAGGGGAGGGAACTGCAGGCTAAGAGAAGAGAGCTATACAGCAAGAGACTGGAGCATCCCTTTCTCCCTTGTCACTGTTCCATCTGTCAATCTGAGGCAGCCCCTGACCTTCATAAAATTCCATTTTTCCCCTACAAAATCAAGCTGTACATATTTCTTTCCCACTTCGCTGCTGCGCTATGTAAGATAAAAATCCAACTATGTAGTGATAAATTGAGGCTTCTCCCCCACTCCTTGAATATCTCAAGCCTATTTCATATCCCCTACTTCCACTTTTTAAATGTAAACTATATGAATTTCCTGAAATAGCTGTGTTCTCTCCATGTGTATATAAAAGAAACTGAAGGTTGAAGAGTTCTTTATATTCTTTACAAGTTTCCTTAAAGTAATATCTTAATGACCCAACACTTTAGGGCTCGTGAAGGACTTTTTTTTTCTTTCTTACATCTATAATAAATAATGTTACCTGGTAATCATCTTAATGCATCAGAATTTGGGGGACTGACAGCTAATTTTAGCATTTTTCCCTGTGGAACTAACCTGCTGATCCTCAGTAGGCCCCATGCTTAAGGTTGCTTCCCTGAGCTATCTGGAAATGAAGCAACTGGAGTTCTTTGAAAGGGGGACACAGAAGAAGCTGATATTTACTGAAACTGTGGCAGATTCCTAGGCTCGACGTTTCTACTCTGCCATTTAACTCCAATGGATATTCTTGTCCAAGTTTCTGCCTACTGCATATAATGAACATAAAAGCAAAAACTGTATATGGTGAAAAAAAATCACTCCTAGATTAAAAGTGGACTAAAGATCACATCTAATTCTACAAACTGTAAAAACTGACCCAGGAAAAAGTAGGCTTGAGAAAAATAACCAATATGATAGCTAACCTTGCTCATGGTAAAGTCTGCTGTTGATTAAAAATTGACAAAAGGAGAAACTATTCTTGACAAAATTTAGATTTGCAAAATTTCACTAGTAAAGCTGGACCTGGTGGAAATAATGGCTGCAAAAGGGAATCGGCAATAGCAGAAGTTTTCATAAGGAAAAATCAATAAGGCTTAAAATTAACTGATGACTCAGATGGTCCTCCTAAAATTTACAGAACTGATACCAATTATACTAATTTCATTAAAATAGAAAAAATGCAAAAGCTTGGAAATAGCTGAACTGGATAACTATTTCACACTTTCTCCTCTCTCCTCAAATCCCTAAATTCCCCCATCCTCGCTCTCAGCTGATGGATTTGCTTCCTATTTTGCTGAGAAAATAAAGCAGGCAAAAGAGAACTGTCAGACTCTCAGCAGTGTGTCTCCTCACCACCAGCAGCTGCACTCCTGGTCTCTGCCTTCCTCCTATTGCCATGGTCTTTCTATGTCTTTGCCTAAATCAGCTCCCCACTTTGGCACCAGATCCCATCACCTTTTCCCTGCTCAAGGACATCAGATCAGCTCAAGGACATCTTCCGTCTCTCTCTTACATCTTCAATATTTCTATTTCTATTTGACCATCTTATTTCTCACATTTAAAAACAAAAACCTTCTCTTGACCTCACCCCATTTCCCATCAGCCACCACTCCCGTCTTTGCTTCCCATAGTAGTAAAACTCCTCAAAGAGTTGGCTGCATTCACTATCTGCAATTCCCCTCCTCCCATTCTCTCTTCAATCCACTCCTTTCACCGTGCTTCCAAAACCATTCCCACAGAGATCACCCAGGACCTTGATTGTCAGTCCTCAGCTTACATACCCTATTAACGAGTATTGGAAAGTTGATCACTCTCGCCTCAGTAAGACACCTCCTTCTCCTGGCTTCCACTCCAGGCACCATGCTCTTGGCTTTCCTCCACCTTGACGGTCATGCCTCTCAGTCTCCTTTGTTGGCTTGTCCTCTGCCTGACTTCTTAGGTGGAAATCCCCTAGGGTTCAGTCCCTGGACTTCTATTTCCTGTCTTCCTCCATTGGTGATTGTACCCAGTCCCATTGTTTCAAATAGCATCTAGATGCCAACAAGTCCCAAATTTCTATCTTTAGTCCAGAACTCTCTCCCAAAATCAGTTGGATATCCAGCTTCCTACTCAACATCAACCACGGAGTTCTAATAGGCGTTTCAAACTTAACACATCTTAAACTGGACTTCCGGTCATCTTTCTCCACCATTACCACCCCAATCCCACTAAGCCTTCCCTACCTTAGTTGATTGTAACTACACTCTTCAGTTCCTCAGGATAAAAACTTTGGGGTTAGCTTTAGCTACTCTCAATTCCCTCATACCCTACATCCTACGCATGAGGAAATCCTGAGGGTCTTACCTTTAAATGTATCGCAAATCTGACCATTCTCACTAGCTTCACTGCTCCCACCCTGTTTGAGCCATCATCCTCCCACGTTGCTGACCACAGGAGCCCCAACCTTTATCCTTGCCTTCCTACCATCTAGTCTGAACAAAGAATTTATGAAACTTCAGTCAGATTGGGTCATTGCTCGCACAAGGCCCTGTAATAGCTTCCTATTGCACTTTAGAGTCAAGCCCTTCCCAAAGCCTCCCAGGTCCAGGCAATCTGGCCCCTCTCTGACCTCCTCTCCCATTACTCTCCCCATCACTCCATTCTCTTGAGCCATACTCATCCTTTTGATGCTCCTCTGACATAGCAGACATGCCCCACTGTGGGGCCTTTGCACCAGCTAATTCCTCTGCCAAGCATATTCTTTCCCCAAATATCCCCTTGGATGAGTCCATTCACTTCCTTCAGGTCTTGGTTCAAATCTCACCTCCAGATTATTTGTTTCCTAAGTATGCTATTTATACTGCAATCTGCACCCTCACCTCTCTGGTGTGTTTTCTTTTTTCCATAGCACTTAATACCTCTTGTTATAGAATCTACTTATTTTTTATGTTTACTATCTGTCTCTCCTTGCCAAAAAATAAGACTCAACAAAGGCAGGAATAATGTCTTTATTTACAGATATCTTCTAAGAAAAAAATACATAGCACATAGTAGATGTTTACTATTTATTGAATGATGAGCCATACTATTTAAATTAACAAAATTAACTGACTTAACGAAATTATCTCCAGAAAAATACTCTTGGAAAAAAGTCATCAATGTTGGTATAATTCTGATATTTAAAAAAATCTTTTAGATTAAAACAAAGGGTCAAAACCTCCATAGAGTCAATGCTAAATGGGTGGAAATGTGACATAAAAATGCCCTGTGTTCACCAGATTGTCATATACTTTATGTAACTCACCTCAGTTATTATTATGCCTACTACACAGATGAAAAGACTGAATCTCAGGAAATTATGTGTTTACCAAAGTCGTCACACAGCTAGTCTGTGTTGGAAACAGGATTTGACTTCAAGTCTGTATGCCTCCACTCTTGCAATTATACCGCCCTACCTCCCTACCACAGTGAAAGACTTTTCCTAGTTGATTTTTAAATGACTGGTTGCATGAGGGATGAGAATGGCTCACTGTTTCCTATTAAATTTCCCACTACAACTGAAGTTTGTCACTGACAGCATTTGAAAAGCAGGACCAAAAATTCAACAGTGCATGTTCACACTGGTAAAATCCCCCATTAGGCACGAAGAGATATAGCAAATGGAGGTGAGTTAGAAGGGGGCTTGCAAACATTGTCCCAAAAGCTTCAGCATTCTCTGGTGGCAAATAATCCTTCACTATCCCAATCATTCCCTCACTGTCCCAATCATTCCCTCACTGTTTTATTCCCCTCATCAAAACATATGGCAGAACACTGAAGCTGGTCATTTGCTTGGATTTTTAAAATACATATGTTCATTCTTCTAAAAAATTTGAGCATCGAATGGATTTTTAAGCACCGATTAACATATCCTATGTGGTAGGCAAAATAATACCTCAGCAAAGATGTCCACATGCTAATACCCAAAATCTGTGAATATGTTACTACTTTACATGGCAACAGCAACTTTCCAGGTGTGATTACGTTAAGGATCTTGAGAAGAATATTCTGGATTATCTGGGTGAGACCAATGTAATCACAAGGGTCTTTTTTTTTTTTTTTTAAGTTGGAGTCTCACTCTGTTGCCCAGGCTGGAATGCAGTGGCACTCTCTCAGCTCACTGCAGCCTCAGCCTCCCAGGTTCAAGTGATTCTCCTGCCTCAGCCTCCCATGTAGCTGGGATTACAGGCATGCACCACCATGCCCAGCTAATTTTTATATTTTTAGTAGAGGCAGGGCTTTGCCATGTTGGCCAGGCTAGTCTTGAGCTCCTGGCCTCAAGTGAACCACCCGGCTTGGCCTCTCAAAAAGTGCTCAGATTACAGGTGTGAGCCACCATGCCTGGCCCACAAGGGTCTTTATAAGAGGGAAGTAAGTCAGCCAGGGCAGATGTGACAATGGAAGCAGGGGCTGCAGTGATGCCAATGCTGTAAGGAGCCCAGGAGCCCAGGAAGGTGAGCAGACTCTAGAAGCTAGAAAAAGCAGGAATTGATTCTCCCCTATAGCTTCCCTACCAACACCTTGATTTTAGCCCTGTAAGACCATTTGCATAGTAATACATGTATTATTTTAAGCCACTGAGTTCATGATAATTTGTCACAGCAGCAAGAGAGAACTCATACGCCTTAGAGACACAGTGTCATAGAAATGCCTAAGTCTCTGGACATAGCGTGTGCCCACTCTGCTTTTATATGTGTTAAGGGGGCTGTCAGCAAACCAAGATCCAGGGAAAAAGAGAAAGATCTGTGACATGACATCCAGCAGATAAAGTCCAAGGCAGGAGACTCCGCCCTGCCCCAAATCCTCCCTCCTCCACAGAGGTAACAATGTGCCACCACTGATGGTCCACTGTGATGGCTGCCTGGTAACGCCAAGAACCCCTAAAAAGAAATAAGATTAGTCATTGTCTCAAGTTACCTGTTCCACTGACAGATGAAAACAATCAATGGCAGAATCCGTTTACTTGGCATTTTTCAAAATTAAAGAAAAAAAGAGCCATAAAGGGCCTCAGATTGTGAGAATAGCTTTTAATTTAAAACAACTGAAGCAATAAATCATCCATCTCTCTTTCCATCTCAGGCAAATAATCTCCCAAAACATTTGATACAGTTTAACAACAACTGTGACTAGTGCAAAATAAAATAAATACAAACTCTTTCAGGAGCCAACATCAAAACCTGCTGGACAGGTGGGCACAGGAACAGACTCAGCCTCTGCCAAGGCTGAGACAAGCGGCACATCAAGAGTGGCAGGATTTGCGCAGTGTTTCAACACACCCAGCTTTGAACAGACTCAACAATACCTGGGGAGGGGAAACCACAAGAGGATTTTGCCTACAATGAAACAAATATGCCCAACACCCTCAAGTGGCTAATATCCCTGGCACCTAGAAGACGCTAGAAGAGCAAAGGTAGCAGCTCCCAGGCAAAGCTGAAGACAGGCAGTTTGGGGCTCATTTGCTTTTGTCTTTTAATTGGGATCATACATATATATATATATATTGGTTTTTCGGCAGAAAAAAAAATCTGCTTTCTGGGAGATGTTCTGTGCCTCACAGTGCTCCTGACTCCAGCAAAAATATTTGTGTTGTTTCTGTCTATTTAGATACTTTGCAGAATTGCCTTTCCTATTTACGGATTTCACTGCCTACCCCACACCACGTAAGCCTAGAGGGGGGCTGTCCAATAGAAGTATAACGTTATCCACATGTCTAATTTTAAGTTCCTTAGGGGCCACATTTTTTAAAAAATAAAAATGGGTGAAAAGAATTTTAATTTCAATTATATAAATATATTAAATTGTTAATATTTGACTTAATACATCCAAAATAGTGTCATTTCAGCATGTTATCAATATGAAATATTGGTGAAATATTTTAAATTCCTTTTTGGTACCAAGCCTTCAAAATCTGATGTGTATTGTATGTGTACAACACAGTCTCGATTTGAACAAGCCAAATTTTGAGTAGTCATCGCCACATATGGCTGTTGACTGCCACATTGAATAGCACAGGTCTACAGAGTCTTATGCAAACTCTTTTAGAGTGATTTATGGAGTGGAAAATCTCTGTAACACTGTGCAGGTGATCTCAGACACCAACTCAAGAGTACAGAACCTTGTTCTATAGCGTAGAACAAGGTTTTATCTAAAGGACATTTCTTTTATCTAAAGGACATTATCACACTTTATCTAATCCCATCCCCTGGTCCTGCCCCTGCCCCCTGCCATCTCCCCACAGAAGGCCTGTACTGATGTGATTTAGCAGCAGTGATGCCTACAAGATGACAAGGACGGCCTTTCTGTGGTAGACAATTTTGTCAGCACTTATTTGGGGATCACAGCTCTAGCTAAATTAGAATTTTGTTTCCCATCCTCTTCCAGAATTTCAAAATATTCTATAAAGGTGACAGATTTAGTTGAAAGCAGTTCTGAGGCTTTTCTAGGAGGACACTTTAAATGGATTTTTTGTTTTGTTTTTGAGGGGGATGGAGCCAAAGTACCTCATGGACTGGAAAGTTGTTTGTTTCAAGAGTAGAAAAAAAGTGGGGCCGGACGTGGTAGCTCATGCATGTAATCCCAGCACTTTGGGAGGCTGAGGCAGGTTGAGGTCAAGAGTTCAAGACCGGCCTGGCCAACATGGCAAAACCCTGTCTCTACTAAAAATACAAAAATTAGCCGGGCGTAGTGGCGTGCGCCAGTAATCCCAGCTACTTGGGAAGCTGAGGCAGGAGAATCACTTGAACCCAGGGGGAGGAGGCTGCAGTGAGCTGAGATTGCACCACTGTACTCCAGCCTTGGCAACACAGCGAGACTCCGTCTCAAGAAAAAAAAAAAGTGGGATGATTACCCAAAAAAGTATAGATAAGTGGAGCAGGAATACAAACAGGGGTGGTGGGGCCACTAAGAATGACACAGGTCCTCAACTGGGGAGTATAAGCTGTAACAATGCAAAAATATAACATCCAAACCTCTAAGTGATCCCTCACATTTTACATGTCAGACCCTAGTGGTAACCACAGGAAAATAAAAATAAAATGTTAGGGCAAGAGAGGACTTTGGAGCTAATCTAGTCTAACCCACTTGTTTCAAATGAAAAGGCCCAGAGAGGTACAGTGATTCAGTCCCACCTCACTTAGAGTGGAGTCAGGATACAGACCCAGGTGCTCTCACTATGAATTGCAGGTAAGGCTCTGTTCAGGTAAAGGGAATAAATGACTCAGGGAGCAAGAGGCTCGAGCTATCCCCGTTGGACTTCCTATAGCCCAAAGTAAGCACTGGGAAATGTCAGGCACATTCTCTTGCAGGTAGGAGACAGCAGCCTGGTCAATTCCAAAATATTGAAGCAACGTTGATGTAAAGTGTCACTAACACATGATTCTTCCAATAGTCTTTTCTGCATACTTTTTTTTTCTTTAAAAGAAAATCCCAATCTGAACCAAACTGGATTTCTGATTAGTTATATGGGCATTTAGATTAGTTGGCAAAATAAAAACTTTGATACATTACCTTTTCCAAAGACACATTCATTGGAATTCTACATAAATGGATATCAAAAGATATTTACAGGAAGAAAGTGCTGTCTTTCACACAGACACCCATATACAGGGAGAATTTCACAATTAGACCACCATGCCTCACATAGAGGACTGCTAACAGACTGATAATGAGTTGACAAAATCCACACGTTATTCCACTTTTCAGTCACAAATAATCGTGTCCACACAAGTGTAAAATTAAGCAGTACATTCCAGACTTTTATAGGGGAACCTGCATTGTATATATTGAGATACACATATAAATATGCTTTTAAGCAAGTAAGAAACCCATTATTTACTCCAGTTTTTCCCAACTCTCAATCTGAAGTAAAGAATAGCACATATACAAAACTTTGCCTTGTAGAAATAGCCCTTTGTGTTGTGAGGCAGAAGAAAAGGCAGCCATAGCACAATTTTTTTACAACATGTCTAGGCATCAAAAGGGCTAGTTAATGAAATCAAACAATTTATAGCCTGTAGTCTTAAATATTGATTTTACATCACTGATTTTTCAAAGTTTTATTACAAAATTTTTATTTTATTCAAAATACACATGCTATCTTTGTCCACATTTCAATCCAAACCACCCAGTCACCCCCAATTCCAAAAAACAGGCCTTTGTTTTATAACATCGCTGAAAACAAGCCATTTTTGACGTGGGTTTGGAGTCATTATTCTATGACACTCACTCTGCCCTAAGGGGACTGGATTTTGTAAGGCTGCTTACTGTGGGGATGTCCATGGGAGTCAGTGACTCTCATAACAGAGTGGGACTGCTTTAGGAAATCCAAGTTAACATTAGGAGGTGACACCAGTGGGCACACTTTGGTAGAAAAGTACTGCACCGTGAGCTCCCTCCTTCTGCCAATCTCATTTGTTCCCAAATTGAGGAAAACAGAGGAGAAAAGGCAGGGAGCACCATCTACTATAACCCACCATGGCATACCACATTCTACTCATTGAAGGTTCACTGTAACCAATCTCACTGTATCCTCAAAGCATGATTGAAAGAGAGGGCAGGTGTCATCATACCATTGTTCAGATGAGGACAGTGAGGCACAGGAAGGATGAAGGACTTGCCCAAGGTCCACAGTCAGCTAGGAGCAGCACCCAGGTCTCCAGGCCATGGGCCTTAGACACCATGTCTCTCGGTCACATGGCACCAAAGGATCACCTATGAGACAGGGCCCCCCATCACACCCAGAATCCTGATTGTTCACAACTCACTACATCCTAATCCAATGTCTGTGCTTTGTTTCACCTGGTTGGTTCTGTTTATTTTCCTACAGTTTCTAAAAAGATCCTTTCAACCAAACAGATACATGTTAAACAGACAGCAATAAATTCTTTTTCATTTGACCAAATAATCTGAAATAGCAACTCCAGAGACTCTAGAATTTGGTACGGACCAGTAGGAAAATTATAGAAATTATAGAATGCTATCATTCCACTTTTCATCACGTTGGAAACTCTAATCTAATCCCAGGTTGCAACTAAAATGCTGAAATAACCAAAATGGAAAGGATAGTCTTTCATAATGTCGTATAAAAGTTTCTTTGCATCTAAAATCCTTAGAGTGTCCAAGATCACACTGTTGGTCACATCAGACAAGCAATGAAGGCAAGTCAGAAGGTGATACACCAAAAAAAGGCAGAGATGAGACTCTGGCCCCAGAAAAACAAGGAAATGGACGCAGATAAAGAGCTCAGAGATGGGAAAATCACAGACAAATTTGGGGCACTTGACATGACTCCAAAGAGTTATCATGTGAGATGGTAAAAAGAGATTAGCTATTTTAACTAAAAATAAACACCATATCTTTTGGGGAAAGGGCTGCTGAGAAACAGAGAATTTACCTACCTTTGACAAAGTACAATATTATGCTGCTGTGGGCATCTAGCATTACACCAGCAAATGTCCCAAACCCAAGTGAATTCTTGACGGCACTTAAAGGCATAACTCAGCCCTTTTTACTCCTTAAAAATCTAAGTGGGGAACTAATCTTCTCGAAGGTTCCTGAGTCATAGTTTTGTTAAAATATTTACTTGCTTTTTTCAGATATGCTTAATATCAACTGTTCAGACTTTAAAAACCAACTTGTCACAGATTTTCTAGTGGACTCACTTTTCTAGTAAAAGTCTCACACTCTCAGTCAGTCTCACACACATTCACACAATCGTATTATGAATTTTAATGTGACAAATTAAAAATATCTTTCATTGCAGAGGCTCTATTATGGACAGAGCATAATATCTACATGGATACATCAGAAATTATTGTATGTCATGAAAAAAATTATGTCACAAATAAAGCCCCACCCAACTGCTGATTTTCTATATGAAACACAAGTGGGCTTTTCATTTGTTGCGGGTAAGGCCACACCACTGGCCACATTATTTGGTTTCTCCAGAGGCCACTACCACTGACCCCCAAAGCAAAATAGAGGGCTGGGGGCACATCCCCATTTTTTATGTGCTGATGGCAGATCCTCCACCAGCAATATGAATACTTTTTTTGTTTTTAAATATCATCATCTTTTTGAACATTTATAAAAACTATCTACAATATAATAGTGTATCATCACTAATAGAAATTTCTTCTCAGTTCTATTTCAGAAGGTGTCAACTGATCGTGCTCTTTAAATAAACGATAAATACCCCATATATTCCTTCACGTCTAGTTGTTTCAACTTCTTCTTCTTCTTTTTTTTTTTTTTTTTTTGGCAAATTAAAAAGGCGTATGGCTTCTTTTCGCCAATTTTTATATTTGAGGTTTAGCTTGGTATCCTGCGGTAAAAGTACATGTAGCCCAGGTCTTTAGGGGGCCTTTCTGAGGCACAAACTTTGTGGTCATTGTAAATCACCCATCTGAAAACAAGACAGAAGCATTTGATGGATTTAAGTCAGTTCCAGGAAACTTTACAGAAAGAAGTCACTAAATCATACGGCGCACAACACTTAACCATGATGTTTTAAGGTACTATACTCAAGTTCGTTGTATAAAAAGGGACAGAATGCTGGTAGGGAATCACAACTGCTTTTTTTTTTTTTTTTTTAAGAGACAAGGCCTAATTCTATTCCCCAGGCTGGAGTAAGGTAGCACAATCTGAAGCTTCGAACTCCTGGGCTCAAGGGATCCTCTCGCTTCAGCCTCTGGAGTAGCTGGGAACACAGGCACACGCCATCATACCCAGCTACAACTGCTTTTCGATTCTTAAGCTCAATCAAAAAGTAGTTACTAAAATGTATCAGGAACCTCCAAACATTTTAACCTTTGATCCCATAACTCCCTTTATAGAAATCCATAGATAGCCTGAGAAATTGAGTCAAAGAATTATGTACAACAATGCTTATTTCAGTCTTAGGTATAAAACTAGCTTAAAACCAGAATTTTAAAAAAAATCCATGCAGTGAACTATTATAGAACTATTAAAATTTCTTCAAAGAATATTTGGCAAAGTGAGAAAATAACCATGATATAATATGAAATGGGAAAGTACTGGTTAAAAAATTGTATGCACTCTGCACATACTTTAAGCTTTTAGTTAAGTTGTAAATACGTGTGTTTATTTATATGTAGTATGTGTGCATATAGACATATATATACTTTCTTCCAGTGAGACAATAAAACAAAGAAAAGTATATCAAAATATAGACAATGGTTATTGTTAGGCTTCCAGGGTACATATTCTTTGTATATTTTTATATTTATAAATTATTTACTATGAATTTTATTGCTTTTAAAATTATAATTAAGCTATTTTTCTTTTAAAAAGCATTTTTATTTTATTTTCTTTGACTTCATTCCATAAAGTGTTTTTTAAAGAGCTATCGTGTTTGTAATAAAAACAATTCACTACAAAGATTAAGTCCCAGCCGGGTGCGGTGACTCACACCTGTAATCTCAGCACTTTGGGAGGCCAAGGCGGGTGGATCACTTGAGGTCAGGAGTTTGGGACCAGCCTGACCAACATAGTGAAACCCCATCTCTACTAAAAATACAAACCTAGCCAGTCATGATAGCACATGCCTGTAATCCCAGCTACCTGGGAGACTGAGGCAGGAGAATCGCTTGAATTTGGGAGGCGGAGGTTGTAATGAGCTGAGATTGTGCCATTGCACTCCAGCCTGGGCAATAAGAGTGAAACTCCATCTCAAAAAAAAGAGATAAATTCCTGTGCTCAACTATTTTACCAAGTTAAGAAGACAAAACTAAAAAGACACACCACAAAAGAACACAGTGGAGTCCAGGTGGGAAATGGCCACTCCTGCAGTGGGAGCCATGGAGCAAGAGGCCACCCTCAGGCATTTCTCCAGCATCCACATGGCCTGAGCACTGCCCTCAAGCAGAAGTGCCAACCCACAGGCTACTCAGTTTGGAGTTGCAGGAAGGGCACCAGTGGGTCCTGTATGGATCCAGCCCAGGGAGAAGGTTCTGAAGAAAGCCGCAGCCTTTCATTCCACAACTGTCTCATTTCCGGTTCACTACACACTTAACAATTCTACTTAAGAAGGCTGAGAAGCCAACTGCAAGGCTGTAGTAAGGCAAAGCACTGAAGGTTTAGAGCTGCCAGATAAAACACAGGTAAAACCCAGTTACATCTGATTATCAGGTAAGCAATAAGAAATTTCAGTAGAAGCATGCCCCATATAATATTTGGGACATAGAATATTTGAAATTTATTTATACTAAAAAATTATTCATTATTTATCTGAAATTCAAATTTAATAGGGCATCCTGGTTTTTCCTGTCTTATTTCCTTTTGTTGGCTAAATATGGCAATCCTAGGGAGGTTCCAATTACAGCATACATTCTGCTGCAGGATGCATCTTTATTTTGGGAGGTCACCTTGGTATGATAGTTGAAAGTGGCTTTGAATATCAGCTCTCACACAGCTACTTACTAGCTAAGGTCAAGCTATTCGGCCTCCCTGAGTCTCAGTGTCTTGATGTGCAAAAGGGCGTTAACAGTATACCCTTTACAAGACCAACGTGAGAACCAAATAAGATAACATACAATGTACCTAGGAGAGTGCCTGGCATATAGTAGGTACTCAATAAATCACAGCTATCATTTACCTTCTAAAAATGACTCACCTTCCTTCCTTTTTGATATGGCAAATGTAATGACCACTCATTGTGGATGTTCCCATGTGACTGATGAATGCAAATAGCTCATATGCTGTGAAAGAGGAAACAACTCAGTTACAAGGCAGCATTTCCAGAATGAAGAGCACTTCTGGTTAGAATTTAAAACCAACCATAGTATAATCCAGCAACTGTTTAGATTTGAAAGACAAGGTCTATTTACCTTGCTATGTTTACAACACACACATACTCAGAGTGACACTAAACTCAACCTGCAAATTTGTGATCACAAAAATAGGACATAAATTATCAAAGCACAGCTGATGTTAAATTCAAATGTGGAAAGGGATTTAAAAAATCCCACAGCCTGGTCTGGTGGCAAGCTTACGGATCTAAAAGGGTAGTTCTGGCTCTATCACTTCCAAATAGCACGAGGGTGGACAAGTTGTTTCCTCTTTCTGAGCCTGTTTCTTTGAGGGGATTAAAAAAAAAAAAAATCCACCCACTTTGCAGGGTTGTATAAAACTTAAATGAGCAATTCAGACTGAAATACCAAACAAATGTCAAAATTATAAGGAAGAGAGCAGATAGCTGTTATCATTTATAGAAAAGGATAATGCTTTGTGCAAGATTTTTCACTTGCTCATGATTATAACGTATGTGGGACCAAACTTCAGGCTTCATGTTTTCTGAACAAAGAGATATACGGCCTCTGAGAGGATGAGACCAATGTTTATTCTCTAACAGGTACCTCTTGCATCATACCCAGTACTCTATGATATCCATGTTGAATCCATTTTAGTTCATGTTGCCAAAGTGGCTTCCATGGACAAGTACCAGTCCACTCAGCAAACCGTTACAGACTACAATGAGGTAGTATGGAAACTGAGAGAACACATTTACAAGACTTTAGAGTAAATGAGAGTAAAATGTATGGCTATTGAATTTAATAAGGAAAAAAATGGGCTTGCATATTGATTTTGCTAGTGCTCCACTTTTACTACATTTTCCAAAAAAAGTATTGGTTCTGGACAGAGTTTTTCTCTTACCCCTCTGTCTCTCATTCTTTCTCTCCTGCTTTTCACTCAGGCTCATTCAACTTACTCAGCTGTCAATCCCTAGTCCTCATCTTACTCACTCTTCAGCAGCATCACATTCTGTTGATGACCTCCGTTCTCAAATACTTGCCTCCAGGACATGACTCTCTTGGTTGTACAGCTGCCTTACTGCCTTACTGCCTTACTGCTTCCCTTCATCTCCCCGACCTTTGAATTTTGGTGATCTGGGGTTCAAACCTTCTTCTTCCCCGCTCTATCCAGACTCTCTCTCTCTCTCTCTCTCTCTCTCTCTCTCTCTCTCTCTCTCTCTCTCTCTCTGGCTGATATCATGTTAGTCTATGGCAGTAAATGATATTGTTTTCTTAATTTCATTTCTGGAATGTTCATTGTTAGTGTATAGAAATATAATTTAATTTTGTATATTGATCTCGTTTCCTGCAACCTTGCTGAACTCATTTGTTAGTTCTAATCATTTTTTAGTCGATTCCTCTGGACTTTCTATATATGAGATTATGTCATCTGCAAATAGAGACAGTTTTACTTCTTCCTTGATAATCCAAATAACTTTTACTTCTTTTTCTTGCCTAACTGCAATGGCTAGAACCTCCTGTACAATGTTAAACAGAAGTGTCAAAAGCAGGCATCCTTATCTTCTTCCTGATCTTAGGAGGAAAGCATTCAGTCTTTCACATTAAGTGTAAGGTGAACTGTGGGGTTTTTGTAGATACATTTTATCACGTTGAGGAAGATCTCTTCCATTCCTAGTTTGCTCATCATTCTCCCCTCAGCCTTATCTATCGCAGTCAATGGCAATTCCATTCTTCCAATAACTCAGGACAAAATCTTGCCTTCTCTCTCACACCCTTTATCAATAAGCAAGACAAAGTCCAATCCATCAGCAAATCCTGTATCTAGAATCCAAATGCTTCATACAATCTCCACTTGTAACCCCTCATCCAAGTCACCATAATATCTTGTCTGAATTACTACAATGGCCTCTTAATTGGACTCCCTGCTTCCTCCCTTCCCCCCACCAACTATTCTCACCATAGCTGCCAGAGTGGTTTTTTTTCTTTTTCTTCTTTTTTTTTTTTTTTTTTTTTTACAAACCCTTGTGTCAAAGGCTGACTTTCAATAGATTGCAGCAAGGGAGCTGCTCTGCTACATACAAAACCCCGACCCAGAAGCAGGTCATCTACCAATGGTTTAGTGCCAGGTTGCCCATGAACGTGCGAGGGTGCAGCTGTCTTTCTGGCTGCACTCTATTGTTCTCTTTTTTTGTTGTTGTTGTTTGACATGGAGTCTCACTCTGTCACCCAGTCTGGAGTGCAGTGGCGCGATCTCGGCTCACTGCAACCTCCACCTCCTGGCTTCAAGTGATTCTCCTACCTCAGCCTCCCAAGTGGTGTTACAGGTGCGTGCCACCATGCCTGGCTAATGTTTTTGTATTTTTAGTAGAGACAGGGTTTCACCATGTTAGCCAGGATGGTCTCGATCTCCTGACCTCATGATCTGCCCATCTCGGCCTCCCAAAGTGCTGGAATTACAGGCATGAGCCACCGCGCCAGGCCCATTAGTCTTTTTTTTTTTAATGGAAGTCAAATTGTGGTCATTACTCGGCCCCCAAAACCCTCCAGTGGCTCTCTGTATCACTGAGTAAAATCTCACTCTTGCAGTGGCCTATGAAATCCTCTTACCTCCTCTCCTCATCCCCCTTACTCTGGTCCAGCTACCTTGGCCTCCTGGCTGCTCCTCAAACATGCTTGGCAAGCCCTGACCTTCAAGCTGTTATACCTTCAAGCCTTTATACCTGCTGCTCTTTCTTTCTGAAACTCTCTTTTTTCAGATGTCATGTGACTCACTCATCACTTCATTGAGATCTCAGGTCCAAATGTCACCTCATCAGAGAGGCCTTCCTGAACCTTCCTTATAAATAGTAACCCTCCTTCCACCCCCGCCCTCACTCCTGTTGCTCTCGTTTCCCTTATCCTGCTTTCCTGTCCATACAGCAGAAAGTAACACCTGCCATGTCGCATTCTTTTTTTTTTTCTTTGAGTCGGAGTTTTGCCCTTGTTACCCAGGCTGGAATGCAATGGCGTGATCTCGGTTCACTGCAACCTCCGCCTCCCGGATTCAAGCAATTCTCCTGCCTCAACCTCCCAAGTAGCTGGGACTACAGGCACGCGCCACTATGCCCGGCTAATTTTTTTGCATTTTTAGTAGAGATGGGGTTTCGCCATGCTGGCCAGGCTGGTCTCGAATGCCTGACCTCAGGTAATCCACCCACTTCGGCCTCCCAAAGTGCTGGGATTACAGGTGTGAGCCACTATGCCCAGCCGCCATGTCACATTCTTACTTGTGCATGTATTTATTGTCTATCAGCTTTTACCCCAGGCTAGAATAGGCTCCATAAGGACAGGGAGTTTGTTTTGTTTACTGAGTATTCAGGCACAGAGAACAGTGCTTTGCACACTGTAAGTACTCAATAAGTATCTGTTAAATGTATAAATAAATGAATGAATGAAGGAATGACTCCTTTCGCTTCATTTCCTCACTTGTTTTGTATCTTCTTATAGTGTATATATTTTTGTAAACCTCCTACCAAAGCATAAATTGGGGTATAAACTGGTGAAATAATTATTTAATCAGAAATGAATCCGAGAAGATTGCCTTTCCCATAATTAACTAAATTTCTGTTGCTAGCTATCACATCAACTGAAAAAAAAAGAAAAGAAAAAAATCCCAGGTTTGAAATCAGAAGCCAGGCAAAAACAGTTGTAAATGATAATCATTTTGCCTGGTATTTATTTTTGAAACAGTGATCCAGGCACCTTACCCTTGTCTGCCCTCCAGTTCTATCTCCCACACTAAGAACCCACCTTTACCTCCCTATGTAAGCAAGAAAGGGAGTGAGCTGAGATCCTTGTGTTTCTTGGCCCCTGTTGGCTTTTTAAGCCCTTTTGGAATAATTCTGTATCAAATTCCTAATCTTAAATTTAAGAGACAGTACTGCTCTCCCAAAAATGTGGCTGCTCTCTAAGAATTTTTATGAAATGAAGAGAGGATACACGCCAGGCATGGTGGCAAACGCCTGTAATCTCAGCACTTTGGGAGGCAAGGTGGATGAATTGCTTGTGCTCAGGAGTTTGAGACCAGCCTGGGCAACATGGCAAAACCCTGTCTCTACAAATACAAAAAAATTAGCCAGGCATGGTGGCGTGCACCTGTAGTCGCAGCTACTCTGGAGACGGAGGTGGGAGAATTGCTGGAGCCCAGGGGGTCGAGGCTGCAGTGAGCCGAGATCGCACCACTTCCACCATAAGACAGGGTCACATCAGTGAAACACAGCACAGATACCAACACAGCCAATGGGTTGACAAAACAGACACAGAGAAAGGACAAATCCGTACATCCCACTATATCCAAACATGTCACTAAAGCCCCCCCAAAAGCATTTTCCTCTCTTTGTTTAAAAACAACTCATGTACATACTCAGAACCACAAAAATAAAATTTAAAAGGTTAGCATAAATCTTAGTCCTATTATTTAAATTAACCATGTTTATCAATATAAGCAACTGCTCCATGCATTATTCACGACCTCCTGCTAGGAAACAACAACAAAAGAGAATCTCTCTCAACCCATTTTCAAAAACTAAACAGGTAATAAATCTCAATTTATATTTGTCTCCAAAGAGAAAGTCAAGGTGAATTCACCAGAGAGAGAAGCTACTGTTGATTCTTCTCTAAGTTCCCAGAGATGTCCTCCCAAAAAAAAAAAAAAAAAAAAAAAAAAACAAAAAACCCAGCACTCTAAAACACGCTCCAAAAAACACACACTAAAAAATATTTAAGTTTTTCTGATGAAAGTCAAAATTTTGAAATGTTTATCTCATCTCAAGCTGCCTTTTCTATTTACTTAAAAAGGAATTTCTAACATTTGAAAAATGTTAGAAAAACTTTCAACAGAAAAACCTTCAAAGTACCTGGAAGAATTAGACAAAACTGACAAAACCACTATGTCTCACATCTAGTGGACAGTGTCCCTCCTAATGGGCAGAATTAAACTGTGTCTGAAACTAACACTTCTCCTCCCCACAAAACTTGTCCTTTTTGAACTCCAGGAAAATCTTCCCAACCTTGCTAATAAGAAGATTTTTTAACATCAAATGTTGACACTACCATCCCTACCCAACCTAACAGCAATTGTACTCTTTGATTTTGTTATTTGAGAAAGGACTGTTTAAAAAGAGTTTATGAAACTTGGAAGGTAAAAGAGGTGGGCAGCATACCCTTTCAATGTCATATAGAGGTAAGGCCACCCAAAGATTATCTAGGGGAGGGATTGGCAAGTGACTCATTAGACAAATCTGGCCCACAACCTGTTCCTGTACTGCCAAGGAGAAGAAAGCGGAGAAGAATATGAGACAGACATGTATATGGCCCACAAAACCTGATGTATTATCTGGTTCATTAGAGAAAAAAGTTGCTGGCTCCTGATCTAGGGGGATGAACTTAGTTCATCTCACTATTTACTACTTGATATAGTTTGGATGTTTGTCCCCTCCAAATCTCATGTTGAAATGTGACCCCCAATGTTGGAGGTGGGACCTGGTGGTGAGAGGTGACAACGTGCTGGCAGCCCTTGCTCGCTCTCAGCACCTCCTCAACCGTGGTGTCTGCTCTGGCCACGCTTGAGGAGCCCTTCAGCCCACCGCTGCACTGTGGGAGCCCTTCTCTGGGCTGGCTCAGACTGGAGCCAGCTCCCTCTGCTTGCAAGGTGTGGAGGGAGAGGCGCAGGCAGGAACCGGGGCTGCGCACAATGCTCGCGAGCCAGTGCTGAGTTCCGGGTGAGCGTGGGCTCAGCAGTCAGGGGCTTTGCACCCAGGCCAGCATCTGTGGAGGGGGCGCCAGGTCCGCCAGCAGTGCCAGCCCGCCGGCACTGCACTCGAATTCTCGCCAGGCCTCAGCTGCCTCCCCACAGGGCAGGCCTTGGGACCTGCAGCCTGCCATGCCTGAGCCCCCACCGTGGTGGGCTCCTGCGTGGCCCGAGCCTCCCCGAGGGGCACCGCCCCCTGCTCCGCAGTGCCCAGTCCCATCGACCGCCCAAGGGCTGAGGAGTGCAGGCGCGTGGCGCGGAACTGGCGGGCAGCTCCACCCACGGCCCTGGCACAGGATCCACTAGGCAAAGCCAGCTGGGCACCTGAGTCAGGTGGGGACTTGGAGAACTTTTAAGTCTAGCTGGAGGATTGTATATGCACCAATCAGCACTCTGTGTCTAGCCTGGGGTTCATGGATGCACCGATCAGTACTCTGTGTCTAGCTAATCTGGTGGGGACTTCGAGAACCTTTATGTCTAGCTAAAGGATTGTAAATGCACCAATCAGCACTCTGTGTCTAGCTAAAGGTTTGTAAATGCACCAATCAGCACTCTGTGTCTAGCTAAAGGTTTGTAAATGCACCAATCAGCACTCTGCATCTAGCTCAAGGTTTGTAAACGCACCAATCAGCACTGTATCTAGCTAATCTAGTGGGGACTTGAAGAACTTTTGTGACTAGCTAAAGGATTGTAAACGCACCAATCAGCACTCTGTTCTAGCTCAAGGTTTGTAAAGGCACCAATCAGCACTCTGTGTCTAGCTCAAGGTTTGTAAACGCACCAATCAGTGCTCTGTGTCTAGTGAATCTAGTGGGAACTTGGAGAACTTTTATGTCTAGCTAGAGGATTGTAAATACACCAATCAGCACTCTGTGTCTAGCTCAGGGATTGTAAATGCACCAATCAGCACCCTGTCAAAATGGACCAATCAGCTCTCTGTAAAATGGACCAATCAGCTCTCTGTAAAATGGACCAATCAGCTCTCTGTAAAATGGGCCAATCAGCAGGATGTGGGTGGGATCAGATAAGGGAATAAAAGCAGGCTGCCCGAGCCAGCAGCAGCAACCTGCTTGGGTCCCCTTCCAAACTGTGGAAGGTTTGTTCTTTTGCTCTTTGCAATAAATCTTGCTGCTGCTCACCCTTTGGGTCCGCACTACCTTTATGAGCTGTAATATTCACCGCAAAGGTCTGCAGCTTCACTCCTGAGGCCAGCAAGACCACAAACCCACACGCAGGAATGAGCAACTCCGGACAGAAGGAATGAACAACTCCAGACGTGCCGCCTTAAGAGCTGTAACACTCGCCGTGAAGGTCTGCAGCTTCACTCCTAAAGCCAGCGAGACCATGAACCCACCAGAAGAAAGAAACTCTGAACATGTCCGAACATCAGAAGGAACAAACTGCGGACACACCATCTTTAAGAACTGTAACACTCACAGCAAGGGTCCGCGGCTTCATTCTTGAAGTCAGTGAGAGCAAGAACCCACGAATTCCGGACATAGTGGGAGGTATTTGGGACATGGAGGTGGATCCCTCATGAATACCTTGGTGCCCTCTCCTGGTAATGAGTGAGTTCTCTATTAGTTCAAGGGAGAAGAGGTTGTTTAAAAAAAACATGACACCTTTTCTCTCTCACTTGTTCTCTCTCTTGCCATGTGACACGCCTGCTCCTCTGCCTTCCATTGACTGAAAGCTTCCTAAGGCCTCTTCAAAAGCAGATCCAGCACTGTGCTTCTTGTATACTCTGAAGAGCTATGAGCCAAACAAACCTCCTTTTTTTATATAAATTAGCCACTCTCAGGTATTCTCTTACAGCAACGACTATAAAACTACTAACACACTACTGATTAAAGATCTCATATTTAGTGATGTTACCTGCTAACTTGTAGATTTTTATCTAGTAAAGATACAAAAAAATTCTGTCCAGTAGAACACATATTCTCAAGGATGTATAGATTTATAAATTGGGGTATAAACTGGTAATATAATTATTTCAAGGATTTATGGTCCTGACAGACACTGACTAATTTTTAACCTAACCTGGCAATCTCATCCTAACATTTCTTTTTTAAATTGTCTTTAAATATCCTAGTTCCACAAACGTTTTTAAACCAGTAATAACATCTGACTGATTCTCTCATTAATTAATGAGTTTTTTAAAATCTGTGATATGTGTTCATTTTACATTTACCTGAAAGTCATGATCTTGCCTTTTGGAAAATTATGCTTTAACAAGTGTAATGACCAAAAGCAACTCTGGATTCAGAAGTGTCTTTAAATGAATTTAATTTTATAAGCCATTATAGCATCTAAAATATTTACAAAGCAGCAGTATCTCATCAGGGCATGACGCATTACTTAGTTAGTCTACAGAGAGTGCTCAGAACACAGAGACATCAAAACACTCCCTAAAATAACTATCAAGACCCCAGAGGCACTGCAGTCCTCTGGTGAGAAAAACTGGGTTATCATCCAATGCTCTTTACTTGATTAATTTGTGTCATTGTCTATCTCTAACTCCCTCTGTACAAAGCAGGGGAAATAAAATTGCCAACTTACTAACGTTTGCCTCATAAGCACCCAATATCTGGGTATTTATCTGGGATATGCTTTTCCCCCACAAGGTATTCATGAGGGATCCACTCCCATGACCCAAACACCTCCCACCAGGTCCCACCTCCAACACTGCAGTTTGCATATCAACATGAGATTTGGAGGGGACAAACATCCAAAGTATATCAGGCGCAATATACAACAAGTTCAATCTCTCCAACAGCTTGATTTCCCTCATGCCCTCTCTGAGAAAAAAACAGTGTGGGAGGGAGGAGTATTTGGAGCTTTCAGAAATTTCTGAATTCTCAAAAAGAGAAGACAGACCTAGGTAAATCAATAACATTGGAAGGCAGCTGATAGCAACAGAATTGTAAAGGGTCTACGAATTGCTTCCCCCAACCCTAGCCAGCTCAAAATTACCAGTCTCTCTGTTACAATGCCGAATGCTCCAAAAGGCAAACACTTCCTTCCAAGTCTAATAGTTCTCCATCATTTATCCTTCAGTGTAAATCAGTTTACTCAAGAGTGGCTGCCTCTTAACTTTCAACAGCACCGCTGAAAAAATTAGGAACTGCAACAAGTGCTAAGTGAGAGGAGAATTAGCACCAGTGGCATGAAGTGTCTATGTGACTTTCCAGTCAACCACTGGGGCTTAGCTTCCCTGGGGAGCTGTACCTTTTGCCCCCTAGATCCTCTTCTGGGTGGCATTCCTCAGGGAGCTCAGCACCTCAGGAACCCCAGCGTTATGCAAATGAACGCCTCTCTGCTCCCTGGCTGGAAAATCTCAGCAGCATCGGAGGTATCCAAACCATTACACCAAAGTGGCTGAAGGAGCCAGAGCAGGCTCTGAGTAATCACAGCCTAATCGCAAGTTAATTTCACTGGCAACCAGTGAATTCTTTTCTTAAGAAAAATTAAATGCTCATTAAGTGAAACATGAAAACAGAAATGATTTTGCACATAGCAGAAGCCCCGATAGGTCAGAGTGACGGCCTGATTTCTAGCTTTGAAGTTTTAAAAAACTCAACAGAAAGTTAGGTGCTAGCCCTAAAATGTGCAGAACATGGTAGAAAATAGACTCTTGTCTCCATTCCAATACAAAATGTGAAATAAGATTACTCAATCGGGGATAAAGGAAAAACTGCACAGCCTTCAAAATCAAACAGGCCTGAATTCTAACCTGGTTCTACCACTAGCAAACCACTTAGCTTTGTCACCACTTCCTCATCAGAATACCTCCCTATAAGCAGTGAAGGAAAAGTGGTCAAGGAAGTGCCTGGCACAGAGGAGGCATTCTGGAAATGACAGCCACTATTTCATCAAGTGTTAATAGCACTAACCTTTTTAAACAAATTAGACGCCATTTAGATAATCGTTTCATGCAGTAGCATTACTTCCACATTCAGAAAAATGGAAACAGTGATTTTTAATTAACATATTCCTAAAAGGAAAAATTTGATACATGTACTTCTTTAATCCCTACCCTTGTAATAATCGCTTTTTTCCACTTCATAACACCTACCTTATTATTTCAGTGTTAACCTGGTGTGACAAAGTCCCAGTAGCCACGCCCCTCCTTCTTAAAGCAACAGTAACCTAACACTGCTTTTAAGGTGGTAATTCTCAAGTTTAAGCTGCATCAGAATCACCTGGATGTCCTGTTAAAACACAGATTACTGGGCCTCGCCCAGAGTTCCTAATTCAGCAGGTCTGAAGTGGGGCAACATCAGTCCTAACAAGTTCTCAGGTGATTCTACTAGTCCGAACCACACTTGAACCAGTGCTTGAAGGAGATCAACCTGTCCCTTCTCAGCTCAGGTGAGAGGATGGAAGATGTCTCCACCCTCAGGTTCTAGGAGTGAGGCCCATAATGCAGGCCTGAATCAACCTGCCTCAGTGACTTGGAGTAGGACAGGGCACATAACGGAGTCTCACAGAGTCTCAGGCTCTCAGGACCTTTGCTGAGAACTCTGGGACAAGACTTAGCTAGATTTTAACCTGGAAAGATATAGTTGTGGGAGGCGCTGCAGCCATCTTGTGCCATTAGGGAGAGCCTGTCTGGGACTGGAACCAACCTAGAGGAAGCAGAGCCAAGGGGCCCATCCAGCTAAAAGGGTTTGAGTCCTGAATCACGGCAGGCCTGCAGCCCAGTGCCCCCAGGACTTGCCAGCTTTCATGAGAAAATATTTCCCTTTTTGCTTAGACAGATTTGTCTTGGACTTCCTGCCACTTAAAACCCTGAAAACTGAAGTTGTTTTTATTTTGTTTGTTTTGGTTCCTCAAACACCAATTACCCCTACCCTTTAATTGTATTCAATATTCTCAGCTAGGTGCAGTGGCTCACGCCTGTAATCCCAGCACTTTGGGAGGCCAAGGCAGGCGGATCACAAGGTCGGGAAATGGAGACCATCCTGGCCAACATGGTGAAACCCCATCTCTACTAAAAACAGTATAAAAATTAGCTGGGTGTGGTGGTGCGTGCCTGTAATCCTAGCTACTCCAGAGGCTGAGGCAGGAGAATAGCTTGAACCAGGGAGTTGGAGGTTGCAGTTTGCTGAGATGGCGCCACTGCACTCCAGCCTGGCGACAGAGCGAGACTCCATCTCAAAAAAAAAAAAAATTCTCAAGTCATATACCTCAGTCAATTCACCAACCAGAAAAAGTAAAAAGAAATGACTTGGGAATTTAAACAACCTAGCTAAACAGAACACACATCTTCCCAGGTTAACCTATAAATTTAATGTAATGCCAGTCAAACCCCTAGAGAATGGCCAATTACAAAATCAGTACCTTTATATAATTTAGCAGCAATGTTTAATATACAATGGGGAAAATTTGTATTAATAAGTAACAGTGAAAATGTAATTTTGAGATATAACTAAACTAGAAATGCCCAGCATATTTATGAAGAAAACCATACAGCTTTGCAAGAGTTAGAAAAGGGGCAAATAAATCAAAGGAGAAGCATATGTTTCTGGCTAGAAAAACTCAATATTGTAAAGTGATCAGGTATTCCCAAACTAATCTACAGTACATGAAACTCTCATAAAAATCAATAAAAGAAAGCTGACAACCTGAATAAAAGTGGGAAACTGGCCAAAGGAAATAAGCTGTTAACACGAGAAGAAAAATAACTAGGCAATAAAGATACAAAAAATATAAAAAGCACTCAACCAAAAGCACTGCTGGGGAAGGCTGGGGAAACCAGAAAGTCACCAGTGTGACCAGGATGTGGCCCCCTGCTGTGTTTGTGGAGAATCACGTGATGGTAATCTGCATTAAAACCTTAAAAATATGTATTTTTCACTCACAAACTTCCCTTCCTGAAACTTCCCTTAACAAATAATCAAATGAAGGCCCAAGGCTGTTTATCACAATATTATTTTTAGTAGAAGAAGGAAAGAAGGAAGGGATGGAAGGAGGAAAATGCTGAACAAGCTTTTATTCCCTGGATAGGGATTACATTAGGCATATGCTGTACTTCTGTGAGTTGAATTCATCCTTTAAGAAACTCATTATTTGGCCAGGCGCAGTGGCTCACACCTGTAATCCTAACACTTCGAGAGGCAGAGGTGGGCAGACTGCCTGAGCTCAGGAGTTGGAGACCAGCCTGGGCAACATGGCGAAATTCCGTCTCTACTAAAAATACAAAAAATTAGCCAGGTATGATGGTGCACTCCTGTAATGCCAGTTACTCGAGAGGCTGAGGCATGAGAATCACTTGAACCCGGGAGGCAAAGGCTGCAGTGAGCCAAGATCATGCCACTGCACTCCAGCCTGGGGAAGAGAGCAAAACTCTGTCTCAAAAAAACCTCATTATTTAAAAATCATAGTGGTCATCTTCTGAATGTGGAAATATCTTCATTATTTGAAACTCTTTCTGTAATAATGTGGTCTTTTATTTAAATGATACCTAATTAACCTAGAATTAGGTATATAAACTATGGTACATGTTTATAATAGAATATTGTTAATATATGTTCAACAATATAGATTTATATACATGTACACCTACATAACTCACAGGCTAATCACAGCCTCATCACATGTTAATCACATGTTAATTACATTAAAGGAAAAGCAAGTCACAAAATAGCAATGTATAGAATAGAATGTTATATTTAAACAACCTTAGATTTATATTCATTTTTATACATTTGTCTAAAAAGGTCTAGAGAATATAAACAAAACATTATTTTGTCATTATTGCCAGGGAGTAAGATTGTAATTTTTAATTTTGTCTTTTCATATATCTATATTTTCTTAAGTTGCTAAAATTAATATATATCCTTCAATATAAATGTTCATTTTTTTACAAAGGAAAAAGAAAGCAACAACTCACAATATGAGTTTGTGTGCTAATATAGTAAAGTACAGGAAGTCATGTTTTCCCCTCCCTTTGATTCATGCAATGTAACATAGTAGTATACTGCCAACCACTCTATATAGAACTTTGTGGAAGCAGCAAAAATGCTATCAAAGTCTATTACCTCCTGGCATTCACTTAATTCTTCATTCAATCAGTTATTTGCTGATCACTCACCATGGGCCAGGCACAGTGCTGGGGAAGTTACTTTGAAAACATTTGTGGTTCTGTAAAATCAAACTCAAAATGCATTTGGCAAATTAGGTTTCTGCTTTTCTGTCTTCATAATTAAATGTTTCATCTACTACTGCCTTTATATCCTGCATATCTTGCATGCGATTTCTAAGTGCATCTCATAGTGCTCCTTCGCTACCCTCACCCTCAATCCCTTGGGTTTGACCCATAGTGCCTTAAAGGGTGCCTGGCAGCATCCTATTCAAGGATGCACCTCAAAATCCAGCAGTGGCAGGAATATCTACAGATCACTCTGAGGTAGAGTAAGCCCTGAGGAGATGATGTGGCTGTTCTTTATCATTACTGACCATGTGTGAGAGAGTGGCTGCTGCCTCCAAGCTCCATCAGAAGAAACGAAACCCTAAAGATCAGACCCGCCTTCCCTCTGCAGCCAAACCTTGGCAGCTTTACAACAGCCCCATCCTGTGGTTGATTCCTTCTGCAAGGACTCATCCTCTCCAAGGAAATGTCCATTATGGAAAATCAATGAAGCAGTGAACTGATGGACGTGTAATAAGTGATAAATCCTGCTCATGCATTATTGAGTAACCTGTCTGTTACAGCTTTAAATATTTTAGGGAAGCTAGTAATTTCTGAAAAGTAATACCAGATACTTTAAATGAATACGGAAATTGGGAGAACGACATCTCATCCTTTCTTATCCAGTTGGCATTGAAACAGTTTCAGTGATGAAATTCCTATTTTATATTAAAAAAAAAGAAGAAGACAGTTCCCTCCCACCATCTCTTTCTAGCTCTATATCAATACGTACATGTTAGGTCTGGAAAGAATATTAATGAGTAAATCTGCCACTATATGATTATAGGAACAAATGCTGCTAGTGTAGATTTAGTTAAATACAACTGTTATTTACTCAGTACTTTCTATGTGTCTAGCACCATGCTAGACACCATGAGTTTTATAAAAGCCAAATGGCCTCTGCCCTGGGCAAGCTCCTAGTCAAATGGGAGACACAAATACCTACCTACAGAAGTAATTTTATTGCAAGATCAACTTGATACCTCCAACAACAGAAGAACTAACAAGGGAGCGTGGTGGCCCAAGCCTGTAATTCCAGCTACTCGGGAGGCTGAAGCAGGAGAATCGCTTGAACCTGGGAGATGGAGGTTGCAGTGACCCAAGATCGTGCCACTGCATTCCAGCCTGGGTGATGGAGTGAGACTCTGTCTCCAAAAAAAAAACCAAAAAAAACTAACAATGCATTACAGTGGCTACAGGCACAGGCTCTGGAGGCAGACTGCCTGCACTGGAATTGTGGTTCTATCCATCACTAGCTATGAGACCTTGACAAGCTACTACTTAGCCTTCTCTATCTCAGGTTCTTCGCCTGTAAAATGGGGATAATAATGGTATGTACCTCATAAGGTTACCATGAGGATTAAAGATGGCACAAATGGGAGTATTTTTCATACTGGTATAATTATTACTAGCATATGAGGTAAGCATGAGCTGATTATGACAAGGATCTAGGAAGGCAGTCCAGAGAAATGGAATCTATGGCCAAGTTCTAAATAATGATGAGAATTTTAGTGTGCAGTGATGGGAGAGAAGGCTCATTTCACAAATAGGGGTTAACCTGAGTCTGCAGGTTAAGTGAGAAGAGAGTTGTTGACAGCTGAGTAGGCTAAGAGTGTGGCTACAGTCCCAGGCATCCCAGCTGCAGGTATAGGGAGTATAGACGTGACACTGGGAGACCAGGTGGTCTGGATCTGACTGGAGGAGGTGCTGAATGCCAAGCTAAAGAGCCGGAATGTTATTCTACAGGCAATGACAGCCCAAGAAACAGGATATCACAAAGGTTAAGAACAAGGATTCTGGGTTTGAATCTTGGCTCCATCTCTTAAGAGCTGTGTGGCCTTTGGCAAGGTACCCAACCTCTCTGTGCTTCTATTTTCTCACCTGTAAAATCAGTTGTAGTGAGAATTACATGAGTGTTGATATGCAAAGTGCTTAGAACAGTGCCTGGCACATAGTGACATACATAAGTGTTTGCTATTAAAACGCAGAACAACGGCCTATGGCACCTCTTCCTGTCATCCTGAGACAACCCTTCAGGATATTATCAGTAGTTGGTACAGGTAACGATATGATCAAGGATGAGACCACTTTGCTACTACTCAAAAAACACTACCATGAAAACAAATGTTCTCTTTTTGACAAAAGCTCCCATGGTCCATGAAGAAATTTTACCTCAAAGGAACAGACAAAATCAAAGTTGGCCCTAAACTTGGGCACAAACATGACCAAGCAACATGATTCTGACATGACTTTATCAGATCACCGGGGCCTATGCAAAGTGGCAAACTGCACCATTTCTAAGAAGATGGGATCTGGCCAGGCGTGGTGGCTCATGCCTGTAATCCCAGCGCTTTGGGAGGCCGAGACAGGCATATCACGAGGTCAGGAAATCGAGACCAGTTGGGCCAACACGGTGAATCCCCGTCTCTACTAAAAATACAAAAATTAGCTGGGTGTGGTGGCGCATGCCTGTAATCCCAGCTACTCGGGAGGCTGAAGCAGGAGAATGGCTTGAACCCGGGAGGTGGAGGTTGCAGTGAGCCGAGATCGCGCCACAGCGCACCAGCCTGGCAACAGTGTGAGACTCTGTCTCAAAAAAGAAAAAAAAAAAAAACGAAGAAGATGGGATCTGTGCTAACTTTTGAATGATGGCAAAGGCTTGACTATGTCGTGGTGGGAGGGAAGGGCATGAGCTGAACGTATAGTTCTGACTGCTCAGACAGCCTCTAAGGCAAGAACTTACTTCCAGATCCATCCTTGACTCTAGGTCCTTCGGGCTTGGCCTCAGAAATAATGTTTGCATTGGCATTATTCTCCATCTCAATCACAAAATCACTGTCTTCTTCAAACTCAGGGTGGCTAAAGATCCAATCCAGTGCTCTTTCCAGGTTATTATTCTAACAACAAAAAAGAAACACACGTTTTTACAATGCATGCAGCCTCAGGCCTCACTATGTCCTGACCATTTCAACTAGATGTCAAGCAGATAGGGAAGGAGGCCTGAATTAATTAGTCCTAAGTGCCACTGAGTAAGAAGCTCTGACTCCGCATGACAGGCATGTTCAGTTGGCATGGCGTTCTGCAAGTCTCCCAGCTGACGTCTGTAATTGGATTCACTGGAAAACAGTTCTGAGCAGCAGATCAGCATTCCAAAGTTTATATCAATGTTAGCTCAGCTTTTCTGCAGGAAGATGCTGATAATAATAGGTGTGGAATAACCAAGGGTATGGCATTTGTTTAAGTGCAGCTCTTTCTAAAGCCACTTTAATTGCACACACTACCTTCTCTACCAACTGTATTTTCTGCAGATAACTGAACCATAGAGGGATGCCAGTGTGGTATTATGTTAGAGCCTTCTCTCCTGGAATGTTGGTAAAATGTTTGAATTCCAGTAAAGACAAGATTAATATCTTGATTAATGACAACAACACTGATTAGTTAAGTATAATTGTTTAAACTGAACTCCATGTACTTCAAACTAATTGACCATAAAAATATTTCCATCTTTCTCAGCTTGTGATATTACTGGCAGGTTAAAGAATTTGTATAGATATAGAACCTCTAATGAAACAGTCAGGCAAATAAAATGAGTGGAGCACAAGAAAGTACCCCAACTAAAACAAACTCTGGTTGAGATATTTTAATCATCTTAAAGGGAGACAGGTTGTCCTAGCCACATCCTCATGAGACAATCAAGAGCCACTGTGACCTCAGCAATGGATCCTAGCAGGCACCCCATCAGGATAGGCAAGAAGTAATTGAGAGCAGATATCTACTCAAAAATGGATTATGGTGTGACCAGGAAGGATGGGTTTTGTTTTAAGTACCTTCCCTCAAGATTAAACAGATATCAGCACTGCAGAAGGGAATTGTCTACCCTGTAGTTTCAGGGTCCCTTGTTTCTTGGTATCAAGAAGTTCATGGCTACCAGAAGAACCTTCTCTTTCTGCAGAGAGAAACAGCAGCAGAGAATTCCAAGGAGCCATTCAGTTTTCTATGAGGACTTTTAAGAGACATTTACCCAAGGTCTTGGTATCAGAAAAGCATTCTATCTCCTAAAGGACTTCTTACTGAACATGGAATTTCATGCATCCCTCTTTCCTCTAGGGCCACAAGCAGCCTCCAAGTCAAATTTCTGACCCCCGGTTAACAAATATTCAAGATGATATCAAGTTTCTTTCAGTTTGCTCATATTATCCCAGATTTATTTATCTCATTCTCTGTGTGAAAATCATTCATTTTAGCTTTATATTTATAATATGCAAATAAATCTTTATGGGCTATGATGAGATTCACAGATGAATCAAACATGAATCAAAATGATCAAAGTACATTGGAAAGTCTCAACTGCTACAGAAATAAATTCACACACACACACACACAGACACACACACACACACAGTCTCTCATGCTCACCGTTGCTCGTAGTGCCTGAATAGCCTGATTTCGCTGAAATCCCATGGAGGTGATGATAGCTACGATTTCCTCTGGAGGTTGGTTATCCAATCCAGAAGCACCAAAAACAGAGGCTCCAGCAGAAGCTGCCCCTCCATAACCAGGCATGGTCAGCGGCTCAGCAAAATCTGAGAAAAATAACCACACCCAAGTCTTTTCCTTTTTTTTTTTTTTTTTTTTTTGTCCTGAAACAACACTAACAAGGAAAAACATGATTCTACAAAGTTATAATAATCAAGACAGTCTGGGCCAGGTGCAGTGGCTCATGCCTGTAATCCCAGCACTTAGGGAGGCCAAGGCGAGTGGATCGCCTGAGGTCAGGAGTTCGTGGCCAGCCTGGCCAACATGGCAAAATCCTGTCTCTACTAAAAATACAAAAATTAGCAGGGCGTGGTGGTGCACACCTGTAATCCAGCTACTTGGGAGGCTGAGGCACAAGAATCGCTTGAACCCAAGAGGCAGAGGTTGCAGTGAGCTGAGATTGCGCCACTGCACTCCAGCCTGGGCAACAGAGCAAGGCTCTGTCTCAAAAAAAAAGACAGTCTGGTACTGGTATACAAGCAGACATATGGATTGATTAAATAGAATTGAGATTCCAGAAATAAAATCATATACCTGTGGTTAACTGATTTTCAACAAGACCATTCAGTGGGGAAAGGACATTATTTTCAACAAATGATGCTGGGACAACTGGATATCCACATACAAAAGAATAAAGTCAGACCTTCACCTCACATCATACACAAAATTAACTCAAAATGGCTCATTGACCTAAATATAGGAGCTAAAACTATAATAATCTTAGAAAAAAACATAGGAGTAAGTCTTTTTGCCATTGGATTAGGCAATGGTTTCTTATTTACAACACAAAAAGCACAAGTGATAAAAGAAAAAAAAGATAAACTGGACATCATCAAAATTAAAAATTTTTGTGCTTCAAAGGATACCATCAAGAAAGTGAAAAAACACCAGAATGGGGGGAAAAACACAAATCATATATCTCATAGAAACTTGTAACTGGAATTTGAAAAGAACTCTTAGAACTCAATAATAAAAGGACAACTTCATTAGAAATGGGCAAAGAATTTGAATAGACATATCTCCAAATAAGATATACAGTCAATAAACATACGAAAAGTTGTTCAACATCATTAGTCATTAGGAAAATGCAAACCAAAACCACAAGATACCACTTCATACCCACTGGGATGGGTATGATAAAAAAGATAATATAATAAGGGTTAGTGATGATATGGAGAAATTGGAACTCACATTCATTACTGGTGGAAATGTAAAATGGTTCAGCCACTGTGTAAAACAGTTTGGTAGTTCCTCAAAATTAAATATAGAGTTACCATATGACATGGCAATTCCACTCAAGAGAAGTAAAAATAAATGTCCATCCACACAAAAACTTGTAAAAAATGTTTATAGCAGCATTGTTCATAAAAGCCAAAAAATGTAAATAACCCAAATGTCCATGAACTGATAAAGATTAATAAAGCATAGTATATCCATAAAATAGACTATTATTATTGTTATTATTATTATTATTTTAGATGGAGTCTCACTCTGTTGCCCAGGCTGGAGGGCAGTGGCGTGATCTCAGCTCACTGCAACCTCCGTCTCCTGGGCTCAAGCAATTCTCCTGCCTCAGTCTCCCAAGTAGCTGAGACTCCAGGTGCCCGCCACCATGCCCAGACAATTTTTGCATTTTTAATAGAGGTGGGGTTTCACCATGTTGGCCAGGCTGGTCTCGAACTCTTGACCTCAAATGATCCTCCTGCCTTGGCCTTCCAAAGTGCTGGGATTACAGGCGTAAGCCACCAAACCCGACCCAATAGACTATTATTTTACCGTAAAAAGGAATGAAGTACTGACACATGCTACAACATAGATGAATCTTGAAAGCACTATGCTAAGTGATAGAAACCAAACACAAACGACCTTTTATTATATGACTCCATTTATATGAAATGTCCAAAACAAGCAAATCCCTTGATCCAGAAAACAGATTCGTGGTTGCCAGGGGCTGGGGTGAGCGGGAAAATGGGGAGTGACTGCTAATATGTATGAGATTTCTTTTGGAGGGTACAAAATGTTCTAAAATTTGATAGTGGTAATGGTTACACAACTCTGAATTTATGAAAAACCATTGAAATGTACACTTTAAACAGATGAATATATGCATTATAGCTTAATAAAGTAAATAAAAGAAAAAGCTAACTAAACATCCTCCATTTCTTCATGCCCATGTTTCCATTTCAAATTTTCATCATCGCTTAGTTAGAAGTATATCCCGTATCTTTCTATTGGTCTTTTTGCCACTGACTTATACACTTTAAAGGGATGAATTATATATCAATAAAGCTGTTTGGGGTTTTTTTGTTGTTTTTTTGTTTGTTTGTTTTTTTGAGACAGAGTCTCGCTCTGTCACTCAGGCCAGAGTGCAGTGGTGCAATCTTGGCTCACTGCAGCCTCTGCCTCCTGCGTTCAAGTGATTCTCCTGCCTCAGCCTCCTGAGTAGCTGGGACTACAGGTACGCACCACCATGCCCAGCTAATTTTTGTATCTTTAGTAGAGATGGGGTTTCACTATGTTGGCCAGGATGGTCTTCATCTCTTGACCTCGTGATCCGCCCGCCTTGGCCTCCCAAAGTGCTGGGATTACAGGCATGAGCCCCCACGCCTGGCCTAAAGCTGCTGTTTTTTTAAAAAAAAGAAGAAAGACAAAGACTGGCTTTCTCCTCTGCTGCAGCAGATTAGGAACTATAAAGTCATTTTCTAGGGATACATCCACAGGGACCTTGGAAGGACCAGGACTCAGCATCACTGAGGGTCACATCAGACTCCAAAGCCATTCCATTTTCTCGCCACCTACCTGGCTCTTCCATGTGAACAATGATCCAGTTGAAGGCCACCTCGGCGCCCATATTCCCAGTGAAGTAGACAGCCTTGCGACATGCTTCCAGCGGGAAACCCATCTCGGCCAGCTGCATCACTGATGACTCATCGATGTCTGATGCTACAGAGCACAACAGGATATTCTAGTGTGAAAGAGGAAACTGTCGCTTCTTGTCTTAGCTACTCTCCACTCTCCTATCCACATGCTACCCAAAGAAAGTGCTATTTTGTTGGGTGTAGATAATGGTTTTACTTTGTTTAGTTTTGTTTTAAGCCACACAAATATTAAAGCTATTTGGGCTAAGTTTATATCTTTGACCCACATAGGAACCAGGTTAATTACCTGGACAATCCAAGCAATGAAAAACGATTCTGTAATTTCATATGGGGAGATTTAGTGTATTTCCAGAACGATTTCAGAGCATTCTCAAGACCTCTACGACAGCCTCTCCTATGACTGAAACTTGAACAGAAAGCTCTATCTACAGCCCTAAAAGCCTGTTCCTTAAACCTCACAGAAAGTTACTGCAGGCCTATAGATACATCTGGCAATCATAGGAAGCAAGCAGCTCTGGAAAATGGAGAGTGCAAATGTTAAGTATAGAAGGAAAAAGTTCGTTTTTTAATTATACTAGCTTAAAACATTAAGAGGCCGGGCACGGTGGCTCATGCCTGTAATCCCAGCACTTTGGGAGGCCGAGGCGGGCGGATCACGAGGTCAGGAGATCGAGACCATCCTGGCTAACACGGTGAAACCCCGTCTCTACTAAAAATACAAAAAATTAGCCCGGCGTGGTGGTGGGCGCCTGTAATCCCAGCTACTCGGGAGGCTGAGGCAGGAGAATGGCATGAACCCGGGAGGCGGAGCTTGCAGTGAGCCGGGATAGTGCCACTGCAGTCCAGCCTGGGCGAAAGAGTGAGACTCTGTCTCAAAAAAAAAAAAAAAAACAACATTAAGAGACGGCTTTACAAAGTAACTTGGGCTCAGATACAGAGGCTTTTGTTTTCTTGTGTTAATAACATATAGATACTGATAGAGATGTATGTGTAAATCTGTGTGTATGTACGGATACATACACATACACACTGTTCTCAAATTACACCAAAAGAGGAGAAAAAACAGGAATATAAAATATATCCCTTGGGTTTTCCATGTCCTGAGGACTCTACTAAAACTTCTGTCAATTTTCTGTCAATCAGGAAAAGAACTGAGAAGAGAAATAGCTGTTCTACAAAAATTTTGTATTGAAAATGCATTTACCAGGCGGGTGCAGTGGCTCACGCCTGTAATCCCAGCTCTTTGGGAGGCCGAGGCAGGTGGATCACAAGGTCAAGAGATGGAGACCATCCTGGCCAACATGGTGAAACACCATCTCTACTAAAAATACAAAAATTAGCTGGGGGTGGTGGCGTGCACCTGTAGTCCCAGCTACCTGGGAGGCTGAGGCAGGAGAATCGCTTGAACCCGGGAGGCAGAGGTTGCAGTGGGCTGAGATCGCGCCACGGCACTCCAACCTGGTGACAGAGTGAGACTCCGTCTCAAAAAAAAAATGCATTTACCAAAGTGCTCTCTTACAAGGAAGATACATAGAACATCCTATCCAGGTCAAATGTTCAGAAAACAATAATGTTGGACAACAGTGATTCCCAAATTGTGTTCTACAGGATCCTAGTATTCTAAGAGATGTAACCATTGAATCAAACACGGAGTTTCTGTGATCAAATAAGTTTTTAAACCTACATAGTCTATCCTCTCCTTAGAAATTCATGATGTGCATTAGCACAGTGAAGACTCAAAAGTTCTGTAATAAAGAATCCTACAGTAAAGAAACTATGAAACTCTGCAGGGCACCTTTCAACATCTTTTAAGACTTTAGTCTTAAAAGATATATAGATAGAGATATAATCTCAAACATACATGTTTATAATATTAGACCAGAAATACATAATTCCAGCTGGGCGGTGGCTCACGCCTGTAATCCCAGAACTTTGGGAGGCCAAGGCGGGCAGATGACGAGGTCAGGAGTTTGAGACCAGCCTAGCCAACATGGTGAAACCCCATCTCTACTAAAAATACAAAAAATTAGCTGGGCGTGGTGGTGCACACCTGTAGTCCCAGCTACTCGGGAGGCTGAGGCAGAAGAATTGCTTGAACCCGGGAGGCAGAGGTTGCAGTGGGCCGAGATTGTGCCACTGTACTCCAGCCTGGGTGACAGAGTGAGACTCCGTCTCAAAAAAAAAGAAATGTATAATTCCATTTTTGTGAAAAATAAAGTGAGCCAGGCACAATAAAGAATAGAAGGATATACTCCAAATGTCAACAGTGGTTATAGATGGGTGATGGAACCATGGATGATTCTTCTGCCTACTCCATAATCTCTAAATGACTTTTTACTTTTGTAATGAGAAAATAAAGTTATTCTTTTTAAAATTTTAAGGGCTGGGCGCGGTGGCTCACGTGCGTAATCCCAGCACGTTGGGAGGCCGAGGCGGGTGGATCACGAGGTCAGGAGATCGAGACCATCCTGGCTAACACGGTAAAACCCCGTCTCTACTAAAAATACAAAAAATGAGCCGGTTGTGGTGGCGGGCGCCTGTAGTTCCAGCTACTCGGGAGGCTGAGGCAGGAGAATGGCGTGAACCCGGGAGGCGGAGCTTGCAGTGAGCCGAGATCACGCCACCGTGCTCCAGCCTGGGTGATAGAGCAAGACTCCATCTCAAAAAAAAAAAAATTTTAAGAAAGGTAGGATGCAAATGTCAGTTCATGACAGATAGTTTTATTTTCTCCTGATTGTTGGTAAGACAGCATGCTTAGATCCAGGAGGAAATAAATGGCCAAATCAGCAACACTAAAAAATGGCTGCATGCTCCCACCGTCGGAGGCAGGCTCCTCTGGCACAGTGAATTCCAAATGCCCATCACTTCCCATGGAGTGAGATCCTGCAGGCCAGCTCTCCACAGCATCAGGTGCAACCAGCAAACCTCTCACATGCCAGGATAGTCTAGTGGCATGAGAAGCAAGGTAACTCCTAGCCCTAGTTCTGGTCCCAGGTCTTCGGTCTCCAAAACTTCCTAGATCTAAGAAGTTTGATCCTCTATAAAATGTCACCTGCTTTGCCCTTCCTACCATGATATGGGACCTTTTTTATAAAAAGTAGAGTTGTAGACCTGTCCCAATGAGATCTGGGACCTTGTTTTATAAAAAGTAGAGTTGTAGACCGTTGAAAGAATTTATGGAACAATAAATGCTAAATGATCCATGGTAAGCATTCAAAAACTTTAGCAGTGGCTATTACAATTAGATTATTCGCAGTGGGAACAGTATGTCCCAGGCTACCCATTGTCCTACCAGGTTGCATGTGAAGATCATGGCAGGCTGACCCTTGCTGACTCTAATTACTCCTCTAACAATCAGCAAAACATAATTGTCTCAAGAAAGGAGACATAGAGGTCTAAGCTACATGATCAATCATTCGCAATGTGTAAGATTCAGATTCCTAAATTAATATTAGTTACTGTCTTGAAAGACTTTACAGACCAAAAGATTTAGAGTATCTAGTGTTAAATGCTTTCTCTTTCTCCTAGTTAATATCTAAATATTGTCTATCGTTTATTTTTTATGTTCTTTCTAGAAAACCAAGAGTATCAACTCCCACAGGATTAGGAACTAAAAGGCTATAAAATTAACAAACAATCCAATCAAACTAATATCCTTGAGAGCATTAATTAACAGTATCGTGTCCTGTCAGCTGTGTGTCTTCATTATGTGTCTGACAGCAGGATAGGAAAAAGTGACTGACCACTGTGCCACCATTGCACAAAGAGGTCTACTCAGTAGCCAGAGAGGGAAGAAAGGGCATGGCTAGCCCCATTCACACATGAGGAAACTGGGGCTCAGAGAAGGTAAGTAAATTACTCCAGGTCACACAGTCATAAACCGCAGGCCAAGATTCTGACCCAGGGCTAGTTAGCTTCATGCTAATGGTCACTCTCCTGAGCCCCACGGGCCACCTGATCAGCATGTCACTGACTAGCAGACACAGAGTCGTTCCCACCTGGGAAAAGCTGCACACACACACGTACAGAACAATGCCTCTTTACTGAACTTTCACAGACAAATTCATCAGATTAATAACAATAGTAGGACATTGAGAAACATTTTTAAAGATACATACGGTCTATCAATTGGTTCATCAGGCGATCTGGAAATTAAGGGAGAGGACAGAAAATGAGACCAAACCATGTTGAGGAGTTTTAGAAAAAGAAAACCCATTGATCCAGGGCATTTCCAATCCCCTCCCCACTCCTGGGGACCACACACTGTTGTCAATCCCTCAACCACACACAGACCACCCCAGCCTCAGTAATAAGAGAAAGTAATAGCTTTCAGGCGTTTAGGTTAGTTAAAACATGATGCTTTGATTATTATCCTAACAAACTACTATTTCCCTATTATCTCTCTATTATTTCTTGTTTAAAAAAAATTTTTTTTGGAGACAGTGTCTGACTCTGTTGCCCAGACCCAGAGGGTGGTACAGCAATCATGGCTCACTGCAGCCTCGACCTCCTGGGCTCAGGTGATCCTCCTGGCTTAGCCTACTGAGTAGCTGGAACTACAGGCACATGTCACCAGTCACCACGCCTGGCAAACTTTTAAATTTTTTATTTTTTGTAGAGACAGTGTCTCACTATGCTGACCAGGTTGGTTTCAAATTCCTGGGCTCAAGTGATCCTCCCACCTCAGCCTCCCAAAGGGCTGGGATTATAGGCATGCACCACTGCGCCCAGCCTCTCTCTGTATTTTTTGTTTGTTTGTTTGTTTTTTTGAGACAGGGTCTCGCTCTGCTGCCAGGCTGGAATGCAGTGGTGCAATCTCAGCTCGACTCCCTGGTTCAAGCGATTCTCCTGCCTCAGCCTCCTGAGTAGCTGGGATTACTGGCACGTGCGGCCACGCCCAGTTAACTTTTGTATTTTTAGTAGAGGTGAGGTTTCACCATGTTGGCCAGGATGGTCTCAATCTCCTGACTTCGTGATCTGCCCGCCTTGGCCTCCCCAAGTGCTGGGATTATAGATGTGAGCCACCGCACCTGGCCCTCTCTGTATTTCTAAGATCTCTGTATAACAACAAACCAAAGATTCTATTATGAACATCAGAGAGAGCTGGAGCAGTACTAATAAACCATCTTGTATTTATCTGATGCCCATGCTGATCCTTCTTTAACCCCTTTAATGAACCACCTGTACTACGTGACCTAGAATGTCCCTTCTCTGCTCTTTCTCTATAATTTAGCATTTGACCCAGCATTAGAGAACAACATAATACAGATGCCTATCTGAATCCTATCTTGCTCCTTCTAGACTCATCTTGCCCTTCCTTTATACCTGACCATGGTCACCTTCACTGTTTAACTGATGGAAAACCTTTAGCAGAGGGTCCCAGAGTGCTCTGTCGTTATGAGTTAATCTACTCATTAGGAAGATAAACAGTAAACAGGTGAGCAAACAAAGCCAGAATGAAACTGATTTCATGAGGACAACTGCGCTAATAGTTAAACCAAGATTTTTCTGACACTGTTTTTGAACTCACAAAGGTGAGACAACTATTTTTGGCATATCCTTTTCCATTAAAAAATTATGAGGCCAGGCACAGTGGCTCACGCCTGTAATCCCAACACTTTGGGAGGCTGAGGCGGGCAGATCACGAGGTCAGGAGATCGAGACCATCCTCATTCACAAGATGAAACCCCATCTCTACTAGTAATACAAAAAAAAAATTAAGCGGGCGTGGTGACACGCGCCTGTAGTCCCAGCTACTCGGGAGGCTGAGGCAGGAGAATTGCTTGAACCCAGGAGGTGGAGGTTGCAATGAGCCAAGATCATGCCACTGCACTCCAGCCTGGGCAACACAGCAAGGCTCCACCTCAAAAAAAAAAAAAAAAGTTATGTATTCTGAACAATGACCAGTGATGGGGTCACAGAGTCAAAGAGAAACTCAAATCTCTTCCTTTCTATGAAGCAGTAAAAAAGCTGGGGAGGTGAGATGCCATCACAGTTTTAAAACCAACTCACACTGTTCAATTTCCCCTTTAGGTTGTCCAAAGGTACTCCCAAGAATGACACAGCTTCCCTAGACTAAGAGCCTACAAAACAAAACTGTCCATTTCAACCACACATGATGGGTCTGTGCCTCTTACAATGTCTATTTTATGTTTACCGTTACAGCCATGCCTCCCTTCTGTGTCGGTGGTGGGTTACATCACAGCAAGGCAGCTAGACCACCAATGGGTGGTGGTGGTAGCAGCAACACGGTGGAAGAAAGAGACTGTTCCTATAGAACAGGGTGGGAGGGTAGCGCATATTCTCCTGGCAGGAGATGGTACCTTTTGAGTCATCAGGAATGACTATGGGGGGGCTGATGTCTGGAAGTTCTTCCTCTCCTGGCTGTAACCCCCTGGCTCGGAGATGGTTGATATCAAGTAGGTCTGGCATATCAATAGAAACATCTGCAAAATGAGAGAGATTGTATCCACTGGGCTCTCCATTATCACCTTATTATAATACCAGCACTATAACTCTACATGCATGTGTCTAGACAGAGCTAAGAGATGTTTTTCAATTCCCTAGAATATGTCGCTCGACCAGCAGGTTCATGAAGACTAATCAGATATTAGTGGAGAACCCAGGGAAAAATACAGTGGGTGGCAGGATTTCACCCCAAACAAGAGCAAATCATTTAAGCCTGAGGTTACAAATTGGCAGCCCATAGACCATTTGTGGCCCAGACACAATCTGTTTGATATTTTAAAAGTGTGGACAACAAATTCCAATGTTTAAATCAGAAGATTTAAGGTAAAATCCAGATTTCCAGCTTATTTTGAAAAGCATAAAGCTGTAGCACATTCTCATATGGTAACAACCATCGGGAGCTAATCTTCAGTTTCTACCCTAGACAATGGTGCAATGTTAGTCTGACACAGACCCCACTGCTCCTTGTTGCTCCCTGAGCATCATATTTGTGCTACTCTGAGTCTTATGGCAGTTTTTCTAGTTCATCTTTTTATTCAAAGTGGGAACACCCAAGCAAGGCCAAGATAGCTAGCTACAAGCCTCCTATACTCAGCCCAGTTCTTTCATTTAGATCATTACCCTGTCCTTGTGAGGCATTTGAGTTTGCAACCCCATTTGATGATGCAACCCGTTCTCAGATCATGATGGGTACTGTGGATATTCTAACCAAGATATTGAATAAATAATGACGTTTTAAAGAAATTAATTGAATCTCAAGTGTATTATCTTTACAGTACTTTTTTTAACTTCTTGGCTCTGTTATTGTGTTGACTTATTCAAATACAAAATTTGTCAGACTAATTCCCTGTCAAGATTTAGTGCTGCACATATTCAGATGATAATAATGAAAAATGGGTTCAAATATTGGTGCAGGATACATCATTTGGGCTAGCAAACAACCTGAAAATACTGTCCCCAAAATCAGTTATGATACTAGGTACATAAATCCTACTTTAAAACAACAACCCAAAGAACAAAGCTTAGTTTAAAAAAGCAAATTTAAATTTCAGGGGGCAGCAAAACCAAACATAAAAACTCACCATCAAAATCAATACAACTGCTCCTTAAGAGAAAAATTCAGGTTCATTCAAGAACATTTTGAGGTTCCTTAAAATTCAGCAAGTCAATGAAATATCATTCAAATTTTGTATTCCTTTACAGAAATTCCAAGGACAAATAAAATAAGCAAACTATTTCCAAGGCAATTCAAAGCCTTCAGAGCAAGAAAGTTTTTTCTCTCAGGTGCTTTTCAGGTCCATGGAAGAAAAGCTGAGTGGTCAGCATCCTGCCCTCTGCCTTCCCCTGCTCACAAAACTATTCTGCCAGGAAAAGGGAGGATCTCCTGCAGGATCAGTAACAGCCCAGCACAATTTCACGTGGCAAACAAGTGCTGTGTAACTGTTAGTGCTGGAGGTCTCTAGGAAATCACTGCAGCCGATTCTACATCCTTTTTACCTATCCCCTTCAGACGAGTGCTTAGTTAACCAGCGTAAGATTGAGTTGGGTTTTTCTTAAGTACTTAAAAACATAAAAACTTTAAAAGACTGGCAAATAGTCCAAGGTTCTTGCTTGAGAAACTGTACATTCTTCCACACCACCGAGGACAACCTAGTAACACCCTTTGTATTAGATCTTAATGCTGGAGAAAGGCTTTTATGTATCATCTGGAAAATTAACCTCTAACAATGGTCAGGAACTTTAAAAATTAGCACGAAGAAAGCCTCATGAAGCCAAAATCACATCCTTTTGTTTTACTGTCTAATGCAACTGGCTTTTTCTACTTTATTAAGTGAATGTCATTAGCCACACCTGCCTGCTCAGAGGCAGAGGAGAGATCCTATGAGGAGACTGCATGTTCAACCACTGGCTGCTCAAAGTGTGGCCTGTGGGCCAGCAGCACCAACAGCATCAGCATCACGTGGGAGCTTGTTAGAAACACAGAATCACAGGCCCACTCCAGACCTGCCCAATCTGCATCTGCATTTTAACCAAGATCCCAGATAATTCATATGCACATTAAAGTTGGGAAAGCACTGTTTATTTGACAATGTGAGGATTCTGTTTACACTCTTAGAATTTGGTCATTCCAGAAACCATAACTGGAGGGGTGAGCAGGTGGCAATTTTTATTGTCAGTTCTTATCATATACTCTGATTCAAAACAGAAAGGTGAGAATGATGGAATGAAATGGAACTGTTTGTGGCAGCCAACTACATGGGCTCTTTCACATGCCATGTTGTTTAAATGGCTCATTTGATGTTTTAAGCAAAAGCATGCAAAAGATACCTACCAAATTTTTTGGGAACCCAGTCAAGACCAAAAGTGAACTTCTTTATCTGCACTACCAAGTATTCAGGGAATGAAGCAAAGCGAGATGTTCTGGGAAACACAAGGGGATATATCAATGAAACAAGGCAATAAGAATTGTGAATACAGTTCAAAAAGCATATCAACTTTGTCTGAGGCACACCTGGCCATTCCAATGGCTGAACTGAAGAGGAGGAACATGCAAACACAGACATGTAAGTGGACACACATTCGCTCTCCCCTGCTCGTTTGTCCTGGCCTCTTCACAAGAAGAAAATGTTTAATGTAGAATGTTATCGTTTAAGAATGCTTTTGGGTAGGTGCGGTGGCTCACGCCTGTAATCCCAGCACTTTGGGAGGCCAAGGTGGGCAGATCACCTGAGGTCAGGAGTTCAAGACCAGCCTGGCCAACATGGTGAAACCCCGTCTCTACTAAAAATACAAAAATTAGCCAGGCACAAAAATACAAAAATTAGTGGGGATTGGGGCATGCCTGTAATCCCCACTCGGGAGGCTGAGGCAGGAGAATCACTTGAACCCCAGAGGCGAAGGATGCAGTGAGCTGAGATCATGCCACTGGACTCCAGCCTGGGCAACAGAGTGAGACTCCATCTCAAAAAAAAAAAAAGAATGCTTTTGGACCTGTTTCAAAATTGTTACTTTTACTTTGCTGTAGTGTTTTATATTTCTGAAAAGTGCTTTTCAACCATTTATTTTTTCTGAAATCCTTGCTAGAGTTTAGTATACATAGTTTTAACTGTTTACAGCATGCATGCATGGTATACATGTATGTGGGGTTTGAAAAGGCTCCCCAGGTGATCCTGAAACACCCCCACCTCCACTTCCACTTCCACACAGAGTCACTGTTTTATAGCGCAGAGTTGGCGGACGAAGGGCTTACTGCAACTTTGGCTGAGGTTGACTACTGGAAATGCCAGGGCCTCATTAAAATACTGCGGTACTTAATCCATGGCCACATGGATCCTAGGGGTAGACATATTATGGGATAAGTATCCAAAACATCTGAATCCGGGCCTTGAAGTTTAAAATTAATACACATTACTAGTATCTTGAATCCTCTTCAAACTTTCAGAAAGGCTCAATTTCCTGGGCATGGATTTGGCAATTTTATACACAGACTGTTCAACCTGTACACCAAATTCATACCCTAGTTCCAGCTCATTCACTCCACATTTATCATCTTGTTTTTAACAACCATTTCTATTTGTAGTCAATGTGGGTGTGGTAGGTATATGTAAAAAAGAAAATGAGCTGTTTATAGGTATCACAGATACCTTTTAAAATAAAAAATTCTAGAATATCCTCCCCTATTCCACTTTTCAAATCTAAGTCATTGCCTTCTATTTGTAATGCATCTTCCCGGAATTTAGAAAACAAATGCAAATGTATTGCTGCCCCCTAGTGTCAGAGAAAAGGCACAGCGCAGGGACAGAACACGGGGCAAAAAACAGTCAAACGATGTGGATGTGGGTCTTGAAAATGCCACTTCATTCACTCCAAATCTGGGCAAACCACTGACACTCCCTGATCCATCTACAAAATGGACTTACTAATCATGTCCACCTGCCAGGCCGTGCAATGTTCATGAAATGATGTGAAACCGCTTGGCGCACTAGAAAGTATTGTATATACCTAAGGAATTAGCATGATTATTTTGTCATGAAAGAGCTATAAAGCTATAAAGCCTTGGATGCTGAATTGAACTGTCACTTATCTGTATTTTACCTCCAGGCAAGTTATTTAAATTCCCTGTATCTCAAATTCTCCATTACAAAGTTGGTAGAAGAATAAAGGCAATTCAGAAAACAGGAGCTTTATCATCCCAAGCAACTAATCTACTATTAGCCAGGCTCACTCTCCAGAAATTATATATTATCTCTAATTAGGTTTTTCTATCTTCTGAGAAGCAGTAATACACATTATTCTTATTTAAATGTCACCAAGTCCTCAACTGCACCAAAAAAACAACAAACTCCGTCTGGTATTTTATATATATATATACACATACATACATACACACACACACATATATACATATATATATATTATTATTATTATTATTTGAGACAGAGTTTTGCTCTTGTTGCGCAGGCTGGAGTGCAATGGCGTGATCTCGGGTCACTGCAACCTCTGCCTTCCGGATTCAAGTGATTCTCCTGCCTCAGCCTCCTGAGTCGCTGGGATTACAGGCGCCTGCCACCGTGCCCAGCTAATTTTTGTATTTTTAGTAGAGATGGGGTTTCACCATGTTGGCCAGGCTGGTCTCAAACTCCTAACCTCAGGTGATCCACCCACCTTGGCCTCCCAAAGTGCTGGGATTACAGATGTGAGCCACCATACCCGGCCATGATATTTTAATGTAAAAATGTTCTTTTTCTTACCTACTCTTCCTACCATATTAGCTTAAAATCTGGAAAATACATAACAGTGAAATCAACCAAAACACATTGGTAAACCAATGATTTCCAAAATATGATTCAGGATCCCTGAGACTCTTGAAGCTGCTCTGTGGTCAGTATCTAGGCGGAGTGTCAGCTGTAATACCATAATAGCGGTAGTGGAATATAACTCAAGGTTGGGGCAGGGATAATTTAACACATCACTGTGTTATGGGTAGCCGCCAACCTAAAAGTACCAGAAAGTAGATTTAGATGGTGTTCACATAATATTTGCCCTATTGGGTAAAACATTCTTTATTCATCTTTGTAATCTCTATAGGGTCTCAAGTTGAATCGCTCACATGTAGTAACTGTTCAATATATATCTGTTCAAATCAATCTCAAAAGTTATGCTTTGCATTCATTTATTGCAGTTTGGGGACATCAAGTTAGTTAAATCTAGCAAAGTTATAAATTATGCTCAGCTTATTCTTTTATTTCTAAAATTAATTTCTGGAATTAAAATATTTCTTGGAAAATGATATGTTTTTAATAAAGATCATTAGAATGTAAATCATTCAAAGAGATCTAGATAGACAGCAAATTTTCTTCAAAGAGCTGTTATGGGAATTAAATGATTTAAGACATATAAAGTGCTTAGAATATGTCCCAACAACAATATTGTGTTGTTGTTAACAACCTGTTAACATTATTTAAAATATATTGATTGTTCACTAAATCACAATTAAGGCAAAAATACGATAAAGATTTTATTGAGAAAGAAATATAAACTGTACCTCTTCCTGACATTAAGACATTAAGATGTCTACAGTATTGAAAACCTAACAACTAAAAAAAACCATAATCTTCCTCTGTCTACTGGTTGAAAATATGATCATTAATCCACCACACTCAAATTATATCATCAAAGACAAAAAAACGAAGATAAACATAACAGAAATAACAACTCCATCCTATATTTGCCCTGTGTGAAGCACTTTACACGGCTTATCTCACTTAATCCTTATCCCAACCCTGTAAAGAAAGTACCATTATTATCCCCAGTTTACAGATAGGGAAGCCGGGCTTATGGCAGTGAGATCACTTGGCCAAGGTTGCATACCAATAAGTTCTAGACTGGGCATTCAAACACTGGGCATCTACCTAGAGTCTGTGCTCTGCAACCCCACACTATGCTTTTCTCTTTATAAATGAGAATGGGTAAGTAAAAATCTCTCCCTCTCAACTCTTCATCTGTGAGCTATCTGAGGGCAGGAATTAGGTCTTGTTCAACCCATTGCCTAGCATATGCTAAGTGAGCAATAATATTTGCTGGGTGAATAAACTTTCCAAGCACTAATATTCTTCCCAGACATGGTCTGTTCATGATCATTTAAGAGAAGGGTCTTAAGGCCTGGCCCATACTGATGCAAGATCCACCAAGATCTTTAGGACATTTTTTGCCTCTTCCTGGTCTTCAGGCTCTGGGTGTAACAAAAGAAAAACCCAAGGCCCCAAATTAACAAAACATAGACTGAATCACAGCCTACATTGCTGGAAATAAAAATAACATCTCTTAGAAATCCACTGAACTGGTTTTCTCAAAACTAATATTTGAAACATGATAAAGCATAATAAAGAAAAAGCAAGGCTCTACAAAAATGTAAGGATAAGCAAGCATGACAAGGAATATGGGGGTGCTTGATAGCAGGCGTTTAGAGTTTGAACTCAATCAGACTGGAATGAATCCCATGCCTGCCACTTACTGGCCAATTACTTCTTTCATTTCTTCCTTCATAAAATGAGAAAATAATGGGACCTACCTCAGACTACTAAGAGGATGAAATATGATAATTGATGGGAAGTGCTTAACACATGACCTGGCAATAACAAATGTGCAATAAATGATAGTTGCTTTATTACCTTTAACATCATCTTTTTCTTTCCCACAAGGACCAGTTTTCAATTACTAACAACTGGATATGCCCAGTACTAATTCTTCTTATGTATATAAAAGGCACATGCAAGAGCATGTGTGTATGCAGACAAAAAGGAAAAGGTAAAAGCTCCTTGTAAGAACTATAGAAAGCAGAAACCCCTCCTCGAGGATTCTAGATAGATATGCTAGCACTGCCTACAACTGAATATTTTGTAGCATCTGAGGAGAAATTCAGGAGAGCATCATTTCTCCGTTACAGATGGAATCACTGGGCGGTGACTTTGCCCCAGGACAGAAGCTAACGTGGAAGGTAGACACAGGAGAAGAATCCAGGTCTCCTGACCACTAGCCCTGGGCTCAAGGAATCTGCCTCTCTGTGGAAAGCTAATGCCTCTCAGTCCCCATTTTAAAGATGGGCCATTTCCAGGTGTTGAAAAGGCTGCTTCCTAGCAGGACACTTCTAGGGAGAGGCAGGCACAGACAGTGTGTCACATCCTGCACTTCTAAGACACCAGGCCCCTTTTCTGAAGAGCAGAAAGGGGTGGCCGAGGGCCAGGCAAGTGAACAATACCCCAGTCGGCAGCTCACACCTGATGCTGGGGCTTTCGAAACTTCCAGACCCCACAATCACCTCCCACCTCCAAAATGGAATCACAACAAAAGCACAAAGAGAAAAGGATAAACGTTCGAGGAATCAGTCTTAAACCTACTGTCAATGATTTTAAAAAATTGCTTCCATCACTAATAGAGTGTGTAGAGGTCTAACTGCCCAAAGATATCTCTGAGTTGTAATAAATTATCTCTCACACTGAACTTGAGAACTCAACAACTGTTATCTGCAAGGACACAAACAGGCACATGCACATGTGCACACATACACAACATACACACACACAACCACCCACACCTACAGCTGAGCAGTCCTAGGATAAAAACTCACTTAGTGATGGGCAACTGATACCTGAATGAACTACTATTAATCTCCCTTGGATAGGGAGCTTTTTAAAAATAATTTTAACAAATATGGCTTGTTTTTCCTTTTTGAAATAAATTGTTTTTGCTTTCCTGTTTTTAACATATGAACTCTACAATCTGAAACATAGCAGAAGCCTGAGGGAGGGGTTTCACAGAGAACAAATAATATAGGTTGAGGCCGGACATGGTGGTTCATGCCTGTAATCCCAGCACTTTGGGAGGCTGAGGAGGGCAGATCACCTGAGGTCAGGAGTTCGAGATCAGCCTGGCTAAATAGTGAAACCCTGTCTCCACTAAAAAAACAAAAATTGGCTGGGTGCGGTGGCTCACGCCTGTAATCCAGCACTTTGGGAGGCCAAGGAGGGAGGATCACCTGAGGTTGGGAGTTCGAGACCAGCCTGACCAACATGGAGAAACCCCATCTCTACTAAAAATACAAAATTAGCCGGGCATGGTGGCACAGGCCTGTAATCCCAGCTACTCAGGAAGCTGAGGCAGGAGAATCACTTGAACCTGGGAGGCACAGGTTGTGGCGAGCAGAGATTGCGCCACTGCACTCCAGCCTGGGCAACAAAAGCAAAACTCCGTCTCAAAAAAAAACAAAAAAAAATATACAAAAATTAGCCGGGCTTGGTGGCATGTGCCTGCATTCCCAGCTACTCAGGAGGCTGAAACAGGAGAATTGCTTGAACTTGGGAGGCAGAGGTTGCAGTGAGCCAAGATCATGCCACTGCACTCCAGCCTGAGTGACAGAGCGAGACTCCCTCTAAAATATATATATAATACTTATATATATTATATGTATATATATAAAATTTTATATATATACATTTTATATATAAAATTATTTATATATATATATATATATATAGGTTGAACTGCTATTGAGGCCATGGTAAAAACAGCCCACACCAGCTGTTCCATCCTTTAATCCCCTTTATGTTAGCCAAAATCTCAACCTTAGCCTCAAAGAAAAATGGCCAAAGAGTATCTGAACGTAGCAAAACTCCTGGAGCCAAACTTTCAGACTTCCCTTTGTTTTATGCCACTGCAAGCACTCTTTTTCCAATTAAGTGCAGTGATATGAAGTGTGTTGGCAAGGACTCGACTGCATCAAATCAACTAGGGTGGCAGATGGAGAAAAAAAAACTTTTATGTGTCTGACAACCAGCCTCACAATGTGAAAACAGGACATCTGACTAAACCCTGAGCGGCTCGTTTCAACAATGCTCAGGAGACTTCCTGTCCACTTTGAGATGTCCTGAGACTCCTAGTCTCCAAGGAGAAACATAGCCAACCAAGTTCGAGAATAAGTCTTTAATTATGGAGTTAAAATATAGCGCAATGGAGTTTAAATATGGAGGCCTGTCTTCAGCATTTTTGTAATTTCTTCATGAATAATGTCATTCTTGCCATTTGGGGGTAGGGGATTGTTTCTTGGCTGTATCCTCTTGGTGAGAGAGGGGCTGGGGGTGGGGTCAAGGTTGGGAGGAAGGGAAGGAGGAAGGAAGGAAGGAAGGAAGGAAGGAAGAAAGGAAGGAAGGAAGGAAGGAAGGAAGGAAGGCTCCTAATAGAGAATAAATCACAACCTTACATTTAAAAAAAGAAAAAAGAAAACCCCTCCTTAGCACGTAATATAAATCACAGGCCTGTTTTATTGGACAGGTCTCACACAAGTGAAGTTTGACGACAGTTAGGGTGTGTGAACCATAATCCCATCCATCACACATGAACAAACACACACAGACACAAATAACACCCACTCCCTCTCCCTTACCCCTGTCCCCACCCCTCAAGGCCCCTCCTCACCCCACTGCCACCACACATACACACACTTACTTCACACCCGCAGACTTTGCTTGTAGGGCACTGCTCCAGAAATCATCAACATTTTCTGGTTCAGAGAAGGCCTGAAGGCAGGCACTAAACGGTATCTTGGCACGTACCAACTCAGGAAGGGGTCTTCTGTTTGCTTCTGCTTCCCTTCTCGTTAGTTCATAAGCGATCAGTTCATCTGGGTGAAAGAGCAAATGATAGACCTTGCAATCACTCTTACCCTATGGAAATGAAAAGCACCCTCTTTGGACAGTCTTCCCTGAAGGCTTCTGCGCTGGGCCAGAGTTGCTTATTTGTCGTCCTTTACAGAGCCAGATGCCCCTGCTGAAAGGCTGTTCTGGGGCTGTCTTTAGAGTTGCACCAACAGGTGGTATCAAGCCATTCACATCTTTTTGCATGCTCCCCTTTGCGACTGACAGGAGGGAAGTGTGAGCTTGGCCTGGCCTGGGTGGGTGAGAGGGTCAGACCATGTGTGTGATATAAATGCCCATGAACCTGGTTTGTCCAAAGGCCAATACTGGGATTATTCAAATGCCATCCTCCCAACACAAGGCCTTCGCATCAGAGTATTTCATAGCCAGAAAAGGTCCAAGGGCTCACCTCTTCCCAGTCCTTCACTGCCTTGCTGAAGAACTGAGGCCCAAAGTCAAAACCAGCCAATTATTGGCAAAGCTGGACTTAAAACTCTGATCAGCACTCCCTCCACAACCCAACAGATAAGGCCAGAAAGAGATGTTACATTGTGTAAGGGGATCAATTTTTGCCAATGATCACACACACATACACAAAAGTAACAAAAACATTCTTGTTAACTTTAAGCTGTTTTAAAATAAAATAACCAAAGGCAGAAAAAAAAAAAAAAAAAAAAACAGAACCACCACTAAGCGCCTGGCAAGAGCCAGATCGAGTGTTACACATTTTCTGATTTGGTTCCACCAGCAACTATGATTAGAGGTCATGGGTCCCACATGGGTCCCTGTGAGGCCAAGGAGGAGGATAACTACAGGACTGCAGTTAGCCACCATCACACAACCCATGACAGTAACCAACACTGCCGAGACAACTTCCTGTGGAGGTTACCCAACACCTCAGACATCAGGGCTACCAACCCAGAAGGCCTCTGTGCTATTCCTACTCAAATGATTAAATACTAAGGGAAAAAGAGGAACCTCCCAAGCACCAGCAGATCTGGTCCTGGAAACTAGCCTGTAGTCAAAATTTTATGTCAATTTGAATGGCCTTTCTGGTCATTTCTTTTGTATTACTCAAAAAAAAAAAACCTCCTTATTTATCAGTTTGTAAGTACACTTACGCACATATGTGTTTTCCTAAACACATCTTAGATGGTTTAAAATTCATTCCCCTGTCCCCAATCAGTTTATGATGTACTTATATCTAGGTTGCTAACATTAGGTGTTCCCAACAGTCAAATTCCAGAGACTAAATTATAAATCTCCTTTCTGAAAAAAAAAAGTAGTTATCACTAATAAATGATAAACAGAGTTAGAAAAAGATGATGGACCTGAGCAGACACGTGAGTCAGTAACCCTGAGGCGGACAAGAGAAACCACTGCAGCCTAGTTCTAACAAGGAAACAAACAGCAGACTCCCATTCCCTTGTTTCTACACCAAAAGGATTTTGAAACTGATCAAAAACTGCATGAGCATATAGAAAATGAAAATCGTTTCATCTTAAATCATCATAATCATCACTTTCCAACTAACATCATAAACTGACCCACCACCCCCCACACACAAGAAAGAGCAAAAAGGGCCATCCAGGGAACTGCTGAATTCTTTTTTTCTTTATTCTCAAAAAAAAACAAAAAACAAAAAAACTCCAGGATGCATGTGTAGAACGTGCAGGTCTGTTACATAGGTATGTGTGTGCCATGGTGGTTTGCTGCACCTACTGACCTGTCCTCTAAGTTCTCTCCCCTTTCCCCCCACCCACCAACAGGCCTCAGTGTGTGATGTTCCCCTCCCTGTGTCCATATGTTCTCAATGTTCAACTCGCGCTTATGAGTGAGAATATGCGGTGTTTGGTTTCTGTTCCTGTGTTAGTTTGCTGAGGATGAGGGCTTCCAGCTTCATCCATGTGCAAAGGACATGATCTCATTCCTTTTCATGGCTGCATAGTGGAATTGCTGAACTTTACAAAAATGACTGGTTCACAGGAGATGCACAATCCAGCAGCTATTTTGTCTTTTTTGCTTCTACGATGTTAATTCGAAGAAATGCCATTTGTCTATTCTGCCTAGGAAGAACCAGCTTAGACTGATGGAAGGAGAAGGCACCAAACATGAGTGCCACATCTCTGCCTCCTTCTCTCTTCCAAAGCCCAGAGACCCTTCTAATGGGCTTTGCTTCTACAAAGAACCCTGACACAATTTATCTCCCAGAAGAGGTGGCTGAAATACTCATGTGCCAAAGCTGGATTATTTCAAGAGACCTCTGCTCGAATGTCTAACTTTAAAAAATGCAGTCCTGATCATTTCCCTCAGACTTTATAGCACAACTTATAAATGACAGTGTTAAAGAATTTTCTACATACATCATTATCAATAATTTTCCCCAAAATTATGCTGACTCCATATTCAGTAGTTGGCCAAATTTATAGGCAGTGACGTAGGTTCCAACCATAACGCCTCCATAAAACCTGTGATGCATTTGATTCTTCTCAAAGGAAAAGTCACATGGGAACTAACAAAGAGATGAAAAGAGATGTGCAAAGCAGACATCACCTGGGCTGGGTCTACTCCTGACACACTTCAGTGACTAAACCATTCTCTCTGATTTGAGGGTTTTCCCATATGAAGACACACAGTACCAATTTCCCACTTTGGAATTGTTACCCTTGTTGGTTGCCGCCTCCATGGCCACAGGTAACTGCATCAGGTAATCCACCCTCTCCGTGTAGCGGACTTTCCGGGTCTGACAGCACTGAATGCGTTCTTCCACCAAAAAACGAAAAACATCGCTTGGGTTTTCTGAGCCGATGCGGTTCCTCTGAAGGATGGATTGTATCAGGTTAGTAAATGTATGAATATTGAGCCACTAAGACTTAGTAGAAAATGAACTCTAAACCCGGTGTAAACACTTGGCTTTATTAAAAATTTCCTCTGGCCATGCCCATTCACCAAAGCACTTTAATAGAAAAACACTGGAATTTATCTAAAGTCCAAAAATGGGGATTGGTAAAATAAAATATAGTTCATCATGGATTACTATTTCAATATTATTAAATTAAAAACCATGGGAGAGAAATTCATGGAATGAAAAGAAAGGAGGAGGAGAAGCCAATCAAAAGAGAAAGGGAAAAAAATAAAGGGCTGCCCTGGAAACATGAAAACATGTACAATATGACTATATAAATACACTCATGTAAATAAGGTACAAATAAAACAGAAATTATGCTCCGTTAACAGATGTGATGATGTGGCAAACATTTAAGTGAAAACACTGCTTACAGAAGAGCATGTAGAGAATTAACATAAGACCTGGAAAGTGACGGGAGGGGCAGATGCCAACCTGTGAACACTGGCTGTTGGCCGGGCACAGTGGCTCATGCCTGTAATCCCAGCACTTTGGGAGGCAGAGGTGGGCGGATCATCTGAGGTCAGGAGTTCGAGACCAGCCTGGCCAACATGGTGAAACCCTGTCTCTACTAAAAATACAAAAAATTAGCCAGGCGTGGTAGTGGGTGCCTATAATCCCAGCTACTCGGGAGGCTTTATTCTAAAAAAAAAAAGTTATCACTAATAAATGATAAACAGAGTTACAAAAGATCATGGACCTGAGCAGACATGTGAGTCAGTAACCCTGAGGCAGACAAGAGAAACCACTGCAGCCTAGTTCTAACAAGGAAACAAACAACAGAAGAATCACTTGAACCTGGAAGGCGGAGGTTGCAGTGGGCCAAGATCGTGCCACTGCACTCCAGCCTGGGCGACAAGAGCAAGACTCTGTCAAAAACAAACAAACAAACAAAAACAAACAAACAAACAAACAAAAAACACTGGCTGTTTGCAGGGCGTGGCATTAAGGGGGATTTTGATGTTCTCCTTTGTGTTTTCTGTATTTTCCACAAAGAACACTGTTGTAACCAGGAAAAAAAAAAAAAAGGCTTTACTCAGGAATTCTCAGTGGCTTTCCAGCTCACACCTGTAATCCCAGCACTTTGGGAGGCCGAGGCGGGCGGATCACAAGGCCAGGAGTTCAAGACCAGCCTGACCAACATGGTGAAACCCCATCTCTACTAAAAATACAAAAATTAGCCAGGCGTGGTGGCAGGCTCCTATAATCCCAGCTACTCAGGAGGCTGAGGCAGTAGAATTGCTTGAACCCAGGAGGCAGAGGTTGCAGTGAGCCAAGATTGTGCCACTGCACTCCAGCCTGGGCAACAGAGCTAGACTCTATCTCAAAAAAAAAAAAAAAATGTTTTTAATGGCATTCAATTCTGATGTAAGCAGACTCATCATCTTTGAGTAGTGGCAGGAGGACACCAAATACCACGCAGGCTCTTAAGGAACTTTGTCACAAAGACCAGAAAAAAATAAATTGTGAATGGAATAACTGGCAAGCACTCCTATAACACATACAGGTTAAAAGAAGCACAGAGATCCACAAGTGTCTGGAAACTGGAGTGTGAAGAGCAGTCACATCAAGTTGGCTGAGCAGAGAGTTTCCAGGGAGCTGATTCTGAACCAGCTTTAACAGGAGAGACTGAAGAAAGAGAGTGGGGAGGCATTCTGATCAAGCCACAGCGGACTGCACTGAGTGGCTCGGCACCCTTCTTACAACCCTGCTGAGTATCCGTGAAGACTGACTACTCACCTCTACTAGATTCACCAGGTGCAAGAAGAATTCCTGGGCATCTTGCTGCCTGTTAGAGGAGAATTCCGGGTGGCTCTTGCTTACAAAGGCCTTAAACATGCGCGGAGAGATCCCGTTCTGCTGTGGCTAATGTATAAAAATGAAATGGACTTATGATACTTTCATGCAAATTAACAGCCCTAAGCGGCAAGCAGAGCAGAACCCACCATAAACTCCACTTTCCAGATGAGAAAACTACAGCCCAAAGAAGGTAAATAATGATAGTGGCCAATACTCGCTGGGTGTTTACTATGTGCCAGGCCCTGCACTATGAACCTCATGAAGAACACAGGATGAGACTCTTCCTGTTTACTTAAAACTAGCACAATAGGTGACACACACTTTAGAAAGTACTCACTTTCTAAAGTCAGGCACTCGGCTCATTCTCACAGGACTTGCTACGCAGTGACCAAATGTCACAGCCCATTTCAAAGCAAGCTTGGGAGGAGAGGTTTCCGATGGAAGTTAAAAGAGAGGCCAGGTGTGTTGGCTCATGCCTGTAATCCTAGCATTTTGGGAGGCCGAGGCAGGTGGATCACCTGAAGTCAGGAGTTTGAGACCAGCCCAGCCAACATGGCAAAACCCCGTCTCTATTAAAAATACAAAAAATTAGCTGGGCATGGTGGTGTGTGCATGTAATCCCAGCTACTCAGGAGACTGAGGCAGGAAAATCGCTTGAACCCGGGAGGTGAAGGTTGCAGTGAGCCGAGATCACACCATTGCACTCCAGCCTGGGGGACAAGAGTGAAACTCCATCTCAATAAATAAATAAATGAATGAATAAATAAATGAGAGGAGAGCTCTGCAGCATCTCCCCTTCCCTTCCATGAGGGTATAGGAGAGGACCCCTCCTGAAGAATGGAGCACTTACAAGAAAGAAAAATGGCATTGCACGGCCCAGTGAAGCACTGCAGAGCTGCTCAAGCTCACGAGCCCACCCCATACTGTTTCTGGACCAGAGCACAGGGAGTTCCAGGAGCTTGTAGAGGGCTTGCCCCTCACCTGGCTGCAGCTGCTAGGAAGGCTGCGGGGGAAGAACAGGCAGCACGGCAACTCTGGCAGGACGAGGATGCTGGATTTCCTGGGGAACCAGCAGGACAGCTCAGAAGGCAGCCAAATGCCCCATGCAGGACCCTGCAGAAGTGGGCATGCTATCTGCCAGTGGAGAAGGCTCAGGGCAGGAGGAGGCGAAGGCTGCAGAGGCCAGCTGGACAGAGCATCAGGGAAAGGTCCTTGTAAGGTCCCTGAGGGTGGTATAATAGTTGCGGGGAGGCAGCTCTAAAGAACCACCAATGTTCCCCCACAAAAAAGCCAGCCATGACAGGAGACATGTGGCAGCCCAGAGGGAGCCCACCAGCACTTGGTAAGTGAAAAGACTCTGCCTACTTCTCTAATCTCCAATCCTCTTGACCCTTGACTATGGAGGGGCCAGCAGCGGGTGGAAAGAGGCAAATAAGTGGAGCAAAGACCGCCCCCACAACCAAAAACAAAACAAAACAAAACAAAATTAGATGCTGACACTAATGCTTCAGCACTGCTGTTTTCTGAAACTCTTGAGCTAGGTAGAATGAAGAAGACTAAAACTGGCTTTTTAATACTGGTAACCTACAGAAAATCACAAGGAATCTGGGGGATCTGCCCAGGATGCTCTGAAGAGGCAGGTAGGAAGATTCCACATCACCTTTGGCAATAAAGATGTGCACCTGATAAAGCTGTTTCCCAAATGTTTCCTCCAAGTTCAGCCCATCTACTAATGGTGATACCTACTGTCTCGTTAATACTTGTAGTAACCCCAGAAAGCGGATACTAGTCTTACCTTCACTCGGGAAGCTGAGACTGGCAGAGAAGTGCCAGATAGGCCTTTCAACAAAAAGTGGTCTTAACACCCAACTGCCATGCAGCTAACAAAGCCTAACCAGAGTGGCTCTAACTCCAGTTCCAGGATGTCTGTAGCAAAAACAAGTAAGTGGGTCCTGAAGCACACTTAGGTCTCAGTCATACAAACCTCACCTTGTCATTTGAGCCAAAGATGTAATTTATGTCCTCTCTGCAAATGCTGTAGCTGCTACCCACCCACTTTTCCATAAAACCTCCCTTTGCTTAGCTTGCAGACCATATTCCTCTCCTCTGAAGTCCAGAGCACAAACTGCCTTCTACCTTCTTTAACTTTCAGCCTGTTTCTGGTCTGTCTCTGCAGCCTTTGCGGTGGAGGCCATGTCTTACACCTCCTCGAATTCTCATGGACATCCAGGTCCATGCCTATAGTCTGGGGACGATGACACGTTTGCAGAATCACAGTCATATGCAACAGCTGATGAGAAAACTCCTTTATCTATCTCCCTGCAACAAAGAGGCAGCTCCATATATAACATCCCTCCAACACACATGTTCTATGCAGTGTTTTCTAATAAAAATCTGATGAATTTCCCTGTCTTGCTGAAAACATAATCTGGTCTGGGCATTTAGTATTTAGTGACTGCCTGCTTCATGCAGAGCACTATTGGAGATTCTGCCTTCTAGGAGCTTACAGACAACAGAGGAGATGAGAGACATACACACGCATCAATAACAAATGTTAGGGAACACCACAGAGGACCTGAAACACCACTGGTAGCTCTCAAAGAATTCCTCGAAGTGGCAGCATTTGGGCATCTAAGGACTAACAACCTGTATATAAATGACCAGCTTACACACATACACGGCTTCAGTTGTGCTTCCAGTGCTAACCAAAGCGCAATTAAGTTTACTACCTGACAATTAATTTTACTACCTGTATATACACTTCCTGAAACCTATGTAAAAATTATGACTTTCTTCATTCACAGTGCTGATATATATCACATAGTATCAGCTGACACGAGCATGCAATAATAATGCCCTAGCTTCATATAATGGCTAACATTTATGTACTCATTAAGCAGATATTTACCGAGAGCTATAAAATCTCAGGTGCTTGGATGAATACCGACTACGTGCCAGGCACAGTTCTTAACACTTTACATATATATTTTTCTTAACTCACCCAACCCCATGAGGTGGTGATGATGATTTTCTCCACTTGACAGATGGGGAAACTGAGGCACAGAGTTATTAAGTCCAGGGTCACAAAGCTAAAAAAATCTCTCCACTCTCTTTCTCTAGTGTCCTTATGCTGTTTTTGGTATACATGTGCCAACATCTCATTTCTGAGGTCCCTGAGTCCATCCTACTAGCTGCTAAAGAGAAGACAACACATCAAGAGTCTGCATAACCCTTCTTCAAGCCTACACAACTCTAGGGCCAACATCACAAGCCAGTCCAACAGTTATTTCTCCACTTTGAAGAGTATGGAGGCACCACTTGGAATAAATCCCTCGGCATTTGTGCATTTCTGTTTAGGCATTCACATCAGCATGCATTCACTGCCTGCTGCTGATAGTGTTATTTCTTATAATCTGTGATTCAACTTTTGTGTGGCTGCCAGTCCCCAACACAGACCATAGCAAGCAGCCGCTCTGGGAAGTTTAACAAGCCAGTAAATTCTGAAGAGCTAGCTGCTGCTCTGGGCCATCATGTGGCCACACAACCAGAAGGAGAAGTTTCAATAGAGACCATGGTGGGAAACACTAGAAATTCAGCCCCATACCTGGACTGTGGCCCATTCTCAGCCATTCCCCTCCCACGCTTCTGTGACCATTTCATTTCTTCGTTTTCCTTAACCAACTTTTCTTAATCCTCTATTCAACAGTCAAGTTATTGCTTGAGAGTTGTCGATCATTTAGAAGTTATTTGAAAAAGCTCCCTAACCAGATGCTACCTCCTCCTCTTCACATCATGCTGCAGACCAGTTCCTGGGGTTCACAGCTGGGTTAGAGCATCTTAGCTCAAACTCATCTACTTCAAGCTTAGTGCCTTGATCATCACCTGGCCCCATCTGCTAACACCCATCCCCATGCCTACTCTCTGCTTTCAGAGGGGACGTCTTACTAATTCCCGTGGTCAACTATTAATATGCTCACTTCACACCTAGTTATTAGAAAGTCAGGCTCTGAAAAAGTTGAGCCTGAATCTCATGAAGCCTCCAGATCTAGCGACCTTATACCAAACACAAGTCAAACAATACCTCAAGAAAGCAATCTTTAGAGCAAACTTAAAGCAAATAGTCCAGCTCCTTCAACAAATCAATAGTTTGCAAAAAGAAAAGGAGGGGGACTTTAGAAAGATATCTTGGATAATGCAGGAAAAAATCAGAAGATGGACTAGGTATTCGTGATACTAAGGGATGGTTGTTAATTTTGCTGTTGTGCTTTTAACACTTCAAACAGCTTTTTTTAAAGAGATGAAGTTTTGCTGTTGCCCAGGCTGGATGGCAATGGTGCAATCACAGCTCACTGCATCCTCAAACCCTTGGGCACAAGTGATCCTCCCACCTCAGCCTCCCAAGTATCTGGGACTACAGACACATGCCACTGTGCCCAACTAATTATTTTATTATTATTTTTTCTAGAGACAGGGGTCTTACTGTGTGGCCCAGGTTGGTCTCAAAGTCCTGGTTTCAAGCAGTCTTCCTGACTCAGCTTCTCAAAGTGCTGGGATTACAGGTGTGAGCCACCACACCTGGCTGGACACTTTAAACTTTTAATACAATACTTATGTTAAAAGAAGAAAGAAGGTATTATAGTTACAGATGCATAACTACATCTATAGGTGAAAAGGAGGATGTTTAAATTTTATGTCAAAATACCGAAGGGAAGGAAAAGGAGAGGAAGAGAAAAAATGAGAAAAGGAGAAAGCAAATGCAAGGGAAGAGTGAAGAGTTTAGGGAAACTGGTGGAACCAGATTTGCAGGATGATTATTGAAGCTGCACATCAAGTACATAGAGATTCATTAAACTTTGCTCTCTACTTTTGTATATATATATGCAAATTTAAATAATTTTTCCTTTTAAAAAAAAAAAAGGTCAGGCTCTGGACAAGGCAGTTCCCTAAAAGAAACCAAAAATCCAAAATAAGAACCAAAGAATTAGATTACAGAAAGCAAGTTTCCCATTTAGCAATGAGCCAGTGACATCACCTGAGTGTCCCCTATGGGCCCAACACCTCACAAGATGAGAGGCAGAGACCCAACTTGACCAAGAGTTGCCCCTGCCTTCAGGGAACACACACTCTCACTTGAGAGCTGGCTCTCAGACACCTGAGGCAATGGCTAGTCCTGACCACTAACTTTATAACACAGAGACCCAGGAAGTCACCAAAATAGCATCCAACTAAGGAACCTGTCATATTAATAAGATACTGTACTTACTTTCTCCATCAGCAATTGCAAAACAGATCAGCTAAAATTAGAGGGAGGCCTTCAGTGTTCAGAATCTCTCCCAAATGCTTACGCAGGACTTTCTGTTTAACAGAGTGCACCACACAGACAGCCAGACACAGTCCACCATATTCCCCTGAGCCGAATGCTTTAATTAATAAGCAAGCAGCAAGACTGAGGCTTTTATCACATCACAGCAATACTTGCACAGATACTTTTAAACCACAGGATAAAAGGAAGATAGACACATGTCTGCCTGTCCCTAAAACAAAAGTGTATGAAGTCTGTTGATTTACATTTTTAACCTTAAACAATAAACCTTGAACCAGTAAGTGTTTAACCCAGGCCCAAACCCCAAATCTCCTAAGCTAAGAGGACAGGGGCATTCCCGAACTATCACTCATATTTCAAAGGTGAATCAGAAAGGTTACATGTGTCTAACCTAGGAAAATAGAGGTTAAGGGAAACAAAGCTCTTACGTTCACAGCTAAAATTATACCACCTTGAAGCAGAACACTGGTTATCTCATGTTGATGAAAAGTTGAGACCAGCAATTATGTGTTGAGGATTATTTAGATGAGAAATCAAATAAACTGTCGCTTACGAAATGCAGCTTATTCAGAATACAGAGTTATTTAAAATACGTTATCTTTGGAGGAAGAAATGAGGTAGAGTGTTCAGCTGTAAAACATTTGAAAGCACTGCCTTAGAATGCATAAAGATAGAGAAAATATTTTTTGAAGAAAAAAATGCCCTTTTATAGTAACTATTATCTATTGCAAGTGCAAGTTAATCTTAAAATTCAATTCAACATATTTAAGTAAAAATGGCGGTACCACAAATAAATACTGCTGCCTTTTTATGCATGACAATGTTTATTAAGCATGCATATATAAAAAGCTAGATTTAACCTTGGTTTATAGCAGATTAATTTAATACTGGGAAGTATATATTCTAGAAATGACTCAACTTGGAAGACGCCAGTGAGAAAACCTCATAACTGGGCTACCTGGTAATTCTGCAAACTTCAAACGCCCCCTTTTGTCATCCACCTGCCCCCATCCACACACTGAGGCACTGGGAGCCTGAAATAAGTCTTGGAACAACTGTTAAGGAAGTAGGATAATGCAGTGATCAAAAACACAGACTCCAGAGCCAAACTGCCCGATATAATTCCCAGCTCTGCCACTCACTGGCTTTGCAACTTTGGGCAAGGCTTCTGTGCATCCGTTTCTGCATCAGTGAACATAGAGGAAGAGCCTGGCCCTTTGCAAGCACTATGTGATGCTAGTTATTAAGACCATGCGTGGTGGTGGCCCTGTAAAAAGGCGTTTCTGCCACATGGCTCTGACCCATCCTTCATGCTCTCTCCCCCACACCATACATTCCTCTCATCATCTATCCCCTTTTCTGTTTCAGTGAATCTTCTTTCCCTCTCTTGGGGCATTTCAGGCTCATCTATAAGTCACAAACACCAGAGGCCTGGGACAGGACCATCCTTCCAAAGGGCTTCTGATAACTGAGAAAAGGAAAGAGTCTCACAAATTGGTTCCTTTGAAACCAACTGCCAGTGAAAATCCTGATGCCTGAGAAACTAATTCCTTCCACTGTCAAGGAAAGTGGAGATTTTTGCTGTAAATTATTTGTCTATTCAAGGAACAGCTTGAAACGGACACCCCCAGGGCCACAAGGAAAATCATGGTCAATGTGAGTTCTATTTGAGTGTTTAAGAAATATTACCGATGCTGGACCAAAGACCCACTTGTCTCCCACCCGGCTGGATGGGCCCTCCCTGCCCCTGCCTAGATGCACATATATGCTTCTCATAATCAAGATTCTTTCTTCAAGACCGCTAGATCGTGGCATCTGAGGGCTGGAAAGGATTTCGCAAGTCATCTAGATCAAGGGTCACAAATCCAAATACCCAGAGTCCCAGTCAGGTCATGAGTCACAAAGGGACCGGAGCCAGCTGGGGACTGCGTGTCCTGTGTGAAGGGAGGGCTGCCCCTTGGCTCCAGCTGTCATCGCGGGCCTGGGACTGTCAGACGTTCTGAATGGTTAAGAGAAGGCGGAAATTTAGATTTTATGTGTGGACCAAGCAAAACACATCCCAGAGATGGCCCAAGTGCTTCCAGGTCACACACCTTGATCCAGAGCAGTGGCTCCCACCTACAAGCCTCAGACCCTGGAGATGTAAGGAGCTACTACACTACAGCCACCGAATCCAATGGGGGAAGAGAGACAAGGGCTCCAAACAGATACTACTTGTAGACTGCATAGATAGTGTGCCTTGCTCATAGAAGAACTACTTTTTTTAACATCAAAGGACACTGTAATATTAACAAAACCAAATTTTATTTCCAAACAGCACTAAATTGATGATTTTTCATTTCACATTTTCTCAAATGAGGAGATCCCAAGAGCATAGAAACGGTCACGCAAGGTCCACGATTTTATTTACATTAGAAAGGGGACTCCTGGGCCTAAAACATTCACCACCACCACCTAGATCAATTCTGCCACTTGAATGGTGAGACTGGAAGGTGGCATGACTTGCCCATAGTCACACAGCTCCTTGCAGAACCAGAAGGGAAAGCCAAGCTCCTGAGTCCGACTCCCAGCTCCTTCACCACCACCAGAGAGCATGGACCCTGCCCCAGAAGAGCCATGCAATAAGTGACACCGCCTGTTTGAGAACGCAGAACCAATACAATCATAACACAATTCTGGACTGAGGTTTATCCACAATCACCTCTTCAAAGTTTCACAGAAGCACAGAAGCAGAAGAAGCCTGGATAACCCCATACTCCAGCCCTACCCTCAAGCCACCTCCTCAACTGTATCTCAGATGGGAGCCTTCCGGCCTCTGGTGGATAAGGACCTTGCTGTCGTACAATGCTGGGTAACAATGCAACTTGAGAACTTCAGTTCTTCCTATTCCCATACCACTCTGGTCTCCTGGGCTTGCCATTCAGAATGTCTGTTTCCCTCTCCACCCTCTTTACAACCTACTTCTTTCTCCCCACCCCCAAGGCTGCCTCTATATGTTCTTTCTATAATCTCCCTTCTCTTGCTTGCTCCATTTCCACAACTAGCTGGCTTCCTGATGAACAAGAGGGTATTTATTCACTGTTGATTCTTGTTCTCAGTCTACAGGTATTAGCTAAGAAGGACTGCCTTAAGATAAACACTTGAGACACAGAACTGAACGAGCCTGCCCAGTAAGTCAAGACAGGATACGAGGAAGCCAGAGCAGGTGGCGGGGAAGTGGGGCACGCGTTCCACTCAGGGCATCTGTGGCAACGGGAGAGGACGGTGCCAAACACAGATGTGTAAGCTGTGCACTACACAATTCCAAGGGCACCACTCAGAAAGACCAAGTTATGAGTAGTACCCTCTGGAGTTGTACAACAAGCAGCATAGGGAGGGTCCAGTGGAAATGCAGGTCTGGCCATTAAAACATCAAGCCCATCTTTCAGTGGTTCTATTAATTAGTAACGACTGGCCCACGGAGTTTCTCCTCCTTGAGCCTGCTTAAGAACCACCCGGCAGCTTACCAAACCTGAGGAATGCCAAGCCCTCCCCTGAAATTCTGATTCCTCAGTCCTACGGAGGGACTAAGGAATCTGTGTTGTTTTTTGTTTGTTTGTTTGTTTGTTTGATATGGAGTCTTACTCTGTCGCCCAGGCTGGAGTGCAGTGGCACAATTTCGGCTCACTGCAACCTCCTGGTTCAAGCAATTCTCCCACTTCAGCTTCCTGAGTAGCTGGGATTACAGGCGTGCACCACCACGCCCAGCTAATTTTTGTATTTTTAGTAGAGACAGGGTTTCACCATGTTGGCCAGGCTGGTCTCGAACTCCCGACCTCAGGTGATCCACCCGCCTCGGCCTCCCAAAGTGCTGGGATTATAGGCATGAGCCACCATGCCTGACCCTGTGTGTTGTTTTTTAACAACCAGACTCTTGAGAAACTCTAGCCAACAAAGTTGAGGCTTAGGAGAAGGAAGACACTGTAAGTGCCGAGACTGTGTTACCAAAGGGAAAATGTTTATATTTTTATGAGATTTAGTCCTTCGATCTCAGCTCTATTTTATAAAGAATACTGTTTCTAAAGATGGTTAATGATGGCACACATGTATAATCCATGAAGCAACTGTCTCTATAAACACAACCCTGGCTATTCCTTGTCACAATTTTTAAGAGCATACAGACAGGCACCCTAGACACTGAAATGACATTACTATTCTGATAGCTTGCTAAATTTATGGCCACCATGTGCCAAATCATAGGAAACCCACATTCTAAAGCTCCTCCCTACCTACATGTCAATATGGCAAATGCTCAGACACATACCTTGTGCTCCTCCTTCATCACCTGTTCAATGAGTTCAGATTTCACTGGAGGCTTTGAATACTGGCCTGAGAGAAGGCCATGTCCTAACTTAGTCCTGGCCAGGACAAAGAAACAAAAACAAAAAGGTCATTGTTGTTTTTCCATAGTAATATTAAATTTATCTATGAATATCAATAAGTACAACTGCTGTTAGGTGGAGCATTTGATCTGCATTACACACAAATAACTTATTTATTTGATTCTGCTTCATACTGATACCAGTTTCAAATTTTCTTCAGTCCTTTGTAGATAACTTTATCTTCTTATAAAAGTCACACATTCTCATTTTGGAACACTTTTTTAAAAATACATGAAGAATTGCCTTTAATTTTGCAACCCAGAGATAACCACTATGAACATTTTATTGGATGCTTTTTCCAGAAAAAAAAAAAATACAAATCTGGCACTTACATCTGTGTGTTGAAATCTTGTGTTGGATCTAAAGGCGAGTAGTCAAATATTCTGGGAAGGTTTCCTACATACCTAGAAAATGAGAGGCAATAGTTAAAACATAGCAACTGCAAGAAGAACAGAACCAAAACAAGCCATCGAAATTCTTGCTAAGACCTTCTTGCCCCTTTGTCAAACTAAACAATCTACCTGAAGAAAAGTTTTTCCTGAGATTCTACCCCTACCAGCACTCATGACCTTCCTGAAACGTTTATGCTTCTATCAGTGGGTCTCAACCCTCATTGTAAGTTAGATTCACCCAAAGAGTTTCTTTTACATATATCAAAACCAGAAGCACCCCTAAATGTTCCAATTTCATTGCGTGAGACTGAGGCCTGGGATTTGGAATTTCTTTTAAAAGTTCCCTGAGTGATTCTAACACGCAACCAGAGTTAAGAACCACTGGCTAAGCCATCACAATAATCACCACCTCGATGACAGTGGTACAGAGGCCAGGCGCTGTGGCTCATACCTGTAATCCCAGCACTTTGGGAGGCTGAGGCGGGTGGATCATCTGAGGTCAGGAGTTCAAGACCAGCCTAGCTAACACAGCAAAACCCCGTCTCTACTAAAAATGCAAAAAATAGCCGGGTGCAGTGGCACGTGCCTGGAATCCCAGCTACTCGGGAGGCTGAAGCAGGAGAATTACTTGAACCCTGGAGGTGGAGGTTGCAGTGAGCCAAGATCATGCCACCAGACTCCAGCCTGGATGACAAAGCAAGACTCTGTCTCAAAAAAAATAAATAAAGACAACAGTACAGTTAGGGACAAGACTCGACTTAACCAAAACATCATCAGGCTCCTCTGAAGCCTCTGCTTGACTGGGCCCGTCCTTGGGCTTCCCTCTCTGTCCTTGTAGATCCAGTTTAAGTAAGCATCCTGCTAAGTCAGTTTAGTGAAAATCACCCATCCTTGCTGTCTGACCAGCCTGGCCTGCCTTCAGCAGTAATCCCATTAAGTCTGGGTAGCCAGAAACAGCTAATCCTTGATGTTTCTTCTTTGTGATTTTCCATCCCCTGGCCCCACCCAACTCCTTGTTTATAAATCCCCACTTGACCTTGTTTGAATCAGAGTTGAGTCCAATGTCTCCCCCATTGCCAGGCCCTGTTGCAGTGCTCCTATACCTATGGCCATGGACTCCCTTGAATAAAGTCTGCCTTATCATCTTTAACAAGTGTTTGGGTAATTTTTCTCTTTAACATTAAAAATTGTTCCAATAATCTCAAAATGAATAATGGCAACAGCAGTGACAGCTACCGTTTTCTGGAGGGCTTCCTATATTAGCCTGTTGAGTCTTCATTGCAACCATATGAGGAAGAGATTGTTGTTATCATTATCCTCATTTGAGAGGTGAGAAATTGGGATGCAAATTCATTAGGTAGCTTCCAAAGTCTCCAAGCCACCTGTAATCCCAGTACTTTTGGAAGCCGAGGAGCGATGATTGCTTGAACCCAAGAGTTGAGACCAGCCTGGACAACAAAATGAGACCCCATCTCTACAAAAAAAAATTAAAAATTAGCTGGGTGCAGTGGTACATACCTATAATTGCAGCTACTCGAGAGGCTAAGGTGGAAGGATTGCCTGAGCCCAGGAGGTCAAGGCTGCAGTGAGCCGTGATTGTACCACTGCACTCCAGCCTGGATGACACAGCAAGACCCTATCTCAAAAAAAAAAAAAGCCTACCAGGGAGGGAGTAATGAGGCCCAGAATGGACCCACGCAGCCAGGCACCAGGCCAAGCTTGGAATCACTCTGCTGGCTGTGTCTGCCCATCCACTGCCCCTGGAGCACTCTATAATCCCTCCTGGCAAGCTTATCCTAACAGAGCAAAGCCAGCTTTAACACTGATCTCCAATCATAATGCACAATCACTCCTTTCACTTCTTAAATTCACTTCCTATTTCACACCCTCTACTTTGTGTTGTTCCTTCCCCGTTGTCTTTGACTCTCTAGCCTGAAAGCTCTAGGAAGAAGAATCCAAAAGCAGATCCCATTCTCCAGCCCTTCATGTGCCCACTCTGCCCACTTCTCTGACCTCATCTGCCACTGTGTTCCCCCAGCCCACAACATCCCCACTTGTCCCTCTTGCCGCCCCAGGGCATGACAGACTTGCTCATGTCTCAAGGTCATGCCTTCTGCTGTCTTTTTCCTGGGATGCTGTCTCACAGATCCTTGCTTGGCAGCTCCTTCTCAAGCCTGTTGACAAGTCGCCTCCCGAGACCCTCAGATAAAGCAAGAGGGGCCGCCCCCACCCTTCCTCACTCCCTACCATCTGCTTCTGACTGACTTTCTTCTTAGCATGCATCACTATTTGCAATTTTATAATTTACTTGTGATATGGTTTGGCTCTGTCCCCACCCAAATCTCATCTTGAATTGTAGCTCCCATAATTCCCATGTGTGGTGAGAGGCAACCTGTGGGAGGTAACTGAATCATGGAGGACGTCTTTCCATGCTGTTCTCGTGAGAGTGAATCAGTCTCACGAGATCTGATGGTTTTATAAATGAGAGTTCCTCTGCACAAGTGCACAAGCTCTTGCCTGCCACCATGCAAGATGTGACTTTGCTCCTCATTTGCCCTCTTCCATGACTGTGAGGCCTCCTCAGCCATGTGGAACTGTGGGTCAGTTAAACTGCTTTCCTTTATAAATTACCCAGTCTTGAGTATGTCTTTATTAGCAGCATGAGAACAGACTAATACATCTTGTTTAGTATCTGTCTTTCCAGAGATTACATACTAGAATGTCATCTCATGAAGGCAGCAACTTTATCTAAATCACTGCATCTCCAGCACAAGAACAGCATCTGACATGTAAAAGACACTCAATAAATATTTGTTCAATGAATACATTTATGTCACACAATCACACGATTAACTTCCATAACTGAGTACCAATAACCAAACAGAAAAGGCATTTTTGCAATGAAACCCTAGCAGAGAACCATGATACACTATTACTTGGCAATGACTTCTAATTGGATTCCCTAACTACTAGAAACTTCTAGGCACCTGCTGTCCACAAACTCAGAAGTTGTAGCTCAGATTATGTACCTACATGAAAATTAACAGAGCATGCTTCTTTGGGCCAGTCCCATTCAAAGGACAAACAAGACATAAACCAAACTTCAGAGCTAAACTATTTAGATGCAGGGGCTATACTGAAGAATTCCTAACAATATATAACATGATGAACTCAGGAGCTCTCTTACGATCCAGTTTTAATCACATCTCAAAACTTGACAAGACAAAAAAAACTCACTGGAAAGATGAACACTAATGAATAGGCTTATGCTTTAAGGCAAGATAGATAGAAGAGCAAAGAGAATAAATTTTATTTTTTCAAGACAGCGTCTCACTCCCTCGCCCAGGCTGGAGTACAGTGGCACAATCTGGGCTCACTGCAACCTCTGCCTCCCAACTTCAAGCAATTCTCCTGCCTCAGCCTCCCGAGTATCTGACAGGCACGCACCACCACGCCTGGCTAATTTTTTAGTAGAGTGGGGTTTTGCCATGTTGGCCGGGCTGGTCTCGAACTCCTGACCTCAAGTGATCTGCCCACCTCAGACTCCCAAAGTGCTGGGATTACAGGCATGAGCCACCATGCCCAGCCAAGAATAAATCTTTCATGTCAGAAAAGTTCACTTTGCTGGTACCTGAGGTCAGGGAGAAAAAGACAGAAGTCCATTTTGCTATCAATGTATATCCCTTTTCTAACTGATGAAGGAAATCTTCCATTGTAACAAAATTAAATTAAAATGCAGAAGTAACGCTAGATAATTTTCATAGATGTTATACCTCCTGTTTGTAATCTAGCAATTCTTAAAAAGACGTAGTTTTGCTATCTAGCAATCTACCTTGGTTGTCATTCCATTTGTATACCAGTTTATTTAGATTTAATCCTCAATAAAAATTATTTTGAAATGTAAACTAGGTTCAAATGGCAGACAGGGTACCAAGGAATCAGGCCAAGTTCCCAAATTACGCTATGGCTGTTCATAAGCCAGTTAATCTTTCTGAGTCATTTTTCTTTTTTTCTTTCCTTTCTTTAATTTTCTTCTTATTATTTATTTCTTTTTTTTTTTTTCTTGAGACAGAGTCTCACTCCGTTGCCCAGGCTGCAGTGCAGTAGAGCAGTCTCGGCTCACTGCAACCTCTGCCTCCTGGGCTCAAGCAATTCTCCTGCCTCAGCCTCCCGAGTAGCTGGGATTATAGGCACGCACCACCATGCCCGGCTAATTTGTGTATTTTTAGTACAGACGGGGTTTCACCATGTTGGCCAGGCTGGTCTCAAACCCCTGACCTCAGGTGATCTGTCCACCTCGGCCTCCCAAAGTGCTAGGATTACAGGCGTGAGCCACTGCACCCGGCCTTCTTATTATTTTTTTAAAGACAGGATCTCACTCTGTTGCCCAGCCTGAGTACGGTGGCACAACCACAGCTCACTGCAACCTCAGACTCCTGGGATCAAGCAATCCTCCCACCTCAGCCTCCCGAGTAGCTGGGACTACAGGTGTGCACCACCACGCCAGGCTATTTTTTTTTTTTTTAATTTTTGTAGCGATGGGATCTCACTTTGCTGCTTAGGCTGGCCTCAAACTCCTGGTTTCAAGTAATCCTCCTGCCTCAGCCTCCCAAAGTACTGGGTTTACAGGTATGAGCCACCATGCCAGGCCCTGAGTCACTTTTTCTACTTTCAAAATGAAGACACTGCTCCTGAATCTAACTCCGCTGGGTTAGACCTGCTGGGGAAAAAGAAGTGAGAAGAACAAGTATTTCAATCCAGTAATATTTGGTCAAAGAGTGAAAAGACTGAAGACATGTATGAATAGTTCATTGCTCATGTTCTCATATATCTAGTAAATGTTTAGAAAATAAAATGAGAATGTAAAATATTAGTAATATAAAATTCTAAGACTCTTGAAACAAGACTAGGGAGAGATTCAAATACTAAATTCTCAAAAACATAAAGCCTCTGTCTTCACTCCTCCTGCACATGCATCAGGATGTGTGTCCCTTCTTCATAGGCTCCTCTCTGACCACCTCCCTCCTTTCTCCTTCATGGAATGTACCATGTTTATAAGCATGCAGTTGTTACTATGATTATTTTCTTAATGCCTGTATCTCCTGCTTACTTCATGCCTGGGGGTCCTTCTGTTCACCACCCCCACACACTCAGCACACTGCTTAGCAGAAAAGAACTCACTCTCTATTGGCTGGATGAAAAAATGAAAAATAGACATGGAAAATGCACCATAAATTTTCAAAGCCAGAAAACAGCAAGAAGAGGTATGTCTCCAAACACCAAGGGAGGAAAGAGAAGGGTATGTGACATACTTTTGATGAACCGCCATTAAAGCCATTAGGATTTCAACTCCACATGGGTAAAACATGACCTGGACTATTCCTGGCATGTCGCCTGCCTGCCTCAGCACACATATGTCCTCTTCCACACTTAAACTAAGGTGGAAACCTACCTCTGGAACACATTAGGATGATTCTCTACACGTAGGCAGTGGCTGCCTGAGAGTGTACCAGCCATAGCTCCTGGGCTCTATAGCTCCCTGTCATCAGTACACCCAAGGAAGAAAACAGCCACAGACATAGCTGCTGTCCCCCTCGGTGTAGGAGGAGGAAGGCAGTCTTGTACAAGCACAGTCAGGGAGCACCTAAATCAGTGCCTCTCAAATTATCTACGGTAAAGGGTCAGTTTTTTTGTTTATTTCAACTCAGACAGATGATACTTTTTAAAAATACAATTAGGATGGTTAATGGGTAAAAAAGTACAATTAGAATGAACAAGATCTAGTATTTGATAGCACAACAGGGTGACTATAGTCAACAATAACTTGTCGTATATTTTAAAATAACTAAAAGAGTGAAATTGGAATATTCCTAATACAAAGAAATGACAAATGCTTGAGGTGATGAATACCCCAATTACCCCAATGTGATTATTACACATTGTGTACCTGTATCAGAATATCACATATACCCCATAAATATATACACCTGTTATGTACCCATAATTAAAAATAAAAAAAGTTAAAAAATACAATTACAAGAAATTATTAGAAAAATGAAATGCCACTTGTAAAACACAACAGCAACATCAAATTGTTACAATTTCCCAATGCTCACTCTCAATTTCCAAACTTATCTCATTGAAGGCCCACATCCAGCAGTATAAGGAGCTGCACTAGTCTATGAACCACACTGTAAGTAGCAAAAACTGAAAGCCCTAAATCCTTGAGGAAATTCCAGTCCCCCACAAGAGAGACACTAACCAGACCTATCACCGGATCTCTCCTAGCGCATCTATAGGAGGGAATTGGCAGATCTGCTGTGAAGATTAATGATTAATATATTCTTGGTACATAGGGTGATGGTCAAAAAGCAGAAACCATTATTAATAACAAACCCTTGTATGGTGTTTTTGAGTTTACGAAGCTCTTTTTTTTTTTTTTGAGACAGATTCTCGCTCTGTTACCCAGGCTGGAGTGCAGTGGCATGATCTTGGCTCACTGCAACCTCTGCCTCCTGAGTTCAAGTGATCCTGCCTCAGCCTCCTGAGTAGCTGGAATTACAGGCGTGCACCACCACCCCTGGCTAATTTTTGTATTTTTAGTAGAGACGGGTTTTGTCATGTTGGTCAGGCTGGTCTTGAACTCCTGACCTCGTGATCTGCCTGCCTCGGCCTCCCAAAGTGCTGAGATTACAGGCGTTAGACACTGCGCCCGGCCACGAAGCTCTTCTTATCTCACCTGATCCCCATAATACTTGACAAGTGTTCTCACCCAGTCTCTGTAGAAGGCAGGCCAGAGAAAAGGTGGCAAAATGTCCTGAAGCAATAAAGATGGGCTTCGCAGCACACACTGAGTGGACTGGACCTAGATGGGGCAGGGAGGTGCCGCGTGCCCTGGTCTGCATGGAAGGCACTTACGCTCTCTGGAATTCTGGGATGCTGAAGATGGCCTGCATGACAGAGCTGAGATAGCAGCTGTTGCCCAGGTTCTTCAGACCCGTGTAGCCAGGACCATACATTGGCTTCAGCTTCATGCCCGACTCCTGGATCACTTCCCACTCACTGACCCTTGGCTTGATGTCATTGTCCTGGAGCCCATTCTCTGTCTGAGACAAAGTCATCGAAGAAAAACAACTTTAAATGTGATTCCCATTCAAAGGTCATGTCCCATTAATTATTTCTAATAGCATAGGATGTTTCTGCCATTTTTCCCCCAATTACATAGAGAAATAAACAACGCAAATAATAAAGACTAAGAGACGGTGATGGTGGCACAACAAAGTGAATGTACATAATGCCAGAGAACTGCACGCTTAAAAACAGTTAAAATGGTAGCTTTTATATTATATATATTGTACCACAATTTTTAAAACACACATGAAAAAGATTTTAAAGAGAGGCCGGGCGCAGCGGTTCACACCTGTAATCCCAGCACTTTGGGAGGCTGAGGTGGGCAGATCACCCGAAGTCAGGAGTTCGAGACCCACCTGAGCAACATAGCAAAACCCTGTCTCTACTAAAAATACAAAAATTAGCTGGGTGTGGTGGCGCATGCCTTTAGTCCCAGCTACTCGGGAGGCTGAGGCAGGAGAACTGCTTGAACCCAGGAGGCGGAGGTTTCAGTGAGCTGAGATCGCTCCACTGCACTCCAGCCTGGGCAACAAGAGCGAAACTCCATCTCAAAAAAAAAAAAAAAAAGATTTTAAAGAGAGAAAGACTGAAAGGGAAAGAGATAGGAGGAGGATGAAGAACAAATAGGAATCAAAAAAGAAGCAAGGAGACTAAATTCAAGGGAATATTCAATGCAACACAGCAAACAAAAAGGAGGGAGGTGTAAAGAAGAGCAGAAAAAACTAAACAAAAAAGTAAAAATGAGTGACAAAGAGGAGACAAAGAGAATAGGAACATGAAGACAGGGAGGCGACCTGGAAGGAAAGGGCTAAAACGAAATGCACATTTAAATAGTTCCTTAAAGGAAAAATATTATATAGTCATGACATCAATTTGAAAACACAATATTAAATGAAGCAGAGCTTCTCTGTCAACAGTAATGTGTTGGTTTATTCGTTCTGTCCCCTAGGAGCTTTGCTTCCCTTCCTGAAATTAATGAAAGTGATGTTGGTCACAGATAATTTTAAAGGTCATCTCCCTACACCATCTGCGTTTCATGAACAAAGAATGATTCACACGACTGCCCATCAAAGGAGACTAATTTTGCAAGTAAACTCCAACTAAACCAAAAGAGTACTTGAGGTGCCATTTTTATTATGGCATAAAAAATCTAAGCTGGCAACCAAAAGAAAACATCTACTAATTAAATGCAAGAAGTAAATGCAACAATTAAAAGCTAAAACCTATAAAATGAAGATCCACGTTAGAGGAATTATATATTAAATAAATCAAGCAGTTCCCTTGCCGTCTCCCCACCCCTACCCCATGCAAGGTGGAAACAGAAACAAAAGGAGACCTCACCCCATGCATATGAAGCATATCAATTCCAAAATGCGCTAAGTGCTTGGCCAAATGAGGATCCAAAACAGGTTCTTCTTCTTGAAAAGAATAAACATCTAGCGGATGAAGAGAAAATAAGCACTGCAATCAGTAATCAAGTCACTGAATATCCAACACATATTTTTTGAACTCCTACTGTACACCAGGCTTGGGCTATATCACTGAACAAAACAAAAACTTTCTAACATTCAACAAGAGGAAAGATGGATGATAAATGATAAATAATATGTAGGCATTTTTTGTAAATATACCTATATATCATTCTTTTCACATTTTGGAAAGTTTTTTTTTAAGTTTTCTAAAACAAGAAAAGCAAAAAAAAAGAACAGTATCTAATAAGTATACAAGTATAAATGCCTAACACTTGATTTTTCTAACTAAAACCACAGTGGCATAACTCTGAGCTCAGGAAGAGGGATGGGCGCAGGAGGAGGGGATGACGGCCATCCGCCACGGCAGGGGGGACCTCCGGGGGAACAGAGAGAACACACAGGCCCTCAGGGCAGCTTGTTCCATCTGAGAAAACGAATTTCTGCCCATGAAACCCTCTGTATTCTCAAACTTACCACTCACCGCCTCTACCTCCCACTTGCCCCCGACATCCCTTCTTTCCTACCTTCAGGTCCACATCTCACAGAACCAGCGAGAGATCTGTGAAGACTGTGTGGCGCTTCCCTAAGGGCCCACCTCACAGTACACACAGAAAATGACCATATGTTTGGTATTCCAGGGATATTCAAGACTCCAGCCAGCCTTGCCCTGCCCCACTGCCCCAGGGCCTCTGGGATCCACATCCCAGCCATTTGAGAGACGCTAGTGTTGGTAAGCTCTGTGCTGAGGTGGGCTGCCTCTTTCCTCGGGATAATAATATCCCACCTGACAACATGAGGCTTTTGACTGAACCTGGCTTCTCAAAGTGGGGTGTATGGACTCAAAGCAGTAGCTTCACCTGGGAGCTCATTAGAAATGCAGAATCTGCTTTGGGAGGCCGAGGCAGGCGGATCACGAGACCAGGAGATCCAGATGATCCTGGCTAACACGGTGAAACCCGTCTCTACTAAAAATGCAAAAAATTAGCCGGACGCGGTGGTGGGCACCTGTAGTCCCAGCTACTCGGGAGGCTGAGGCAGGAGAATGGCATGAACCCAGGAGGCGAAGCTTGCAGTGAGCCAAGATCGTGCCACTGCACTCCAGCCTGGGCGACAGAGAGAGACTCTATCTCAAAAAAAAAAAAGAAAAGAAACGAAAAGAAAAGAAAAGAAATGCAGAATCTTGAGCCCCGCCTCAGGCCGACTGAATGAGAATCTGCATTTTTAACGAGATCCTCAGGTGCACAGTGAAGTTGGAGGACTGTTTGGTTTTCCAAAGCTATCCAATCCGCTGCCCTATCCATTCTCACACACAGTGTGGTGAGGAGGACAGAAGAGACATTTTCAAGCCCATCTTGCAGATAAGGAAAAGAAGCTCATAAAGGCCACAGGTGGCCCAGAACCCAGGTAGTCTAACTCCTGGCCCAATCTTCTTCCCTCTACAACAGAATATTTATGAAGGTATATCAGGACACCAGCAACGTACATGGCTCACATCTGTAATCCCAGCACTCCGGGAGACCAAGGCAGGAGGATCACTTGAGGCCAGGAGTTTGAGGCTACAGTAAGCTATGATAATGTCACTGTACTCTAGCCTGGGTGACAGAGCTGGACCCTGTCTCCAAAAAACAGAAAAAAAAAAAAAAAAAGAATGTTTCTAAAGAAGGAAAAAAAAGAAAAAAATGTATGTATCAGAACAGGATACCAACAGACTTGGTGAAGAACCAACCTAGGCCCTTAAAAGGAATGAAGACTCAAAACCCACAATTTCTTTGCTCTTATATTTGAAAAACAAAATCTGTAACAAGGAAAATGAATATGAAGATATTACTCTTAGGGACAGTATAAGACAGACTGTCCAAGGAGCTCCCTACTCCTTGGAACATCACCAGGGGGAAAAAAAGTAACACATAGAAGCTATGTGACCTTCTGTCCCATACCCACATATATGGAGACTCGCTACTCCCCAAAGAAATTCAGTCTATTATTAATAAGTTAAACATTGTGTAGTTGTCTTTTCTATTCCTCTTCCCCAGAGGCCCGTGATAACTGTGGGTAGCAACCCTCATTTATATTTTTTAAATATAATTCAGCATTCTCAAAAGCAAAACAAAAGACAAAATCTCAGCCCAATTAAGAAGGAACATTTCCAAAAGTTTAAATATTAGTAAAATAAGCAAAAACCTTTGAACTAATAAATTGAAACAAATACATCAACAGTATTTTTAATCTATGACAAGGGATCAAAAAATTCCACTCAAATACTAGCTGGAAGGTGAAAATGGCACTCCCTAGGCACTTTAGTTGTTATTAATTAGGGAGATAGTTTGAAGACTTAAGACTTTAAGCCTCTAATGATCAGGGCTGTATTAGAAAATAATAAAACTGCCAGAATTGAACCACTGGCATTGGCCTAGGATTTTGAAATAAGTGAAAACCACACAGCCCTCCACAGTTCGTAACCCATTAGGCTCTTGCCACATTGAGAAAATCGTATTTCATACCTCCAGCCATTAACTGCTCCAAAAATATGACATGATTTGGTCAAATGCTATAGTTATTTCGCATTCCCAAGACAAAAAGTGTTTAGTGAGTAACATACAAGAAACCTGAAAATGAACTGTGACCTTCAAACTTGGCAATCATGAAGAATTTATAAATATGTAGTCAGAGAAAAAAAGTTTTCAGTGGCCTCAGTGGCTGAAAATGCTGTCTTGTATGTTTTTCACTGGGAAACTCATTTTATTCCCAACTTCAGCTTAACAAAGTCAGGCCTTAGTGCAGAAACTATGGTAGTAAATAGGCAACTTCTGACAAGTATTATCCATCACGCTCCCCAGCTTGGCCTAAAACTTGAAGCCAAGAACCACAGTTAGGGAGTTCACAGAGGTATCCTCCCAGGAATAGCCCAAGCAGTGTTTCATGAGTAACTGCATTCATTTTAGAAGCAAACCAGTCATCCTTTCATTTCAAGTTAAATGACAAACTAAACCACAAGAGCATGAGGCAGCAATCTGCGGAAGAAAAAAGATTAAAAAAAAATTTTTAGAACAAGAATATCCTTTTGTGACAAGCATGCTAGAAAACAGTATGTGCAGTAAGCTCAAAGATTAATTAAGGAAAAGCTTAGAGAGCAGAGACAGAGATACAGACGAACCAGAAGCAAGATTGAGAATCTGTAAGAACCCAGATCAAAATGGTAATAATAATTTGTAATCTCTGAATGAGAAGATTTCTTTTTTTCTCCTCTGTTTTTTCTAAATTTATTATATTTTGATGGAAAAAATGTTTGCTAAGTAATTCCCAGAGATTAAAATGATGCTATTGGACGGTATGCTATTAGGACTATGCTGTTAAGTCTAGCATGCCTGGCGCGGGTCATCCTTGTTCAACCACCAAGGTTAACTCACTCATTCATCGTATTCAGCAAATATTAACTAAATACCAAATACATGTATACCCTGAGGATATCATGTTAAATAAGATATGCAGAGTCCCTGCCCTCATAAGTTTAAAGTTTAATATTTCAAATAGTCTTAGAAGAAATGCTGGTTTAGTGTGAAGGGTCTCATGGTTTAGTCATGTGACTTTATGCCCTTGTCCTAGGCCCCAGAAAATGGCAGAAGTCCAAATTCTCCCTCCAGATTCCCCTACAGGAAAGTAGAAGGGAGAGAGAGGTAAGGATGTACCTCAACAAGTCCTTGTGTTAAAACTATGGAAGGCCGGGCACGGTGGCTCACGCCTGTAATCCCAGCACTTTGGGAGGCCAAGGCAGGTGGATCACCTGAGGTCGGGAGTTCGAGACCAGCCTGACCAACATGAAGAAACCCCGTCTCTACTAAAAATACAGAATTAGCCTGGCGTGGTGGCACATGCCTGTAATCCCAGCTACTCGGGAAGCTGAGGCAGGAGAAACACTTGAACCTGGGAGGCGGAGGTTGCTGTGAGCCAAGATCACACCACTGCACTCCAGCCTGGGCAACAAAAGTGAAACTGCATCTCAAAAAAAAACAAAACAAAACAGAACAAAAACTAGGAAAGCCAGCTTTGGTGCCCTTCTCTCACAAATGGAGAGAAAAAGCAAAGCTCCTGGTCAAACACCAAGTAATAAATCAGAGAGGAGAAAATGAAGAGAGATTCTCCTCAGAGTCAGTGCAGATCTGTCCACCCAAACTGCATCTCTCCACCGGGAGTTCACATTTGTGTGCCTCTAAGCCATCTGCAACAGACAGGAAAAGAAGAAAAACAAGACAACTCCAGCAGCTACACTAGAAAAATAAACACAAGGCCGGGCGCAGTGGCTCACGCATGTAATCTCAGCACTTTGGGAGGCAAAGACAGGCAGATCACAAGGTCAGGAGTTCGAGACCAGCCTGGCCAACATGGTGAAACCCCGTCTCTACTAAAAATACAAAAATTAGCTGGGTGTGGTGGTGTGTGCCTGTAATCCCAGCTACTTGGGAGGCTGAGGCAGGAGAATTGCTTGAACCCAGGAGGCGGAGGTTGCAGTGAGCTGAGATCACACCATTGCACTCCAGCCTGGGCTACAAAGTGAGACTCCATCTCAAAAAAAAAAAAAAGAAAGAAAAATAAACACAAATTAAATTAGGCCAGCATGTAGGATCTCTTTAAAGAGAGAATAGGTTATAATCCTAGGACTTTTAGAGGGTGAGGCAGGAGGATAGCTTGAGCCCAGGAGTTCGAGACCAGCCTGGACAACACAGTGAGATTCTGTCTCAATTTAAAAAAATAGAGAGAGAGAACAGGGCCAGGCACAGTGGCCCACGTCTATAATCCCAGCACTTTGGGAGGCTAAGGCAGGAGGATCACTTGAGCCCAGGAGTTCAAGGCCAGCCTAGGCAACATAGTAAGACTCCATTTCTACAAAAAAATGAAAAAAAATTAGCCGAGTATGGAGTGTGGTGGCAAGCACCTGTGCTCCCAGTACTTGGGAGGCTGAGCTGGGAGGCTCACTTGAGCCCAGGAAGTTGAGGCTGCAGTAAGCCATGATTCCACCACTGCTCTCCAGCCTGGGCAACAGAGTGAGACCCTGCCTCAAAAAAAAAAAAAAAAGAAAAGAAAAAGGAAAAGAAAGAGAGAACCGCCAGGACAGACAAAACCTAGACTGTAGTCAGGAAAGGAAAACAGGTAAGAGTAAAAAAGATGTCAACAAAATAGAAAAAAGGTAAATCAGAGGAGCCAATATATTCTCTGCCTTTTTAAAAATTTTTGAGACAGGGTCTCACTATGCTGCCCAGGCTGGTCTCAAACTCCTGGGCCCAAGCAATCCTCAAAACACAGCCTCCCAAATGGAAGCAGATTTTGTTGGTGTGTCTTCCTCCACTTGTTTGCTCCATAATATTTGCTGAGCACCTACTATGTGTGAGGGACACTACTGGATGCTAGAGATATAACAGTGCCCAAGAAATGTGGCCTCAGGCCCTGCCGTCCTGGTGATCACCATTAAATAAACTGTTAACAGGGTCTTGTGGAAAGCACCATGACAGAGCAGCAGGAAGTACCACAGAGGCACACAGGAGGGGCCGAGGCCAGGCCAAAACTAAAATGAAGTAGTCCGTGCCCTGATTCCAAACCCTGGGGCTGGGAGAAACTCAAGGGAGCTTATGCCCAGGTCAGGGGTAAAGATGACCAAAGAAGAAAGACCAGCTTGAGATGCTACGGAGCTGGTACAGCCAATAGAAGAGGCAATTTCACAGCTGCCTTGGGCATCTCTGGAAGACTCTCCTACAATCACCCAAGACACTAAAGCATCTTCTCGGGTAAACTAGTTTCTGTGATGGAAGAAAAACACACCCTAACCCGTCTCCGTCCTGCCCTACTCCCTTTCTACCAAGAACCTCACCCCCACCTCACTGAAACAATGTGTCCTCCCACAGAGGAAAGCTTTTTGTTTGTTTGTGTAGTGATCTGCTTCTTGGTTTGTTTGTTGCTGTACCCATGGGGACCCAGAGTAGAATTTCATGTGGGGCCCGTTCTTGCTATGCATGCCACCACTCTGGCCTGGACTGAGGGACCAGAGCTTCTTTGAAAAACTAAATCTAAGTTGAGACCTCAAGGATGAGTAGCAGTGTCTCATTAGACAAATATGTCCTTATTGGGGGAAAGGAAATCAGGATGATCAGATCACACTACCATTAAATATTTGAGTCCACAACCTTCTTGGATTCCACGTTCACTAAGCAATCTTCTAAATATAATTCAGCTTCCCACAGGGAAGGAATGTACTGGTCAAGCGGACATAAACATCCTACTTACTGGCAGTTGTGGCTCTCATTATGAACTAAAAAACAAATGCCCTGACTTTGAGACTTCGTCTCCTGTGAGTTGAACTGGCCTGAGTGAGCCCAGCGAGTGTGGAAGAGCAGACCCTCAGCAGTGGAAACTTCACCGAGAGATGGCTACCCCCAGACAGAGGGCACCCTACCCCCGGGCCTCAATGTCCACAAGGCTCATCATTAGACATTTAAGGAAACTTTATGCATGTTTTTATTAATTTATGTGGCTTTTAAATAAACAATATGTTACAGCTTGCGATCTATTAAACAGATTTAAAGGAAACCAAAATAGAATGTATGCATCCCATAAACTAATATGAAATTACAATTAGACAGAAAATACTTTTATTAAAACTGGCTCTGCACAATATTTGCAGGAATCAAAGCCTGATCTTTTTCAAAAAGTTAACATTATTTTAGCTAAATGAATTCACAACCCTTATCACACTGTATACGATCTGCATTGCTGTTGCCAAATATTTTATACTTTCTATGATTGAAATAGATGTATTCAAATACTGTCAATTATATGACAAGAAAAACCTTAAAAGTTATTTCTTCTTCACAAAAACAGTAACAACTATGGAAGACAATGGGTTAATATTCTTAATAATCAAAGAGTTCTTAAAAAACAATTTTTAAAAACCTAAACCTATGAAAACATTGGCCTAAGAAATTCACAAAAAAGAACTACAAATGGCCAAGAATACTAAGAAAAATATACAGCCTCATCAGAAACGCAAATTAAAACAAGATACCAGATTAGCAAAGGTTTTTTTTTCAAGACTTAATAAAAAAAGTTGTCAAGGATTTGTTGAAATGGGTACTGTCATACACTGCTGATGGGAATGTAAATTATTACAACTGTTTAAAAGAGAATCTTGGTAACTGAAAATTTTAAAGATTTAACTCTTTTTGTCATAGAAATTTATTCTAAAGAAATAACTAGACAAACACCCAAAGATTTGCATATATACAAGGATGTTCATCAGAATAGAAAAAAAATTGTAACCACTTACAGAATAGTGAAATGATTTATGAAACCATCATAAAATACTGAAGAATATTTAATAGCATAGAAAAACATAATGTTAAATAGAGAAAAATAAGGAATAAAACTTTATACAGTATGATCAAATTTTTGTAAAAATGTGAGGTGGGTGTGCGTGTGTACATGTGTGTGTATGAACTGATTAACCCTTTAAAAAAAAGAGAAAAGACTAAAATGAAATACCTAAATTATTAACAGTGAGTAGTCTACAGGGTGGTATTACTAGTATTTTGTATTGATTTATCTAAACTTTTATCTCTGTTTTCTACATATGTTACACTGAATATCTGTTTGTTGCAAAATCAAGAGGAAAATATAAAACTTTCTTAAAACTGAAAGAAAAGAAACTAGAGTTACTCTATTTAGCAATTTTAAAATAAGTTTCCCATTAGAAAAGAAAGCTTCTAGAAAACTAAAGATACACAAAGAATAGAATTAATTCTTGGCCTTTATTATTAGCATACATTTAAATAGAATCTAATTACAATCACTCACTGAATAACAACATTTTGGTCAACAATGGACTGCATATATGGCAGTGGTCCGATAAGGTTATAATGGAGATGAAAAATTCCTGTCACCTAGTGATATAACCATCATGTTGTAGCATTACAGCATTACTCACATCACTCCCATGCTTGTAGTGATGATGGTGTAAACAAACCTATTGTGCTGCCAGTCACATATAAGTATAGCACATATGGTTTTATGTACAGTACACAATACTTGATAACAATAATAAATGACTATGTTACCATATTATGTGTTTACTATACTATACTTTTATTGTTATTTTACAGTATTCCTTCTACTTATATATGAAAAAAAGTTAACTGTACAACAGCCTCCGGCAGGTCCTTCAGAAGGCATTCCAGAAGAAGGCATTGTTATCATAGTAGATGACAGGTCCATGCATGTTATTGTCCCAGAAGACTTTCCAGTGGGACAAGCTGTGGAGGTGGAAGACAGTGATACCGATGATCCTGACCCTGTGTAGGCCTAGGCTAATGTGTGTGTTTGTGTCTGAGTTTTTAATAAAAACGTTTAAAAAGCAAAATAAAAATGGAAAAAAGCTTATAAAATAAAGATATTTAAAAAAAAAAATTTGGCTGGGCATGGTGGCTCTCGCCTGTAATCCCAACACTTTGAGAGGCCGAGGTGGGTGGATCACCTGAGGTCAGGAGTTCAAGGCCAACCTGACCAACATGGTGAAACCCCATCTCTACTAAAGATACAAAAATTACCTGGGCGTGGTGGGGGCACCTGTAATCCCAGCTACTCAGGAGGCTGAGGCAGGAGAATCACTTGAATCTGGGAGGTGGAGGTTGCAGTGAGCTGAGATCACGCCACCGCACTCCAGCCTGGGTGACAGAGTGAGACTCTGTCTCAAAAAACAAAACAAAACAAAAAAGTTTGTACAGCTGTATAATGTATTTGTGTTTTAAGCTAAGTGTTACTACAAAAATGTCCAAAAGCTAAAAAAATTAAGTTCATAAAGTAAAAACATTACAGTAAGAGGTTAATTTATTATTGAAAAGGACAATGTTTTCATAAATTTAGTGTAGCCAAGTGTATGGTGTTTATAGTCTGCAGGAGTGAACACTAAAGTCCAAGGCCTTCACACTCACTGCCCACTCACTCACTGACTCACCCAGAGCAACCTCCAGCCCTGCGTGTTCCATTCACGGTAAGTGCCCTATACAGGTGACCATTTTCTATCTTTTATACCATGTTGTTGCTGTATCTTTTCTATGTTTAGATATGTCCAGATACACAAATACTTACCATTGTGTTACTACAGCAGTCAGTACAGTACTGTGCTGTATAGGTTTGTAGCTGAGGAGCAACAGGTTACATCATATAGCTTGGCTGTGAAGGAGGCTATGCCATCTAAGTTTGTCCAAGTATACTCTGCAACGTTCACACAACAAAGAAATCACCTAATGATGCATTCTCAGAACATATCACCATCCTTAAGTGACGCAGGACTGTATTTAAATGCTTATATACCAGTTGGTTCAATTAACAAAAGTATTTGTGCCTAAGACACGTAAGACTTTGTATAGAACCCAAAGATGAGTAAGACATAGACTTGCTTTCATACTAAAAAGTTAGAAGAACTAAGCGGCATATATGAACAGTTATAGTGTTGAACAGGCTGTTCTGAGAACTGAATTTCTAATAACTGGTCCTATAAAAGCCAACTACACAAGACAGCATAGAAAGTTGGAAAATATGAATTATTCTCCCCTTGCAACTTTATCCGACAGAATTCCTACATTGCAAATCTTTCTACAATCCCCTAAAAGGACAAGGAGAAGGGCTTAGAGAAAAGTCATTCAACACCCACTCACTGAATAACAATCACCTGTAAACACCGCGCTGTAACCCCGAATCCATACGCTTGTCTTGAATTTCCTCTTTCAATCCCGGAAGATTTAGGATAAGACCTGGGCTTGTGTATCTTTATTCACTTTGAGGGAAAATCTTTGGTACCAATAGCTAGGATTTCTCAGCTACTTGTCTTTAATGAGTTAAAATAATTCCACAAAACTTGAAAGCAGGAAAATTCTCTAAAATGTGAAACCACAGAGTCCTGACACGACCCAACTGCCAGTCCCCAGTTATGTATCAAATGAAAAACTACACCGGTTTAATGAAAAAACAATGATTGGTGAGAAGTGTCCCCTTATTTAATGAAAAGATCTTGGGCAATTAACTCTGAAGCAGGCTAATTCCATCAACGAAAAATAACAGAGAAAAAAGAGAAAAGAGAGAAGACATGTTTTTATATTTCCCCTAAAAACACCTTACCTGACAGCAAAGAAGAAACAGAGACTAAATAAAGCCTGGGAAAATGGAGAAGACCAGCTGGGTATCAGTCCAGATCTGTGTTTAACAAATGTTTCCAATGATGATTAGATGATGGGTTCTCATAGCCACTGCTCAATATTTAAGTTTCTCATTACTGATCCTGATATTATTGCCTTTTTCCCTCGCAAAATGGTAGAAGGTATTAACTGTACAAACATGGCCAAAAGCTAATGTTTCAAAGCACACCATGTGAGGACAAAAAGAAACAGAACCAACTCTGAAGCTGACAGTGCAAGAAGGAAACAATTCTAATCCCCCGGAGAATGTGAACACCATCACTGCCAGGTGATTTCAGGGACTCTTTTAACGCACAGTATCCTTTAAAACTCATATTCTCCATAATCAATCCATTTGTTCCTAAAATGATACTTAATCCCTGTAATGGATTCCAGGGCTTCCTCCTGCTGTTCTAACAGTAGACTTGATTATGCACACTCACTTCACAAATCCTGTTTCCTGCTCTGTCCTCCTTAGCCAAGAGATACACAGAAGGATAATAACAGCAGCAGCAACTTGTATTAGGACCTTACAGCGTGCACTGAGCTAAATGCTTTATGCACACTAACAAACACAGGAAAGAGGTATCATCATCGTTATCCTCAAGATGAGGATTCTAAAGCTTAGGGAGATTAGAAAACTCGCCCAAGACCTCAAAACTAAAAAGAGGCAGAATTAGAATTCAAACCTGGGCTGTCTGCATCCAGAGCCTACACCTTCTAACCACCTGGATTCAGGGATTGGTTAAATCTAAGAGGAAGTCACTGCATGTTCCCAAAGTTGGTAAAGGCGCACTCACCTGCCCCGTCAGGAGTGATGGTTCCCAGTTTCACGGCTAGTGGGTAGCCCATGTCTCTGTAATGCTCCAGCGCATGCCCGTTGCCCCCAGAGCTGTCAAAGAACCACTTTCCACACAGGACAGAGCCGTCAGTCAGATTCAACCAGAGGTTTTCTCGCAGGTCGCATCTGGCACACTTCCAACCACTGGAAAGCCATTGGAGAGTAGTCAGAACAGCCAGGGCATAATTTTAAAACTTAACATCTAAGAAGACAGAGAGTTTCAAGTAGGCAGGTCACAACAAAGGCTCCGTGGAATAACAGAGACTGATGCTTCCCCATTTTCTCCCCTCAAGACATTGTTGGCCGGGCGTGGTGGTTCACGCCTGTAACCCCAGCACTTTGGGAGGCCGAGGTGGACACATCAACTGAGGTCAGGAGTTCGAGACCAGCCTGGCCAACATGGCGAAACCCCGTCTCTATTAAAAATACAATAATTAGCCAGGTGTGGTGGTGGGCACCTGTAATCCCAGCTACTCGGGAGGCTAAGGCAGGGAGAACTGCTTGAACCCGAGAGGCGGAGGTTGCAGTGGGCCAAGATTGTGCCACTGCACTCCAGCCTGGGTGACAGAGCAAGACTCTGTCTCAAAAAAAAAAAATTATTGTTCCTCTCCCAGAGTAGCAGGATCACTCAGCACCCTGCCTGCCTCCCAGATGTGGACTAGCCCCTCCCAGCATCTCCAAGTGGCTTTTTTACTTTCGAAAACTGACACAAAACTTCAGGCTAGGAGAGGAGCTCATTTCCTTAAAACTCCTCCATGAGGGACAATGGAGCTTGAACGAGTTTAAAATATTAAGGATCCTGTGTGTATAAATGACTAAAGTTCTAAAGCATTAATCACATACAGTAAAGCTAGTTTATACAAATCCAACTACACTGCAAATCTAAATTAATTAGAAAGGAGACCAACTTGACTAAATGCTAAACATCAACTATACACCAAGTACCTTACAGAAGTCTCATTTAATTCTAATAAACACCTTTCAGCATCAGTATTACCATCTCTATTTTTACAAATGGAGAAACGGAGGTCCAGAAGTAACTCTCGTTTCCAAAGACCACGCAGAAGGTGAATGCCATGCAACTGTCAGGATTCAACCAAATCAGACACATTCCTAATCCATCTGCCTATCCGCCAACACCTGCCTCTGTAAACACACCAGCACCTAATAAGAGGAGATATGAATGGAGCCCAAAGAGTATTCCAGCCAAAATGTGACAACCAAAGGCTTGTAAGTTGGACTGCCCTAAAACAAGACTCTGAGACAAAAAAGTGAAGGTAAATGGCTTGTCCGGGAGGTGATCCCAGGGAAGTGGGGAAGAAAGACAAGAAAGGGTAGGAAGCTGGTACAGTGTATATCAGTGAGCAAATGTACACTGTGGGCGACTGGGGCTCAGGCCACATGGGGAATTGCAAGAGACAGATATCCCACCTGCAGGGGCAGAAAACTGGGGTATTAATCCACCCATGCCACGGTCACCGGTTTAGGGCTGCTCCAGGAGGAGGGAGGGAGCTTCACTCTGGTGTTTCTGACTGTCCCGTGCACCGGCATAACTGGCTTCAGCAAGCAGAAAAAGCTCTCATACAAAGCGTTGCAAGTGCTTGCAACTGGCAACTTCAGGGCAGGGAAGGGCTTAGGGGTATGGACTGGGCACATTCAGCATCTACTACAAAGCTACAGACAATTTTAGAGAAGTTTTATATTTACTTTTAATAAAAGGCATCTGGTAAGAAAAAATATAACTTCCTATTCAAAAAAGAAGTAGAAAACAAATATTCCTTTGGACAGTTTTAGGGAGTAAAGTTCCATTCTGCTATCTGACTCTCACCTTGGAGGAATCCTGACTCCATTGTCCAGCTGGGTGAGGTTGTTGGCATATTTAGATACTGGCAATTCATTTTCCCACGTGTCTGGGTCCTGCTTTCTGTATGGAGATTTTGAGCTGAGAACTGCATCACAAGCAATTGTTACCTATAAGACAAACCCAGATGTAATATATAAGAACTGTTTGAGAAAATAACAATTTGCTAGTGAATAGCAAATTCACTAGAATAGGAATTTAAAAACTGAAGAAACGTGAACAGCATAGTTGTTGCAAGAGAGGGATCCTGTTTTCCTGCACTTTCCCTGGATCAAGCTAGGTTTTGTCCCTGGCCTAGTGTTTGTAGTATTGACAATGTCACAGATAGCAAGAAACTAAATTCATTTTCTAAGCCCAAGCTTAGAGGTCAGATTTAACAATTCCTACCACTTAGCAAGCAGGGTGAAAAGTAGGAGGTGAACAATTTGCAAGGGTGAAATTAGATACAGGAATGCCCAGGATTTACCCAAGTGGTGTGTTTTCCTCATAAGAAATGTACACTCAGATATCCAATATCCTCAACTCATCACACAATGGCATGTGGTCAAGGGCACTTGAATGGAATGTAAGCAGCATGGCTCCATTTCTTAATCTGGTGCAAATGTGACCCTGGACAGGGACATGCCCGGGTGTCTCTGTGCCACATTAGTCCACATCATGAGCAAATCTGTGATGAACTGCTCGGCACCGACTGACCACAGGGGAGGAGGAAAACAGACTCTCTGCCCTCTCCCTACCCAATTGATTCTGGCCATATGCCTATTACCCAATGTGCTATTGGCTTAATGCTATAAGCTATTTCTAGCTATCTTTTAAAAACTTACATTGTGGTTGCAAAGTAAACTGGTACAGCCACTTTGGAAAACAGTTCGGTAGTTCATCAAATGGTTAAACAGAGTTTTCGCATGACCCAGCCATTCTACCATAGGTATATACCCAAGAGAAATGAAAATATGTGTCCACACAAAAACCTGTACACAACTGTTCATAATAGCATTATTTAGAATAATCAAAAAAATGGGGCCAGGCACGGTGGCTCACACCTGTAATCCTAGCACTTTGGGAGGCCGAGACCAGCAGATCACTTGAGGTCAGGAGTTCGAGACCAGCCTGGCTAACATGGTGAAACCCTATCTCTACTAAAAATACAAAAATTAGCCAGGTGTGGTGGCATGCGCCTGTAGTCCCAGCTACTTGGGAGACTGAGGCAGGAGGATCGCTTGAGCCTGGGAGGCAGAGGCTGTAGTGAGCTGAGAACACACCATTGCACTCCAACCTGGGCAACAGGAGAGAAACCCTGTCTCAAAAAAAAATTTTTTTAATAAAAAATAAAAATAGTGGAAACAACCCAAATGCTTACGGACATAACAAATAGAATGTAAAACAAAATGTTGTATGTACATACAATGGAATGTTATTTGCCAATAAAAAAGAATGAAATATTGATACATGCTACAACATAGATAAACTTTGAAAATATATTGTAAGTGAAATAGTCAGTCACAAATAGCAACATATTACATGATTCCATTTATATGAAAGGTCCAGAGTAGACAAATCTATAGAGCTAGAAAGTAGATTAGTGAGTGCCACAGGCTGAGCATGGAGGAAGCGCTGGAGGACGATGGCTAAGGGGTATGGGTTTTTTAGTGGGGCAAGAGAAATCTCCTAAAATTAGATAGTGGTGATGGATGCCCAACTCTAATATAATAAACGCCACTAAATTGTAAAAAAATAAATAAATAAATAACAAAATTTGTAATCTGCATCACTAATATCCTGCACAGTGAGCTGATCATTTTCCCCTGAGTAGCAGTTTCCCATGTGTCTGGGTCCTGGCTTCTGACCCTAGAACCAAGGAAGGAACAAGAAACAATGGAGGAAGTTCCCTCAGCTGCCATTTCACCCCCACCTAGCCCACAGGCAATTCTAGCAGCCCTGCGATGGGCCTCATGCCCACTCCAACCCCACCCCTCCTGGTCCTAGCCACCATCATGGTTCCCTGATAGCTTCACAACAACCTCCTTATCGTGGCCTTCCCTCTAGCCCTGCCCCTCTTCTCTGCACAGCAGCCGGAGTGATCTGCCAGAGTGATCTGCTATGAAAATTAGATCCTATCCTTCTCCAGCTTAAAACTCTCCAAGGTTATACTGACCACTACTGATTGATGACATTGAGCTACTCACAGTCAGGAACAAGGAGGAGGTCCCCGGCCTCAACAAGCTTATAATCCATTAGAGATCGGGACTTAATAAATATAGTTAAGCCTTTCAAAAGCCCACTTATCTCCCACTACAAATGCTGTTGTATAATTAGCTTTTTCTTTCCATTTTGAAAACTCATCCCCCATCACCTTCCAGAAATGCCCATAGAAAATAGAGCTGAGTTCACCACAAGCCCCTTCCCGGCTTTATGGGTTTGGGACATGCCACCTTAGCACTTCTGGCCAGGACTTCTTCCTTGTTCCTGACTGTGAGTAGCCCAGTATCATCGGTCAGTAGCGTTCAGAGTTTTAAGCTGAAGAAGGATAGGATCTAATTTTCACAGAAGATCACACTGGCTGCTGTGCAGGGAAGAGGGCAGGCGTGAAGGAAAGACCACAGTAAGGAGGCTGTTGTGTAGCCTCCTAATCTTTTGAGTGTGACCTATTATAACCTCCTTGTTTGTTTCATCAACTACCCAAATCATGTCTGTGTCCTCCTTAGGACTGTCTCCACCCCTACTAGATCTTTTCTAAATGTTCTGGTTTGCAGTGCACTGTGATTCTGAACAAGACTCAAATAGAATCTTCTCCTTTGTCCTTGAATATCTTTGTGGGTGACAACTAACAAAACATCCTTAGACTTCTGGGCCTATCAAACACTGATCCAGTGTTTTCAGAATATTATCCAAAATCACTTAAAGGCCCTTTTTATGGGTGACAGCTGAAGGTCAGGATCCATCATCCTGTAATCACACTGTGAACTATTTTTCCCTGGATATGTTATCTCAAGTGATGCGAAAAGACCTTGGTACTAGTCCTGGCTCCATCCCAAGCCTTCGTAAGCCTCCAGTTCAGTTCTGCACTGGAACTGGCTCAAACTGGCTCATAAGAGTCCAGCTTTAAATTTTAAGAAATTCAGCAAGATGGTTGCTAAACACAGCCATTATAAAACGTTAAATCATAAAAACTTACGACTAAATAAAATGTTTTCAAAAGGTGACATATAATCAAAAATTCTTCACTTCCTAATTGTTTTACTGTATCTCATTATTATCTATGTGTTCTTGAGGTTTTATTTACATGCATGTCAGCGGAATGCCGGAAATTCTGTATAATGGTCTGCTACTACCAATCTCTTTCGAACACCACATTCAGTGACGTCACATTGATAACCTGAAATCAGTCATGGTGGGAGTATTTACACCATGGAATCAGCAGACACTACAAAACAGAGCTTTTTTTCCCTAGGGAGCCTGTTGTTAAACATTTACAAGCACACCACTGCTCCAATTCCTGATGTCAAAAATGAAGGCACTGGATTTCAAGCTCTAAGACCCCTGCTGAGCTCACAGTGCTATGTCTCTGTGAACCCAGCATCACCCAGAGGTGCTTTAACTTTCTGGTAGAACCTATAGAGTCACTCTCTGAAAATGAAATTCTTCTGTGCTAAAACACTCAGAAGATGAAGGAAGAACCACCTGGTTAGATGGTTTGAGCTCAATAATTTTTGCTATTTAACAGTTTAAAAAGAGAATTGTCGAACACCAAAAATATAGCAAAAGCATGAAAAGAAAATATAGTAACTAGCATCTTCTATGTAGATAAATCCTATCCACTACCATCAGATAAGTTCAGGCTTTTCCTTTTATCTCCCCACCCTCATCTTCCAAATAATTCTCTCTTCTTTTTTCATTCTTAAAGTATTTCTTAATACTAAAAGACTCTATAGTAAAAATGATGATATATCTTGCTGGATTCAGATTTCTATGGCACTTCTCTTATTTTAAATAAGACTATTCACATTTCAAATTATACTCCAAGTACAACAATAAGAAAAGGCTTTTTTATTAATTTTTTTAGCATAAAGACTTATTCATGAGGGGCTGAAAGGAAAATAATTTATCATAACATTTATTCACAATGTTTCTTCTCTTCTGACAGCAGAAATAAGAGTTATATTAAACAAGGCAGTAAGAACTCTCAGTATTACAGAAATATAAGCATTAGTATATAATTTCAGGTAATGGGATGAGGTAAGGCCATTTTGTCCACTAATATATTTTATCCTTGGTAACAGCCACATGAGTCAACATGCAATTGGAGAAAGCAAAGGTAATTTAATTCCGTATGCCCTACTGAACACTGTGCACTTAGTACTAAAAGAAGAGGCACAATAAATAAATATACACAAAATTCTGATTTCTGTGATCTTAGATATAAAGTAGATTGGGGCAAAAGAGAATGAATGGTGGAAACCGAGTCCCTAGTGACATGGAAACCCCAAGCACAAATGTCCCCTCTTGGCAGGGACAAGTGAGCAGATGGCTACAGAGAGAGTCATGCAACGTCCAGAAGACTCTGGGACCTAAAGAGCTGGCTTTGGTTCTGGCATGGTTTGAGGAGGGAAAAAATGAACAGGCATGTCTAAACTCAACCCACCCTGGCCCCACTGCCATCTGTGGCCAGGCTCTGGGAAGGCAAGGTGTGCACAGAATAGAAAGAGGAAAAGAAATGGGAGACCAGGCCAGGCGCGGTGGCTCACGCCTATAATCCCAGCACTTTGGGAGGCCGAGGCAGGTGGATCACGAGGTCAGGAGATCGAGACCATCCTGGCTAACACGGTGAAACCCCATCTGCACTAAAAATACAAAAGATTCTCCAGGCGTGGTGGCGGGCGCCTGGAGTCCCAGCTACTCGGGAGGCTGAGGCAGGAGAATGGCATGAACCCGGGAGGTGGAGCTTGCAGTGAGCCAAGATCGCGCCACGGCACTCCAGACTGGGCAACAGAGCGAGACTCCGTCTCAAAAAAGAAAAAAAAACAAAGAAAAAGAAATGGGAGACCAAAACAAAAAAAAGGAAAGAGGACAAAGTGGTACAGGCAATACAAGAAATGAGCAAAGAGCAGGAAAAACAGGGTCCCCACAGGAACTCTGCGCCCACTTCCAGCACGCGAGAATCGAAGGAAAACAAAACCTGGCTTCCCTCTATCACTACCAGCAGATCCAGCTTCAAGTCATTCAAGAAAATTAAGGTCCGTCCACAAAACTGGATTAGAAAGAAAGGAAAAGGAAGAAAAGAGAAGGGAAGAGGAAGGGGGAAGCTCACAGCTAAAAATATCTAAAACCTAGAAAGTAGTCTTAGTTCACATAGGGAGGAAAACTGAAAAGAAGGTTCACTTAATCCCAGAGCTCCTGCAGACCTGTAGTTTGTAAATGCTTTGTTCTTTTTGTAACTGCGTCGCTATTGTTTCAGCAGTGGAGCACTTCTATTTTTTTCCAAACAAAATGTTACATGGAAGGCCAACATAATAAACATGATAAAAAGACTGTTATCCTTCTGATCAGAAAAGAGTCCCTCTCCAGCAGTCCCTGTAGATCTGGGGTGCAGAGTTTGAAAATCTAAGGAACAGATTGTGATTTAGGAGGCAAGAAGCCAGCCCAACCTGGAAGAGACCAGCTAATGAGCAACAAAGCCCTAACAGCACTTGAAGTAAGAGACAGCAAAAGGCCCAGCACTACTGAAATGTAAGCCAGCAAGACTCCTGTCACAGAAGAGAAGAGGTATGTGCGTGTTCATGCTCATTTTCATCCTCTTCTCTCATTCAACCCGCTTTTCCCACCCCACACCACCCCCGCACACACACATCGCACACGCACACACACCTGACACAGAGTCATGCGCATCTAGCTAGCAGCCGTGCACACTCACTGACCAGGGCTGGTAACTCCTCAATATTTGGTAGTGCTATTTCATAGTGATCTGGGAATATAACAAGTTTGGCTTCATCTTCATATTCATAATCGTCGCTATTTAAATCGTCATCAGTATCTAGATCTGAGGAGAAAACAAAAACAAAGAACAAGAAGTGAGGAAAATAATATCCCACACTATGGCAGCACTCACTGGAAAAGCCAGAAATCCAAGGTGATGATGAAATACCAAGGGTGTGACATTTACAGCTTTCTCCTCTGACAGGGCGGTCCATCTGTCCTCAACCACCAATAGCAGGCCTTTCCATCAAGTTATGAATACTTATGTATCAGTGACTGATGTATGAAGACTGAGCCATTTCATAAAGCTTTACAGTTAAAATAGACAAATGTGCAAGATACTCAATTCTCAGAAGGAATTTCTCAGAAAGAAAATTTCTTAGAAACTCTTAAAAAGGCAAGGATTGGTAATTACGATGTGTCAGGTACCTGGTTCCTGATTTCACAACAAGAGGCTGGAATGGTTGTTTGGTTTCTTGGGGGTTTTTTTGCAACATCATAATACGGAAGTATGGTTTTAGAGTTGACAAACTTAGGTTCAAGACTAGCTCCAAAACTTAATGTTACTTTGGGCAAGTCATAAACTCTCTAAGCCTTAGTTTTCTCGTTTATAGCATGAAGATAATAGCGTGTATCTCACATAGTTTATACAGGAGATAAACGAGAACAAGAGGCTTGGCATATAATAGGTAGTCAATAAATGTTAGCTATTATTTAAAAACAAAATCTCCCTCTTGCTCTCTCCCTCTCCCTCTCTTAAAGTATTGAGTTATTGCCTAGTAGACCCGAGGTGGAAGCCCTATAATGTGAGTAGTCATATTGTCCTCGGCTGTGGAGAATTCTCAGTAAGGAAGATGAGCTCCTCTAGCCTGTTATCTATCAAGTCGTCCCCTCTTTGCTTGGTTCATCTCTAGTAAAGCTTAAACGAAGGCTCAGGGAAATGTCTTGTGACAATATTTATATGGACATTTCAGCATCACTTTCACAGGGATGCCAGCATCCCAGATCATGTTTGTATATTTATGCTTGGAACTGTGGTGACAAAGAGCTAGCTATTCCACTCACATGCACACAAACCTACACATGAACAGGCACATGAACACACACAGAAACATAAGCTCTATAGACAGAAGAAAGTTATTTTACTCAATGAAGCAGCCACCTGAGAACCAAAGGATCTAGATTCTGTTATTACCTTGTATGTTTTCAATCAAAAACCTAGTATATGTTTGTGTACAGCTCTGCTCTTAAATTCCCAAAGGTAGGGCAGTTTGTAGTAAAAATAAATAAATAAATAAATAAATAAATAAATAAAATAAATAAATACATACATACATACATAAATAAGATACAGCTAAAATGCAATCTAAGCTTTTTTTTTTTTTGAGGCAGGGTGTCACTCTGTTGCCCAGACTTGAGTCCACTGGTGTGATCATAGCTTACTACAACATCAAACTCCCAAGGTCCAGCTATCCTCCCACCTCACCCTCCTGAGAAGCTAGGACTGTCAGGCTTGGCTAATTTTTTTTATCTTTTGTAAAAACAGGGTCTCACTATGTGGCTCAGGCCAGTCTCAAATACCTTGCCTCAAGCAATCTCCCCACCTCAGCATCTCAAAATGCTGGGATTAAACGCGTGAATCACCACGCCTGGTCTCAATGTTTTAATAAAAGATTCTAAATTGTAAGAGTCAGAAATACTAAAATAAAGAACCAAACCAAACATTACTAGGTAGCAATAGAAGTGAGGTTCATTTGACAAAATGTAATATTAAAGAAGTTTAATTAGTAAGTAAAGGCATTAATTTAAAGGATATAATTCAAAGAAAGATTCTATATATTATAAAAATGTGAATGCTTCAATATTTATATTTTTTTAAGTTGGAATCTAAATGTTTAATTAAAAAAGGTATTCAACCCGGCCAGGCATGGTGGCTCACACCTATAATCCAGCACTTTGGGAGGCCGAGGCAGGTGGATCACGAGGTCAGGAGTTCAAGACCAGCCTGGCCAAGAGGGTGAAACCCTATCTCTACTCAAAATACAAAAATTAGCCGGGTGTGGTGGCACGCACCTGTAATCCCAGCTACTCAGGAGGATGAGGCAGGGAATTGCTTAAACCCAGGAGGAGGAGGTTGCAGTGAGCCGAGATTGCACCACTGCACTCTAGCCTGAGCAACAGAGCAAGACTCCATCTCAGAAAAAAAAAAAAAAGTATTCAACCCAATAGAATATTATTTAAATCATAGTTATTTAGACTATGTAGGAACAGAAAATGTTTATGCTATGTTAATGCTAAAAACACAAAATTCATCTTCACTGTAAAGACTTTATATTATGCTCATAGACAAAAATGAGAAAGAAACCTAAACAAATGGAAATAATGAGTGAGTGAACTTTATTCTTAAATTTTTCTTTATTATAATATTGTATATATAACAATTTTAAGTAACCAGGGCATAAATCTTGTGTTTTTGTGTGCGGATTCAGCTCATACAAGATATTATCTGTCTCCTTTCCACAGAAAACATGCTCATTTAAAGTTAATTCAAATCTTACCTGGCATAAATAAAATACAAGAAAAAAAAAACCCACTCTGGCATTTACTAGCTATGTAACCCTAGAAAATTTGTTTCTAAGTTCATTTTTCTTGTAAGCCATAGATATTATCTACCCCACAAGACTGTTAAGTGGATTAAACAAGATAAAGTTTTAAGGCACCCTAGTACAGGATCTGGTAGGTACTAGGGGACTCCACAAACAATAGCCGCCATCACCATCATCATCATCACCTTCTCCCTATTCCTGACAACTAACACAACCAAAAGTGCCTTCCCTTCCCTTTGGCTGCAAGACACCATGTGGGGATCTTCTGTGAAATCTGAGTATTCAGAAGTTATCACCTTCAAATTCTTCTAGACTGTAAGCTCAGAGAGCCGGAAATGAGTCTTACCTCCTACGTTCCTAGCCCCTGTACTGTGCCCAGCACACACCACACACCCTGTAAATGTCTGTGAATGGGGACTTCAGGAAGTCAACAACATCAACATGCTAAAAACAACAGCAAAACAAGAATATCAAAAGAGTTGCGTTGTATTTTAATTGGCGACTCACATGTTTAAGAGGAAGCAAGACTGCTGTCATGCAGAAAAGCAGAACTTTGTTGTGCTTCTTTACACTTAGTTTAAGTTTACTTTTACTTTTAATTCAATGGAATGGAAGAGGGGCATGATCTTTCCCAAAAAACTTAATCCAAATTAGGGAAAAGTCCATCAGAGGTAACCTACATTCTGATTTTAGGGGACAAATCTGAGGTTCCTCTTGAACACATATGACCCCACAGCCCTAAGTATAACCTAAAATTTCCACATCTCTAAATCATGTCTCATCACCCCAAAAATATTTAGTTGAAGAAGCTACAGAGTAATCATACCCTAGGGACCCCCAACTTCTCCCCAGCTGCTACCTTCTATTGTGGCTATTAAGTGGCAATACCCAAGAAAGCCTTCTCTAAGTTTAAATATAAATAAATAAATACAAACTCTGCTTCGATGATCCTCCCAGATCCCTGGGAGAAGTGGCTAGGACTACCCATTTCCCCAAGATGCCTAAGCTATGAAGGAGGACAGTGAAGGAATGAATGGGTCCCTACACAAAGCCAGGGCTTTGATTCCCAGGTCAGTGTTCTCTCACCCTGACCATATTAACTTTAATTGTTGGAGGTAAGCGATCTGTCCAAGGGCTGCAAAATCTAACCAACTATTTACCTTCAAAAGAACATATTATTTTACCCACTTCAGAAAGAAATAGCAAAATGTAGTTTATTAGAACCTTCTGGTTATCAGAGGCGCAGATGAACTTTCTGAACAGGCCCATTAGCGAAACTTTGCACAAATTTTCTGTTTTCAATCTATTCCTTAACAAGTTTAAACACCTGGTCTAAGCCAAAAAAAAGTGGAATTTAAGTTTTCTGAGGTGAAGTGGTGGCTCCTTGGAAGTTCCACTTTCAGACACAGAGAACTGAACTCCTTTACACCTATTTGTGAAAACTAGGACAGACTCCATAAAGATGTAAATATTTAACACTGTTTTTTATGACGTATCAAACATATGGTATTTTTTAAATTAAATGCATTACCAGTTATTTACATATCTATGCATATTTGTAGCTTTATTGTAAAATATATATATATGGAATTAGGGCAGAATCACATTATGAGCCATAGGGTATTTCTTGAAGGATCCAGAACTCCCTTACCTCCTCGCTTCTCTACTATCTCTTTCATATCAGCTTATACCCCAAACTCACCAACTTTCATATTTTTCCAAGTTATCTTTCTACAACACAACCTAATAGTGTCCCTTTCTGGCTGAACTCTCCCAGTTCACAGCACCCCTAAGCATCCCAGCAATTTTTTTCACAGCAACCCTAAGCCAAAAGAAATGCCTGGCCAGGTGCAGTGGCTCACGCCTGTAATCCCAGCACTTTAGGAGGCCAAGGTGGGCAGATCACGAGGTCAGGAGTTCGAGGTCAGGTTTTGCCAACATGGCGAAACCCCGTCTCTACTAAAAATACAAAAAAATTAGCCAGGTGTGGTGGCCGGCGCCTGTAATCCCAGCTACTCGGGAGGCTGATGCAGGAGAATCGCTTGAACCCAGGAGGCGGAGGTTGCGGTGAGCCAAGATCATGCCATTGCACTCCAGCCTGGGCAACAAGAGCAAGACTCCATCTCAAAAAAAAAAAAAAAAATACCTAATGGCTCTGTTTATTTAGTAGTTAGATCAAAAAAACTTGGTAAGTATTTATGTTCTAACAACTAATTAACCATTAGCAAAAAATACGTATAAGTTGAAAGAAAAAATATTTTACTCTGAAATAGCCCCAGTCCTTCACTAATGGGATGTGTGCAGCTGTTGGGCAATGCACAACTTCCCTGAATCGGATCAGCCACTGCCACCCTTATTTCCTGTTTCACATTGATTTTCACATGGTGCTTGACTTTTACCACAGAAACCACTAAAAAAAACTCCAGCTTTACAAAGATATGAAGTTATTGGAAGGAATACAGGGTAACCTAATAGTAAAACTACACTGTGTTTAGTTCATGCAATGTTTGAGCACCAATATGTTCCCTCAGAGACTTAAAATATCCCTCAGTGCCCTGGTGAGCTCACTGTAGCACTCCAGGGTGCCTCAGAACACAATTTGGGAGCCGAAGGGTTAATGGCTCCCTACGGACTACAGAAAAAAGAAATCTAAAAGCATTACTTATGTATAGACAATCGCTGAGAGAATACACAATATATACAAAGATGTACACACAGAAAATTTGTCTCTGGAGGCAGTAACCAAGTGGCTAGGATACAGGGAAGGGAGGGGAAAAAAAACTTAATTTTCACTGAGGAGCCCTTTATAACTTCTCAATTTTAAGCTTTACCCATGAGGTACATATTGAAAAAAAATTTTAATCCTAAATGTTTTAAAAGTATAGAATTTAAATGATTTTTCAATTACCAATAATTGTCGTTGCTAGTTAAAAAAAAAAATAGCAGCAAAAGCTAGTACTGAGGTCATTTCACTTGAAGGAACATCAAAGTAATATAGAGGGAAAGTGATTTGACCACTGAGGGGCAGGGTGCTGCTCAGGACACCAGGAAGCCTTTTGGCACCAGCCAGTGGCCTCAGCTTCCCTTGTAAAGTCAATTGCAGGTTGTAACCCAATGATTCAATGGTTTCAATGTCACTGTTGAGCTGATGGAAAAGGAATTATTCACAAAGTCATCAAATGAATGGGAATAAAACACCTCCACCCAAGATAAAGCATTGGCCACCTACATCTGCTTCATGAAGCGGAAGAAGGAGCATCATAATTTCATTTCAGTACCAGTGAAATAGTACTTCCTAGCCAAAAAATAACAGAGAAACTGCAAGAGAGCTCTGAGTTATCTTCCTCTCCATGAGGAAACAATCCCAGCATCCCTTTGAGGGAAAGAGTCTGTGGCAGAGGCTACTAGCTGCCTCCCAATACCCACTGTCCCCTTCTTCCTAATAAGAGACCCCAACTTTACTCAGTGGAGCCCGTTGGTTGGCTTTATTTTCCAGTCTCCTGTGCAGCTAGATGTGGCCACGTGACCAAGTTCTGCCAGAGAGGCGTAAACTGATTGGGGGCTCTGTGAGAAGGCTGACAAAGGCAAGGTGACTCTGCTGGGAGGTTAGACTATTTTGTCCTTCCTCTTTCTCCTCTTTTCTTTGTTTCTTTTTTTTTTTTGAGATGGAGTTTCACTCTTGTTGCCCAGGCTGGAGTGCAATGGTGCGATCTCAGCTCACTGCAACCTCCGCCTCCCAGGTTCAAGCAATTCTCCTGCCTCAGCCTCACAAATAGCTGGGATTACAGTCATGTGCCACCATGCCCAGCTAATTTTTTGTATTTTTAGTAGAGACAGGGTTTCACCACGTTGGCCAGGCTGCCGAACTCCTGACCTCAGGTGATCCACCCACCTCGGCCTCCCAAAGTGCTGGGATTACAGGCGTGAGCCACTGCGTCCGGCCTCCCCTTTCCTCTTTCATGCTTTCCAGAATCAGGATGTGATGGTTGGAGTTCCAGTAGCCATTTTGGACTGTAAGGTGACCATGAGGTTGGAAATCATGGGCCAGGATGGAGGGTGAAGCAGGAATATGGGAAGAGCCTAGATCCCTGGTGAACATGAGGCCATCACATCACCGCACTTACTGTTTCCCAACATCCTCTACATGACAGCAAAATAAGCATCTATCTTGTTTAAAGTTACCAGAATCGGCCGGGCACAGTGGCTCACATCTGTAATCCCAGCATTCTGGGAGGCCAAGGCAGGCAGATCACTTGAGCCCCGGAGTTTGAGACCAGCCTGGGCAACATGGCAGAACCCTGTCTTCACAGAAAAATACAAAAATTAGCCAGGCATGGTGGCGCATGCCTGTGGTCCCAGCTACTTGGGACGCTGAGGTGGGAGGTTCACTTGAGCCCTACAGGAGGCCGAGTCTACAGTGACCATGATTATGCCACTGCACTCCAGCCCGAGTGACACAGTGAGATGCTGTCTCAAAAATAAATAGGCCAGGTGTGGTGGTTCACGCCTGTAATCCCAGCACTTTGGGAGGCCAAGGTGGGCAGACCACCTGAGGTCAGGAGTTCGAGACCAGCCTGACCAACATGGTGAAACCTCGTCTCTACAAAAAAAAAAAAATACAAAAATTAGCTGGGCGTGGTGGTGGGCACCTGTAATCCCAGCTACTCGGGAGGCTGAGGCAGGAGAATTGCTTGAACTCGGAGGGCGGATGTTGCAGTGAGCCGACATCGCACCACTACACACCAACCTGGGTGACAGAGCAAGACTCCGGCTCAAATAAATAAATAAATAAATAAACAAAGTTACTAGTGTTTTAAATTTACCGTTACATAAACCAGATGTAACCCTAATACACAGCCCATCACTGAAATTAATTTATAGGTCACATTAACTCAGGGCTGGGACCAATGTGACAAGAGAAAAGTGCCTGTTCCTAGGAGATGAGAAGCACCAGTTGAGGGGGCTTTAAATCAGAACTTGCAAAAAATGAATTCCTGTAAAAAATAACTTCCTGGCCAGGCACAGCAGCTCACACATGTAATCCCAGCACTTTGGGAGACTGAGGTCAGAAGATTGCTTGAGCGTAGAAGTTCAAGACCAGCCTGGGCAACACAGTGAGACCCCATCACTTTAAAAAAATTTTTTTAATTAACCATGTGTGGTGGTGTGTGCCTGTAGTCCCAGCTACTTGGGAGGCTGAGGCATGAGGATCACTTGAGCCTGGCAGGGTGAGGCTGCAGGGAGCTATGATTGTGGCACTGCACTCCAGCCTGGGCAACAGAATGAGTTCCTGTCTCAAAAACAGAAAAAGAAAGAACTCCTACTGGGATGACGGAGGTAAATTTGTAAAGAACCTGGATATAAAACAATAGGGAGAAACGGAATGTGGGGCTAATGGCATTCATTTTTAAATTAATATAGTCATAGAACACTTTTTGGGGGCTGTGAATTCTATATGCACCTTGTGGTTTTCTAAGATATGAAATCTTGCCTGAATACAGAGAATAACCTGTAGAAAAAGCCTCACTGAAACAAAATGGTAGGTAGTCCCCTACGGAAGAATGGAAGGAAGGGGTCCACACAGTTTGAAGCACAAAACCTCAGTGCTAACTTTCAAATTAATTTCTAGAACAGTTTCCTGACAATATCCTCTACAACCAAAATAATCACTAGAAAAAAATCAAACCTCCAGGTCTTACAAAAAGAAGACACAAAAATTAAAGGCCAAAGTCAGTTAACTTCTTCATTCAACCAAAGAAAATAATAAAAATTAACAATGGTAAGTCAAAATGTTTAGTTAGTTCTGCCTTCAAGAAGAACCTGCTGACGTTACTTAATTCAAACGAAATCATATGATCTATATTAGTGCAAAGGTGCTGGAAGACTAATAACCAAAGCATCAGAAGATATTCAATAATTTCAGCGTTGGGGTTCATGCTAGCTTGGTTTGGGTTTAGTTGGTTAAACTGGGTTGTGGTCCAAAGACAGGTTGAGAAGTAAGGAAGATTGACCAAGGTAGAAGAACCAACTGCAGATAAGCCTCGTACAGAAAAGCATGAGCTGAGAAGCAGGAGAAGACAGCAAGGTTGGATCCAGCACAGAGTAACTGAGAATCAAACCAGGAAAGAAACTCAGCTCCACAACAGTTTTCAATGGCTTCACTTTTCAAATAATTCATGTGTCTTTTCATCACAGTAACATGTTTGTTACAGAAAAAGTTTAAATATAGAGAAGCAAAAAGATGAAAATCAGAATCACTTCCATTCTATTACCGGGAAAGAGCTACTATTAACAGTTTGGAGTATTCTTCCAGACTCTTCTGATCTCCCAGTTATATATGTACACATGTGTATGTGTGTGTAGAAGTGTGTGCACACACACAGATATACATTCATACATGCATGCATACATGCATATACATGTCTATATCTGTATATACATATGTATATGTATGTATAGAATTTTTTTACAAAAATGAAATCATACTATGGAAACGATTTTGCAAATCCTTTCAAACAATAATCTGAGGCATTTAGGCACATAAACTTGTTTGGTCAAATATTATCAAACCACTTTTTCGCTTGAGAAAACCCTATCAGAAGCTTAATATGACCATAATTATATGATATAGAAATCAGTAGTCATTTGCATAAACAAAACTGGCCCTTCTAATAAGGGAAATTTTCCAATCACCATTAGTCAAACACCAGAGCCATCATTATTGCAGGCAAGGTCCAGTGATGCTAAAATTAGTGAGCAAAACTTTGAGGAGAAACAAAATATTTAGCACAGTCTCAAAGTATCACTCTGAAAATATTTCTTAATTACACTATAACTTTACAGTGAAGAAACCCGGCAGACACTACCTTAACAATGATCAAGTTCAGCATGACCAGTATGACAACATGTTAACATCATGTACCCCTGATACCATGCACTAAGAAGGGCACACTATCTCTGTAGGATTCTTTCCAAAAATGCATACGTACATACTTCACATTTTTCATGAGAAAACATCAGATAAAGCCAAACTGAGGTCTAGTCTACAAAATAACTGACCAGCACTCTTCAAAAGTGTCACAATTATTAAAGACAAAGAAAAACTGAAGAATGATCAGAGTCTGGAAAGGATTAAAGAAACATGACAACTAAATACAATGCGGAACCCTGGATCATATCTTGTAACAAAGAAAGGACATGAGTGGGAGAAAAATTATGAAATCTGAATGAAGTCTGTAGTTTGGCTAATTTTAGAAAGAAAAAGAAAAAAATTGACTTCTTTTTTTTTTTTTCTGAGAGACAGGATCCCCGCTCTGTCACCCAGGCTGGAGTGCAGTGGCAATCATAGCTCACTACAGCCTCAACTTCCTGGGCTCAAGTGATCCCCCTGCCTCAGCCTCCCAAGTCACTGAGACTACAGACACACACCACTACACCCAGCTAATTTTTTAATTTTTTGGTAATGACAGGGCCTTTTTATGTTACCCAGGCTGATCTCAAACTCCTAGGTTCAAGCAATCCTCCTGCCTCAGCCTCCCAACGTGCTGGGAATACAGGCGTGAGTCACTGCAAGAGCCAGCTATTGAAAACCGGCAAAAAATTGGCCAGGTGCAGTGGTTCACGCCTGAAATCCCAGCCAAGGCAGTTGGATCGCTTGAGCTCAGGAGTTCCAGACCAGCCTGGGCAACATGGTGAAACTCCATCTCTACAAAAAGTACAAAAAATTAGCCAGTCGTGGTGGTGTGTGCCTGTGGTCTCAGCTACTTGGGAGGCTGAGGTTGGAGAATGGCTTGAGCCTGGGAGGCGCAGGTTGTAGTGAGCCAAGATGGCGCCACTGCATTCCAGCCTGGGCAAGAGAGCCAGACCCTGTCTCAAAAAATAAAAATAAAGCAAGCAATAAACAGAACTGAAGCAGAATTATAATTACTCTCAAGTCACTGTAAGTATAATTGCTTCAAAGCACTAAACCCAACTAAGAGGGCTAAAAGCACACTTCACTGGTAGGTAAACGCAAAGTGGAGGCGGGCCTTAAATCTGTGCCTCTCATCCTTAAATTGTACAGCAATAAACAACCTATTACTCTAAATCAAAGATGCACATGAGTATGCATACATACACACACACAAACACAAAATCTGAGCATGCTACTGATAACTATTTACCTAAAAAAATCTTGGAATTCCTCCTTTTTGGTAACGCTCCACCAGACGCCCCTCTTACCTTCTGAAAAGAAAACAAAAGATCATTAAAATGCAGCCTATAAAATAAACATCTTTGTGGGGGAAAAGCACATCTCAGAGGTTCCTAGTTTTTACAGAAGGCCAAGAAGAAATATTCCATCTAGATTAGCAATTCCAGGATAAACAGGGAACTGACTCAGGTTAATGCAGGTAGGTGAAGGGCAATGCAATCCACCTGCTTATTTTTATTAAGTTATAAAGAAAGCGCTTCTGGAAAGAGAAATGGAAACCAGGGATGAAGGTGAAGTCGATACTTAAATTTCAAATCAGCACCTGCTCCCAAGAGGGCAGGAGTCCAGGCCTGACATTGAAAAACTCAGGAAAGAAGATGGGGCTCCAGAAGGTGAGGATCTTATTCTCCTGCTTACCCAGTGGGTCTCTAGTGCTTGGCCCTGGGCATGCCTAACAACTATTGTTGAAAGGCTTAATAAATATCAATAGTCATTGATAGTCTGGTCATATGAAATCTCAATCTAACCTCCCTAAACATTTTTGGAGCACCAACAAGTGGCTATGTTTGCCATCGTAAGCATCGTGTATTTTCTTTTTTTTTTTTTTTGTCTTTTGTTTTTGAGATGGAGTCTCACACAGTCGCCCAGGCTGGAGTGCAGTGGCGCAGTCTCGGCTCACAGCAACCTCCGCCTCCCGGGTTCAAGCGATTCTCCTGCCTCAACCTCCCGAGTAGCTGAGATTACAAGCGGCTGCCACCACACCCGGCTAATTTTTAATATTTTTAGTAGAGACGGGGTTTCACTGTGTTGGTCAGGCTGGTCTTGAACTCCTGACCTCGTGATCCGCCCACCTCGGCCTCCCAAAGTGCTGGGATTACAGGTGTGAGCCACTGCACCCCACCCAGCATCGTGTATTTTCTACCTATGATGGAAGCCATCAGCAGTAATGAAATAAAATGCCCATCAAGTGGTAATACAAAAGAGGCCATTCACCTGATGCTCACACAAAACATTTTACTCTCAAATCAAGTATAATGCCAAAACCATATTTCCACAGTGTATGTTTTTTCAGTTACTAGAAAAAAGCATGTTTCCAGCAGACCACCATGTGTGGGTTTAACGCCGCATCATTCCAAGCAGCCACAGGTGTCGAGACCTTGCTGCGCATTTTCTGCTTCTCAGTTTGTCCTCTCATGAGTCCTAAGTCTGCTTTCTCACATTTTAATAGTTGACTTTGAAGGCTGACTCATCCTTGTGATTCTCACATTAAGTTTTTACAGCTTCTACTACAGGTTTACAGTTCACATCTTAGGAATCTGCATTACAGAACACTTTCTCAAAAATCTGTCCCTCCAAATACTGATGCTAAATGCACATCTCCTCTCTTAGAGTCGCTCCTCTATTATCTCAGAGCCTCTTTCTTCCCCCTTTCCACTTACCTGCTTCAAAAAGGGATGAAATAAAACCTATTGCAAAGCACCTTTAACAATCCTGGAGGTCCCCTGAAATCTCTCTACAGAATTGTATGGTGTCCTTTTAATTATTTTAGTCTTACTGCCTCCTCCCTTCCTGCATGATGCCGGAAGGATAACAAGGAGGGGTTGCATGAAAACTTGCTAGAACACGAGCCTGTCCCAGACTGTGAGATTCACATCTTAGACTTGCAAAAAAGTAGAACTTCCTTCTAAAGACCATCACCTCTGCATCAGTCAACAACCAAAATCAACAAGGTTTGAGAAAATAAAACTCCTCCATCAGCAAATATGATTGTGCCCATGTGTCAGATTCTATGCTGGAGCTCAGACTGCCAACTGAATGAAGACATGTTCCATCTTTTAAGGAGCTAGCCAGCATAGTAGGGGAGCATATATGTAAACAAATGGTACCACAGATTCTGATGAGTGCTAAGAAAGATTCAAAAAAGGCACAATCATATCGTAAGGAGGAAATGAGCAGTTCATCTGAGGAAAAGGGTGTGGGCAGGGCTGGTAAGAGCAGCAGCAATCCTGGCATATAGCAGCTACTGAGTAAATATTTGTTGGATAGATGGATGGATGGATGGATGGATGGATGGATGGATGGATGGATGGATGGATGGATGGATGGATTGATGAATGGATGGATGGATGGATATACGGATGGATGGATGGATATATGGATGGATGGATGGATGGATGGATGGATGGATGGATGGATGGATGGACGGACGGACGGACGGATGGATGGATGGATGGATGTCCTGATTACAGGGAGTAAAACAGGTAAGAGGGGAGTGGGGATAGAAGTAAGACATCCTAGACAGAGAAAACAGCATACACAAAAGCATAAAATCACAGTGTGCTCCAGAAGGAAGAAGTGATTTGCTATGTCTGGAGCACAAACTTGGTGAAATAAGAGTGAGGGTTAGAAAGGCTGCAGGCTCCAGATCATGAGTACCTTATAATTACATGCAAAAGAGTTTGGACTTCATCCTGTAGAAGGGGGAGAACATCAGAGATTTAAGTGCCAGTGTGCCATAGATATGTGCATTTGGAAAGATGGCTCTGGGAGCAGTGTGCAGACTGCGTGGGATTGAAGGCAGCAAGTTTGAGGGAAGGAAGGTTAGTCAGGAAGCAACAGCACTAGTCCTTTTTTTTTTTTTTTTTTTTTTTTTGAGACAGTTTCACTCTTGTTGCCCAGGCTGGAGTGCAATGGCACGATCTTGGCTTACCGCAACCTCAGCCTCCCAGGTCCAAGCGATTCTCCTGCGCCAGCCTCCTGAGTAGCTGGGACTACAGGCATGCGCCACCACGCCCAACTGATTTTGTATTTTTAGTAGAGACAGGGTTTCTCCATGTTGGTCAGGCTGGTCTCGAACTCTCGACCTCAGGTGATCCACCCACCTCAGCCTCCCAAAATGTTGGGATTATAGGTGTGAGCCACCGCACCTGGCCAGCACTAGTCCTTTTAAGGATAATGAGCACTCAGACAAGAACAGCAGGAATGAAGAAGACAGGGTGGACCTCAGAGCTATTTGGGAAGCCCAGGTAACAAGATCACCAGTAAGACACAGAGGGAAAGCAGATCAAAGAATATCTAGGTCTCCAGAATTGAAGAGGAAGGAAATTTTTTAGCAAGAGAATACTGTGTCCAGTCTGGGCACACCAACCTTGAAGTACCTATGAAATGCTGGAGTAGAAAAATCCAGATCAGAATAAGATGATCAGATCTTCACCTCCAGAGAGATATTAATTTGAATGTCATCAGCTTAGAGAAAGTGGTTAAACAAAAATATGGATAACCCTGATGAAGAAAAGTATCCTTCTGAGGAAGAAGACAGGATGGCCAAATGGCATCCTAGGAAATGCCGATAACTAAGAGGTAAACAAAGGAAGAGATGTTGGTGAAAGAAACTGAGAAAGGATAAGCGGAAGCCAAGAAAGAATGGTGTCAAAGGATACAGGAGAGGAACAGTTCCAAAGGAAAACAAGCTCAAACATGCAAATACTCAAAAAGTCAAGTAACATTAGAACTAAAACATATCCACCAAGTGTGACACCTAAGAGGTGACTGACAACCTGGCCAGTGTTAGTGGATTAACAAGATCAGACTGCAATGTTGAGTCTTAGTGGCAGATGTAGTACAGACCAGATCAGAAAAGTTTTTAAAGAAGCTTTTAATAAAAGAATGCAATGACTGAAGAAGGACACAAATTAGAAAGATGGTTGTGTGGTGTTGGTTTTGTTTTTCTAAGAGACAGAGTCTCACTCTGTTGCTCAGGTGTACAGTGGCCTGATAATAGCTCACTCTGTAACCTGAAATTCCTGGGCTCAAGTATTCCTCCTGCCTCAGCCTCCCAAGTAGCTGAGACTAAGGCATGCGCCACCATTCCAGGCTAATTATTTTATTTTTTGTCAAGACGGAGTCTCACTATGTTGCCCAGGGTGGTCTCAAACTCCTGTCCTCAAGCCAGGCTCCCACCTTGACCTCCCAAAGCACTGGGATGACAGGTGTGAGTCACTGAGTGAGCTTCCAGGACACAAGGAATAAGTTAAGTGAGTTCCTGTCCAGGGATTCCCTTTCTTCCTGCAAAGTACAAGTCAAGATAATTTTATGAGTATGATGAGGATACCAAGGAATGTATAGAAAAGGCTTAAGGAAAGCATCCAAAGGTTAGAATGGCCACTCACGGGAGTGGGACAGGATACAGACTAGAAGGTGTGCTGGGCAGGGAGAAGGCGCAATGGAAGAGGAAAGGCCCAAAATGTGACACGCTCAAATCCATCATAGTGTGGGGTTTCCAGCAGTCTGTGCATGGAAGTAGACAGTGACATCAATGGAGCAACTGTTTGGAGTTCTGGAGGACAGTTAAGGAGGCAAGACAGGAGAATAAAAGTCAGTTCAGGGTGCTGTGGATTACAGAATGTTGAAAAAATTGAATCATGAGAAGTAGGCTAAACAAGTCACGGGCCTGAAGGTCTTCAGGACCTACAACAAATGATCAAAATAGGAATAAATGAGTGAAAGAGCAAAAACGAGTAGAAATTTTGGTCAGAGAGTGAAACATTTAACTTGAAATTCCAGAGGCAGAGCTAACTGTACAAGTTTACCAGCATTCCACAGTTCTGCTGCTAACTTTGTGACCCTGAGCAAGTTACTAAGTCTCTGCGCCTCTGCTTCTTTCTTTCTTTTTTTTTTTTTAGTTTTCTAAAATTTCATCATTTTATATTAAGTCACAAAACAGACTTCACAAGAATTATTAGGTACCACCTAACAGAATTAGTGAGTGGAAATCATTCAGTAGCAAGTCAAAATTATTTTGAACCTAATCATTGAGTTTATGCCTTATCTGACTTTCTGGCCTTTCTTCATTCTCGTCCTCCTGCTCTCCCCCTCTTCTTTGTTAGGAACTTAAACAGAGACTGTATTAGGAAGGCTAAGGTGAGAAATTAGAGAAACTTCAAATCAGCACTGACCATTGAGAAGATCCAAAATCGCGCACAAACTATTAGAACTAAAGTAAAAGTTGAACAGCATTGCTAAATATAAAATCAACATTTATTAATTAACAATATTTCCAAATACCATCAATAACCACTTAATGTGTAAAAAATAAAGGATGGCAGTAATGGTAAAAAAAAAAAAAAAATTATAGGGTACTAAAAAAAATCTAACAAAATATGAGTTCCTTTATAAAAAATTACAAAAATTATTGAATGACAAAAAGGAAATGTGAAAAAAGAGGTATGCTATGTTAAATACTTAATAAATATTTATGAAGCACCTACTATATGCTAGGCACTGTTAAGTGCTAAGGACACAGCAGTGGACAAAACTAAAGAAAGTCCCCGCCCTCACAGAGCTTACACAAGGATGTGGATTATAGGTTAATCTATAAATTCAATGTGATTGTCATCAAAATCCCAATAGGATTTTTTAAGCTAGATGAACTAATTCCATAACCCATATAGAAAAATAAATGGCTAGAAATACCCAGGAAAATTCTGGAAAAAAAAATAAATATGGCTTCAACCACAGCATCAGAAAAAAAAAGAAAGAAAAATAAATAAACATGGAAAAAGTGCTTGCACTAAAAGATATCAAGGCTTGCCATACCAATGCAGAGACAGACGAATAAGATCAACAGAACACAACTGAGAGAGTGAAGAGAGACCCAAATGTGAACAGCAAGTTAAAATATAAAAAGGGTAGCCAGGCACAGTGGCTCTCAGCTGTAATCCCAGCACTTTGGGAGGCTGAGGCCAGTGGATTGCTTAGGCTCAGGAGCACAAGACGGAGCACCATGGTCACCTGGGAAACATGGCAAAACCCCATCTCTACAAAAAATACAGAAATTAGCCAGATGTTGTGACCCATGCCTGCGGTCTCAGCTACTTGGGGGGCTGAGGTGGGAGGATCACTTGAGCCCAGGAGGTTGTGGCTACAATGAGCCGTGGTGGCGCCACTGCACTCCAGCCTGGGTGATAGAGTGAGACCATGTCTCAAAAAACAAACAAAATGTGTGTGTGTGTGTGTGTGTGTGTGTGTGTGTATAAAGGGTGATACTGCCAGGCGTGGTGGCTCATACCTGTAATCCCAGCACTTTGGGAGGCCGAAGGGGGCGGATCATGAGGTCGAGATATTGAGACCATCCTGGCCAACATGGTGAAACCCTGTCTCTACTAAAAATACAAAAGTTAGCCGGGCATGGTGGCGCGCACCTGTAGTCCCAGCTACTCAGGAGGTTGAGGCAGGAGAATCACTTGAACCCAGGAGGCCGAGGTTGCAGTGAGCCAAGATCGCGCCACTGCACTCCAGCCTGGTGACAGACAGAGACTCCGTCTCAAAAAATAAATAAATAAACGAAAAGGGTGATACTATAAATTACTGGGAAAGGTTGTACTGCTCTATGAATAGTGAAACAACTGGTTATCAATATGAAAAAATAGATTCCCATTCTTCATACAAATACAAAAATAAGTTATAGATGGATTAAAGACCTAAAATGTTAAAACACACACTTAAATAAAAATTTAAAAACAACTGTAAGAAATGTGATATAGTTTGGCTGTGTCCCCACTCAAATCTCCTCTGGAATTATAACTCCCACAATTCCCCCATGTCATGGGAGGAATCCGGTGGGAGGTGATTGAATTATGGGGGCGGGTCTTTCCTGCACTGTTCTCATGATAGTGAACGAGTCTCATGAGATCTGATGGTTTTAAAAATGGGAATTTCCCTGCACAAGCTCTCTCTTTGCCTGCTACCATCCACGTAAGATGTGACTTGCTCCTTTTTGCCTTCTACCATGATTGTGACACCTCCCCAGCCACATGGAACTGTAAGTCTGTTAAACCTCTTTCTTTTGTAAATTCCCCAGTCTTAAGTATGTCTTTATCAGCAACTGAAAACAGACTAGTATAAAATGTCTTTATGACCTTGAGGTAGGAAACAATTTCTTAGACAAGATACAAAAAGCACAACTCATACGACAAAAAGTTTAATAAATCTAACTAATTCAAAACTTACTACTTCTATTCTACAAAATAATTCATAAACAAAGTAAAACGACAAGCCACAGACTCAAAGGAAATTTAGTAAGGCACAGACTCAAAGGAAATCTAGTATGTAACAAACAAAGGTTTGGTATCCAGAATGTAAAAATAACTCATCACACTTATAAGAAAAAGATAAATCCATAAAGAAATAGGCCAAAAATATAAATAGGCAAATCCAACAAGAAAAAAAAAACAACAGAATAGAAAGTACAAAGAGATGTGCCAAATATTTAGATGCCACTTCACAATCCTTAGATTGGCAAAAACAGAACTCTGACCAAGGGTTGGTGAGGGTGTGGGAAAGCAAGAAATCATAATTATTGCAGATCAGAGTGTAAATAGGTACAATCACTCTGGGGAGAGACTTGGCACTATCTAGTAAAAACAAAGATAAGCATAACATGAGCCTGCACTACCACTTCTAGATCTATTTCCTGAAGAAATCTGGCACATGTACCCCCAGGTGAAGTGTATAAAAATGTTAATTGCTGCATTCTTTACAGTAGCAAAAAATAGAAACGATCTAAATGTTCATCAATACGAGAAGAAAATAAATTACAAGGTACTCATAAGATGAAAAACCAAACTATTGAAATGAATTAAATACATCCAGATGTATCTCGACATGGACAGATTCCAAAAGAAATGAAACATTTGGATGCCGAGGGGAAAAACTCTTCACAGAATTATAGGTAGGTGTATGATAGCATTTATCTACATCTTTAAAACATATAAAGTTATACTATATATTGTTCTTGAATATGCATTTGTTAATAAAATATAATGGCATGCATGACACAGAAAAAGTTCAAAGCAGTGGTTACTTCTGGCGAGGGAGAGGGACAAAAGGAACTTGAATTTTTAAGGAAGCTCTATTTCTTATACTAAAAAACAAAACAAAACAAATCTGAAGCAGGAACATTCAAATGGTTTTTTTTTTTATGATTTTTGGATCCATGGGTGTCTCTGTACTTTTCTGTATTTTTAAACCTAGTTTTGGTTTTTTTTTCCAATTAGTCAATCTATGTATTCTTAAAAACACCAATCAGAAGTTTAGAGGAAGAAAAATAAAACTGGTTACGATAAGGTTTGGGAGACTCTCTGGATTTTGCAAGCAGTGCTGTTTTTGTTTCTCATCGTCAAAGGGAATCGGAAGTTATGTGGGCATGGTCAAATTTCCACGTGAGAAAGCACACTGAGACAACGTTACAGGGAAGACATCAAGGCCAGTTCTCTGAAAGTGCCGCTCTCACCTCTCGCACATGTCTTTTCAGGTGCATGTATACACTCTGTCCAGTTTTTCGAAAATGTCTTTCAACATGTTCCCTTCCAAAGGCCAAAAATGTATTCATGCATACATAGAGTCCACCTTCAGAATTCTAGAAGAAAGAGAAAAAGTACATTAGCCGACGACACCTAGCCCAGTAGTCAGATGTAGAAAGAGGGAAAGGGAAGGAAGGCAAATGCTGAAGACAAGGCCTGGCAAAGGGCCACCGAGGCTCCTGCTGTGATACCCTACCTTGTTTTAACCCAAGTGACTCTCTCCTAGCAGACAGAGAGCCGGACAGACTCCATTTTAGTTTCTTCACTTGCAGCCCCCTTTCACCCCCCTCCGTTAAGGCGTAACTAGTGTAAACTGACTCAAAGCACGTCCAGGAATGTACCTACTGATAAGATATTGAGGCAAGCTGCACCGCCAGCTCCTGAGGACGCGCTCGGTGGATGGCACCCAAAACCCCTGCATTTATCTCTGTGATAGTTTAAGCCCCTGCACCTGGAACTGTTTATTTTTTGTAACTACATTTGTAACCAATTAATTTTTTAACTTTTTGCCAGTTCTGCTTCTGTAAAAATTGCTTCAGCTAAAATCCCCCCTCCCCTATTTAGACCACAGTATAGAAACAAAACTAGCCCCTTCCTCAGGGCCGAGAGAATTTTTAGCGTTAGCTGCCTCTCGGTCGCCAGCTAATAAAGGACTCTTTAATTTGTCTCAAAGTGTGGCGTTTCTCTGTAACTCGCTTGGTCACAACACTGTAGTCATCATCAATGACTATTCGGCAGCTCCACAGACACCCACAGCGGTGGCTTCACCCCAGCCCTGGCTCCAAATGCTCCTATGGACAGCCGAGCAATCGTTTCCCAAATGCTGGCTAGGTTCACAGTGAGGTTCTCACCTCAGAGGCTCTAGGAAATAAACATGCTTGTCTGACAATAGAGCAAAGGAAGAGAAAGATAGAAGAAAGTTGGCAAAATTTTCACTGTAATATTTTATCATCGTTCTTCCTCATTCATTGGTGAGGAATGCAAAGTTTTAGGTCCTTTTAGCAGGAAAGGGTTCTTCAAAGATATTATTCCCTTCCTTTGGTGACACATGATATTTGACAGTATTCATGAATAAACTATAACAATGTAGCGCCGGGCACGGTGACTCATGCCTGTAATCCCAGCACTTTGGGAGGCTGAGGCAGGCGGATCACGAGGTCAAGAGTTCAAGACCAGCCTGGCCAACATGGTGAAACCCCGTATCTACTAAGAATACAAAAATTAGCCAGGCGTGGTGGTGCGTGCCTGTAATCCCAGCTACTCGGTAGGCTGAGGCAAGAGAATCGCCTGAACCTGGGAGGCGGAGGTTGCAGTGAGCTGAGATAAGTGCCACTGCACTCCAGCCTGGGTGACAAAGCAAGACTTTGTCTTGGGGGAAAAAAATGTAATAAATACAGCTTTAATATCTCTAATCCAAAAGTCTGAAATGCTTCAATGAGCATTTTTGTTAAAGCATCATGTTGCTGTTCAAAAAGTTTCAGATTTTGGAGCATTTTGGATTTCCGATTTTCAGATTAGGGATGCTGAACTAGTAAATATAATGCAAATATTCCAAGATCCAAAAAATTTAAAAATCTGAAACACTTCTAGTACCAAGCATTTCAGATAAGGGATACTCAATCTGTAATAACAATAAGTACATAATAAAGGATGAAATCTTATAATGCATGTTATTGCATGTCTGATATGCTTCATGTATATTGTTCTCTTTCTTTCTTTCTTTTTGTTGTTGTTGTTGTTGTTGTTGTTGTTGTTGTTGTTTTCAACAGCGTCTCACTCTGTTCCCCAGGCTGGAGTGTAATGGCAGGATCCCGGCTCACTGCAGCCTCAATCTCCTTGGCTCAAGATCCTCCCACTTCAGCTTCCCAAGTAGCTGGGACTATAGGCACGTGCCACCATACCCAGCTAATTTTTGCATTTCTTGTAGAGATAGGGTTTTGCCATGTTGCCTAGGCTGGTCTCAAACTCCTGGGCTCAAGCAATCCGCCCACTTAAGCCTCCTAAAGTGTTGGGATTACAGGTGTGAGCCACCATGCCCATCTTATGTATATGTATATTATTTCTAATGCTAACCACTGCAAGTTGCTTATTGTTATTTCTACTTAACAGTATCAAAAAAAAAAAAAAAAAAACTAAGGATAGGTCACTTACCCAAGTTCACACAGCATGGAAGTGTTAGAGTTGAATCTATTTCTCCTTTTATCCCTCTATGCCACATTTCAAAGCACATAATATTATTTAGTTAAAGACATACTGCTACAATGAACAGTCAAGGATATGTCTGAATTTTAGATACTTGATTTTCTATCTTAATTTCATCTCTTGTGTTCTCTCACTTTGCTTAACATGCTTTTCTGTAAACTTGGGCTACAAAATTAGCCATCCTTTCCTCAAAGGAAGTGGATTTTCTTAAGCTATGGTTAGTCTCACCTGTCCAAATAATAAAAATAATAATAATAAAATAATGTAAAACTAACTTTTGAATGCCTGTCAAAATTGCCAATAAATACCTTACAAAATTCCTTACAGTGCATTTCAGTAGAGCACAAAGTACAATATCAAAACAAACATTGATGTTTATTACAAATATATTTAAAAATTGTTTAAAATTCCAATAATTTTGTTTAAAATTTGTTTAAATTCCAATAAAAATTGTTTAAAATTTGTTTGTTTAAAATTTATTTGTTTAAAATTTGTTTAAATTCCAATAAAATTTTTAAAATTCCAAAAAACTGTTTAAAATTCCAATAATTGTTTAAAACTCCAATAAAGATTGTTAACTTAAACAATTTTCTAATAATCAAATTCTCTAACATTGTATCTGGAATTTCTAAGTGAGGATATAAACAGTCCTCTCACAATGTGAACACTTAACAGCATTAACTCAAGCATGTGCCTCCTACTGTAGCATATACATTGCAATAAGCAAACTAAATAAATAAATAAATAAAAGGTACAAAGATCACAAAGAAAGAAGTAAAGTGGTCTCTATTTCCTAATGACAATACAGTCCATATTGAAAATTCTAAGGAATCTACACACACTAGTGAAAATAACAACTAGTAAGAGCAATAAGTGAATTTAGCAAGATCACAGGATACAAGTTAATAGACCAGAGTCAACTGCAATTTCGGACATTAGCAACAAACACTTGCAAATGAAATTTTTAAAGCTTGACTTCAAAACAGCATCCAATCCCAGCATTTTGGGAGGCTGAGGCAGGCAGATTGTTTGAGCCCAGGAGTTCAAGACCAGTCTGGGCAACATGGAGAAACCCTGTCTCTACAAAAAAATAATAATACAAAAATTTGCCAGCCTTTTGTCCCAGCTACTTAGGAGGCTGAGGTGGGAGGGTCACTTTAGCCCAGGGAGGTCAAGGTTGCAGTGAGCCATGATTGTGCCATCCAGCCTGGGTGACAGAAAGAGACCCTGTCTCAAAAAAAAAAAAAATAGCATCCAAAAAAGCTTATAATTATAATATAGCTTGTGCTTGTGGATAACTTTTCTACCTTTACATGAAATCATTTAAATAAAATTAGAAAAGTCCTTCAACTAGAGACAACACATTACATGCATTTAATCAACAGATTAGGTAAGTATTTTCAAGAGTTTTCTAAATAAACATGTTCTTTGGATAGATAGACCTCTTAAGAAAAACATACTGCATCACTATAATAGTCAATTATTCATTAAATCCATTGTGATTTTAAAAAAAAAGTTCCATTCTCTTCCAATAAAATGTAATTCAGTCAATGAATTCGAACCAGAAGATTTACTGGGGAAAATATGCGATTTGTAACAGAGGTCATGCTCTGTCACCAGCTAGCTCTCTGGCCTAAGGCAGGCTGCCATATAGGGCTCTGAGCTCCAGTGTTCTCCTCTATAAACATGGCCGTAGCAATAATTCCCACCACACAGAGTTGCATGAAATTTAAAGGGGGTGAAATATATCAAAGTGCTTTCTGTGCTATATGGCAATACATAAATGTTGTTTATTATACGTTATGGGCTAATTATTATTATCTCATTATCTGAATCATTTTATAATTGGGGAAAACAAGCAGGAGGAAGAATAAGTGAGTCTGACAGCCACATAGGCTGGGAGTAACAAATATTAATCTGTCAGAAAAAAACACTAGGCAACTAGTAGAAGAACCAAGAAATTAGCAATCAGAAGAACAAAAATGTTCAAGGACAGTATTTTTCTAAAGAAAAATATAGAAATACTCTATATCCAAGAGTTTATAGTTTCTTAAGTAATCATAGTCTTTGCTAATTTCATTGTCAAGAGTTTTTTACTTATTAGGGAATCTGATGGAAATTTATTTTATTTTATTTTATTTTATTTTATTTTCTCATTGAATTTTGTTCTTGTTGCCCAGGCTGGAATGCAATGGCGCGATCTTGGCTCAACGCAACCTCCACCTCCCGGGTTCAAGCAATTCTCCTGCCTCAGCCTCCCAAGTATCTGGGATTAGAGGCATGCGCCACGACACCCGGCTAATGTTGTATTTTCAGTAGAGACGGGGTTTCTCCATGTTAGCCAGGCTGGTCTGCAACTCCTGACCTTGTTATCCACCCACCTCGGCCTCCCAAAGTGCTGGGATTACAGCGTGAGCCACTGAACCCGGCCAGAAATTTAACATACCAGACATGAATTCGCAATTTCTGAAGCCGCTTGATAATGTCACGAAGTCCATACTCAAAGAGAAAAATTATTTGACACTCAGAGAGGAATGGCCACATAAGGAAGGATTTCATTATAACATCAACAGGTGGCCGGGCACAGTGGCTCACGCCTGTAATTCCAGCACTTTGGGAGGCCGAGGCAGGTGGATCATTTGAGGTCAGGAGTTCCAGACCAGCCTGACCAACATGGTAAAATCCAGTCTCTACTAAAAATACAAAACTTAGCTAGGCGTGGTGGCAGGTGCCTGTAATCCAGCTACTTGGGAGGCTGAGGCAGGAGAATCGCTTGAACCCAGGAGGCAGAGATTGCAGTGAGCCGAGATCATGCCACTGCACGCCAGCCTGGGCAATAGAGCGAGGAAAAAAAAAATCAACAGGCATGTTCCACTGGACACCAAGGCTGGCCACAGAGGTACTGTGTGCCCCTTTACATGGCCAGTGCTGACAGGGAGGCACTGCCCAATGCATTCACCAGTAGTTCTAAAAATTCAGGGAACATTAACACAGAAAACCCTTTCAAACCTGTCACATATAGAACAAACAAACACCCCAGTCTAATGATCCATGCTTTCTTCTCTCTTGCTCTATTAATACCTAAATATTGGTCCTATCATACACTGTCTTTCACATACAGAGTCAGCACCTGATGGCCTCTGCTCCCAACAGCTTCTTTCAATCCTGATAAAAAGTCTATGTGGATAACTGTCTCCCAATTTCCTTGTGACCAAAGCACAGAGAATGGTATACAGCCCACAATCAAGCTAAGCTTCTTGACTCACAGTTTCAAACCCTCAATCTCATCCTCTCATTAACCAGCCATCTTCTCACTAAGATCACCACCCAAGAAAGCATGGTAAAGCGCATGCCTCCATGTGGACAAAAGGGCAGCCAAGCAATCAGGCAGGTTCAAGATGACAGTGAAATGCAACTGGAAGAATCAAAGGACAGTGTATGAGTCCATTCTCACACTACTATAATGAAACACCCGAGACTGGGTAATTTATAAAGGAAAGAGGTTTAACTGACTCACAGTTCCGCATGGCTGGGAAGGCCTCAGGAAACAAAATCATGGCGGAAGGTGAAGGGAAAGAAAAGCACCTTCTTCACAGGGCGGCTGGAAGGAGAAGTGCTGAGCAAAGGGGGAAAAGCTCCTTATAAAACCATCAGATCTCATGAAAACTCACTCACTATCACGAGAACAGGATGGGGGTTACCAACCCCATGATTCAATTATCTCCCACCAGGTCCCTCCTACGACATGTGGGGATTATGGGAACTACAATTCAAGATAAAATTTGGGTGGGGACACAGCCAAACCATATCAGGCAGAATACAAAATAAAACTTTTTTTAAAGTAATGGTGGTAGAGAGCTCTATCAAATTAAAATAGATTACAGGCTGGGCACAGTGGCTCAAGCCTGTAATCCCAGCACTTTGGGAGACCAAGATGGGCAGATCACTTGAGGCCAGGAGTTCCAGACCAGCCTGGACAACATGGTGAAACCTCATTGCTACTAAAAAACACAAAAATTAGCCAGGCGTGGCGGCACACGCCTCTAGTCCCAGCTACTCAGGAGGCTGAGGCAGGAGAATTCCTTGAACCCGGGAGGCAGGGGTTGCAGTGAGCTGAGATCATGCCACTGCACTCCAGCCTGGGCAACAGAGCGAGACTCCATCTCAATAATAATAATAATAATAATAATAATAAAAATAAAATAGGTTACAGATAAAACTCATATAGCATTGGGTAAATTTTTTAAAAATATTAATGGTAGCATAAGAATGGAGGCCCCACAAATATATTCATTCTAAGACAACTGTTTAATATATGTCAAATCACAGGAAATACAAAAATGCAGAAAAGAATCACCAATAAAAGTTACTAGGAAAATTAACATCAGTATAGAAGAAAATTAACCTAGATCTACAACTTATACGAAACATGGTAATAAAGTCCAAATAGATCCAAGAAATAAGCAATTACAAAACTAAAAAGAGCAGACTCATATATTCAGCCCACTTTTAAAAGGGAATGTCAACATTCAAGTTCAACTTCAGAATTTTTTTTTTTTTGAGATGGAGTGTCGCTCTGTCGCCCAGGCTGGAGTACAGTGGCGTGATCTCTGCTCACTGCAAGCTCCGCCTCCCGGGTTCACGCCATTCTCCTGCCTCAGCCTCCCGAGTAGCTGGGACTACAGGCGCCCGCCACCACGCCTGGCTAATTTTTTGTATTTTTAGTAGAGACAGGGTTTCACCGTGTTAGCCAGGATGGTCTTGATCTCCTGACCTTGTGATCCGCCCGCCTCGGCTTCCCAAAGTGCTAGGAAAGACTTTTTTAAAAAACCATTTAGTTTCCAATGTGAGAAAATATTAAAATCAAACCATCACATCCTCACAACCTCCTTAAGTAGGCATATTAAAACAATCTCAAGGCACAGGTACATGCCTCATAAACCAGCAAAAACTGTTAAAATTGCACAGCCTGAAGCCACAGAGAAAACCCACATATCCTCTCCTACAATATAAATCGGCTCAGCCTTTCTAGAGAGCAAAAAAACAGTGACCCTTTGACACAGTATTTCCCCTCTGGGTACAGGCCCGAGAGAAGAATTTAAAAAAAACTAATTTGTGCAAAAATATTCACACATGCACTATCTATAATAAAATAATGTAGCAATGGCCCCAAATAGAGGAGTTAAGAAATTGTGGCATATAAGCACAAGAAAATACTGCAACATTATTTAAAAAGACAAATTTATGAATTGTGTGTAATGAGTCTTGCTTGGTCTACTGTGGTGCTTCTCCAACTATTGCCACGATGGATGAGGTTGTTTTTGTTTTTTGTTTTGTGTTGTTTTCATTTGTTAAGGAAAGATACATGTTCCCACTGCACATGACTAGTTCAAAGCTCCAGCCAGATATGGTCTTACTCACCACACACCTTAAGTTCCACAAAACCCAAACCGGTCTATGTCCTGGGCAAACAGATCCACTGGTCACACGCTTGGCTGTGGCTGCAATGTCAAGTTGCTATAGAAATCTCAGAACAGGCTGGGCGCAGTGGCTCACACCTGTAATCCCAGCACTTTGGGAGGCTGAGGCGGGTGAATCACCTGAGGTCAGGAGTTCGAGACCAGCCTGGCCAACATGGAGAAACCCCCCCCTCTACTAAAAATACAAAATTAGCCAGGCGTAGTGGCACATGCCTGTAATCCCAGCTACTCAGGAAGGCTGAGGCAGAAGAATCGTTTGAACCCGAAAGGCGGAGGTTGCGGTGAGCCAAGATCGCGCCATTGCACTCTAGCCTGGGCAACAAGAGCGAAACTCCGTCTCAAGAAAAAAACGAAAGAAAGAAATCTCGAAACACTACTCTTAGTGTTGTACTCATCTCTCAGCCCAGTCAGCTGACACACTTTAGGTAGCACTTGTCTAGGGCTAGGTGAACTCGGCCCAAGTCTAAGAGTGTCTCACCCGCCAGGAAAGCATTATCTAAAAGACTTTCAGGACACAAGGTCAGGCCTGCAGCCTTCACAGCAACCCCATCAATGCCTCCTCACTGCAGGCGCTTCCCAAACGCCACACTCTGCCAGTCTCTGCCCAGGAACTACTCCCACATCTCCCTGCTCAGCCCCTCTTCTGACAGTCCTTGACCCTAAATCTGCTTTCATTTCACAGTCAGTGTCATGCTCATTGAAATCTATCGCTATGAGAAACCCAGGCTTCCTTGAGTTTGCCGCCAGTACCTTTAGAAGCTGAAATACACATTTGTTCCTTGAAGGCAGGAAAATTGTATCATTTATTGCTGAATCCTAAAAATAGTACCTGGTACAGGGCAGGGGGGCAGGAAAACTGTGTCATATTCACCACTGAATCCCAAAAACAGTACCTGCTACAGGGCAGGATTGAACAAACTTTTGTAGGATGAATGATAGTGTTTGTCTCCACTATTTGTTATTGGGTCTCTCTCTCTCTCAAACTATTCCTCAGTGCCCTTCTGATCTGAATTTAAAATGCATCATAACACAGCTTCCACTTAAAGTCTCTGGCACGACTCAACAATGGGAATTCTCAAAATAAAACTCATGGCCACGCATAGAAAAACAGCCTGAGGCACCAGCAGAAATTCTAGCTTTTCAGGTTTGTTTGGCTGAAGTCACTCTTAGCAGCCTGGACACTTGAACCCTACTGCCCCAGCTCTCCCACCTGCTGTAACCAAGCCAGTCTCACATGGTTCTTCAGGAAAGTGGCTGCCTTCTCTGCACCACTGTCCCACCTTGGATCCTACCTGGCTCCGGTGCTCAGAGGACACCCAGCCCAGAATCACCAATGTGCAGTTCTGTGCATAATCTTAAGCTAAATAGGATTCTAATGATCATTTTTATGATGCACTAACCAGAAATTTGACCAAGATGCAAGACTTTGACATCCAAAATCAGAAGACAGTCAAGAAATATTGCACAGGGCTCTATAATGATTTCCCTTGACAACTTCTCCAGCCCCATAATCAAACGGTAAGAAAGGAGCAGCACTGGCCGGGTTCCGAGGCTCACGCCTGTAATCCCAGCACTTTGGGAGGCAGGTCAGGAGATCAAGCCCATCCTGGCCAACATGGTGACACCCCGTCTCTACTAAAATACAAAAAAATTAGCCGGGCATGGTGGTACACACCTGTAGTCCCAGCTATTCAGTAGGCTGAGGCAGGGGAATTGCTTGAACCCGGCAGGCAGAGATTGCAGTGAGCCAAGATCGCGCCATTGCACTCCAGACTGGCAACAGAGCGAGACACTGTCTCAAAAAAATAAAAAGAAAGAAAAAAGAAAAAGAAAGGAGCAGCATTAGAAGCCCCATGTATTGTTAAAATCCTGTCTTCAATGCATTTCAATATACATACAGTATATACTTAGCCATTCATTTACTACTTTGTATTGTATCCCTCTATGTACTATTCAGAAATAACATCAAAGACAAAGTCACTGATTTTATATTGCCTGCCATTTAAAAGAATGTTAAAACGGTGGCAAATATAAAGGTCAAGATTGCAAGATGTTTCAGAGTAGCAAGTGAATAGTCATTTTAAATAAAAATACACTACATTGTCAATCGGTAGGTGTTCAGAGAACTTTGTTTACTATGATGTTTTCTTGGCAACCAGCCTTCCCACTGGAAGACAGGAAGGGAGCATGAGTTATGTGAGCAACGCGCTCAGGAAACAGTCGCTGCGTAACACTTGTTTTTATAACTACAGAACAGTGTCTCCTGTGGAAAACAAGCGGTCATTGCTGCAAAGAGAAACATGATGTAGGTAGATGGAGTCACAACAAATCCACGCCAGGACAAATCACATACTAACACCGCGGGAAGACGGTGACTCACACACCCTTGGAAAATGAAGGCCAAGAAGACCAGAACACCATATTTTCTAGAACATCGACTCAAAAAAGAGCGGAAAGGAAAAAAAAATTAACCAAATGAGCTGCTTGTGATTATAAAAAGAAGTAACCCAAATGCCCAAGAACAGATTTGCCGAATAATTTATGGTACCTCCATGAAATGTAACACTCTTCAGCTATTTAAAATTGACTTGTGGATGAGTATTTACTGATAGAAAAATAAGTACATAGTATTTTTGGGCTAAGAAAGCAGGTAACAAAACACGATGTATAATGTTATACATGACATGCATGCTCTTCCTGGTGTATGTTGTTAGCATGGGGAGACAATGTGGGAATTTTTTTTCTTCCTGTTTTCTTCTGGTATTTTTAAATTTCTCTTCAGGAACATAGATTCATTTTTTAATTAAAATATAAATAAAAGTTTTTCAACTGAATGTATTTAGATATACTCCCTTTTCTCAAACCTGGCTTCCCAACCACACAGCTTTATGGGGGCTGTATATTCCCACTACTCAAAGTAAAGCATGGTGGCAATAACTTGAGATTTTTATTTTTTATCTTTGGGAGAGTCTCACTCTGTCGCACAGAAATGCAGTGGAGCCATCTCTGCCTCCCAGGTTCAAGGGTTTCTCCTGCCTCAGCCTCCCAAGTAGCTGGGATTACTGGTGCCCACCACCACACCTGGTTAATTTTTGTATTTTTAGTAGAGATGGGGTTTCAACATGTTGTCCAGACTGGTCTCAAACTCCTGATCTCAAGTGATCCACCCACCTTGGCCTCCGAAAGTGCTGGGATTGGCCGGACATGGTGGCTCACACCTGTAATCCCAGCACTTTGTGAGGCCAAGACAGACGGATCACCTGAGGTCAGGAGTTCGAGACCAGCTTGGCCAACATGGTGAAACCCCGTCTCTACCAAAAATACAAAAATTAGCCGGGCATGGTGGCACACACCTGTAATCCCAGCTACTCGGGAGGCTGAGGCAGAAGAATCGCTAGAACCCAGGAGGCAGAGGTTGCAGTGAGCCGAGATCATGCCACTGCACTCCAGCCTAGGTGACAGAGCGAGAATCTGTCTCAAAAAAAAATAAAAAAATTAAAAAATTGCTGGATTACAGGCATGAGCCACTGCGCCCGGCCAATAATTTGAGATTAATAAGAGAATATCTTGAGATTTGTAGCTGAGGAAATTCAGGAACAAGTAAAATAGAGGTGATAAGGAGTGTAACCTCAGGGAGGCAAATGAGACTGTGATTACAACTGGGAAAAATGAAACTAATCGGGAACACTGTACTCTAGTTGGCTCCCACTCATGTTTACAAAAGGGGATGGTCAATGTGGAGAATGGAAAAGAAGCCATGAGAGTGAGGCCGTGATGTCTTCTCTAGAGGCAAAAGAAGGCCATGGGGGTGAGCGGCAGAAGTAATGTGTTCAGTCTCTCAATGCAAGACATCAGAGACCCAGCAAGGGTGGTGCCCTAATGACATTTAAGTCCTAGTAAAGAGAGACAGGCAACACGCAAGAAAGAGACATCGAAGATAATTTCCAGCAGTGATAAGAGGAGCCTGAGGATTGGGGTCTTTATACAGATGGGGGACAGGGTTGTCTCTAGGAGGCTGAGACTTCAAAGATGATGAGCAGTCAGGCAAGCAAAGAAGGAAGAGTACCCTCTCCAGATGCAAAAGCATGTGCAAAGGTCCCAACTCCAGAAAAGGCTTGGCTACTGCTTTGAGGGTAGGAAGCCAGCCGGGTGCTGGAGAAGCATGAGAAAAAGGTGGCGACAGTACAGGAGGAGAGGGCTGCAAAGGTCAGCTCAAGGAAGCCTGGCACGCCAGGGGAGAGCTGGGTGCACACTGGGCAGAAAGAAGCAAAGCCACTGGAGGCTTCTAAAGTGAGAAGTGCCATGATCTCATCTACATTTTTCAAAGATCACTCTGGCTACTGTGGAAGAATTATGGGGGGGGGGGGGGGTCAAGAAAATATACATTTGAGAGGCTATAGTCTAGACCCACACTGTCTAATATGGTAGCCACCAGCCACATGTGAATATTTAAATTTAAATTAAGTTAAATTAAAAATTCAGTTCCTCTACCGCACCGGCCACATTTCAAGTGCTCAACAGCCAAAGATGGCTAGTGGCTACCTTACTGGACAGCTGAGACACAAAATAATTCCATCATCTCAGAAAGTTCTTTCAGACAGCCTCTGTCTAAACAAGGCCAGATGGTGGCTTAGCCTGGGGAAGATGGCAGGAGGAGGAGGAAAGGGGGCTGACAGCAGAGACAGGGAAACGGGCAGTGTCAGGATATTATTTTATTTATTTATTTATTTAATTTTTTTTTTTTTTTTTTGAGACGGAGTCTTGCTCTTTTGCCCAGGCTGGAGTCCAGTGGCGCAATCTCAGCTCACTGCACCTCTGCCTCCCGAGTTCAAGAGATTCTCATGCCTCAGCATCCCAAGTAGCTGGGATCACAGGCATGTGTCGCCACGCCGGCTAATTTTTGTATTTTTAGTAGAGATGGAGTTTCACCATGTTGGATAGGCTGGTCTCAAACTCCTGACCTCAGGTGATCTGCTCGCCTTGGCCTCCCAAAGTGCTGGGATTAGAGGCGTGAGCCACTGCGCCCAGCCAGGATATAATTTTAGGATAGAGCGCACTAGCCCAGGAGGTGGATTAGATGTAGAGGCAAGTGGAAAAGGGTGGAAGTGAGGACAACTCCTGATGGTTCTGATTCATTACTGAGTCCATAAGAGCACCCTCCTGTCTCTGCCCAACTTTTGCTTTCATCAAGCAACCACCTACCTATTAATTCAACCTCTCAGGTACTTCCATGTCCGAATGAAAGACTTGAGTGTTCCAATAACCAAAGCACAGATCTCCAGTATAGTCTCGCTTCTAGAGCAAACCAGACAAGAGTTTTAAAATGCAAAAATTAAGCACCCATAAATAAGAAGCAAATGAGCAAATTAATCACCCATAGATAAGAAGCAGGTGAACAATAAGAAAGTAAAACAAGATTCCAGATCAAGGGCAGCAAGCACGCAGAAGGGGGAAATATAATGGAGAAAAAGCACTATCAGAAGATAGGGCTGGGCGCAGTGGCTCATGCCTGTAATCTCAGCACTTTGGGAGGCCAAGGCAGGAGAACTACTTAAGCCCAGGAGGTCAAGGTTGCAGTGAGCCAAGATCACACCACTGCACTCTAGCCTGGACAACAGAGTGAGACCTTGTCTCAAAAAACAAATAAACAGAGAAAGAAAGAAAATAGGCTGGATAGCAGGGAATAACCAAACAGGTCACCAGTAAAACAGAATTACCAGCATACAATAGTTGCAAAATCCAAAATCTTGGTTTCAACAGCAGATCCAGTGAAGTAAATGTGTTCACATAAACTAGGTAGGAAAGAACAAACGCATGTAATCCCAGGAGAGTATAGGCCTTGCTGCTAAACACTGATGAAACATCTGTGGCCATGAAATGTTAAGAAAAAAACAGAAATATTAATCCAGCAGCAGGCATGGTGGTGCACACCTGTAGTCCCAGCTACTCAAAAGGCTGAGGTGGGAGGACCACTTGAGCCCAGGAGGTTGATGCCAGCCTGGGCAGCATAGCGAGACCCCATCTCTAAAAAAACATATAAATAAATAAATGTTGAAATGTTAATGCAGTAATGATTCCTCCAGCTTTCTCTGACTTTGAGTGTCTCCCTTTCTGCAGAGGACTCCTATGCATTAGAGCTGTACAGCCTGGTCCTGCACAGCTAAAGGCAGAGGCTGAACAACTAAGTTTTGACTACACTATAAACTTACTGTTCTACTGAGGCATCATTTATTAACTTTTTCGGTAAGTATAAAACCAAATCAGCCGGACACGGTGGCTCACGCCTGTAATCCCAGCACTTTGGCAGGCCAAAGTGGCCAGATCACCTGAGGTCAGGAATTCGAGACCAGCCTGACCAATATGGAGAAACCCCGTCTCTACTAAAAATATAAAAATTAGCTGGGTGTGGTGACGCATGCCTGTAATCCCAGCTACTCAAGAGGCTGAGGCAGAAGAATCACTTGAACCCAGGAGACAGAGGTTGCAGCGAGCCGAGATTGCTCCATTGCACTCCAGACTGGGCAAGAAGAGCGAAACTCTGTCTCAAAAAAAAAAAAAAAGAACCATTCTTCTGGGTATTTTGAGCAATGAGGATTCTGTCCCCCACCGCAGCTGGGGAAGGCCAGGGGCAGGGCAGGAGGTCCAGCTACTACAACAGTTTCAGGACAAATGGGGAACATGGAAACCATCGGCATACGAACACACTGAACTGAGCACCTGCAGCAGTTCCCGGCTTACACATACAAAAAGAAAATGTGAAACCACCTTGTCAACAGTACACCTTTTAGAGTCATTTCTTATTTTTATTTTATTTTTTAAAAGTGATGATTTTCTTTAGGATGAAATCCCCCTGATAAACATGAAGATTGAATTTCCAGGCTAACCCATAAAAGCCCATCCCTCTGATCTGAATTTGAGTATGAATAATGGCCCAGAACAGAGTTCCCATCAAAGAGGCCAGCAAAAGCTTTCACTGTTGGGGAGAGCCTTATGCAGAATTACCAAGTAAAAGATGTCTCTCTTCGGCAACCCCAAGACTCCGTAAATGCCATTTCATCTTCTTCTCGAAGGGAACCGCTCACTAAACCACTGATAAAAGGGCAAGTACCTCTGCTACAGATCCACTAGCTTAAAAGTGAGAGCTAGGGAGGGGAGAGTTCCAGAGAGGACGGCAATAAGATATGTTGAATGGGCAGCTGTGATTACAACAACCCTGCAAGGTAAGGCACTACTACAGAGGGGGAAACCAAGGCTCACAGGAATTCAGTGACATTAAAGCATTTGCTGAAGTCACATGGCTACTAAGTAGTAAGTGGAGGTGGATTTGAGCCCAGGCCAGTCTAGCCCCCTGTGGGCTGCCTGGTGCTACTGAGAAGCAGATGTCGTTTTGGTGACAGGAGCCAGGTGGGCGGCTGTCGGCAAGCACATGCTCTCGTGGGGGCTTGGGGAAAAGAGCAGTTTCTCTTTTTTTCAAGACTGTTTCATTCAAGGAAAGCAGGAGGGACAGGCAAAGGACAGCAGCCCCACTCAAGTAAGCAGCCTGCGCCAGGCACCCTGCCAAGCTTTCCTGCGGGGCAGGAGAGAGGTTTCAGCAGGCTTTGCCAGCTCCACTCCCCAAATGCAAAAGGACAGCTGGAGTCCCTGGGAAGTGGCCACTCCAGATTGACAGCTCCCTGACAAAAACAGTGGCAAGACCCAAAGTGCTGGGCTCCAAGACACTGGTGAAGGAGCTGCAAGACTTAGAGGTTCTCACAGCCTACTCGCCCTAATCAGCTTTTGTCCAGCAATGAAACTGGGGACCTAGAGAGAGAATTCACACTAACTGAGGCTTCTTCCAAAGAACAGGCTGGACACTCAATGGCAGAACCTGCCCCAAATGGCACCTCCAAAAGAGCAACTCAGCAGCTTTACACAAATGATACAATATGTGAATTACTTTCAACCCTGCTTCCTGTAGCCACTCCCACCTATTCCTCATTCCACTTCCGGAATGACCACCATCCTCATGCTGTTCCCTTGCTCATAATTGGCTGGTCCCTCAGGTCTAACCTTATCAAGACCAACCTCTTTCACATCCCACAGAGGATTCAACCTTGCTTTCCAGTCTCCCCAGGAATCTTCTCTTCCATAAGACAGTTTACTATCTCGCATACAAGCCAAGTTGGTCCCAACTCCATACCTTTGTCCACCCCTACCCCTCCAAAGCACTGCCTCTTCGGATTCCATCCAGTTGTCCACGCCAGTAACGCTACTAAATTTTGTTGATTATTCCCAGGTCTAAAATCTCCTCTCACAAATTTTAAGCACCACACTGTTTAAAGTTTAAATATCCAGCTGGGTGCAGTGGCTCATGCCTATAATCCCAGCACTTTGAGAAGCCAAGGCAGGCAGATCACTTGAGGTCAGGAGTTCAAGAATGCCCTGGCCAACATGGAGAAACCCTGTCTCTACTAAAAATACAAAAAATAGCTGGGCATGGTGGTGCATGCCTGTGGTCCCAGCTACTCAGGAGACTGAGGCACAAGAATCACTGGAACCGGGGAGGCAGAGGTGGCAGTGAGCCGAGATCACACCACTGCACTCCAGCCTGGGCAACACAGCAAGACTCTGTCTCAAAAAAAAGAAAAGCCTTAAATATCCTATAAGTGCTGCAGGGTCTAACTTCATGACTCATCAGGGCTTAAAGACCACCTCTGTCATGAAGCCATCTTTGAACAAATCCTTGAACAAATTACCTAACCTCTCTGACTCTCCATTTCCTCATCCGTAAAACAGGGGCAAAATCGTAACTATAACATGTAAGCCAATTACTGTCATAATTAAATGAGATGACGTACATAAAAGTGCCTGGCATAGTGTTTGACTCATAATAGACACTGGACGGATTGGAGTTAGCTCGAGCGGTTATGTCCTCATGCCAGACTTTCCATAATAGACACTTGAAATTAGCATACACACTCCACTACGATAGAGATCCTGCCATGGTCCTCTGTTTCCCTCCCACTTACACCCTCTCTGCCCCTATAATACCAACTGCAGTGCAGAGTGCACAGGAAGCCATAAGTCAGTATTAACACTTGTTAACTAACACAAAGCAGAATGCTTCCTTTTTAATCTTTTTTTTTTCTTTTGAGACAAGGTCTCACTCTGTTGCCCAGGCTGGAGTGCAATGGCGCGATCTTGGCTCACTGCAACTTCCGCCTCCTGGGTTTAAGCGATTCTCCTGCCTCAGCCTCCTGAGTAGCTGGGATTACAGGCGCCTGCCACCATGCCAGGCTAAGTTTTGTATCTTTAGTAGAGACGGAGTTTCACCATGTTGGCCAGGCTGATCTTGAACTCCTGACCTCAGGTGATCCGCCCACCTCAGCCTCCCAAAGTGCTGGGATTACAGGCGTGAGCCACCACGCACTGTCTTTCCTTTTTAATCTTACCACATGAGGCACATACTATCTTGCACCTCAAGCAACATCTCTGTCCAGAGGCATATTCAGATTCATTAAATTCTTGTCATTGTTACATTGTCCTGTTGTTCTAGCCCTAAAAATAGGTGTTCCTGTTCACATCTTCCCTGTGCCTGGGAACAAGGGGAGTCCTAACTGATCACCACAATACTGAACAGACCAGAGGCCTGATCTGCAACCATAGATCCCAGTCCTCTTGTCATCTCCCTGAGGGGCCCAATGTGGGATCTTTTACCAAGCATCCTAGAATCACAACATATAAAACATTCAGCAAGTACTCGAGACACTTTTCCCTGGCTTTTCAAGGGTCAAACCTATGATGTTTCAGATAATAAGATAACATGAAAATATCATATTGGCAGCTGGGTGTGGTGGCTCATGCCTGTAATCCCAGCACTTTGGGAGGCCAAGGCAGGTGGATCATTTGAGGTCAGGAGTTTGAGACCAGCCTGACCAACATGTTGAAACCCCATCCCTAGTAAAAATACAAAAAAAATAGCCGGGCATGGTGGCACACGCCTGTAATCCCAGCTTGAACCCAGGAGGCAGAGGTTGCAGTGAGCCAAGATCATGCCACTGCACTCCAGCCTGAGCAACAGACCAAGACTCCAAAAAAAAAAAAAAAACATACACAGAAAATCAGAAAAGATGCAGGCTTAATGGCACAGGTTCACAAATTGTGTAGTTTTCAGTTCTCTGCTCTTTTCCTTTTAATTCTCCAAGACCTCAGCTATTCCACATCCCCACAATCTGTATCCCACCCATGACAGAGATGTACAAAGTGAAGGCAAAGGAAAACAGATATCTAACTCAGCTTCTGAGGATGGGAGGAGTCCTCACAAAGAACATCTGAGCTGGCTTTAAAGGACGAACAGGGCTTTTCCAGGAGGATGAGAGTGAGAGAATGCATTCCAGGCCAATGCAAGAGCATGAGCAAGCACATGGAGGGGCAAGAGCACGGAGCACCTAGAGAATGGAAAGTCCTTTGGGACAGACAGAAGGTAAGCAGAGGGCAGGAAAGCTGGATCAACAAGGTAAACTGAGGTGATGTGCCATGTTAGAAAAGTCTGAATGGCACCATTGAGGATTTCAAGGTGGGAAAATGACATGATCAGACCCCTATTTTAAAAATATCCAAGAGTGCAGTGTGACAGACTGGAAGGGAAAGTAAGGTGGTTGTTAGGAAGCTTCTGCCACAGTCCAGGTGAGAAAGGATGAGGGCCCGAGCCTTAGCAGTGCAAGGGAGAGAGGAGGATATACCAGAATTTGGTGACTAATGGGATATGATGCTAAAAGAGACAGTGAGATAGCCATGTTCATGGCAGCACTATTCACAGGAGCCAAAAGGTGGAAGCAACCCAGTGTCCCTGACAGATGACTGGATAAACAAGATGCGGTATATACACACAATGGGATATTATCCTGCCTTACAAAGGAAGAAAATTGACCAGATGTCCAGATCCAAAATGAGCAGAGAACATGAACTTTTCCAAAAAGTCTTTCTGACAGGATCAGCATCATCTCTCACATTCCAAAGCTCTAAAACTGGTACAACTTTAAAGGTAATGAACTACTGTCCAAAAGGGACAGCAAGTGACTTCTTGATTATGATTTTAGAAAAGCAGGATTTTAGGGTACACATGGCAAATGACACAAAGACATCCATTTCACTCCTTTCTGAAACCCCAATCAAAGGACAGCAAAGGGATTTTTTCAAGACATAAGCTATAGCACTAAAGTCTGGAAAGCTGGACGGCAGGTAAATGAATGCTAAAAGACTAAGATGGCAACAGAGCTGAATCCTAGGCCAGCAGCAGGGAAAGCCAAGATCCAACCTGATCTTCACCCCAGAATGCCCAAAAGACTCCAGAACTGGCAATTCAAGATAACTCTGGAAGATGGGGTGAAGTAGGAGCTAAAATAAAGAGAAAGGTTTTCTATGTAGCCGTCAGAGCCCCAAATCTCACCTCCACTCCAAGAGGCCCCTCCCTCTCCTGGCAAAGAACTAGAGAGTGATTCTCTAAAGCAGACGAAAACAAAGGTTTCAGCGCTGGGGAAGAATGAGCTTAGTTAAGAATAGAGGCACCATCACGAACATGCGGACTAAGAGAATGTATGTGTATCAGTCCAGATTTGGTCAGAAAATAGATGCTATTCAGGTATTACAGGCAGGAAGAGATTTGACACAGGAAATTAAAAGCTTAAAAAATCATGGAAAGGGCAGTGAGAGCCACAGTCAGAGAAATCACTGCCTGTGTTCAGGAACTCAGGATGTACAAGCGTCACAAGAAACTGCACAGATGACGTCAGAATCCCCACCACTGAGGTAACTGTGTCCCAGAAGGACACTCAGATGCTGCTAGGAAAACCTCACATCGACCAGGTGCCACAGTTGCAATAGCAAAGTGGCTTCTCCTTCTCTTTTGCCTTCTAAATCTCTTACTGGAAAAATCAATATCAGAATCTTGCCACCAAGGGACTCTGGGAAATGCAATGTCCAGGAGCCAGCCCCTGCAATGATGGGAGAAGCTTAGCAAAGCAGGGACACAGCTGAGAACCTACAGGCAATATCCAGCTGGTATCGAATACCCAGATGCTGAGACCACCTTCACCCTCTACTCCCACTCAGTTCCCTAAATACTGGTAGACAGGCCTGTATTTTCCAGGCAAGAGATTAGAATAGTCTCCTACCTGGTAGCCAAAGGAAGAAAAAAAAAAAATCAAGACACTAACATTTAAGCTTCCCCAAAGAAACAGCCCAGCCAGGTCACCCTACAATGAAACTCACAGTTCAGAGAATAAAAAAAAAAAAATCCTATCTATGAAATAGTAAATTCCCAGCTCAAGTAACTCTAATTTTTTCAAAAAGTGTCAATCAAACTCTCTAAATTTTAATTTGCTTCAAAAAGAATGTGCATGCAACATATGACATCTATGGTTGAGCTAAAATTAAAATAATAATTTAATGTGAACCCATAGGCTACATTTCAGGTGAGGTAAGTGACTGGAATAAGTGGTTATATCTTCTTGCCTAAACTCTAGAACTTTGGTTTCCAAAGTAAGGCCTGGTAACCCTCTGACACCCCAGAGTCTTTAAGTAATTTGGGAGGTCAAAACTATTTTCATAACATGAAGTTACTTGCCTTTCTCTCTCTCATTCTCTCATAGCACACAGTGGCATTTTCCCAAGGCTACATGGCATGCAATGACATCATTTCAAAAGCTAATAGAATGTAATTGTTCAAATTGTTTTAAATTTTTCTCAGTTTTAATTTCTAATATGGTAAATAGCAATAGAAATCACACAAAAGCTTTTTGCAGTTCTCAAAAATAGTTAAAGAGTATAAAGAGGTCAAAAAGCTTGAGAATCACTGCTCGAGAACAACTTTTCAGCTAGTTGCTTTTGGAAGGAAGCTTTTGACATGTGAAACTAATAAGATTTACTCTAAGTTTATATCTTCAAAGTGGAAAAAAGTCTGCCTGCTCTGAAATTTTGCTTTACTACCTTGTATCAGTTTATCCATTAGGAGGAAGAGTTTTCCACAGAGATCCTAAATTAACTTTTTTTTCTCCCTACAAGTAAACATTATGATGGGAAGTCTCATTGCCTGCAAGGCAACGTGCATAGTACAATGGTAAAATGCAGAGAATCTACAGGGACTCAAACAAATACTTGTACACCAACAACTGAAGCAGCTTTATTCACAACGGTCAAAAGGTATAAACAACCCGATGTCCATTAACAGGTGAATGGACAAATAAAATGTAATACATGTACATATATATGATGGAATATTATTCAGCCTTAAGAAGGAAGGAAATTCTAATGCATGCTACAACACTGAACCTTGATAACATTATGCTAAATGAAATAAGCCAGACACGAAAGGACAAATACTGTGTGATTCCACTTATATAAAGTGCCTAGAATAAGCAAATTCATAGAGACAGAAAGTTGAATGGACATTACAAGGGGCTAGGAGAAGGGAGAAGTAGGGGTTTATTGTCAAATGGATACAGGGTTTCAGTTTGGAATGATGAAAAACTGGAGATCGACAGTAGTGATATTCACACAACAATGCATAGTGATAGTTACACAACAATGCGAATGTAATTTAATGCCACTGAATTGTACAATTAAAACGAGTTAAAATGTTTTGTTTTTTGAGACAGAGTCTCGCTCTGTCGCCCAGGCTGGAGTGGAATAGCGGGATCTTGGCTTACTGCAACCTCTGCCTCCCGGGTTCAAGCGATTCTCCCTGCCTCAGCCTCCTGAGTAGCTGGGACTACAGGCACCCGCTACCCAGCCCAGCTAATTTTTGTATTTTTAGTAGAGACGGGGTTTCGCCATGTTGGCCAGGCTGGTCTCGAACTCCTGACCTCATAAGGTGATCCACCCACCTCAGCCTCCCAAAGTGCTGGGATTACAGGTGTGAGCCACCGCGCCCAGCCAAAATGGTTCTTTAAAAACAGATTCTAGAGTCAGACAATTCAGATTCACATCCCAGCTCTCCTACTTACTCTCTGGGTGATCTTTGTACTTGAGTTTCCTGATCTGCAAAATGGTAATAGTATATAACATAGGGTTGTTGTGATGATTAAATGAGTTCATGTAGGTATAATAATATATGCAATAATTAGAAGGCTTGGAATGATGCATGGCGCCTAGTAAGTGCCCTATCACTCGGTCTCAAACTTTGGCATGTCTCAGAATCACGCAAAGAGCTTATTAACACACAGACTGCTACACCCCCACCCCCAGATCTTCTGAAACAGAGTTAGCAGTTCCCAAGACATGCTAGTGCTGCTGGTTCAGGGAGCACACTTTGAAAACTGCTCTATATACATGTGAGATGTCATTATTATTACTGGCAATGCCTGAGAGAATACCAGGCACATCAATAAATACTTGTGGAAGAAAGGACAGAAAGACAGAGGATTCACTGAGCCCCTAACATGAAGTGTTCCCACAAGTAGATGGAGATCTCAAAGTCTTTCCTGGTGGATATCTAAACCAGCCACTCCCACCTGCTGGCCCCTGTCCATCAGAGTTTCCAAAGACTTCCAGGAAGACAAAGAACCAACAGTGACATCTCAATATCACCGAGCCATCTCAGAACTTCCAAAAATGGGAAAAAAGCTCCTTCTTAAAAAACAGTCCTGATGCGAGAAGGGAAGAAGAGGTGGGAGTAAGGGGCAACCATTTATGCTGAGTATCATATCCCCTCCGGCCACCTTTTTGGTTCAGCCACTGTATGCAGCTGATTGTCACAGCAGGTGTGGCCCAACAGTCTTAGCCTCAGCTGCACTGAGGACCTCTTGCTTCTCAGCTGCTGCTGGTCCCACTCAGCTTGTCAAAATACTTCCCATTTGCAGGCTTAGTGCCTATAAATACAGACTTGGAAGAGTGAGGGCTTTTCCACCCATAGAACAAACCTTGACCAATGGGGGATGGGAGCCAGTGGATAAATACAGTACTCTCCCCAGCTCCATCTCAAGTGGACAATTCTGAGGCACATTCTGCAGTTACCCAAGGAGTCCCCAGTGAGGTTTAGCTCTAGCTGTCCACTGTGGAAGCCAGCTCCATAACTCACTCTTGGACTGGCTTTCCTTCTTTCTCTTTGTCGCTATTCTCTTGCTCATAATTCCACTTCTGTTCCCTGGGATAACTTTCCAAAATAAACTGCCTTGTCTAAGCCTCCCCATTTTCAGTTGACCCAAGCTAAGGCAAGGCATAAACAGCTCCACTTACAATGCAGGTGGGGAGGGGGGCAGAATTAGCACAAGAGAGCAAACTATGAGGACAGACTAGAACCGCTGTGCTGCATGACACAGACTCTACGTAATGCAGGCATTCAGAGGAAAGGATGAAGTCTGAAGCAGAAGATGAAGGTTGAGAGAGAGCCCAGACAAATGATCACAAGAGGAAGGTGGTCTTAGAAAAGGAAATCAGTTGGCCAGGTGCAGTGGCTCCCGCCTGTAATCACAGCACTTTGGGAGGCCAAGGTGGGCGGATCACGAGGTCAGGAGTTCAGGACCAGCCTGGCCAACATAGTGAAACCCCGTCTCTACTAAAAATACAAAAAATTAGCCAGGCGTGGTGGGCACCTGTAATCCCAGCTACTCAGGAGGCTGAGAGAGAAAAGGAAATGAGTCTTACACATGGACAAGCCAGAGACTCGCCTCACTGGAACTGACCACCTGGAAACTGAAGAGACACAGGACAAAGTACACCCATAGAAATAAGGAGCTCAACAACCAAAAAGATGAGAGGAGATTTCCATGCTGGTCCAGGGAGGCTTATGAGCAGAAGTGTGAACCAAGACATCCCTCCTCCACTTAAGCACACAAAACTTCCTACACAACCCCTGACAACCAGACTCTTGGGCTTACAACTTGTGATTAACTCTTTCTCTTTTTTTTTTTTTTTTTTTTTGAGACGGAATTCCCCTCTGTCACCAGGCTGGAGTGCAGTGACGCAATCTCGGCTTACTGCAACCTCTGCCTCCTAGGTTCAAGCGATTCTCCTGCCTCAGCCTCCCGAGTAGCTGGGACTACAGGTGCGTGCCACCACACCCAGATGATTTTTGTACTTTTTTAGTAGAGACAGGGTTTCACCATGTTGCCAGGATGGTCTCAATCTCTTGATGTTGTGATCTGTCTGCCTCAGCCTCCCAAAGTGCTGGAATTACAGGCGGGAGCCACAGCACCCGGCCATGACTGACTATTTTTCTTTCTTCTTTCTTCCTTCCATTCTTCTCTCTTTCCTCCTTTTCAATTTTTTTATTTTATTTTATTTTTTTGAGACGGAGTCTCACTCTGTTGCCCAGGCTGGAGTGCAGTGGTGCAATCCTGGCTCACTGCAACCTCTGCCTCCTGTCAAACTCCTGACCTCAGGTGATCCACCTGCCTCGGCCTCCCAAAGTGCTGGGATTACAGGCGTTAGCCACCGCGCCCCAGCCTTTCCTCCTTTTTTAAAACAAATGTGTATGTGATTACTAATTGGCCAGACACACTTTATGTATTAATTTATTTAATCCACAAAATAACCTTTTGAGATAGGCTGTTACAGTCTCCATTTCACAGATGGAGAAACTGGGGCTCAGAGAAGTTACACACTGAGTGACGGAGATAGGATTCAAACACTGCCAGTCTGGGCTCTCTCCTTCACGACTGTCCCCAACAATCAATGAAATCACCTCATTCTATGTGGTAATGCCCCATGATTCCTTTCTCAGTATTTCCCATATGTTTTATCCTCACCATGTGCAGGGCCTGTAAATCCATGGAATTCATACATTTCCAAAGCATTCACTGAGCTCCTGGTATATATACCAGATGCTAGACCAGCTGCTGGAAATAACACAAAGTCCCCACTCTCCAGGAAGGTCGCACTCAAAGGCAGAGACAAGCACGTGAACATGTCACTGGGGGTTAGACAGGAATGCTTATGGGGTCTGGTGGGAGGCAATATGGAAATGATTCATAGAGCAAGAACCACTTGAATTCAGTCTTGAAAAGAAGCTCCATTGGGAAGGTGCATTACAGACCTTGCACAATGAACCAAACCATGGAGAGGTGAACCTACACGTCAAGGTGGGAGGGTGGGTCCAGGATGAAATCAAAGAGGTAGGTGAAAAACAAATTCTCACTCATCCCAAAATAGCTGTTATTGAGCATCTGCTATGTGTTAAGCCCTAGGAGGTGGGAAGAAGGGAAGAGAGATACTAATACACTACTCATATCCCACAAAGGTGAAGAATGGCAAAGGTCTACAGACAGTGCCTTAGACATGGTAGGTACATCATAAAGATTTGTTGATTCACACTCTTCCTCCAACACCACTTTAAATCACATGACCAAGAATAGCTTTCCATAACTGACCATATAAAATCAAGATCAAATGTTTTCCAGATTCAAGGCCCCCATCATCTACTCTCTATTTGGTTCTACCTCACTTCTTCCTACTTGCCAAATGTATCTTTTTATTCCAAATACATTACAGGCAAATTAGTGGGAAATATTCACACGTTATATCTTCTTTGCACATATAATTTCCCTGGCCTTGAATGTTGATCTCCCTTATTTTCTAGCCATCTTTGTACATAACCTTTTTCAACAGTAACCAATGCAGGGATGATTTCTTTTTTCCACTCAGCTGGTTTTGGCCTTTTCCCTAAGACATCCCGTGGCACTTGTGGATTAAAGTTTCTGGCGTGTTTAGCACCAATGGATTTTGCTCTTTATGCTCCTTACAGTCATGCATGTATGAGATGGCACATAGTAGGTGCTGAAGAAACCCTTTAGTATAGTGTTACATACCATAACAAAATACTGGCTGGGTGCAGTGGCTCACGCCTGTAATCCTGGCACTTTGGGAGGCCAAGGTGAGTGGATCACTTGAGGTCAGGAGTTCGAGACCAGCCTAACCAACATGGCGAAACCCACCTCTACTAAAAATACAAAACTAGCCGGGTGTGGTGGCACACGCCTGTAATCCCAGCTACTTGGCAGGCTGAGGCAGGAGAATCACTTGAATCCAGGAGGCAGAGGTTGCAGTGAGCTGAGATTGTACCATTGCACTCCAGCCTGGACAACAAGAGCAAAACTCAAAAAAAAAAAAACCTTCCCATTATCACGCACTGTACTTTAAGATAAATATTATCAAACCTTCCCTTCCTCCCCTGAAACATAGATAATGAAATATACTGATTCATCAGCCTTGTAAATAATCCCAGTCTCCCCTAAGGAACTGCTGTGATATGATTGGAATCATCAGTCTACACTGGACGAGATGTTTCTAGAATAGTAACATTCTAGAAACACACAGAGTAAGCTCCCAATAACTATCTGTGGAAATGAATTAAAACAACCAGCCTTTTTTCCCACACCTGGTATCCACTGCATTATGCAGCAAAAACTTCCAAGAGCAAACTTTGTAAGCAGAACTTGAAGAAGAGCCCAAATCAAACATGGGGAAAGTCATTTGACCCACTTTCCATGTTGTGCTATCCTAAAAAACTTAGGCCACTTTCTTCTTCCTGGAGGTAACAATCTGTCAGTTGCTTAGGTTAGTTAGGACCATCATCCCTCTCCACCTTTAGAAGCTATTAGTGGGAACTGCCCAACACTGGCCATACAATCTGAAAATGGCATTTTCAAATAATTTATGGATAACATCCTAAAAAAGGACTGCCGATTGTCACACTCCACTCTGTGGATCTTTTCGAAAGAAAAAAAAAGTAAGCAATCAAAAATTAAGTTAGGTTTCATCCCTCAAATGATATGGAGTTACCATAAATAAAAAAACTAAATGTCACAGAGAGGATACTAACTCTGATACTCCAGTGTGTATCGAGCAAAAGTGCTTTGAAGCCAGCCAAAATCAACCCACAGATAATAAAGGAAACTTTGGAAATGTTGCCGCTCATTTGGACTTTTCTTTTCCCCTCTGACAATAGTCCACATGCTATGAATAAAATACATTAGACCATTGCGAGACCTGCCTCGGTCCATCCAATCCATGCGCCTCCCAATGCATTGAGATCTGCCGGGTGACATACGAGATCTAAAGTGGATGGATAAAAATAACCTGGTCCTCAAAGAGACATGATAAACGCCAGACAGCTGAGTCACTTTGAAGCCCATTTTGACTTTTGAAAGGGACATTCACCCTCCTGCTGCTTCTCACACATTCACATAGAACCAGGTGAAAACCACCACCAACCGCCCCGGGTGGAAGGCGGCGATCCGTCTCAGCTTCCTCCTCATTCTCCGAGGTCACGACTCGGGATTGAACTTTTAATAATTTATACTTGCGCATGTCAGTCCAAGTGACTCATTTAGAAGGGCAAGGGGGGAAAGGCTTAAGAAAACCATCGCAATCCAGTAGATCCCCTATTTCTGCTGCCCGAGTGGAGGCACCGGAAGGTTTCGTCTGACATTTTTTTTTTTTTTTTTTTTTTTGAGACGGAGTCTCGCTCTGTCGCCCAGGCTGGAGGGCAGTGGCGCGATCTCGGCCCACTACAGCCTCCTCCTTCCCGGTTCAAGCGATTCTCAAGCCTCAGCCTCCCGAGTAGCTGGGACTACAGGCTCCCGCCACCGCGCCCAGCTAATTTTTGGGGTTTTTTTAGTAGAGATGGGGTTTCGCCATATTAGCCAGGCTGGTCTCGAACTCCTGACCTCAAGCGATCCGCCCGCCTCCGCCTCTTAAAAAGTGCTGGGATTTCAGACGTGAGCCACCGCGCCTGGCCCTGACATTCTAAAGGCAAGAAAAGGAGTGGGGTGAAATGGGAACTGGTGGAAGAAAAGCTCAGAGAGCAAATCAGAATTGTCCAGGAGTGGGGATCCCTGAGCAAAGCAAGTGGTCCCAGAAAAAGAAGGGCTGTGTGTCCGGAGGTGTGGGGGGATCATCCCGTCCACCTACCCGCCCTGCGCTCTGCCCCGCGGAGGACGCAAACGATCTGCAACGTGCAGTTCGGAACAGGAACTCTTGTATTTCATCTATCTTTAAACGGCGGCGGGGCTGTGTGCAAGCTGCTGGGAATCGGGCCCTTCCAGCCTGGGGAGGCTGGCGGAGCAAAACCACCAGCACGACCCAGTCCTCGGCTGCAGTAGCCCTGGGGCGCTCACTAAGTGTCTGCCGAACTGCAGAGCTCCTGAGCCAACTCTGCCGCCCGGAGGAAGAGAAGAGGTCCCCGGCCGCCACTGCGCATCTTCTCCCCCGGCTTCACGTGCCGCAGGCCGCCGGCCCCGCGACCCTCCCCCGAGGCGCCTCACTTACGGGAGAGTCGTAGGAGAAGGCGCACTCGTTCTTGTAGACCCTGTCGCCGGACCTGGGCACGCGGATCGTGGGCATGTGGGGCACTAGCAGCTCGCCGATGTCTCCTGCAGCCATCTTCCTGCCTCCGCTGCCGCCCGGCATGCCGAACAGGGCGCCCCGGCGCTGCATGGCCTCGGCGCGCACCAGAGCCGAGCGAGCCGAGCCGGAGCCGGAGCGCGGGGTCTGCCGGCGGTGGCGGCGCCAGCGAGCGGGCTGACGGGCGGGCTGCGCGGGCAACGGCAGCCAGCCGAGCCGGGGCGGGTGGGGAGAGCGGGCCGCGGGGCGGGAGCGGGCACCGCGGGCTCGGGGCGGACTGGCGACGCTATTTTTAATCCAATGGCGAGTCTCCGGCCCAGCTGCAGCGTCAGGCGGGGCTGGGGAGCGCCAGCCGCAGCGTGCCGGGGAGGGGGCGCTGGAGAGGGGCCCTGCGCGCGGGCCGGGCGCGGCGGCGGGGGGCGGAGGGCGAACCCCTGAGGCGTCGGCGCGGGAGCTCGAGCGGGCTGGCGGCCGAACGCGGCGCGGGAGAGCCCCGGGAAAACACCACGGAGGTGTTTTCTATCCCGAATTGTTGGCTTGCAGAGGGGCAACTCCGAGGAGGCCAACACAAAGAGCAGGATTGGGGGTTTTAAAAACCGCTTGCTTTTAAAACAGCCGAAGACTAGGGCGGTGACGTCCCCGGATTGGATAGGGGCGGGACTCGATGTGCAAATCTGAAATCTAACGTGAGGCTTAAATCTAAATTTGCGCCATGCACTTCAGTGCTTCCCCACTAAGCTTCGTTCCTTACTTTAACATCCAAGGCTCAAAAATAGAGCGAATAGAATAAGATCGAGTGAGGATAGAGGGTGTGTGGGGGGGGGGCGGGGTGTGTGTGGGAGTGTGTGTGTAATAATAATACAGGTTTTCTTACATATTGGGGGAAGTCAGGGATGGTCAAGATTTTTTCAGGGCGTCGGAAGGCTTTCTATTTTTCTCTGCCTTTGGAGTATCTTCTATGTGATTCAAAGTTCTCATGTCGAACATTCAGTGGCCTGATTTGAGGATTTTGTAGGCAGTCATACATATTCCTGTCTTGATCATCAGTTCCTCAAAATAAATGATGAATGGGGTTGGGCTGGGGGGTTGATCATTTGCAAGCAGAGCATGTCTCCCAGCATACTCTCATTCTCTCCAAAAAACCCACAAGATGGATTCAATGACATTGAGGTTCTCTAACTACACCCAACATATGTATTCATGGCAGAGTATCCAGTGATCCCTGCCAGTTAATGAAACGCAGAAATAGCGAGAAATAGTGAACCAAAACGCTAATTTTTGTAAGCCTCTCCCAGATCAGATAGTCCTTAAGTTCTTTTTTTTTTCTTACTTTTTTTCTCTTTTAACTCTCCCTGGTTCTCCAGACCTATCTCAAGATTTCCATACCCTCAAGCAAGCCTGGAGCGCACCACACTTTCTTATAACTCAGCACTCCCAAATGCTATCTGTTGGAAAAGGAGAAGGAGGTGGCACTGAGCAAAAAATCAGACACTATTGTCATCTTCCTCATTGGGCAGATCCTCTCAGCGAGCTTTTGCTTTGAATTTAGTCTCATCAGCTTATTACCTTTCACGTTAATGGATGATGTTTTCTCCAATTACAGAGATAAACTTGGTTTTACAAAACTTAAAATTTAATCTTAGATTAAATGCAAATTAAATCAGTGAGACACTGTTTTTCATCCTTTGGGCTGGTAAAGATATATTGAGTTAGCATGGGTTTGGGAAGTAGACCCTCATTACATTGTTGGTGGGGATAAAAACGATAAACCTCTTTGGAAGGAAATGTAATAATACCAGTCATAACTTTATATGTGCATACTGTTTTCCCCAGCATTTCCTTGTCTAGACATTTATGCCACAGATAAATTAAGGCTGTGTAAAGATATTTGTTAGAGCACTGTTTCGAGTAACAAACGTCTGGGGAAAACCTAAAGATCCTTCTGTAGAAAGTGGTTAAAATACAGTACCATTGAAAAGAATGAAGTTGCTCTAAATGTGCTGATGTGGAACAATCTCCAAATTATTACTAGATGATAAAAGCAATTTAAGCAAACTAGTGTATAAAAGCAAGGAATACATGCAAGGCTGATAATATGCAGTAGGCATTTTGGCACATCCTATATACCATGGGCCTTCATTCCAGTTGGTTGTACCTGTGGTAAATATTTTTAATGTAGCCCCTTAAAATATACATATGTGTATGCATGCCCACTTGTTTGGCTTTAGGATGTCTCTAGAGCAATACACAAGAAACTAGTCAGGCTCTGTGGAGAAGAACCGAAAGCCTGAGGTTAAGGGAGAACTTACTACCTGGTATGGTTGGGCTGTGTCCCCACCCAAATCTCATCTTGAATTCCCACGTGTTGTGAGAGAGACCCAGTAGGTGGTAATTGAATCATGGGGGCAGGTCTTTCTCGTGCTGTTCTTGTGATAGTGAATAAGTCTCACAAGAGCTGATGGTTTTACAAACGTGAGTCTCCCTGCACAAGCTCTCTCCAGTTGTCTGCCTCCATCTGAGACGTGCCTTTCACCTTCCACTATGATTGTGAAGCCTCCCCAGCCACATGGAACTGTAAGTCCAATAAAACTTTCTTTTGTAAATTGCCGGGTCTCAGGTATGTCTTTGTCAGCAGCGTGAAAACAGATTACTACACTACCACTTTTTAGCTTTCTGTGTGATTCCATTTGTATTATGTGTAAGTATTGCTTCCCCCCCCCACCCCTTTCTTTTTGGAGATGGAGTCTCCCTCTGTCGCCCAGGCTGGACTGCAATGGCGCGCTCTCAGCTCACTGCAACCTCCGCCTCCTGGGTTGAAGCGATTCTCCCGCCTCAGCCTTCCAAGTAGCTGGGATCACAGATGCACGCCACCACGCCAGGCTAATTTTTTGTTGTTTGTTTTTTTTTTTTGTAGAGACGGGGTTTCGTCATGTTGGCCAGTCTGGTCTCCCACCTCAGCCTCCCAAAGTGCTGGGATTACAGGCCTGAGCCACCGCGCCCGGCCTCAAGTATTGCTTTAAAAGTTAATTAAAACTCAGCCATCGCTCTCCAACACCAGCGCCGCCTGTCACTCGCCACGCTCCAGCAGAAGAACGGGTCTAAGTAAGGAGGTCTCTATACCATGGCTGGTACAAAGCTGACTGCCCAAAAATCAATTGGTGGTAAAGAACCCAGGAAGCAATCCCAGCACTTTGGGAGGCCGAGGCGGGTGGATCACGAGGTCAGGAGTTCAAGACCAGCCTGGCCAAGATGGTGAAACCCTGTCCCTAGTTAAAATACAAAAAAAAAAAAAAATAGCTGGGCGCGGTGGCAGGCGCCTGGAGTCCCAGCTACTCGGGAGGCCGAGGCAGGAGACTCGCTTGAACTTGGGGGGCGGAGGTTGCAGTGAGCGAAGATCGCGCCACTGCACTCCAGCCTGGGCGACAGAGTGAGACTCCGTCTCAAACAAAAAAAAAAAACAAAAAGCAAAAAAAATAAACAAAAAAAACTCCAGGAAGCAACTAGCTACAAACGCCGCAAGAGTGCGCCCTCTACTGGACGGGTGAAGAAACCTCATCATTACAGACCTGGTACTGTGGCACTCGAAATTAGACGTTATCAGAAGTCCACTGAACTTCTGATTCGCAAACTTCCCTTCCAGTGTCTGGTGCGAGAAATTGCTCAGGACTTTAAAACAGATATGCACTTCCAGAGTGCAGCTGTTGGTGCTTTGCAGGAGGCAAGTGAGGCCTACCTGGTTGGTCTTTTTGAAGACACCAACCTGTGTGCTATCCATGCCGAACATGTAACAATTATGCCAAAAGACATCCAGCTAACACACCACATACCTGAAGAATGTGCTTAAGAATCCACTATGCTGGGCACGGTGGCTCACGCCTGTAATCCCAGCACTTTGGGAGGCCGAAGCAGGTGGATCACCTGAGGTCGGGAGTTCAAGACCAGCCTGACCAATATGGAGAAACCCTATCTCCACTAAAAATACAAAACCAGCCAGGTGTGGTGGCGCATGCCTGTAGTCCCAGCTACTCAGGAGGTTGAGGCAGGAGAATCGCTTGAACCTGGGAGGCAGAGGTTGCAGTGAGCCGAGATCGCGCCATTGCACTCTAGCCTGGGGCAAGAAAAGCGAAACCCCGTCTCAGAAAAAAAAAAAAAAAAAAGCCACTGTGATGGGAAACACTTCATTCTAACACACACACACACACACACACACACACACACACACACAAAATTTCTTTTTCCTGTTGTTGGTAGTTCTGAACGTTATCTATTTTTTTTTCCCATGGGGTCAAAACGTACCTAAGTATATATGATTGCGAGTGGAAAAATAGGGGACAGAAATCAGGTATTGGCAGTTTTTCCATTTTCATTTGTGTGTGAATTTTTAATATAAATGTGGGGACGTAAAGCATTAATGCGAGTCAAAATGTTTCAGTGAACAAGTTTCAGCAGTTTAACTTTATAATAATTATAATAAACGTGTTAAATTTTTCTGGACAATGCCAGCATTTGGATTTTTTTAAAAAACAAGTAAATTTCTTATTGACGGCAACTAAATGGTGTTTGTATCATTTTTATCATACAGTATATTCCATCACTATACTTTATGAGTTGTCCTACATGCAAGTACATGTTTTTTTGGTTTTTGTTTGTTTGTTTTGTTTTGTTTTGTTTTGTTTTTGTTTCTAAGACAGTCTCACTCTGTTGCCCAGGCTGGAGGGCAGTGGTGTGATCTCGGCTCACTGCAACCTCCGCCTCCCGAGTCCAAGCAATTCTCTGCCTCAGCCTCCTGAGTAGCTGGGATTACAGGCGCCCGCCACCATGTCCGGCTAATTTTTGTATTTTTAGTAGAAACAGGGGTTCACCATCTTGGCCAGGCTTGTCTTGAACTCCTGACCTTGTGATCCACCCACCTCGGCCTCCCAAAATGCTAGGATTACAGTCGTGAGCCACTGCAACTAGCCCATGTTTTTAAATGTTGTCTGTCTTCTGCTGTTCCTGTAACTTTGCTATTAAAATACATTAAACTATAAAAAAGTGATTAAAACTCAATTGTAAAAACACTACAAGTTCAATGACTAGTAATAGTAATAGAAATTGAAGTTGCATCACTATAAAAACGCATTCCAACTTTTTTCATATAATGGCACACGTTGAAAATGATATTTGTACAACCCACTGAAATAATCAGTCAAGGATGTGTCTTGCAGCCAGAGCCTACTAATCTGAGGACTCTGATCACCACAGGTCCCATCCACGGCCTCTCAGAGGACTGAGGAGATACCACACCTGAATCCATCTCTGTGCACCAGAATGCCAATGGCATACCAGATGGAAAGTTCTAATCAAACCAGGGAAAAATAGAAAACATCTAAAGATAGAGAAATTATTAAATTAGATACATCTACTCAAAGATGCTTATACAAACTTAAAATGATAATTATGAAAATGAATGATTTAATATGTTTATAGAATGCTGCTTAACATGCTTGCTATACTTATATAACATTATCGCAACTGGGTAAAAATAAATAGCCATTTTGACAAGACTGGAAAATTTAATAGTTATGTTTGGGATTAGGTTATAAGATTTTGTTTCTATTTTCAAAATGTTTCCAACGATATCGCATTTGTTTTGTAATATAAAAAGTTATCAGCCGGGCGCGGTGGCTCACGCCTGTAATCCAGCACTTTGAGAGGCCAAGGTGGGCGGATCACCTGAGGTCAGGAGTTCGAGACCAGCCTGACCAACAAGGTGAAAACCCATCTCTACTAAAAATACAAAAATTAGCCAGGTGTGGTGGCAGGCGCTTGTAGTGTAGTCCCAGCTACCTGGGAGGCTGAGATAGGAGAATTGCTTGAACCTGGGAGGCAGAGGTTGCAGTGAGCCATGATCGTGCCACTGCACTCAAGCCTGGGCAATGGAGCAAGACTCCATCTCAAAAAAAAAAAAAAAAAATTATCCAGACAAAAATGTTAGTAAAAGAAGCTTCACTGACGTATGACCACTGTGTTAATCATGACATTTTAGGAAAACATCTGGTTCAATTACTGGAATATTTAAACTTAATTTTGCAGATTCTACATGTGAATTTTTTTTTTTTTTTTTTTTTTTTTTTTTTTTTTTTTTTTAGAGACAGGATCTCACGCTGTTGCCCAAGCTATATATCACAGTGGCACAATCAAACCTCACTGCAGCCTCAAACTCCTGGGCTTCTGGGTTCCAGTGATCCTTCCTACCTCAGCCTCCTCAGCAACTAGGACTATAGGCACACACCACTGTACCAGGCTAATATTTTCTTTTTAGAACCAGAGTCTTGCTGTGTTGCCCAGGCTGGTTCTGAACTCCTGGGCTCATGTGATCCTCTCACCTTGGCCTCACAAACTGCTGGAATTATAGGTACAAGCCACTGTGCCCAGCCTACATATGAATTCATAACTGTTTTACTACTAGGCTAGTTTCTGTATGTGAATCCCAGTCAATGAGCAAGAGGAAAGAAATGATGGGTAAACAATTTTCCAACATAAATTCAAAGTCTTACTACAGAGGTTTTAAGAGACATGAAGACTATGAACTGACTTTTGCCACGTCGGTGTGTCAGGCCACCATGTCACTCTACTGCTCCAAACCCTCCTCTCACGATTCAGGGTGGAGCCCAGGCTACGATAGACTAAAAGATAGACTGAGGCATTCAAGGGCCTCTTCCAACCAGCAATGATCTATCTTTCAGACTTTACCTCCCACTCTTACACATCTTGTGAGCTCAGCTTACTCTTCCCTAGCCTTTATGAAAGCTCTCCCCTTTTATTTCTGTCTTCTCAAACCTTTTAAGATTTAGTGTTTTCTGGCGGGGCACATTATGGAAACTCAGTGTAGAATATTGCCAGCCTAGATGGTTTTATTTCAGGCACTCAATAAGTATCTCCCAAATGAATGACTCACATCAGTGACATTGTAATAAAATTGTTTTGCAGTCTGCATTGTGTCTTTTAGGAAAATTAATTGCTGCACAAATGTTATCCCAAGAACTGACAGAGGTTACATTAAAATGCGATGTAAATATTAGTTACTATGACTAATGTCAAAAAGGGGAATTGGGAAAATCTACAGAGAAGAAAATCTTAATTATTTTAATACATAGAATAACTCTTGATCTCAGATGTCTTCCAATAACATGCAGGGATCCTACAAAGCCATATATGGTAAGACTCACTGTGGAGGCATACTCATAAAATTTTCTATAATCGCAGGTAGCCTCTGCAAGAAGCACTGGTTACTAAGTGTAGAACACTAAGGCACTGGTTAAGAAATGTATGCCATTTTCTGTTTGAGAGAATTCTATGTACCCATGAAAATCATGTGGCATAAGAATATTTATTGACAGCCACACGGTGGCTCACACCTGTAATCCAGCACTTTGGGAGGTTGAGGCGGGTGGATCACCTGAGGTCAAGACTTCGAGACCAGCCTGGCCAACACAGTGAAACCCCGTTTCTACTAAAAATATTTTTAAAAATTGGCCAGGCGTGGTGGCACATGCCTGTATTCCCAGCTACTCAGGAGGCTGAGGCAAGAGAATCACTTGAACCCAGAAGGTATAGATCACACCATTGCACTCCAGCCTGGATGGCAGAGCAAGATTCTGTCAAAAAAAAAAAAAAATGTATTGATATGGAAAGATGATAACCATAATAAAAACTTTGAAAAAAGACTATAAATAAATATATACACTATTATCCCGCTTAAATACGTAAACATATGTCATATTTATTGCATAGATAAAAGACTAGATTGGAATAGGGTGTATGCTAGCAGTGGTTATCTCTGGGTGATAAAGTTATTTCTGTTGTTGGTTTTTTCTTTGTGCTTTTATTTGTTAACTTAGTCTTTTGCATTAAGTATCCACTTTTGTTGTTGTTTTTGAGACAGAGTCTTGCTCTGTTGCCCAGGCTGGAGTGTAGTGGCACGATCTCAGCTCCCTGCAGCCTCCGCCTCCCAGGTTCAAGCAATTCTCCTACCTCAGCCTCCCAAGTAACTGGGATTACAGGCACGCCCCACCACGCAAGGCTAATTTTTTAATACTTTTAGTAGAGACGGGGTTTCACCATGTTGGCCAGGCTGGTTTTGAACTCCTGACCTCAAGGGACCTGCCCACCTCGGCCTCCCAAAGTGCTGGGATTACAGGTGTGAGCCACCACTCCCAGTCTTTTTTCTTTGTTTGTTTTCTTTTTTCTTTTTCTGAGACAGGGTCTCACTCTGTCACCCTGGCTGGAGCACAGTGGCACAATCTCGGCTTACTACAGCTTTGACTTCTGGGCTCAAGCAATCCTCCCACCTCAGTCCCCCAAGTAGCTGGGACTTCAGGCACTCACCACCATGCCTGGCTAATTTTTGTATTTTCAGTACAGATTGGGTTTCACCATGTTGTCCAGGCTGGTCTTGAACTCCTGAGCTCAAGTGATCTGCCCTCCTTGGCCTCCCAAAGTGCTGGGATTACAGGTGTGAGCCAATCACACCCAGCTGAGTATCCACTTCTTTTTGTGAATAAGAGGGAAATGTTAACTTTATATACTGCCAGTGATCATATCAGTTTTCACTTTCATCTGCCATCTTTCTTATCTGCTTCCCTCTTTCACTGTTTATTTAAAAGTAAGCAGGTTTCTGCTATTAGGTTTATAAATGAGCCACCTAGCCACAAGGTAGGTTCACAGGAATGAACAAACTCCTTGAGCAGCTCTTAACATCAGGATGAGGTAAGCTCTTATTCAGCTTAAGAGGAAATGTGAGATGCCTGTTCACATTTTCTGGTTTCATGCTGTGAAAGACTCCCCACAGTCCTTCCAGGAGCCTGACTCATAAGATACAGAGGTAGTCAGATTGTCTTTCAGGCCCTTCTGACAGCACCATCCCTCCTCATGCCCACCACAAGTTCCATGCACACACAGGGAGTCTTGTCCTCCATTCAGGTAGAGAAGCTCAGTGTGGACACAGTAATAAAATATTAACCATGAGACCAAAGGTTGCTTTTCAGATTTCCCAGTAAATGGGTCAAAGCAAGCTATTTAAATATGATACATATTGCCTCCAAAATCCAAAGAAGCTCACCAAAGAGTTCCTCATTCTTTTTTGTTTTGTTTTTGTTTGTGAGATAGAGCCTTGCTCTGTCGCCCAGAGTGGAGTGAAATGGTGCGATCTCAGCTCACTGCAAACTCCACCTCCTGGGTTCAAGTGATTCTCCTGCCTCAGCCTCCCAAGGAGCTGGGATTACAGGCACCTGCCACCATGCCCAGCTAATTTTTGTATTTTTAATAGACATGGAGTTTCAACATGTTGGCCGTGCCGGTCTTGAACCCCTGACCTCAAGTGATCCTCCCGCCTCGGCCTCCCAAGGTGCTGGGATTACAGGTATGAGCCACCGTGCCTGGCTGAGTTCCTCATTCTTGGTGGTAAAGAGCTGAAGATGATGAACTTGACCTTGAGTAAGACAGTAAAGTTGTGCTGCATACCCTCAGGTAATGGCAAACCTGCTTATCCTAATGGGGAAAATGCTTTCCACCAGATGAGCAGTGGCAAACCGAAGGCCTGCGGGGAGATATATTAATTTGCTTCAGTGAGACCATCCCTGGGATATTAACCAAATTGAAATCACCACCTTGTTAACTTTACCATAACCCAACATCATTCTCTATTATATTTAAAGCCAAGATAGAGGGTGGGAATATAATAGAATCACGAAGTCTGTTTCTTCTGGATCTTTGGTAATGGCATAAATTCCTGCAGTTCCACTAGGATTGCAGTCTTGTTTCATATTTCTATTTTGTTAGGGACGGGGAACACCAGTTCATCCTCTTGGTCCTTCGTACTATAGTAATTACTTCACAGGTCAGGGAGCCAATGTGAAGATTCTAGAGATTATTGCAGCTATGAATTCCAATAATACTTTCAGGAACTGTGGTACAGTCACAGGATGAGCTTAGGGTCCCAGTGGGCCTACCATGAAATGAACTAGGGTCAGAACCCCATATATACTCAGCCCCCAATAAGCCTCCATGCTGGCAGATGGGAATGGCATTCCAACTGGCTCCAGTTTTGCTCTGAGCCAGTTTTGCTGTAAAAGATTTGGAGAGCACAGTCGCTAGGGGAGTGGCTGCAGAGAAGGGCAGGAGGAAGTTTCACACTGCTCATATATATTTTTGTAGATGGGAGTCTCGCTATGTTGTCCAGGCTAAAGTGCAGTGGCTATTCACAGCCTCCAACTCCTGGACCCAAGTGACCCTCCCACCTCCGCCTCCCACGTGGCTGGGACTATCAGCACACACCACCACACCCAGCTATGCAATGTCCGTATTTGATAGCTCTGCAGCATTTTTCCTCAAGGAACACTCCCTCTCCTTCAGTCAAGGAACTCTGGGTGTGCCAATTAACTCCTGGCTGTGATCACGACTATCTAGCATGGTGGCTCGATTCAGACCTCTGCTTGCTGAGCTTGGGGATGGTGGGATATGAGATCTTAGTGGTATGCCCACTGCTTGCACTCCTGGGACCCCCATGATGAACCACAGCCAGAGTTATCTGTGAATTAGCCATTCCCTGAGATTTGCTAATCACATTTAGACCGCTACCTAATATCAAAACCACCCTGGCTTTCCTCCTGGTAGTAAATCACTACCACCCACAATGTCCACCCAGGACTCCCCCCCATCCCCACAGGGATCAGAAAGCCCACATGGGTAAATCCTGTCACCAGCATTCTGGACTTGTTGGAATCATTAGTAACTTGCCTTTGAAAGATTCTAGGCTGGGCACAGTGGCTTATGCCTGTAATCCCAGCACTTTGGGAGACTGAGGCAGGCAGATCACTTGAGGTCAGGAGTTCAAGACCCGCCTGGCCAAAATGGTGAAACCCCGTCTCTACTAAAAATACATACACACAGGCCGGGCGTGGTGACTCACACCTGTAATCCCAACATTTTGGGAGGCCGAGGCGGGCGGATCACCGGAGGTCAGGAGTTCAAGACCAGCCTGGCTAACATGGTGAAACCCTGTCTCTACTAAAAATACTAAAAATTAGCCAGGCATGGTGGCACGCACCTGTAGTCCCAGCTACTCAGGAGGCTGAGGCAGAAGAATCGCTTGAACCTGTGAGGCGGAGGTTGCAGCGAGCCAAGATCATGCCACTGCACTCCAGCCTGGGCGACAGAGCGAGACTCCATCTCAAAAATAATAATAATAATAATAATAATAATAATAATAATAATACAAACACACAAAAATTAGCCAGGCATGGTGGCGGGCGCCTGTACTCCCAGCTACTTGGGAGGCTGAGGCACGAGAATCACTTTAACCCGGGAGGCGGAGGTTGCAGTGAGCCAAGGTTGTGCCACTGAACTCCAGCCTGAGCTACAGAGCAAGACTCCATCATGACGAAGAAAAAAAAAAAGATTATAGGCCCAATGAAAGTATCTCTTATAGAGCAAATTCAGCATTTCTGTCTCTTGAGTCCCTTCCCCTATGTTATGCTAAGGAATTTCTAGCCCTTTGTCATCATTTAGCAGATAGGAAATGAAAGAGCTGAAATCCAAAGCTCTAATGCCTGCCCTCAAGAAGTGTATAGTTTTATAGAAGGGCAAAGTTTAATACATGACTGTATTAGTCCATTCTCACATTGCTATAAAGAAATATCTGAGACTGGGTGATTTATAAGAAGAGGGATTTAACTGACTCACAGTTCTACAGGCTGTACAGAAAGCATGGCTGCATCTGCTTCTGGAAAGGCCTCAGGGAGCCTTTACTCATGGCAGAAGGCAAAGTGGGAGCAGGCATCTTACATGCAAAAGTGGGAGCAAGAAACAAGGTGGGGCTGGGCACGGCGGCTCATGCCTGCAATCCCAGCACTTTGGGAGGCCTAGGTGGGTAGATCACCTGAGATCAGGAGTTCGAGAACAGCCTGGCCAACATAGTGAAACCCCATTTCTACTAAAAATACAAAATTGGCCCGGCATGGTGGTGCATACCTGTAATCCCAGATACTTGGGAGACTGAGCCAGGAGAATCGCTTGAACCCAGGAGGCGGAGGTTGCAGTGAGGCAAGATCGCGCCACTGCACTCCAGCCTGGGCAACAAGAGTGAAAACTCCATCTCAAAAAAAAAAAAAAAAAAAAGGAAGGGAAAGGAAAGGAGAAGGTGCTACACGGTTTTGAACGTCCAAATCTCACAAGAACGAATTCACTATCATGAGATCATGAGGACAGTACCAGGGGGATGGTGCTAAGCCATTCATGAGAAATCTGCCCCCGCGGATCCAATCACCTCCCACCAGGCCCCACCTCCAATGCTGAGGATGACATATCAATATGAGGTTTGGGTGGTGAAACACATCCAAACCATATTAGTGACATAAATGAATAAATAAGATAAGACAGTATGGAATCAAGGCCCATGTGGTATATTACAGTGTTTATTCAAACTTAGTTATTTCTGCCTGTGCCTTCTCAGGCTTACCTATGGGCCAAGTATTTTATCCACATCAGTATCATCAAAGGTTACTCTTCCAATCTGGATTCTTGGAAACAGAAGACACATGATACCAGCAGAGCCCAGGAGATCGAAAGCTAATTCTCAGCCCTTAAGACCAAGAAACAATTGTTCATTATTGAAGCCACTGAGATGTTGGGAGTGTTTGTTACCACAGCAGAAGCTGACTAATCCAGACTAAAATGGCATTCAGGTTTTCTGCTAAACTTTATTCCTTTTTCTGTTATTTCCCTGACAAAAAGCAGTATCTTTTAAACTATTTTTAGACTGTCCCTGTTCTTTTTCTATTTTTGAAGAATATGAACAAAAAAGTTTTTGTAAACTGAACACTAGTTCACTCAAATATAACTAAATGACTCTCAAAATGTTCCACCACAGCAGTTTTAAAAACAGAAACAATAAGGCTGGGCGCGGTGGCAACGCCTGTAATCCCAGCACTTCGGGGAGTCGAGGCAGATGGATCACAAGGTCAGTAGTTCAAGACCAACCTGGCCAATATGGTGAAACCCCATCTCTACTAAAACTACAAAAATTAGCCGGGCACAGTGGCAGGTGCCTGTAATCCCAGCTACTCGGGAGGCTGAGGCAGGAGAATCACTTGAACCCAGGTAGCAGACGTTGCAGTGAGTCGAGATTGTGCCACTGCACTCCAGCCTGGGCGACAGAGTGAGACTCCATCTCAAAAAAAAAAAACAGAAACAATATGAAAAAATCAAGTCATAACAAAAGTTACAAGGAATAAATCATACCAATCATCCAAGATTTTTGTATTCAGAATTACCACTGTTAATAATCCACGAACAGCCAGGTATGGTTGTGTGCCTCTGTAGTCCCGGCTGCTTGGGAGGCTGAGGTGGGAGAATCTCGAGTCCAGTAGTTCTTGACTGTAGTGTGCTGTGGTCACGCCACTGGACCATAGCATACTACACTCCAGCCTGAGCAACATATCAAGACCCCATCTCTAAAAAATAAAAATAAAAAATAAACGTGAATACTACGTGAACTTGATTCCGGATACAGTGTCTCTCTATGTGTATCTATGGATAGAAAGGTAGATGGATGGTTGGATGGCTAAAAAGAAATGGGAGCATGCAATACTTGAAGCCAGATTGATTTTTCTACCTTATAAATGATGTGATTTTTCTGCTTAGAAATTTTCCCCCTCATCCCCATTTTTAAGCTCTAAAATGCAATCATTTAACCAAGATATGTCTTAGTGTCTATTGTTTCAATGTTTCTGGCTGGGTGCGGTGGCTCACGCCTGTAATCCCAGCACTTTGGGAGGCCGAGGTGGGCGGATCACGAGGTCAGGAGATCGAGACCATCATGGCTAACACGGTGAAACCCCGTCTCTACTAAAATACAAAAAATTAGCAGGGCATGTTGGCACGCACCTGTAGTCCCAGCTACTCAGGAGGCTGAGGCAGGAGAATCGCTTGAACCCGTGAAGTGGAGGTTGCAGTGAGCCAAGATCGCACCACCGCACTCCAGCCTGGGTGACAGAGCGACACCCCGTCTCAAAAAAGAAAAAAGAAAGCCTGAGGCGCATGGGCCTGTTTAAAATTGGAGACAATGTGGAATACAGCAAACCTATACTACTGAACATGTTGACTGCTGTCTCTATCTTCTTCAGTTCCATCACCTAAAAGGTGTTGGACAAAGGCTGTGTCTCCAACTGCAGAGTGCTTTAAAAAAAGGTTTTTGGGGGCTGGGCACGGTGGCTCATGCTTGTAATCCTAGCACTTTGGGAGGCCAAGGTGGTCAGATCACTTGAGCAAGAATGTCAAGGCGGGAGGATCACTTGAGCCCAGGAGTTCAAGACCAGCCTGGCCAACATGGTGAAACCCCATCTCTACTAAAATACAAAAAGTAGCTGGGCATGGTGGTGCATGCCTATAATCCGCGCTACTCAGGAGGCTGAGGCAGAAGAATCGCTTGAACCTGGGAGGTGGAGTTTGCAGTGAACCAATATCATGCCACTGCACTCCAGCCTGGGCAATAGAGCGAGACTCCGTCTCAAAAAAAAAAAAAAAGGTTTTCTTGAGTTAGGATCTTGCTGTGTCACCAGGCTGGATGTCAATGGTGCAATCACAGCCCACTGCAGCCTCAGTCTTCCGAGCTCAAGCATTCCTCCCTTCTCAGCCTCCCAGGTAGCAGCTACCATGGCTGGCTAATTTTTTTTTTTTTTTTTGAGGTGAGGTCTCGAAATGTTGCCCAGGCTGGTCTCAAACTCCTGGGCTCAAGTGATCCTCCCGCCTTGACATTCTTGCTTGCTGTAGGGAATCCATGATGCTATGATTATCGTGTTTAAAGAAATCAAAGACAACTTCAAAATACCTAAAAGGGGCTGGGCTCAGTGGCTCACGCCTGTAATCCCAGCACTTTGGGAGGCCGAAGCGGGCAGATCACTTGAGGCCAGGAGTTCGAGACCAGCCTGGCCAACATGGTGAAACTGCATCTCTACTAAAATACAAAAATGAGTTGGGCGTGGTGTTGCACACCTATAATCCCAGCTACTCAGGAGGCTGAAGTAGGGGAATCACTTGAACCTGGGAGGCGGAGGTTGCAGTGAACCAACATCATGCCATTGCACTCCACTCTGGGTGACAGAGCGAGACTTTGTCTCAAAAAAAAAAAAGGAACTGAAGGCTACTTTCTGAATAATTTCGTATTGTTGGCATTAATTACCTTTTATTACAATTTAATGAGTACATCAAGCAATTTCATAAACAGAGTCAAATTGCCAAGATCTGGAATACTGAGCAAAGTTGTAAGGTCTGTGCTGAATGGGAAATGCTTTTTGAGACTGGCATTGCTCAAAAGACTTTGAGGGTGTTGAAAGAAACTGTCATAAAATCCTACCATCCGTCTGACAAGACAGGAAGTCTTTAAGACTTTAGGACTGGCCGGGCACAGTGGCTCACGCCTGTAATCCCAGCACTTTGAAAGGCTAAGGCAGGTGGATCACCTGAGGTCAGGAGTTTGAGACCAGCCTGGCCATCATGATGAAACCCCATCTCTACTGAAAATACAAAAAATTAGCCGGGCGTGGTGGCGCATGCCTGTAATCCCAGCTACTCGGGAGGCTGAGGCAGGAGAATTGCTTGAACTTGGGAGGCGGAGGTTGCAGTGAGCTGAGATGGCGCCATTGCACTCCAGCCTGGGCAACTCCGTCACAAAACAAACAAACAAACAAACAAACAACAACAACAACAAAAACCGACTTTAGGGCCTGAGAAAATCTAAGAAAATTGATGCCCTCTCATGCTGTCCCATGGGAGTGTGAATTGTTACAATGTTCCAGGAGGGCAACCTTGAAACATGCATCAACAGCCTAAAAACACTCTTTGACTAAATGTTTTTCTTCTAGCAATTTATACTAAGGAACCAATAAGGATGCATACAAATTTGTAGCTATGAGATTAGAAATAAAATAAATATCAGAAAAGGGGTGGAGGGGTGATTTTTAAAGACATTATGTACTTCCAAAGGAAAGGAGGAAAGCACTGGGCACTTAGGGGACAGAGGTACCAAGTGAGAGTCACTTTACAACATGCCAAGACCTAATTCTCTCACTTCTTTCCTAAGACTAATCAGCTTTTTATTTATTTTCTATTCTTTTTAAAAATATGGGCTGGGCACAGTGGCTCATGCCTGTAATCCCAACACTTTGGGAGGCTGAGGCAGCTGGATCACTTGAGCCCAGGAGTTTGAGACCAGCCTGGCCAACATGGTGAAACCCTGTCTCCACTAAAAATACAAAAAATTAGAAGACATGGTGGCACTCGAGTAGCTCACCAGCTACTCGAGAGGCTAAGGCAGGAGAATCGCTTGAACCCAGGAGGCGGAGGTTGCAGTGAGCCGAGATCGTACCACTGCACTCCAGCCTGGGCAACAGAGCAAAAACTCTGCCTCAATAAATAAATAATAAATAAATCATAAAAATATGGTATAACCTTTATTAGATGTAACTTTAGGGTACTTACTTTATTTAAACTTTCTGAGCATCAGTTTTCTTATTTAGGTGAGGATAGTGATATCTACACTGAAGCCTATTCTAAAGAAATAAATGGCCAGGCGTGGTGGCTCATGCCTGTAATCCCAGCACTTTGGGAGGCTGAGGCCGGCGTATCACGAGGTCAGGAGATCAAGACCATCCTGGCCAACATGTGAAACCCCATCTCTACTAAAAATACAAAAATTAGCTGGGCGTGGCGGTTCATGCCTGTAATCCCAGTTACTCGGGAGGCTGAGGCAGGAGAATCGCTTGAACCAGGGAGTCGGAGGTTACAGTGAGCTGAAATCGTGCCACTGCAATCCAGCCTGGCAACAGAGCGAGATTCTGTCTCAAAAAAAAAAAAAAAAAAAAAAGAAAGAAATAAGATAAAATATACAAAGAGTTTAGTTCATGTTTGCTGCATATTGGACTCAATAAATAATAGCTAGTTTTTATTTTTTGAGGCAAGATTACGGCTCACTGCAACCTTAACCTCCTGGGCCCAAGGGGTCCTCCCACCTCAGCCTCTCAGGTAGCTGGAACTACAGGTGTGAGCCACCACCCTGGGCTAAGTTTTCGGTTTGTATTTTTTACAGAGATGGGGTTTTGCCATGTTGCCCAGGCTGCTCTCAAAGACCTGGGCTCAATCAATTCACCCGCCTCAGCCTCCCAAAGTGCTGGGATTACAAGCATGAGCCACTGCGCCCAGCCTGATAGCTAGTTTTAATTTATTTAAAAAGCAATGTATGCCGGGCACGCTGGCTCACACCTGTAATCCCAGCACTTTGGGAGGCCAAGGGGGGTGGATCATGAGGTCAAGAGATCAAGACCATCCTGGCCAACATGGTGAAACCCCGTCTCTACTAAAAATACAAAAATTAGCTGGGCACGGTGGCGTGTGCCCGTAGTCCCAGCTACTCGGTAGGCTGAGGCAGGAGAATCGCTTGAACCCGGGAGGCGGAGCTTGCAGTGAGCCGAGATCCCGCCACTGCACTCCAGCCTGGCAACAGAGTGAGACTCCGTCTCAAAAAAAAAAAAAAAAAAAAAAAAAAGGCAATGTAAAAAGCAATAAAATAACATCACAGGATGTTGCATGTTTGAGGACAAAAGAATTCCTCCTCCCTCAGGCAACCATTTTATCTTTTTGTTTCACTTTTAGGTTTTTTTCATGTTTGCAATTATGGTATACATATATTTATTTTTAATTATTAATATATTTTTTAATGTTAAATATGAATGTAATTTCAAACTTACAAAAAGTTGCAAAATAAAAATAGTACAAGGAACACCTCCATGTCCTTTACCCAGATTATCTATAAACCTTTTACTTCATCTGCTTTTACTTGCATTCTGGGTGTGTGTGCGTGTGTGTGTGTGACTATATATTGTATATACACCGTGTGTGTGTATAGTATTGGCCCGCCAGGGCTGCCCTAACAAAGTACCACAGACTGAATGGCTTAAACAGCAAAACTTATTTTCTCGCAATTCTGGAGGCCAGAAGTCTAAGACCAAGGTGTCAAAAGGGTTGTTTTTTTCTGAGGCCTCTTTCCTTGGCTTGTAAATGGCTATCTTCTCCTTCTGTCTTCACAGGGTCTGTCCTCTTTGTGTGTCTGTTACCTCTTCATAAAAGGGGACCAGTCATAGTGGGTTGGAGTAGGACCACCCTAATGATGTCATTTTAACCTAACTAACTCTTTAAAGATTCTACCTCCAAATACAGTCACATTCTAAGGTACTAGGGGTTAGAACTTCAACATATGATTTTTGAGGGGGACACGATTCAGCCCATAACACATTTATACATATGTATGCATGTGTGTGTATTTTTTAATATATATATGCATTAACACACCCATATATATGTATATAATATTTTTCTGAACCATTTTGAGGGTGTCACATACATCATGACCCTTTAGCCCGAAATATATTTCAGTATCTATTTTCTGAGAATAAGGATATAAGGATATGCTTTTTTTTTTTTTGATGGAGTTTCACTCTTGTTGCCCAGGCTGGAGTGCAATGGCTTGATCTCAGCTCACTGCAACCTCTGCCTTCCAGGTTCAAGTGATTCTCCTGCCTCAGCCTCCTGAGTAGCTAGGATTATAGGCATATGACACCACGCCTGGCTAATTTTTGTATTTTTAGTAGAGATGGGGTTTCACCATGTTGGCCAGGCTGGTCTCGAACTCCAGACCTCAGGTGATCCCCCCATCTCGGCCTCCCAAAGTGCTGGGATTAAAGGCGTGAGCCACCGCGCCAGGCCAGGATATTCTCTTATATAACCACAGTACACTATCAACTCCTACATTCACTCTGATATAATACTTTTATCTAACCCACCTTCCATACTCCACTTTTTGTCAGTTGATCTAATAATATGCTGTATAACATGTCTCTCACTCTACTACAAGATTCAGTGTAGTGTCAGGTGTTGCATTTACTTGCATGTCTTTTTATCCTCTTTTTATTTGGAAGATTTCCACAGCCTTTCTTTGTCTTTCCTGATATTCACTTTTTTGTTTGTTTGTTTTTGTTTGTTTGTTTGTTTTTGAGATGGAGTCTCACTCTGTCACCCAGGCTGGAGTGCAGTGGCGCGATCTTGGCTCACTGCAACCTCCGACTCCCTGGTTTAAGCGATTCTCCTACCTCAGCCTCCTGAATAGCTGGGACTACAGGTGCTCACCACCATGCCAGACTAATTTTTGTATTTTTAGTAGAGACTGAGTTTCACTATATTGGCCAGGCTAGTCTCGAACTCCTAACCTTGTGACCCCCCCCCGCTGCCTCGGCCTCCCAAAGTGCTGAGATTACAGGTGTGAGCCACCGTGCCTGGCCTTCACTTTTTTTTTAAGAGGCAGGGTCTCGCGTTGTTACCCAGGCTGGAGTGCAGTGGCATGATTATAGCTCACTGAAGCCTCAAACTCCTGAACTCAAGTGATCCTCCCCCTCAGCCTCCAGAGTAGCTAGTGATACAGAAGCTAAAAAGAAATTATTTAGGCAGATAGTGAAGGTAAGCAAGTTCTCAGCACGGCTTTCCTTTTAACAAAAAGCAGCCCCTAAATAATTTCTTTTCTAACAAAGAACAGCCTGTAAAATTGAGCTGCACACATGGATAAGCAAGCTGGAAGCAAGCTGGAAGTTTACACAGGTGAATGCCGGTAGCTGTGCCAATAGAAAAGGGCTACCTGGAAGTCAGGATGTTCCACATGGAGGCTCCGTCTTCCCTTTTCTTTGTCACCACATGTACAGTAAAGGAACGGTCAGCATGGCACCGGCCAGGTAGAGAATCCGTATGCATAATAAAAGATTATGGTGGCGTGGCCAGCTTCTTTGCGTTATGTAAATGGCACACCTGATCTAAGCAATCTTTTGGGCCCTATGTAAATCAGACACCACCTCCTCAAGCTAGTCTATAAAACCCTGTGCATTTCACCACAGACCCAGGAGATGTGCTCTTGGGAGCCCCTCTCTCTGCAGGAGAGAGCTTTTCTCTTTCTTTCACCTATTAAACCTCCACTCTTAACCTCATTCCTTGTGTGTCTGCATCCTTGATTTCCTTGGTGTGAGGCAACCTCAGACATTATCCCAGATGAACAACAACGCTTCACTAGGACCACAGGTGATAGTTTTTAAAATTCTTTTTGTAGGGATGGGGTCTTGCTCACTATGTTACCTAAGCTTGTCTTGAACTCCTGGCCTCAAGCCAGGAGTTCCACCTTTGCCTCCAAACTGCTGTCCTGGGATTACAGGCATGAGCCACCACACCTGGATTATATTCCTTTTTTTTTTTTTTTTTTTTGACATGGAGTTTTGCTTTTCTTGCCCAGGCTGGAGTGCAATTGCACAATCTCAGCTCACTGCAACCTCCGCTTCCTGGGTTCAAGCGATTCTCCTGCCTCAGCCTCCCGACTAGCTGGAATTACAGTCATGTGCCACCACGCCTGGCTAATTTTGTATTTTTAGTAGGGACGGGGTTTCTCCATGTTGGTCAGGCTGGTCTCGAACTCCCTAACTCAGGTGATCTGTCCGCCTCATTCTCCAAAGTGCTGGGATTATAGGCGTGAGCCCACGCCCAGCCTATATTCAGATTTTTAATGAACACAGTCCACACTCACTGTTTTCAAAATAAAGTGTTTATTTTTTGTTTGTTTGTTCAATGTTTCTTTGTGATTGCATTTAGTCTGAAGTCTGTTCAACTTACACCATGTCTTTTTATAATGCCGGGCTCCTGTAGAATTGCAGAAAAGAAAAAAGATTATTTAAAGATAACCCAAAACCTGGCTGGGCGCAGTGGCTCACGCCTGTAATCCCAGCACTTTGGGAGGTGGGCGGATCACCTGAGGTCAGGAGTTGGAAACCGGTCTGGACAACATGGCGAAACCCCATCTCTACTAAAAATACAAAAATTAAATGGGCCTGGTGGTGCACGCCTGCAATCCCAGCTACTCCAGAGGCTGAGGCACGAAGATAACTTGAACCTGGGATGTGGAGGTTGCAGTAAGCCAAGATCGTGCCACTGCACTCTGGTCTGGGTGACAGAGAGAGACTCTGTCTAAAAAATAAAAATAAAAAAGAATAAAGATAACCCCAAACCATGTTAATCCCATATATCATCCACTCAACAGATCTTTACTCAGTGTCTACTGTGTTCCAGAGGGTATGAAATGAGCTGGGGATAATAAGATGAATAAGCATGGCACCTTTTCTAAAGGAGCTGTCAGGTCAGTAAGACCTGATGATTTGTATACAGCCTAATACAACAGAAAATGTCATAACGATTTTTTAAAATGCCATCCTATGGAAGAATTCAGGATGGCACGCGTTCACCTTTGCCTTCATAAAGGAGGTAGCTTCTGAGCTAAGACTTGAAGAATGAGAATATGATCAGTCATTCAAATGGCAGATGAGATGGCAGATGTGACAATGTGGCTTATTCTGGGAAGAGCAAGTTGCTTAGTAAGTTTATGGGCCAGAGTGATGTGAGAACTTGTAGGGGGTAAGATTAGACAGTGTTCAGCAGGGCGCGGTGGCTCACACCTGTAATCCCGTGCTTTGGGAGGCTGAGGCAGTTGGATCACTGTAGGTCAGGAGTTCAAGACCAGCCTGGCCAACATGACAAAACCCCATTTCTACTAAAAATACAAAAATTAGCCAGGCACGGTGGCGGGCACCTGTAGTCCCAGCTACTCAGGAGGCTGACGCAGGAGAATCGCTTGAACCCAGAAGGCGGAGGTTATGGTGAGCCGAGATCACGCCACAGCACTCCAGCCTGGGTGACAGAATGAGACTCCCATCTCAAAAAAAAAAAAAAAAAAGATTAGACAGTGTTTCAGGCCACTACCTGAAGGCCATTAAAGATCAGAGGGTGTGATTAGATTTAAAAATTAGAAAGATCACTTTGGGTAACTATGGGGAAAGGTTTGCAGTAAGGGGAAACTGGAAGGAAGGATACCAATATAATTTAGTTGAGTAACAGGGATCTATACCAGATGAGCAAGGATATAAAGAGCTAATTAGAAGCAGAATGGAATGAGAGTCCACTCTTTGAAGACAACTTCAAATCCTTCCAGCTTCCATGCTCAATTTTGCATAATACACCAGTTCTTCAATCTAAATGTCACACTTCCCCACTTCATGTCCTCCCCTAAGAAGATTATTTCCTGGTTCATTGTGTCAGACCCTCTCCTTAATGCCATAGGTTTCCTTTCCCCATGGTCCTTCCATTGCCCCTGTCCAAGCAACCTCCATCCTCCAACATCTACCTTCCCTGCACATGCACTCAGGCTACTAAGTGCTGCCAAAAGAGGCCACCAACTTCACAGGTAGTGCCACAATGAATAAATGGTCGCCAATCTCAAATGGGCTCTCGATGATGCTTAGTCAAAAGACCGCTTTCCCCATGTTATCTCACTCTCCTATTCTCTGCAACTACTTTCTTTTCTCAGTTTTCTCAAAGTCCCACTTCCCCTTACCCTCTCAGCAGATGACCTTTCCTCTTGCACCAGCAAAAAAGAGAAATTATCAGGTAAGAACTATGCCAGCCTCCTACCACCAAACCTACTGCCTAATCTTTCCCTTCACCTCCCTAGGATCTCCTTTCCTCCTGCCTTCCCAGATATCTCAGCCCATCAAGTGCTCCTTTTTTTTTTATCTCTATCTTCAACCTCTCCCTCTCTACTACCCCTTCTGCTCAGCATTTAATATATGGAAGCCTCTCCCCACAAACTGTCCATTGACTAGCTCCTCCATGTGCTGTTAAATTTACCTACCTCTTTTCTCCTCTGCACTGCCAAATGTCTTGAAGTTGCCTCCCTTCCATCACTCCCTGTCTTCCTCAGCCTAAACTGGCTTCTGTTCCACTCAACCATAGCATCTGTTTCCATTGAGGTCACGAATGGCCCCCGGGTTGCTAAATCAACTCTTTTAATCTTTTAGTCCTTACTTTTCCCTCTCAAAACACTTTCTTCTCTTAGCTTCTGTGACACCACCTTCTCATTTTCTTTTGCCATGAATATTACTGTCTCCCAGGACTCTGTCCTAGGTCCTTTTATCTCCCTACACTATATGGGAGAGAAGGTCTGCAGGGATCTGGAGCACCTCAAAATCAAATCCAAAACTGAACTCGTTTTCTGTATCAAAACTGTTTCTCCTATCAATCCTCCCCATTTCAGCAAACAGCAGCAATACCCCATTGGTTAATCCAGAAATAGGATTTATGCTTCACTCCTTATTTCCATTTCCCAAAACACTCAGTTGATTCACCAAGTCTTGTTAATTCTATCACCTCAATATCATTCAATTTCTTACATTTGTTTTCATCCATCCCCATTGCTACTGGCCTCGCCGTGTGATCACCATCTCTCACTTGGATGATCAGAACAACTTTCCAACTGGTTTTCCCTGCATTTATGTCAGTTTTTCTCAGTCATTTTTTCCACTATCACCCCCTATGGAGCATGTTAGATTTTTTTCCCCAAATTGTTCCTTCCCCCACCATAAAATTTTAATACCACAAATGTACTATATATCTGCTCATGTATGTATAGCTATGCTTTGTACATAAAAAAGCAAGATCTTTTTATCCCCCAAGAACCAATTTTTGTCCCCTTTAAGGATAATATTGATTCCATTGAGAATGAATAATTTACACTCACTATCTTTAATTTGTTCTCCGCCATGTAGCCAGCGTGATCTTTAAAAAACAAATCCAATCATGTCATTTCCCCATTTAAAACACTTCAATGACATCCCATGGTCCTTAGGATGAGATCCAAATCTTCACCGAGAGCTGCAATAGTGCAAATAATCTCATCCGCACTCTCACCTCACTCACTCATGCCCTATATTTCAGGCTTCTCCAACCGGTTTTCATTTCAATTTTCTCTTGCCTCTTATTTTCTCTACTTGGATTATAGTATTCTTCCCCTCCCTCCATGCATCCTCGGGTTACAGCTCACAGTCATTCCAGTACCCCTTGGGCTACCTTGGGATCCCATAGCTTACTCCAAGTACCTTTTTCTTTCCCTTGACCAATATTGAACATGTTTAACTATTCGAACTTTTAAAAAGTTAGCATAAGAATCAATATAAACACATATATTAGCTTTAGTTGACACTTTTTTTTCCCCAAGAAACACTTTACAACTTAAGAAAGAAAAAAAAGGTCAATCCCATTTTATTTTACTTTTTTTTTTTTTTTTTTGAGACAGTCTCGCTCTGTCACTCAGGCTGCAGTTCAGTGGCATGATCTTGGCTTACTGCAACTTCTGCCTCCCAAGTTGAAGCGATTCTTTTGCCTCAGCCTCCTGAGTAGCTGGAATTACAGGTGTATGCTACTAGGTTCGGCTAATTTTTTGTATTTTTAGTAGAGACAGGGTTTCACCATGTTGGCCAGGCTGGCATTGAACTCCTGACCTCAAGCAATCCTCCTGCCTCATCCTCCCAAAGTACTGGGATTACAGGCGTAAGCCACGCACTCCGCCACAAAAGCCGATCCCATTTTTTATACATGATCCCAGCTGTGTTAAATAAAGCCTAGAGGAAACTTCTGAAATGTCTTTATGAACATTAGGATTATCAGTATTTATTGTATATTTTCCATATTTTTTATTCTAAGCTTTTCTTACATTTATAATAGTAGAAAGGCGAAAATAAAGTAAAAGCTACAACTGTCAAAAAACACCCTGTAGGCTATTTTTTTAAGGTGAATATATCAACGTATATAAATCTAGGATCATTTACTATCACCATGTACGAGAGCTATCTGCTTCAATTCTCTTTATCCCTCTTCTACAAACTGGTTTGCATAAGCAGGGGCTTTAGAGAAAATATGCCCTTCTCCCAAATCCTTTGGCAGAATTATGGGGTGGTAATTAGATTGCATAGGGAAATCTAAAAACAAAACAAACTAACAACAACATAAACCTAGGAATGAATTTATCCAAAGAAGTGAAAGATCTCTACAAGGAACACTATACAACACTAATTAAAGAAATTGAAGAGGGCACCAAAAAATGGAAAGGTAGATATCCCATACTCGTGGATTGGAATAATCAACATTGTTAAAATGTCTGTACTACCCAAAGGAATCTACAGATTCAATACAATCCTTATCACAATACCAGTGACATTCTTCACAAAAATAGAAAAAAAAAATTCTAAGATGTATATGGAACTACAAAAGATCCCACATAGCTGCCAGTGTCTTCAACAAATTGTGCTGGGAAAACTGGATATCCATATGCAGAAGAATGAAACTAGATCCCCATCTTTCACTATATATAAAAATCAACTCGAAATGGATTAAAGATTAAATGTAAGACCTGAAACTATAAAACTATTAAAAGAAAACATTGGGGAAATGATAGAGGACATCAGTCTGGGCAAAGTTTTTTTGGGTAAGATCTCAAAAGCACAGGCAACAAAAACATAGAAAGACAAATGGGATTATGTTGAGCTACAAAACCTTCTGTAGAGCAAAGGAAGCAATTAAAAAAGTGAAGAGACAACCTACAGAGTAGGAGAAAATATCTGCAAACTATCCATATGACAGAGTTTAGATATTCGTCCCCCCAACTCTCATGTTGAAATGTGATTCCCAGTGTTGGACTTGGGGCCTGGTGGGAGGTGATTGGATCATGATGGCAAATTTCTCACGAATCGTTTAGCACCATCCCGTTGATGCTGTCCTCACAATGTTGCAGGATTTTTAAGGAATCAGAGAGACCGATGGGGTTCAGGAGGATATTTATTATTTAGGTGCACTGGCCCAGTCAGATTAACATCCAAAGGACTGAGCCCTGAACAAAGAGTCAAGTTAGCTTTTAAGCATTTCGTGGGGCAGGGGGAGATCTGTGCAGGGGGAAGCATATTACAGAAGCAAGAAACAAAGACAGTTATTCAGTCAAGACATGCATTACATCATTTCTTACTTTTCAAGGAAAAACATGTTTTGCGACTTGAGTTTATCTGTCTAGTGACCTTGCAGCTGCACAGCTAGGGAAACAGGGTCTTCACAATGCCTGGGAAGGGAGGAGAGCTAACACTCACTAGCCACCAGAAAAACAGGCAGTTAATTTTTAAAGGACTCCAGCTCTTTCTCTTTCTCAGGGGGAACTGGGTTTTCTTACGTACAACTGAGTTTCTGCTTACACACTCTTTGATTTCTTTTAATTCCTTTTCTAACAACAATGAGTTCGTGAGAGATCTGGTTGTTTAAAACAGTGTGTGGCACCTCCTCCACCTCTCTCTCTTGCTCTCTTGCCATGTGATGTGCCTGCTCCTGCTTTGCTTTCTGCTATGAGTGAAAGTTCCTTGAGGCCTCCCCAGAAGCCAAGCAATGCTGGTGCCATGCTTCCTGTACAGTCTGCAGAATTATGAGCCATTTACACCTTTTTTCTTTATAAATTACCCAGACTCAGGATTTTCTTTATAGCAACACAAGAATGGCCTAACACACCATCTAACAAGGGATTCATAACCAGAATATATAAGGAACTCAAACAATTCAATAGCAAAAAACCCATAACCTGATTAAAAAATGGACAGGCTGGGCACAGTGGCTCACACCTGTAATCCCAGCACTTTGGGAGACCAAGGTGGGTGGATCACAAGGTCAGAAGTTCAAGACCACCCTGGCCAACATGGTGAAACCCCCTCTCTACTAAAAATACAAAAAATTTAGCTGGGTGTGGTGGTGCACACCTGTAATCCCAGCTACTCAGGAGGCTGAGGCAGGAGAATTGCTTGAACCTGGGAGGCGGAGGTTGCACTGAGTCGAGATCGCACCACTGCACTCCAGCCTGGGTGACACAGCAAGACTCCATCTCAAAAAAATAAAATGGACAAAAAGGCCAGGCATACCTAAAGTCCCTGCACTTTGAAAGGCCAAGGTGAGCGGATCACTTGAGCACAGGAGTTCAAGACCAGCCTGGGCAACATGATGAAACCCAGTCGCTACAAAAAATACAAAAAAATTAGCTGAGCATGGTGGCACTCGCCTTTGGTCCTAGCTATTTGGGTCATCCTGAGGTGGAATGATCACTTGAGCCCAGGATGCGGAAGCCCAGATCACCTCCAGCCTGGGTGACCCCAATTCAAAAAAAAAAAAAAATTTAAAAAAAGGGCAAGAGATCTGTATAGACATTTCTCAAAGGAAGACATATGAATGGCCATTAGATATGTGAAAAAATGCTCAACCATAATTAGGGAAATGTAAACCAATACCACATTAAGATATCTCACCCCAGTTAAAATGTTCATTTAAAAAAAAGAAAAAATAACAAATGCTTGTGAGGATGTGGAGAAAGGGGTAGGAATGTACAGTAGTACAACCACTATGAAGAACACCATGAAGGTTCCTCAAGAAACTACACATAGAATTATCATACAATCCAGCAATTCCTTTGCAACCTGTGTCCATCAACAGATAAATGGATATAGAAAATGTGGTATGTATGGACAATATTATGAAGAAGAATGGGATTCTGTCATTTGTAGCAACATGGATGGAACTGGAGGTCATTAATGTAAGTGAAATAAGCCAAGCCTAGAAAGACAAATATTGAATGTTCTCACTCATACGTGGGAGATTAAAAAATGGGTCTCATGGAGGCAGAGTAGAAAGGTGGTTACAAGGCTGGGAAGGGAAGGGCAGAGTAGGAAATTCAGAAAAGTTAGTTAATGGTTACAAGAATACATTTAGATACAAGGAATAAGTTCTAGTGTTTGATAGTACAGTAGGTAAATTATAGTTAACAATAACATATAATATACTTATATATACTTCTAACTTGCTATATCTTATTTTGAAATATATAACTATATTTTGAAATATATGTATATTCAAATACCCTGATTTGACCATTATACATTGCATACATGTATCAAAATAGCACAAGTACATTATCAATAAAAATAATAAAGTTATTTGTTGAATGAATGGCCTGTGGCTTTTCAATTCACTTGTGTGTTTAGGCAGCAAAAAATTATTTCTCCATTTGGCCTTAAGTGGAGACCCACTGGCCTGAATCTTAGGAAGCCTGGATTCATTTTTATTTTTATGAAGAATGTAAAACATACTTCTAAGATGAGATGCATTGATAAGCTGTTACAGGTTTGAAAATCCTGAATGTTTATGGTAAAAAGCCATTTTGGAAGTTGAAGTGTAAATGTTTTAAATGTTTATTTTTGTAAATACTGAGTTTGTGTTTAACATCTGAGCCTCAGGTTTCTAATGTGTAAAACTTAAGAGAGTAATACTACCTCTTGTCATTTTGAAAATAATGTTGGGTGCAGTGGCTCAGGCCTGTAATCAGCACTTTGGGAAGTGGAGACAGGCCAATCACCTGAGGTCAGAAGTTCAAGACCAGCCTGGCCAACACAGCGAAACAGTCTTTACTGAAAAATACAAAAATTAGCCGGGTGTGGTGGTGGGTGCCTGTAATCCCAGCTACTTGGGAGGCTGAGACAAGAATTGCTTGAACCCGGGAGGCGGAGGTTGCAGCCGAGATCGCGGCACTGCACTCTAGCCTGGGTGACAGTGCAAGACTTCGTCAAAAAAAAAAAAAAAAAAAAAAAAGAAAATAATGTTAAAAAATGCAGTTATTTAATATAGTGTCTAGCAGACAATAAATGCTTAATAAATGACAGTCATTTTTAGCTTTTATTCACATTTTATAATCTCTGCAGGAATCACATTACCTAGTGCAACTACTTCCCCAAAAAAGGACTCTAAGGGATCCCAGAGATTGCATCTAGGAAAAGAGCGTGTGTGTGTGTGTGTGTGTGTGTGTACGTGTCTGTGTGTATGTGTGTAGTTTAAAAAAGAACAATACATGGCAAAAAAAAAAAAAACATGAAAGCATTATAAACTTTAAAATTTGTTTACTGAGAATCTGTTTATTAAGGAGTTAACATTTTAGAGTTGGTTCAATACTTTATGGAACTTAAAATCCTGAGTTGCCCCTCAATAATACAGACATCTACAGTACAGGCATTTGTACAAAATACTATAATTACTGGTGCTTAACATTATTAGACTTCTTTTCTATAACTTCCATTTGTCAGGTACATAAAACACCAACCTTTCAAAGTTGCTACAATTTTAGGAGTTCACAAATTCCTATTTCTCCAGTTTTTATTAGTACATTTTAAACCTTCTTTGGGGACTGGAAGCCAAACTCCTCAAACAAAAGCCTCAATGTGAACCAACACTGAGAGACAGTAATGTCAGAAGCTCTTTTGTTTTTCACGGAGAGCAAAAATACAGAATATATTTATTAATTTATTTTCCAATAAAGAGAATATACTTTGTATTTGGAGAAAAAAATGCTTAATTGTCAGGAGTTGCTTTCGGAGAATGATCAATAAGTTCCTTGTCAATTGTCTCATAGTAATACCAGGGTCCATCTCCTCTCACATGCATCAATTTTCGTACTTCCAGCTCCTTTACCCTGTAACAAATGGAACAGCAATATTGAGATTCCAGCACTTCCAATTATAAATTTAATGAGCCATTTCCATAAAGGACAATCACTGGAGTCTGCTTTTATGTAAAGTATAATGTTCCTCCACAGACCCTTATGTAGGCATACATCTGGTATATATCTATAAGCAAAATTTGGGACTTATTTTTGACTTTTATTATGTTGCTTATATAGATAGCTATCAAACAGTTTTTTTGTTGTTTTTGTTTTTTTGAGACGGAGTCTTGCATGGTTGCCCAGGTCGGAGTGCTATGGCGCAGTCTCAGCTCACTGCAACTTCTACCTCCCAGGCTCAAGTGATCCTCCTGCCTCAGCCTCCCAAGTAGCTGGGACTACAGGGGCCCACAACCATGCCCAGCTAATTTTTGTATTTTTAGTGGAGACAGGGTTTCATCATGTTGGCCAGGCTGGTCTCTAACTCCTGACCTTGTCGTGATCTGCCTGCCTTGGCCTCCCAAAGTGCTGGGATTACAGGCGTGAGCCACCGCACCCGGCCTACCAAACAGTTTTTAACACCAAAACATTACTCAAATTGATAGTTAATTCTCTCCTTCAGTGTGCCTGCACAGATCACTTTCATCTGAATTGTTACAGGGCTTTTCCTATCTTCTCACCTTTTAGATGCTAGGAGAGTCATTTACAGAATGTCTACTACTATGGCCATATGCTGTGCCAGGTGTTAGGAATTAACAAATGAATAAGCTTTTTTGGAGTTTCACATCTTGTGTCTGCCTATCACCATTAGGACAGAAAACTTTTCGAGAGTAGAACTGGTTTTTTATTCACCAGCATTATACCAGGACCGGTCAACATCAGATACTCAGTCAATATTTATACAAACATAAATAGAAAGCAAGAAAAATCAAGATTAAGAAAAATATTCTCCAACTCTAACATCTACTTACTTGTCCTTGTCCTTCTTCACAAATTGAATAATCTCTTATTTTATACAGGTGCTTTCCCTCTTCCATATCTAAGCCTTTGCACAATCACACATTCCTGAAGTAGTCCCTTCTCCATCAAACCTTTTACTTTCTGTTTTTATAGAATACATACTTTTTCATAGGACTAAAAATTTATCACAGTTAAATAAGTCACTTTATGAACCTCAACCAGCTCACTTACCCTATGGGAGATTATATGCCTTTGTGAGGGTATGTTTATTGATCTTTTTTGAAGGATTAAATAACGTTCTCTTTCTTGTCTACTCTTTAGAGTATAACTATCCAAACCGTGAGTAATTAAAATATTTATCAACATGAGACTAACTGGTTAAATTATGATTCATCCACATAACGGACTACTATGTACCTGCTAAAAAGAATAAGGAGAATCTGTATGTAGTAACATGGGAGGAGATGCTACATATACTGTTATGTTTTTAAAAAGCAAGGTATAAAATAAGCATGTGTAGCACCTTCCTATTTCATTAAAAAATAGTAAGCTGGGAGCAGTGGCACGTCTGTAGTCCTAGCTACTCAGGAGCTGAGGTGGGAAGGTTGCTTGAGCTCAGGAGTTCAAGTCCAGCCTAGGCAACAGAGCAAGTCCCCATGTCAAATAAAAAAAAACAAAAACAAAACAAAAGACAAAAACAGGCTGGGCAAGCTGACTCATGCCTGTAATCCCAGCACTATGGGAGGCCAAGGCAGGAAGATTGCTTGAGCCCAGGAGTTCGAGATCAGCCTGGCCAACAGAGCAAGATCCCATCTCTACCAAAACAAACAAACAAACAAAAAAACGCCCCCAAACAATTAGTTGGGCATGGTGGCCAGCACCTGTGGTCTCAGCTACTTAGGAGGCTGAGGCTGAGGCTGGAGGACTGCTTAAGCCCAGGAGGTCGGGGCTGCAGTGAGCCATGACTGCAACACTGCACTCCAGCTGAGGCAACAGAACAAGATCCTGTCTCAAAAAAAGAAAAGGAAGACATGGTGAATATTAAAAAAAATAATTTTGGAATTACATATTTACTGATTTAATTATCATCAGAGATCTCTGTATGACACAAAATCCCAAAAGCTAAAGACTGTCAAACCTGACAATAATTATAAATGAGTAAATACATAGAAAGTAATTAAAACACTGATATAAAATGTACTCAAAAATTTATTAGTGGCCAGGTATGGTGGCTCACGTATGTAATCCCAGCACTTTGGGAGGCTGAGGCAGGCAGATCACTTGAGGCCAGGAGTTCAAGACCAGCCCGGCAAAACCCGGTCTCTACTAAAAATACAAAAATTTGCAGGGTGTGGTGGTGGGCGCCTGTAATCCCAGCTACTCGGGAGGCTGAGGCAGAATCGCTTGAACCCGGAAGGCAGAGGTTGCAGTGAGCCGAGACCACGCCACTGTACTCCAGCCTGGGAGATAGAGCAAAACTGTCTCAAAAAAAAAAAAAAAAAAAAAAAGAAAATGTTATTAGTTACTATTACAGATTTGTTACCTGAAAATGTAAAAACACTTCTGTGTTGCAAAAATTTCTACACTGCCAAAAGATAATATATAGAGAAAGAAATACACACAGCCAGGTGCAGTGGCTCACGCCTGTAATCTCAGCATTTTGGGAGGCCTGGAGGGTGGATCGCTTGAGCCCAGGTGTTTGAGAGCAGCCTAGGCAACATGGTGAAACCATGTCTCTACAAAAAATACAAAAATTAACTGGGCATGGTGTCATGCACCTGTAATCTTGGCTACTAGGGAGGCTTGGGTGGGAGGACAGCTTGAACCCAGGAGACCAAGGCTGCAGTGAGTCAAGATCATGCCACTGTACTCCAGCCTGGGCAACAGAGCAAGACTTTGTCTCGGGGGGGGAAAAAAAAAAGAAAGAAAAGAAATACACACAATTAATAGATATTAAAAAACTACTCAACTTTACAAAGAAATATAAAATTGAAATGATGAGGTAACATTTTTCAGTTACCCTATCAACAAAAATGTTTCACTTTGATAAATTCCATTACAGAGAAACATGGAAAACTGAAACATGGAAACTGATGAAGAAACAACTGGTGCAACTTTTTGGAGAAGAGTTTGGCAATATCTACCCAAAGTTTAAAAGCATGTGCTATTTGGCTTATTAATGCCACTTCCAGAAATTTATTTTCCAGATATGTTACATAAATATGCAAACAACATGGGGGAAAATTAAACACAGCAGTATGTACAATAGCAAAAAACTTGGAAAGAACCCAAGTACCAGCAATAGGGGACTGGTTAAAAAAACACAGGCACTCCAAGTCAATCCTAAGCCAAAAGAACAAAGCTGGAGGCATCACACTACCTGACTTCAAACTATACTACAAGGCTACAGTAACCAAAACAGCATGGTACTGGTACCAAAACAGAGACAGAGACCAATGGAACAGAACAGAGCCCTCAGAAATAATGCCGCATATCTACAACTATCTGATCTTTGACAAACCTGACGAAAACAAGAAATGGGGAAAGGATTCCCTATTTAATAAATGGTGCTGGGAAAACTGGCTAGCCATATGTAGAAAGCTGAAACTGGATCCCTTCCTTACACCTTATACAAAAATTAATTCAAGATGCATTAAAGACTTAAATGTTAGACCTAAAACCATAAAAACCCCAGAAGAAAACCTAGGCAATACCATTCAGGACATAGGCATGGGCAAGGACTTCATGTCTAAAACACCAAAGGCAATGGCAACAAAAGCCAAAATTGACAAATGGGATCTAATTAAACTCAAGAGCTTCTGCACAGCAAAAGAAACTACCATCAGAGTGAACAGGCAACCTACAGAATGGGAGAAAATTTTTGCAATATACTCATCTGACAAAGGGCTAATATCCAGAATCTACAATGAACTCAAACAAATTTACAAGAAAAAAACAAACAACCCCATCAAAAAGTGGGCAAAGGATATGAACAGACACTTCTCAAAAGAAGACATTTATGCAGCCAAAAGACACATGAAAAAATGTTCATATCACTGGCCATCAGAGAAATGCAAATCAAAACCACAATGAGATACCATCTCACACCAGTTAGAATGGTGATCATTAAAAAGTCAGAAAACAAGAGGTGCTGGAGAGGATGTGGAGAAATAGGAACACTTTTACACTGTTAGTGGGACTGTAAACTAGTTCAACCATTGTGGCAGTCAGTGTGGCGATTCCTCAGGGATCTAGAACTAGAAATACCATTTGACCCAGCAATCCCATCACTGGGTATATACCCAAAGGATTATAAATCATGCTGCTATAAAGACACATGCACACATATGTTTACTGTGGCACTATTCACAATAGCAAAGACTTGGACAAGCCAAATGTCCAACAGTGATAGACTGGATTAAGAAAATGTGGCACATATACACCATAGAATACTATGCAGCCATAAAAAATGATGAGTTCATGTCCTTTGTAGGGACATGGATGAAGCTGGAAACCACCATTCTTAGCAAACTGTTGCAAGGACAAAAAACCAAACACTGCATGTTCTCAGTCATAGGTGGGAACTGAACAATGAGAACACATGGACACAGGAAGGGGAACATCGCACACTGGGGCCTGTTGTGGGGTGGGGGGAGGGGGGAGGGATAGCATTAGGAGATATACCTAATGTTAAATAATGAGTTAATGGGTGCAGCATACCAACACGGCACATGTATACATAACTAACCTGCACGTTGTGCACATGTACCCTAAAACTTAAAGTATAATTTAAAAAAAAAAAAAAAAAACAGGCACTCAGCACCATAAGAGAGGGGAAAAAATATATGTGTCTAGTTTTTTAATATGTATATAAAATATAATATATAAGAAAGAAAATCCACATAGCTTTCTATAATAGCATATATCCCTTTCTTTTTAATGGCCACATTATATATTTCACTGGATGGATATACCCATCCATCTGCTTCCCAGCTGGGGCAACAGAGCAAGACTTCCACTCTAAAAAAAAAATTCAAAAATGTAAAAAAGAACTCTTTCTAATCTGACACATATCTCCTAATAGTCTCCTTGTCACCAGTTTATAGTTTTCACTCCAAACAAGCTAATTCTATCTTTATCCGTTTTTTTTTTTTTTTTTTTTCGGAGACGGAGTCTCGCACTGTCACCCAGGCTGCAGTGCAGTGGCATGGTCTTGGCTCACTGCAACCTCTGCCTCCCAGGTTGAAGTGATTCTTCTGCCTCAGCCTCTTGAGTAGCTGGGATTACAGGCACGTACCACCACGCCCGGCTAATTTCTGTAGCCTCCCAAAGTGCTGGGATTACAGGTGTGAGCCACTGCATCTAGACGTATCTTTATTCTTTTACATAAAGTATCCTACAGTGCTGAAATATTAATAGTTTTATTAATTTTTTCTGGTGGTTTGCAACCTTAGGAAGATTTTCTTTCCCACCTACCCCCTCGTTTTCCCTACCGTAATTCAGCCTTTTCAGCTTCAATCTGAAGGACAGCCATTGTTCTTTCATATATCTTTTCAGGACTATCATAGAAATTACGGGCAATCCATCTCGATATGGGATGCTACAAGAGAAAATTCGTTTAATATTAGTCCATTTCTGAATAATACTTTGCTTTTCTAGTTGACTATTCTTTAAAATGATCATTTCAGTTAGATAAACCAATAACATCTACTATGTAACTAATATACATATATATAAAATAATTTTAACAGATTAGGTGGATACTATTTTTGTCCGCATTTTAAAGATAACTGAATTGCACAAAGTTACATAGCTAATAAATGGCAGCACCTGGACTCAAACCAGGTCTGTCTGACTCCAAAGCTGTGTACTCTTTTCCATTACACTATGCTGAGTATCTTAGGTGGCAGATTCAGAAGACAAACCCAGGTTTTGGTAATTCAAAAATGGAGCTCTTTGTACCAGTTAGCATAAACAAACTAAGTGTAAGGTCTGCCTTAAGATTTAATGGTTTAAGATTTGTATTTAAAATATAATTCATTCAGATAATAAAACATGATGGGACATACTCTATTCAAGGCTCACAATAACACTTGTAAAAACAAGTAACAAAATTAATTTTGGATTTTGGTAGCAGTGGCAGTATGGTATAATGACCAACAGTTCAGGCTCTGGAGTCAAAGTTGCCTGGGTTGAAATAGTGACCTCATCTAGACAGGTCACTCAACTCTTTTAGCCTCAGTTTCTTCATCTACAAAGAGGGAATAATAATAGTACATTTTACATGGGATGAAATAATAAATATTTGTAAAACACTCAGCACAGTACCTGTTACATAGTAGGTGCTCAATAAATGACAGCTAGCATTAACACTGGTGAAGTCTTTCCTAAGGCATTGAACTTAGGATAAATTATGTTACTCTGTTAGGCTGAGAACACACTGCAATCATTCTTTAAAAAATTGTAAAGCTTAAAATGATTTTTTAAAAACTGAAGTACCAAAACTCGTTGTTTATAAAAAGTATGCAAAAAAATGTATCTGCTTGATATAAAAAATGAAATATAAAACTCTATCATGGCTGGTCACAGTGGCTCACACCTTTAATCCCAGGACTTTGGGAGGCTGAGGTGGGTGGATCACTTGAGGCCAGGAGTTCCAGAAAAGCCTAGCCAACATGGTGAAATCCTGAGATGAGGGGAGCACCTCTGCCCTGCCGCCCCGTCCGGGATGTGAGAAGCATCTCTGCCCCGCTGCCCCGTCTGAGAAGTGAGGAGACCCTCTGCCTGGCAACCGCCCCGTCTGAGAAGTGAGGAGCCCCTCCGCCTGGCAGCCGCCCCATCTGAGAAGTGAGGAGCCCCTCCACCCAGCAGCCACCCCCGTCTGGGAAGTGAGGAGCGTCTCCGCCCGGCAGCCACCTCGTCCGGGAGGGAGGTGGGGGGGTGAGCCCCCCGCCCGGCCAGCTGCCCCGTCCGGGAGGGAGGTGGGGGGATCAGCCCCCCGCGGCCAGCCGCCCCGTCCGGGAGGGAGGTGGGGGGATCAGCCCCCCGCAGCCAGCCGCCTCGTCTGGGAGGGAGGTGGGGGGGTCAGCCTCCCGCCCGGCCAGCCGCCCCGTCCGGAAGGGAGGTGGGGGGGTTAGCCCCCCGCCTGGCCAGCCGCCCCGTCCGGGAGGTGAGGGGCGCCTCTGCCCGGCCGCCCCTACTGGGAAGTGAGGAGCCCCTCTGCCCGGCTAGCCACTCCGTCCGGGAGGGAGGTGGGGGGGTCAGCCCCCCGCCCGGCCAGCCGCCCCGTCCGGGAGGGAGGTGGGGGATCAGCCCCCTGCCCGGCCAGCCGCCCTGTCTGGGAGGTGAGGGGCGCCTCTGCCCGGCCGCCCCTACTGGGAAGTGAGGAGCCCCTCTGCCCGGCCAGCCGCCCCGTCCGGGAGGGAGGTGGGGGGGGGGTCAGCCCCCCGCCCGGCCAGCCGCCCCGTCCGGGAGGGAGGTGGGGGGATCAGCCCCCCGCCTGGCCAGCCGCCCTGTCCGGGAGGTGGGGGGCGCCTCTGCCCGGCCGCCACTACTGGGAAGTGAGGAGCCCCTCTGCCCGGCCAGCCGCTCCGTCCGGGAGGGAGGTGGGGGGGTCAGTCCCCCGCCCGGCCAGCTGCCCCGTCCGGGAGGGAGGTGGGGGGGTCAGCCCCCCGCCCGGCCAGCCGCCCCGTCCGGGAGGGAGGTGGGGGGGTTAGCCCCCCGCCTGGCCAGCCGCCCTGTCCGGGAGGTGAGGGGCGCCTCTGCCCGGCCGCCCCTACTGGGAAGTGAGGAGCCCCTCTGCCCGGCCAGCCGCCCCGTCCGGGAGGGAGGTGGGGGGGGGCAGCCCCCCGCCCGGCCAGCCGCTCCGTCCGGGAGGGAGGTGGGGGGGTCAGCCCCCCGCCCGGCCAGCCGCCCCGTCTGGGAGGGAGGTGGGGGGGTCAGCCCCCCGCCCGGCCAGCCGCCCCGTCTGGGAGGTGAGGGGCGCCTCTGCCCGGCCACCCCTACTGGGAAGTGAGGAGCCCCTCTGCCCGGCCAGCCGCCCCGTCCAGGAGGGAGGTCGGGGGCGTCAGCCCCCCGCCCGGCCAGCCGCCCTGTCCGGGAGGTGAGGGGCGCCTCTGCCCGGCCGCCCCTACTGGGAAGTGAGGAGCCCCTCTGCCCGGCCACCACCCCGTCTGGGAGGTGTACCCAACAGCTCATTGAGAACGGGCCATGATGACAATGGTGGTTTTGTGGAATAGAAAGAGGGGAAAGGTGGGGAAAAGATTGAGAAATCGGATGGTTGCCGTGTCTGTGCAGAAAGAGGTAGACATGGGAGACTTTTCATTTTGTTCTGTACTAAGAAAAATTCTTCTGCCTTGGGATCCTGTTGATCTGCGACCTTACCCCCAACCCTGTGCTCTCTGAAACATGTGCTGTATCCACTCAGGGTTGAATGGATTAAGGGCGGTGCAAGATGTGCTTTGTTAAACAGATGCTTGAAGGCAGCATGCTAGTTAAGAGTCATCACCACTCCCTAATCTCAAGTACCCAGGGACACAAACACTGCGGAAGGCCGCAGGGTCCTCTGCCTAGGAAAACCAGAGAACTTTGTTCACTTGTTTATCTGCTGACCTTCCCTCCACTATTGTCCTGTGACCCCGCCAAATCCCCCTCTGCGAGAAACACCCAAGAATGATCAACTAAAAAAAAAAAAAAAAAAAACAACAAATCACCTAAAAAAAAAAAAAAATACAAAAATTAGCCAGGAGTGGCAGCACACACCTGTGATCCCAGCGACGTGGGAGACTGAGGCATGAGAATCGCTTGAATGCGGGAGGCAGAAGTTGCAGTGAGCCGAAATCGCGCCACTGCACTCCAGCCTGGGCGACAGAGCGAGATGCTGTCTCAAAAAAACAAAACAAAAAACCTGACTATATCATAATTGCTGAATTAAGACATTAACTAGTGCGTTGACAAGGCATGTAACAGTATGTAATTGTCAATGTCCTATACAAACCTTATAATATTCCCAGTGTTCTGGGACATAGCCTTCTGGAATTTCTGCTAGTTCAGCTTGACCTAATAAGAAAAAATGGTTATGTTCAACTTTAGCATGAGGAGTTTATAAAATTAATTATTCACCATTAAAGAAACCAACTTCTTGTGGTTTTAAAGGATTCTTTAAAAAATTTGTACCAATGAAGATATCTAGTATTTTTAATTCACTTTAATCTGGTTGAAAATCAATTCATTTGTTAGACATTTTTAGACATCTCTCTGTGTAAGGCATTATTTATAGGTATTCCATGAGTTTCTCATTTTGTTTTTCTATACTGTAACAAGATATAATAAAGGACATATTATTCCTTCTGGTCTTCCCTATACCTATGATACAAAACATTTTAGGATTCAAGGTGTTAGAAGTACTTTGAACAAAATTTCCCATGAAAATCTAATGTTTACTGTCATTGACACTTTCATTCTTTGTAAGAGGATTATAGTGTTTTTTTGTTTTTTTTTTTTTTGGCGGGGGGACAGAGTCTCGCTCTGTTGCCCGGGCTGGAGTGCTATGGCGCCATCTCAGCTCACTGCAACCTCCACCTCCTGGGTTCAAGCCATTCTCCTGCCTCAGCCTCCCGAGTAGCTGGGATTACAGGCGCCTACCACCACGCCCAGCTAATTTTTTGTATTTTTAGTAGAGACGGGGTTTCACTATGTCAGCCAGGCTGGTCTCAAACCCCTGACCTCATGATCTGCCCACCTCGGCCTCCCAAAGTGCTGGGATTACAGGCGTGAGCCACTGTGCCTGGCCGAGGATTATAGTTTTATATGTTCTAGGATGGATTAAAAAATTCTTAGTTCAGATTGAGATTTGGTTATTTTAAGATAAACTGCCATACTTATGCTTATTTAATTATTTAAAGAGCTTTTCATTACAATATCCGTAATTTCTATTTTATATTAATGTACATATGTTTAAAAATTTTTCCAATCTGGTGGTGCTGGCAGGGGATGGAAGTGACTTACCAATGAATACATTCACCAGAGTTATGAAAATTGCTACTGGAATCCCAGTCAATGCAATGTAGAATCTCTAAGATAAAAAAAAAAAAAGTGTTTCTCATGACCATTTCGTAACTCTCCCCACACACAAATCATCCTCATGATATGATTTCCTCATATTTCTTATAAAATAAACTTGCCAAATTGGGCATACAGTACCAAATTATTGATTTCTGTGATTTTACTTTTTGGTAAAGCAATGCCATGAAAGAAAATAATATGTTAAGAACAAAAGTCTAAAAACATCAGGGTGATTTCTACCACTAAACAGGATTTGAGCTGGTCATAACAAGAAAAGTAAGGGCTCAACCAAGGAGATGAAAAAGGTCATTAAACACAACGGAAGGTCAAGAGAAAGTTTTAAGGTCAGTACTCAAATGATGATTCAGAGCTTTATCTACCGTGGCAGATGGTCCAGACAATCTCCCATTTTCTAAGCCTCTACTTTGTTCCTATAGAGCCTTGAGACAGAAATATAGTCAGCATTCTAAATAAGCAATGTAATTATATTATTGCTAAATTAAGATTGCACTATAGATCCGTTACTCTCCGAAATCAATGCTCTTGAACAACATATAAATATAAAATCATATCCCAAAATAATGTAGCTCCTTTATTTAAGCAAGTCTTTCAACAAGTTCTTTGGTAATTTAAAGAATATTTTAGTTATAGGAACACAGATTCTATTTCGAAACGCCATAATCTTCAGAAGAAAGGAATGGTTCAAGTTTTACCTCCATTTAGTGTAAATCCTTTTGTGAAGAAGGAAAGCTTCACTAATTTAAAGAGAAATTCAATAACAAATCAGACTTTACAGTCTCAGTATCTTCTACAGAAAGAAATATAAATTTACAAAATAAAATATTTCATAAAATGAAAGATGTTTTCTAAAGAGGCAAAAATTTTCTCCCTGTTACATGCAAAGACTTTAATTCAACAAAAAATTTAAACTTACCAATAACTTCAAAAAACGCCTGTCATAGAATCTAGAAGGTCTGATGACAAATAGTCTTTTCCCATGGTCTCCACTGTGTCGAACAGGAGCTGGGAATATTGAATTACCCTGTTTTATACAAGGTTCATATGGGTATACTGTTATATTCTGAGTTAAAATCAGATTATAAAAAAATACAAGGATCCTTTTGTAGCTCATAAGCAGGATGACTGGGTTTTCACACTCATGTGTGAGATATGCCTCCCTCAAACCTTGTTATGAGGTAGGCACATTACCCATCTGACATGAAACAAAAAGAAAATATACATTCTTAGATGTTTAATATGAGTTAAGATTTTAAAATGCCTTATTTGAGTAATAAGGCCAGGTCAGATAGGATATCTTTAAACAAAGATGGATCTACTGTTCTAAAGCATAACTTTCCTCATTTTAATTCAAAGTTAAAGTATCTAAATAATCATTTTAATTTGTTTCAATAGCAGGCAGGGAGGTTAGGTACTTAATGAGCTGCTCATCTGTGTCTCCTCTGCAACAAATATTTGCTAATGCTGCAAAAGAAATACATTTAATTTAAATTATTCCATTATGCCATTTCACATGACATATTATCTGTATTATATGTATTATTATGCTGCAAAATAGGTGGAAAGGACCAGCCGTATTTCTTCAACAAATCACCAGCAGGAATTAGAACTTGTTATCAAACTACACACTCTAAAATATCTTGATAAAATCACGTGGTAAACCATTGCTGATTAAGAATATCCTCTTCAAGTCTCCCCCCGACGGAATTTAATCAAGCCTTGCTGGAAGTAAACTGAGGCAAAATTTCACTTCTGGATCCTCTTTTTATATTCTTCCTGCAAGGAATCACTAGAGGCATTCCAAGCCCTTTCCACAGGGAACTGGAAAGGATCTAGCTGTTACTTAGAAACTGAAGGTTCCTATGTTTTCACTGTGTAAGTACTCTCAAGGATATTTTGCATGTGAGTCACTGTAGAATAAAAAACTTTAATTTCCCATTAAAGGAATTTCAGTCATAATAGATGTCAGAAAGATCTGACTCTTTTGTTCATGTTTAATGTCTGGAATGCTGTCCCCTCTCCTGAAATCTATGTTAGGCCCAGATAACATCTTATCTTCCAAGATGCCAACATTTTTCCCAACCACACGAGATCTTTCCTACTGTTGAATTACTGTACGTTATTGTGACATGTATATTTGTGTTTACTGCTGCCACTTTTAAGTATAAATATCTTGAAAGCAGGAACTATCTTCTTAATTTTGGTAACACCTGCAGCAGCTTGCAGTGAGTTTGGGAGGTTGATTCACAAGAGAATTAGAAACTGGCATGAATTTACTACATATAATTCATACTACTAAGGCTTTTTAAATAACAAGATTAAGAGAATTTGACAAAGTAAGTATGGACTTCAGCAAATCATCTGAAACATACATAATTTTTTTTGTGGACTAGATGAAGAAAACGGGTTGGATGACAGTACAAAGTACTCATTAATTCAATACATATTTAATTGCATACTATGTGCAGATCCTATGCTAGACCTATATACGGTCTAAGAGGGATATAGATCTTGCTGGGAGAAATACACACTACACAAGTAATTACAAATCTGTAAGGGTAACAAGGGAAAGAAATAGGATACAGTGGCCCAGAAGAAAAGTTCCTATTTAGACAAGATGGGGGGGTTGGGAAGAGGGGACATTATAAGCTGAGAGAAAGAGGAAGTTAGAGAAATTTGTAATGGGTACTTGATTGACTGTAAGCAAAAGGTACTGATTAATTACTGCAGTAACCTGGCAAAGAGATCTCTCAAAAGCCCTGCAGCATCAAGGTTTTTATGAATGGCTTAGATGAGGTGGATACAGCATTCCTGACTTGTCGAGTCTTAGAAACACAAAGCTACTGCTACAAGAGTGGCTATGGGGTCCCAAAAGAGTCTTTACACACATTACAAAAGGCTGAATCTAAAAGGATTCAACATAATAAGGTAAGTGGAAGTTCCGCCTGGAACTCCCAGAAATTTAGTTGCTCACAAAAAAGCCAAAGGCCAATTCAGTCTTAATCCGATACACTAGAAGCACAGGGTCAAAACAGGATGATCTTCCCTGTCCCTTATCCCCTGACTACACCTGCAGAAATGTGTCCATTCAAGAGCATACTCTTTTAGAAGGACAATCTATTTTCAGCTTAGTATTAGTTTGGTGCAAAAGTAATTGCAGTTTTTGCAACTGAAAGTAATTGCGGTTTTTGGCCGAGCGCGGAGGCTCACGCCTGTAATCGCAGCAGTTTGGGAGGCCGAGGAGGGCGGCTCACGAGGTCAGGAGATTGAGACCAACCTGGCTAACACGGTGAAACCCCGTCTCTACTAAAAATACAAAAAAATAGCCGGGTGTGGTGGCGGGCGCCTGTAGTCCCAGCTACTAGGGAGGCCGCAGGAGAATGGCCTAAGTAAACCCAGGAGGCGGAGCTTGCAGTGAGCCTAGATGGCGCCACTGCACTCCAGCCTGGGCGACAGAGTGAGACTCCGTCTCAAAAAAAAAAAAAAAAAAAAAAAGGTTTAATGCACTTAGTAATGTGAACTGCTTGCTCTTTCTTTACACATACTACCCAATTATTAAACAATTAGTCATGTCATTAAAAGTCCTAGATAACTTATTAATATTGTTTCAAAGTATATTTCATAGCATGTAACTTTTTTTTTTTTTTTCCAGAGACAAGGTTTTTTGCTATGTTACTCAAGCTGGTCTCAAACTCCTGGGATCGAGAGATCCTCCCACCTTCAGCTTGCGGAGTAGCTGGGATCACGCACCACCACAACCAACTTGCCTTTAACTCTTTTTAAATGTTTTGAGCCTTCATGATTTTTGATGTAGTAGGGCCATCTGCTTAAATCTAAAAATATTAGTGTGTAACCAGGAATGGTGGTGCATGCTTGTACTCCCAGCTACTCAGGAGGCTGAGGCGGGAGGATCACTTGAGCCCAGGAGTTTGAGGTCAGCCTGAGCAACATAGCTAGACCCTTCCCCCTCAAAAAAAAATTAAATTATTAGGGTGAACATTGCTTACAATGAGGTGACTACCAGGATTTCTGGAACCCTGATCCTCCTGACACCAAAAATAGGCATCTTTCACTGCTCTCTAAAGCCTGAAATTTCTCCATTAAGTATTTGTTAATTTCATAGGCCCAAGGCTTCAATGACTAATTTTTAAAAATGCAAATAGCCTCAGAAAAGTTATTAAGCCTTTGACGATTGCGATTTTTATAAGAATTGAATAAGATAATGTGGGAACTTTTTGTATGTCAAAGACAACAACTGGGCCGGGCACAGTGGCTCACACCTGTAATCCCAGCACTTTGGGAGGCTGAGGCGGGCGGATCACCTGAGGTCAGGAGTTCGAGACCAGCCTGGCCAACATGGTGAAACCCCGTCTCTACTAAAAATACAAAAAATTAGCCAGGCCTGTGATCCCAGCTACTCGGGAGGCTGAGGCAAGAGAATCGCTTGAACCCAGGAGGCGGAGATTGTGGTGAACCAAGATCGCGCCACTACACTCCAGCCTGGGTGACAGAGCGAGACTCCATCTCAAGAAAAAAAAAAAAAAAGACAACAACTGAAAATTGGTCATTTTCTTTCCCTCATTCCCAGTAAAGGGCACCACCATCTCAATTACCTTGGATAAAAATCTCAATCATCTTCCTTGCATCTATCCTTCATTCATCATTTGCCAAGGCCTCTTGATTCTAAGAGTTAAATTCTCCATTTCATTCCATGCCTTCTTTACTTTACTGATCTAGGTAATCAACATCCCCTATAAGCCATCCAATATTCAGAAGCATCTTCCTATAACACACTCCTGATATTGCTCTTCTGCTACAACACTCTGTTGCCTACAAAATCAAATGAAGATACGTTGGCTTTGTAGTCAGTCCCTCCCCTCCCCCAATTTGGTCCCAACTTTCCTTTATTTGCCTTTTCTCCCAACGCCTACCTACCCCAAGAGTCACATATCCAATAAAAAAAACTCAACCTTTACTTTTCTGCCAGTTCCACCTATTAAAACTATCCCTATAATTCAGTTAAAATGCCCCATCTATTCCATGTCTGGATTAACTCCACAGCACTCTGTTTATACATCCATATTAATACTCTTCACATTTTTAAAAACCATAATTTATGCATATCAGTCTTCAATTATAAATTAAATTTACCTGCAGCTGAGGGGAGAACTTAGCTCATTTCTGGAATTACGCCATCTTTGATGTTTAATAAATAATTTAATTAAACAGAATAGCTTTATCTGCTAATTTTCTGAGAAAGGTTTACAGAGGGTGATGAAGAACATGACAGCACTGGATTTTTAGGAAGGATGAGGCTATAGGAATTTGTAGAAGGCTAATGCCAGGACTTCAAAGGCACAGGCAAAAAAAGAAAAACTAGACAAACTGGACTTCATGAAAATTTTAAAATTTTGTGTCTGAAAGGACGCTATCAGCAGAGTAAAAAGGCAACCCACAGAATGGGAGAAAATATATGTAAATCATACATCTGATAAGGGATTGATTTCAGAACACACAGAAAACTCAACAACAACAACAAAAAACCAAACAATCCAATTTAAAAATAGGCTGGGCATGGTGGCTCATTCCTGTAATCCCAGCACTTTGGGAGGCTGAGGTGGGGAATTTCTTGAGCCCAGGAGTTTGAAACCAGCCTGGTCAACATAGCAAGATCTCGTCTCTACAAAAAACTTAAAAAATTAGCCGGGTGTGGTGGTGTGCACCTGTCATCCCAGCTACTCAGGAGGCTGAGGCGAGAGGATCACCTGAGTCTAGGAGGTTGAGGCTACAGTGAGCTATGATTGCGCCACTGCACTTCAGCCTGGGTGACAGAGCAAGATCCTGTCAAAAATAAACAAACAAATAAATAAAATAGGCAAATAGCCTGGCAGAGTGGCATGTACCTGTAGTCCCAGCTACTTGAGAGGCTGAAGCAGGATTGCTTGAGTCCAGGCGTTCAAGTTCGGCATGGCCAACATTAGGGAGACCTCATACTCAAGTTAAAAAATAATAATATAATAAATAATAAGCAAAGGATTTGAACAGACATTTCTCTAAAGAAGATATATATACAAATGGTCAAGAAGCACACAAAAAGATACTCAACAAAACTAATTAGAGAAATGCAAATCAAAACTACAATGATATCATCACATACCCATCAGAATAGCTACTATCAAAAAACCAGAAAATAACAAGTGTCAGTGAGAATATGGAGGAAGTGGAATCTCTGTACACTGTTGGTAAACAAAGGAATGTAAAATGGTATTGTTGCTATGGAAAATAGCATGAGGGTTCCTCAAAAAATTAAAAACAGAATTACCATATTGTGGAATCCTAGTAAGATACATAAGCAACAAGGAAGGGGCCCCAGGTGGAGGAAAGCAATTCTGCTGAGACACGGCTAATCACAGGCAACCCACAGGCACAACATCCTGTTCCCAAATACCTCGTTCAACACATAGCCCCAGCAGAGTGACCTTATCTGCACATCTTCTCTGCTCATAGCCCCTTCAGTATGACCCTATAAAACTTCCCTCCAGTCCCTGACTCTGCAGATAGCCCCTTCTCTGCTGTGCTGCCCATTGTTCTCTTGCAACTCTATCTTCGTATTTTCTCTAATAAATCTGTCCTCTTTATCTATGACTGTCTTGCTAAATTCTTTTACCACCCACAATGCCAGTCCCAGCCAGTAACACCCATGACACACATGACCCAGCAATTACACTTCTGCAGATATACCCACAAGAATTGAAAGCAGGGTCTCAGAAGAGGTATTTGTACCTCCATGTTCACAGAAACATTATTCACAACACAAGTCATACTCAATGTCACTGACGAGTTCTTGGAAACTGTGACTTTAAGTGAAACCACATACAGCAGGTCCTTAAACAACATCACTTCCTTCTTTATTATAGGTTCTGACGGTCGCAGTTTCAAGAGCCAATGATGTTAAGTGAAGCTTTACAGTAATTAAAATCTGCAAGTGCTTCGGTGTAGTGGCTCACAGCTGTAATCCCAAAACTTTAAGAGGCCAAGACAGGTGGATCACTTGAGGACAGGAGTTCGAAAGAATTCTTAACAGAACCCATTTAGGATTAAACAAGTTTTTGTGGGTCTGAAGAAACTCCCCAGGCCTCCACAAACAAGTTTACTGGAGGTCTGAAGGAACTTCCCAAACCTCCGTGATTTAGCAGGAGATAAGATAAGGGTAATCACCCCAGCACCTGGATCCATTTAAATTAAGTAAATTTACTAAGGCTCCAGAGGAAGGTCCTCAGGACTCAGACCTTAATTATAGATTTTAAAAAGTTAGTCACTTTTGTCTTTAGGTGAGTGCACACTTACATGTAGACATATAGCTTAAAAGGTCTACAAGCTCTGGAAAACTGTAATTTTAAGTTGGTCTGGCGATAATTTCCAGGACTTCTCCCTGTAACCAGTTACAGGAATAAAAACTCTCTTCTGGCAGGGCGCGGTGGCTCATGTCTATAACCCCAGCACTTCGGAGGCCAAGGCGGGCGGATCACCCGAGGTCAGGAGTTCAAGACCAGCCTGGCCAACATGGTGAAACCCCATCTCTACTAAAAATACAAAAAATTAGCCGGGCATGGAGGTGTGCACCTGTAATCCCAGCTACTCAGGAGGCTGAGGCAGGAGAATCGCCTGAACCCAGGAGGGAGAGGTTGCTGTGTGAGCCAAGATCGCGCCACTGCACTCCAGCCTGGGCAACAGAGTGAGACTGTGTTTCAAAAAAAAAAAAAAAAAAAAAAAACTCTCTTCCTCCCCAGTTCATCTGCATCTCATTATTGGATGGCAAGAAATAGCAGCCTGACCCTCAGTTTGATACGAGAACACGGGAAGCCAGGGGTTGCAGTGAGCCAAGATGGTGCCACTGCACTCTAGCCTGGAAGACAGAGCAAGACTCTGTCTCAAAAACAACACAAACAAACAAACAAAAAAAACCTAGAAGCAACCCAATTGACAGATGATGGATAAGCAAAATGGGGTAAATACAATGGACAACGGACAATTCAGCTTTAAAAAGGAAGGAAATTCTGACATATGCTACGACATAAATATGCCTTGGGGATATTATGCTAAGTGACAGACAAATATTACGTGATTCTACTTACATGAGAAATAGAGTAGTCAAAATCATAAAGACAGACAGCAGAATGGTGGTTACCAGGGGCTACGTGGAAGGGAATGGAGAGTTATTGTTTAATGGATACAGAGTTTTAGTTTTACCATATGAAAAAAGTTCTGGAGTTGGATGATGGTGATGGTTGCATAGCATTAGGAATGTATTTAATACCACTGAATGGTGCACTTAAAAATGGTTAAAATAGTAAATGTTGTGTGTACTTCACCACAATTTTTTTAAAGGCTACTGCTGCCAGGCACTGTTGATTTTTTCCACTCACTCTTCACAACTACCTTTTGAGGCAGGTTAAAATTCTCATCTTTTTTAAAGAGGAGGAAATGCAGGTTATGAGCAATTAGGTGTCTTCCACTTTAGCTTCCAAGATGTGATGATCACAGACATGGCTTCTGAATTCTAGAGCCAGAATTTGAAGATAGGCAGTCTATCTCCAGAAAAAAACAAAACAAGACAGGTTCTCTACTACATTAGAGCTTACATTCTTGTAGGGACAGATATAAACAACCATATGAGATTAAAAGCTTTCATATCACAGTGACAGATGCAAAATACCTTTGAAAGCAGGTACACAGCTGAAAACACAGTAACCTTTAGTAAACATAGCTATTAGATCCTTCCCTGCTCTGATTGGAAAGGGCGCAAAACACGGTAATGATCCTTTGAGAACCCCAAGAAAGGGCAATAATGTGGAAAGAGAAACTGGGGGTGAAATTTTGCTGCAGTTTATCTCCAGCTAGATTTGATTGAATACTACCAGAGCGAGTATTTGAAGGATTTGTATTTGGCTATATGAGAATATCTGTAATCAGAAATGGCTTATAAAGGGATTTTCATCAAGGAATGTAGTTTTGTAACAAGTTCAAATTCCTGCTGGAAATTTGTTAAATACCACTGGTTCTTTGCATCATGTTTCCAGCAAATCCCTATGTATATTGCCTCATCCTGTGGAGTGGCATAATTCAAATTAAACTGGGAGAATAGGGGTAAAAAGAGAACAAGATATTTTGAGGCTGGAGACAACTTTCTGACTTTAAGTGTTTCACTTCCTCTTTACCTGCTTCTATTGCACAGGGCAAATAGCTTACAGTATATATTTAATGAAGAGGATTAAATAAATTAATACTTTAAACCCTTAAAATGATGCTTGAGGTCAGGTGGGGTGGCTCACGCCTGTGATCTCAGGACTCTGGGAGGCCGAGGCAGGTGGATCACGAGGTCAGGAGTTCGAGACCAGCCTAGCCAACATGATGAAACCCAATCTCTACTAAAAACACAAAAAATTAGCCGGGCATGGAGGCGTGCAACTGTAATTCCAGCTACTCAAGAGGCTGAGGCAGGAGAATCGCCTGAACGCAGGAGGCAGAGGTTGCAGTGACCCAAGATCACGCCATTGCACTCCAGCCTGGGCAACAGAGCAAGACTCCGTCTTGAAAAAAATAAAAATAAAAAAGGATGCTTGCCACGTTAACAGGTGCTCAGTAAATGTTGGCTATTATTTAGTGACACATTATTTAATAATTGAGTCAGTTTCCTCATCTGTAAAATGAAAATAACATTGTAATTTCTTTGCAGAGTCTCTGAGATAATAAAGTACACTGAATATGAAGCATTTGATCTTTGCTATGATTATTCACACCGCCATGATGCAACTCACTGTCTCCAAGGAGGTCCAAATAGCCCTATTAAGACTGTATTGGTCAGGTGCAGTGGCTTACGCCTATAATCCCAGCACTTTGGGAGGCTGAGGTAGGCGGACCATTTGAGGTCAGGAGTTCGAGACCAGCCTGGCCAACATGGTGAAACCCCATCTCTACTAAATACACAAAAATTAGCCAGACCTGGTGGTGTGCACCTGTAGTCTCAGCTACTGGGGAGGCTGAGGCGGGAGAATCGCTTGAATCCGGGGGGTGGAGATTGCAGTTAGCCAAGATGGTGCCACTGCACTCCAGCCTGGGTGACAGAGTGAGACTGTCTCAAAAGAAAAAAAAAAAAAAAAGACTGTATTATGACTTTCCTGAGACCTAGGCACTTTTGCCTTCAAGGGCCCCTTCGTCTAAGTTATTAAAAATAATATTTTATGACTGCATTGGTATAAAACGAACATAATACAGGCTGGATTCGTTATCATATTCATAAACATTATGGTCTTTTTAAAAAAGAAATTTAAATTAAAAGACTTTCGTAGACCCCTAAAACTATCATGGGTTCAGGCAGGAGCATCGCTTGAACCCAGGAGGCGGAGGTTGCAGTGAGCCAAGATCGCGCCACTGCACTCCAGCCTGGGCTGTTGAGTGAGACTCTGTCTCCAAAAACAAACAAACAAAACAAACAAAAAAAACCCCTCTCTTCCTCCCCAGTTCATCTGCATCTCATTATTGGGCGGCACGGTACTTACTGTGCCTAAAGAATAAGTTGGCCCTGAGCCTCTTTACCTGTCTACATATTACCTGTCTTCATATTCCTTAGCATAGGTGGGCTTCTCAGCAAGATGACTTTGCATCTGTGGGACTAGAACCTAGCCTTTGGGCAGGTGGAACGCAACAATAAGCTTGTGCCCTAGAGATACAGGTCTCAGCTCTATACCTTTCTAGACTCAGCTTCATCTGCAAATTAGCATTAATTGGGATGGTGAATAACAACGTTTTAGAAATGCTAATAATGTAAACACGATCTATCCGGCTACTTCAGGAAAACCCGTCATATAGCTCGTGCTCCGTCTCTCCTGTCAAGCCCCAAGCCCACAATTTGTCCCGGCTCCCTCCGAATCCCACCAAGGTCACCCTGGAAGCGTCCTCCCTTTTCTCGCCCCGCACCCGCTTCACGCCCGTTCTCCCTAGGCCAGCACCCACCAGCAGCCTTCGGAAAGCCACGAGTGAGGAAGCCCCCAAATCCGAGGCGAGTGCCAAGGGGGCGGCCAGACAGAGCTGCCACCGCAGTAACCGAAACCCGCCGCAACAAACTCATGGCCGCCATGGCTACTACGGGCAGGAGGAAGAAGGGGGGCGGGTCACGGAAGCTGAGAGAGCCAATTTACCAATGAGGACAAAGGCAGGATGTGGCCATCTTAAGTGAGGGCAAGTTTTCTATTCTCCTCACCGCCGGCTTGAGACGCCGGAAGTGACGCTATCGTTGGTGGAAACGCGTTTTGCCAGTTATGCGAAAACATGGCTGCGGCCGGTTTGGCCCTTCTTTGTAGGAGAGTTTCATCCGCCCTGAAAGCTTCCCGATCGTTAATAACTCCTCAGGTTCCTGCCTGCACAGGGTGAGTGATGTATAAAGTAGGTTTGCCCACCTCTCCAACTTTGGATCTTGTTTGGTTGCCGAAATGCCGAGAACAACTCAAGAATGGAACGGCCGCCTGGATGGCAGAGCCGGAGCCCTCTTTGGTGAGAAGTGAGTGACCTTGGAGAAGTCGCTCGCCTCCGACATTTCTATTCCTTCCTCATTTTGTTGCTGCCTGCTGTGGACAAGACAGTATATGGGGTTTGTAGATGTCCAGCATTTGTTGAAGTAAATACATCTATAAGTACAGAAGCATCTTCTTGGGCTGGGTGAGGTGCGAAAAACTTTACCGAAGATGTTTTTGTTGTGATACTCAAGTCTGTGTCAAGTTTGGATGGATTAAAAAAGAAGAGATATTTGTATTTACAGGATGTGTTACAATGAAAGTAACTGGTAGCTTAGTAACTTCTTTTATTTATTTATTTTTCTTGGTCCTGGATCCAGTGAAGGATCATTTATTACATTGGTTGCCATGACTCTTTAGTCTCTAATCCGGAACAATTTCTTTTTTTTTTTTTCTTAATGTTGTTGACATTTTGATGAGATTAGCTTTTTAAGAATCTTATTCATTTGGATTTGTCTGATTGTTTCCTCATTATTAGATTTAGGCTAAATATTTTTGGTAGGGATACAACACTTGTGATAAACTTCATTATTTAGTTTCAAATCATCTCAGGTCATTAACTATTTTTTAAAAACAGG